>NC_090265.1:187332976-188604643 GCF_040414725.1 Anabrus simplex
ATCAATCAATCAATCAATCAATCAATCAATCAATCAATCAATCAATCAATCAACCAATCAACCAATCGTTTCATTAGTTTTTGGTGTGAATTAACCTCTGCATTATGTTTTAATACATCTTAACTTCTTTGCTCACTCAACTGAAAATCAATTCTGGTCCTCCGGAAGGTTTTCAATTTAGTTGTTGTAGACACGTGTGAATGATACTTTTCGCGGTGCGCTTTGGCCTTGTGAAAATTAATGATGTCACAAAATGCATCATTATTCCACACTCCCTCTTCTGTCCGGCTCCATGGCTACATGGTTAGCGTGCTGGCCTTTGGTCACAGGGGTTTCCGCAGTGGCGTATGCTGGGATCAAGACGTAGGCTACCACTAGACTTAGGTAATCCCTTTTCGATAGTTGGTTTAGTGATCGTCAAGCCTTAAGCGTTTTGAACTGCAGCCAATAGCCAACGGAGTAGCCTACTGTGCTGTTAATGCTGTTTCACAAGCTACTGCCCTGGCCTCTGCTACTGTCAATAATCAACACCTGATCAGTGGAGATGGTAGCCTTTGGCTTTGTGACTAAATGGCTAGAATGCTTGCCTTTGGTCCGGTGGCCCCAATTCAATTGTCAGAATCAAACCCTTCGTACTCTTAATTCCCCCGGCTTAGGGACTGGGTATTTATCACGTCTTCGCCATTCATCCTCATTAGTTCACCACCAAGCCTATACAGATGCCGTGCATCATTATTATTATTATTGTAACGGGGCTACCCGTGGATCAGCAGAGGTGAAAGAAGGTGCCGGGATGAATGGGTCTAACTACAAAGTCAAAATTAATTGAAAATTTTAACAAAGGTTATATTTTCTTGAAACAACAAAATTTAAACAACTTAGTGAAATAACACTGACCCAGCACATTAGACACAAGACTTCGAAAGATCCAAGATTACAGAATTTTAACACACTTGGGCTATAAGCCCCTAGTTTTACAATTTTGAGCTCCTAGCTCAACTTAAAAGCTTACAATTTTACACAAAGGGCAGAAATCCCCTAATACCTGGAGCATTTGCTCCCTAATTTACAATATCAAGCCTCCTAGAGGCATTTTCCAACACTTGAAAAGAGCTGACACGCTCTCAGGTTTTTCAAGCCTATTCTAGGCAATACCAGAACTTACAATTCCTTGCCCACAAGGCACAACTTACGGAAAATGAAACAGGGGTATCTCGTACCCAACCTACAGGGCCTTCGTGTGGCCTTCGTGTAAAAGAAATAACAGTTAAATAAATGGCCCGAATACAAAATGAAAGGAGGCGAACACTTGCACTCCTCTATGTAGCTTCTTAAAACCTAAAAGGCACTAGGCCGATGAAACAGGGGCTATTCCCAAACTATGGAGGTGACTCGTATAAGAATTATTTAAGACATTAAGGAAGAGAAGAAAATCAGTTACCAAAACGTAGTCACCTCAAACCAAAATGAAGGGGAGCTCGAGAGGGTAAATCACTCTCTATCCCCGAATTACAGTTACAGATTTAATTAAGTTTTTACATAAGCCGGCAGAAAATTACATGTTTAGAAAGATAGGTTATATGGTAAAGGTTTCGTACCTTTCCCGCGGGTTAAACTGCTGAGCAAGCAAGATGTTAAACGGCCATTACCTTGCTGAAGACCTGCTGCCTGATGAAAGAGGCTCCACCCGCCTCCTGCTTTACATCCACACACTTAGATAGATGTTGATCAAATGGCCAAGAGACGTGAAAATCCGCAGTTTATAAACCGTTGGGGAAGGTTCAAGACCTTTCATGAATAACTTAACCACACCCTCTCAATTTTATTGGATAGCTTACAGTTACACGCCAAATCGAAGAAGAAGCCTGTGATTGGTAGGAAATTAATTACAGAAATTCTGCATTGGCTAAATTCAAAACTGGCGGAAGGAAAAGATAAATATTGCCAACCCACCAATGAATGAACGAAATTTAGTAAAGGACAAACTTAGGCATACAAAATACTTACGGTAGTGACATCTTCTGAGGAAAAGTTTAAGTAAGTCAAGTTCCAAGTTCGGTGTTTCTCCTGTAGAGGAGGTTTTATTGGCGCAAGATTTAAAAGTGCGGCGTAGGGGTGTACCGCCCGGTACAATTATTATTATTATTATTATTATTATTATTATTATTATTATTATTATTATTATTATTATTATTATTATTATTATTATTATTATTATTATTATTATTATTATAAATTTTACAGCATTACCAGCGACCGTAACCATCGTTCACTGGTTTATTAGTTTCCTCGAGAGACCAGTGGTGCTGTCCGACCCATGGTCACGGGTTCTGTTCCAACCAACAAAAGTGACCACTAAACCGGAAGATTTCATTTCATTTTAGCAGATCTACCTATAAAAAGAAAACTATATTACTCCTATAACAGTATCCCTGCAGTGTTTCCTACAAGGATGTAGAAGCAAACGGGAGTAAAATACCAGCACTCTGTTATCTATACAATTATGTTTAAGTCAGAAGTATGAGGTGAGGAAGCATATACGATGAGTAACGCATGGTTGTTCGTTAGCAGTGGCGATCTAACGGAGCGAAGCCTAGCACACCATTCTCCCCGGCCCCCGCATCATCCTGACACTCAGCAGCATGCCGCGCGAGGTAAGGCGAGGGGAGAGGGACGCAGCGCTTGGACTGCGACATCAGTCTCCGATGCCTTGCTCTCAGAAATACGTGTGACGGTTTATCTCATTGCTTTCAAGTATTGTAAATGGAACAATGTATCAGATGCTTACATTATAATGTGCTTTAGATTTCCATCGTTCTCATTTGATGTTTGGGCTTTACTGATAGCCTTGGTAACCCTCAGTATACGCCACTGGGTTCCGGGTTCGATTCCCGGCAGGGTTGGGAATTTTAACTATCATTGGTTAATTTCGCTGGCACGGGGGATGGGTGTATGCGTCGTTTTCATCATAATGTCATCCTCATCACGACGCGCAGGTCGCCTACGGGAGTCGAATCAAAGGACCTGCACCTGGCGCGCCGAATATGTCCTCGGACACTCCCGGCACTTAAAAGCCATAAGTCATTTCATTTCATTACTCCTTTTTCTGCTTCGAACAGAATGCAAGGTCAACAACACAGTTTGTTCCTTGATTTGAATGCAGTTAAGAAGAAACATAATAGTCCGTTTTGAAATTACGATTATAATCTTTCATTTTTGTCTTTATTGGAGTTGACCCTTTTCTTCAAAACTGCGGCCTCCAAATGATATCATGAATAATTGGTCGAGAATGCAGTACTGAGACTGCCGGTACCCACTCGTATTCTCCACCGTATCGCTTGACGTAATGACACTGCAGAAAAGGACTAGATTTCTTAACCGAGTCCTTTTCCATCACTTCATTGTTAATGATGTTGGTTTCTTGCGTCCCACTAACTACTTCGATGGTTTTCGGATACGCCAAGGTGCCGGAATTTTGTCCCGCAGGAGTTCTTTTACGTGCCAGTAAATCTACCGACATGAGGCTGACGTATTTGAGTACCTTCAAATACCACCGGACTGAACCAGGATCGAACCTGCCAAGTTGGGATCGGAAGGCCAGCGCCTCAACCATCTGAGCCACTCAGCCCGGCACTTTACACTTCGAGTCACTTTCAAAATATATTGATAATCTTAACATTTTCGCATTTCACTAGACCTCTTTCAGGGTCGAGATCAATAATGTATGCTTAATAACCTTAAAACTGCCACTAGTATAACAAGTACCGGGCGAGTTGGCCGTGCGGTTAGGAGCGCGCAGCTGGAGAGCTCGCATTCGGGAGATAGTGGGTTCGAATCTCACTGTCGGCAGCCCTGAAGATGGTTTTTCGTGGTTTCCCATTTTTCACACCAGGCAAATGCTGGGGCCGTACCTTAATTAAGGCCACGACCGCTTCCTTCCCATTTCTAGGCCTTTCCTGTCCCATCGTCGCCATAAGGCCTATATGTGTCGGTGCGACGTAAAGCAAAATATCAATATATATATATTAAAAGTAAACGAAAATTAATATTACTTTCTAAGGAACGTCCGAGCGTAGCGCATAAACAACACGACATGCGGACTATTTAGACAAGTTCACCTGTTCCCTTCCGCCGAGAAGAGCCGAATGTCTCCGATCGTCACTCAGCGATCACAGTAAGCACCCGGGTGGCAGTATGTGAGAATAATAGTACCAAGCAGCGTTGCCAACCGTACGATCTGGTATTTGCTTTACGTCGCACCGACACAGATAGGTCTTATAATTATCATACGATCTGGATCATACATGTACGATAATTCGATGTTGTGTACTATCGTAGGACCAACCCGCGGATCGTACGCCTATTGTACGATCCTATGACGTATCGTAAATTTTGTCTTGTTTTCCCTTAACATGCGTCTGTTTTTGTTCCTTATTTTATTCGTGCAAGTTATGTTCTATCATAGATAACAAGTTGGAAAGAGAGGAAGAGTCTTTTCAAATAATGAGATTCTCAAAGGGAATTTGCCAACAATGGGCTCTTTCCTTTCTGAGTTACTTCACGGTCTCGCAGCTGTACTATAGTCAGTGGATCATAGCATTCGCCTTCAGCAGATTGATGATGACTGGATGAATTTACCCTTTGTCAACATCAATGTTGACGTCGGCGGTTGCAGAGTTGGCTTCGGCTGGTACGACGGGTCTGCACTCCGACCGACCAACCGAGCAGAGGAGGGATGGACGCGGCTTTGCCGTGGCTCTACGCCTCTGCATTCGGGAGACGGAGAGAGGCTGGTCCACACCGTCGACTGTCCTGAGAATGATTTTCCGTGGTTTTCCATTCTCCTGCACTAAGGCGAATGCCGGGACAGTTCCTAGTTTAGGCCACGGCCGCCAACCCTCTCACCTTCTCCGCACATCTCCTCCTTCCTGGACTGAGAGACGGCGTCATCGTCTAAGATGCCCGCCTCCCCCTTCAGGGGAGGTATGAAAACACTTTAGTAGTAGTAGTAGTAGTAGTAGTAGTAGTAGTAGTAGTAGTAGTAGTAGTAGTCAATGATGATATTAAAGCCTGCTCTGATGTAGATTGATTTTGGGCTAAGTTACAGGAGGTGAAAAACACGTTTGGTGAATGCGAGTTTCCCGCACTTAACAGAATTTGCACCCTGTTTTGTCACTCCCTCCCTCGAAAGCTGATTGTGAAGGAATATTCAGCAAAATTAATCTCATTAAAGTCAAAAACAGGAATAGACCTATTACATCTACGCTGAATGGATGCTTTGTTGGCCAGTCAGTGGTATGTGTAAAGATTTCAAACCGTCTGAGAACATGCTCAGGATGACTAAAGCAGAGTTGTATGATCAACCAGCAAGCTCTAGTACCGGTATTTCAGGATCTTCTGTTGTGAATATGCCTAGACGTTCCATAGAAGATGATCATGATTACGATTATGTAACTTCAGTGACTTTATATCTCATGTTGACTACTTCTTTACAAATTACCCAATTCTTGAGTAATCTAAATAAAAATTGTTTTCGTATGTTTGATACTCTATCTCACATAATATTAGCACTATGACATATTTATCTTCCATCCTAACCTGTTTAAATGTGGAGTTGCGGCAGTGGGACACCTAGCTGTGGTGTTCTAGGTAATTCGCGCCACGCACAGTTTTACGTGCGACCAGAACCAGAGTTACTCGACTTTTCGGAAATTTCATATTATTAACCAAGAATCGAACCAGTCAGCTTCCTCAGAAGCAAGCTGCTGCGTAAGTGAGCTATTGCGTCTGTAAAGAGACTTAAAAAAGCCAATATTTTTTGGGTTATTGTACGATCCTGACCATCACAGGTTGGCGCCGGTAGTACCAAGTGTTATTTTGCTGCGAAAATTGAGAAATATAAACTACGGCTTTTTTATTCTTGTGTGTTTATCGCAAAATATTTACATTAAAACGTCAGGCAGACCGTGCGTCACTGGTTGTGTCCATATCCTGACTTACCCTGTTGAATTCTAAGAGGATCGCTCTGCTCTTACATTCGGACACCAACCAGAACCACTGTCTTTGTATAACTCTAGTCGTATAACAATTTGTTTTCTCTGTGATTCCTCAACCATCTCAAAGTCCTTCTGCCAATAATTTCCGAATCCCAAACTCTCTAGTGTATTTTTCACTTTGATTAACCAGTAGGCCTACCCTTCCGGAATATTGTTCCTCTGATGATGGTATGCCACCTGCAAATGTTGGCCACCCTCTCCTCTCTGCCGTCTTAACCAATATTTTAAAATTATTTTAAGAATGTCTATTTGAATACTTTCTTCACATATTAGTCTTACCCCACAATTTGCCGTACAATTCGGTAGGCCCATTATAATATTGCAGAACTTACTCACTTCCGGATTCAGTATCTCACACTCTTTCTCTATCCCCCATAGTTCAGCTCCATATACAGTAACACTCTACTTCTCACTAAAGCTTGTAGAATATTTTTTGAATCTTATATTTTATGTTTGGAATTTATTTTCAAGTATTTTATTTACTGACAGTGCTGCCAGACCTTTCCATTTTGCTTACCTTATCTAGTGAACTTTACAATGGCGAAAAATGAGAGTATCCTCCTATTCAGTACATCATATATTCCGTCATTAGACGGAGCAAACAAATTCAAACATGTTTCGGCTCGCTTGAGCCATCTTCAGTGAAAAAATTAGGGGGGTTGGAATAATATACATAACATAAGTTGAAAAATGCTAAAAAACATAATGAAAGAGCAAATGAAAAAACAAACCAAAGAGAGCCTAGACGGAAACAAAATTAGCACAAATATACAATATTTACATCAATATGCAGAGCAAAAAACAACTTATTGCGACAAAATTCAGTGAAACAGGTGTTAATTTAAAATAATAATTGAAACTAAAAACTGCGTTAACCTAAGAAACAAGGGAATGAGAAAACAAATGATGCAGATGGAAATGAATAATAGTAGCACATGGTGAGGTTGTGGACCTCATAGTTTACAAATTATTGGTTTAGTAAAAATGACAAAACAGTTTGAAATTGCTGTCAAAATCATCCTAGTAGAAACCCATCACATCAAGTTGGTCAGGAGGAGAGCGGGAGCAAACATTTTTGAGAAACCAAGCCTGAAATAACCTGCAGGCGAAAAGCCTGTGACAAGGAGAAAAAACACCAATGAAATTTAAGGCTTTAGAAATAGCAGCATTGAATTGTGAGATTCAGTGACTTTATATCTCATGTTGACTACTTCTTTACAAATTACCCAATTCTTGAGTAATCTAAATAAAAATTATTTTCGTCTGTTTGATACTCTATCTCACATAATATTAGCACTATGCTATATTTATCTTCCATCCTAACCTGTTTAAATGTGGAGTTGCGGCAGTGGGACACCTAGCTGTGGTGTTCTAGGTAATACGCGCCACGCACAGTTTCATTATGTTTTTTAGCATTTTTTCAACTTATATTATGTAAATTATTCCAACCCCCCTAATATTTTCACTGAAGATGGCTCAAGCGAGCCGTAACATGTTTGAATTTGTTTACTCCGTCTAATGACGGAATATATGATGTATTGAATAGGAGGATACTCTCATTTTTCGCCATTGTAAAGTGAAAACCGTCAACACGGAATGATTCTAATATCCTGTTATCTAGTGAACACATTTCCCATTGTTTCCTGTAAGTATTCCCAAGTAATCTATTAGTGACCTCTACTTTACAACAATCTGTTATTACAATTGTTGTTTTGAGGGACAAAGAATGGATCTCCATTTCACTGACCAGTTTAGTTAATCACTGCGAGATACACAAGTGTAAGTGGCCTGCATACTTCAGCAGAATGAGAAAGTCTCTGTATGATTTGTTTATGCTCACGAACTACACTAGTGTCCAAAAGTTAAGCATAAGTTACGAGTAAGCAGGGCAACAGGAAATAGACCGCAAATGGCACGACATGTGAACCTACCAACCTTACGTGTTCGCTCTGTATAGGAAAGGAGTGTTCCCTGCTTTGACTAGCGCCGTAACCGCACGATAAACACAGCCAGTACCTGCGCCCCATGTTCCCTCAGTCGTGTTTGCCATGTTATAGTGTGCCTTGTGGTGAACGTGACAACATAACGGCACAACGACGCCATTTGGACCCCGTTTTGCAGGGTAGAATACTCAGCGCCTGGGAGCAGGCCAGACATAGACCGAAGTTGCCGAATCCTTGAATGTGCCACAAAGTGTCAGGCTTTGGAGACGATTTAGAGACACAGGAGAACTACACTAGGCCAGTACCAGGTCGACCAAGGGTAACCACCCCACAGCAGGACCTATATCTGATCTTAACCGCCTGACGAAATCGAGTGCACCTGCAAGACAATATTGTCGGCGGAGCCTGCAGCTGTCTCAGGGGTTGCCGTTTCCCGGCAAACTGTGTACCGGAGGCTCAGAACAGCAGGGCTGTTTGCCGGACGTCCAGCGGTATGCGTCCCGCTCACTCCAGCACAGAGACGGGCCCGTTTACTGTAGAGCCGTCAACATCGAAACTGGACCATGAATGAATGAAGGCATGTGTTCTTCACAGATGAATCCCGCGTCAGTTTGCAGAACGACTCCCGTCGCACATTAATGTGGAGAGAACCGGGTAGCCGATACAACCACAGGAACATCGTGGAACGGGACCAGTATGATGGTGGTGGCGTCATGGTGTGGAGCGGCATCATGTTGAACGGCCGTACGGACCTGCACATCTTCATGGGTGGTCCGAGGAACACTGATAACGCTCGGAGACACAGGGATGAGGTACTGAGACCACATATTCGACTTTTCAGAAGTGCGGTTGGTCCAGACTTCCTCTTAATAGATGATAATGCTCGACCGTACCACGCTGCTCTGGTGGATGAATTTCTGGCTGGGGAAGACATTCATCGCATGGACTGGCCAGCGAAGTCTGCGGATCTGAATCCTATAGAACATGTCCGGGATTCATTGGGGAGGCGAATTTCATCCCGTCAGCTTCCACCAAGGAACCTCCAAGACCTTCGCATTTCCCTTTCGGTGAAATGGGATCGACTGTCACAAGAGCTCTTGGGCCATATGATACAGAGCATACCACGTCGCTGCGAAGCATGTGTGGCCGTTAGGGGTAACCACACACCCTATTAACAGCATATTTTGTTGTGGAAGACATTGCCAAGTTTTGTTGTTGTTGTCGAAGGTGTACCTTAGCTATCAGAACCTTTCTGACACTTTTTTTGGACAAGTTGTGTGACATATGGTGTGTGAGTCAGCTTCCGTTTGTTCAGCAATCCGTCTGACATTCCTATCAGGCAGTATGGCCTCGTTTAGTGAATATGCTTAACTTTTGGACACTAGTGTAGAATGTATGTCTACCCCCTTAGTCCCGTTTCCTGATACGGGTCGTGGATGAGGTGAGATTAAATTATATGACATGTTTTACGGCCAGATGCCCTTCCTAACACCAACCTCGGTTACTGAATTGGGTAAGGAGGTGGAAGGAATTGGCTGTGGACTGTGAACAGGAAGTACCCCAGAATTTTCCTGGAAGTGAAAATAGGAAACCACAGTAAACCATTGTCAGAACAGCCGGCAAGGGGTTTCGAACCCACTCCTATCCCGAATGCAGAACTTGGCTCCGTCGTCGTAGTGCGTTAACACGTGCGGCCACTCTATTCGGTCCTGATCTTTTTTGCTAAATACGGCGCAGACTGGTCCTCCATGGAATAATAATAATAATAATAATAATAATAATAATAATAATAATAATAATAATAATAATAATAATAATAATAATAATAATCATCATCATCATCATCATCATCATCAGCAGCAGCATCAGCATCATCATCATTATCTAAAGGCTTTGCCTTGTCGCTGCAACCACTGATCTCTTCTCTCTGCGATCCTTTTCATATCTCCATAACCTTGGCTTCCCATCATCTCAACTACCTCTTCAAAGATCTTCTTCCGTGGTTTCCCTCTGCCTTTCTTCCCCATCACCTTGCCTTCAAACAAGTTCTTCATGAAGTCATTATGCCTGAGAAGTGACCAAAAACTAATGCTTTTCTCCTTTTTATCGTTGTTATTAAATGAAAAAAATGAAATGTGGTATGGCTTTTAGTGCCGGGATATCCCACGACGGGTTCGGCTCGCCAGGTGCAGGTCTTGCTATTGGACACCCGTAGGTGACCTGCGCATCGTGATGAGGATGAAATGATGATAAAGTCAACACATACACCCAGCCGCCGTGCCATTGGAATTAACCAATTGAGGTTAAAATCCCCGAGCCGGCGGGGAATCGAACCCGGGACCCTCTGAACCGAAGGCCAGTACGCTGACCGTTCAGCCAACGAGTCGGACAATTATTAAATATCTCTGGGTGTTTATTTTTCTAAGCACTGCTTCATTAGTTTTCTTCTCAATAATAATAATAATAATAATAATAATAATAATAATAATAATAATAATAATCGTCGTGTCGGGCTGAGTGGCTCAGACGGTTGAGGCACTGACCTTCTGATCCCAACTTGGCAGGTACAATCATGGCTCAGTCCGATGGTATTTGAAGGTGCTCAAATACGTTAGCCTCGTGTCGGTAGATTTACTGGCTCGTGAAAGAACTCCTGCGGGACAAAATTCCGGCACTCGGCGTCTCGAAAAACCGCAAAAGTAGTTAGTGAGACGTAAAGCCAATAACATTATTATTATTATTATTATTATTATTATTATTATTATTAATCATCGTATGGCCTCAGCTACTGTCTGCAGCCATTTTAATTTGACGCCATCTGACTGTCTACTCATTAATTTCAACGTTCCGTTTTACTCTAGGTCTACTAGATGGCACAGTAAGCCGAATCTCTCTTGGGCGTCTACGGCTGAGTTTTAATTAATTTTGTTGGGTGAACACCAAATGTGCCACCAACGATCTCGTACATGCCGACATCGTACGACATAGACTTATGTTTCCGCCCTTCAAAAATCTGACTACCTCTGCCGTGTTTGAACCCGCTGTCTGGGAATTCGAAAGTTGACACTCTACCACTGATCCACGGAGGCACTAAATGAAAACCAAGACATGATTATTTAGTTTCTAGTCCTTTTCGCATCCCTTTCCCATCTTTCTACAGCACACAATAACGATAAATTTCACCCTAGCTTTATTTTGGATATATCTTGAGTGGTTTCTGTTGTATACAAGGAACTTAGTATACAGTAACACAACATAAAGTTTATTGCTTCAATAGTTTTGTACAGTATTTACAAAAAATATAACTAAATTTTTCTTGAAGCTTGATTAATGGCACGCAGTTAATGTTGATATTAAAAGGTAGACTGAAGGTCTGTGGCGTATATACATTTATACAGAGAGAGTCCTATAACACATTCAGTCCTATCTTGATGAGATAGTCTGTTCCAATGAGAATGTCCTTGGATAGTCGAAAACTATCTGCTGAGTAATAACAATGGTAACTCGTAGCGAGAGTTCGTATTAACAGGAAGCTAGTATTAGGCTTAGACTTGCAAGGAACTTGCATTAATATTCTTAATTAGCAGAATGCTAAGATTGACGTCGGAGCACTGGGAGGACTTGAGGGGGTAGCAGAATGCTTGACTCGGGGCTCGACGTGGCTACGGGGATCAGGGAAAGTGAGGCAATGTCCAGAGGTGAGACCTCACGGCCAGAAATCAGTCCACCTGTTCA
Source organism: Anabrus simplex (assembly GCF_040414725.1). Lineage (NCBI taxonomy): Eukaryota > Metazoa > Arthropoda > Insecta > Orthoptera > Tettigoniidae > Anabrus > Anabrus simplex. Next base: position 187,344,711 of record NC_090265.1, read on the forward strand.
AACACATTTTAAAGAGAATGCCTCCGTGTCTGACTTGCGGTGTGGTCTGGTCGTTGGACACTGGGGTAGTCCTGGAGAGTCGAGGAACGTTGCTCGTTATATAGCGCTGGCTGACGTCACAGACGAGCATGCCAGGCGCAGTGCAGTCACCTCGTAGGCTCTGGAAACATCGGTGATGCGGCGGGCTGCGGAGCTTGTAGGCGCGGAGCTTTAGGTGCGGAGGACACACACAACACCCTCCCGTCCTAATTACGCCGGTACGGCGCGAAGCGGCGACGGCGCTGGCGGCGGCAGCGATGCTGGGCCGGAGAGTCGGCCGTGTCTGTTGGGTTGTCCGGAGCCTGGGCTGGGCGAAGGAGCGTAGAATCGTCCTGAAAAGAACCCATGTTGATTAAATGGTCCAGAGCTCGTTCTGCAATAGATTTGGTAGGTGTTACAAGGGAATCAACAGAAGATGGACGATAGCGGAGGCGAATCTGGTCCTGGTGGCGGCAGATGCGTTTCTCTGCGGTCTGTATGTCGTAGAGACGATGGCCCAAGGTACGGCAGATGATACCAGGTATCCAGGGAGGACTGGACTTGAAAGTCCGGACATAGACTTTGTCGTTAACGTTGAACTTCGGTTGCAAGCGCTGCGGCTGGGCAGGAAGAGGCTGCAACAAAGAAAGCAAAGTGCGATGAGGGCGTCCACGAAGCTTGTGAGCTGGAGTGAGGTTGTCAGAACCAGGCATAGTTCTATATCTTCCTAGGAGTTGTAATAATGCTTGATCTTTACTTAAACCTGAAGATACAGCTTTCTTCACGCTTTTCTTGAATGTTTGCACAAAACGTTCAGCTTTACCATTAGACTGTGGGTGAAAAGGCGGTACCAGAATATGCCGAATGCCATTATGAGTACAGAAGTTCTGGAAGTTAGTGGCAGTAAATTGGGGACCGTTGTCGGAAATGAGCACATGAGGTAAACCTTCAGTAGTGAAAATCTTCTGAAGTGCGCGAATGGTAGCTTCTGTAGTAGTAGAATGCATTTCTACGACGTAAGGAAAGTTGGATAGAGAATCTATCACTATGAGCCACGTAGAGTTGAGAAAAGGTCCAGCGAAGTCTATGTGTACTCGTTCCCATGGAGAAGTAGCAGGAGGCCATGGAGCGAGGTCAGATGACAGTGCGTTCTGGTGTATCTGACATGGGTCACAGTGGCGGATGGGATGAGTCGCTCAATGTCGGCGTCAATACCGGGCCAATAGCAGTGTTAACGGGCGAGTTGCTAGGTGCGTGATACTCCCCAACGACCGTCATGTAACAAGTCGAGAACTTGTCTGCGTAGACTAAGTGGAATAACCACTCGGAAGAGGGTGCCTGTTTCCAATAGTATTACACCGGCTCGAGTCGTGAGGCGATGCTGTAGACGATGATAAGGTGTAAGGCTGGTAGGAAGCTTGTTTTGAATAGGCCAACCGTTGCGGATATAAGTACGCACTGTAGCTAGTGTACTATCCTTATCAGTCGCTTTGGCGATGCAAGTAGCGTCAATGGGAAAACTGGAGACTGTGTCTTCAAGTTCTATGTCTAACTGAAGACATGCAGATTCCTGAGAATCGAAAGTAGTATCAGGACCTACAGGTAAGCGAGAGAGAGCATCAGCATTACAATGCTGGGATGTGCTACGATAGACAATCTGATAGGAGTAGTCAGACAGAAATATGCACCATCTTTGAAGTTTCCTTAGAGAATGTTCAGGGATCTTATTACCAGGATGGAATAAGTGAACAAGAGGCTTGTGATAAGTAATTATGAGGAAATGGTTGCCATAGAGATACTCGTTGAAACGGCGAATACCAAATATAATAGCTAAAGCTTCTTTCTCGATTTGAGAGTAGTGACGTTGATGTTCGTTGAGTGTCTTTGAAGCGAAAGCTATAGGACATTCTTGTCCGTGACGATCCTTCTGGGAGAGAACGGCGCCGAATCCATAATCAGACGCGTCCGTAGTTAGAGTGAGGAGCTTACCAGGCTGAAAATGAGTCAGCTTGACAGCGAGGACAAGGTCCTTGTTGATAGTCTGCCAGGCATGTTGACATTGCTGATACCAATGAAATTTAGCACCTTTCTTGCGTAAGGCGTTCAGAGGAGCTGCTACTGAAGCGAAGCGTGGAATGAACTTGCTATAATAGTTCGCTTTGCCTATGAATGATTGGAGCTGCTTAATTTTCTGCGGTGCGGGCATGTTGACAATGGCAGAGACGTTCCGTTCACTAGGTCGAATGCCAGTCTTATCCAGGATATGACCTAGGTAGTGAACTTGAGGTTGAAAGAACGTGCATTTAGCGAGATTCGCTCGGAGGCCATTTTCCTTCAGTTTGGTGAGGAGTAGGCGCAGATTATGTAGGTGCTCTTGATGATCTTTGCCAGTCACAAGAATGTCATCAAGATAGTTAGCACAACCGGAAACAGAGGCGGTAAGCTGTGCTAAATAGCGCTGGAAAATCGCAGCGGAGGAAGAGACACCGAAAGATAGGCGCTGGAGCTGGAGAACTCCAAGAGGGGTATTCAGCGTGAGACATTGCTTGGATCCTTCGTCTAAAAGTAGCTGTAGATAGGCTTCTTTGAGATCAACTTTAGAGAAGAACTGAACACCGGCTAAACGGCGAAATAAGTCCTCAGGTTGGGGAATTGAAAAAACGTCGGTTTCAACCTGAGCGTTGATGGTAGATCGAAAATCACCACAAATGCGAATATTGCCATTAGGTTTCTGAACTACAACGAGTGGAGTAGCCCATTTACTGGAATTGACGGGAACTATTATACCGACAGCTAACCATCTGTGTAACTCTTGAGTGACTTGGTCCTGAAGTGCAAGTGGGACTGGACGTGCTTGAAAAGGCGAGGCTTGGCTCCTGATTTCAGCTGGATATGAGCTGTGTAGTCTTTGGCTTTGCCTAAGGTAGAGTCGAAGACTTCTGGAAATTGTTCGAGGAGATCGGTGACATCAGAGGTAGGCTGTAAGGCTGAGACTACATTGACGTTGTCATGAATTTGAAAACCAAATAAATTAAATAGATCCATGCCGAGAATATTAGATGCCGTGTAGTTATTGACTACGAGTAAGGTAACGACCTTATGAAATTCTTAATTTCTGGCTGGAATAGTGATTTGTCCTTTAATATCAATTTTCTTCTTGTTAAACGTAACAAGTTGGACGTCAGTAGGAGAGAAAGACGGCGATCCCAAATTGTGATATGTAGGAAGGTTGATGATGGAGACAGGTGATCCAGTATCTAATTGAAAATTAGTAGAGTGATCGGGGAAAGAGATCGGAATGATGATCTTGCTGGAATTTCTAGTAGGAAGAATGAGATTAATCTGATCAATCTCCATGCCTTGTCGTGTCTTCGTACTAGTTTTCTTTGCCGGAAGGGTACTGGCAGGGCGGGACGTACTTTTACAGACAGTCTTGATGTGTCCTACTTTATGACATCGATCACAGGTGGCTTTGAAGAAGCGGCAGTCACGGTGTTCGTGATGCTTAAAACATCCTCTGCAGGAAGGCAGCAGCTGAGGAGTTTTCTGAGAAATGCGCGTCTTCGTAGAAGAGCGAGAATGAACCTGTCGGGCACGCTTAGAAGAGAGCGAGTGGACCTTGTGGTTCGAAGGAGCAGAATGCGTCCTGGCCGTATGAGATACGTGAGAGACTTCATGTTTAGTAGCTATTTCAACTACAGTCTTGGTAGTCATCTTGTAGACTGTGGCAATACGCTGTACTTCTTCCAAAGAAGGGTTACTACTCTTTACAGCATCGAAACGAACCTTGTCGTGGGGAGTATGGAGAATAACCATGTCCCGAATGAGTGAATCTGTGTAGGGCGTGCTACAACCATCCTTGGAACAGATAAACTTACAACTCTTGGCGAGACCTCGTAATTCCGCAAGCCATTCAGTGTGAGTCAGGTGCGGCTTCATCCTGCATTGAAGAAACTTGTAGCGAGGTGCTACGATGTGAGGATCTTTAGCATAATGTTCACTAATGCGAGCTAGGAGCTGTGCAAAAGGAACTTCCGATATCTGTTCTTCGGGGCTTAATTTCTGCAGTAGTTCGCAGGTAGTATTCCCTACAGAAGTGAGAAAAAGAGCGCGTTGGCGCTTCTCGTCCGTGATGGAGTGGCAGATGAAGTGTTGTTGAAGTCTGGCTAAGTACACTGACCATTCTTCCTTCTCCGGGTCGAACGTAGAAAATTGAGGAACGGTGGTGGGCTATGTAGATGCAGAGAGAGCTTGTATTGCTGTTAGCAATACTGTCTGCTGTTGCTGCATGAATTGTTGCTGTTGCTGTTGCAAAGCCTGCAATATAGCCGCTAGTTGCTCTGTACTGGGCATGGTGACAGATGAGACAGGGAGCACAACTTGCGAAACAGCGTGTAAGGAGACCAGCTGGAAGCTTGACTTTCAATCGATCGCCTGTGAGTGAGAGAGAAAGAGAGCGGGCGCAGCGAGAATGCCGTGGAGAACCGGTGCTTGTGTGCGAGCCGTGAATGTCGACTTGCTGTCCGTAGTTCGAAAAAGGCGTACACTGGGCAGAATTGCACTGTACAAATGCGAAATGTTGGCAGATTGCTAGCTGAGCTAACTTGTGTCCCGTAGCGATGGTGATATGGCGAAACTATTTGGAATGTTTGCTTGCCGTTAATATTGTTGTATTGGCGATAGCTGCGCGTGACGTGGGCGTCGTTGCCAATGGTGCTGGCGATACCCGCTAATAAAGTGTTCCTCGTTGCCAATTTTATTGAATTGGCGGTAGACAAGACGGTTTTCTTCGTGGCTAATTTTGTTAAATCGGTGCGACCTGCTATGAAATTTTCCTCGTCGCCAATTTTGTTGAATCGGCGAGACCTGCTATGAAGTTTTCCTCGTCGCCAATTTTGTTAAATTGGCGGGGCAGTAGTACTTTTCCTCGTCGCCAATTTTGTTGGCGACACACACTAATAAGTTTTCCTAGTCGCCAATTTTGTTAAATTGGCGAGACCTACACGTAACTTTTCCTCGTCGCCAATTTTTGTTGTGTTGTATACAAGGAACTTAGTATACAGTAACACAACATAACGTTTATTGCTTCAATAATTTTATACAGTATTTACAAAAATATAACTAAATTTTTCTTGAAGCTTGATTAATGGCACGCAGTTAATGCTGATATTAAAAGGTAGACTGAAGGTCTGTGGCGTATATACATTAATACAGAGAGAGAGTCCTATATACACATTCAATCCTATCTTGATGAGATAGTCTGTTCCAATGAGAATGTCCTTGGATAGTCGAAAACTATCTGCTGAGTAATAACAATGGTAACTCGTAGCGAGAGTTCGTATTAACAGGAAGCTAGTATTAGGCTTAGACTTGCAAGGAACTTGCATTAATATTCTTAATTAGCAGAATGTTAAGATTGACGTCGGAGCACTGGGAGGACTTGAGGAGGTAGCAGAATGCTTGACTCGGGGCTCGACGTGGCTACGGGGATCAGGGAAAGTGAGGCAATGTCCAGAGGTGAGACCTCACGGCCAAAAATCAGTCCACCTGTTCAAACACATTTTAAAGAGAATGCCTCCGTGTCTGACTTGCGGTGTGGTCTGGTCGTTGGACACTGGGGTAGTCCTGGAGAGTCGAGGAACGTTGCTCGTTATATAGCGCTGGCTGACGTCACAGACGAGCATGCCAGGCGCAGTGCAGTCACCTCGTAGGCTCTGGAAACATCGGTGATGCGGCGGGCTGCGGAGCTTGTAGGCGCGGAGCTTTAGGTGCGGAGGACACACACAACAGTTTCCATAATTATGGAGGAGGGGGCCTCTCGTATTTCATCCACAATTTTGCTTTCCAGTTTAAAATAGTGGGTCAATACATTAATTCTGCACACTGGGACTCAAATATTTAGTATGTCCTTTATGCAGCACTTCCTGTAAAACTGGATCATATATGACAAGCAGTTCTCTAATTCTCATGAAATCTCCACTAAGTTACTTTCACTAGGTATGTTTTCTTTGTGTCTTCGGAGTGGTAGATTGCACAATGCAAAAGTGAGAGTAACATTTAAAAGGCCATGTAATGGATGCCGTAAACACCACTGCTCATACACAAATGTGTTTTCGACTTTTCGTGTGTGTTTATTATTCCATTTGTATGTTTCCAATCACAATAACCATCTATCCAAATGTCATGCAATGCCCTCCAAATGTCTCCAAAAAGCCAGCAGTATTCACCGTAATACTTCCTTAGAATAGGGTGACCGAGCTCGATAACTGCAGTCCCTTAAGTGCGGTTAGTATCCAGTATTCGGGAGATAGTGGGTACGAACCCCACTGTCGGCAGCCTTGAAGATGGTTTTCCGTGGTTTCCCATTTTCACACCAGGAAAATGCTGAGGCTGTACCTCAATTAAGGCCATAAGGCCTATCTGTGTCGGTGCGACGTAAAGCAAACTGTAACAAAAAAAAAGATTATGGTGAATAACATAATCTAGAGACGGGAGTTACATATCGTAACATGATACTGTATCCTATTCCATCAGTGTAAGCTGTTTCAGAAATATTATATTCCACCGGTGGCCATAATACAAAAGTAACTGTCTCAAGAAAACCAAGGGGAGGGTAGAGGTTTCTGATTGGCTAACGGGTATTAGTTAGTACCTATAGCAGCTTGCTTTAAGAACGCACTCCTGCGCAGGCGCGAGTGATAATTTTCTAACAGTTTAGAGGCAGTACTGATCGTGATATACCTATCCTGTTACTTGCTGGCGGGTTACAGATATTCTTTAGTTATTCGAATTGCTTTTTATTAGGCTTACTGGTGGTGATAAACACAGAAGCGTAGTTCCTCGAAACTGTTACGCGTAGTCTTCCCACTTTGCATCTCGTGTTTCACGCCGTGTTGTGGACAAGGAGCAAAGGACCTGATACGATTTATGTGGACCAAAACTCAATTACAGGGAAACGGTTCCTTAGAAACGCGTTGTAAGAAGGTGCAAAATAATAATAATAATAATAATAATAATAATAATAATAATAATAATAATAATAATAATAATAATAATAATAATAATAATAATAATAATAATAATAATACCTTTAAAAATCAACTGGTTAATGCAGTTCTCATTAATGTACATGGTAACCAAGTATCAGGTCCTGAAGAGCCAACGTAAGTACCATCACGTGTATCTGTCTCTCCTGAAATTTCGACATCGACTGTAACCTGCAAGGCAGTGCAGCAACAGCTGTTATCATAATTTTTTACCAGTACAAAGAAAAAGAGTGATATACTGAATAAGATTCTGGACAAGCCACTTACACAATTTTTTTCGTATATTCCCAACTTCATCCTATGGCGGAAGACGAAGATTTTGGAGATTTTTTACTGGATTTCCAGAGCGAGTTGGCAACGCAGTTTGCGTCACGTAGCTGTTAGCTTGTGTTCGGGAGAGTGGTGGTGGTGATTATTGCTTTAGAGGAAGTACTAGACAACCATCCTCTATATAACACTAATCAAGAGAAAAAATAGAAGGGATCCGACACTTCAAAAAAATGAAGGTATCGGGTAAAGAATGACAAGGGCCACGAAGGGCATGAAAATATATTCCCTAGGCCTCGAGTGCTCTAATACCGCCGGGGTCAGGAATGAACAAGAGTTGACCAAGGGAGGTCGGAAAGTTTAGATTAAAGTGAGGAGCCTGGCACAAGTAAGTGGAAGCAATGCCAGAAGTCAGTTAAGGGCTTCGTGCTCGCCAACCCGCGCTTCAAAGTTCAGAGCCCCTGGGGCTCCTTTAGTCGCCTTTTACGACAGGCAGGTGATACTGTGGGTGTTATTCTACCACCGCCACCCACAGAGGTGTGTGTTCGGGAGATTGTGGGTTCTAACCAGACTGTCGGCAGCCCTAAAGATGTTTTCGGTGCTTTCCTATGTACACACCAAAAATGGTGGGATTGTTCCTCAGTTGAGGGCACGGTCGCTTCCGTCCTAGCCCTGTCCTATCCTATTCCATCGTCTGTGTCGGTGGGACGTAAAAAGACAAAGGAAATCTGGATTAAACTCTGCTTACGTTTTACCTGATAGAAGGACTGTTTCCTCGTCTCTCATTCTGGCAGCATCTGAAGTGTATATGACACTCGTTCATCAACATATTTTATAATGTCGGGTCCGAGTGTCTGTTTAAATATAAATCCTTGGACAACTAGGAATACACAGAGCTACCTAGCAATCATGGTGATTTTTACAAATGAAGGTTTCGAAGTATTAGTTCTCGGAGTGTATACGGGTCACTGCAAACAATTTCTAGAAATACTCAAGAATGTGAGTAACGAACTGGCGAAAGAGACAGTGAGAGAGAATAATACTAATAATAATAATGTTATTTGTTTTACGTCCCACTAACTACTCTTTTACAGTTTTCGGAGACGCCGAGGTGTCGAAATTTAGTCCCGCAGGAGTTCTTTTACGTGCCAGTAAATCTACCGACACGAGGCTGACGTATTTGAGCACCTTCAAATACCACCGGACTGAGCCAGGATCGAACCTGCCAAGTTGGGGTCAGAAGGCCAGCCCCCTTAACCGTCTGAGCCACTCAGGGCGGCAGTGGGAGAGAAGAAAGCGAGATGAAGATATAGTATTGCTATTTGTAAGTACTTACTAAGGCGCGGTTAGGGGCCACAAGAGGCAGCAGGTATAGTGGATGTTCCTCCCAAAAAGTTGACCTGCAACTTGTATTATGTTACTTTTATATCCTAACACTACAACCTAATACTACACTTTAGCGGGTACACAGGAGCATGATACTGGAAAGTAACCATTTGTCTCATTCCTACTAATGTAATCACCGTAATACTTTCTTCCGTAAAACTTTCTTAGAATAAGGTGAATAACGTCCGCCTCTATGGTGTAGTGGTTAGTGTGATTAGCTGCCACACCCAGAGGCTCGGGTTCGATTCCCGGCTCTGCCACGAAATTTGAAAAGTGGTACGAGAGCTGGAACGGGGTTTACTCAGGCTCGGGAGGTCAACTGAGTAGACGAAGGTTCGATTTCCACCTCAGCCATATTGGAAGTGGATTTCCGTAGTTTCCCACTTCCCCTCCAGGCAAATGCCGGGATGGTACCAGTACCTAACATAAGGCCACGGCCGCTTCCCTCTCTCTTCCTTGTTTATCCTTTCCGATCTTCCCATCCCCCCCGACAAGACCCATGCTCAGCATAGCAGGTGAGGCCGCCTTGGCGAGGTACTGGTTCTCCTCCCAGTTGTACCCCGATCAAACGTTTAACGCATCAGGACACTGCCCTTGAGGCGGTAGAGGTGTGATTCCTGGAGGGTAAACGGATTAAGAAAGGGTGAATAACACAACTAATGAATTCATATTTCAATTTTTAGTCCTGATTTTGAAGTAAGTTGCATAATAATAATTCTGAGAAACTTCTTTTACGTGCTACAACATCGGAATAAATAACTAAACATACTACAGTGCAGTGTTTCAATTTTGCCTTTATTTCTTTCTCTCTCTCTCTCTCTCTGTGTGTGTTTATTTTAAGGACTCAGAACTGTTAAAATTACGAAATCTAAGTACAATATTATGGAAGATTAATATGTGTATATGTATTCATTTTATATTTTGTATTTCAATGTATTTGTAAAACTTTTTAATTAGTGGTACAACCACACTTAATCCTCATTCGTCACCATACCATTGCCTGTGGTCCAACTCACAACAGTGTTGACGTCTTTGTGTAGTTGCTCACAATCTTAACTTATTTGTTACTCTGTACAGAATAACATCATCCGCAAAAGGTCTTATCTCTGATTCCAGTTTTTACTCATAACATTTAGGTGTAAATGTATAAGAAAAAATAAAAGTCCAATAATGCTGCTTTGAGGAATACGCCTCTCAATGAATACAGGATCAGATAATGCTTCAACTACTCTATTTCTCCGAGTTCTGTTTTCTAGAAATATAGCCACCCATTCAGTCACTGTTTTGTCTAGTCCAATTGCATTCATTTTTGCTAGTAGTCTCCCAAGATCTACCCTATCAAATGCCTAAGATAGGTCAATCGCGATACAGTACATTTGACCTCCTGAATCCAGGATATCTGCTATATCTTGCTGGAAACCTACAAGTTGAGCTTCAGTGGAATAACCTTTCCTAAACCCGAACTGCCTTCTATCGAACCAGTTATTAATTTCGCAAACATGTCTAATATAATCAGAAAGAATGCTTTCCTAAAGCTTACATGCAATGCATGTCGAACTAACTGGGCTGTAATTTTCAGCTTTATATCTATCACCCTTTCCTTTATTACACAGGGGCTACTATAGCAACTCTCCATTAATTTGATATAGCTCATTCATGCAAACAAAAATCAAATAAGTACTTCACATTTGGTACTGTATCCCAATCCATTGTCTTTAGTATATCCCCAGAAATCTTTTCAATTCCAGCCGCTCTTCTAGTTTTCAACTTATATATCTTATTGTAAATATCTTTGTTCCCGTAGGTAAATTTCAGTACTTTGTTAGTATTAGTCACTTCCTCTGTCTGGACATTATCCTTGTAACCAATTATCTTTACATACTGCTGACTGAATACTTCCGCCTTCTGTAGATCCTCACATACACACCCCCCTTGTTCATTAATGATTCCTGGAATGCTCTTATTGGAACCTTTTTCCTCCTTAAAGTATCTATACATAGTTACATACCCTTCCATTCTTCACTAAAATGTGCATGACTGCCAATTATGCTTGCCATCATGTTATCCTTAGCTGACTTCTCTGCCAGATTAAATTTCCTAGTAAGTTCCTTCAATTTCTCCTTACTTCCACAACCATTTACAACTCTATTTCTTTCCAACTTGCACCTCCTTCTTAGTCTTTTTACTTCTCTGTTATAATATAGTGGGTCTTTACCATTCCTTACCACCTTTAAAGGTGTATACTTTTTTTCAAATCCCCCAACAATTGCAATCGAAGGGGTAGAAAACACATCCTAAACACCGTTTACATTTTTATTCACCGTTTTCCACCGATCATAATTACTTTTTAAGAACTCCCTCTCGGCTCTCTTATCAGCCATATGGTACTGCCTAATAGTCCTACCTTTACGGCCTTTCTTTCTATCACATTTATTTTTAACTACGACAAAAACAGCTTCGTGATCACTAATACCGTATATTACTTCTTTTTCTCTATAGATCTCGTCTGATTTTACCAGCACCACGTCCAGAATACAGTATTCTTCCCTCTAGAACAGAGGTGCTCAGCTGGCCGCCCGTTGAGGCTAGCCCAGTGCGGCCGGGCTGGCCTGACGTAAATGCGGGCAGCTTACGTAACAAGCATACGTCACAATGAAGCGAGAGAGCGAACGCACTTTGCAGGGAAGGGAGGGGGCATTGATTTTTACTTGTGATTACGAAGCTCTCTTCCACTACTCAACGAAATGCTAATTGGGGTGCAGTATTAAAAACAAAGCGCTATAATCGCATAAAAGCCTGATCTTTTCAAGATATTCCGCATTGATTTATAGTATATTGCGCTCGATATAAGCAGTCAGTTTTATTTTCTTATATTTATTCATTCAGAGAAAACTGACACGTTATAATTTTTTGTTAGTCTACAAAGGTACAGGGTTTAAGCGTATAAACTACGATTTACAATTCCTTGGATGGACACGACAGCATATCCATTTTAAAAAAAAGTAAAATTCATGTTATTCATTAAGCAAAAATTAATATAATTCAACAAGTTTACTGCTTGATTTTGCGCAGTGTTGTGTAACTTTCTCTGTTCACTGAATTTCTGAAAACAATATTTAAAAATTACCAGGCGTCCAATGATAATAGGTAGCCTCTAAATGGCGAGAGGGAGTTTCATCACGAATGAGGACACAGATGTTTACTATCCAAGATTAAAGTACAACAACAATGTAAATACACAGTTCAAAAAATTAGGGGAGCATGTCTTTGAACGTATGCTGTGCTCCACAAAACAATACCTCACACCCAGGTTTAGTACCAACTAAACCTTTATTCTTTACCGTTGAAGTATACGAAAGAACATCGATGGATTTGCGTTCATTTTCAGAACACAAACGGAAATGTCCAAATAGGGGCGAAAACAAAGTGATAACAGTCTTCCAGGGTGGATTTTTATCGCAGTTGGAGAGCGTCAGTATGGTGTATGTACTCCACGAGCATTTATCACAGCTTGGCACCTACGTGGCATGCTCCACATAAGTCGACGGAGATCTCGTTGAGGTATCCGGTCCCATTCTTCAATGAGAGCCTGTTCGAGATCTTGGCGTTTCTGTGGTGGAACAGGACGCCCACGAACAATTCTCTCAAGCCTATCCCCACACATACTCGATGAGATTAAGATCGAGACTCACTGCTGGTCATTCCATCTCTTGAATGTCCAGTTCTCGCAAGACAGCTCTGGTGATGCGCGCTACATGAACCCTGGCACTGTCGTGCATGAGTACGAATTCAGGACCAACACCGTACGCAGCACCCAACACATGCTGTAGCAGTATCTGCTCGATGTACCCCGCAGCGGTAAGATTGCCACGGACGACGACAAGATCCGTACGGCCATCAATACTGATGCCACCTCACAACATCACAGAACCTTGTCCTAATCGCTCGCCTTCCTGGGCAACATTTGGCATCTACTGCTCACCACGGCGTCTCCATACACGATGACGTCCATTACGCTGTGTCAGGGGAAATCTGGACTCGTCTGTGAACAACACAGGTCTCCATTGGCGAAGTTGCCAGTTGACGCGGGTACGAGCAAACAGAAAGTGAGCTGTGCGATGTTGCTGCGTTAAACAGGGCACTCGAACAGGACGTCTGGGTCGTAAGGACACTTCTCTTTACCTGTTCCTTACTATTTGGTCAGACACCGTGACTCCAGTGACCCTCCTGAGGTCTTGTTGCAGTTCTCTGGCAGTTGCTGATGACGCCGCAACGCACAGATGGTCAGATATCAGTCATCCCGTGGGGTTGTCATGCGTCCACGACCTTGTCCAACCCTCTTTGTGAACTGGCCAATCTCACTGTAGCGATTCCACAAGCGTTGAATAACTGACGGAGAGACATTGAGATCCACAGCAACACGACGAAACGTCCATCCTGCCTCGATCAAAGTGACGGCCCTTGCGACTTGAACCTCGTTAAGTTGTCTAATGGGATGTGCTGGTTGACGTATAACGTGCTCAAATGACCGCAGTAGTCTGTGTACCTCACAACGACACACGGACGCACCGCTATTCACTTTGTTTTGAGGGTCACCTGACAGTTTAATGCATGGTTACGCCTACAGATGGAGTATAACTTCGATTTGACATACCCTGAGTATCTAAGGTCTCAAGGTATCCTGTACGACAATTGGAACCCCATTTACCAAATTAACGTTCACATACCAGACGTTACAAAACATGATCCCCTAATTTTTTTGAACTGTGTATATCTGCCAGATAGTATGCCTTCAAATAAATAATCTAATTGATGTTATTCGCGGTAAGCATAATTGGATTGTCGGTGAGTTTATCTGATAATTTAATCCCAAACAACCACAAGTCACTGCTTATCCACCTTAACTCCGTATTGTATTAGAAATATTTCTAAAGTACCTCTTAAAATTTAATAGTGAAAATTGTAATTCATTGCGTAAAAGAAAGCAAAGCCATCTCCTTACAGGCCATGAAGGCTCTTGGAGGGGTGGAAGGTAAAGGCTTCCAATATCCGTAACCTCGGCACTTCATGGGATAGGGTGGTTAGCTCGACTCCCGGCCGCCTTTGCCCCCAGGAATTAACCTGGTACTCATTTATTGTGTAGGCTGAGTGAACCTCAGGGCCATGTGCACCTCCGGAAGTGGAAATCTCGTTTCTTAAACTCTTCGACTTTCCTACGGGGAATCGAATCCACGTCCTTTCGGTTGAACCGAGCATGCCTTTACCTCCTCGACCAGGCAGCCCCTACTTCGTTATGCACATTATAAAAATATATGAGGTTGTAGGCCTAACTCTTTATTGTATCCGATCGAAATATTGTTACGTGCTCAAGCGACCGTCAGCCTTGTCATAGCCCCTTCGGTATTACCTGAAAGGGAATGACTAAGTCAGCTCGGGGAACTTCCCAGCCCGCCCGAGGGCATGCCACGGCCCTTCCTCTATTGTTCCCTTTATCTAGTTTCTCCACGCGATTTCTGGAAGATATGACGGGAAAGTTCGATCTACAACCGAACCCTGAATATTCTAGTGGCCCATCGAGGTATAAGGTCCCTGCGAGCAAATGGGTGTTGTGGTGTCGGAGAGACCGGTGAGTGTGTAACTGGAAGCGACAGAACGTTGTACTGTGTGTTCGTGTAATCCTGTGGACTGAGAATCGCCGTGAGCCAGCGAGGAAACGCGCTATCGTGAGTGCGAGGATAAATGAACCTGTGTTAATGTTCGCTGTTGTGAGTATCGTCCTGCTGTTGACTACTGTTGAGGTGTTTAGTCGTTCACTGCATGGGACTGTGTGAAGTACATCTGTGGAGCCGAACTAACGAACAATCGTCGCGTGTTGTATAGCCAGTGGCACTGTGTTCAAATCCAGCTGTCTACGCACAGCGGCTGTAAGAGGTGACTGGACTTTGGGAAAGTGAAATTAAGGATTAGCGTCCCAGGTAAAGAACGGGCTGGACCCTTGTTGCGCCATAAGGTAAAGAGATTTGTAAATAGACTGGTAACTAGTGTGGCCATTCATAGCTGGTTAGAATTGCTTGTGTTTAAATATGTGTGTGTGCATTTATTAGGCCATCCTGAAATAAAATTAGAGTAATGAAACAGATGGAGTTTTATTCGTAACAATATATAAACTGCAATGGACGTAAATAAGTTATTTCTTACAACGCAAATTGAAAATGACGTGGATTTCTGCCCTCTTTCTTTTATTATTTTGTGCCTCCGTTTCAAACTCGGGTATCGCCGCAGTGATCGAGAGTGACTGGGAGAACTTCGCCCAGCCTTCACGGCCTGTGACGTACCACAACGCCACTGAGGTTGAATAGCACACGCTGCGCTCATCGCCCGCGGGACGGAATGCCCAGCGTGAGCACCTTTGCTCTAAAAGCTTCCGTCACTTTCTGATTCAGCTGTCCTTCCCAGATTAAGTTATTTGTCATTTGTTGGTTATGCTTCCTGTCGTTCACATTACATTACCAATTGACATTTGGTAAATTGAGTTCACCCACTATAATCACGTTCCTTTTTCCGTATCGTTTCCCACATAGCTGATTATTGTATCAAATAATTCAGAACCAGTGTCTGCACCATTCTTTCTAGGTCTGTACACTCCAGGAACATCAAGTTGCCTATTTTCTTTATAGATGAGTCTTACACCTAGAATTTCATGTTTGTCATCTTTAACTTTTTCGTAGCTTACAAATTCTCCTTTCTTCAATCTTAATTTTCAGAAATCGGAAATATGGTCCATTGCACTGACACGTTGTGTGGGTCCTTCTGCTGATGGGCCCCTATACTTTTGTTATTCTTGCTACTCTGTGGTTACGCCACTGATGATGATTAATTGCTTGTTGTTGGCTTGACCCTCTTGTTCGCCAAGTTTACCCGACAGGATAGCCATGTCGAGAATTTTCGGATCTATGACTAGATTTTTTTTCAGAAATAGACAATACAAGAGGTTTGGCGACTATGATTAAACTGGCAGAAAAAGAATACTTTGTTGGCGGTTATACTGTATATTTTATATTACAGTCATTTCAGAAAGCTTTATTTTAGAGTTGTGTTTTATATCATTTTAGAAATAGTTTTAATATTAAGTGGCCAGTTAAATACTGAAAGCTCAGAAGCATTTCAATCTGCATTTATTTATTCGGCAAGTGTTCATGTTGAAGGGATTTTTGATGTGTGGATCTTTCCGCATGCTTTGCTGCACAGATGGCTTAGTTACGGCAGCTGTAACACGCGGGAAAATCCTGGGTACAATGCACCTGCAGTGATGTAACCTTCAAGCTGTTTGCCCTAAGTTGTATGAAAGAGGACATGGGCGGCGGAAGCCCTGGTGCCCGCCCTGAAGTACCAAGCAGTGTAATTTGTGCAACGATACAGAGTTATTCAGCTGAGTTGTCCATCTCAAATAAGTCGTAAACAGTTAAAGATACTGACATTCTGTTTTCACTTTCAGTAATGGCACCAAGGGGCTCATAGTTGGACATACAGACTTTCTCATGGTTTCAGTATATTCTGATAATTTTATTGGGTTTGACATCACTAACTACTTGTGACGATTTTCAGAGACGCCGAGGTACCAGAATAATAAAACTGTGTCCGCAGGATTGTTTTACATGCCAGTAAATCTACCAACACGAGGCTGGCGTATTTTAGCACCTTCAAATACCACCGGGCTGAGCCAGGATCGAACCTGCCAAGTTTGGATCAGAAGGCTAGTGCCTCACCTGTCTGTCCGGTACTATCTTCTGAGATGGTACTAACTTCGTTTTTTCAAATGGAACTGCACTGTTTTCTACACCTAGCCTTATACCTACAAATATTACAAATTCATCAGCGTGATTATTTTGAAAATCGTACAAGTACTTCTTGAGAAAATGTATTATATCGTCGTTGCCGGGACAAAACCTCCTATGTGATAATATTTTTGGAGATATACTGACCCCAGCACGTACATTATGAAGAGCGAGAATGCCTTGACAATATTCACACAATATTGCACCTTAGATGATAGAACCTTACCGGATAAAGTTCTAAGCTGAAATATATCACATAGGAGGTTTTGTCCCTGCAGCGACGATATTCAAACGTGCTTCATTTGCCAGCCGAGGTGCCCTGTTCGATTCGTACTGCGTATGAAACAATGAGCTCAGTAGCCGTTGACATTCCGGTACAGAATTCCAGAAATCCTGCAGCATCTTCTGACAGCTAGGCATTCATCTACTGTGCCCATAAATATACTATGATAAAATGCATTATTTAACACCTTCAGTATCGCCGTAGGTAATAGGTAAAGGAAAAGCTGATATGCGATGGGTACTAAAGGACATTAGTACCATAGAGTTAGTAAATTATACACTAGAGGTAGCATTGGCGCCACCGTCTACGAGAGAATCGCTGTAGCCAGCGGAGCATGTTAAAATCGCAGCTGTTTGGCAAAAAGCTCACTCCGCTGTATTCATCAATGTAAATAGGGGACTTTTAAAACTGTGTGGATACAGATATGGTTTAAAATTCTTACATGTAAACATTCTCAGATATTACAGTATACTTGCGATGCTTCTCTCCAGTAAAAAAGAAAGCCCTAAAAGCATAAATACAGGAGAAATGCGTGACAAAATATCACGGTGTTCAGGTGCAGTTAAGAAACACAAAATCAATATACTGTTCATATTAAGTCTTCTAACAACATAGGTTTAGAAGGAGGGCACGTATATTTCGCTATCTTTTGTGTAAATGACCAGGACTTTAGCTTAGTTCTGCCCAACGATCGAAAATGTCCTCTCTCGTTCGAAGCGGATGAGCGAGTTTTTAGGCCTAAAAGCGTTGGTGAGATTTTGGGGGTAAAGTAGACAAAATATTGTTATCGCAGGTTTAGACGCTGGCTTTCTAAACCCAAGTTGGCAGGTTCGAGCCTGGCTCAGCCCGATGATACTTGAAGATGCTCAAATATGTCAGCCTCTTGTAGATAAATTTACTGCCATATGAAAGAACTCCCGTGGGAAAAAATCTGACACCCCAGCGTCTCCGAAAACCGTGTAAGTAGGTAGTGGGGCGTAAAGCCATTATTATTATTATTATTATTATTATTATTATTATTATTATTATTATTATTATTATTATTATTATTATTATTATTATTATTATTATTATTGTTCTTGTTCATTTTGGCCTACTAGGAACCACGGGGCTCGTCTTAACTCTTAGTTAAGGTCTTCTGCTTTCTCTTGGCCCAGTATGATTTCATTTTCTGATTATTATTATTATTATTATTATTATTATTATTATTATTATTATTATTGTCGATGTTTTCTAAACGCGATTACAAGTGGAAATACGACACTCGGTTGTGGTTTCAAACTATTATGGAGTTTTTATTTAGCATTTCCTGACATGCATGATTTGCTTTAAGATTTTGACTTATAAAATGATTTCCGTTAATGGAAAGGGAGAGTGGTAAATTATATAATTGAAGAGAACTGAAAAAATACTTATAATAATTTTTACAATTTGTTCTACATCGCACCGACACAGATAGGCCTTATGGCAACGATGGGATAGGAAAAGACTAGGCGTGGGAAGGAAGCGCCCGTGTGCTTAATTAAGGTACATCCCCGGCATTTACCTGGTGTTAAAATGGGAAACCACGGAAAACCAGCCTCGGGGATGCCGACAGTGGGGTTTGAACCCACTATTTCACGAAAGCAAGCTTACAGCTGCGTGTCCCTAACCGCGCGGTAAACTCGCTTGGTCAATATTTTATTATGCTTATATCTTTATATGACATTTCAGGGAATAATATTGACGAAAGTAAAGGACTCAGATGTTCACACGGTGCAGGACATCTATAATAGTCTCTACATTTTAAAATATGGTAAAGTATGAATGGGGACTGCTACACGTATTGTACGAAGGGAAAGCAACAAACTGTATATACAGAAAATATATTCAATAGCTTTGAATGCTATAAATACACACAGAAAGTGAAAAGAGAAGCACAATTCCAGGCTATCATGCACATCTTTTCTTATTTTCTTTTTTGTACCAATTTGCTTTATGTCGCACCGACACACATAGGTTTTACGGCGACTATGGGACAGGAAAGGGCTAGAAAACGACTGTGGCCTTAATTAGGGTACAGCCCCAGCATTTGCCTCGTGTAAAAATTGGAAACCATCTTCAGGGCTCCCGACAGTGGGGTTTAAACCCACTATCTCCTGAATGCAAGGTGACAGCTATGTAAAGCCTACAGCCACTCGCTCGGTATCATGCATATGATTTTTCTAGATATTCGCTTTCATTGAAAGGAAAATGTCATCCCTTATATTTCCTAAAACATTAATTTCAGTCTTCAAGGAAAGATCCAAAGAATCTCATTCACTCCGACAGGGGAATCAGTCATTAAGCCAGCCCACGTAGGCCAATTCATATGACTATAAGTGTCACGCAAATTATTATTTTATACGCACGGAAATGAATTTCAAGGAAACGTACCTGTGAAATGATACGCCACTGCCCTTTATGAACCTCTCTATGCAGCCATAAGCTGCACAGGAGACTGGCATTTTCCTTCAGAGAAGTATATACTAAAATTTAGCGGGAAGCTCCAGTACTGACAGTGCCAAACAATCCAGCTTTTGCCAAACAGCGCGCTCGTTCAACTTCGCACGCGACTGCAGCGCCAATGCTACCTCTAGTGTATTATTTACTAACTCTATGATTATTACCCTGGCGTGACATTAAGCTATACTGTAGTATTCGGCACGTAAGGCTATTCAGTATTCACTAAGAAGCAAATATCGCCGCTCTATTCTCTTTTCTTTAATGTCTCATCACTGCCGCCAACTTGACTAGTTAAATATTGAAATCACGAGAGATAACGATCAACAAACTATCCTCTATGTAAGTATCAACAATGGAGGTTCCCTTACCAAAGTAAATGGTCAATGAAGATATGCATAATTAAGTCGTTTTTCAGGCTCAATGAGGAATTTGGAAATAAACAATCTCTCTCACCCTCACTCAATTTAATGTTATATATTTCTGCTCTTATTTTGATATACGAATTACTATAACCGTACGGTATTCTTCGGTGTTTGCCTGGTGTAAATAATTCAGCTCCCTTCATTAAATTTGCTATTACTTGTCGGACTGAAGTGAAACCACGCTGTAATAATACATACAAGCAAATATGTTCACCGGACGAAAAATTAGTCACCCCTGGAGACGTCGTTACAAGCATCATTTAATACTTGATAACCGCATGGATTCGGTTAGGATGTGAGTCCACAAGGTTGTGTAGGTACGTCGCATCCAGATTAAGCCACTCGCTGAGGATTTGATCGCGCATTTCCACCAAATTGCGGGGATGCTGATGTCGGCGTTTTACCCGCTGTTCCAACATGTCCCACAGATTTTCAATGGGGGTTCAAGTCAGGTGATTTTGCAGGCCAGTCGAGATGTAATAGGGTGGGGGATTGTTCATAAAACCAGTCGCATATGCGCCCAGTCCGATGAACTTTTCACCTTGAAAAATCGCGGTATCGATAGCCTTTCAGTCAACATGTACGTAATGTTTACATTACGTACATGTTGACTGAAAGGCAACAACTGATCACCCAGAATGTTTAAATAAACACGCTGGTTTATGTTAGAGGTCACCTCAGTGAGCGGGCCCAATCCATGATGCGAGAAACATCCCCAAAGACCCACCTCCGGCTTGAATCTGACCTTGCACACATCCAGGATGAAATGCTTCATTTGGCCTTCGGTGAATTCGACGACGTGCGTCATTGGAATACATGCAAAAACGTGATTCGTCAGACCACATTATGTTCCACGTGTGATGATTTCCAGCCTATTGAAGACGCGCTACTTTATGTGCCTGTGTGAGTAATGACCTCTTGCGAGGTGACCGACTACAAGTGTTCATTGCATGCAGTTCCCGTCGCAATGATCTCTCGCCAGCAGGTTGAGATGGACCTTCATTCATTTACTGCAGCAGTTCCTGTCGGGTTTTGAAGCTATTTTGATTCACAAGCCGCGGAACGCGTCTCCGGCCCTTCTCAGTCAGGATCTTTTTCCGACCACAATTCTGACGTCGTGTTTCGTAGCTACGCACGTACACCACTGCTTGTAAAAACGTTGAACAGTCTACTGAGAAACACCAACAAATCCAGGAACTTCATGCACCGTATGGGCATGGGCGCGCCAAACACGATTATCCCTTTTTGCTACTCTGTTACATTCTTACATCTATCCATGTTGACGTACACTGTCCCTCTGAAACATCAATGTCTCACTGATCGCTATTCGCTGCTGCCTTCTGCTGACGTAGAGGCAGTGCACGCGGTTGAGCACGGTACTCGTTCGCTGCGCCATCTATACAGGCTTAACGATCAGTAGTGGCACTGAGCAGCTCGCCCCCTCCCCCGCAATAATTGAAAATGGGTCCCCTCGTTTCCTGATAAGGAACATTAAAAGTTTATTTCGTAGTACAAGGTTCTACATCATTACAATGATCAACAACGATAATAATAATAATAATAATAATAATAATAATAATAATAATAATAATAATAATAATAATAATAATAATAATAATAATGTAGATTTGTACAAAGCAATCGACAAGTTCACCGATACCGTACGCAGGAGACGATTGAAATTCTATGGCCACATCTGTAGAATGGACGACACTAGATATGCAAAAAGATTGCTTGGTATAATTAATTCAAAGAAGGTCAAAATAAGCTGGTTTGAGGACATAAAGCAGGACTTAAAAGAAATGAACATCACAGAAGATGCCATCAGGGATCGCAAAGCTTTTGGGAATCTGGTTGCAAAGCACGCGTTCACGGAAAAGGCTAAAAGAACCACAGGGAAACAATGGACGGAAGAACGCAAGAAACAGCAAAGCGAGTTCATGAAGAGATTTTGGGAGGAGAAGAAGAAAGGAAAACCATCATCAAGCTAACAAGTTCCAACGCGCTCTGTAAACGGGCATAACGAAGAAAGAATGTGTGAATAGCGGCCAAATGCAAAGGCGCGTCAACTGGACGTTCACTCCAAATATGAGGTGCGTGCGACAATCAGGATTCCTATGGGCCAAAAGGAAGAATTGCACGGACATTCATCGTGAAATTAGTGCTGTGTATGGGGAGCGGGCCATTTCCCGGCAAGGTATCGTAAAGTAGTGTCAGCAATTCGAAGCCGGGCGCACGGATATCACGGACAACCATCGCGAAGGGAGGCCCGCAACGTCCAGGACCCGTGCAAAGGTCAACAGTGTGAATGCGA
The DNA here is from genome assembly GCF_040414725.1 of Anabrus simplex. Lineage (NCBI taxonomy): Eukaryota > Metazoa > Arthropoda > Insecta > Orthoptera > Tettigoniidae > Anabrus > Anabrus simplex. The sequence goes on from NC_090265.1 coordinate 187,366,766, forward strand.
TCATTAGACAGAACCGGTGCATTAAACTGAGAGAAATCGCGACGCAGCTGAACATGTCGTATGGCAGTGTGTTCGCCATTGTTCACGAGGACCTTGGATATCGTAAGCTGTGTCAAAGATGGGTTCTACGTCTTCTCACCGATGAGCACAAGGGACGTTTCCAATCCTCCCTGGCATTTTTGCAACGCTATGTCACAGACGGCAACGTATTTCTGCGGTGAATCGTCACAGGCGAGAAAACGTGGGTGCACCACTTCACCCCCGAAACGAAGGGAACATCTATGGAATGGGTGAACCCCTCATCACCACAACGAAAAAAGGCCAAGGTTCAACCTTCAGCCGGTAAGGTTATGGCGACAGTGTTCTTTGACATGGAGGGTCTGCTGCACGTGGAATTCATGCCGAAAGGAGCGACGATCAACGCGGCGTCGTATTGTCAAACGTTGCACCGGTTGCGTAAAGCGATTAAAGATAAGCGCCGGGGGAAATTGAGCGCCGGTGTGATTTTGTTGCACGATAACGCAACACCTCACAAGGCCCGCCAAACGAGAGAACTGCTGCAGCGTTTCAAGTGGGAGGTCTGGCAACATCCACCGAGTGGTTGCAGAACGCTGGAGGAAATTTGTATGCATCCGGCATCGACAAGTTGGTTGTGCGTTCGCAGAATTGTTCGGAGTCTCTTAGAAACTATGTGAAAAAGTGACGTTACAGTGTATGTCGTTATAGTCGCGTTGCTGTTGTATAGGTGATGTAATAAATGGCCATAACTGGGAAGTACAACTTATTTTCTGATCTGCCCTCGTAGTAACCAAAACACGCTGACCGTCACAATATTAAGAAATAATCTCGCTCCAAGGACCAAACAGTTTACAACTCAACTGTCCATCTTAGGCCTACTTAGCTACACTGACTGCCAAGCGTTATAAAAAGGCTCGAGACTTCAGTATTTAGGGTTTAGATAAGGAGGCTGTCTTTGTTATCGCATCTTTGCTGACTGTTGGTTTCTGAGAACTGGCTAATTACTTCAAAAGCCTTGTTGATTGTCGTGAGTTGCAGCAAGGGAAGTTATTTTTGGAACAGGCTAGGAAAACCCACATTCTTTCAGAAATAACTACCGTACTCCTATTGACGAAAGAAGCTCTGCACTACGACGGCCAAAGTTTGGAATAACCCTCTGTAATACAAATAATACTGTGTTGTGTGCTGTAGCTTTATCAGTGTGTCAAAATCACTCTTCAGCTACTGAATTAAGGAACAGTCATGGGCCCCTCACAAGCCATGCCCCCCCGCCCGTGGGGTCTGCGGGGTCCATATCGCCGCCACTGTTATAAGTTATAACGATCCATCTGTGCGTGCGCTCTAGGGTGAATGCTTTATCCAGTGAGCTCATATTAGATGTACAAATGCCGTAAGTCAATAAGGCTGTGTTTGTAAAGCGTACCAAAGTCGCGACAAGACAAGACAAGGTTAGGTTAGGTTATACTTTGCTGATAACGAAATTTCCCTCCATTTCACCTGAACTGATCTTTACAGAGGAGGTAACTTTGCTTTCCTTTCCAGGGGAGTTATTCCAGATTGTTTTTCGTTTCTTATACATCCTAGTTGAATTCTATACACACGAAATGGACGAAATAAGACCGTATTAATAAAATGCCGCGTTCGTCATTTTATCATTTTACACCAACTACCTGTACGTTATTAATGCATTTTTTGAACATGTCTTAATTCAACTTACCTAGTTTTACCCAAACAGATTTATAACTCTACCGAAAAAGAGAATATGCTTTACTTATTCCGGCAAATGTAACACTAGTGATTTTCACAATAAGGCAGTGGCAATACGTGTCGGTATGTGACTCGTTGGCTGACTGGTCAGTGTACTGGCCTGGTTCGATTCTCGGTCGGTTCGGGGATTTTAATCGCTTCTGATTAATTCTTCTGGCTTGGTGACTGGGTGTTTATGTCCGTCCGAACACTCTCCTCTTCATATTCACACTACACACTACAAACCATCACAGAAACACGCAATAGTTATTACATCCCTCCATATAGGGTTGGCCGTAAAACAGGGCCAAATCCACATTGTACCGGGAGGTACACATCTACGCCGCACATTTAAATCTTGCGCCAATAAAACCTCCTCTACAGGAGAAACTCTGAACTTAAAACTGGACTAACTTATAAATTTTCTCTGAAGATGGCGCTACTAAATTTTTTTGTTCTGGTGAAGTTTCCCAGAACTATGTACATTTCTACTTGTTTTGTTTCCCGTTTGGCAAGAAGTGTGAACATTCTCTCATAGATGTCTCTGCTAAAAAGCTATGATCATGCACCCTGGTGCGACGTGAAGGAACTCTTTGAAGAAATTTTGTACTCATAAGTTTTTTCTTTACTAAATTTCGTTCATTTGTTTGTGGGTTCGCAGTGTTTATCTTTTCTTTCCGCCAGTTTTGAATTTAGCCAATTCCGAATTTCTGTAATTAATTTCCCACCAATCATGTATTTCTTCTTCGACTTGGAGTGTACCTTCAAGATTGACCAATAAAGTAAGAGGGTGTGGCTTGATTATTCATGAAAGGTCTCGAACTTTCCCCGAGGGTTTATAAACTGCTGATTTTCACGTCTCGTGGCCACTTGATTAACATCTAACCTAGTGTATGGACGTGTAGCAGGTGGCGGGAGGCGCCTCCTTCATCAGGCAGCAGGTCTTCAGTAAGGTAATGGCCAAGTAACATCTTATTTCTCGCTAGCTCAGCAGTTTAATCCGTGGGAAAGGTCCGAAACTTTAATATGTAACCTACCTTTCTGTAATGTAAATTTCTGCCGGCTTATGTAAATATCTTTAATTGTAAATCGGGGATAGAGAGTGCTTTACCCTCTCGATCTCCCCTTCATTTTGGTTTGAGGTGACTACGTTTTGGTAACTGATTTTCTTCTCTTCCTTAATGTATTAAATAATTCTTATACGAGTCACCTCCATAGGTTGGGATTATCCCCTGTTTCATTGGCCTTGTGCCTCTTAGGTTTTAAGAAGCTACATAGAGGAGTGCAAGTATCCGCCTCCGTCCTTTTACTTGGGCCATTTATTTAACGGTTATTTCTTTTACTCGAAGGCCCTGTAGGTTGGGTACGAGATACCTCTGTTTCAATTTGTAAGCTGCGCCATGGAAGGCCAGAAAGTGTAAGACATTTTTGATGTTGCCTTAACTAGGCATGGAAAACTGAGAGCGGGTCTGCTCTTTTCTAGTATTGTAAAAGTGCCTCTAGGAGGCTTGACTTTGTAATTCACGGAGCTAGTACTCCATGTATTGAGGGGTGTTCTGCCCTTGCAGAAGCACAAGTTCTGTTTATACCAACTATCTTGTCTTAACTAGATTTGACTTTTGCTACTAGTACCGGTGATTTTGTTACTTGTTGACATTTTTACAAAAAAAACCCTTTGTTAAAATTTTAAATTAACTTTGACTCTGTAGTTAGACCCATTCATCCCGGCACCTTCTTTCACCTCTGCTGATCCACCAAATCACGGTAACACACATGTTCAACGCAGTTCGTTCCCGCGGTAGGAAAAGAAGAAGAAGAAGAAGAAGAAGAATACGTCTCGGTATGTCTATCGCAAGTCACGAAAAAAAAATTATGACTACATAGTGTCAACCTTCAAGATTAACAGTATCGGCAAGTAGGGTCCCTAAGCTGTATGGTTAGCGGCGCTGAATCGAAACCAACAGATAGAAAATAACTCTAAATTACTACCGTCAATATTAACAGGTGAGAAAGAGTAAGGTTGTGCCCTTAGTGTATCCGCTTACATGGCAGGGACTATACATAGGACCGAAAGAGTTAGCTGCGCGATGTGGGCTGCGTAGCTGTTAGCTTGCATTCGGGAAATGGTAGGTTCGAACCAGTAGCGTAGCCAGGATGGGCCGATGGGGTGGGGGGTGGGTTATAGTTACGAAATGATGATAAAACACAATAAAGGTGCTTGTGCGTGTGCGGTGTTGTTATAACTGCACTGATACGAGTGAATTGTGTTGATATTCAGATTGCAGTACAATACGAAATCGTAAGTTATATTAACATACAGATCAAGAACAATATGATCAAGGTCAACAGCTTTACAGCGAATGGTGTGTTCAGTTTACAATCAAAGATCCAACTTTTATCGTTCTCAAATGCGATTTTATTTGACGGAAATAAATATCACACGAGAACAAGTTCACTTCCTTGTATAAATTACTTTGTCACTGTAAGTCACAACATACAATTATACACACAAGCAAGTGACACTACAACACTTAATAGCGGAGTACCCTGAAGTCGATTCTGACAAGTACAGATATCAACAACACTGACTCGCGCACTAGGCCTATAACCAAATACAGTAGAGACAATGCACAACACTCAGTGAGATATCGAGGGACAGCTATTAGAGCTCTCTCTAGCGGATTGACCTGAGAACTATAGTACGCGCACTTTTTCTTGAGCCCTAGTTCCCATTCGTTACTATGGAGATCCGGGCTCAAGATAAAGTGCGCGTATAATACTGAGCCTGTCATAAGAACACGTGTATTTGTGTGTGAAGTTTTTTGTGTTATTTATGCGTTTTCAGTGAGTTGACATAATTAAATAGTAGTGTGTGTCATTCCTTGATATATCCTCTCAACATGAAGGGAATGGTATGTGCTGTGTTTGGCTGCAGGAACTATGAAGTAGAGAAGAATGTTCGGTCTTTCTTCCGTTTCCCTCGTGACAAGAAAATGTAAGTAATATTTTGTTTGCATATATATTCTTCCAATGACAAAGAGATTCTTATAGTACTTCATAATTTTCTGACCTGCTCGACCCATATTTTAACTGGTTTAAAAAATAATACGCACATTTTATTGTATAGTGCAGCAGTTAACCTTCAATACCGATGTGTTGTTATAGGTGTGATCTGTGGGTTTGATTTAATTCAGGAAAGTACATATGCATATGAGTGTGGCTGGTTGTGTTCCAAGTTACCCCCATTTTGGAATGCCGTAATGCGTTGTCAAGCACTGAAGAAAATATGGGTGATTTAAGAAATGTACATATTTTGTTGAAACAATATGATGATGCAAATTTGCTTTACCCTAATGTAATGGCATTATGGCAATATTGCTTACAGGGAAAGTTTAATGTTTTTGAGGCTACATTTATAGATTTTCATTTTGTTAGTAGGCTTCAAGTTAAAAGGAAAATTGTCCAGCTCTTAAATGTAAATTCATTGAATCATGTGTGTAAGGATTGTGTCGATATTTTTGTTGACACGTGTTTTAACATGATGATACAATGCTTTTAAATGAGGAAACAGAAAAATCTAGCCGTGAACGTTCAGGCAGGAATTCTAAAGCTAAAAAAAGTAATGCATAAATGAAAGATCAAGCCCTTTCACAGCATTCCATTTCACATCTTGATTATATGTCTAATTTCAGTCTTTAAATAACCTGTTAAATAATTCTTCATTGTTTATCCAGAATTGCTTTAGCAACTTTGAAGTTAATATCTTAGTAACACTTTCTTTCTAGACGTAATTTATTTATCCATTTACTATATACATTTCCATTGATATTTGAATTTAGCGCGAATTTTCAGGTCAAGCCACTAGGAGCGCCACTTGCGACTTGTCTCCCACTTTAACAAGGCTAAATCCGGAAGTGTCGCGTATTTTCTCTACTGTATTTGCTATAACATACCATACACTCTCTTGAACTCACCGACTCCACCTCGGACCCGAACAGTCACTCGCAGTCCATCACTTGCCTTCGTCCGACTCCATGGTTAAATGGTTAGCGTCCTGGCCTTTAGTCACAGGGGTCCCGGGTTCGATTCCCTGCAAGGTCGGGAATTTTAACCTTAATAATTTCGCTGGCACGGGGCCTGGGTGTATGTGTCGTCTTCATCACGACGCGCAGGTCGCCTACGGGAGTGAAACCAAAAGACCTGCATCTGGCGAGCCGAACTTGTCCTCGGATACTTCCGGCACTAAAAACCATACGCCATTTCATTTTTTTACTTGTCTTCGAGTCCAACCTGACTCCGAGTCCAACACTGACTCGCAGTGACTGACAGCTCGATATACTGTATATACTGTTCGATCAACCGTCTAGAATTGTCGATTTCTGGAAGGGTTCTTACAACACTAGTAGTATAATTGGATGGTTCTGCGGCCACCGCCACCGCGGGCTCCCAGAGGCCACATCCACCGCCACCACAGCCAGAGGCCTCCCAGATGCCTCCTCCACCGCCACCACAGCCAGAGGCCTCCCAGATGCCTCCTCCACCACCACCACAGCCAGAGGCCTCCCAGAGGTCTCCTCCACCACCCGCGGGAAATTTGAATTTGTAAACAAAGCCACGTGCTTTTTGACAGCTATCATCGACAACAACGCATCGCTAACCTCAGTACTGCCATCTTGACGGGCCTAAACCTCAGTGGTACCAACTTAACCTAACTAGCGCGAGGTAAACAAATCCACGTGTTTTTGACAGCCACGTGCTTTTTGACAGACAACAACGCATCGCTAACCTCAGTACTGCCATCTTGACAGGCCTAAACCTCAGTAGTACCAACTTAACCTAACTAGCGCGTGGCAAACAAAGCCACGTGCTTTTTTGACAGCTGTCATCCGCCATCTTTAAACCACAGAGCACTGTGCTGCCCTCTTTATCGCAGTAGCTGCAAATTCGTCACCTGTCATCCGCAGTGCTGCCATCTTAACGGGCCTAAATCTTAGTGCTACCAATTTAACCTCACTAGCGTGAGATAAACAAATCCACGTGCTTTTTTGAGAGTTGTCATCCGCCATCTTTAATCTATAGAGCACAGTGCTGCCCTCTTTAGCTACTTACCTTTGAAATGTGGTGGCGGATAATTTGAAAAATGCTTTTTGACAGCAGCCTTCCTTGAGCACCGTGCTGCCCTCTTTAGCTAGATACCTTTGAAATGTGGTGGCAGGCAATTCCACATGACAGCAGCCATCTTTAATCAAGAGAGCACCATGCTGCCCTCTATGTGGTGGCGGCAATTTGAAAAATTCTACATGCTCTTGTTTGGAAACAAACTCACGCGCTTTTTTGACAGCCGTCATCCGCCATCTTTAATCAACAGAGCACAGTGCTGCCCTCTTTAGTTTGAAATGTGGTGGCGGCAAATTCCACGTGCTCTTGTTTGGAAACAAAGCCATGTGCTTTTTTGACAGCTGTCATCCGCCATTTTTAATCAACAGAGCACCGTGCTGCTATCATGCGGGCAATTTCGTCAGCTGTCATCCGCCATATTTAATCCACAGAACACCGTGCTGCCCTCTTTATGACATGTAGTAGCAGGCAATTTGAAAAGTTCTGTTAGCTATCATCCGCCATCTTTAATCAAGAGAGCACCGTGCTGCCATCTTTAGCTAGATACCTTTGAAATGTGGTGGCAGCAAATTGAAAAATTCCACGTGCTCTTGTTTGGAAACAAACTCACGTGCATTTTTGACAGCTACCATCCGCCATCTTTAATCAACAGAGCATAGTGCTGCCCTCTTTAGTTGAAATGTGGTGGCGGCAAATTCCACGTGCTCTTGTTTGGAAACAAAGCCATGTGCTTTTTTGACAGGTGTCATCTGCCATCTTTAATCAACAGAGCACCGTGCTGCTATCATGCGGGTAATTTCGTCAGCTGTCATACGCCATCTTTAATCTACAGAGCACCGTGCTGCACTCTTTAGTTGAAATGTGGTGGCGGCAAATTCCACGTACTGTTGTTTGGAAACAAATTCTATGTGCTCTTCAGCTGTCATCCACCATCTTTAATCAAGAGAGCACCGTGCTGCCCTCTTTGTGGTGGCGGATAATTTGAAAAATTCTTTTTTGACAAGCAGCCATCTTTAATCCAGAGAGAACAGTGCTGCCCTCTTTAGCTACTTACCTTTGAGGCGGTTAATTTGAAAAATTATTTTCGACAAGCAGCCATCTTTAATCCAGAGAGAACAGTGCTGCCCTCTTTAGCTACTTACCTTTGAGGTGGTTAATTTGAAAAATTCTATTTAACAAGCTGCCATCTTTAATGAAAAGAGCATCGTGGTGCTATCTTGCGGGTAAATTTTACGTCACAGCTGTCATCCACCATCTTGCATTGCTAACCTTAGTGCTGCCCTCTTTAGCTACTTACCTTTGAAAAAAATCTATTTGACAAGCTGTCACCCGCCATCTTGCATCGCAAACCTCAGTGCTGCACTCTTTAGTTGTAATGTGGTGGCGGATAATTTGAAAAATCGTTTTGACAAGCAGCCATCTTTAATCAACAGAGCACCGTGCTGCCATCTTTAGCTACCGCCATCTTACATCGCTTACCTCGCTGCTGCACTCTTTAGTTGAAATGTGGTGGCGGTAAATTCGAACAAGTTTAATCACGCATCGGGAAAGCTAGAGTAAGGACGTGCTGCAGTGATGACGTCATCATGCATGTTTAGACTTGTCCGTTTTCTTAAGAGTAAGTCGGTGTAAAGGAATGCAATAAGTATGCATCATAAAAACAAGAGTTTGCATGTGCTGCAGTGATGACGTTATTGTGCATGTTTAAACCCGTTCGTTGACTAAAAGCTTTAGTTTTCGAGAAACAGTGATAAAGAGTGGAGTGCAAACATGACGAAAACATTAATAGTTGATGTGCAAGGCTTTAAAGTAAACGGAAACAAATTTGTGTTTAAAGAGGTGGCTGTGTTAGATTGCAGTGTGTTGTGGGCACCAAAACTTGTTAGTTTAGTATTTAGTCCACCGTTCCCTTACTGTTTGCAAACAGATGAAGATAGAAAGCAGACTCAGTGGATTGAAAACAATTTAGGTTTGAAGTGGGAAGAAAAAGGAATACCTTATCGTTTTCTACCTTTAATGATGAATGCACATTTGTCAAGAGCGGATCTTGTTCTTTTAAAGGGTTGTGAAAAGAAAGAATGGTTGCGTGATTTTCTACCATCATCGTGTGAAGTTATCGACATGCATGAATTGGGGTGCCCATCATTTAAAACTCTTCCGAAAGAGCATAGTAGAGAAACAAGTAAACAGTCTTTACAACATGTATGCATGCTCTTTGATTGGTTGTGTTGCAGTGCATGCCGGGAAGTGAACAACATATGTAAACTGCAATGTCGAAATAACCTTAGTGTAAAAGAAACATTTGTAGAGTAAAGACATCATGTCATTTCTAACAGATACTAAGTGTAACGCAGTTGAAAAGGTGATCGTAAAGTTTTATGCATGCAAAAAGAAACTAAACACTTTTACTGAAGAAGAGTTAAATGCATTACCAAAGGCATTTTTGGTTAATGTAGCTGCGAATGCTGTAAAGAAGATTTGGGATAAGGTGCCTCGTGAGTGGACTCAAGATCCTGTTTTGTCAGAGCTTCAAACGTGTAGTTTACATCATGAACACGTGAGTTTCGGTAGAAGACCTTCTGTGAGACAGTGCCGTACATGTCAACTAATTAAACTGTATCACGGACCTAAAACTAACGAGTTGTCTTCGCTTATAAACACTTATCATGGCTGTGGAGAGAGTAAACAAGGAAAAGGTGAAGAAACGTGCTGGGAGAAAGATGAGGAAGCATGTTGGGCGTGGACTCATCAATAGAGTGATTGATCTTCTTTTCTTCGTGCTTCATCTCCCCTGCGGCCCTAGAACACGTTCGCCTGACATGTAGTTACATGCTGCCTGCATAGAGTATGTCGTGTAGCTGTTAAAAGAATACCTAATAAAAGAACTAGATGGTGTGCAGAGGAAAGCAGCAAGGTTTGTAACAGGGGATTTCAGGAGAAAGAGTAGTGTATCAGAAATGTTAAAGGAACTTGGGTGGGAAACTTTAAGTAAGAGAAGGGAGAAAAGTAGACTTATAGGATTATATAGAGCCTATACAGGAGAAGAAGCATGGGGAGATATCCGTGAGAGGCTTCGGTTGGAAAATAATTATATTGGTAGAACTGACCACAAGTACAAAATTAGAAGGAATTTTAGCAGAAGCGATTGGGGTAAATTTTCTTTCATTGGGAAGGGCGTGAAGGAGTGGAACAGTTTACCAGGGGTAGTGTTTGATCCTTTTCCAAAATCTGTACAGATATTCAAGAAGAGAATAAACAACAACAGAGATAATAAATTAAATGTTAGAGAGCATTCGACCAGTGCAGGATATTGTAAATAATAAATGTGTGTGATTAAATTAATTCCATCCCCTGGTCTAAGGAATTTGGACAGCCCAAGTAGGGGACTGCCTGTAGGGGTGAAGTACAGTGGGGACTTCGAGGGCCCTGGGACCGCTACGGTAGCTGTGAAGGCCCTTCAGGAACTCTGAAAAGTGGTGGCAAAAGGGGCTCTGGTTAAGACGCAGCAGGTCGTTATGCTACTTAGGTTCCAAAATGGGTAAAATATAAATATGTAAATAAATTCAATGTTAATTTTAATCTTATACCAGTTTTATAGTATTATTAGAAGTAATTTCACATACCGTACTGTATATGAGTTGACTATGTTTGTAAGATATTATAAGTAGAATTTTGTAAACAATATAAATTTATTAAGGATGATGTGTGTGTTTAATAGAAAAAAATTATTAGCGTAAATTGTATAATATTGTATTCTAGGAAAATTTTCTTCGTCTCCTGTTAATTTAAAATTTAGTGCTTGACAATAATGTATTTTAGTGTACCATTTGCCACCGAGGTAGACACCTCATTTGCAAATAAAGAGATTTTGATTTTTGATTTTGAAAATCTGCTTCGTAAAGTTATGCTGTGTGTGTGTGTGTTATTACCTAGTGCTTTAGCTGCTCAGAAGAATATAGCAGCACTTGTCGTTGTTGGTGTAATAAAACGAAAACTGAGTGACAAAGACCGTAAAATAAACAAAGGATAAAAATGTATATATATATTCTAAAAAAAATATGAATTGTCAAAACATATTACAGGTGTTGTTTAATCCTACAGCATGTCCTAGTGACTTAGAAGAAAGGAAACGTAGAGGATTAAAAGAAAACACACATAAGATTTAAAGTACATCCTCTTTATTAATCCATGAATTAAAGCTGTTATTAAAACCAAGCCATTTAACATACAGTTTATTGCCACGACGTCGAATAACACGTTCAACTAAATAGTGATCAGGATATTTTGTTTTCTGCAGTTCTTCGATGTAGAATCCTCCTTCAATAGGCTGTCCTCTGAGATCGCGAAGTAAATACGTAACTGGTTTAGTAAGCTTAACACTTCTGATTTGAAAAATTTCAGTGCTCCAGTTAGGTGTGTATCCTTTTGCAAAGATAGACTTGTGTTTGCTGATGCGAACAAAATCACCTTCTTTAAAGCGATGGCGACGTGGATCAGCTGTTTTAATTACAAGATGAATAGCATTTATACGAGGTGTATTCATTGTAACAAGACGTGGCTTCGTTCCGATAGTGCGATGAGGTGTATCGTTGTAGGTAGATAAAAGTCTAGGTAGCAGATCAATCCAACGATATGAACCTTGCGCTGTAAATTCTCGCCACATCATTGTTTTGAGTGTACGATTAAAGCGTTCTACAACACTTGCCTTGAGATTGCTGAACGTAGAGTAGTGTTGAATGCCAAGTAACTTGAGGTAAGAAGAAAAATCCTTGTTGTAAAACTCTTTACCTTGATCAGTTTTAAGAAGCCTTGGGCAGCGTTTCGATTCTTCAACAATATGTTTAAATGCTTCTTTAACTTGAGCTGCTGTTTTAGAACGCACGGGTTGTGCAAAAGCAAACTTCGAGTACACATCGATAACAGTAAGTAGATACTTATACCCCTTATTACTAGAGGCATATGGAATCATTTCTACTAAGTCTGCTTGCCAGAGATCATCTTTTCCTCGTGTAATAACGCGTCTGCGACAGTAGGTGCTGGTTTATGTAACTCATGTGCGATGTTTACCTTTACAGGTGAGATCTTCTCTTGACGAGCCATTACAAAATAATACCGGCATAACGTAGTTCTCTTTCTATTTCTAGAATTTCTGTGATTACACTAATGAAGATCTTTCCTTATATTAACACCTAGGTACTTCCAATGATCCCCAAAAGGATCTTCCACCCCATCAACGCAGTAATTATAACTGTGAGGACATTTCCTATTTGTGAAACTCACAACCTGACTTTTAATCCCATTTATCATCATTGCCTGCTGTCCATCTCACAACATTATCCAGATCATTTCGCAGTTTCTCACATTTTTTTTCTTTTTTTTTTTCCTTACTGTATCGCGGTTGACCTATCTAAGGCATTGATAGGGTAGATCATGGGAGACTACTGGCAAAAATGAGTGCAGTTGGACTAGGCAAAAGAGTGACTGGGTGGCTATATTTCTAGAAAATTAGTGTAGGCGAAGCCTTATCTGACCTTGTAATAATTAAGAGGGGAATTCCTCAAGGCAGTATTATTGGATCTTTATGTTTTCTTATATATATAAATGACATGCGTAAAGAAGTGGAATCTGAGATAAGGCTTTTTGCGGATGATGGTATTCTGTGTAGAGGAATAAATAAGTTACAAGATTGTGAGACCGGGCGAGTTGGCCGTGTGGTTAGGCGCGCGCAGCTGTCAGCTTGCGTCCGGGAGATAGTGGGTTCGAAACCCAACTGTCGGCAGCCCTGGAGATGGTTGTCCGTGGTTTCCCATTTTCACACCAGGCAAATGCTGGGGCTGTACCTTACTTAAGGCCACGGCCGCTTCCTTCCCACTCCTAGCCCTTTCCTATCACATCGTCGCCATAAGACCTACGCTATCTGTGTCGGTGTGACGTAAAGTCTATTGTTAAATAAAAATAAAATCTAGCGGGTAGTACATGTTTGAAGAAGTCATTTTTTTAGATTTCAGAAGCTGAGATCTCTTTGAAGATCTGCTGAATATACGAGGGCAAATCAAAAAATAAGTTGCACTTCCCAGTTATGGCCATTTATTACACCACCTATACAACAGCAACACGACTATAACGACATACACTGTAACGTCACTTTTTCACATAGTTTCCAAGAGACTCCTAACATTTCTCCGAACGCACAACCAACTTGTCAATGCCGGATGCATAGAAATTTCCTCCAGCGTTCTGCAACCACCCGGAGACAGCGGCCTTCACCTCCTTATCGGTCTGGAAACGTCGACCACCGAGCTCCGTTTTGAGCTTACCGAACAGATGAAAGTCACATGGCGCTAGGTCGGGACTGTAGGGTGGATGTTGCCAGACCTCCCATTTGAAACGCTGCAGCAGTTCTCTCGTTTGACGGGCCTTGTGAGGTGTTGCGTTATCGTGCAACAAAATCACACCGGCGCTCAGTTTCCCCCGGCGCTTATCTTTAATTGCTTTACGCAACAGGTGCAACGTTTGACAATACGACGCCGCGTTGATCGTCGTTCCTTTCGGCATGAATTCCACGTGCAGCAAACCTCCATGTCAAAGAACACTGTCGCATTAACCTTGCCGGCTGAAGGTTGAACCTTGGCCTTCTTTCGTTGTGGTGATGAGGGGTGCACCCATTCCATTGATATTCTCTTCGTTTCAGGGGTGAAGTGGTGGACCCACATTTCGTCGCCTGTGACGGTTCGCCGCAGAAACCCGTTGCCGTCTGCGGCATAGCGTTGCAAAAATGCGAGGGAGGATTGAAAACGTTGTCCCTTGTGCTCATCGGTGAGAAGACGTGGGACCCATCTTTGACACAGCTTACGATATCCAAGGTCCTCGTTAACAATGACGAACACACTGTCATACGACATGTTCAGCTGCGTCGCGATTTCTCTCAGTTTAATGCACCGGTTCTGTCTAATGATCGCATTCACACTGTTGACCTTTGCACGGGTCCTGGACGTTGCGGGCCTCCCTTCGCGATGGTTGTCCGTGATATCCGTGCGCCCGGCTTCGACTTGCTGACACCACTTTACGATACCTTGCCGGGAAATGGCCCGCTCCCCATACACAGCACTGATTTCACGATGAATGTCCGTGCAATTCTTCCTTTTGGCCCATAGGAATCCTGATTGTCGCACGCACCTCATATTTGGAGTGAACGTCTAGTTGTCGCGCCATTGCATTTGGCCGCTATTCACACAATAGTAGACGAGACGCCACAGCGACCTGCCTAACAGACGTGTGGGCAGTGTCTATCCCTTTCTCCGCTGTGCCCACGTTTGCGACACACAGCGCGCTGCTGAGGCGCGTTAGTGCAACTAACCTTTTGATCCACCTATTATCCGCACACTTTATCTTGGTGCATTTGTGTACGGTGGTGAGGAGTAAGGAGGGAGATGTCCCGGTATCGATAGTGCTGCCTGGTGCTGCCAACTGAATGAAAATGAAATCTGAATTGAATCGAGAATATGATCGATCGATATGAAATTTCTAAACCGTTATCATCTTAAGCCAACAACTATGTCACATACACATTATATAACATTATAAAATATTTCTCGATCCGAATCTTGTTCCTAGCATGAATTCTATACTTCGGCTTTGTTGTGTAAACAACAACAGTACTAGTACGTAAAGTGAACGCCAGATGTCACACAACGATGCTTAAGCGATTCATAGTTTGTGTTTCAAATGTTTCCAGTACGAATCTCGAAGATCGCCGTGGTCGACCGATTCAACACTAGGGTGTAAATGCACCAAGATAAAGTGTGCGGATAATACGTAGAATGGAATTCAGACAGATTATGTATTAAGAGCCTGACAAGTTTTATTACAGTATTTTGGAGCATTGGAGAAGAACCAGATTAACTTGTGAGCGTAACAATAGTGAAATAATGCCCTTGGATGGGTTTGTTTGACAGTACTGAATGCCTAAATGTGAATCGCTCGTTTCGCACGTCGCGACACACTGTAACCTGTTAAAAAATATGCGGAACGTAACAGTTCTATCCATGGGCGCCCGCAGGATCTTTTCCAGGGGGGGGGGGGGCACGTTAACAATTTTCTTGAATATAAAAACCAATATGACGCCAGCAACATTAAATTGTTTACAGACATTTCCGGTTATAACAGACTGCTAGATGACTGTCAGTAAGTTCAGTTTATGAAATAATCTGGTATGATATTAAACAATATGAGAATCAACCTTTTTAGAAATCCAGGGCGCTTGCCCTCCCGCCCCCCTTGCGGGCGCCCATGGCTTCTATCATACGGTTAACAGACTATCTTGTCAGTCACTCCCCACTTATTATGAAGTAAAAACATTTATTTTGATAAGCCTAACTGCCTTGTCTGCTGAAACGTAATCAAATCCATAGAATCTTTCTATAGGGCATTCTTTTGAGCAGAACCTGACAATTATGCTTATGTGAGATTTATTTGAAACGTCTAAAGTTGTATCTGCCTGAATAGCATACCAATGAATTCAGAAGAAAATTATTCAGGTAATATTCTCTTAAATGACTTCATTTACAGATTTAATTAATTTTGTATGTCACGTGAAGTTCCTTTGCAACCTGAAGTAGACTAACGTTAATAATGAATGTACTGTCGGTGTCTATGCTCCAACTGAGGCTACTGGGGTCGACCCTATGTCAGTGATATTACGATATCAACATTTTATAATAGACCAATTGATTTTGCAGTTCACAATGCATAGACCCCGATCATAAACCTATCATTTTTAATCTTTCTTGGGTTCGATTTCAAGAGCCATCTTTTCCAACGGAGAACTTAAAACTAGATTACAGCAGATTTTCGTGGCATATTGGTAAAAATTTAAACACTTTTGAAATAAACGATAGGAATAGTATTGACCGTGCTATTGTTCACCTGTATAGACTAATGATGTCAATAATGCACGGAAATACATTATTCGTGTCGCTAAAAATCCCGCGCACTTGCTCACGCGCGACAATGGTGCTGGTTCTATTTTCAGCAATGACAATAGTGGTAAAAGTAATTTACCACCAAATAGCGGTATTACATCTAGTCGCGGGGTCCAGAACATTAATAATAATAATAATAATAATAATAATAATAATAATAATAATAGAGACATAAACACAACTAATACTACCCACCATAATAATAACAATTTTCTGGACCGTCGTCAAAATGCGCGGATCGCGCTGGAAACGGGTTCTGGCCGAGATTAAATATGAACGCTGCTCGGCCGCGGCTTCACTACCGCCATGGCTCCCAAGACGACGCCACGCCGGATCTCCTGAAGGATTTGATCCATATTAAAAATACGTATAGGAAAAGATGGCAAAGATTTCGGGACCCAGTTGACCGGGCGGAATACCAGGAGCTAGCCCGGTAAGTACGCAACCGATTGCTGGAAAGAAAGATTGAAAAATAGGAGAAACTTTGCTGTAACCTCTCAGAAAATGAGTCAGATCGCGAATTTTGACGGATTACTCGTAATCTGATTAAATCTACCCCCCACCCCCCCAGGCGTGCAATTCACGGCCGCCAAGGATTAGTATTTTCCCGTTTCAATAAAGCTGAGGTCTTCGCAGACTCAATTGAGAGTCAATGTGTAACTCACGATATCTCTGACGATGGCGAAAACGAACGACTGACCCGTGAGATACACAGAAAAGTCTCAACTTTCAAACGATAATGGAAACCTGACAGTGGCATACAAGACATAAAGCCTGCAGAGGTCCGCAGGGTCATAAAGGGCTTACATGAGAAGAAGTCTCCCGGCGATGACAAGGTATCTAATAAATTAAATCACTGCCTTATAAGGCAATAGTATTTTTGGCAACTATTTTTTCGGCCTGTTTGAAAATGGGATACTTCCCTAGTGCGTGGAAGACGGGAAAAATGATCGTCATTCCGAAACTAGGGAAAGGCAGACTTTTCTCACAAAATTATCGTCCGATCACCATGTTATCACACATTTATATTCGAGAGACTTCTTCTCACGCGCCTCAACGGTTATCTGGGCCCGCACAGAATTTTTTCGACCGGAATAGTTTGGCTTCCGATCCAAGCGCAGTGCCCCATTTGCGGCGCTGTGCCTGGTCCAATGCTTTATAAAATCGTTCAATATGGGCCGTAACGTTCCAGTAGTATTGTTTGACGTAGAAAAAGCCTTTGACACTATCTGGCACGAAAATTTAATAGTCATACTGCGGGAAACATATACAGTTCCAGCCTATTTAGTCAAAATCATCCAAATAGGAGTTTTTATGTCTCCTGTGAGGGCGAGAAATCGACCCCAAGGGCCCTCTGAGCCGGAATACCCCAAGGGGGAGTTCTCTCCCGGTTTTTTTTAATTAAGTTTATTTATTATCGCTTTAACTTAGAAAGTCATATCGCGACATTCATAATTATACATACAGGATTATTACATTGATTACATAGAGTTACAATTGTAAAAATAACAACAGTACATATTGATCAGATAATGATTATATGTCATTGAATAGATTTGTTTGTCTAAAAAACTTAATGCTGTTTTTACACTGAGTATCTTTGTTGAATATGTCACAAACTCTATTATCATCATCATCATCATCATCATCTGTTTACCCTCCAGGGTCGGCTTTTCCCTCGGACACAGCGAGGGATCCCACCTCTACCGCCTCAAGGGCAGTGTCCCGGAGCTTCAGACTCTTGGTCGGGGATACAACTGGGGAGAATGACCAGTACCTCGCCCAGGCGGCCTCACCTGCTATGTTGAACAGGGGCCTTGTGGAGGGATGGGAAGATTGGAAGGGATAGGCAAGGAAGAGGGAAGGAAGCGGCCGTGGCCTAATGTTAGGTACCATCCCGGCATTCGCCTGGAGGAGAAGTGGGAAACCACGGAAAACCACTTCCAGGATGGCTGAGGTGGGAATCGAACCCACCTCTACTCAGTTGACCTCCCGAGGCTGAGTGGACCCCGTTCCAGCCCTCATACCACTTTTCAAATTTCGTGGCAGAGCCGGGAATCGAACCCGGGCCTCCGGGGGTGGCAGCTAATCACGCTAACCACTACACCACAGAGGCGGACACAAACTCTATTATTCTGGTTTAAATTACAGAACTGTCTTTGTTGATCGTATAGATGACATTCTAGTAAAATGTGGTCAACAGTCTTTCTTTTTTGACAGGTGTCACATATTGGTGGAGGTTTCTTAGAGAGGATATGAACATGAGTCAGTTTGCTATGGCCTATACGTATTCTAGTAATGAGTACTTGTTCTCGACGCTGAAGGAATAAAACATCAAATTTATCTGTAGATCCACGCCTGATATCATGGAGTCTTGTGGGTTGTTCCCTTATCCACTCAGTTAACCACTGTTTTCGGATCTTTGTAGTAAGAAAAGGAGCAACGTCGGTGTAGGGGATTAGAAAGTTTGCATCATGTACAGGAAGACGAGTTGCTTCTTTAGCTGATATATCAGCTTGTTCATTGCCTTTTATTCCCTTATGTGAGGGAATCCATATTATGGTAACTTGCTGTCCTTTATTTTTCACGGTATTGTAAGTTTGCAGTATGTCTTAGGCTAATGTATTTGAGGATGATGCATTTTGAATGAGTTTTACTGTTGATAAAGAATCACTAAGGATTAGAAAAGGTTATTTTTGGGGGGAACTCTTTATGAATGCCATAGCTTTTAGGATAGCATACAGTTCACATGTGAATATGGAGCATGTAGCTGGTAGTGCATACTTCATTGTATGATCGGGGTGGACAATAGCACATCCGCTATCATATTCGGTTTTTGAGCCATCAATGTATATAGGAGTGTGTCTGGGCAGACTTTCACACTTTTCAGATAGCATTTGTTTAAATACGGTACTGTCTGTTGTTTCTTTATTGAATTCACTTAAATCTAATATTATTGGTGGTTGTTTAGCTTTCCATGGAGGGAATGTGATGTCTTTTTTAGTTCTTGAAGCAATCGAGGGAACTGAAGAATTAATTTCCTGTAAGTACTGCGTAAACCTAATGCGGAAGGGTATATGTCTCTTTTGTTGCGAGGAATAGTGTTGAAGCTGATATCGTGGGAAAACATACTCGTGTGCTCTGGAATGACGAGAGGCCGCTATCTTCACTGCGTAGTTGATAGTCAGTTGTTTTCTGCGATTCCGATGCGGGGGTTCATTAGCTTCTATTAATAAACTTGAGATCGGGCTAGTTTTGAATGCTCCCAGGACAATCCTGAGAGACGTGTTTTGAATCGGGTCAAGCATTTCCAATGAGGATGCTGTAGCTGAATTACACTAGTCTGCAAAAAAAAAAAAAAAACTTTTTTGTGCGGTAAAAACAAAAATAGGTGGGATTTATGAATTTCTTAACGCAGAATTCGAGAAAAAAGTTTTGGCGTATCACGTCTGGTTTAGTGGCAATTTTCCAAATTATATTTTGTTCTTACGTAAAATTTTTGATACTCAGTATTGATTAAATTTGATGTATTAATATAAATTTCAGCTTGCAAAACGTAATCATATTTTGCATGCTTTGAATACACATAAATGCTGCTTTGTAAGCAAGTAGATGGTTTGTATTATATATATATTTTTTTTTTTTGCTAGGGGCTTTACGTCGCACCGACACAGATAGGTCTTATGGCGACGATGGGATAGGAAAGGCCTAGGAGTTGGAAGGAAGCGGCCGTGGCCTTAATTAAGGTACAGCCCCAGCATTTGCCTGGTGTGAAAATGGGAAACCACGGAAAACCATCTTCAGGGCTGCCGATAGTGGGATTCGAACCTACTATCTCCCGGATGCAAGCACACAGCCGCGCTCCTCTACGCGCACGGCCAACTCGCCCGGTTATTATATTTTTAATGTATATTGAAATTCGTGAAACTGAAGCATAAAACGCCTATTTAGTTCCGGCTGTACAGTTGCTTTTAAATTAATATAACCGTACCTTGAATAAAAAGTACATGGTTAATCATACATAGTTTTGTTACTTACATTATATGCAGGTTAGATTCACACCTCCATCTTTTCCCATTTTCCGTGGAATTTGCGGGTTTTTGAAGTTCTTGAATGATCTCTAGAAGGGTCGTCTCGTGAAATCGACCAGCAGTAATCGGCCATCATATTCACATCCCAACGTCCCTGATAGCGTCGTTCTGCATCTTTGAGATCCTGGTGAAACCTTTCACCTTGTTCTTCACTGACAGTTCCTAAATTTGGAAGGAAATAATCCAGATGCGAAGCTAGGAAATGATGCTTAAGGTTCATATTACAACCGAGTTTCTTAAACTTTACCAATATATTCCTTACAATTTCTTTGTATTGATGGTCCTTAATGTTGCCAAGGAATTTAGTCACTACATATTTGAATGCGTTCCATGACACTTTCTCAATTTTTGTCATCGTGTCTGTGAAATTTTTATCCTTCATCAGTTTACTAATATGTGGTCCATCAAATACGCCTTCTTTGATTTTTTCATCTGATAATGGGGAAAATTTAGTGGATAAATATTAGAAGCATAGGCTACTTTTATCTAATGCCTTGACATACAGTTTGATCAATCCTAATTTGATGTGCAAGGGTTGAAGAGAATTTTTTCACGATCAATAAGACTTACATTCAAGAAATTTTTAGATCCTGGTTGTAGTTGTTTCCTTTCTGGCCAATTCACTGTACTTACTTACTTACTTACTGGTCGGCGCTACAGTCCTTGTAGGTCCTTGGCCTCCTTTATCACCTGCCTCCATTCATCTCGGTCCTCAGCTTTTCTTCTCCAACGTTTAACTCCTAACTTTCTAAGGTCATCCTCAACATCATCAATCCATCTTTTCCTGGGTCTTCCTCTCCTCCTCCTTCCATCAAGTTTCCCTATAAACACCTTTTTAACGGTGCAGGTTTCTGCCATTCTCTGAACATGACCGGCCCACCTAATTCTTCCCTGCTTAATTTTAGTAACAATATCTGGCTGGCCAAACAGTCCTTGCAGCTCTACATTTGTCCTCATTCTCCACCCATCCTGCTCTCTTACTGCACCGAATATCTTTCTCAATATCTTCCTTTTCCACCGTAACAGCCACTGTTCTTCTCTGGAGGTCATCACCCAGCATTCTGATCCATACATAACTATTGGTCTTAGTACTGTTGTATATATTTTAATTTTTGTATTCCTGCTGACATTCCTGGATTTAAACATATTTTGCAAGGCGTAAAAGCATCGGTTTCCACTTGTTATCCTCTCCTGTATTTCCACGGAGGTTTTATTGTCCTCTGTTATTATAGAGCCTAGATATTTGAAAGATGTGACTCTTTGATATTCCTTCCCATTTAATCTTACTGGGGTCCTTCCTCTTACTCCCTCTGTATCTCCCATCTTCATATATTTTGTTTTGTTTATATTCACTTCTAGAATTCACTGTATCTCAATGTTTATCCCGTGCCCTGCTCTCCCATTCACATAGGAAACAGGGAAATTTTGTATAGCCTTTTTGTTGTCCCAGCAACAATCCAATGATCTTCAAATCACCGCAAATTTGCCACCCATGCTCATGATATGTACATTTTTCAAGCACCAACTTTAATGTCTCGTATGTTTCAGACATTTTTGTGGAGTGTGCAAGTGGACGGATGCCAGAACACTTGTATTATGAAGCAAAACAGCCTCTAAACTTATTTTGGAAGAGTCAATAAAAACACGCCAGTTACTAGGATCATACTCTTTCTCTCCCAATTGACGTAGAAGATTTGAAACATCCGTACAAAATACAAGTTCATCTTCTTGAGTATAATACTTTCGGGCTGTTATCTTTGAAAGGAAACTGCTTTATCAGTCCATCATAAACATTGCATAAGGGCTGGGGTTTTAACACGTCTGTTTATTCAAGTGGTCTAAGATGAAAAAACTGTCTTATTTTCAATCCTACATACCTCGCGGTCTATTGCGTATCTGGGGGAGTTTGTTATGAATTTAACAGGAAACCCCCAACTACAAAATGAAAATTTAGACAGAAATAAACCTATAATAAAATGCAAACAATAACAAATCAAATCACATAATTGTTTTCTAAAAATAGTTGCGCGAGAACATCTCTCAACATTACATCTTACGAATTCATGCAGATACTAAAAAACCGAATTGCGTCAAAAATAGACGTGATAGGAAAAAATAGCATCATTTTCGGAATCAGGGCAGCGATTTCCATAAGAATTACATATTTTCTATTTTACCGCAAAATCATGTTGGCTAGTGTTATATATAATAGAACCATAATCCAGTTTGGTGCGAATTATAGATTTGTAAGTGCACATTAATACATGAAGATTTGCTCCCCAGTTGTTAGCTGCCAACGATTTGAGTACATTAATTCGATGTAGGCAATCTTTTTTTTACAGTTTTTAGATGGGAGTTCCATGTTAATTTTCTGTCAAAGGTCATTTTTATTTCATTTACTATATCAATTTTATTTCCCTTGAGGAACAATTCTGGGCAGTTACTATCACTCTTTTGTTTGGAAAATAAGATGCATTTG
This sequence comes from Anabrus simplex, assembly GCF_040414725.1. Taxonomy (NCBI): domain Eukaryota; kingdom Metazoa; phylum Arthropoda; class Insecta; order Orthoptera; family Tettigoniidae; genus Anabrus; species Anabrus simplex. Next base: position 187,389,199 of record NC_090265.1, read on the forward strand.
GTTTTGGTTGAAGAAAAGATAAAGCCTGTGTGTTTTCCCCATTTGGCAATATCTTCAAGAGAATTTTGTATAATTGTTTGGGTGGTTGACAGGTTGCGACCTCTGCAAAAAATAGTCATGTCATCAGCAAAGAGGCAAGTTTTTACAGGAGGGTTAACGCATGACGTGATGCCATTTATAGCTACTAAGAATAGTGTTACACTCAGAACTGAGCCTTGTGGGCCACTATTTTCTAAACTGACTTCTTGGGACAGGACACCATTAGCTCGAACTTGAATGCGTCGGTCTTGCAGGAAGTTATAGATAAAACTGATCATGTTTCCTATAATATTATATTGCAGTAGAGTTTTAATAACGTGAGTTTTCCACACCATATCATACGCTTTATGAATATCTAGGCAGACAGCAAGGAGATGTTGTCCATAATGAAAGGCATCCAGGATTTCTGACTCTAAAGGGCATCCAGGATTTCTGACTCTAAAGGGCCGTTTTCCTCAAATGAGTTTAAACTAGGTTTATTTTAATCTGGTTTAAGTCTGAGTTTAAACTAATATTCATTTTCCCCATATTGGTTTAAACTTGGTTCAAAGTTAAACCTTCTATATTGTAGGTTTAAACTGCTGTTTATATTCAATCTTCTTGACATTTTATTAACGTATCTGTGATTTTACTAGTAGAAGGGTTAGTTTTGACTACCAGTACTGCAGCACTTTAATAGAAAACGTACTAAAATTATAACCTTGTATTAGCATTAGAAAAATGGGAGAATTTATTGAAGTCTTTGGTTAAATAGGAAATAATTTTGATGTGCAAGTGAGGTTAAGAAGCCGCATTCCAACAAAAGTTTACAATCTTGGAAAATCGGATGTAACGGAGTTTTTTTTTTTGATGGATTTATAATTTATAAGCGAACAGCAAGGATTGTCTAGTATCGAAGAAGGATTCATTTAAAACGTCAACTGCACGAAATAATGCTATTTCGCTAGAAGCAATGATTCTGGTTGCTTTAAGATATGATGCAGCAGGCATTTTTCTCATTAACAATGGGGACCACAGACCTTAAATTGCAGTCTCCATATAATATTATATACTGTAAAATACTGTTGGTTGTATGAATACTGTAATGTGAAGCATTAAAATATTCCTACATAAGTCGTGTAATACGTCTAATACGTCCGCCCGCCATGCCAAGTCTGGTGGCTGTGGTCGCTAAAGCATTAGGTCAGCATCGTCCGAATCTGTGACTAGACGGCTCGAATCCAATTTATCGAAAATATTTTTACCATCAGAATGTCGACCGGCACGGTAGGAGAGGCGGTGTATACAATTTCTAATCGCTAGATTATATATTTATAGCATCAGAAAAATAAATAAAGTGTTTCATGCTTGCTAGTAAACTTGTAATAGAATAAATTATAGTTAAGAATGTTTCGTCGTAACAATTGCCAGCATACCAGCAATAGAAATATTAATGCTATAGGGAGAAGAGTATTATGCATACAGTACGATATATCGCGAACTTGGTTATGTTATAAACGAATATGGAATCAAGTAATACATCTCCAAATAATTCATCCTCAGTGGTCTGTCTGCTGGATCCAAGGCCGAGGGCGATGGATTTTAATAGGGGATTGATCCCGAGCATGCTTGGAATTTGTTTACTTGAAATTCACATAAATGTTGATTTTATGAGGAAAGGAATACCGTAGGCCTATTGCTGAAAAACCAGGATTGTAATATTTCAACGTTCCCGTGTGTTCCGTAAGACAATACAGACATCAAAAGACACGTATTAGGCCCACAGTACTTATTTATGTTAAAGCATGACAGAGAAAAATAAGAAATAAAAGTGCGTTCCAAGAAATTGTAGACAGCAATGGGTAAAATTATATGACACAACACTTCGCACAAATGTAAACAATTTATTTGTCAGTAAAGCTAATATCCCGCAGAATTTCTTCTTTATTCACTACGTACGATAGCATTAATTCGCCACAAACAGCTGATATTATTACAAAAATGTCGGTCATTGAATTACTTGGCTCTGATTGGCCAATTCCAATCGACCATGCCTTCGACTATTCCTTCAGTGCAGCCAACATTAGCGCCAACGACAGCTCGCCCGTTTAAACTAAACGCGTGTCAGAAATTGGTGGAGAAAATGGACCCAACTTTAAACGAGGTACTAAAGTTAAACGGGTTTAATTTATACCAAGTTTAACTCGATTTGGAGAAAATGGCCCTAATGCTACTAAGGGCCGTTTTCCCCCAAATGAGTTTAAACTAGGTTTATTTTAATCTGGTTTAAGTCTGAGTTTAAACTAACATTCATTTTCCCCATATTGGTTTAAACTTTGTATTAAGTTTAAACTTGGTTCAAAGTTAAACCTTCTATATTGTTAGTTTAAACTGTTGTTTATATTCAACTTTCTTGACATTTTATTAACGTATCTCTGATTTTCCTAGTAGAAGGGTTAGTTTTGACTACCAGTACTGTAGCACTTTACTGTAGTGATGGGACATTCGATTCATTTTACTGAATCGATTCATTTGATTCCGTTCACGTTACTGAATCGATACAGTGATCCGATTCACGGCTCATTGGTCACCGCTCCTACTGCATCTGTGTAGTATGTGCTGGTAAGACAGCAGCAACAGCATTCAGTGCTCGCAACTGCCATCTGGGCTTCATACTATGAACTCCTTTCTTAGAAAAAATGCTAATTACTCTAATACATCGAAGGTTTCCGGCGACGCAGGGTGGGAAAGGTTAGGAAGGTAGCAGCCATGGCCTGAATTAAGGTACAGTCCCAGCATTTCCTGGTGTGAAAATGGGGAAACTACGGAATAACCATCTTAACGGCTGCCGACGGTGGGATTCGAACCCACCATCCCCCGAATGCAAGCGCATAGCCACGCGATATTAACCGCACGACAACTCGCTCAGTCTTTTTTTAAAAAGTATTTTTCTATCAGCTGAGGATTTCTTTAAATCGTCATATTTTGTATAGGCTACCCGAGATGTACAGTAGCCCGCTGGTTTTCTGATTCAACATACTGTTATTGCGTCTGTCCACATATGATTGAAGTCTTGTGCAACGATGTGACATATGAACTGAGAGAATACTGAGCCGTTCTTCCCAATATAAAACAGGTACTTTTGAGTGGTCATGACTCATGAGCATGACTCATAGTCATAGGGCAGGCTAGAGTCGAGTTTAACTGTCAAATGTCAACTAAGTTATAATACTAAGATTCATTAAACTAATAAATAGTATAACCTAATAGCCTACCTACTTACTAGCTACTTCAGAATTATGTTGTGACTACCTTTTTAACACTGCAAATAAATCCATCTATTATTTAAACCTCCCTGTAAGAAGAGGACAGTGAATGCAAATGGGTATTATTTTCAAATGAGCTGAGCTCGAGAGTCCATTATAGCATACGATTCTTTCAGTCTAGCATGGCTCACTGTATGTCTCGCTGCAGCGGAAGCTCGGCTCTCCGCGTGTCCAGTGAGTCGATAAGGAGCCGTGTGTATCATGTGCCTCACTGAGCCGCGCTCGTTCACGATTCTTTCGATGTGCCATGATTCACTGTATGCCTCGCTGCAGCGGAAGCTCGGCTCTCCGCGTGTCCAGTGAGCCGATAAGGAGCCGTGTGTATCATGTGTCTCACTGAGCCGCGCTCGTTCACGATTCTTAAGGAGCCGTGTGTATCATGTGTCTCACTGAGCCGCGCTCGTTCACGATTCTTTCGATGTGCCATGATACACTGTCTCGCTGCAGCGGAAGCTCGGCTCCCCGTCAACGTCCAGTGAGTGCGCCACTCAGCACTGTCCGCTGGGAGTAAGCTGAATCGTGTGCCGTGAGCTCGCCTTTCCTGTGAATCGATTCACTCGGACAACTGAATGAACCGATACACTGCTTCGAATCATGCATTCAGTAGCCAACACTACTTTACTAGAAAACGTACTAAAATTATAACCTAGTATTAGCATTAGAAAAATGGGAGAATTTATTGAAGTTTACAATCTGGGAAAATCGGATGTAACGGAGTTTTTTTTGATGGATTTATAATTCATAAGCGAACAGCAAGGATTGTCTAGTATCGAAGAAGGATTTATTTAAAACGTCAACTGCACGAAATAATGCTATTTCGCTAGAAGCAATGATTCTAGTTGCAGCAGGCATTTTTCTTATTAACAACACGGACCACAGGCCTTAAATTGCAGCCTCCTTATAATATTATATACTGTGAAATACTGTTGGTACTATGAATACTGTAATGTGAAGCATAAAAATATTCCTACATAAGTCGTGTAATACGTCCGCCCTTCATCCAATGCTTGGTGGCTGTGGTCGCAAAAGCGTTAGGTCAGCATCGTACGAATCCGTGACTAGATGGTTCGAATCCAGTTTGTCGAAAATATTTTTACCATCAGAATGTTGACCGGCACGGTAGGAGAGGCGGTGGTATACAATTTCTAATCGCTAGATTATATATATATATATTCGTTTACGGCCATTAGAGACCACGTTAGATAACAATTACATGTTTCTGGAAGCCTTCCTCACAGCCCAGAACTTCAGCATCCTCTCTCTGGCAGCCTGTCTTCTTTCGTCCGTCCACCCACGGTTAAGTTTTGGTTCGTCATGGAATCCCTGAAATCTGTCGATCACTGACCTAAACTTTGTTCGGTTTGAGATGTCTTCCGAATTTAGTCCCACCTGTCTGAGATCCTTTCTCACCTCCCTGAACCATTTGTCCGACACTTTAGGTCTGCTGTCTAGTATTGTGAAAATCCTTTTCGTTAGTCTCTTCTCATCCATTCTAAATAAATGCCCATAGAATTTAAGTCTCCGTTTTCTCATGGACTCAGTTAGCCTTTCATTGTCTCGGTAAAGTTCTTCCCTTCCTCGCAGCCTATACTGTCCATCCACAATCTTTGGACCCATTATTTTGCGAAGGATCTTTCTTTCAAATTTCTCAGCTTCTCTCAGTCCCGCTTTTCCTGTCATTTGGAGGCATTCACTAGCATACAGACATTCCGTTTTAATCACTGTATTGTAATGCCTTAGTTTAGCTCGTCTGGAGATGGTTTTCTTTTTGTATATAGGATATGTCCTACGAAAAGCCGCAGCCATTTTCTCCCGTCTGGTGTTGTTTGCTTCTCTTTCATTTGTTTTCAATTGCTTCAAGTGTTTCATGCTTGCTAGTAAACTTGTAATAGAATAAATTATAGTTAAGAATGTTTCATCATAACTATTGCCAGCATACCAGCAATAGAAATATTAATGCTATAGGGAGAAGAGTATTATGCATACAGCACGACATACCGCGAATTTGGTTATGTTATAAACGAATATGGAATCAAGCAATACATCTCCAAATAATACATCCTCTGTGGTCTGTCTGCTGGATCCAAGGCCGAGGGCGATGGATTTTAATAGGAGATAGATCCCGAACATGCTTGGAATTTGTTTACGTGAAATTCACATAAATGTACCGTTTGCCTATTGCTGAAAGACCAGGATTTTAATATTTCAACGTTCCCGTGTGTTCCGTAAGACAATACAGACATCAAAAGACGCGTATTAGGCCCACGGTACTTGTTCATGGTAAAGCATGACAGAAAAAATAAGAAATAAAAGTGCGTTCCAAGAAATTGTAGACAGCAATAGGTAAAATGATATGACACAACACTTCGCACAAATGTAAACAATTTATTTATCAGTAAAGCTAATATCCCTCCGAATTTGTTCTTTATTCACTACGTACGATAGCATTAATTCGCCACAAACAGCTGATATTATTACAAAAATGTCGGTCATTGAATTACTTGGCTCTGATTGGCCAATTCCAATCGACCATGCCTTCGACTATTCCTTCAGTGCAGCCAACGTTAGCGCCAACGACAGCTCGCCCGTTTAAGCTAAACGAGTGTCAGAAATTGGTGGAGAAAATGGACGCAAGTTTAAACTAGGTACTAAAGTTAAACAGGTTTAATTTATACCAGGTTTCACTCGATTTGGAGAAAATGGCCCTAAGGTGTCAGCTGTTGAGTGAAACTGTCGGAAGCCACACTGTTCTGCAGTGAAGAAATTCTGTTGTTCTAGAACCCATTTTAGTCTTTTATTTATTATTTTTTCCATTAATTTGCACATAGTGCAGGTTAGAGCTATTCGTCGATAGTTATCGGGTAACATGTGGTCGCAGCCAGGCTTAGGTATTGGAATTACTATAGCTTTCCTCCAAGCTACAGGAAAGACTTTCTGTGACCAAATGAAATTAAATATTTCAGTGAGGAATGCTAGGCCTTCAGGGGGAAGTTCTTTCAAGAAGTCATATATAATATCGTCAGGACCTGGGCTTGTACTTCGACAGCTACTAAGTTCAAGTAGTACTTCAGTAATACTGATATTATCGTTGTAGCATTTGTCAGCACTTAGGTGGATGTGTGACTGTAAATCAGGACAATCTTCACTAGAGGATGAAAATTCTTGTTCATAGTTGGAATCACTTGAAATTTTTGCAAAGTTCTCTGCTAATGCATTTGCAATATCGTGATGTGTAGTTGTAACTGATCCAGTCGTTTTATTGAGCGCTATGATATGTGAGGGTTTTTAAGCCCTCTTATTTTTCGTAGGTGTTCCCAAATTGTGTTTTGTGGGGTCTGATGAGAAAGGGATAACACATACTTCAGCCAAGATGTTCGTTTACTCTTTTTTATGACTTTTCGGGCTGCAGCACGACTTTCTTGGAACCGTAATTTGTTTTGTAAAGTAGGATGGCGTTTATACTTGTAGAATGCTTGGTTTTTCTTTTTAATTGCAATTTTACAGGAATCATTCCACCAAGGAACTGATTTTCTGTAAGTTGTATTGTTGGTCCTTGGAACAGAATTTTCTGCGGCTTTAAGTATGATATTGGTGAATTCTCTTACAATATAGTCAATGTCGCAATTTTTGAAATGGGTACCGGTAGGTGGTGGTAATCTATATAACTCTGCCAATATTTTCTTTATATTCTTGCCAATTAGCATGTTTAGTATTCCATTTATTTGGCCATACACTTGGGTGGGACTTGTTGTTTCCATTTATTATGACAGGAAAGTGATCACTTCCGAAAAGGGTTTTGCTAGCTGATGATGTATATATCGTTGCTGCATCTGGAGTGCTTAGACACAGATCTATAGTACTAAAAGTTCCGTGCTGGATATCATAATGAGTAGGACCATTCGAGTCTATTACGATCAAATTTTCAGAATCTAGCAACGATTCAATTATTCTTCCTCTTGTGTTAGTGTAAAGACAGTTCCATAGGGTGTTATGGGAGTTGAAATCTCCTAAGAGGAGGAACGATTTAGGAAGTTGATTAATCAGATCTACTAATTCATTTAAATCCATGTTCTGGCTGCTGGGCAAATAAATATTACAGATGCATAGGGAAAATGTTAGAAAGACGGTAACTGCTACTGCTTCCAAATTGGTTTTCAGAGGTATTTATTTTTGAGGAACATTTTCACGAATGTAAGTTGCAACCCCTCCACTTGCATGAATGGGATTGTTGCGGTTTTTGTGATATGCTGTGAAATGTCTCATATTAGCTACGTAGTTATCTCGAAAATTAGTTTCTTGTAAGCAAATTATTTCGGGTTGGTGTTCATTAATAAGTTGTTGTAGATATTCGTATTGAGGGTAAAATCAGTTCATATTCCACTGCAGTATCCAAGAATCCATGATGGCTTTTTAAAGATGTATTTACTAGATTTGATCCTTATCAGTTATTGGGATTGTCTGATCTGGGGCAGGCCTATTGCTTTCTCCGTTTATAGCTGTAAGTAGTTTCTTAACAAGTCTGGTACTCTGGTCTTTAATTTTTTTTGTCCTGATAGTAGGGGTATAGTTTATGCAGGGTCTCGATAAGATCTTCAACATGGGAAGTGTAAGATAATGTAATAGGTAAGATATTTGTTGCTGATGTTCCTTTAGTATTTTCAAATAAACCTTTTGAGTTGTATGAAATTAAGAATAAAATTTGAGGGATTAGCTTCTATCAGGGGGGTGCACTCAGCCGTGCGCAGAAGGTGTTGCATTTTCCTCGCTTAGCGCATGACGTCACGGTGGAACAGCTAGCCACGCGGGACCAGGGTAGATCGAGGCAAATTCTTCAGTTATCACATGTATCGGATGTATTTGTTTACCTTTAAAGTGCGTGGGTGTTTAAAAGAGTGTCAGAGGATCTAGTTTCTTTTTTCGTTTGTGCTGTTCAAAAACATGGAATCTTTCGGCGTTAAATACATTCTCCCCCAACTTGGCAGGTTCGATCTTGGCTCAGTCCGGTGGTATTTGAAGGTGCTCAAATACGTCAGCCTTGTGTCGGTAGATTTACTGGCACGTAAAAGAACTCCTGCGGGACTGAATTCCGGCACCTCGGCGTCTCCGAAAACCGTAAACGAGTAGTTAGTGGGACGTAAAACAAATAACATTAATTATATTAAATACATTCTCACAGCAAGTTTGAATCAAGATTGCCTGGAAAATTTATTTTCGCGCCTAAGAGGTCTTGGGCATTTTTACGATCATCCATCTCCACCTGATGTGAAAAATAGCATCAGACTGTTGTTGTTAGGAGCCAATTCCAGCGATATTCCTCATTCCAATGAGTCACCTGTAGCTCCTGCCGAAGGAGGAGAATTTGTTACATCGGCTATGTTTGGCAACATCCTCCCGGATATGACAAACTCTGGCGATGACTGAGGGTGACAAGGATATTAATGACATTGAATTGCCAGCTGTTGATAGTGATGATCTATCCTTACAGGAAAATACTGACTAGTGTGGAGGGATTCAAATACGTTGCAGGGTTCATCGCATATCACTGCCGAAAAATCACAGGTCCCTGGGCACGCCTACAGGAGAGTTGTTGATACCACCTGATGACCCAAGTCTGGGTTGGGTACACGTGCTGTTTCGGGGAGGTTTGCTCGTCCCTTCCGATAGTTTTATGGAAATTATCACTAAATTCGAACTGATATTTACTGAAGTTCACGGACGAACAGATTTGAACAGGGAACCAGAAGTTGTGAACAATATGTTTGTGAAGTTGAAAAGCCGTTTTCCTGACGTCCATCCACAAGTCTTGAAATCATGTGTAAGATCCGAACCTTACTCCGTTTGCGTTGGTTGGCAGCAAAACAGAAATAAAAAAATAGAGGCTTCCCGTAATAATTAATTAATTAATTAATGTTATTTGCCTTACGTCCCACTAACTACTTTTATGGTTTTCGAAGACGCCGAGGTGCCGGAATTTTGTCCCGCAGGAGTTCTTTTACTTGCCAGTAAATCTGCCGACACGAGGCTGACGTATTTGAACACCTTCAAATACCACCGGACTGAGCCAGGATCGAACCTGCCAAGTTGGGGTCAGAAGGCCAGCGCCTCAACCGTCTGAGCCACTCAGCCGGCAAAGAGGCTACCCGTAAGAGAAAAACGAGAATGTGGCATTTATCAACAATGTAAATGTCAAGAAATGTTCGTTACCGTTGTATTTGTTGTTTTAAACTTCGTGTGCAAAGCCACGGGACCTTTGCCTTATGCGCAGAACTTATTTCATACCCTGTCTCGCTTTCATTGACTTCGATTCGAACTGTAGCCCTTTTGATGAAAATCGGATAGCTAGTGAATATACTAGACTGTGATACTCTTCTAGACTTATGTTAACGGAAAGAAAGACAAACCGTTTATTTGGTGCTAGTGCTCCAAGACTTGAAGTTATTACATATCGCAATGTATCCTGTAAGTTTTCACCGTGAAGTGTTGAACAAATTAACAGTGTTTGTGATATAAAACAAAACCCACCTGTCAGTCAGAGTGAGGTACAGATTCCATGCATTTCGTCAACATCATCTTCACTGAGGTATGAGTGAATAATAGTAAACAAAAATAGTCTTATTTGTCCCGAATCTGTTGATTTAAACCTAACATATCGCGCACTTCTAAGTACCTCTTATTTTGTAGCGCTACGATGTTATACGTACTTTAACTTGTACAGAATGTATGTTTCTATAGAATATATTGTATGACGTTCAAAAATTCTAAAATATCACTTCGGTATATTATTAAAATGTGAAGCATTACCCGCGCGCTAATACAGTCTGCCGTCAGCGGCTACCAGCGATGTTCCATGGTGACGTCACAGCGACAGCCAATGGCAGCCCGTAACGCGGAATGACTAACCTTACTGTTCTCTATTAACCTTGGCTTCTATTAGGTTTACTTCCTTAACACGAAGTAGTTGTTCTTCAAGACTGACGGGATTTAATACCATTAGTTTCTTCTTAGGCTGTTTAATGTCTTGGGTTTTATGTGATCCTAGAACAGGAAATTCATCATCTGTTTTATCATCTCCCGAGATAGAAGAATTATCTAAGAAGGAATTATTATCAGCCTTGGAAGTGTTATTTGAAGAGTCACTTGAAAGGAAAAGGTCGTTTTATTCCTTGAGGTTTAGTTATGAGTGATTCTTTATTTACTTCCTATATTGGGACTGAAGTGTTCAAGTTCAAGGCGACGCCCTGTTGAGGGAGGTTTCTAGAGGAAGATGATGTGTCATTAGAATGTTCAATAATTTGCTGAGGGTCAGTAGTTGGCTAAGGATTCATAGTTGCATTTGCTGGGTTGGAGGTGTCCTCCTTGGAGGAAATTGAATGTTGATCAGGTGGCTGGTTGTTTTCTTCTAGAGTCTCAGGTAGTGAGGGACATACTCGGGCCAGGTGGCCTTCTTCTTTGCAAATAAAACAGGTGGGAACGTCTGACGAAGTGTAGATCCAATAACTGGTTCCTTCAAAACATATTTGTAGTGCATTTGGTAGTTAGTTTATTGAAATCGTTGGGTTTAACATATAGTTGTCGGCGGAAGCGAAGAATGTGTGTGAATCCCGGAATATTAATTCCAGCCTTTAGGTTAGATATAGATGACATTGGTTTGATACCCAGTTATTGTAAATGTTCTTCAATGACTGTGTTGGGTAAAATAGGACATACATTGGATAATATCACTCTCTTGTTTGCGACAATTAACGGTCTGAGAGTGAGATCAATATTATTGATTCTAATTACAGGGTGACTGAGTGACAATTCCTGAACAATTTTTGTGTTCGATAGGAATATGCAAATTCTTGAGTTTGAAATACGAGATATATAACGTATGTTAGCTGGATCTGTTATTTTTCCTACAGCAAGGATGTAGTCTCTTATTGGGATTCCGTCGTGAGCATCAATAATAATAGCCTGTTCTTTTTTTGGTGTTAACTGCATTACAGAAGCATAACTCTTCTGAGACTGTTTAGGAACATTGTGGGTAGAACTGTCGGTACGGTTATGTACGGTCTGATTTCCTTGGTATGAAGCCATTTCTTTGAGTGTGGAAGGCTTCGCCTTAATGCACTCATTTCTGTGTAAATCCAATTTCCTTATTGTTATCAATAATGTACTTATTATATTCATTGAATTGGAGGGAATTCTTTAGTGACTCTTGTGGAGTAACTTCTGTGCGTTGTGTTCATCAATTTCACCTTATTGTGTGAAAATATCGAAATGGACATGGGGCAGCGCAATACAAAACAGACTGCGAAGTTGAGGACTTTAAAACAGTGTCTGTAAAAGGAAAACAACGAGGATCTCCAAGTTTGCCAATTCTGGAACAGGTTTATTCATGTTAACCAAAAATATCTAAGAGGAAGCTTAAGGGCCTCCTCGACTTGTGTTCGACAGGTGTCATTCCTAGAGTTTATCACCAGTTCTTTCATAGACTACAAGCTCAGGATCAAAATGAAGAGCACAAACAAGATGATTTTGAAGCTGATTACGAAGGTGGGGTGGTGTAGATTAATGTTGATAACATTATCGTAGTCTGAATACAACAGCATTGGTTTTGGTTAAGTTATTAATTATTATGCAGTAAATGTTGTAATATAAAGTGTGCTTGTGTTCATTTGTGCAAGTTGGTATTCATACTTTCCCTTAACAAGCTTGCTGGTAGTATAAGGCCACAAGTGCAAATTTTATTCATATAAATCAGATTATCTCGCATACAATTTCATTAATCAAAGTTATGTATACCAAAGTAAAAAGTGTATAAACCACATTAATTTCAATAAACAGTTACTTTGTTTTATGAATAATCTGATTTTTTATACAAAAAACAAACTTTCAAAGCTATCTCCTGTAAAACTTTAACTTTTTTGAGTTGGTTGGCTGTTGAGAGGTTTAATGATGTGTGCTTTCCAGTTAAGCAGGAGCTCGCATTACGAGGTTACTTTGAAGGGGAAAACTCAATCAACAGGACTGATGGCAGTAATCTTATATTTACAGCAACACATATCCATTCTAACACACAGAGATGATGAACCTCTGCTGTATGTCATGGCAGTAATCTTATATTTACAGCAACACATGTCCATTCTAACACTTTTCAACCGTTAAAAGAGGACCACCATTAGCTTTTTCGCCCTAAAAGTACTCACGCACAGCAATAACAGTTATCGTGTCTGGCCACGGTGAGGCACCTCTCTTCCCTTCTTCCTTACTACCTTCGCAGCAGGAGCATCAGAAACAGGCGGAGTTCGAGCTTTTTTTTTTTTTCGGGGGGCCCCCGAAGCCCGCTCCCCCCGCGTGACCAACGACTCAATCTACATGGCCTCCGACATGCTATTATTTCTAAGAAGAAGAAAGAGATAGCAGGGAAGAGTGGGAAGTGATACAAGGAGTATCTGCCTGTTTCCATGTCAGACACGCTACCAGGCGATATTGTATTAGGTATATGGTATTGAAGTTTGGTATTGAAGGGTCAGGGAAAAACCACATAGGCAGAAAGAAGAAAGAGCCTACATGTAAAACCTGACATCTTTTGATAGCACATGCAAGGATGTGGGCTGGAAAAAGACCAGAGGTTGTGTTAGTCAGGAACAGGTAACATGCACAAAACATAAACAAATTCCTTTCCATTCCATCGTCTGGGGATCAGTCCGTCTGGGTACTGCTGTGACTAGCACGGTCCTTGCCGGCTGCGGAGCCATGAGTCGAGTACCACTAGGGCCTGTCGCACGGCTCCACCTCCTTGGGGTACCTCGTACCCAGTCTCCGATCCCGGAGAGTGAGGCCAAGCCCGCCGAGGCGGGGGCCTCCTGGAAGGGGGTGGGTCATGGCGCCGGGCCTCCTTCCTCTCTGCCCGCGCCATGGCTCGGTAGACAGGGCAACTGCGATGGGAGGCCGGGTGACCCCCCGAGCAGTTGGCGCACACCGGCGCGTCTCTAAGTGCTGCGCAGGCCGTGTAGTGGTGATCACCACCACAGCGGTTGCACCTCACCTCAAGCCCACAGCTAACCTGACGGTGGCCCCACCTCAGACAGCGGAAACACTGCAAGAGCTGCTGAGGGGGACGTTTTACTCTCACCTGACTGCCGCTACCAGCTGAGGTCCTCTCCTGATTGGCTCCTCGGTTGACTGCGGTCCTGGGAGCAGTCCTGGGTTGCGGCTTGGCGGTCCTCTCCTGGTGAGCCAGCGACGCCTTCTGCTTCTTGGTGCGGCGTCGTCTTCTTCTTCTTCCCGGGAGTTGCTTCTCGGCGGGGGAAGAGGCCTCGTCCAGGTGGCCCTCCTCCCGGCCTGATGACCCCGGGGTAGCTGGTGGCTCCGCTGCGTCGCCATCTTCTTCTTTCTCCTGGTTGGCGGCGGCGGCGGTCGTTCCCGGGGGTTGCTTCTCGGCGGGGGAAGAGGCCTCGTCCTGGTGGCCCTCCTCCCGGCCTGTTAACCCCGGGGTAGCTGGTGGCTCCGCTGCGTCGCCATCTTCTTCTTTCTCCTGGCTGGCGGCGGCGGCGGCGTCGGTCGGTGCTAACACTCGACTGCATTCCCTGTCCTGGGGGGCGCACATCGAGGTCTGCAACTCGACAGACGTGCAGGCAGGCTGGACCTGGGCAGCAGACTCGGTACGCCAGGGGGCGTCCTTCTCCACCGCTGTGCAGTTCTCCACCATCACGGGCGCGTTCCTGGTTTGCGCCCGGGTAACAGGCCCTTCCTGGTAGGCCTGCGTCTGCGACCAGTTCGCCCTGGTTGGCGCCTTGTTGGTCTGCGTGTACTTCGTAAGGTACAGCTTTCCAACTGGGGTCGCGCCGTCGCGGCGCTCGGGAGCGCCGCCGTCGTCCTCATTCCTCGGCTCCGTCTGTGTGGCAGTCTCCTGGCTGCCGTTGACGGTAGTGTGGTTCCTCTTGCCTGGTATTCGGGTGACCTGAAAGTAAGCAGAGAAGCTTCTCTCGTAGCGGCTGATCTGGCCTGGGTCCGTGGGGCGAATGATGATCGCCCAGGTCTCGATGTTCTCGACGGCGCGGCGTCGGGGGAGAGCTCCTTCCCTGTGGCCCCCTCGAGCCTTGTGAGGAGCTCGGTGATGCGATAGGCCTCCCTGTAGGTGTCCTCCCCAGGTCGGTACTGCACCAGCAGCGCAGGGGCGGCGTGGTTCAGTGAGACGGTCCTGTGGTGGACCCAGAGAACAATCTCCCCTAGTGCGTCCTTGAAGTTCTCTGGTAGGTCGTCTCGAAGTTCCATCATTCCTGTCGCTTCCTGAAATAAAATCTGAAAGAGAATAGCACTAAAAGTGCTTCCTGACAATGCTCGTACTGCGTGCTTAAAAGTACACACAGTAGACACAATGCTCTTTCGGAGATGTACTAACAAGTACAGCTGCCTGACTAGTACTGGGAAAGTACAGAGCGCCTGGCGAGGAGAGAGAGAGAGCGAGCGAGAGGAACACGTCCTTCCACTACGGCTGTCGAACAACACCTCCTAGATATAAGGCCTCACAACTGTTCCGGATGTCTACCGTGACGTCAGCGCCGGGAGGCAAGCTTCAACCTTCTCAGTGTTAAGAAACCAATGTGTGTGCTCAGTGTTAAGAGACCAATGTGTGTGGCCATGTGTCGATGCAGTTATTTAGCAGTGTTTTAATTCTTGTAATTGTACCAGTTGCGAGTCGTTGTGTACAATGGTGCTAAAGTGTTGTGTGCCCAAATGCAAGGGAAATTACGATAATGATAACAAAGTGCATGTGTTTAAGTTCCCGAAGGATGAGGTTATGCAGCAGAGATGGTTACGTGCAATTCCAAGACAAGATTACCGAGTTACTAATTACTCAGTGGTGAGTAACTGTTACTTTTACATTCTCACATAATCATACTGCACATAGGCCTAATCAGGTATTAAACTACACGCAGTAACTGGTGATATGTAGGTATATTTACTCTCGTAAGATATGAGGTTATGTTAGCTTACAGTCAAGGGATACATTATTATTATTATTATTATTATTATTATTATTATTATTATTATTATTATTATTATTATTATTATTATTATTATTATTACTCGAATTAGATTTATTATACACATTATATGTCTACATATGTAGACCTATTCACTCTGTAAATGCATGAAGTTGGCTCACAGTGGTATCTTATTTTATAGGTATGCCACAGACATTTCAAAGCCAGTGATGTTTTGTGGGAAGTAACTGCTACTGATTCAAAGACAGGAAAAACTTTAACTGCTTCTCTTCCAAGACCACGACTGTCAGAGAATGCAATCCCCTGTATCTTTCCCAACTGTCCATCATATTTATCTTCACATTCTGCCAGTTCAAGAGAAGAACCGGACAAAAAGAGAAGTAGAATAAATAAGAGGTAATAAATAACTACTTCAGGAACAAAACTAATGAATCCATAAAACATTGAACAAATTAAAGAAAGTCTGTAATTTTCTCAAAATAGGTATGTATAGTACGCGAACCTTTTTCTTGAGCCCTAGTTCCCATTCAGCACTATGGAGCTCAGGGCTCAAGAAAAGGTTCGCGTACTACACAGTACTCGTGTAATAGGCAAAAATATTGAAGTCTTTTTGCATTACTAGCATACTTGATATATGATTATCTTATTAACTTTAGTGCTAATAATTTGGACATAGGTGTACCTACAGACCAGGTGAAGGTTATGCTCCTCTTCCTTAATATTATTAGCTCATTGTCTTTTTAAATTTACTACCATTATAAACTTACTTTAATTCAAAATAAAAATAGTTATTGCATGCACAAAAGACGATGCAAGTTAAGAAAATTTGTTATTTTCACAAAATGGAAGTCTGTAAATAAATGTTAAGTTAGTGTATCATATTTTTGTAGTACAGTCTACATGTTAGGCCAAAACTTACTTTATGCGTTCTCTTTTTATTTTAAAATCATTTACTGTCTATTCAGTGCCTATTTAAATTGAAATTTGTTTGTGAATTTCATTTCTGTGTGTTAGCAAGTCAGCCTGGAGTAAGTAAACATTGTAAAATTCTGCCGTGATTTAAAACAATGTGTTGTTTATCTTTAATGACAGAGTCTCTAAGATACGGTAATAACGGCAAAATAATTCAATGTCCTTTAAATTTAAACTTTATTTGTTGCCAAATAAGTTATTCCACAAGCTGAAAGTATTAAAATCATGTTTGTGTGTGACCATGCTTTGCGTTTCTTTGGATTGCGATCACCTCCTTAGCGTGACGCCACAGCGCTGTTATGAGGCCTTATTATCTAGGAGGTGTTGGTTCGAGGCCTCTCGTCGGACGTAGTTCAAATTTACGCTCACGCCCCAGCGAAAGATAGGCCTGCACTTCAAAAACTCACACTAATCCCGTAACTAAAAATACCGTAATACGAAAACTACGATGCTAAACTACAGGAAGCGAATCAATAATGAAGCTCCTCAAACAATCAATAAAATATATAACTATATCCTAACGGATAATGAGAAAACAAAACCTTACTACAATTAACTGACCTAAAATTACTCAATAATCACTCTAACATTCTTATAAAATATAGTAACGGTAGACGTGACAAGACACTATACACCACAGAACACCACACTATTTACTACGTATCACGAAGGAATTTAAATACATTGCAAACTATAAGTGGTAACGAAATATTTGAACATATTCACATCAAAACGTCCACCACAATGAAGTTGAGGCGCCAGAAATACACACAAACAAAGCCACTGCTGTAAGCAATAAACATAATCGGCAACATGGGGTCGTCTGAGCCAATAGGATTACTTATTTTTCCAACGAGGCATCAGACGTCATGTAAATGCCGTCAAGAGAATACCGTACCAACAATGACGCTTCAGTCTCATACTACCGGTTCACTTACTTGTGCCAGGCTCCTCACTTTCATCTATCCTGCCCGACCTCTCTTGGTCAACACTTGTTCTTTTCCGAGCCCGACGCTATTAGGTTTGCGAGGGCTAGGGATTCTTTCATTTTCACGCCCTTCGTGGCCCTTGTCTTCTTTTGGCCGATACCTTCATTTTTCGAAGTGTCGGGTCCCTTCCAATTTTCTCTCTGATTAGTGTTATATAGAGGATGGTTGCCTAGTTGTACTTCCTCTTAAAACAGTAATCACCACCATCACTCGTTACCGAGCTCGATAGCTGCAGTCGCTTAAGTGCGGCCAGTATCCAGTATTCGGGAGATAGTGGGTTCGAACCCCATTGTCGGCAGCCCTGAAGAGGGTTTTCCGTGGTTTCCCATTTTCACACCAGGCAAATGCTGGGGCTGTACCTTAACTAAGGCCACGGACGCTTCCTTCCCATTCCTAGGCCTTTCCTGTCCTGTCGTCGCCATAAGACCTATCTGTGTTGGTGCGACGTAAAACAAATAGCAAAAAAAAAAAAAAAAAAAAAAATAGCATCACTCGTAGGAGCAACCGTTCACATTACAGGACTAGTTGGAGAAGTCCACTGGTTTTGTACATGGAGATTGTGCTATTTACTCTATTCTATTCTATTTTTCAGTTTTGCACTTTTTTCATTTCGTGCATTTATTATTTTGAAATGCCATGCTGAAAATATCCTGGAAACCCTTGCAATTTTTTGAAGTTGTTGAGTAAAGGAAATCCAGTTTATGCAGAAAACTGTGCGAAATATACAGTAAACGGCTGAATATAGTGGTAAATGGGGTCAGGAATGTGCTCGATTAACCGAAAGGCACAGATAATCATCCATCATTCGGCTTGTTAAATTAATTTCATGTTATTCTGCTGGCCTATCTGTATATGTTCACGGTTTATACATTTCGCGTCGTAAAACAATAGACTACTTGTTTACATTTTTGTTTTGAAGTGTTTTTCCCTATAACATTTTGAAGCGTGCAGTTAACAAATTTCATGAGGATTGCTTTAAAATATCTTGCACGAATCGACAAGGTAGCCCCATACACGGTCAATTGGGAGAGTATTGTGTTAAACACCATTCGCAGACAAGAAATGTGATATTATATAACACTCAGGTATTTTAAATAGACGGGCTGAGTGGCTCAGACAGTTAAGGCGCTGGCTTTCTAACTCCAACTTGGCAGGTTCGATCCTGGCTCGGACCGGTGGTATTTGAAGGAGCTCAAATACGTCAGCCTCGTGTCGACAGATTTACTGGCACGTAAAAGAACTCCTGCGGGACTAAATTCCAGCACCTCGGCGCCTGCGAAAACCGTAAACATTATTACTACTTTAGAAGCTCTTACACGTCTTGGCTTTTGACGTGGATGTATTAAATACAATCTAATTTTGAAAACTTGCCGTAGGGTAGATGTAAAATTACCAGAGGACCATAACCATTCTATTTCAAAGTTCCGAAACGGTAAAACACTCCCTTAAAAATCGAAGGTGTCTTGACAAATTTGCTGTCTCATCAACAACAAATGATTGTAAACTGTTTTATTTTAAAAATCAGTTCTACTTTCTTTAACTGTTCATTTCATTGCAGAACATCTTGGAAATGGTACTCGAAGGAGAATTTGTGCAGTAAAAGGTACCATTTAAAATATTTAATGTATCATTCACAGACTTTATCATTTGAAATACGTCCTATTGGATTCAATGGGAGACCTCCAGAGGTGTAGCAAAAAATAACATCTGCTCCTCTCCGCTCCCAGCACTACTCAGCTCTGTATTGGGATTTGGACATGAGAGACATTGTAAATTCTCACTCCCCATCCGCGCGGCAACTACCGTTTTCTACATCCACAACACTGTGCTGATACTGAGGCATCCGGAGCTTGCCTCCTTATCGATCGAGAGCTGAACGAAGCAAGGTCTACAGGTGTATATAGACCTTGGCATGAGAAAGCGTTGTTTGCTGCCATCTACCGGCTATTTAGTAAAGCATGTAAGCAAATGCCTGGTATCGTTTTTGTCCGTTTTTTTTTTTGGGCCGTAGGTAAAGTAAGCAATAGACCTTGGCACGAAGCAGCGGTTTTTGCTGCCATCTAACGACTGTTTAATGAAGCATGTAAGCAAATGCCTCGTACCGCCATTGTTTAGTCTGGATTTTATGAATTAGGCTACTTATTTTCCCCTTTTTGGGCTGTAGGTATCGTAGGCACTGCCTCAGACGCCTCCGGTTAACTTCTTTACTGGTAAATACAGCATCTTTTACATCGAACATAAGTTCTGGTTAGCTCTTGCAAAATTAATTATGGCTGTGCCTCCGTATATCTACGCTGCATTCAAGTCATATCTGGGGCTGTGGCGAAGATTCTCAGAGGCATCTGAGGTAATACCTACTCACAGTCAGCCAACAGCCAAGCAAGAAATGGAAGTCATCCGCATTAAATCAATCAATCAGTCAATCAATCATCTGCATTTCTGTCGCCCAGGTGGCAGAACCCCCTATCAATTGTTTACCCAGTCATTTTTTTAAAAATCAGAGAACTTGGAAATTCCTTGATGCATTATTCCAATCCTTAATTCTTCTTCCTATAAATTAATATATGACCATATTTGTCATCTTGAATCCCAACGTTATCCTCATATATATTACGACCTTTCCCACCTTTAAAAGCCCCACGAAATGAAAATCGACAGCCTGTTTCCAGTCATTCGACCGGGTCAGGAACGGAATGAATGAAGCCCCCATGTAGCGGCGAGAATAGGAAACGTGCCGGCTGCCGAAGCCTGTCGCACTCCTCTGGGGCAATGATTAATGAATGATTAATGAAATGAAATGATATTGGAGAGTGTTGCTGGAATGAAAGATGACAGGGAAAACCAGAGTACCCGGAGAAAAAAACCTGTCCTACCTCCGCTTTGTCCAGCACAAATCTCACATGGAGTGACCGGGATTGCCCACGAAATATTAAACCAACATTTTATTTCTTGTGCATGTTTCGCTAAATGAGTCTAGACGGTGATAAACGTCATTACAGTGCGCTGAACCACGACCATCTGATGCACACTCAACTGCACAAAAACTGGACAGCAAAGAAAAATTTAATTTATACCTTCTCGAAACGCGAGGATATTCGTAAACTGGGGGTAGTCGGTGGCGGAAGGGATGCTTCTCGGAAACCTATCACCTACACAATATGTTAATTCTATTTCAAACAAGAGGATTTTGAAAGATCTTCAGCGAGGGCCAATTTTTGTGCGGTTGAGTGTACATCTCAACAGATGAGCAGGGGTCGCAGACGAGCGGGAAGTTACTCCGCTGGCGCATGCGCATCACACTGCTAGTAGGCATCAGTGGAGTGGTAATTGGGTGATTGAGGCATGCCTCCGTTTTGTCGAGCTCGTGTCTTTCAGAGTGTATGTCGTATCTGGTTTTGTTGCAGTCAGGACCTTTATTGACGAAATTAAGGACAGGTCTGCAATAGACACAACAACGAGTTTTATGTTTGAAGATTCTATTAAGAAGCGTGTCCTTCCAAAATGAGTGAACCCGGTCCTGTTAGGAATTTGTCAAGCACTTTGGACCTTCTAAAACGTAAACCGTTTTCTTCTTGGACCTACGAAGAGAAATGTGATGCCAAAAACAATAGGTCTACACCTAATTTAGACATTAAATATTCTGACGGTAAGGTAACTAGAAAATTTGTGTTCTCTTGGTACACGCGATATTCGTGGCTGACAGGCTGTTCCGATACCAACAAACTCTTTTGTTATACGTGTGTTTTGCTTGGTGGTGAAAAAGAATGGACTTTAGATGGAGTAGCTGTTACAAAGAACTTTCTTAGGAAAGCAGAGAAGCATCGAAATTCAAATAAACATATTCAGAATGAAGAGGAATTTAATTTACTGGGCCGCAGGACGATAGAACATGTACTGTTAGAAGATGCAACAGTTCAAACAGATCTACAAAAAAGAATAAGGTAAGACTTTCTAGTTAACCATTCATTCTCTACTAGATTTGCTACTGAGTTTTGATACTGACTTTAAGGTTTAAAAATAACGCTGACACAAATGTGGAAGGCATTGCTAGGAAGAAAAGAACAGATCCCCATAATTTTATTTTATATTCAGTAGCTGTAAAGATGTAATACCGGGTGGTTTACCCGCCTCTTGCGATCTAGTTTTATGCAACCCATTGCGCTTACTATCTTTCTGAAATACATCGGCCCCTCTCCCTAAACAGCGGTATTATAACGAGATGTGTGGTTACGGGATAGAAGACAGAAGGAATCGTGAGCGCCACTATTAATTCATTATAGGTTCCTTGAATGAACCCGTAAAACGAGCATCGTCGTTCCGCCTCGAAATGCCGCTATGCGACGATGTTGAGGACAGAAATACAAGCCCACACACAGCACATGCATTACTCAGAAAGAAAATTCGATGATATAGTTCATGCGACATTGAACTCCCCCTGTGGGTGGGGGCGGTAGAATTAACACCCTCGGTATCCCCTTTCTGTCGTAAGAGGCGACTAAAAGGCGCCCCAGGGGCTCTTAACTTGGGAGCGTGGGTGCGACCGCGAGGCCCTCAGCTGAGTCCTGGCATTGCTCCCACTTACTTGTGCTAGGCTCCTCACTTTCATCTATCTTATCCGAACCTCCTTGCTCTTTTCCGACCCCGACGGTATTAGAGCACTCGAGGCCTAGGGAGTCTTTCATTTTCACGCCCGTCGTGGACCTTGCCTTTTTTTGGCCGCTACCTTCATTTTTCGAAATGTCGGATCCCTTCCATTTTCTCTCTCTGATTAGTGTTATACTAGCTGATGTACCCGTGCATCGCTACGGAATTCTCAGAAAGACTGTCTTTGTGGTTTTCCCACTGAAGTCAACATAGGTTATTGCAATGATGTCCAGTAGCGGCGATTGTGGATTAAAAGTGCGGGGGCAAACAATATACAGACGGCAAACAGTACCCGGGTTTGTGAGGTATAGCTGCCGGAGTTCGTTGACTTCAGTGGGAAAACCACAGACAGTCTTTCTGAGAATTTCGTAGCGATGCACGGGTAGGCCTACATCGGCTAGTTTACCAAAGGAACTATATTACACAACATGTATTACGATTAAATGGGGGGGGGGGGGTATATATATACAACAAAACTGAAAGGGAAAAATAAGCGCTTTAAAATGGTAAGTTTTTTTTCTCCCAGAGCGAATTTCCACAGAGATGTAAAGGTTGACGGTTTACCAACTTAAGTGCGGTAATAATAGCTTTTCTTTTTGAGATTTTGATTCAATACTATACAATAAAACGTTCACCAAAGGAACTATATTACACCACATGTATTGCGATTAAATGGGGGGGGGGAGGGGGTATATATACAACAAAACTGAAAGGGAAAAATAAGTGCTTCAAAATGGTAAGTCTTTTTTGCTCTCAGAGCGAATTTCCACAGAGATGTAAAGGTTGACGGTTTACCAACTTAAGTGCGGTAATAATAGCTTTTCTTTTTGAGAATTTGATTCAGTACTATACAATAAAACGTTCACCAAAGGAACTATATTACACAACGTGCGTTACGATTAAATAGAAGTATGGCATGATTATACAATTAAAATCATTTAGCATTTGACTACACAATAAGAAACTAACTACTACTATTCTCGTTTTCATTCCCCACCCTGAAGGGGTGGGGCGGGCCACCTAGAGGGTTACGCCCTCGCTCTGGCCAAGAGATGCGGGCGGGTTGGGGAGATGTGCGGGAAGAGGGAGTTGGGTAAAGGATGTGAGAAATGAAGGAGATGAAAGGGGAATTTATATCTATTGGGCTAAGTTTTATTGAATTTCATAATTGATTACAATATTGTTAGACAAGGTAAACAATTAAATATATAGAAGTAGTTATCAGTATATTGTTTCAGGAGTAACGTTTTTTGTTGTTGTTTTTTTAAATATAATCCTACGCCTGATATACATGACAAATATTAGGTTATGAATACATATACAGGATAAGCAATTGCGTGGTTCTGAGTGCACTTACACCCCTCTTTTATGCTTGATGTGGTTGTCCTTAGTGCATGGCAACGTAACATGGAAATATAAGATGTTACTGGATATGCGTCTGAGGCTGAAAATACCATGAAAAGGGTTATACAAGGGTTTCTAAAGGTGTAAAGTTGAAATGGGCATTTAAACCGGAATGTGTTGTGAGGAAGTGTAAATTGAGTGCGTGATTTGCTGCAGCCTGGAGATGGTTGAGAACTAGCGATCTGTTGTATGGGTAGATATTGAGCAATGAAATTGTTACAAATCTGATCAGATCTTCAACTGTAGGATGGGGAAATAGTGAACGAGTTGGCGTGGTTGGTGGGTTGATAGTGCGAACGGGGGCTATTAATTCAGGGTGATTTGGGAGAGGTGCGGGACGGCCTCTACATCGGCGAGAATAAACTGCATGGTTGCCACCGCAGGTGTGACACCGGGGGGTTTGAAGGGTGTTGGGGCACTTGTTGGTGAAGTGATGTTGGGTGCAATGCCCGCAGATGGGATGATTTGCTTTGCACTGTGCAGTTGTGTGTTGATTATAACGGAGGCATTTTTCACATCTGAGAGACTGTGGAGGTGGAGCGTGGGACGGCTCGACTTTGTGATGATGACGATGGATTGAGACACCACTGGCAAGTAGTCTGTCCACATCAGCAGATGTTGGTAGGATGATACGCACCATGAATGTTGGCCCCGCCACATTCCTGATGAGGAAGGCCCTCAGAGCTGGTATTCCCTCCGCGTTGAGCTCGGCGACAATAAT
The DNA here is from genome assembly GCF_040414725.1 of Anabrus simplex. Classification (NCBI taxonomy): domain Eukaryota; kingdom Metazoa; phylum Arthropoda; class Insecta; order Orthoptera; family Tettigoniidae; genus Anabrus; species Anabrus simplex. Next base: position 187,413,266 of record NC_090265.1, read on the forward strand.
TTCTTCTGCGAGTGAAGGATCCACACCACGGATGACACAGCTTAGCTGATGATAACATGGTGGTGGAAGTGGTGGTTGCATGGGTGGTGGTGGAAGGGGTTGGAGAGAGGCGTTTGATCCGAAGGGAGTTGCTCCAATTTGGTTGGCAAGTTGATTAGCTGCAGTGTCTCCGTTGATTTTGATGATTATTCCTTTTGATGTCTTCCGGATATCGGTGACGTCTTCTCGGCACAAGTTGTAGTTGAGAAGCATGGAGAAAATGGCTTGGGGTGATTGAAGTTCTGGGGAAGGATTGGAGAGGAGAAATGCATGTGTTCCAGAGGGGGTTGGCTGGAGAAAACGAAGGTGGGTAATGGGTCGTCTAGTGCCGGAAATGGAGGAATATGCGAGCCGGGAACTGCTGGTGGTGGTGAAAGTAGTGGTAGATGGTAGAGAGGGCTGTACTCTGGTATCCATGGGAGGAGATGTTCCATCTGTTGTGGCCAAATGCGGTGCTGGCACTGGTGCTGAATCCACTGCCAGGTGACGTGGTGCTCGTTCCTCTCTTTGGGCTGGTCGAGTGACCCTCCTCGTAGATGGTGCTCGGGAGGTGTAGGGATGATGATCTGATGTCACAGGTCGAGAGCGGGCTTCATAATTCGTAACTGCATGGCTGGACATCAGTGCTGTGTGAAAAGCAACGGCGGCGGTGTCTGCGGCGAATTGTCCGAAGGTGGCAATGGAGGTAGTTGTGGTGCTTGTAGTAGCTGTAGTACTGGCAGGAAAATATGGCATGAATGGGTACATGGTTGTCCCAAGAGAGATGTAAAGAATGCCGGAGGAAGCGAATCGACGCTGGAATACAAGCTGATCCACCTGCAGTGGGATGAAGCATGTCCCGAGGTGAGACCTCACTGATTTGCTTTTGTCCACCTAGCTAGTCCACAATTTTCAAGAGGCAATAAACCTCCTTGGCTGCTTGAAGTGTTGCAAACAGTCGGACGGCGAAGGATCAGAAACTAACAGACACCAAAGAGACTGTCAGACTGACGATTGTGCGCGGCATGCGGGTGAAACATACCTCAGTGGCAATATATACAGTATATATATATATATATATATATATATATATACACACACCCCTGCTACCCTTCCTCAAAGCACACGCAAGTCTCCACTACTTGCTGTGACGCTATACATATTGGTTAGGTACGACGAACAACATTTTGTGCGTATTTCCGCTAATAATTTTGTTAATTAAAGAAAATAAAGGAAAGAATTTGTTGATAAGACAACAGGGTTTGAACAGGGTTTGTAGAAATTGCTTTTTTAAATAATTCCTAGTTTCAGCCGGGTAAAAATGGAATAAAAATGTAATGTTTTCTCCACAAAGTAGGGGGGCGACGGCCTCCCCCCGCCCTCATTGCCGCTACTGATGATGTCAGTAGGATTGTCGCGATTAAAAGCAATACTATCATATGAAATACTCGATCAATAGAAAAACCGCATATTTTTTTCAATTTTAACTAACAGTATTATGCTGCTGATCTAACAGTCCTAAGTTCCAGAGTTGGAATGACCAGGCTTCAGACAGCAGTGAACACTCCTCTGCCATTATTCTGTTAAGTATGTAGGTATGTATTGTATTTGTAAAGCCATACACTAAATAAATCCGTAAAGTATGCACACCGCTCGTTCCACTCAGTGGCTCAGTGTAGGGATTGAATAGCTCGAATGCTGTGATGAACCAGTGTGTTACGTACCAGTAGTATAAGAAAATGTATGAACCAGAAGGATGGCATGCTAAAGAAGAGAGATCTAATTCCCCAGCTACTTCCCCGCCAGTATTCAGGCAGGCTGTTATACTCGATACGCAGCAGTAATCCCATCTGTCGGAGATGAGTGGCATCTAGGCGCCTTCCTCTAAATTACTATTTCAACCAGGGTGAATACATTTCTTTATAGCTTAGACTGTAGTTCCTTATTCCCCGACTCTATATACCGATTTTTCATTAAATTCTGTTCACCCATTTTATTGTGGCTCGGCGTTGATATGAACTTAGCAACAAAAATCGAAATTCATGAATATCTCTGTTATCATAGCCAGTATGGTAAAAATTTATAAGACATAAATCATCGGAAATTTAATGGCATGTAACTTTACGTATGTAGTATTTATCGGAAGGATCAGTAATAACATAAATATTTAAAGATTAAATTTTAGGCCTTCCCCATAACTACCATTTCACTCAGCGTGAATAAAATTATTTATGGATTAGATTGTAGTGACTTATTCCCTGACTTTACACACCGATTTTCATTAAATTCTCTTCAGAAGTTTTCTCGTGATGTACGTACGTACGTACATACATACATACATACATACATACATACATACATACATACATACATACATACATACATACATACATACATACATACATACATACAGAGAGACAGAAATTATGGAAAAGTAAAAAGTGCATTTCCTTGTTACCGTACTGTGGACACAACTACAGTATGTGGTATCCAAAACACAGTCATTTAGTTGGAAAAATTATAATTACAGGAAATCAGCTGAGTTAAACTTATACACTGGAGGTAGAGTGCTGCTTTTTGGAGGCAAACTTATCTACTGTTAAATGGTGGTCAGGAGCGTAGCCAAAGGGAGTTTACTGGGAGGTTGAAACACCCCCTCCCCCCAATGGACATTTTACAAAAAGAAAATAAACAGAAACTGACAATAAACTAAATAGACATTCAGAGACCTGACTCGCCAACCGAGCAGAGGAGGGGTGGCCACGGCTCTACCGTGGCTCTATGCCTCTGCATTCTGGAGACAGGACAGGGCTGGACCTCACGGCTGACCCCAACCGTTGGCTGTCCTCAGAATGGTTTTCCGTGGTTTTCCATTCTCCTGTACTAAGGCGAATGTCGGGACAGTTCCTAGTATAGGTCACAGCCGCCAACCTCCTCACCTTCTCCGAGCATCTCCTTCACTGTAACAAATCTCCTGGCCTGAGAAATGGTGTCACCATCTAAGAGGTCCACTCCCCCTTCAGAGGAGGAATGAAAACATTTTTAGTAGTAGTAGTAGTAGCAGTAGTAGTAGTAGCAGTAGTAGTAGTAGCAGTAGTAGTAGTAGTAGTAATACAATGTCAAGGTGTGTAATGTTGTTTTCACACATTTTCCTCGTACGTTTCTGCTTATGCAGGTCGTTCATGTGTCCAGACTAGCAGGTTAAATTGTTATTTCGTTATTGTGTGGCATAATCCATTCCTAACAACCAGTAAAACATTTCATTTAAATGGGCAATGGCCCCTAATGTATGCACCTCTCTTTGTACCTGGATGCCACTGTTTCAGGAACTGAACGTTATTTCAATTTTTATTTTAAAATACTCCCATATTATCTATGACGCCACATTGCCCGTTACTACTACTAAAATGTTTTTATTCCTCCCCTGAAGGGGGAGACGGGCCTCTTAGACAGTGACGCTGTCTCCCAGACCGGGAGATTTGTTACGGTGAAGGAGATGTGCGGAGAAGGTGAGAGAGTCGGTGGCCGTGGCCTATACTGGGAACTGTCCCGGCATTCGCCTTAGTGCAGGAGAATGGAAAACCACGGAAAACCATTTTCAGGACAGTCAACAGTAGGGACCAGCCCTGAGGTCGAGTCCCGGCCGGTCTCCTGAATAAGGAGGTGTGGAGCCACAGTAGAGCCATGGCCACCTCTCTTCAGCTCGGTTGGCTGGTCGGAGTGCAGAGCTGTCAGACCACAGACCAGCCGTGGCCACTTGCGGGCCGGGACGCACTCTGCATCCACCGACCGTTGCCTGTTCTAATTTGCCTCGCTTATAAGCGCACACTTGTGAGGTCAGCATCGAATCGCTTACTTGCATGCGACATTGAGTGCGGGCTTGGAATCAAAAGAAGCGGTTCCAGGCATCATTCATGCACATCACTAGTCAGTAGGGACGTTAAACATTATTATTATTATTATTATTATTATTATTATTATTATTATTATTATTATTAAAAAGTTATCAAGTAAACAGAGTCTGTCCAATGAGACAGTTTATAAAGAAATAGAACCTGTGACTAGCACAATGAAAAAGAAACGAATATCATTCTTAGGCCATCTAATACAGTAACCAGAAAATAGAATCAGTATAAAAGTAGGCCTAATAGAAAAATTATGGAAGAGTAAGAGTAAAAATAATATTAGATGGATCACAGTACTTAAATAAGACATGAGAGAGTTGCATATTACAATATAAAATAAAATACAAAACAAATACACTCAACATATTGAAAGATAAACACACACGACTACAGACAAAAATCAACAAGCAGAGAATAGGAAGGGTGATTCCAGAAGCAGAAAGGAAATTACGTTCAGAAAGGATGAAACAGTATTGGGCTGACAAAAAGAAGAAAAACCTCCATAAAGCTGACTAAGTAATCCTATGTTGGCTAAAAAATTAAAATAATAATAATAATAATAATAATAATAATAATAATAATAATAATAATAATAATAATAATAATAAATGTTACTTAGTTCTCAAAATAAATTTTCAGAATGTTAGTTCGTGCTCAGTGCATATACAAAAGTTTAGTAGATATTGAAGAGATGTTAAGTACTAAACAAAAATGGCCAACCGGACACCAGTGGGATCCGAACACACAACCTCCTGATTTTTGTAACTTAGTTACTATAACATCTGAAATATATATTTTTAAATGTGTATGAATTGCAAGTTACATCAACTAAGCAGCTTTAGAGGTAACAGAATACTGTAAAGTACTACACTAAATAAACAATATTGTTTTTAGTCTCACCGGAATACTACAATAACACCACTTGTAAGAGAGAATAAAACCTGTCCCTTGTTATCTGGAAAATAGATTCAACCTCAATCAATCAATCAATCAATCAATCAATCAATCAATCAATCAATCAATCAATCAATGATCTGCATTTAGGGCTGTTGCCCATGTGACATATTCCCTATCAATTGTTTACCCAGTCTTTTCTTAAACGATTTCAAAGAACTTGGAAATTTCTTTCCCGATAACTGCCTATGTTTTAAAAATAGCTAATCACCGCCTGCCCTTACTGAGCAAACTTGGAAATTGGGAAAGGGTGGTTATTGTTACCAAATTCTCAAAAATGTTCTCCCTCTGGGCTGGAAGGATTTAAGACAATGGGAGCTGATTTACAATATAGTATAAGAACCAAACTTTTAAAGCAAAATTAACCTGTACATTATTTCAGCTGGACATTTGCCTGTTTTTTCCAGACATTGTTGTTGTTGTTGTTGTTATCCCTACGCTGGTTTGATTCAGCTCTCCATGCTACCATACCCTATGCTAATCTTTTCTTTTCTGTAATATATAACTGCTACCAAATACAGTAAAGACAATACACGACACTCTGCAAGATATTGAGGGACAGCGATTAGAGCTCTATCTAGCGGAGCGACTTGAGAGTTACTGATTCTGTCATAAGAGCATGTGTATTTGTTTGTGAAGTTTTTAGCGTTATTTATGCATTTGCATTAAGTTGACATAAGTAAATAGTAGCGTGTGTCATTCCTTTATATCTCCTCTCAATATGGAAAGATATGTGCTGTGTTTGGCTGCAATAACTATGAAGTACAGAAGGATTCGCAGTCTTTCTTCCGTTTCCCTCGTGACAAGAAAATGTAAGTAAATATTGTGTTTGCATATATATTCTTCCAGTTACAAAGAGATTTTTATAGTACTTCCTAAACTTCTGACCTGCGCGACCCACATTTTAACTGGCTTAAAATATAAGCTTATTTTATTGTATAGTGCAGCAGTTAACCTTCAATACCAATGTGTTGTTGTAGGTGTGATCTGTGGGTTTGATTTAATTCAGGAAAATACATATGCATATGTGTGTGGCTGGTTGTGTTCCAAGTTACCCCATTTGGAATGCCGTAATGCGTTGTCAAGTACTGAAGAAAATATAGGTGATTTAAGAAATGTACATATTTTCTTGAAACAATATGATGATGCAAATTTGCTTTACCCTAATGTAATGGCATTATGGCAAGTATTGCTTATAGGGAAAGTTTGAATGTTTTTGAGGCTAAATTTATAGATTTTCTTTCTGTTAGTAGGCTTCAAGTTAAAAATGAAAATTGTCCAGCTCTTAAATGTAAATTCATTGCATCATGTGTGTAAGGAATATGCCGATATTTTTGTTGACAAGTGTTTTAATGTGATGATACAATGCTTTTAAATGAGAAAAAAGACAAATCTAGCCGTGAAAGTTCAGGCAGGAATGCTAAAACTAAAAAAGTAATGCATAAATGAAAGATCAATCCCTTTCACAGCAGTCCATTTCACATCTTGATTATATGTCTAATTTCAGTCATTAAACAATAACCTGTTAAATAATTCTTCATTCGTTTATCCAGAATTGCTTTAGCAACTTTGAAGTTAATATCTTAGTAACACTTTCTTTTTAGACGTAATTTATTTATCCATTTCCGTATATACCTTTCCATTGATATTTGAATTTAGCGCGAAGTTTCAGGTCACGCCACTAGGAGAGCCACTTGCGACTTGTCTCCCATTTTAACAAGGCTAAATCCGGAAGTGTCGTGTATTGTCTCTACTGTATTTTCTGCTACATCCTATGTATACTCTAATCTGTTTTGTCATATTCATACCTTGGTCTACCCCTGCTGTTTTTACTGCCTATAGTTCCCTCAAAAACTAACTGAAGAAGACCTGGGTGTCTTAGGATGTGCCCTACCATTCTGTGTCTTTGCTGGTCAAATTTTACCAAATTATTCTCTCAACAGTTTGATTTAGTATCTCTTTATTCGTGATTTGATCTACCCATCTTATCTTCAATATTCTTCTTTAACACCACATTTCAAACACCATGTTTCACTTCCGTGCAATGCCATGCTCTAGCCAAAAGTCTTTAAAAAGTCTTTCTAATTCCTGTATCAGTGTTCAAAGTAAGCACATTTCTTTTCTTAAGAAAGGCCTTCCTTGCTTGTGCTGATCTGCATTTTATGCTCCCCTGATTTCTGCCATCAGTAGATCATCAGTTATTCTACTACCCAAGTAACAATATTAGTCTACTTCCTTTTTAATTTCCTAATCTAATATTTCCTGCATCACCAGACTTCATTCAACTGCAATCTGTATTTAGTTATTTTCATCTTGTATTCCTTCGCCAAGACTGTGTCCATACCATTCAGCAATTTCTCTAGATCTTCTGCAGACTCAGACAGAATAATAGTATCATCAGCAGTTTTGATTTCCTCTCCCTGTATTGTGATTCCTTTTCCAAATTCCTCATTAATTTCCTTTATTGACTATTCTATGTAAACATTGATGAGAGGGGACAAACTGCAACCTTACCTCACTCCTTTCTGGATTGCTGCTACTTTTTCATAGCCTTTGATTCTTATCACTGTAGCCTCATTTTTGTACAGATTTTAGATAATTCTTCTTTCTCGGGATCTGATCCTGATCATCTTCAGAATCTCGGTAGTTTGGTCCAATCAACATTATTGAATGCCTTTTCTAGATCTACGAATGCCATGGACGTTGGCTTATTCCTGGCAACAGTATGAAACTGTTGTGTTTTTGAGTCTTTTGAAAAATTTCATTAGCGTAGATGCATGTTTTAATAGGCAAATCAATCCTTGTCAAAAATCTGTTGTAAGTTCAGATATAGGCCTACATGGAAATGAAGAAAACTGAATTAGCAAAAAATAGCAGATTTCATAGTGAACAATGGCAATAATTTTGTAATTAAAAAAAAAAAAAAGCAGCAAGACTGAGAAAACTGAGAATTCAGAGACCGTGGATCCTGGTAGAATGCCTATGAAAACTGTAACTGCTACATTTTTAATGGATATGCAGCTGTCAGGGTAAATATATTTCCTCTCTAGTTATTAAGACCCTTCACACTCCTCATCCATCACCAAGGTTAGTACACAGTATAGCCGGGCTTAATATCGCAGGCAGTTAAATGCTGGCCTTCTGAGCCCAACTTGGCAGATTCGATCCTGGCTCGGTACAATGGTATTTGAAGATGCTCAAATATGTTAGCCTCATGTCGGTAGATTTACTGGCATGTAAAAGAACTCCTGTGGGACAACATTCCAGCACCACTGCATCTCCAAAAACCATAAAAATCTATTTAGTGTAACATAAAACCAGTATCATAATAATAGTCCTATTATGCAGTTGAGATATATTGAATTATACCGTCCAACATATTAATAATCTTCCTCTTATAAATTATCATTATTGTTGTGCCTTCTTATTGCTGCAGCCTCTTAAACTACAATAAAGCAGTCTAGCAAGGGGTTTGAGTTTTTTAAAATTCATTTTATGTGTTATATTATTTATTATTATCACTGGTAACATATTTTATTGTTACAGAGTTCCTGAAACTGGAAGAACCCCAGAAAAAGATATGAAGTCCGATGAAAGCTGGTAAGATGGTGATTTTACTTTTTTTTTTTTTTTTTTGCTGAATGTTGCATGTTTTGGTATCGGTGTTTCAAAAATATAGCTGTTGTTTTTTCCTTCAGAAACTTAAAGCTTCATTATCATCTATTCTATTTATTTATTAATTTATTTATTTATTTATGTGTGAAAATGTCTGTTATGAATGTTGGGTCATGTAGTTATCAGCTGCATTCAGGAGATAATGGATTGGAACCCCACTATTGGCAGCCATGAGAATGATTTTCTGTGGTGTCCCATTTTCACACCTTAATTAAGGCCACAGCCACTTCCTTTCCATCATCGCCATAAGACCTATCTGTGTAAGTGTGACCTAAAACAAATAGCAAAAGAAAAAATTAACTTTGGTAGTTTTGGAAAATTTGCTTCAGGGCTTTTAAATATTACACTACTGCAGTATTTTCCTGCGTGCTCACAGAAATTAATTCCTCATCATCCAGCACCAAACTAGGGAACTGTGATTTCCTACACCTTGTAATTGGCCAGTATGTCACAACAACTGTTGTTTTGGGGAACCCTGGAAATATTGAACTAAATCTTGGGGTACCCTAGCTGCCTGGCTCATATTTTAAGCTAGGGAAAAATATAAAATAGTGTTGTACAGTAGGTGAACCAAATTGCAATTTGTGTATTTTCAGTATCAATTTTGAAAAGTGTTTATTGAATACTCCTCATGGAAAAACATTCATATTAATTTTACAACATACAAAAACTGTTATTAACAGAAGCATCTTTTTCGTATTTGTTTGAAAGCATCCCAAATGAAGAAATGTACATTAACACTGTATTCGCAAAGTATTATAAAATTCACTCTGTTTTTAAAAAATTCTTCAAATAATGTTTAATTTCCTCAGTACTGAAAGTTCATTAATATGTTTGGGCTTGTCCCTTGAAGCACAATCGTTTTTTTCTTGGCCACAACTCTAATAGGTGAACTCGAAGTTATTCATGAGGTATACTTTGGGCTTATGCCGTGTAATTAATCATAAATACACTCTACGCGTTTCAAAAGGAACCTTGCCTTTCTTCATCAGGAGACAACAGAGAAATGAAACGACGCGTTAATGCATTCTACTATCATTTAGACTTTCACGGCCCGTGTAACTCAAAGTTCTTAGACGGACAAAAGTCTATTTCGTCTAACATAAATAAGATGTGTGTAAAGCTTTATGCAAGATTACAAGAAACTCTTCTTTCATCAGTAACCAAAATACCTCAAAAGATTGTTCATAGAATTTGATTGTTAATGTCTGATGACATTTCAGTTCTGCCAATTGCTCTTCTTAATAAATTACACTCATTATAATGTCTTTCCAGTACTTATGATGGCTCAGTTGAGTCAAAATATGCACTTTTAAAATATAATATTAATTAAATAATCTGTAAGACTATAATGTGAATATAATAGCTGGAAATAGGTGAATAGATGGAAATTTTATACTTTAATATAAATACTACAGTCAATACGGAACTTGAAATATGAATTTTATTTCTTGCATTGTTAATTCCAACCAAGCATCAAGAAGTGGATGACATATTGTGATCATGAACAAAAGTGCAACTGATGCCATCACCACTCTATCCAGTTTTAATCACATTGACCCACATATCAAGTTTAAGCTAGAATCAGAGAACGATAAAAAAAACTCAATTATTTAGATCTAATGATCATCAGACAACCTGGTTTATTGACCTACAAGATTTTTAGAAAATCAACACAAACTGCTAACACACTCCATCAAGATTCCATACACCCACATGCCCATAAATGTGCAGCATACCATAGTATGGTACACCGTGCATTTAGCATCCCGCTGTCTAAAAAAGAACTTAAAAACAAATTAACACCATTCGCAGTATAGCTAAATTTAATGGCTACAACAGCTCCTTTCTAGAGAAAATCATTAATAAACATAAACACCAACCTTCAACCACCTTAACAATAGAAAAAACTCTCAACAATTTTTTATCTACTTTAATGTTCAGTAATGAACAAGTCTACCAAATCACAAAATATTTAAAAAGCATGATGTCAAAATAGCCTTCAAAACTTGTAATAGAAACACAGATATTTTACACAATACCAATGCTATTAATAATAGCAACAAGTTCACCAAGTCAGGTGTTTATAGACTCAGTTGCAATAATTGTGACGCATCTTATGTCGGTCAAACAGGTAGGAGTTTCCATACAAGGTACTTAGAGCATGTTAACCCTGAAATACAACAGATTTTTGACCATGAGACAGTACATGGGTGATACTAACCATAAGTTCACTAATATCAACCAAGACATGAAAATTCTCAAAGTTATCCCCCTGTTCAATATTATGGAATTTTTTTTTTTATCCATCTGGAACAGTTTCTCAATTGTAACTTCAATCTAAATGAAATTTCAGACAAATCAAACATTTTATTTGACCTTTTAATTCTTATCTTTAGTAATCATGCCTCAGGTAAAAATAATTATTTCTTTTATAATCTCTTTAAATTCTTCTCTCAGCAGCAGTCTTTCTATCCGCATCCTTCAGCCCCACCTTAGACACCCCTTCTCTCTTTCTTCCATCCCACTCCCTTCCCTCCAACCCCTCCCCCTCCCTCTCTCTCCCTTCTTTATCCCCCTCCCTTCCCCTTCTTATCTCCTTTGTTTACATTGCCTGCTTATTACAACAGGTCAGTGCTTGTTTACATGACCTGCTTGCTTCCTTCAGCATGTCAGTGTGTGTTCCACATCAGATATTTGATGTACAGTACTGTACATTTCACTATAGAGGTGAGTCTCATAAATAATATTTATCTCCTTTTTAATTTCTTTTCTGTTCGTTTATTCATTCCTAATTCTGGCTATCATTTCCATTGCCTGAGGTCCTAAATCTACTTAAGGGCATCATATCATGACAAGAAGATCACAAACATAATTTTTGTTTTATATGTATTTTAATGTTATAATTATTCCTGCAACATTGTCTTTGTCTTGTATACATATGTTTTGGTTATTGCATAATCTGTTTATTTATTTTTTTGGCTGAAGATGGCCACTAAGTGGCTGAAACTAGTCCCAAGATCAATGTAATATTATGTACTTGATATATTGTATTGAAAATGTGGAACCTCTTGTCAATTTATTTCTTATAAGACCTTCAGAATCTCAAATAGTTTGGTTCAATCAATATTATCAAATGCCTTTTCAAGATCTACAAAAGCCATGTACATGGGCTTGTCCTTCTTAATTCGATCCTCTAAGATCAGATGTAAAGTCAGGTTTGCTTCATGTGTTCCCACATTTCTTCTGAAGCCAAATTGATCTTCTCCCAACTCAGTTTCAACTTGTCTTTCCATTCTTCTGTAAATAATATGTGTTAAAATTTTGCAGGCATGAGATACAAAACTAATGGTTCAGTAGTTTTCACACTTGTCAGCACCGGCTTTCTTGGCAATAGGTATAACAACATTCTGCCGAAAATTTGATGGCACTTCTCCTGTCTCATACATCTTACACACTAGATAGAAAAACCTCATCATACTGGTTTCTCCTAAGGCAGTCAGTAATTCAGAGGAAATATCATCAATTCCAGGTGTTTTGTTCCTATTTAGGTCTCTCAAAGCTCCATCAAATTCTGACCTCAAAATTTGGTCTCCCATTTCACCAGCATCAACAGCCTCTTCTTGTTCCAGAACCATATTATCTACATCTTTACCTTGATACAACTGTTGGATATGTTCTTGCCTTCTTTCTGCCTTGTCTTCTTTCCCTAAATGTGGTTTTCCATCTGAGCTCTTAATATTTATACACCTAGTTTTCCTTTCTCCAAAAGTTTCCTTGATTTTCCTGTATGCAGAATCTACCTTTCCTAGGACCATACAACCTTCAACATCCTTGCACATTTCCTTCAGCCATTTTTTTCTTCTTTACCTGTCCTGCATTTTCTTTCCACTTTATTCTTTAATCACTTGTATTTCTTTCTGCCGTCTTCATTTTGTGCATTCTTGTACTTTAATCGTTCATCAATCAGGTCTAGTATCTCCTGAGTTATCCATTGATTCTTAGTTGATCTTTCCTTTCTTCCTAACATTTCTTCAGCAGTCCTAGAGACCTCATTCTTCATGACTGTTCATTCTTCCTCTGTTGTGTTTCTTTCAGCCTTTTCATTTCGTCTTTGTGTAACATGTTCCTTGAAACAGTCTCTCACACTCTTTTCTTTCAACTTGTCTAGATCCCACCTCCTTGCATTCCTTCCTTTCTTCAATTTCTTCAACTTCAGATTGGATTTCATGACCAACAAGTTGTGGTTAGAGTCCACATCTGCTCCTGAGAGAGTTTTGCAATCCAACACTTGGTTTCTGAATCTCTGCTTAATCATAATGGAGTCTATTTGATACCTTCCAGTGTCTCCAGGTTTCGTCCACATATACAGCCGTCGTTTGTGATGTTTAAATCAAGTATTAGCAAGGACTAAATTATGATTGGTGCAGAATTCAACCAGCTGACTTCTTCTTTCATTCCTTTTGACCTAATCTGAATTCTCCTATTGTATTACCTTCTCTTCCTTGGGTCTACCACTGCATTCCAGTCTCCCATCACAATTTGATTCTCATCACCTTTAATTTATTGTATTAAATCTTCTATCTCTTCATAAATATTCTTTTGATTTCTTCATCATCTGCTGAACTAGTAGGCACATAGACCTGCACTATTGTGGTGGATATTGGTCTGGTGTCTATCTTGACAACAGTAATCGTTTCACTATGCTGGTCATAGCAGCTTACCTGCTGCCCTATTTTCTTATTCATTATTAAACCAACTCCTGCATTTTCCTGTTTGATTTTGTGTTGATAATTCAGTAGTTGTCTGATCAAAAATCCTGCTCTTCCTGCCAACGTACTTTTCTTATACCAACTACATCTAACTTTAGTCCATCCATCTCCCTTTTCAGACACTCTAACGTACCACGATGATTCAAACTTCTAACATTCAATGCTCCGACTCACAGAATGTCAGTATCCATCTTCCTGATGATTGCTCCCTCTCGTGTAGTCCCCACCCTGAGATCCAAATGGGGTACTATTTTACCTCCATAATATTTTACCCGGAGGAAGCCATCATCAGTACATCGTTCATACAGAGAGAGCTGCACGTCCTTGGGAATTAGTTATGGCTGTAGCTTCATGTTGCTTTCAGCCATGTAGCAGTATCAACACAGTTAAATCATATTGAGTATTATTACAAGGCCATATCAGTCAATCACCCAGACTGACACTCTTGCGACTTCTAAAAGGCTACTACTCCCCTTTCGATGAAACATTCGTTAGTCTGGTCTCTCGACAGATACCCATCCGATATGGTTGCACCTGCGGCTTGGCTATCTGCTTCATTGGGACACGCTAGCCTCCCTACTACGGCAAGGTCACATGATTCACAGGGGAGGTATATACCATTAACCAAATTAATACTTTAATGATAAACAATCGAAATACATTAGACAATAAACTAGCTAATCTTAATTCAATTAACCATAACAATTCCTCCATAAATGAATCAAAAGTTCCTAGTAACAGAGATAGTCACATTTTTCATCCCGTACTTAAAAATCCTTCAAATCTTTCCTTTGACAAAATGGTACAAGCAATATTTGAACAGAGGACCAAAACACAATTGGCCTTCGTTTAACCAAAAAGACACAGTTACAAAATTAGCCGAAGTAGAACAAGCAATCTCACTCTTTCTTAACTGATAAAGAAGATGAAGTGGGATTTGATATTTAAAAAATATTTTTAAAATGTTTTAAAGATGTTGCACACTCGCTTACCAATGGAACTTCACATACCCAATTGTCCAATGTAAAAAAAATGAAAATAAAAAAATACAATAACCTAATTATTACTAGAGCCGATAAAGATAATTTCACCGTAATATTGGCAGAGTAAGTGGCCATGTGGTTAGGGTCGTGCAGGTGTGAGCTTATATTCGGGAGACAGTAGGTTCGAACCCCACTGCCGGCAGCGTTGAAGATGGTTTTCCTTGGTTTCCCATTTTTACACCAGGCAAATGCTGGGGCTGTACCTTAATTAAGGTAATGGCTGTTTCCTTCCCTCTCATAGCCCTTACCTATCCCATCATCGCCATAAGATCCATCTGTTTTGGTGTGACGTAAAGCAAATTGCAAATAATAAAAAAAGCATAATAATGGAAAAAGAAGAATATATCAAAAACCCATCTTCTTTATTAAATGAACAAGAGAGTTCACTACCGACAGCATGAGCAGCACCCAAAATTCATAAGACCAAGATACTTGTTAGACCAGTAATTAATTAATTCTAAAAATAGCTCAACATCTTATCTTTAAATCGTTAGAAACTGAGTCTAACCATCGTCATCTTGGTCTCCCTCTACTTCTCTTACCCTCCATAACAGAGTCCATTATTCTCCTAGGTAACCTATCCTCCTCCATTCGCCACACATGACCCCACCACCGAAGCCGGTTTATGCGTACAGCTTCATCCATCGAGTTCATTCCTAAATTAGTCTTTATCTCCTTATTCTGAGTACCCTCCTGCCATTGTTCCCACATGTTTGTACCAGCAATCATTCTCGCTACTTTCATGTCTGTTACTTCTAACTTATGAAAAAGATATCCTGAGTCCGCCCAGCTTACGCTCCCGTAAAGCAAAAATAGTTTGAAAACAGACCAATGTAAAGATAGTTTTGTCTGGGAGCTGACTTCCTTCTCTTACAGAATACTGTTGATCGCAACTGGTATACTAATCAGTCACATACCTCGATAGTTGTTGCAATCCTTCCTATCTCCTTGCTTATAGTTGTAGATAGGTGCAATTACTGCTTTTGTCCAATCTGAAGGTACCTTACCAACACTCCATGTTAATCTTACTACTCTGTGAAGCCATTTCATCCCTGCCTTCCCACTATACTTCAGCATTTCAAGTCTAATTTAATCTATTCCTGCTGATTTATGACAATGGAGTTTATTTACCCTCCTTTCCACTTCCTCGAGCATAATTTCACCAGCATCATTTTCCTCCTCCCCATGAGCTTGCCTGTTCACAACACCACCAGGAAGATTTCCTTTTACGTTAAGAAGATGTTCAAAATATTCCCTGCACCTCCCCAGTGATTCCCTGCGATCTATTATGAGTTCACCTGAATTACTCAAAACACTGATCATATCCTTTTCCCTCCCTTCCTAAGATTCTTTATTATTGTCCAGAAAGGTTAACCTGGTACATAATCAATCAATCACTACTGATCTGCATTTAGGGCTGTCACCCAGGTGGCAGATTCCCTATCTGTTGTTTTCCTAGCCTTTTCTTAAATGATTGCAAAGAAATTGGAAATTTATTGAACGTCTCCCTTGGTAAGTTATTCCAATCCCTAACTCCCCTTTCTATAAACAAATATTTGCCCCAATTTGTTCACTTGAATTCCAACTTTATCTTCATATTGGATCTTTCCTACTTTTAAAGACACCACTCAAATATGGTGTGCATCTGGAAGAGAACCTCATCAGCATGTCCTCCCATGCCATCTCTCCACTGACAGCTCAGAACATACCACTTAATCGAGCAGCTTGTCTCCTTTCTCCCAAGTCTTTCCAGCCCAAATTTTGCAACATTTTTCTTACGCTACTCTTTTGTTGGAAATCGCCCAAAACAAATTAGCTGCTTTTCTTTGGATTTTTTTCCAGTTCCTGAATCAAGTAATCCTGGTGAGGGGTCCCATACACTGGAACCATACTCTAGTTGGGGTCTCACCAGAGACAAATATGCTCTCTCCTTTACATCCTTACTACAACCCCTAAATACTCTCACAACCATGTGCAGAGATCTGTACCCTTTATTTACAATCATACTTATGTGATTACCCCAATTAAGGTATTTACAATGATCCCCAAATGGAACTTTCACCCATTAATGCAGTAATTAAAACTGAGAGGACTTTTCCTATTTGTGAAACTCACAACCTGAGTTTTATCCCCGTTTATCATCTTACCATTGACTACTGTCCATCTCAATACATTATCGAGGTCATTTTGCAGGTGCTCACAATCTTGTAACTTGTTTATTACTCTGTACAGAATAACATCATCTGCAAAAAGCCTTATCTCTGATTCCACTTCTTTATACATATCATTGATATACCGTATATAAGAAAACATAAAGGTCCAATAATATTGCCTTGAGGAATTCCCCTCTTAATTATTACAGGGACAGATAAAGCTTTACCTACTCTAATTCTCTGAGTTCTATTTTCTAGGAACAGAGCCATCCATTCAGTCACTCTTTTGTCAAGTCCAATTGCACTCATTTTTGCCAGTAGTCTCCCATGATTTACCCTATCAAATACCTTAGACAGGTCAATCGTGATACAGTCCAATAGACCTCCTGAATCCAGGATATCTGCTATATCTTGCTGGAATTTTACAAGTTGGGCTTCAGTGGAATAACCTTTCCTATACCCAAACTGCCTTCTATCAAACCATTTATTAATTTCACAAACATGTCTTATATAATTATATAATAATGCAATGCATGTCAAACTGACTGGCCTGTAATTTTCAGCTTTATGTCTATCACCCTTTCCTTTATATACAGGGGCTACTATAGCAACTCTCCATTCATTTCATAAAGTGCTTGGCTGAGTAGCTCAGACGGTTAAGGCGCTGGCCTTCTGACCCCAATTTGGCAGGTTCAATCATGGCTCAGTCCGGTGCTATTTGAAGGTGCTCAAATACGTCAGCCTCGTGTTGGTAGATTTACTGGCACGTAAAAGAACTCCTGCGGGACTAAATTCCGGCACCTCCGAAAACCATAAAAGAGTCATTAGTGGGACGCAAAACAAATAACATTATTATTATTATTATTATTATTATTATTATTATTATTATTATTATTATTATTATTATTATTATTATTATTATTATTATTTCGTAAAGTTCCTTTATGCAAACAATAATCAGACAGGTACTTCAGATATGGTACTATATCCTAACCCATTGTCTTTAGTATATCCCCCGAAACCTTATCAATTCCAGCTGCTTTTCTAGTTTTCAACTTTTGTATCTTACTTTAAATGTCATTGCTGTCATAGGTAAATTTTAATACTTCTTTAGTATTAGTCACCTCCTCTATCTGGACATTATCCTTGTACCAACAATCTTTACATACTGCCGACTGAATACTCCTACCTTTTGAAGATCCTCGCATGCTCACTCCCCTTGTTCATTAATGATTCCTGGAATGCCATTCTTGGAACCTGTTTCTACCTTAAAGTACCTATACATACTCTTCCATTTTTCACTAAAATTTGTATGGCTGCCAATTATGCTTGCCATCATGTTATCCTTAGCTGACTTCTTTACTAGATTCAATTTCCTATTAAGTTCCTACAATTTCTCCTTACATCCACAGCCATTTCTAACTCTATTTCTTTCCAGCCTGCACCTCCTTCTTAGTCTCTTTAGTTCTCTATTAGAATATAGTGGATCTTTACCATTCCTTACCACCTTTAAAGGTACAAACCTATTTTCACATTCCCCAAATATTGCTTTAAACCCATCCCAGAGTCTGTTTACATTTTTATTTACTGTTTCCACAGATCATAGTTACTTATTAAAAACTCCCTCATGCCTGTTTTTTATCAGCCATACGGTACTGCTTAATAGTCCTAATTTTAATATCTTCCTTTCTTTCATATTTATTTTTTATTACCACAAAAACAGCTTTGTGATCACTAATACCATCTATTACTTCGGTTTCTGTATAGAGCTCATCTGGTTTTACCAGCACCACATCCAGAATATTCTTCCCTCTAGTTGGTTCCATCACTTTCTGAATCAGCTGCCCTTCCCATATTAATTTATTTGCTATTTGTTCGTCATGCTTCCTGTCGTTCACATTACCTTCCCAATTGACATTTGGTAAATTGAGATCACCCGCTACAATCATGTTCCTTTCCTTATCGTTTCCCACATTGCTGATTATCTTATCAAATAATTCTGAATCAGCATCTGCGCTACCCTTTCCTGGTCTGTACACTCCAAAGGCATCAAGTTGCCTATTATCGTTAGAGATGAGCCTTACCCCTAGAATTTTGTGTTTGTCATCTTTAACTTTTATGTAGCTTACAAATTCTTCTTTCACCAGAATGAATACTCCCCCTCCTGCCGTTCCTAGCCTTTCCAGGTTATTACCAAAATCTTCCCACGACTTCTTTTTGTATTCAACAACTATTTGTTTCGCTGTGTTTCTTTAATCTATGTACAAATCCCTGTCTGCCTTGGTCCTTGTTTGGAGCTATTTCTATTAAGCCTTCTTTTTACGTTTACAAGCTGCTCTCACTTCATCATTCCACCAAGATGTTCGCGTTTTCCCATCTTTACACACAGTTGTTCCTAGGCATTCCCTTGCTGTTTCTACTACAGCATCCCTGTATGTCACACATTCCCCTTCTATATCCTGAATCTGCTTACTGTCTACTGTTCAAAACTTTTCACTAATCTTATCCATGTACTTCTGTCTAATTTCCTCATCCTGGAGATTTTCTACCCTTATTCGTTTGCAGGCAGAGTTCACTTTCTCTACCCTAGGCCTAGAGATACTTAGTTCACTACAGATCAGGTAGTGGTCTGTATCATAGAAAAATCCCCGGAAAACTCATCCATTCCTAAGAGATTTCCTGAATTTGAAGTCCGTTAAGATATAGTCTATTATGGATCTGGTATCCCTAGCTTCCCATGTGTAGCGGTGAATAGCCTTATGCTTGAAGAATGTATTTGTAACTGCTAAACCCATACTAGCACAGAAGTCCTGCAAATACTTCCCATTCCCATTAGCTTCCATATCTTCCTCCACATTTACCAATCACCCTTTCGTATCCTTCAATTCTATTTCAAACTCTCACATTGTAATTGCCCATTAGCACTATTCTCTCTGCCAACGGCCGTAGCCGTGTTGAAACACCGGATCCCGTGAGATCTCCGAAGTTAAGCAACATTGGGCGTGGTCAGGAGTTGGATGGGTTGCCATGCGCTGTTGGTTGGGGGTAAGGGAATGGAGGAGCAGAAAGGAACTGGCCACCCTACCGCATGTAAACTCCGGCTCAGGAACACCTCTGCGGAGGTTCGGACCTGCCTTCGGGCAGAACAACCCTTACCTACTATTCTATCCTTGCTGTTGACCCTGACCACGATGTCACTTAGTGCTTCATAAAAGTTGTCAACTTCATCCTCATCTGCACCTCACATGGTGAATACACTGAGACAGTTCTTGTCCTAATTCCTCCAACTGCCAAATCTACCCACACCATTCCTTCATTTACATGCCTAACAGAAACTATGTTGCGTACAATGGTATTCCTGATAAACAGCCCTACCCCATACTCTGCCCTTCCCTTTTTAACACCCGTCAAGTACAATTTATAATCTCCTATCTCTTCCTCGTTATCTCCCCTTACCCGAATATCACTTATTCCTAGCACTCACACAAAACATTTAACACAATCCTCTACCATAATAACACGCAGTTACCTAGACATGGCAGATGCCGCCCACCTTCATCGGAGGGTCTGCCTTGCAAGGGCTGCATACGGCTAGAAATAGCCACACAAAATCATTATACTTACTCCTAGCACATTCAGATGCATCCTCTTTGCTGACTCAGCCAGTTCTACTTTCTTTCTTCCATTAGCCCCATTAATATTGATACCTCCCCTTTGAATTCCATTTCATTAGCCAAGTTGTTTCCAAGGAGTCCCTCGCCTGTCAAATGGGAATGGGACTCCGTTACTCCCATAGGTCCGAAGCTTGCTTAAAATGTTCTGAGCTCGGTAAATTCATGAAGCAGGATGCTACCCTACTTACACATAGTCCAAGTGAGGATCTCTCCTCTAATGGGTTATGGGCGACTGGTGGATTGTATAGTCCTAGCCGTCTGAGCACAAGAAGGGTCATGACTCAGAATATGTGCGAGATGCCCACTCCCATTCCATAGCAACTGGTATCCCGACTCTCAGGACCACTTACTAGGCCACTCAGCTGTTGCCCATAGTTCACGAACTAGGACATGACTACAGTAACCCACACCATGAACCACTTGCAAAAAAAATACACCTCCTACCCTTCCTCCCAGCACAGGCAAAGTCTCCACTACTTGCTGTGGACATTTTGTGCGTATTTCCGCTAATAATTTTGTTAATAATTAAAGGAAAGAATTAGTTGATAAGACAACAGGGTTTGTACAAATTGCTTTTTTAAATAATCCCTATAATTCCTAGTTTCAGTCGACTAAAATGGAATGTAATGTAATGATTTCTCCACAAATTTTGCCCCCCCCCCCCATCATCACCACTACTGTACCGGGGCACTTGAAAGATTACCTGTGTTTAATTTTAGGAACTTTTTTTTTAAAGGTGTTTCATTCCCCGCCCTAAGAGGCGGGCCAGGTCCCTAGATAGTAATGCTGTCTCCTGCGCCGGAGCTGTGAAAGGAACTGTGTGAGGTGTAAAATTAAGAAGGTGGGTAGAACGATGTGTTAATTTATGTGAAGGGCTACGGTGATGTTAATGATAGAGGGTGTGCACTAGAATTGAAGTTTAGAGAAGGGTACCAGGATGGAGTTGAAGGGTTAGGAGGTGCAGGGGCGTAGTGATATTGTGGAGGGAATATGTAACGTAATGTATGATTTCCATCATCGGAGGTGGGTAGGGGCAGAAACTAGGTGGGGGAGGGGGTGGACTGACAGATTGATGAGGTTGAAAAGAAGTGGCTGGCTGGGGGCGACCATGAGTATTGTTGATGGGATGGTTTACAGGATGGGGTGGGGAGATGGAGGGCTCCATTTTATGGCATTGGCGATAGATGTAAGCTCTATTGTCAATAAGGTGTTGTACATCATCAGCGCTCGGGACATGGATGCGTACCATATATGTGGAGCTGGAGGCGTTCTTGATTCGGAAAACGCGACGAACTGGGGCGCCTTCAGCTTGGAGTTGATGGAAAATGGTTCCTTCTGAGAGAGCAGGATCCACACCGCGGATCACACAGCTGGACATGGTGTGAGGAGTTGGTGGTGGTTGCGTTGTCGATGGTGGTACGGAGGCTGCTGTTTCGTCGACATGTGTGGATGATGAAGGCGATGCGACGCGTGTAGACTCGGATGTTCCGGCAGGTAGATATTGGCGTTGAGGTTGTTCAGGATTGAGGAAAGGAGGAGGGAAGAGGTCATGAGTGGTGATGGATGGCACGTTAGAACTGTTGTGACAGGGACTTGTGAAGAGGTGGGGGTAGATGTCACGGTGGTCGTAGTGACGGTAGTAGTGGTGGTAGTATTGGTGATGGTAATGGGAGGAGGGTAGAAATTAGTCGAATTCTGTTGCTGTGGTGTCCCTTGCGATGGCGCGGCGGCTGTAGGTGTAGTTGGTCCATTGTGGAGTAACTGAGCTACAATATCTGAAGGAGTAATTTCTACTCGATGGAGGCGGCGGTTGATATACGCTCCTTTGCCAATTTTGCTCCAGAAGTCATCTGCAGAGGGGATATACAGCAGTACATCCGATGATTGTACGTGGTCGGCGAGAAGCCTTGAGGCAGTGTGGACGCCGATCGGGCGAAGTTCAGTTGCGATGTCTTCATCGGAGATAGCTGGATTAACATCACGTACGATGCAGGCATACACGGTGGGTGGGAAGGCCGACTTCCTACTTGGTGTCAGCCTGTATGCTTTGTTAAATTCGGCGTGGTAGGAATGGTATAGTTGGTGAGCCACCCGACCTAGAAAAACTTAGAGTAGTTGCGGAGAGGATTAAATGAGTCCTGTTTGGAGATCTTTGCGTTGTGTGTGTATGAACATCCTCAGCATTGATGGATATTGTAGGATAGGTGTACTAGAGAGATAAGAAAGTACTTCATCCACTACTGGTGAAGTTACTGGTTCTACTGTAGTAAAAATGAAAACATTATCTTCATCATCACTTAATTTCTTCCTGTTTCTGCTTCCGTGCGATGTGTGTCGATTACTAGAATGTAACAATGACAATTTTATTTAAAGAAGTAAATTACGAATAAAAATTACATTTTGTAAAAAGTAACGATTACAAGTAAAAATTACGAAACAAGTATTTGTTACAAGTAATTTGATTACCTTTACTCAATTACTTCCCAACTCTATTTATACCTTATTATGCCTCATATATTCATTGAGCAAGCAGGATTTGTTGCAGGAAAAGGAACACGGAAACAGATTTTTAATATGAGGCAAATAATTGAAAAATCTCGTGAGTTCTGTGTTCCTGTTTTTGATTGTGTTGTCTGGAATAAACTATGGCAGGTTTTTGGTGAATTTGCCATTCCACAACATCTAATATCATTACTGAAAAGTCTGTATGGAAACAACATTGCAACTATAAAGGTAGATGGCGACATTTCAGAATTTTTCAGTATTTCGCAGGGTGTCCGACAGCGCTGCATATTATCACCTATTCTATATAACATCTATGCTGAATATGTGATGAAGAAAGCCCTCGATGACTGGACTGGAGGCATATCAATTGGTGGACGAAAAATCTTGCGCTTTGCTGATGACACCACTCTCCTTGCCAGCAGTGAAGATTAACTTGCAGAATTACTAGCAAGGGTGAAAGATGCAAGTTTAGAATATGGGCTAGAGATCAACCTGAGCAAGTCCAAACTAATGATAATTGACAGAGCGGCACAGATCCAGCTGACAGGTCGATTAAGAGAACTGGAACTCACAAAAATATGGCAGAGCAGAGCAATCACAAACAGTACAAAGATTAGACTAGTTGATTCTCTTGTGTTATCTGTCTTCCTTTATTGTTCCGAGACCTGGACCCTCAAGGCAAGAGATAAGTACCGTATCGACGCCTTTCAGATGTGGTGTTGGAGAAGGATGCTCCGTGTACCTTGGACAGAAAGAAGAACTAATGCATCTATTATTCAAAAATTGAATATCTCCGAACGTCTCTCCTCTCACGTCATAAAGAGAACCGTCTAATTCTTCGGACATATTGTAAGACGTGATAGTGAAAATCTGGAGAAATGTATCATGGAGGGCAAAGTTTTCGGCAGAAGACCACGAGGAAGGACACCGAGTAGGTGGATTGATCAAGTTCTGCGTACTACCGGTCTGACTCTTCAGCAGGCTTTAAGAGAAGCTGAACATCGTCAAAGTTGGCGCCGCTTAATCCAGAATATTGTGTGAAGTTAAATAGGGTCACGACGCTCAGCAATGAGTTACACGACTTATGATGATGATATAATATTGAAAATGTACGTGAATGTGTAAATAATATTCAAAACTAACAGTTCATATGCCAGGGGCGTGTCGTCTGTATTACTGCCGGCAACATACATAAAAACAAAAATGAGGTATGTTCCTTAATAGAATAATTTGTATCTTCTATCAACAATCTAAATCCACCAGATTCCCGTAACACATTTCGGAAAAGCTATGATTCCCAAGTACCACCGAAGAATTGAACTGATACCGGTACATACTGTAGTACCTTACATAAACAAAACGTCTTCGATTCTTCCGATTTACGCCACGTGTTACCTGCAGCGCTTCCACGGCAAACTCGCTCAGGTTGCGTGTCAGTGACGTGGTTGAAAGTGTGTCGCTCTTGGTGTCGTGCGTTACTTGCCAGTTAGACATAAAGGCACATGGTGATTTTTCTTTCTTCCCCTAGACTTTCCAAGTATGGCTTGTAAATTACTTGGTGAAGTATTCTCCTATGATTGTGATTGTATTTTAGACAACCTTTTAAACCGTTCCTTAAGATCACGTACATTTAGTTAGAAAAGTAATATTATTTCGAATAGCGAAGTCTTGAATTAAAAGACTTGAAAGTTTCGAAAGGTATTTTAATGTATCATGGTCAGAGCCTCATGGGTCTTGTGGGGCCCGAACAGCGGCAGATTTATGGGGCGGTAAAAATGAAAAAAATAAACTGTAATCGTTTGAAAACGAGTTTTTAAAATGCGCGCACTTTCGTAGTATTAAAAAGCGAAAGCTCCCGATATGAATAACGAAGTTTTCGTTCCGCTTATGTGAAAGCATACTGGTATCAAGATGAGTTCGGACTGCAACTTATTCAAGCGGGTGGCGAATCAACGCCACCTAGAATGAATCGGGAAGACTCCTAATTTCCCATAACACCAAGAGTTCCGGAGAAGTCCCTAAAAGTAAAGGCCATTTTTATTTATTTTGTGAGAGTTTTATTAAGTGTTTTTTGTGTTACGTGCACAACATGGATGATCGAAAACGATTACGGGAAGTGGCACAAATTGTCGCAGTTTAGCAGAAGAGAAGAAGAGGAAGGAAAATGAAATGTATCTCAGACACCAAAATTAGACCTTTTTTTTCCCCACAAGATTCAAACTATAACTCAAACTACTCCCTCTAATGCAGTGACGAAAGTAAAAGTGATGGTACCGCCACGGAAAACTTTTATGGGTGTACGCCCAGTTTTAGTTGCGCTTCCATTGATCTGCTGTTGGAACAGTAAGTGGAAATCGTGTCGACGATCTAGTACCAAGAGAAGATATTTTAAAACCAAACGATTACCCTTATGTTTGACTTATGAATAATGCTGATAGAGACTCAGGGGCGTATATAAGGGGGGGGGGGCCCAGGGGGCCTGCCCCCCCCCCCGAAAAATGTATAAGCCTTGAAGAACCGGACCAAAATGATGGGAATTTTCGATCGTTGTTGAGATTCCGAGCCAACAGTTAGCAGTTTATGTGCCATACCTGGACGATTGTTGTAACTCACTAAAATAATGCTTTGAATCTCACAAGGAAATAGTTGCATCCTTACAAAACATCCTTCCACAATTGTGTATCGTAACAGATTTCCGTTCATTGGAGGCTGCTTTTAGTTTCTACGAAGGAAATCTGTCACATAAAGAGATTGTGCAAAGTGAGTTTATGTTGTGGAAAGAAAAGTGGAGTCAGGAAAATCCTTCAAATCTTCCCTAAATGGCTGTAAGTTCTCTAGAAAAATGTGACAAGACTTTCTTCCCCAACATTTATACCCTTCTCAAATTACTCGCCGTTCTTCCTGTTTCTATCGCAACCGTAGAAAGAACTTTCTCTAGCCTAAGGAGACTGAAGACTTACTTAAGGAACAGCACATCTGAAAGTAGGCTTAACGGGCTTGCTTTACTCTCTATCCACAGAGACATTATAGTTAGTGATGAAGAAGTTCTTGATAAGTTTGCAAGTGTACCAAGAAACCTGGACTTCGTTTTGTAACCATTGGTGTACTGTATGTATGTATGTATGTATGTATGTATGTATGTATGTATGTATCAGCCCAAATCAATGTTTCCTTTTTCCTTTCTAAAGTGTTTGAAATCGTCCGACCTCTTAAAATTTACTTAATCTAACCTTACATCAATCTTGCCCCCCCCCCCCAAAATATATTCTATATTCGCCACTGTAGAGACTAATTTGGTAAAAGTTGAGCGAAACCGAATCAGGACAATTTCTGTAATTCTATGCGGATCAGGGGCGTATTCTCCTTAAATGCAAGGCATTCATTGCATGCGTTACGATTACTCTAAAAAAAACTCTCTGAAGTACACTGACTGACAGAGCAAATGCAACACCAAGAAGGAGTGGTCAGAACTTTATGCCAATTGCAGGGTAGACTGACGTCACTGAGGTATGCTCATGATGTGAAATGCGCCGCTGTGCTGCGCACGTAGCGAACGATAAATGGGACACGGCGTTGGCGAATGGCCCACTTCGTACCGCGATTTCTCAGCCGACAGTCATTGTAGAACGTGTTGTCGTGTGCCACAGGACACGTGTATAGCTAAGAATGCCAGGCCGCCGTCAACGGAGGCATTTCCAGCAGACAGACGACTTTACGAGGGGTATGGTGATCGGGCTGAGAAGGGCAGGTTGGTCGCTTCGTCAAATCGCAGCCGATACCCATAGGGATGTGTCCACGGTGCAGCGCCTGTGGCGAAGATGGTTGGCGCAGGGACATGTGGCACGTGCGAGGGGTCCAGGCGCAGCCCGAGTGACGTCAGCACGCGAGGATCGGCGCATCCGCCGCCAAGCGGTGGCAGCCCCGCACGCCACGTCAACCGCCATTCTTCAGCATGTGCAAGACACCCTGGCTGTTCCAATATCGACCAGAACAATTTCCCGTCGATTGGTTGAAGGAGGCCTGCACTCCCGGCGTCCGCTCAGAAGACTACCATTGACTCCACAGCTTAGACGTGCACGCCTGGCATGGTGCCGGGCTACAGCGACTTGGATGAGGGAATGGCGGAACGACGTGTTCTCCGATGAGTCACGCTTCTGTTCTGTCAGTGATAGTCACCGCAGACGAGTGTGGCGTCGGCGTGGAGAAAGGTCAAATCCGGCAGTAACTGTGGAGCGCCCTACCGCTAGACAACGCGGCATCATGGTTTGGGGCGCTATTGCGTATGATTCCACGTCACCTCTAGTGCGTATTCAAGGCACGTTAAATGCCCACCGCTACGTGCAGCATGTGCTGCGGCCGGTGGCACTCCCGTACCTTCAGGGGCTGCCCAATGCTCTGTTTCAGCAGGATAATGCCCGCCCACACACTGCTCGCATCTCCCAACAGGCTCTACGAGGTGTACAGATGCTTCCGTGGCCAGCGTACTCTCCGGATCTCTCACCAATCGAACACGTGTGGGATCTCATTGGACGCCGTTTGCAAACTCTGCCCCAGCCTCGTACGGACGACCAAGTATGGCAAATGGTTGACAGAGAATGGAGAACCATCCCTCAGGACACCATCCGCACTCTTATTGACTCTGTACCTCGACGTGTTTCTGCGTGCATCGCCGCTCGCGGTGGTCCTACATCCTGCTGAGTCGATGCCGTGCGCATTGTGTAACCTGCATATCGGTTTGAAATAAACATCAATTATTCGTCCGTGCCGTCTCTGTTTTTTCCCCAACTTTCATCCCTTTCGAACCACTCCTTCTTGGTGTTGCATTTGCTCTGTCAGTCAGTGTACAATTTTACAATTTTAGTTTGTTTAAAGTCAAATATTAACAATTTCATCTCTCAGAAGTTCAAAAGATCCGCGCAACTGTACCAATTCCGTTCCTTGACTACGTGTGGTGCTGGTGGTATTCTCGCCATCTATTCCATTCTATAGAGCATCCAGCGTTAAGAAAAGACTACAGGCCTTATGGGCTTTTACTTCTGTTGGTGTTACCCACTTTAGTTCTATATATATATAAACATTATAATGAATTCCTATCAAAATGTATACTTTTTCTTATGAAACAAGGATTGGTTGTGCCATACAATACTAAATAAGACGTAAAATCCTTTTGATATCTTTGAGTTTATCCTTTTAAATATCGTATATGCGGTTCAGTACACGGAACAGCCGGCCATGCTTGCCGCATTGCGCGCCACATTTCAGCGTGTAGTGCGGAAGTGTGTACAGTAGACAACCACTGCGAATCATCATTGGTGAGGTCAGTGCGGCATGTTTCCCTTTTTGTGTGTGTCACTCATTACAATGATTGGGAGATATTCGGCAGAGTGAAGTGATCGTCTTCCTGGGGCGCATAGTGTTTTGTTATAAATACAGTATCATTTATTGTGTTTCATTTTTCGTGTATTGCATTGCTTTTGGTTGTGTGTATCGTGTATAGTTTTTGTCTGTTTAGTATTTTTTATATAATCAGTCAGCGAGTAATACATTTAAATTATAGCTGAACATGTGAAAAGGATAAGTAGTGAAGTTGTCAGGAGAAAGGAACGGCAAATGGTACTTAATTCATTTTCATATTTGAAAACAAAGCATCCAGGACGAAGTGTAAACTGGGTAGTAGATAAAGCCGCAAAGTTTTTAGGAATTTCGAAGACTTCCGTCTTCAAAATAAGGAAGGAAGCCAGCGAAGGGCACTCCAGAGTCCCAGCAAGAAGCGGGAAAGGAAACAGTTAATTCGCAGTAATTCCAGACTCATTAAATACCATGATTTTGTCAGAAGTGGAATACGGCGCACTGTTCATGAATTCTATTTTAGAGATGAACCGCCAACTCTGAACACAATCGTCACTTCCGAAAAACAGCAACTCCGAACTACCTGATTTTAAGAAATCATACGAATAGGTCATTCAGCATTCCGTATTTTATGTTGCGGAAGAATACTTAAGTTATCGTATTTTGTGATGAACATGAAGCCCTTGCATCTGTTGTCACTTACGAGTAAATTTATCTGAAATGAGCTGAAGGATACATCACCGAGACAGAGATATCTCGCCGTCAGCTTCCTGTGTTGTAACTACACAGTATATGCCTTAATAATGAAATGTTTCTGGGGGCTAATAGACTCAGCACTGCGCTCCCTTAAAGCAACAACGATCATGAAACTTTCTCAGATATAAGAAACAAGACAATCATTTCGGTTTCTGGATATGCATATTATTATTATTATTATTATTATTATTATTATTATTATTATTATTATTATTATTATTTAGTTCGCATCCCTGCATGTTCAAACTCTTCCTCTATTTCGAATGATGCAGTCAGTGGGCTATTATCCTTAGAAACGTTATGGCAAAACGAAATTTTATTAATGACTGGAGATAATCTGGCATTTATATTATTATTAGTCTTGCAACAGCTGTACCAAGCGTTGTATAATTTTATGTCATGACTGTATTTCGCAAGCAGTGTCCGAGCCGCGCTGAGTGAGCGAGTATGGCAACAGTGGAAGGCAGCAGGCCCATAAGGCCTGTAGTCTTTTCTTAACTCTGGATGCTCTATAGAAAGAAAGAGACAGCTATTGGAGGAGTTAAGGATGTAAGGCATTTTCAATCTTAAAACTGCATTCGGTGGCAGGCATAGTTCTGGAATTCTCCGAATGATGTTGCTGCAATTGAAACTTGGTCAGACCAAATACACCGGACAGCTTGCGGTTTTCAGCGAGAAAGTCGAGAGTGCTGCTACCTACATGGCTTCGTGTGACCAACTCTTCAATCTGTATGATTGTTGGCGCACTGGCGTGTTGTTCATAATGTATCAGTGTTTGTCACTAAATAATCTTACATTGCAGTTATATTCCAAGAAAAAAACGTTATGCGCTGAACAAATTAACGAACAAGATAATGGCATGGGAACTGATAAAGACCGCAAGTATTAGAAAAAATAATGACCTCACATCTATGTTGAGGTTATATTCTATGCTCCTTATATTAATAAATCAATCAAATTTTCTACTGGAATATTGTTGGGACTTAAACCAATAACATTTACAAATATGGAACTCTAGTACACTCAAAATGAGCATCCACATTGTTAAATATTACCATAAATTTCACAATTGAAAACTTGTGGGCCTGTAGCGTAATGGTTATCGCGGTAGTCTTGAAATTGAAAATTGAAGGCCATGAGTTTCGAATCAAGTCGGCACTTTTTATTGTAAGAAATTAATAATAATAATAATAATAATAATAATAATAATAATAATAATAATAATAATTTTCTTTACGCCCCACTAACTACTTTTACAGTTGTGGTATATGCCGACGTGCCGGAATTCCATCCCGCAGGAATCCTTTTACGTGGCAGTAAATCTACTTGCACGAGGCTGACGTATTTGAGCACCTTCAAATAAGAGCGGACTGAACCAGGATCGAACCTGCCAAATTCGGATCAGAAGGCCAGTGCCTCAACCGTTTGAGCCACTTAGCCCGGCATAAGAAAATTACTGTCCGCCTCTGTGGTGTAGTGGTTAGTGTGATTAGCTGCCAACCCCGGAGGCCCGGGTTCGATTCCCGGCCCTGCCACAAAATTTGAAAAGTGGTACGAGGGCTGGATCGGGATCCACTCAGCCTCGGGAGATCAAATGAGTAGAGGTGGGTTCGATTCCCACTTCAGCCATCCTGGAAGTGGTTTTCCGTGGTTTCCCACTTCTCCAGGCAAATGCCTGAATGGTACCTAACTTAAGGCCACGGCCGCTTCCTTCCCTCTTCCTTGTCTAACCCTCCAATCTTCCCACCCCCCACAAGGCCCCCTGTTCAGCATAGCAGGTGAGGCCGCCTGGGCAAGGTACTGGTCATTCTCCCCAGTTGTATCCCCGACCCAATCTCTCACACTCCAGGACACTGCCCTTGAGGCGGTAGAGGTGGGATCCCTCGCTGAGTCCGAGAGAAAACCTACCCTGGAGGTAAACACATAAAGAAGAAGAAAATTATTTCAGTGTATTATTTGCATAGGCGGTAGAGGTGGGATCCCTCACTGAGTCGGAGGGAAAAACCTACCCTGGAGGGTAAACAGATAAAGAAGAAGAAAATTATTTTAGTGTATTATTTGCATAGGCTTGAGCACCAGTCCAACTAATTTAATACGCATGTAGGCTTCATGCATAAATATGCGAAGGAGACTTTAGGAGATTCTGAACACTTCTTCCATGTCAGGCACACCGTAGTTCACTCACGTAACCTCAGTATGTATTATATATATACAGACTAGCAAGATACCCGTGCTTCGCTACGGTATTATACTGAAATTTATAATTGAATGGATATCGATTTATATATAATCCGTCAAAATTCGAGATCTGACTCGTTTTCTGAGAGATTACGGCAAGTTCCCTCCCATTTTTCAATCTTCCTTTCCAGCAATCGATTTCGTACTTCCCGGGCTAGGACCATGTATTCCACCCGGTCAGTTCGGTCCCTAAAAGTTTGCAATCTTTTCCTATAAGCATTTTTTATATGGATCAAATTCTTGAGGAGATTCGGCGTGGTGTCTTCTTGGGTGCCTTGGCAGTACTGAACCCGCGGCCGGACTGCATTTGTAGTCATTACCCGTCCAGAACCGTTTCCAGCGCTGTCCGCACATTTGACGACGGTCCAGAATATTATTATTATTATTATTATTATTATTATTATTATTATTATTATTATTATTATTATTATTATTATTATTATTATTATTATTATAGATGTTCTGGACCCCACAGCAAGATGCTAGACCGCTAATTGGCGGTAAATTCCATCTGCTGCCATTGTCATTTTTGACATTGTGACCAGCACCTATGTAGCGCGTAGGCAAGTACGCGGAAATTCTGGCGATACGAATGACATACTTCCGTGCATTATTGACCTTATTATAGAGGTGAACAATTGGACAGTCAATCTCATTCCTATCGTTTATTTCAAATGTTTTTAATTTTTATTTATATGCCAGGAGAATCTACTGTAATCAAAGAACGTTCTCCGAAGGAAAAGATGGCTCTTGAAAACGAACCCAGGAAAGATTAAAAATGATCGGTTTATGCTCAGAATAAGTACACCGAAAATCCACAGCCTGTTTCCAGTCATTCGACAGGGTCAGGAATGGAATGAATATACAGTAAAATCAATTGGTCTAACCTCCTTTTACACCCCACCGTCGTTAGTTTCATCCCCCCCCCCACGCAAAAAAGAAAAGAAGGCGTGTTTCTTTATGTTTAAAAGAGATTCCAAACTCCATTGTTCACGTCTATAACCTTCAGTTTTGAGATATAAGTATCCCCATAAAAATAATTCAATATTTTCACATCTTTCACACTCCACCCCCCCCCCCCCCCTAAGTGAATTTTCCTGCAACAAACTCGTTTCTTTAATTGTAAAGTATCTTCTAAATACCAATTATCACGACTCTAACTTCTTCAGTTTTTGATTTATGTGTCCTCATGAAAGGAACTCAACTCCTTTTCACTCCCGCCCCCTCCAAGATTATTCCCCCCCAAAACGCGTTTTTCTTTGATTTTAAAGGAGATCCAAATACAAATTTTCACGCCTGTAACAAATATAGTTTTTATTAGATGTAAGTATTCTCATACAATTAAGTCTATTAATTTTTCAATAATTTCACCCCACCCCCTCATTGGATTTTCAGAAATTACGTGTTTCTTTACTTTTTAAAGCAGATTCAAAACATCAAATTTCACGTCTGTAACATCTTCATTTTTGAGATATCAGTAGCCTAATTAAAATAAATCAACACTATCTTCAGTCAATTTTACCCCCCCCCCTCCACCCAAGTGGTATTTCCGAAAACTAAAAATACATGTTTCTTTATTTTTAATAACATAAAGAATACAATTTTTCAATTCTGTAACATGTTAACTTTTTTGAGATATACTGTAGAAATTCTCATTTTAAAATTTCACCACTTTTAGTTCCCCTTAAGTGGAGTTTCCAAATACAAATCACCTATGTTTCTTTACATTTACAGGAGATTCTAAATACACACTTTTTACGTCTGCAACAATTTACGTTTCTCAGATATTCTGTAGATATAGTCTTTCAAAAAATTCACCCCAATTTGTCACTCCTGTTCAACCGCCATTAATTGGATTTACCAAAAGCAAAAAAAAATACGTGTTTCTTTGTTTTTAAAGGAGATCCCATATACAAATTTTCAGTTCTGTAATATCTTCAGTTTCTGAGATATATGTATCCTCATTAAATGCATTCAACCTATTATTCACCCTTTTAAACCCATCCTATTGGGATTTACAGAAAAGAAAAAAATACGTTTTCCTTCATTTTTAAGGGAGATTCTAAATACCAATTTTTACATCTGTAAACTTTTAAAGTTTTAATATGTAGACACACTTATTTTAAAAATTCACCCCCCCCTTTTCACCCCCCATATTTGGATTTTCCAAAAACGAAAAAATACCTGCTTCTTTAGTTTTAAAGTAGATCCCAAATACCAATTTTCAGGTCTGTAATATCTCCAGGTTCTGAAATATAGTTAGCCTCATTAAAGGCATTCAATCTTTTTTTCACCCTTTTCCACCCTTCCTATTGGGATTTTCCGAAAACAAAAAATACATGTTTCTTTATTTTTAAAGGAGATTCTAAATACCAATTTTTAATCTATAAACTTTAAAAGTTTTGAGATATAGATACACCCATTTTAAAAATAAGCCCTCTTTTCACCCCCCCCCCCCATTAATTGGATTTTCCGAAACTAAAAAATACGTGTTTCTTTATTTTTAAAGGAGATTCCAAACACCAGTTTTCAGGTCTGTAATATCTTCAGGTTCTGAAATATAAGTAGCTACATTAAAGGCATTCAACCCGTTTTTCACCCTTTTCCACCCTTCCTATTGGGATTTTCCGAAAACAAAAAAATATGTGTTTCTTTATTTTTAAAGGAGATTCTAAATACCAAATTTTACATCGATAAGCTTTAAAAGTTTTGAGATATAGATACACTCATTTTAAAATTTCACCCCCTTTTCAGCCCCACCATGAATTGTATTTTCCAAAAACAAAAAATACGTGTTTCTTTATTTTTAAAGGAGATCCCAAACACCAAATTTCAAGTCTGTAATATCTTCAGTTTCTGAGATATAAGCATTCTCTTTAAAGGCATTCAAACCTTTTTTCACCTCTTTTTACCCCTCCTATTGGGATTTTCCGAAAACAAAGAAATACGTGTTTCTTTATTTTTAATGAACATTCTAAATACCAATTTTTACATCTGTAAACTTTAAAAGTTTTGAGATATAGATGCACTCATTTAAAAAATTAACCCCCCTTTTCTCCCTCCTATTAATTGGATTTTCCAAAAACAAAAAAATACGTGTTTCTTAATTTTTAAAAGCGAACAAAAGTTCCAATTTTCAGGTCTGTAATGTCTGCGGTTTTTGAGATATAAGTACCGGTATCCTGATTAAATGGCATTCAACCCCTTTTTTACCCTCTTTCACCCATCCTATTGGGATTTTCTGAAAATAAAAAAATACGGGTTTCCTTATTTTTAAAGAAGATTCTAAATACCAATTTTCACATGTGTAAACTTATAAAGTTTTGAGATATAGATACACTCATTTTAAAATTTCACACCCCCTTTTCACCCCCTTAGCGACGGAATATCCAAAAATCCTCTCTTAGCGAGCACCTACATCTTAATATGAATATATCCTCAAAATTTCATTCATTTATGTCCAGTAGTTTTGGCTCGGCGATGATGAATCAGTCAGTCAGGACAAGTTACTTTATATATATATAGATTAGTATTTCTGTCTTCAGAGATAAAACAGAACATTCAAAGTACGGCAAAATCGAGATAACAGTGTGTGGTGAGTTCTTCTGTAGAATTCGGGAAGATCGGCCGGGTACCGAAGAAGATGAAAAAGGAGAAGAGAAGAAATAATGGAACAAAGCTCATGTTCTTTAATTGCACTTTCTCTTTCCCGGAATCTTAATAAATCATGGATATTGTTAAGGTATCAGCCCCCTCTGACACTTTGGCTGAATGGTTAGCGCTTCGTGGCCCTTCTCTTTCTTTTGATGATACCTTCATTCTTCGGAGTTTTTGTCCTCTTCCATTTCCCTTCTGAGAGGATCGCTGGCCAGTTATACTTCCTATTAAAACAATAATCACCACAACGGAGTGGTCAGCGCACTGGCCTTCGGTTCAGAGGGCCCTCGTACGATTCCCGGCTGAGTGTAGATCCCGTGTAGATCGGGGGCTACGAGTTTGTGTTCGTATTCCTATGCATCTTCAAATATATACAACATATCATACGAAAAACACCACAGAAACACGCAATAGTAAATACATATAACCCTCCACATAGGGTTGGTGTTAGGAAAGGCTAAGTCTACACAAAGTGCTGCCCGACGTAACTGGGAAAAGACTAGAAAGAAGAGAAGAGAGTAGTAGGTGAATATTCCTCCCAGAGGCTGGGTGGATCCTCAAACAAATTCTGCTTTTAATTTTTAAGACATAGAGAAAGGCACGGCTAACACAATGCTTGTTTGGAGATTTATGAAGGAGACATTTCATATTTTAACATTTAATTCTTAATTATTATGATTGTTCAATTATTTTTTAAAAAATATTTCCAACGAGTGTAGATGCATTCCTCTCAACTGTAGCATAGACAAGTATGCAGTTCCTGGGCTTGTCACACCTGCACGTTAAATTTCATCACCGTCGCTGTTCGCACTCCGCCCAATGCTGTTGAGATAGAGCTGTCCGGTATTGGTGTATTAAAGTATTTGGTCAGACTTTGTCACCCCCATACACGTGTTAGCAACTTGGAGAAAGTCGGCATGTCCAAGTTTACTGCGAACGGGACCCACGGATTACCCCCCCCCCCCCCCCCCCAGCTAGAACCCAACGTGACGAAACTGACCAATGTCATTGGGGTGACTTACCTCCAGTGCTTGAGTTGTGGCTTATTAGTGAGTTCATTCATTGTGTGTTTTACTGATTAGTGAGTTCATTCTTTGTGTGCTGTTCCTGTGCTATTCGTCGTTTTCGGTGGGTTTTTTTAAATATTTTGTGCATATGTGGTATTAACGATGGATGAGTCTAAAACAGATATAATTGTAAATCTGTTTGAAAAGCCATTTACTGGCCGTTCGTTTGATGAAAAGATTCAAATAGTTAAAGCCGGGAGTCCTCTTCCTTCCCTCGCAAATTTAAAAACAGAAAACAAGAATTGTGTTCGCACGTTCAAGCCAGAAACTTACAGTAAAACTGTTTCGCTCTGCGGCTCTGAGTCACTAAACAAATTATTCTGTTGGCCTTACTTATTGTTTGTTGCTGAAAATTCCCCTTGGAACAGCAAGAAAAGATTGTCTTATCCACGCATGGATATCCTTAGGTACCTTTGGTAAAACTAGGATAGATTTGCAGTTGGTTAAGCAGAAGCAGGAAAATGTTCTAAGGCACAACGAAGCCGTTAAGAAAAATAGGGAAATTCTGAGACGGCTGACTGCGGAGACATGCTTTTTGGGGAAGCAAGAATTACCATTCCGTGGGCACAATGAGGCTAGTGAATCCAACAACAGAGGGAATTACACAGAACTAATTAAATTGTTAGCCGAGTTTGATGAAAAATTAGACAGTCACTTTACAACAGCGAGTATATTTACAGGACTCTTTCCATTCATTTAGAACGATTTAATTCAAAGCATCTGCACCGTAATGACTGCTGAAATAAAGATTCAGGTTGGGGAAGCTAAATTCGTAGGAATTATGATCTATCTATTGTTCTCAGATACTTCATAATGGTGATGTTGAAAGATTTGCTGGTTTCTATAATGTGAATTCTGATAGGACAGCGAATGCATTGGTGAGACTTGCGATTGTCTGTCTGGATAACTTTGACTGCCGCGAAAAATTAGTTGCGCAGACTTTCGATGGAGCGACGGTGCTTGCAGGTCAGCTGAATGGTATGCAAGCTAAATTCCTGAGGCTGTATTTACCCACTCCTACGCTCGCAAGCTTAATTTAGTCCTCTCTCAAGCCGTGTCATGCACAAAAGAATGTCGTATAGGCCTATTCTTCGCAACGATGGGTGGCTTTGCGACATTTTTTTAGCAATTCTTCTAAGAGAACTAACCTTCTGGACAGTATCCTCAAGAAAAGATTTCCTAAACTTGCTCCAACAAGGTGCAACTATTCTAGCCGTTTAGCACAGACCATCGCAGAATATCGTGCTCCTCTCCAAGAGCTTTACGAAAGTATTTTGGAGGAACCTGGGAACTGGGATAACAATACAATTAATGAGGCAAGCGGGTTTCTCGGGTTAATAGAATTTCAGTTCAATTTTCTTCTAAACGTTTTTAATGAAATGTTTTCATTGACTGATGTTCCTTCAATCTAGGATACTAGACATCGCATATTGCACCGGAGAAGTGAATTCTTTAGAAACTAAGTATCTATAATGCGAAACAGTGGATTTGATACCATCTGGGATAGAACAGAAGAGAAATTTGATCCACCGAGGAAGAGAAGAAAGGAAGAAACTTCATTTTCGGTAAAGATGACAATAGGAGGATTTATCTGGAAATAAATTATAGTATTCTAGCACAGTTAAAATATCGCTTCTCTTCATCAGGAGATCTGTCCTTCAATGAAATGTTGGATTGTGAGAAATTTTCATTTTTTCTGGCGATTTCACTGAAGAGCAATTCAGTAAATTGATTTAAGTTCATGGAAAATGTTTTGATATAGTACGACTTAAATCCGAATTGAGGGCAATAATGTTCACTTCTGAACACTTCAAAGATAAGACTGTGGCTCAAATCCAGAAATTCCTATTGACCAGTGGTCTCCACAGCGGTCTTCCCGAGCTTTATAAGTTGTGCACATTGATTACAACTAATCCCGCTACCGTACATCATCATCATCTGTAGAACGCTCTTTCTCGGCCCTAAAACGAATAAACTCTTTTTTTCGTCCGCAGTTCTCAAAGACAAAGTCGTCTCTGTGCATTAGGAATGATATCTATAGAGAAGCATCTTCTTGGTGAGATGAAAACACGTGAGGACTTCTACAGTGACGCCACCAAGGAGTTCTGCAAAAAGAATCGCAGGGTAGAGTTCACCTACGTGTAATTAAGGTGAGTAGCATTGAAATTTACTTAATACATTGTGTTACTGCATGGTTGCTAGTTGCATGCCTCAGTGGAGATTCCAGGATACGCCACTGATGCGGATGTATCCAGATAATAGTGATTTCTGGCAAAAGTGCTGTTTGAAAGAAAGCTTTTAAATAAAGACGTTATGAAACGTATCTGGTTTATTAGTGCAGCCAACGATCTGTTTTTGTGCTCCTTTGTAACGTTTTGGAGGGACATCCCAATTTGCAACAACTGGCTTCGATTGGAAGGAAGGAAATCAGCGGTTAACGGAACATGAATATTTTCATTCTCATCGTGATTACGTGTTAGTGTTTAAAAGACGGGGTAATGAATTGTGCAGAGTTGACAAGCGTCCGCTCTCAGTTGAATAATAATAATAATAATAATAATAATAATAATAATAATAATAATAATAATAATAATAATAATAATAATAATAATAATAATTGTTCCGGGGTTACCCATGGAACGCAGAGGTGAAAGAAGGTGCCGGGATGAATGGGTCTAACTACAATGTCAAGAAAATAATTTAAAAACTTAACGGAAGGTTATATTTTTGAAAAATAACAAATTTAATAACTTTTCACTTAGTGAGATTACAATGACATAGCAATTTAGAAACAAGACTTACGAGGGAACACATACATGTGTTTCACTCGGATTCGGTTGAAATTTGGTTGGAATATTCGTGGGAGGCAGTAGAATGCTAAGGTGAAAACTGCATGTCCCCAGCGCAAGTTTAAACGCCAAAATAGAACAAATAAATAGTCGTAAAATTAGAAGTGCCGCGGGAGTATCGGGGTTTGGCGGAGAGGTAGGGAGGAACGAAGCAGCGGACGTGAGCCAACCGGGTTGTGTCGAGCTGCGCCAGCAGCCAGGCAGCGTATAGTTAGCGCGTTCCCCTTAACTTCCCGATTAGATGTGCAAAACGTAAATATGAAAACAGCACATGAAACAAGTGTACAAAGGACGATGTTTGAACAACGATGCCAATAAGGTTTGAAGAATTCACGCCCGAGTTCTTGTTACTCGTTGTAATTAGTGCAATAGTGATGTTTACAAAAAAAAGTGTACAAGGCACAGATACTGTGTGCACCATGCACATCTTACAGCTCTGTCGCTTTCACAAGTATTACATTGCTTATAGGAAGGCTCTTCTTTGAAACAATAATCGACTGGATTAACAAATTGTGAAGGTTTCTTGTTAACATAGCCACATTTGTACCAACTGCCACATGCTACGAAAACGCGGAGAGGAGAACTGGTTGTGCATCAAGGATTGCACTTTTAAAATGTTGTTCTTTAAATGTACCTTGATGTCTAACGAGTTTAACAAAATTAAATCGTACAAAATACGTATAAATTGCTTCCAAATGCGGAAGCCCAAAACATATAACGGCTGGATAAGTCCAGTGGCTCCTTTCGGAATTGTTTGAACATTAATGATTTTCTTACTCCCAATTTTAGCATTTAAAATATTTTCTTCTTTCTGTCCGGTCCAGGAATCGAGAACTAAAACATTGTACTGTGGTATTAGCTCACAATAAACATCCCGTAACCATGTCTGTACAAGTTCTTTGGTCAGTTTTCCAGACTTTGAAGGCAAAGTGTACACATTGGGTGCGGTAAATAGTTTTTTTTTAATATTAGGACCAAATTTGCCATTTTTTCTTTCAACACCACTAGCAACTTCGGCATTTGTCTATCTGCCGAAATTATTGGCTGTATTGTGTAGGTATGAGTTAGTGAGTTCATAGATTGTGCTTCCGCTAATACGACTTTTTCTCCTCGTTCATTATGGGTCCTGCCAGAATGGAACTCTTCATGAAAACCAGACTGATCAGTATTAAACACGCACTCTGGGCCGTGACTTTCTATTAATTGCGACACTTCTTCAACAAACAGTGTCGCGTTACAATTAGTATCTTCTTGTTCAAATTGGTACTTTTTAGATACGAATTTGCAAATTTTTCTTGATCCAATTTTGAATTTCTTTTTAAAACTCATTACCCAGGAATAAGACGCTCGAAGCGTGTCGTAGTTAACTAGACGAGCGTACTTTAAGGCCCATTTTTTAATATTTATATCGTGAACAATTTTGTTTCGTTGTCTACTTTCTTTGAACTTTTGATAAGTCTTCTTCGTAACAAATTTTTTTTTTTTCTTCCATTGTGCCCCCGTTTTCCAATTGTTGCTCCCACCTGTAAAGCTCTTGCCGGAACTGTAATTTACAAAACCTGTGTTTCACTGATTCGAAGCTCCTCTGTTTCCCACCTTTGTTTCGCCAATTTTCAACGACCTTCTTCTTATAAGTTATTGGTATTAGGCATCGTTCAGCCATTGTTGTGGATGCAGGGTTAGGAGCAACATATTTGGAGACGAGGTCAAATAACGCTGTTTCAATATTGTCTTCCTCGAAATCAAAGTCATCATCTGACATATCCAATGTGCCACCATCCAGTTCCACTGCCATATCGGTATCCAAAACCCTGTCGGCAATTAGACCTGTAAAACGGAGACAAGAACGCAATTCCTGTGAACGCTTGTTTTTCTCGTAAAAGTAAATATATATAAATACATTGATCTACTTACGATATAATTCCAATCCCAAATTCCTTTCATCTTCAGAAATTGGGATGTCTCTTTTGTCACACTCTGCAAAACAATTCTGAAGGCACACTACTACATTTCACGTGTACTCAATGCATTTCTTGGACGTGTTCCAAAATGGCGCCTACGGAAGGTAGAGACCACCCAAGACACAGGAATATATAGCAAGATATCGACGTTTAAGCATATTAGAAGGCCATGACTGATTCGGAACTACGATGTTACGAAGGCAATGTGCGACAGAGTAGAATCGACTGAATTGTTTTTTTTAATAAGAAGAATCGAAGGGATTATTAGAAAAACTGACTTGAAAATTTAATCTCGCAAGGACAAGACTTGATTGATATTGCTCTGAAGAGTTAAGAGGATTGAACAATTTCTAACGCGGATATTAAGCTGAAACGACATTAATATCGAAGAGAAGAGCGTATTATGACCTTTCAATGACCTGTAGCAATATGTCGGCCGGTCATTGAAAGTCATAAGTGAAATGAAATGTGTATCAATGACTTGGAAAAAGGTGTAACGTGTCAATGTGCGGCTTACGCGCATATTTATAAAAGAACCGATACAACTCGTAAGTGTAGAATAGACATAATGGATGAGAGCCGGTGGATCGAACTCAAGACCCCGTGGTATATGTCGAATTACGTCAAGATCAGCTTTATCTACAAGCAAGAGCTCAGTACAATGTCAGCATCAGCTGAGAAGAATGTGGCTAGACATGATATCTAGTTTGAAGTTGTAAAGGGGGCCATGGATTAGCATGAAACTTCATATGGCAAATCATCTAATGGGCCCGTGCTGACGTGTTTCATAGTAAGAAGAAGAACAATAGTGTGTGTTTTCCTTTAGCAACTTCTATGATGAAGGTTAGAGTTGTTATTCAGTTCCTCAAATGTCAACAACACATGTATAGCTAGCATAGGATTTCTCTGCTTATGGAAAGCAACTTATTATTATTGTAAATAATAATGGAAGGAGTTCGTGTTTTACTTACTGATTACTGTATGAAGGAAGATAATTGAAGCAAGCTTAAAGATCTGGTTCTGTAATTGGTAAACATAAAGAATAAGCCCAGATATAAGTTATATAATAGCCAAAATCATTTGCAAACCTCGAATTATATGTTTCCTCAGGCCAGTATCAAACTGGAATAGTGAAGATACAATTAGTGTGAAATTGTATTCCTAATTATATTGTACAAGTTTCAGGTGGCGGCCGGAGATGTTAAATCACTATCTGACCAGGGAATGTAAATGAACAACATGAAGTGCTAAACCAATATAGTGCCCTGGCGGACTCAGGCCTCTGCCGGAATGGACGGAATTACAAAAATGATGATTAAACCGCTGCGGAATTACCATGAAGAAGCCAGATAAGTTATTGTACTTGTCTATCTTTTGCTTTCCTA
Organism: Anabrus simplex; assembly: GCF_040414725.1. Lineage (NCBI taxonomy): Eukaryota > Metazoa > Arthropoda > Insecta > Orthoptera > Tettigoniidae > Anabrus > Anabrus simplex. The sequence goes on from NC_090265.1 coordinate 187,455,227, forward strand.
GAATGCTTTAGTAGCGTTAGTCCTTTTGTCAATGTCACGTAGGTGACAAGGGTGTGTTAACTTGAACGATCTAACAGATTTTCGGTTGTATTTGTCGGGTTGCGATTGATCATACGTGGGTAAATATTATGCCGTCAATTACCGTGGACGAGACGTTTTACTGCGTTGTGTCCGTATTATTTATCGCTGTGAAACAAAATAATATCATTTACTACAGGTAAGTTGCAGTGTGACAGTGTGTGTGAAATATTGGTGCGTGATCTTGGTATAGTTCCATGATGTGATATGGATGTTCATTAAGGTGTATTAGGTAATGTTCATGTATAATGTTAATAAGACTCTTCCTTAATATTGCTTGTGCAGTTAGGATGTGATGATTTTGTGCGGTATACAATGAGATGACGAGCGTAGGGTCGTCATAAAGCGTGGCGGACACGAGATAATTTAGGTTGATTTTTATGGTTTGCGTGTCGAATTATATTGAGTTTCGAGACGTGTTAAGTTGTTAATGGTGTTGTTAATAGAATTTCCGCCGCATATTTTGTGAGATGATTGACAAGCTAGTCCAGCGTTAGGCATTGGTATTGAAGAGAGTCATCAAGTACATGAATTAATAAATTAAGATTCGTAGTTGCAAGTAATGAAATGGTGGAATATGCGCACGATTAGGGTCTTAAAATGCAATTCAGTGATAGTTATGTTTAAGATCAGAGTCACCTATTGCGATCGATGTACATGTAGTAGATGCTTATAGTAGATTCATGCTGTAGTAGCATTTCAGCTGACGGTGAAGGCAGACTTCGACGCAGTCCAGACGGCACCAACTTATATTTTCATGCCAGTAGATAAAGATTCATTTCAGGTGCAGCCCAGCAGCTCGATGGGTGGAAACGACGTGCATTTTACTCATTTATGTGTATTGTGTTGCCATGTGTGATCATTTATAAATGCTGAAATCTGTTGGGGGGTTCAAGTTAACCGATATTTAGTTAGTCAGATAGGAACAATGATAACTATGAAAGGCAAGGCGGAGTAGACAGGTACAATTAACATTTGCGACGGCGAGTGAATGATATAATATGACCCGATAGACTTTGGTATATCCATAAGATTCTACATTTCTGTGAATTTGTGTTAAATAATTATTTCCGGTTTATGATGGACAATGCAAGATGGACTCGGTCCTTATTTAATGTTAATGAATGCATATGATTTATTTTACGTTGTTCATTTCAGTTGTTCATATTCAATCAATTGATTATTTTTTTATTAAAATGTGATCCTTCCAATTTCTGTTGCGATTTATTTGAAAACTTTGCCTTAGTGTAGAATTTACATTTTATGATTGGCAGTATCTATAGCTCAGTCGTCGTTATCTGAATGTGACCGAATACTCTTCGAAGGGCCATGCCCTGAGTGGAGTATCATGCGAACCTTCTGAATACTAGTCGGCAAATAATTTGATAGTTCATGGTTATCTACAAACCACGGCGTCCACGAACGGTCACAGTATTAATATATAAAATACAGTGAGGAGGATAAGAACCCGGCGAATTTTGAAAACTTCGTTCAGATGTATATGCTGATCATCTGAAAGCATAAGATCTGGTGATACACGAGAGCAGAAACTGGAACTGCAACTGGAGAAAATAACAGCGGAGATATTATAAACAGAGAAACAATCATTCCCAAAATCAAATAAGCTAACTCCGTATATTTCAAAAAGACGAGGCGATTTACCCATACGCAGACCTCAAGAATTAAAAAAAATTAATCTACAGAAGGAAGCTAGAATATATAGATATCAACGGAAATTTTAAGATATCAGAAATCCAAAATGAATATGTATGTTTCAGAAATATTCGATATTGTCTAGAGTACTTCTGAGGAAATGATGGCTTACTAAATCGGCATGGACCAACCTGGAGAGAGATGCCATCCTGGCAGTTAAGACAACCCGACACGAGAGAAGGAGGTCACGCAACCAGAGCCACTTGAGATGAAGGATCCGACCAGTCGTCGAACCATAACCTAAGATCTAGCCATGGAGCAGACGGAGAGGAGCAATTAAGGCCCGAGATGTCGAATGACGAGCTAAGAGGTAGTAATAAGTAGAATAGTTCTTTATTTAACGTATTGATGGTATGTGCTGTAGAACTGAATAGCCCAAGCATGAAATAATTAAGTGTGCAAATGATATAAGGAAGTGAAGTGCGATATATTTAAGATGCTATTAATATATTAAGTCAATGTGGAATTAAGACGATATCTCATGATACACTGGTTAAGTATTATGATATAATTTCAATCAATGAGTGAGCATACGATAAAAAGTGACGTAGTAAAACAGCTGATTTCAAAGAGTGCCAGTTAGTTTAAAAGATCTATGAATGGCATAGTGCTATCCAAACCTAGATTGCGTCATAGTAGGACGCGTATTTGGAAGTGTTTAATTAAAGTCAACATATTCTTTGCTGTATGGTAATGTATGAAGAATAGATACCGTATGTGGGGTTATGTGTCGTATTTACGATAAGTTGAGTATTAAGAAAGGAATTCTGCGTAAAATGAACGTGATGTCTCAATGTATTAGATGATTATTGGAAGTTATAGGCTATGCATTATATATGAATGTTAAGTGAGTTGAATATGAGTTGAAATTAAGGTTATTGATGATAATATGGAAGTGTTTGTTATGATTTAATTGAAATATTGCGCAGAATGGTAAGTAATGAGACATGTGTGAAATGAATAATACGCGATATATGGATGGAAACAAAGCAATTACTGAAAGGAAACATACCCCAGGGAAGACTTATAGCAAGGTATGGATGGTTAAGTTATATGTATTTAGCTGAGTATTGAGAATGATTCGGCAGTAGTAATAACTGGTAATGGTTAGATTTATATGTGTTGTGTCGTATTCTCCATGAATATAGATCGTGTACAAGGCAAGATTTTTATATAACCAGAGTGATAATATAATATTGAGATATCATACTGCAGATACTTGCACACATGTTTATATGGCAGAAGCTTATCGGCTATGTGCACATTGAAATGTGTTACGTTAAATAAGGAATTATATAGCTAGAGTAGGGAAATAATATGATATATATATATATGAAATATCGTTTATATTTTTCTTAAATTGAAACACTATAAAAGTAAGTAATAAGCTAGGAGCCGTAATGTGAATGGCAGTAGGACCAAGTAACTTAGCACGTCAGTCGATTTCTTGTTTGCTTTATTTTATCCGATACCAACGAATTCAGATCACTATTATCAGAATTCAGATAATACAGACTATGCAGATTGTTTTTAATTTAGGTAATTTTTATTATAATTCAGGTCATTATTATTATAATATGATTACTGTTATCGTTGTGATTATTATGACAGTGAATTTTTGACGTCGTAAATGATATAAATACTTGGTGAAACCATGAACTTTGACAATAATCAGATAATTAAGCTATATTTGTGCACGCAAGTAGCACGGTTTAATTTTTGTATGGAAGATTTAGAAAAATTTGATTTCACTTCAGAAATATCCAGTTCAAAATGTTGTAATAAGCAAACATAAGCTAAATATAAGCCAGCGCTGACTTAAAGAATTAATTCACGTATGAGAATCTTTGTTTTTGAGATATTAATTGGAAGTTCATGAACATATTTAGGTACTTTACCATTTCTTTCGCGATTTTATTAATTTAATAAATAAGCTTCTTAATTTTTTTATAATTCAGTGAGTTATTATTCGTAGTATTAGATTATAGTCATACTTAGCATGTACGATATTTTCTGAGCGGATTTGCGTTGGAAGTCGTTGATCGAAGTTTGTATTTGCGGACTTTGCGATTTGATGATGACATACGAATTTCAGAACTGCACTTGGAACTAGTATCTTTCTCTGAACTTACGTAAAATTGAACTTATAGAAAAATTAAATATTTTTCTTAAAATATGGATGCCCTGAGACGAAATTTGACTAGCTGGAGAAATAACTGTAGTTCACCTTAACCCGTAGGGTGCAACGGATTGAATGACTTCTGTAGTGGGCGTTTTTTTTTTTTGTATCTAGGTGTAAAAAATCAATTATTACCATAGATGGTTAAAGTAAATATACAGTCACCATTCATAAAAATGACTATAAGAACGTCAGATGTTACCTGTCATTGTAAGAACGTTGTCTCATCGGACGACTAATCAATGTGCACCTCTTGATCTGCTTTGACGTTTTTAATCGGGAAGATACGAGGTATGTGCGAAGTGCGGTGTAGTAAAGAAGAGTGGCCGGGAGGGTGGGGGTGGGTGGTCATTCATTCGACACGAGCGAGCAGCCCGCCTATACGCTGCTCACGTCCGCTGCTTCGCTCCTCCCTACCTCTTCGCCACACACAGATGCTCCCGCGGCACTTCTAATTTTACGACTATTTATTTGTTCTATTTTGGCGTTTAAACTTGCGCTGGGGACATGCAGTTTTCACCTTAGCATTCTACTGCCTCCCACGAATATTCCTACCAAATTTCAACCGAATCCGAGTGAAACACATGTATGTGTTCCCTCGTTAGGAAAATCTGAGACTTCAGAACTTTAACTCTCTTGGGCTACAAGCCCCTAGTTTTATAATTTTTGAGTTCCCAGCTCAAATTTACAAAAGAGCACAAATTTGTTCAAAGGGCAGAAATCCCCTAACACATGGAGCACTAGCTCCTTAAGCTACAATATCAGGCCTCCCAGAGGCACTTTTACGACACTTGAAAAAGAGCAAAGGTGCTCTCAGGTTTCCAAGCCTGCAACATGAAAATCTAATAATCACTGGCCTTACAAATATAAATCTTATTGCACTCAGGTATCTAGTACCCAACCTACGGGGCCTTAGTAAAAAAGAACAGGTTAAATAAATGGCCCGAAACACAAATTGAATGCAGGCGTGTACTTGCACTCCTAGATATGAATACTAAAATCCTAAAGGGCATCAGGCCGATGAAACAGGGGCTATTCCCAAACTACTGAGGTTGCACGCATAAAAATAACTTTAACACATTGCAGAAACGAAAGCGTGGCACCTCAAACCAAGATGAAGGGGAGCTCGAGAGGGTCAATCACTCTCTATCCCTAATTTCCAGTTAAAGTTTTTATGAATTAATTACATAAGCCGGCAGAGAATTACATTTTTAGAAAAGGTTACATAGTTAATGATTCGGACCTTTCCCTCGGGTTAAACTGCGGAGCTAGCAAGAAATAAAGATGTTATGTGGTCATTGCCTGGTCGAAGAACTGCTGCCTGGTGAAAGAGGCCTCCCTCCTCCTGCTTGACACACACACACACTTAGTAAGCTGACGATGAATTGGCCAAGAGCCGTAAAAATACGCAGTTTATAAACCCTCGGGGAAGGTTCGAGATCATTCATGAATAATCAAGACACACCCACAGAATTTTATTGGTTGAGTTCAAAAGTGACACTCAGAATCGGAGAAGAAACCTGTGATTGGTGGAAAATGAATTACAGAAATTATTAATTAATTTCGTGTGGCTATTTCTAGCCGAGTGCAGCCCTTGTAAGGCAGACCCTCCGATGAGGGTGGGCGCCATCTGCCATGTGTAGGTAACTGCGTGTTATTGTGGTGAAGGATAGTGTTATGTGTAGTGTATGAGTTGCAGGGATGTTGGGGACAGCACAAACACCCAGCCCCCGAGCCATTGGAATTAACCAATGAAGGTTAAAATCCCTGACCCGGCCGGGAATCGAACCCGGGATCCTCTGAACCGAAGGCCAATACGCTGACCATTCAGCCAACGAGTCGGACAAGACAGAAATTATTGATTGGTTGGATTCAAAACTGGCGGAAAGAAAAGATAAATATTGCCAACCCAAAATTAAATGAACATCAATTAGTAAAAAAACCTTATGAATACTAAACTTCTTCTTAAAATAAAAGTTCTTTCACTTCGCACCATGGTGCATGATCATGGTTTTTAGCAGTGACATCTGTTGAAGAAAGTCCAAACTTCTTGATGAAGGGCAAACAAAACAAATAGAAATTCACACAGTACAGGAAACTTCACAATATCAAAATTTCATCAAATTTCTGTAGTGACATCTTCTGAGTACAGGTTTAAGTAGGTCTAGTTTCAAGTTCACGGTTCCTCCAGTAGAGGAGTTGTTTTAGGCGCAAGATTTAAATGTGCGGCGTAGAGGTGTACCTCCCGGTACAATAATAATAATAATAATAATAATAATAATAATAATAATAATAATAATAATAATAATAATAATAATAATAATAATAATAATAAATGATAGTAATGTTTAATATTTTACCTTGGAGGCATACTACTATATTACTATATCCATTATAAAAATGATAATAATTGCAAGTTTGTCTTATCAAGCTTAAGGAAGGGGGAGTACAAAATTACTGTATATGGGCCCAGGGGCGTTGCAGTTGTTAAATTCAGCCCTGATCTTGGTATACAAAATCATCGTGGCTGTGCGGTAGTGAAATATTACGACTCTTTTCCGGCCTATTTACTTTTTTTCGAATAAAAAAACACCTGGACCAAACATGGTATCAAGAATATGGGTAGTTCCCGTATTCTACTCGCTTGTCTTGATTTTTTTTTTCAAGTTACTTTACGTCGCACCGACACAGATAGGACTTATGGCGATGATGGGACAGGAGAGGGCTAAGAGTGGGAAGGAAACGTCCGTGGCCTCAATCAAGGTACAGCCCCAGCATTTGCCTTATGTGAAAATGGGAAACCATGGAAAACCATCTTCAGGGCTGCCGACAGCGGGATTCCAACCCACTATTTCCCGAATACTAACACTGGCCGCACTTAAGCGACTGCAGCTATCGAGCTCGGTTTCTCTAAGGCCTTTTTCCGTGTTCTACTTGCGCGTCATGAACACTCTAAAAACCATGTTGCATCAATTGCTTCTCTAATGTCTTTAAACGCGTTCACGAGAAAACGAGAATAGATTTACGCGAGGCATTTAAACAATTAACAAATATATTTTCGCCGGAAAACGTTAGTAGAGCGCTCGAAATAACTTTATCCTCTCCTCGACTGCATTAGTTTCGAACCGGCAACACCCAGGAAATTCTCACGCCACGCCACTGCCATAAGCTGAAATGTAGCTGCTTCCCGTGCTGTCCAGTTATCCGGATCGATTTCATTAAGAGGCTGTGACCTTCCCGCTCATGCGCAGATCGTACCTTCCACCCAGCTGCTGATTCCTGTCAACAGAGGAGGCCGGGCGTCGTTCGTTTTGTTGGCTGAACTCTTTGGCGGTGAAGTGTAATCGAGTGTAAACTGACAGTGATCTACAATCTTTGTTTTACATGGCTGCGAAACGGAAGCGCGTGGTGCTTTCAATTGCGAGTAAAGTAGACATTCTTAATCAGTTGAACAAAGGGGAATCCGGTAAAAAGTTGGCACAAATGTATGGAATTGGAACGTCGACCATTTCGGACATAAAGAAAAATAGCGAGTCGATCTTAAAATATGTTTCAGCGTTGGAAGATGGGAGTTTATGGAGAAAGACAATGAAGAAAGGTGAAAACGATAAAGTTGAAGATGCGCTTTACGATTGGTTCGTACAGAAACGGTTACTTGGAGAAAGAATTTCAGGGCCTGTTCTTAGTGAAAAGGCACTTAAACTCAATGAACAGTTAGGTGGTAATTCTGATTTTAAAGCCAGTAACGGGTGGCTAAGGAACTTCAAGTCCAGACGGGGTATACGAGACTTTGAAATTCGCGAAGGGAAATTTCCAGCAACAAGAGTGGAGAATCTGTCAATACCAGTTTCACAATTGTAAGTTACCAGTTGCCATGAGTTGTTTTAAGCATGTTCTATTTGTTAACTTTCCAAATTGAGAGTTTGTTCTTGTGATTATCAGTCGATGTGAAAAACATCGATGAATTTATAAAGACGTAGGCCTACTATGTACTGTCATAAATAGTTGAAGATCACACGTTCAAATCTCGGCACTGGCCCATATTATATTTTAAAATTTGCACGCTAGAGAAATACCCCTTAATCCCGTTTCCTTATGCCGCGTAGGGGATGAGGTGGAATTTTATGGCAGGTTGTCTATGGCCGGATCTCCTTCCTAATTCCTGAAGATGAAATGAATGATAGTGAATGAATTGAGTAAGGAAGGAGGTGGAACGAATCTACTGTGGCCTATGAATAAGAAATGCCCGGCAGTTTCCTGAAAGTGAAAATTGGAAACAACAGAAAACCATTCTCAGGACGGCCGACGGTGGGGTTCGAACCCACTCGTCTCCCGGATGCAGAGCTTGGCTCCATAGCCGCAGCAGGTTAATACGCATGGCCACTCCGCTCGGTGCTAGTTTTTACACAAGTTTTCAAATATCGAAACTTGTGACTTTTATGTTAGAAATTAAGCACTGGTTGAATCAATATTTTTCAGGGTCGCTAGGCTAATTAGTGACAGTCACAATGACAGTTGGAATCGTGTACGTCATATCTATAGCGCGGCGCAAACTGTACAGTAGGGTGCGAAACCAGAAAGAAATGGTGGGGGGAGAAGAAGGAACATAAGGCTTAAATACCTGCGTTTATTTCAGGTAGTATCCGACGTGGGAGGGGGTATAACATTCCTCTGTAAATAAAATACCCCCTCCCTCAGAAAAATGTAAATTGCATATCTTTTTGTTTGAATTTCGTTGTGATAACAAGAATGATAAACATTAGAAAGTTATTCCAACCAGCTGAGAAGTTTATGATAAGACTGTCCCTTTCTTATGAAAGGCCAGATGAGGCGCGATTTGTCCTGACTTATTGCTTTATTAGCGGAACCTTCGTCTACCAGGGCTAAGTGCTGACGGAACAAATTTGTTGGTTTGTACACACTTTAAGTGAATATTGTTCTATTGATACCTATCGGAAACACGCCCTCTCCAAGAAGTACAGGAGTGTTGTAAGCTCGAGCTACTTACAGCAATGACAAGGGAGGAGAGCTTCAGGAAATTTACATTTTTGCCCGCGTTTCAGATGGACTTGCCAGAATGAAACATGAAAAATAGGCTACAGGTGCGGATTGCCACTGCTGCATTGTTTTCTTGCTCAACGTCTGACAGCCATTTCATTTATTGCTGATGTTTCTATGATAATATGCACAGTGTTGTTTGTCCAACCCTTTTCCCTACGGGGTCGGGTATGAGGTGAGATGAATCTGTTGTGGCGGGTTTTAATGACCGGATGCCCTTCCTGACGTCAACCTCATCAGAGGAGTTAATGAGATGAAATGAATGACTTGATATATGTCCTAGGGAGAGGGTGAAACCCGGTGCCGGCACATAGCCTACTCCTGTCGAATAGCACCAAGGGGTCTGCTCAAGGCTTAACGTCGCCATCCGACGGACGAATCACCATCAACAGCGTCATATGTCATCACTCTATATGAGCACTGCGGAGGGGTTTGGAATTTAATCCAGCCTTTTGGCACGCAATCTAGTGATTAGGAATTGTATACCACCACCTCCCATACCCTGCCGGCCAACATTCTGATGGTGAAAATTTTTTCGACCAACGGACTCGAACCGGCTAACCTCGGTGTCAGACCGTTTAGACTTCAGCGCCTTAACGATCATGGCCACCAGGCGGGCGAAAATATGCACAGTAAAAATCATTGATTTCAATAATAACTATACGTGTTCTACATTTTCCTCGTTATTTTATAATGAAAGAATCCCCCCAGGCAATTTTAGTGGGGGGGGGGGGGCATTGAGATAAAATAGTCGGTGGGGGATTCCCTCCCCCGCCCCCCGCGATTTCGCACCGTGCTGTACAGTTATCACTTAGCCTATTTTTATTAAAGGGAAGAAGAATAAAATATCCACAATGACCGAGATTAGTGTTGAATCCATAGTTTTCGTGGTCACTTGGCCGATTGGTCACAGTTCCAACGACGGTTGGAAACGTGTACGTCACATTTATAGCGCGACGCATAAATACATGCAACTTTTTCTCATGTTTATACTGCACTTATTGCGTTTAGAAACATGTACATAAAATTACTTCGATTTGACAATAGAAATAGATTCGATTCATTGGTCTATCCTGACGCTGATAATGAGGTGTGCTGCTAATGGCATTTAGAAAATTTAGATTTTCAATCATTTTACTATAATTCGATTATTTATTAATTCACATAATAATTTCACACACTGTATATGGATACATTTCTTATAACAGTATTCAGTATAACAAGAGGAAAAGCTAAAATATAATACCAGTGTTATTAAAAACGGTGTCATACATCACAGCAGTTATTTATATTTACATACTACATTTTGTGTTGGTTATACATCCCGAAGGCTGGTTTGATCCTCCACGGTTCCGCCAACGGCTTAAGGGGCATACTTGGGAAATAATGAGTGAGATAGTTTCCCGTTGATTTCCTCACCGACCCAGAAGCTGCTATTACGTATCAGTCTGCTAAGCCCACTGAAATACATGCACCAGCAGACCCTATGAGTGATATTTTCACACTATTGATAACAGGGACTGGCTGCATAAGGAATGGTATTATTAGCATCGCTCATACCTCGGTCACGTTCATATTGTCAAAGCTAGGGATGAGACTGAGACAGGTCGATGAAAGTAAGACATTTATTCTAGCCCATACCAGAAGATATAGAGCACTGTAAACATTACATCTCGCCAGCAAAGGCATATACAACATTTATGGGATATGAGAGATAAAACTATAAATGAAATGTAATGTATTTACAACTTCATTTGTAAATTAGTTCAAGTCTTCTTTCTTTCAATCGTAGAATGAGTGTCTTTTACTCGTAGTCCTTGAAGCACGTCCTTTTTCAATTGCAACATCACGATACGCTCTTCAGAAAAGACTTACACCAAAATAATTACAGTAATGAAAATTAATAGGTATCAAAATCTCGCATTTTAGTTACAAAATGATAGCCTACTTTCTTGCTGTGTAGTGCACATGAGATCGTATTAAGTTATCCACAAATTTTGTAGAATATTTAGACTAACAATGCTTTCATTCCCCACCCGGAAGGGGTGGGGCGGGCCACCTAGAGGGTAACGCCCTCTCTCTGGCCAAGAGATGCGGGCTGGTTGGGGAGATGTGACGGAAGAAGGAGGTGGGTAAAGGATGTGAATATGTAGGAGATGGGAGGGGAATTGTGTCTATGCCTAAGTATTTATTCTTTATTGAAATTAGAATACAGTTGTGATTATCTCAAAATGAGCTATGAACAATGATGCAAAGAGGAGAGGGGTTATACAAGGTGAGAGGGAAATAAATGAAGGGCAAGGGTGTTATAATAAAAGGAGAAGCTAACAAGGGAAGTTAGAAGAAGGCGAAGGATATCAAAAGAGGGAGGTGGGGGAAAGTAAGGAGGTGGGGCCGGGAAGAGATAAGGATGAAATGATGGATGAGGTGGTTGGGGAGGTGGGGCCGGCCGGGAACTACTTCGAGGTGTGGAGGGATGAGATGAAGGTTGTGGAGGTGAGCGAGATGGTTCTATGCGATGATGACGTCCGTTGAGGTGGATCCCGGTGGCGATGAGGCGTTCAACGTCTTCAGCAGTCGGGAGATGAAGTCGGACGAGATAGGTGGGTCCAGCGGAGTTATAGATCCTAAAGGCTCGGCGCACTGGTATCCCTGTCTGGCGGAGTTTTTGGATGATATATGCTGATGGAAGACTGGGCTCCATACCGCAGGCGACACAGCTAAAAGTGGTAGTGTTGGTGGAAGGCGGTGGGACCAATGGTGGCTGTGCCAAGTTGCCAGGAGTATCGTGATGGGAATATCCCTCTTCAGATGACTGAAGTGATGAGCGCTGGGGGTGTGTGGGGTCAGTGCAGGGAAGTACAGGGAAAGGAAATGTCATGAGAGGGGAAGGATGAGTGGTAATAGTAGTAGTGATAGGAAGGGAAGAGGAGGTGTGAACAGAGGTGGTAATGGTGGTGGTAGCAGTGGTTAGAGCAGTGACAGAGGTAACAGGAGTAAAGGACAAAGGGGGCGGGTGTGAGCAGTAGGGAGGTGGTGTGGTCGCAGCGGGCAGATCGATGGTTCCAGGCGGAGGGTCGTCGGTGTCCGGTAGCTCAGCCAAAAGATCATCTGGAGTAGGTTCAACTGCATAGAGATGGTTGTGGATGCGTGCGCCATTCTTGATGATGGTAGAGACGTCAGCTGGAGTGGATAAATAGAGAAGTACATCGAATAGTGGTTGAGCCCCGTCGTCGACTAGCCGGCAGGTACAATAGGCACCCGCCGGACGAAGAGCAGTGAGGACATCTTGGTCTGAGAAGACGAGAGGAACGTTACGGGCAAGGCAGGTGTAGAGCATTGTGGGAAGGCCGACCTCCTACGTGGTGCCAGCCTATATGCTTTGTTGTCTCGGCGGGGTGATAAGTAAAGGTGAGCAGTCACCCGGCCGAAGAAAAAAATATGGGTTGCGTTGAAGCAGAGGAGAGCAGCCGTGTTGTGATGTTCTAGAATATTTAACGGTTGTCACGCATTTATTCGACAACAGTGTATAATGCCATTGAGAAGTTGGTGTAGTAACAATCAATCAACTCAGTTTTGAACGAGCTCTTTTTTGCGTGAGGTTAGCTTATGAATTGTACGGTTTGATATTTTCAAAGTGCATTTGAACAGTTTTTGATTTGCTTCAAAAGGCAGAAGCATTCAGTCAGCAGTATGTAAAGATTGTTGGTTACAAGGATAATGTCCAGATCACCGCCGGTCCAGATAGAGGAGGTGACTAATACTAAAGAAGTATTAAAATTGAACTATGATAACAATGACATTTACAGTACCGTAAGATACAAAAGTTGAAAACTAGAAAAGCAGTTGAATTAATAAGGTTTCGGGGCTTATACTAAATACAATGGATTGGGATATAGTACCATATCTGAAGTACTTACTTGATTATTGTTTGTATGAAGGAGCCGTGCCAAATGAATGGAGAGTTGCTATAGTAGCCCCTGTGTATAAAGGAAAAGAAGATAGACATAAAGCTGAAAATTACAGGCCAGTCAGTTTGACATGCAGTGCATGTAAGCTTTGGGAAAGCATTCTTTCTGATTATATTAGACATGTTTGCGAAATTAATAACTGGTTTGATAGAAGGCAGTTTGCGTTTTGGAAAGGTTATTCCACTGAAGCTCAACTTGTAGGATCCCAGCAAGATATAGCAGATATCCTGGATTCAGGAGGTCAAATGGACTGTATCGCGATTGACCTATCAAAGGAATTTGATAGGATAGATCATGAGAGACTACTGGCAAAAATAAGTGCAATTGGACTAGACAAAAGAGTGACTGAATGGGTTGCTATATATCTAGAAAATAGAATTAGAGTAGGCAAATCTTTATCTGTCCCTGTAATAATTCAGAGTGGAATTCCTCAAGGCAGTATTATTGGACCTTTATGTTTTCTTATATACGGTATATCAATGATATGAGTAAAGAAGTGGAATCAGAGATAACGCTTTTTGCAGATGATGTTATTCTGTTGTTGTTGTTGTTTGAGTCATCAGTCCATAGACTGGTTTGATGCAGCTCTCCATGCCACCCTATCCTGTGCTAACCTTTTCATTTCTACGTAACTATTGCATCCTACATCTGCTCTAATCTGCTTGTCATATTCATACCTTGGTCTACCCCTACCGTTCTTACCCCCTACACTTCCTTCAAAAACCAACTGAACAAGTCCTGGGTGTCTTAAGATGTGTCCTATCATTCTATCTCTTCTTCTCGTCAAATTTAGCCAAATTGATCTCCTCTCACCAATTCGATTCAGTATCTCTTCATTCGTGATTCGATCTATCCATCTCACCTTCAGCATTCTTCTGTAACACCACATTTCAAAAGCTTCTATTCTCTTTCTTTCTGAGCCAGTTATCGTCCATGTTTCACTTCCATACAATGCCACGCTCCACACGAAAGTCTTCAAAAACATCTTTCTAATTCCGATATCAATGTTTGAAGTGAGCAAATTTCTTTTCTTAAGAAAGCTCTTCCTTGCTTGTGCTAGTCTGCATTTTATGTCCTCCTTACTTCTGCCATCGTTAGTTATTTTACTACCCAAGTAACAATATTCATCTACTTCCTTTAAGACTTCCTTTCCTAATCTAATATTTCCTACATCACCTGCCTTCGTTCGACTGCACTCCATTACTTTTGTTTTGGACTTATTTATTTTCATCTTGTACTCCTTACCCAAGACTTCATCCATACCATTCAGCAACTTCTCGAGATCTTCTGCAGTCTCAGATAAAATAACAATATCATCGGCAAATCTCAAGGTTATTCTGTACAGAGTAATAAGTAAGTTACAAGATTGTGAGCAACTGCAAAATGACCTTGATAATGTTATGAGATGGACAGAAGGAAATGGTATAATGATAAACGGGGTTAAAAGTCAGGTTGTGCGTTTCACAAATAGGAAAAGTCCTCTCAGTTTTAATTACTGCGTTGATGGGGTGGAAGTTCTTTTTGGGGATCATTGTAAGTATACCAAGGTGTTAATATAAGGAAAGATCTTCATTGGGGCAATTACATAAACACAGTATGATTGTAAATAAAGGGTACAGATCTCTGCACATGGTTATGAGGGTGTTTAGGCATTGTCGTAAGGATGTAAAGGAGAGGGCATATAAGTCCCTGGTGAGACCCCAACTAGAGTACGGTTGCAGTGTATGGGACCCTCACCAGAATTACTTGATTCAAGAACTGAAAAAAAATCCAAATAAAAGCAGCTTCATTTGTTCTGGGTGGTTTCCGACAAAAGAGTAGCGTTACAAAAATGTTGCAAACTTTGTGCTGGGAAGACTTCGGAGAAAAGAGAGCAAGCTGCTCGACCAAGTGTTATGTTCCGGGCTGTCAGTGGTGGAGAGATGGTGTGGAATGACATTAGTAGACGAATAAGTTTGAGTGGTGTCTTCAAAAATAGGAGATATCACAAGGGGGGTTAGGGATTGGAATAAGTTATCGAGGAAGATGTTCAATAGATTTCCAATTTCTTTGCAATCATTTGAGAAAAGGCTAGGAAAACAACAGATAGGGAATCAGCCACCTGAGTGGCTGCCCTTAATGCAGATCAGTAGTGATTGATGTACTGTGTGTATGTATGTATGTATGTATGTATGTATGTATGTATGTATGTATGTATGTATGTATGTATGTAGAGTGTTCCTCCCCAAAAGTTTTCATCAGCCGGGTGGCAGGAATGAGTTGCCGGGCAGGGAATACTACGTAAAACTTCAGTGTGAAAAAAATTCAATTCCTACCCCTCAGTGCATTAACAGTATCAGACAGGTAAACATTAACTGCAAAATAGAGCTATTTTAGTGTTATTATCCCGAACAAGACATAACAGAGTATTTTGAATTTCTAGTGTTCTACTTCACCTTTGGAATCATGTAACAGTGGGCTGAGGCCTATCACTCGGTTGCTGTTGGCTGCCATACGGTTTTGTGACGTCATGCGAAATAGAGGGCTCGTATGCGATTCTACGCTAATTCAGACCCCGGTCGCGCACGACAATTCGTGGTGGACAAGCTAAACATATGATCACCTGTGTAATTGATGCAATTATGCTGACAATAAGTCATTTAAATTTAACAGTTTTTCAGTATTTGCATGTTAATTTGGAGCACCCAGTGACTCAAATATATATTAATATTACGTAATCCGCACATATACAGATTAGGCCTATATTAGCCGGGCGGTCTGTAAAACCGGCATGGTGGTGCGCCCATTAAAAAGTCCTAGGGAGAACACTGTATGTAGCCTATGTATGTACGTATGTATGCATGCATGCATGTATGTATGTATGTATGTATGTATGTATGTATGTATGTATGTATTATCTGCGCACTTTTTAGCGATAGATTTACACCCTAGTGCTGAATCGGTCGACTTTGGTTATCTTCGAGATTCGTATTGGCAACCTTTGAAACACAAACTAACAATCGCTTATCATCGCTGTGCGACATCTGGCGTACACTTTAAGTACTCGTACTGTTGTTGTTTACACAGCAAAGCCAAACTATAGAATTCGCGCTAGGAACACGTTTCGCATCGGGAAATGTTATATAGTATTGCATATTGTGTGTGTGACACAGTTGTTGGCGTAAGATAATAAAGACTTAGAAAAATTCATATCGATCGACCATATTATCGATTCAATTCAGATTTAACTTCCATTCAGCTGGCAGTACTACCGGAACCGGTAGTGCTCCCTTCTTACTCCTCAACCGAGTACAAAAATCTATCACTAAAAAGTGCGCGTACAATATGTATGTATGTATGTATGTATGTATTGTACCGGCTACTTCTCCTCTTCAGACTACTCCACGTATTGGAGTCAATCTTATGTATCGTGCATTAAATATGATGTTATGTATCGCTAGCTACATCGATCCCCATTTATCCGTCAATAATAAATTTTCTTTTCGCCTTCATAATTTTCGATTAGGGTAATAATCTCCTTTCCATGTTTCACAGTAGGCGTCAAATTATTCTCTGATTTGCTACACGATACCTCTCAGGGGTAACTAATATGCATCAAAATATATATATTTAACGTGAGATCAACTGGGAACCCGCATATCCGCTCTTATAGTTTACCAGCAAATCCATGTTTCCTTAAATATAAATAAAATCATCACTCAAACTCATCCAACCAATAATCCTGCAAGAATTCAATATAAACTAATCTGCTATAATAATTAAATAAATTGCAATAATAATTTAAATTCTTAAATTCTTGTTTTATTCATGATCATGAATTGTATTGGGATGAATTATTCAATTATTAACATATCTAGATACATTCGTCGTATCCTCATTCAAAGAATTAATCAATAAAGTCGTTGACTGAAATCAAATCATATCTCGTTAAAGAAATGTTGTTCTTAATAAACATAAATGTAAAGAAAATTTTTACGAAGTATCATTTATCATAATTATCAATCTCATTAAATAACAATCTTGCCGAATATTAATGAAATCAAAGTGTTAAGAAAATAAAAAATATGAATACAATCAAGAGTATTAATAAAATCAAAAGTGCGAATAAATTCAAAAGTGCTTATTTATCCTCTCATCAAGTTATTAATCTTCTCTGATATCGTTGCTTGATTTCAATTATAACGCTAGCAGAAAAAGCAAAGTTCCAGATGTCATAGCTTCAAATGGCTAGTTTTATGATATTCCGATACATAAAAAAATATCAACAAGTTTCTCCTGTTACTGGATAAATATACCCATATTATTTCCTAAAAAGCATGTAGGAATCGTCTAATAAATTCTAATCATCGTCCTAACAGCTCTTACATTTATCAAGTTTCACAATCACATTTAAATTCAATCACTAAATCACGGAATCTTAGAGAATATCGTTGATGATAATTATCTACTAGTCAATGGCAGTAACTTAAATTATGAAGTTGCTTTCTCCCATCAAAACGTGGCTTCGACACAAATCAAACAGGACTTAGTACAACATGTGCAATTCTCCTAGAAGATATCAGGTTTACACCTTAATATTTATTATTTGGAAATTTTATTTTGATGACTGTATATGGTTATCAGCCTACGGATTCTGTAACGTATTTTACCATATGAATAACTTATCAACCCAAAACATCTTATGCCACTATTAAAATCATGCCGCAATCACGACAACTATAACCTATGATTAGTATTATGTCGCGTAATTACTACCAATAAATCATAAATACATATCTCTCATCATATCCCAATCGTAAACATTATAGCTCCACATTAATCATATCAACAAATATATCCTCAGAATATTCATACTTATAATCTCATCATTTCGACGCATGTACCCTTAATTACACATATAAATATCAATCATTTCTCCTTCAGCGGCGTATCATTTCAATATATCATTATGATATGACAATGATGCATTAATGGGTCTAATTTCTATTCAAATATAAATAATCACTCCTTTCCTTAAAAGAAACACATATATGAATGTATCAGGCTCGTATTTACTTACATGTGATGACGATCTGGCAATAACCAAGTCTTAATATCCTATGAAACCATCTATTTCCACTCCGCATTACAGCTGGATTAAATTACTTTATGTATAGCACTTTTCCTCGGCAATAGTCGAAGTATCGTTTTCAAATCTCTCCACAATTGACTATAAGCATCCCTACATATGAAAGTTGATTTACGTAATCGAATACTACCTACATCCATGGTCTTAAAACAATTATAATAATTTCTTTGCGAGGACACTGCACATTGAAATCAATTCTTGAAGATATAAATGTCGACCTTTTAAAATCACATTAATAACATCAACGTACTACTTCTTAAAGTTAAATATATATGGTTACTTTCAATAGATAAAACTACATGGAACTTAGCTTATATCTGCTCGCGCTACAGGACTGGGCTGGATTCCAACTCAAAATATTCTTTGGTCCCCTGGCTCGAGGTGATGGCTGCGTCATATTTGGGCAGTGGTTACCGGTTTCGGGCTTGCAGAAACAGCTGGTCGGTGTCCATCAGTTGTCAACCCCATCTTCGGCTTAGTTGCTCATCTCGATGCCGTCATATATATGCGATAAAACATATTTAACATCGTCATTAGTTCCACAATTC
Source organism: Anabrus simplex (assembly GCF_040414725.1). Taxonomy (NCBI): domain Eukaryota; kingdom Metazoa; phylum Arthropoda; class Insecta; order Orthoptera; family Tettigoniidae; genus Anabrus; species Anabrus simplex. Next base: position 187,473,902 of record NC_090265.1, read on the forward strand.
AATTACACAACGAATTCTCCTGTGTCTAATTTCTATTTTCAAGCAGTTTATTCCATCAAAATTCAATAAAAAATCTCCAGTTAGAAGATTTGTAAAGTACTTTAGATAATTTCTAGTTTGACGTAAATGTACTTTGAGTTGGCGATATTTTATTTTCCTCTAAGTAACTCGTGTTTATTTTTCGATCCGATCGATCTGATGCTCAACGTAAAATGTGATTGATCACTTTGTTGTCATTTTAACAATTTAAAAACTTCTGCATTTTTTTATCACGGCCGCGTGGATTCTATAGGTCTGACTTCCTGACCATGGCTTACTTGATTCGTTAAGTCTGTATTCTTTTTGACATATTCACGGCTTCTTTAATTCTTTATGTCTGTACTTTTATTATAACATAATCACGGCCCATTTAATTCTGTATGTCTGTACTTTCTTCTAATGTATTTCTCTACTGTATAATCTTTGTCATTTTATTACGATGCATGGCAAACATTGGTGTGGTAACATCTCGTTTCAGTATAATCAGGGCAATGAAATGGTACAGTATGTATGTATGTATGTATGTATGTATGTATGTATGTATGTATGTATGTATGTATGTATGTATGTATGTATGTATGTATGTATGTATGTATGTATGTGCATCATGAGAAAATGGATGAAGAGAATTTAATGAAAATCGGTATAAGTCACTACAATCTAGGCTGTACAAATTTTATTCACGCTGAGTGAAATGGTAGTTAGGTGAAGGCCTACAGTTTATTTCTCAAATATCTTTGTTATTAGTGGTCCTGTCGATAAATACTAAATAACTAAAGTTATATAGAACTAAATTTCCGATCATGTATGTCTTATACATTTTACCGTACCAGCTATGATAACAGAGATATTCATGAATCATGAATTTCGATTTTTGTTGCTAAGTCCATATCTACGCCCAAGACCGACTCCAATCTTCAGACCTTAATGCTACTCTCGATCGTTCAAAGATGGCGAATCGAGTAGCCGGAATTGTTGGAAATGTGGGTTTGTTTTGGTTTGTTGTTATCGTATGTAGTCGGTGTAATTTTATAAAAGTTGCCGATAAATGTTAGTTTCATTGTAGAATATGAGTGTGCGAGTGTATTTATATGAGTCAGTGGATACATAGGATCTGTAATTATACGCGGTAATGTGAGAATGTGCTTGTTTTGATCTATTTGTACCCATTAAAGAACATGTTGCACTAGGTGGACCAGTTTTTAGTCTAACTATGGCAATGCCTCTCATACAACTATTCTTAAGTTTCCTACGGAATAGAACATTAGAAGAGAAATCGATTAGGAATATACATCGTGATTATTTTGAAGTCCATGGCAAAACCGTAGCGTGCATGCATCATTTTGAGAATAAGTCTGAGGTTAGGGAAGCCAGCTCTCTACTTCCAAACTATTCGTGTTCCTCGACAAATATTAACTTAGATAGAATATAATTGATATTGTGTTATTCCGTCAGTATCTATGTGCTTCAAAGTGTCTAGTGATTTAGATGCAAGTGTATTTTACAATAATCTGTGCTTTGCCTAACGAAATGTTTGGCTGGATCTTGGGGTATAACAAAACTTATAAGTGTGATTGATGGAGCAATCTGTATACTGTTACACAAAAGAAATAGTGACTTACAGGGATTAGCTGAGTTTGTAACGTAGGGTTTTACTCTACCAACACCTTCCGATTCATGCTGTGGCTATCTGTTATCAAGCAGTCTGCGCCGAACTGAGGCTTGTCCATGTGGTTAAATATTAATGTTTAGTCAATAGAATTTTTGCACTCATGTCCTTTAATGTGTAAAAAAAACTATTATATCTTTAGTGTCTGAACGTTTCATTACTAAGATTACTATCATTGTGTGAAGTGCTGTTATGCAATATGTCAACATTATATTAACATTACCAGGGCCGTTCATTGGGTTAACATAATCATTTCGGGTGTGCTTGATCTGAGTGACTCAGACGTTTAGGCACTGGCCTTCTGATCCCAAGTTGGTAGATTCGATCCTGGCTCAGTCCGGTGGTATTTGAAGGTGCTCAAATACGTCAGCCTCGTTTCGGTAGATTTACTGGCACTTAAAGGAACTACTGCAGAACTAAATTTCGGCATTTCGACGTTTCGGAAACCCGTAAAAAATTTAGTTAGTGGGATGTAAAGCCAATAACATTATTATTTCGGGTGTACTTCCCATTCATTGGGTGATGAATTTAAGAAATTATCCACCACTTCAAAACTAAGGCAACAAGTTATGTTTCACAGTTCTCATGAGAGCGAATAAATCGAGGAATTTCGCATCTTAATTTATTTTGAAATATTAAAAATGATGTTAGAAATATCATTTTAACAGTTTTATCATGTATTTTCATCTATCCAGCGAAGTGAAATCTAAGAGAAAACGTTATTTGACGAATTGAAATTCCTAAATAATCAGCTTGTTAGTAGAATATAAGTGGTTCTAGTTGATTATATGTGGTGCGTACTTGTTGGCGAAGAGATTTCATACGTGTAAAAGTGATTTTCCCTACGATGTTACATTTATCATATTAAATTACCGCCATTTATATTTATGTACGTGATATTTACGTGTTAGCCAATACCAGCAATCCGCCTACTTCGGCCGCCATGTTTTTTTAATATTATGGTCTGAGGATTGGAGTCGGTCTTGCTACGCCGAACCACGGGAAAAGGGATGGACAGAAATAAATGAAAATCGGTATGCAAAGTTAGGAAATAAGGCCCTACAGTCTAGGGCTCTAGGCTATCAATAATTTTACTCACCCTGGATAAAATGGTAGTTTAGGGGAAGGTGCCTGAAATGTAATTTTTCAATACTTATGTTATTGGTCCTATCGAAAAGTACTACATAACAAAAGTTATAAAAAGTACAATTTCCGATCATTTATGTCTTACACAGTTTTACGGAACCGACTATGATAATAGTCCATATCAACGCCGGGCATCGCTGACATGGAAATATTGTTCAATCGTGTTAAATGGCGATGGTTTTTGTCATTATTAAAACCGCCTGGTCATCGGTCCATATCGACTAGGAAAATTCTGAAGATAATGATAAAAATGAGAAAAAAGTCGTAAAGGAGCGATCGCTTGAAAAATAATGCAAGAGAGACTTACGAAAAAAAGGAAGGACTCCGTTTACATTAGATGCCCTAATATCACAGAATCGGAAGAAAACTAAGTGTGAAGGCCTACAGTATCGAAAGATCATAAAACTGATCAACAATAACATTTCATTGACCCTTGTTTTGATATGATTTGCCTCTTCTGCTGCCGCTCATCTCCGATAAATGGGAATTAGTGCTGCGTCCTGATTAAAACAGCATGCCTGAATATTGGCGGAAAGTAGCTGAGGAGTTAGATAACTTGTGTGTGTTTGAGTCATCAGTCCATAGACTGGTTTGATGCAACTCTCCATAACTTAGCACATGCTATATGATTGTCCTGTCAACGACGAGTACTACATCTAGTATCTATATTATATACTTACTATAAGTGACGTGTGAGTTGTGAAACATAGAATAATTCCGGTGTTACGGTACTTATAAACTTCAGTAAGTAGAACCTCGTTGAGTAACTTATAAATATTGAAGAAGGTGATTCTAAAGACTTGTATGACTAACATTTATGTATATGCTAGAAGCCATAATAGTGATTTTTCCAAGTGAACACGACTTAATCTTTAATATTACGATGTGAATAACAGAATATTCAGACTTTACTTTTCGTACAACGAGTGTTTAACCATTCACTTAGACATTATATCAAATGCGGAAGTGAAAGTGATATGTTATTTTTCTTCGAACAGACTTTTAATAATAATAATAATAATAATAATAATAATAATAATAATAATAATAATCAATCTCCAGATGAGCTAAACTAAGGCACTACAATACAATTATCAAAACGGAATGTCTGTATGCTAGTGAATGTCTCCAAATGATTGGGAAAGCGGGACTGAGATAAGCTGATAAAATCGAAAGAAAGATGATTCGCAAAATAATGGGTCCAAAGATTATGGATGGACAGTACAGATTGCGAGGAAGGGAAGAACTTTACCGTGACAATGAAAGGCTAACTGAGTCCATGAGAAAACGGAGACTTAAATACTATGGGTATTTATTTAGAATGGATGAGAAGAGACTAACGAAAAGGATTTTCACAATACTACACAACAAACCTAAAGTGTCGGACAAATGGTTCAGGGAAGTGAGGAAGGATCTCAAACAGGTGGAACTAAATTCAGAAGACATCTCAAACCGAACAAAGTTTAGGTCAGTGATCGACAAATTCCAGGGATTCCATGACGAACCAAAACTTAACCGTGGGTGGACTGAAGAAAGAAGACAGACTGCCACAGAAAGGATGCTAAAGTTTTGGGCTGTGAAGAAGGCTTCCAGAAACATGTAACTGTTACCTGACGTAGTCTCTAATGGCCGTAAACGAATATATATCTATATATATATTGAATGCAGTAGTTAGGAATGATGGTGATGTTTTCCTAGTGATTTACACGACATAGACACAAGCGCACTCATAGACATTCATGTAATGCAAGTGAAATTTCCAAGTGAACTGTGTTTCTAGTAGGTCGCTGTAAACATTCAGTTTCTTTAGAATTATAATTCTAAGAGCACAGTTATTCCATCAGACGTTCTATTTCTCGACGTGAATGGGAATAAACTGTGTTGTGATGAGTTCCAATGAACAGTGCAAATATTATTTTTGGCAGAAAGACTCTATGCAAGTGATAAAAGTCAAAAAAATATTCCTTATGGAAAGCCACTACAAGTTTCCCAAGTGCAACTTATTTTTCTAAATTTACGTTTGGGTTCTAAGTCAGAACCGAGACAACGATTACAATTTACAAAGTGCTGTCGTTTATGTGAATCGTTCTGATATTCGGGGGGCAGTTAAATGTGGACACTCGCGTAATATAATCAGTAAGTGGTTACCCCGCGCCGGGACTTTCAAGAATCAAGGACGACCCATTGCTGTCTTCAAGGGATCGTGGCTCCATAGTTTGGTTGCTGCTTAAAAAGGCTCGTGGTTCCATGGTTTGGTTGCTGCCTGTAAGGGACCGTGGTTCCATGGTTTGGTTGATGCACGCTAAGGATCGTGTTTTCATGGTTGGGTCGCTGTCCATCAAGGAGGATCTATGGAAACAACTTCACTGTAACCAGCACAATTGTAAGGTGAACCTTATGTGAATAAATTGTAGTTAGGATCTCTCTCTGTACCCAGCTCCAGGCCTACACCCAGTGTGCCCGGTGATTAAGATATCTTTACTCCCCGAAATATCTAGTCGTGCCTTATTATCAAATAATTTCCTGGTACTGAACCCTTAAACTTACCGTTCCATCGTTGGTCGTCTGCCTCGGCTGCTTCAGTAGAGCAATATCGTACTCTTGGATCTTGGGATCGTTACGAATTTTTTCTGTCACTACATCGACCAAACGATAGGGTTCAGAAGAGAGCATAACTACTTGAAATGAGGAGCAAAAATATACTTACCAAAATATTTATTCAAATTAAATCACGATAAAAATATGCATTAAATTAGCCAGAAAAATCACTTACATTTTTTACATGTTTTAACGCAGTCGCAATACATAACGTGAGTGTTATCTTTTTATTATAGTTTATCATTATATTTCAAAGAATGAAAATGTAGCCTAAAATTCGTAGAAAAAAAAAAAAAAAAAAAAACCAAACGAGAATAAAACCTGAAAATCGGGCACCATTGATCCAAACGATAATTGAGAGTTAATCCACACGATGCGTGAAAAATCTGACCTTCATCAAGTCTCTGTATAATGAATAGAATTTAACTTTTGAGTCAAAAGGCTTAAATGAATATAAAAGACGAGAAGACCCTGGGTGTTGGAGCAGCTATAGCTACTGGTAATCACGAAGGAAAGGGAATCTGAGTACTCTTAGTTAGATTTACATTTAATTAAGGTTATCCACCAGTCTACTATCCTATCGGATATTGGAACATCCCCCGAATGGACCCTTAATCGAACCAAATCGACTATCAGTTGCTTTGGATAGGTTGCGAAATATTACTAGAAAGCATGGTATTCATTACAAGTTAACAGCAATTGTCACAATCAAATTCCACCATGTATTGTCATCTCGCGACACCATTAATTTACAGAAGAATTCCGATGATGAAACATGCATCACCCCAAACAGATGTACAGAATGAACAAATATCACTCGATCCCATGGGATCTTCCGTTACGTCGTCCTGAAGGAACAAAACTGCCAAATGCAGGAAAACATTAATGCCTTCTCTGTTATCGCTGACGAGACAGCTAACATATCTGGAACCGAGCAGCTGTTTATTGGACTTCTATTCGTCAAGAATACATCTAGTGATGATTTGAAAGTGTGTGAAGAATTCCTTTGGAAGAAATTAATGCCAAGTCAGTCGAAAACTCAATTTTAAACTTTTTAACATGCTCTGGTCCGGATTTAACCAAACTATGTGGTCAGGGAAACGACGGTTATGCTACTATGGCAGGTCGTGAAGGTGGAGTTGCAAAATGAATACAAGATATGTACCAAAAAGCTATTTTTGTCACTGTGCTAGTCATAAACTTAACTTGGTAATAAATGACCTCAATGAGCTCTCTGTTGTGAAGAATGCGGCAAATACCATCAAGGAAATACTTCACATTTTTCGTGAAAGCCCACTCCGAAGAAAGCAGATCTGCAACTTACCTCTTTTTTGTTAAACAAGATGGTCCTAAAAGTACAAAAGCATTAAGCTCTTTTCAGAAAACTTTTTCAGTATCATGAAGGCTCTCGAAAATATTTCTAACTGGCGAAGTTTCAATTCCAAGACTCGACAATGTGCACATAACCTTCACTGTTCAGCATCGAACTCGGCCTATATTGTTACAATGCACGTATGGCAAAATGCAGTGGCATTTTAGAAACCGTAACAAGCTCCCTTCAAGCGGAAAGACTGGAGCTCTTCAAAGTTAGAGAGCATATCTTGTTGCTTCTGGAGCTTTTTAAAAAGGAACTTTTTTGCTAGGGGCTTTACGTCGCACCGACACAGATAGGTCTTATGGCGACGATGGGATAGGAAAGGCCTAGGAGTTGGAAGGAAGCGGCCGTGGCCTTAGTTAAGGTACAGCCCCAGCATTTGCCTGGTGTGAAAATGGGAAACCACGGAAAACCATCTTCAGGGCTGCCGATAGTGGGATTCGAACCTACTATCTCCCGGATGCAAGCTCACAGCCGCGCGCCTCTACGCGCACGGCCAACTCGCCCGGTCAACTTCTTTTACCCGATTCTGATGTTTAAGGACATATTATGTAAAAACAATAATCATTTAAACCATTTTTGTCAGGTTTAAGCGTGGTTTACGCCCATTTATATAAAAATAATGGATAATATTATTTTGACAAGTGTTAGATATGTCTTTATTTAATGAATGTGTGTGCTAGAAATCGTATTACAAAACTAAGCACTGATTTCCATTTATATTCGTAACACTGCTAAATCAGTAAATATTTTTATTCGTACATATTTTTTACTTCTCATTTAAAGTAGACAGAACGTTTGCCTAGCCAGTGCTTTTTTACCACTGCCGTGAAACTAAGTGTGTGAGGAAATAAAACGAACATTGTAAAGTTTGTCACTTCGTACAAGTGTTTCATTATTCTAATAAGGGCACTGCAAGGTGTTCATGATTGGCTGTGAAGAAGAGGAAAAACGTGGTAATTCACTGTAACGGCGAGTACAAACTAGATTTTTTTAAAAATCTGGAAACATTAGTTTTAAGTAACTGAAAAATTGTCTGTACCCCGCGGTGTAGGGGGCAACGCGTCCCCTTGTCAGTCTTCGCCCCCGGGTTCGATTCCCGGCTGGGTCAGGGTTTTTTAATTGTACATGATTAATATCCCTGGCCTGGGGACTAGGTGTTTGTGTCGTCCTTAATGTTCCTTTCCTCACATTCAACTCTTTGCACTTCTGCAATTTCCAAATACACGCAGGTTCATAACATATGGTGCTCGAACCCCATTGTCGGCAACCCTGAAGGTGGCTTTCCGTGGTTTCCAATTTTCACACGTTAATTAAGGCCACGGCCGCTTCCTAGCCCTTTCCTGTCCCATCGTCGCCATAAGACCTATCCGTGTCGGTGCGACGTAAAGCAACTTGCAAAAAAAAAAAAAAAAAAAAAAAAAAGCTTCAGGGATATTTCTTGAGGTTATCTCAAAATACAGTATATATATATTTCGTATGGCATGAGGATGCCTTTGCTGGCGGGACCTAGTGTTTACAGTGCACTATGTCTTCTGGTATGGGCTAGAGCAATCTTGTTACTTTCATTGATATGTCTCAGCTTTATCCTTGGCTTTGACAAAATGAAAGTGACTGAGGTATGAGTGATGCTAGTAATGCCATTCCTTCTGCAGCCAGTCCCTGCTATGAATGGTGTGAAAATATTGCTCATAGGGTTGGTTGTTGCATGCATTTCAGTGGGCTTGGCAGACTGATATGTAATAGCAACTTTTGGCTCGGTGAGGAAAGCAACGGGAAACTACCTCACGCATTTCCCTAGTACGCCTCTTCAGTGATGCCTAGGCCATCTACGACAGCTGATGCAGAGCTGTTGAGGATCCAACCAGCCTTCGGGCTGAGGAATAAACATACATGGCATGAGGATACATTGTTACAATTTGGTTATTAACAAATATGTACAATTACACGAAAAACCGTTTCATCTATACACACAAAACAAGTACGTAATAAACAAACTATATTTATACATTTGAGCTCATCAATATCTGCATTGCTGCTAAACCTGAATGTCCAGTTTTGTTAGCCAACTCACAGCTTCATGCCTTCATCACTGGCCTCGTGGATATCCTTTATTGTCCCACTGAATCTTCGGAGTGGGCACTCTGTGGCGATATGTTGAACGGTCTGAGGCACGTCAGAGCAGTCGCAATAAAGATCGCTGGTAATCTTCCACTTGTGTTTCCAGAAGTTGCATCTGCCATGTTGAGTTCTGATCCGATTAAGTGATGACCAGATTTTTCTGGGTAAGTTGAAACCAGGAGATTGCATAACTGGATCCGAAATTAGACCTTAATAAGGTGCGGTTTCCTATGTGCAGCGGTCGCATGCGTCTGCTGCCGACCGCTACTGCATCCATCCCCTCCCTGACTCCTACAATGGAATGCTATAGGACTGGTTTCCTTCATGCAGCTCCTAGAAATCATCGCATGCAGTAGACGCAGGCAGTGCTGAGTGTACCAGTCGGGTGCAGCGGACGCGTGCGTGTATTATCTCATGATGAGCTTTTCTAAAGACGAAGAGGCGAGATTTATTGAGTTTGTTTCCGGAAGACGGGAACTATATGACTGCTCCCATCAGGACTATAAAAATATTGTGCTCCGAGACAAAATCTGGGAAGAAATAGCCTCCAATTTCAATGATAAAACAGATGAGTGATTATTTTAAACTGCCCCACGGTTTCATTTTTATAAAATGTTTACACAACGTATTTGCAAAAGTTTTCAAGTCACATAGCGTTTTATGAATAGTAGTAAACAAAAATTAGTATATTATTTGCTCATACCGTACAACGGAAACATTGCTTTGTGAATACCAATTGATATGAATATTCTCTATTTTGAATTATTTTGACAGTGTTTACAAAATTTCACAACTGCTTAAAATATTGAAATGGAACACGTTTATACAAGCGGAAAAGTGCGTTATGTACAAAACATATATACAGATGAAGGCGGAATTCCAAGGAACCGATTTTCCTTTCCGATAGATTTGTTTCTGCATTGCATTCGGAAAAAACGGAAAATTATGAAAGAAAACATTAACAACATATCAATATCTATTCTTGAATGCCACACGAATATCTTGACTGATGTATGCATGTGATCCACGGATTTCAGTAATAATAATAATAATAATAATAATAATAATAATAATAATAATAATAATAATAATAATAATAATATTTCACAACACTACACATCCACGCACTTGGTTTTTATTTCTTGTTATGAATACATCCGTGAATTGTGTACGATAATTTAAACAGTTTGGAAGAGTGAGAATCAATGAATGGTAAATTGGTTTGCGTCACTTTTGCACCGAAGTTCGTGTATATGATCATGGTTTGAACATAATGTGGTCGTCATGGCCAGTATTTGCTCGTACAGTACAACACAGAGCTTAAATGATTTCATTGCCACAATAATTTTATCCGCATTTTACAATAATATTATCCGTAAATAAAATCTTTTCCACTCACGTGTTATGCAGATTCCACTTTACTCAAATTTCATAACGCAATAAAGACTGTTATAATCACAGGAACTGCGAAACGTTTCCACTTCGGACAAGCTTTCGTCTTGAAGAGGTTTTACTGTGTAGTGAAAAATATAGCTGTCCATACCAAATCCCTGGTCTAATTATGTGCTTTGAATTGCTCTCTCTTGCCATTCAACTTTGCCTTCTGCTACAAAAAAATCCATGAAAGAATCTCGAACCTGGAATCCTTCTGCCTGGGCGAATCCTCCATTTCTACTAAGAGGTGTCATGTTCCTTACAGCTATTTCACTGTGAAGTCAGAAGTGATTGACAATCTTCCCTAATTAAATTGTGGAGGCAGCCTGCAGCTAATACTAACTTGTCACAGGTTTCAGGTTTAACTCCGGTTGGGGAGTAAAACAATCTGAAAACTTAACACAGTAAACCAAAAGCATTCTCAGAAACACGCCTGACTCTGCATAGACGGTAATTGAAACTTGCCTTTTCAAAATTTTCCTTTGCCTGGGACCTATTAAATGGTTTCAGAATGTTCTTGTGAAGCCTGAATGCTTCATCCCCAACAATTACATGTGGCAGAACCCTCTCAGAACCTGGCAAATTTGCTTCTGGTGGAAAGTCGAAATTGTTCGAATACAACTTTTTGCCCATATTCGACTTTGCAAATATTCCATTATCACCTTCTTTTCCATACGATCCGACGTCAACTGCAACGAACTTGTAATTCGCGTCCACGATTGCCAAAAGAACAATGGAGAAAAAGTTCTTGTAATTGAAGAACAGAGACCCGCTCTTCGAAGGGCATACAATCCGGATAAGTTTCCCGTCAATTGCTCCGACACAATTAGGAAATTGCCATCTTTCCCAAAATTCAGTGGCCTTCGACTTCCAAATACTTTCTGTTGGTCTATGTCATTTTTAATTGCAGACAATACAAATTGAAACTGAAATGTCGTATGGCTTTTAGTGCCGGGATATCCCAGGGCGGGTTCGGCTCGCCAGGTGCAGGTCTTTCTATTTGACTCCCGTAGGCGACCTGCGCGTTGTGATGAGGATGAAATGATGATGAAGACAACACATACACCCATCTCCCGTGCCATTGGAATTAACCAATTAAGGTTAAAATCCCCGACCCGGCCGGGAATCGAACCCGGGACCCTCTGAACCGTAGGCCAGTACGCTGACCGTTCAGCCACGAGTCGGACAATTGAAACTGATATCTCGTTAAACGAAAAAAATGATTAAACTTTATTTCGTCGTCCAGTAGGTGCTTGGAAATTAAATTGGAATGATACCCTTCCTCGTTTCTCCTTAAATACATATTATCTACCTTCTTCCTTCTCTTTCTTTCTATTTCCATCATGATACTGTCTTCCATTTCCTGTTTTAAAATGTACAACCAAGCTTGTGTCACAACACTCGCCATTGCGCGAGTAGACTGGCCCTTCTGAGGCGCGCGCACCAACTGCGCGATGGAAACTGACAAGGCCATGCGTCCAACGCATGCGCCCCCTGCATGCAGCAATCGCATGCGACCGCTGCACATAGGAAACCGCACCTTTTAATCTGTCAGGGTTTGAAGCTGCCCACCCATCGCGCCAGGCAGTGTTAGTATGAAATTCATCTTGGGCTAGCCTCTTTCCTAGTAACCAAGAAGGGTTCCTAGATTTCAGCCTGAGATCTTCACGTAGGCAGTCTTGATGAATTGGTAGAAGAGGATTGTCGCAGCATTTAACCCATTCTTTCTTCAGTGCCATTTGTCTTCGGAGATGAGGAGGTGGAATATTTGAAAGAACTGGTAACCAATCCAAAGGTGTGGATTGGATGGTTCCTGATATAGTCCTCATTGTGTCGTTTAACTGAGTGTCTATCTTATTTGTATGGGCACTGTTGAGCCATACTGGGCAGCAGTATTCGGCTACTGGGTATACTAACGCAAGTGCTGTAGTTCGGAGGGTGGATGCAGACGGGCCCCAGCTTGTTCCTGTGAGTTTGTGCAGGATGTTATTGCGGGTTTTGATCTTGGCAGATGTTTTGCGTACATGTTCGCTGTAAGTCAAAGATCGATCCAAGGTAGCGCCTAGATATTTTGGATGAGGATTGAACTTCAGTATATGACCTCTGAATTGAACCTGAGGGACATAATTGGCTTGTCTGTTGCTCAAATGCAAGCAGCTGACCTCTGTTTTTGTTATGTTTGGTTTCAGTCGCCAGGTTTTAAAATAATTATCAATTCTGCAGAGATCTTTAGTGAGTGTGGTTTCTGCTCCAGCAAAATCACCAGACTGGGCTGCCAAACAGATGTCGTCAGCGTATATAAACTTCCTAGCATTAGTTGAAGGTAGATCTGCTGTATATACGTTGAAGAGCAATGGGGCCAGTACCGACCCCTGTTGCAATCCGTCACTCAGTTTGTAAGTTTTACTTACGTTGCCGTGTAGGTGTACTTCAATTATTCTATTAGCCAACATATTATTCAGCAGGGTGGCAAGCGTCTTACAAAGGATTAACTTAAGGAATTTGAGGATCATTCCTTTTCGCCAGACTGTGTCATAAGCTGATGACAGATCTACGAACACTGCTACGGTCTTCTTTCGATCTTGAAATCCCCTCTCAATATGGGTGGTTAGGGCTAACAACTGCTCGGTACAGCTGCGGCTTGGTCTGAAGCTAGCTTGTTCAAGTGGTATGTGCTCTAGGATTTTGGCTGAGATTCTATTGTATATTACTCTCTCCAGTAGTTTGTAGCAGACACTTAAAAGGGCTATGGGTCTGTAATCTTCTGCACTGTCTCCAATTTTCCCTGGTTTAAGGACTGCTACTATTTTTGTTATTTTGAGTATTGATGGTAGTTGTCCAACACGTAAGATATTGCTGTAAAATTTGGCAAGCCATTCGGTTGTTCGGGGGCCACAATGTATAAGGAATTCTGGGTATATTCCATCCAATACGGCTGCTTTTCCTGACTTTGTTTCTTTTAGCGCAGTTGAGATCTCAGCAGCTGTGAAATCAGAGGAAAATTGAGAGACTGCTTTGGCCTGGGTTATCCTCGATTTTAGCTCGTGTTGAATTCTTTTTGACTCTTTCTTATTTGTGCCGACAGGTTTTCTTGTCAGGCTAACTAATCTGTTTTCCACCTCGTTTGGTTTTATTTTAGAGCTCTTGGGACCGAATTTGGGAGTGCTGTTGCCAAGTTTCCTTAGAAGTGACCGTGCTTTTCGACTGGAATGTTGAAAACTCATATTTTACATGAGATTGAACCATCTTTCTTTTCTAGATGAATCTAGAGACTGGATCAGTTCATCTGCAATTTCAGGGTAACTGCTGAGCATATATTCCTCGCATAGCTCTTTGCATTTTGGGTTCCATCCAGGAATATAATCCTTCCTGTATCCTCTTGGGATATGCTTTATCGCGATGGCGGATGTTAGTTTGACAAAGCGCTCGTAATTTCCTGTTGTAGGAGGAATCCACTGTATATTATGTTCCAGTTCACTAGTGAATTTAGACCAGTTGGCTTTGGAAAAATTCCAACGGGGAAGTGGGACCTATTCTATTCGTACGGGCTGTTTGCTTTAGTACTTCAACTCACTGACAGAAAATAATAAACTGAAAAGGATTTTATTCACTCAACTTACATTCAACAAAGCCTTCAGAAAACATATATCTACCGTATCTGTCTGCAATCATGTTAACCAAACATACAGCTTCTAATAAAGAAAAGCGCGCCCATAATCTTGTATCATTTCTATTCGTATAAGCAAACTGAACACTTGAAATAAACAAAAAAAATAAAGGGTTCGTGGAACATGTTAGTATCTATTGGAATGTCCCGAAGACTTTTTAATTGCCTGACATCGTCGCCGCATAGATTACACTAATTTCTTGCACATGTCGGGGCTGATTTTCTGCCATTCCTTAAGAATCACACTTTTAAGTTCCTACTTCGTACGCATACGTTGCCTACGGAGATTCCTCTTCAACGTAACCCAAAGTTGTTCGATGGGATTTTAATCCGGAAACTAGGAAGGTGTTCTAAGCTGCTTAGGAATGTTCCATATCAACCATGTCTTTTTAATATCAGCAGTGTGTTTTGGTTCATTATTATGCTGGAACATATAAACAGGTGGCATCCCTGTATTTTCGGCACTCTGCCTCACGTTTGCCCACGGGATTGCATTATAGCCCTCCTTGTTCATTATTCCGTCGATGAAATGTATGTTACGCACACCTCTGGCTGACATACAGCTCCAAAGCATTACACTCCTACCACCGTATTTTACAGTTGGGAGTGTATTCGCCACATCATTGTCCGTACCAATTTTTCTCCATATTCTATGGATGCTATCTGACCCAAGAAAGGTTTATTTTTGTCTCATCAGACCAAATAACATCATCCCAGAATTATTTCTCCTTATTTATATGCTCCTTAGCGAATGTCAGCATAAGCCGTCTGTTTTTTATACTTACATATGGCCTTTTCCGAGGGATTCTTCCATAGTACCCGTGCCGATACAGGATCCGACGGATGGTGCTGATCTTCTTTCCAGTTCGTTCCTCCGTGAGTTGCCTAAATATTGGTGCACTTAATTTGGAATCTGACTTTATAAGCCGAACAAGCTGTTCTTTCCTGTCAGTTAAACACTTTCGCTTGGGTTTCCTTTGCGTGTTCTTAATAGTGCATTTGTATTTAAATGAATCAACCACATATTGCAGCGTAGAATGTGTTATATTGACCAGCTGTTCAATCTTTCGTAATGAAAGTCCTTTAAGTGTCAGTTTAAGTATTGTGTTCTTGAGCTCCGTACTTAAATCTGCACTCCTACCGGTGTCCACCACAGATACACCATAAAAAGAAAGAAGGAGACTATCGCACATGACCAGTCGTATGCCGTCACTCAGACTTTTCCATGCATCGCAACCAAACGGTGGGCATCATCCTGTCCAAGTGTACGAATACAACTGCTACACCCGTTTGTCGATGCTGGCACATTAATATAAAATCTTCTTGCCTGTATGTAAATAAGTATGGTTTTCACTAACGAATTATCATTGACAAACCATGTTTTTTACCCGTAATGTACGTTTTATTTCAGTTTTTTAATCGTTAATGTGAATATACGAGACTTAATATGAAATTGAAGCCTGTACGAATGACAGAGACACATACTGTATATCTAGTTGTTTAAAAAATCGGCCAACTGGGTTAACATTACTATTTTAATGAACTGCTTGATTTCTAATTTTTGGAAATACGACATGATCATTTTATTATTTTTAACCATTTTAAGAACTGAACCTTTTGCTAATGAATCACAGAAGAGGAAAAGCAAACTTTTGTGGCCAAAATCTCTGCACTAAAGGCTAAATATCCATTCATTCTGGCCATAAAATAGCCAACGGTTTCAGAGCAGCGAAGTGCTGCATTTAACGAAGCAAGTAAGAAATGCAACGAAAAATGGGGAGAGGGAGGGGGTTGCGTATCATCATCTAGGTACGTAATGAAACGAAATAATATATCATCTTTATAGCAGGAAAGTTGATCTGGAAAAGTGTTAATGTGCCCACCCACCCCCACCCCTGGAAAAGATCCTGCGGGCGCCCATGTTTAAATACATATTTAATTGCGTACAATGTGCATGAATGCAAAGTATGAAACTTCTGTGCAGAAAAACCTTAGCGATTCTGTCCTCAGTTTGCACCTTAGTATATGGTGTCTGTGAGATTTAGTACGTTTGGAGCATTTAAATCTCACTCACCCCCTGTGGGTGGGGGACGCAGATAAAGAATACACCCACGGTATCCCCTGCCCGTCGTAGGAGGCGACTAAAAATGGCCCCAGGGGATCTCAACTTGAGAGCGAGGGTAACGATCACGGGGCCCTTAGCTGAGTCCTGGCAGTGCTTCCACTTACTTGTGCCAGGCTCCTCACTTTCATCTATCATGTCCAACCTCCCTTGGTCAACTCTGTTCTTTTCTGACTCTAACGGTATTAGAGCATTCGAGGCCTAGGGAATCTTTCATTTTCACGCTCTTCGTGGCCCTTGGCTTTCTTCGTCCGTCACTTCATTTTTCGAAGTGACGGATCCCTACTTTTTTCTCCTTTTTTCTCTTTGTCTACCCCCTGTAGGTGGGGGACGTAGACGAAGAATACACCTACGGTATCCCCTGCCTGTCGTAAGAGGAGACTAAAAGGGGTGACTAAGGGATGATTGCATCAGAACCATGAAACTACTTGTGATTAGTACCATCATGCGGGGAACACCATGGGTCGCCTTTACTTGCGAGTAGTACCACTCTGTTAGGTACTCAATAGTTTTGTGATTCGTAGCAGTAGAGCGGGGTTCACTGTGGGTTTCCAGTACCTGTGCTTGTTACCGCTAAATGCGGAACACCACGGTCTTACGTTGCCCGTGATTAGTACCATTAAGTGAGAACCACCACGGGTCTGGGCGTTGCCTGTGGTTAGTAACACAATATGAGCGACACCGTGGGTCTTCGTTGCCTATGATTAGTACCCACTATATGCGGAACACCACGGGAATACCGACGCCCGTGATTAGTACACCTAGGCGAGGAACACTATAGGTTTGCGTTGCCTATGAGATTCGCCATTATGTGAGAAACACCAGAGGTCTGCGTTACCTGTATGACGTACAATACTTGTGAGTAGTACCATAATGTTTGGAACACCCTGAGTTTACGCTACCTTTGATTAGTATCGCAACCTGAGAAATACCATGGTTCTCCTTTACTAGCGATAAGTGCCATTATGAGGGACCGTTGACATGGATATTGAACTCCTTTAGATAACACGCATCATCAATTCGGGATTGTGCTTTGGAAACAGTCCCTTGGTCCGTAATATTGTTTCTGGTTGGGTGAGGCATTGCGGGTCGGATCCACTGATTGTATTAAATTCATATTCATTCCTTCATTCTTCATCATCACGTTTTGAATTCTGGTCAGTGGATGAAATTTGTACTTTTAAGTTGTCATGGCATTTCGTCTTATTTCGTACCATTAGTGGCCGAAGACCTAGATGTTAGGCCATCTAAACGACAAGCATCATCATCATCGTCATCAAATCTCACACACAGTAGCGGTGATTATTGGGGGGCGGGGCGGCGAGGGGGCAGTCGCCCCTCCCCCACTTTGTGGAGAAAACATTACATTTTTATTCCATTTTAGCCAACTGAAACTAGTAATTATTTTAAAACGCAGTTTGTACAAGCCCTGATGTTTTATCAACTAATTCTTTCATTTTATTATTAACAAAATGATTAGCAGAAATACACACTAAATGTCGTTCGTCACGGCTAACACGTTTGTGTAGCTCCACACCATGTAATAGAGACTTTGCATGTGCTGTGAGGAAGGGTAGCAAGGGTATACCGTATTTTTATGCCAAGGTCATGGACACTGAGGTGTGATTCACCCGCTTGCAGGGCCTCTCAAACGCCCAAAATCTCACGCGTGCAGACAGCGGCGCAGTGTTCCTGTGCACAGTGCATCGGTCCTGCTCGGCTCGGACCAACGCTTCGTCTCTGGGCTACTCAGCTAAGCTCGGCTCAACTCGGGTCGGATTTGGAGCGCTACGGAGCAAGTGAGGAAGAGGGAGACAGGGGGAGTGAGCGAGACAGGCGTGATGAAAGAGAGAGACAGCGCTATTGCTCAAAATCGAGGAGTGGGGGTCTGCACTCTGGTCAACCAAGCGAAGTCGTCTTTTGCACCGTGCACCTGGCGCATGCACCCTGAGAGGCCCTGGTCTAGAAGTCTCTTTAGTATCGGTTAGTTTCTCAGTGTAGTCAAACACTAAATGAATTTTAATTGTGTAATAACGATGTACTTCTATGTAATTGGGATCCATCTGTAATATTGTTCCTTTGGTGAAAGTTTTATTGTATAATATTGAATTAAAATCTAAAAAACAAAAACAACTCTATTACCACACTTAAGTTGGTAAACTGTCAATCTTTACCTCTCAGTCGAAATTCGCGCAGAGAGTATAAAACATCTTACCATTTTGTAGCTTTTCCCTTTTCTTCAGTTTTGATGTTTATACCCCCCTCCACCACCACCACCACCACCACCACCACCACCACCATCTCGGCCGCTCTATCCCACAAACCCGGGTACTTTTTGTTGTCTATACATATTCCCTCCCACTCCCTCATTTCTAATCTCCAGTCGCCGCTACTACCTCACACAGTTTTCCGCAGGGCTTGCACACGCATCTTACAATGAGTGTAAAAAGCATTCGTACGACCCCGCATATTTTGGAAAATAATGAATTTTTCATACGTTTAGGTAGGTTTATGGATTGAAAATCATTCATGTAGCATTCATTCCATAAATAATGAAAATGAAAACCTGTTTTCCAGTCTTTGACCGGGTCAGGGATGTAATGAATGAAACATATATAGGCTGTTATTACAGTGGGGTCGCCACTCCCAAGGTGATTTATTAATGAGTGATAAATGCTATGAAATGATAATGGAGAGTGTTGCTGGAATGAAAGATGACAGGGAAAACCGGAGTACCCGGAGAAAAACCTGTCCCGCCTCCGCTTTGTCCAGCACAAATCTCACATGGAGTGACCGGGATTTGAACCACGGTATCCAGCGGTGAGAGGCCGACGCGCTGCCGTCTGAGCCACGGAGGCTCCTTCCATAAATAATATGAAAACAAAACATTGTCATTGTCATAAAAATCGCAGGCAGTAAATTTTCGTTTGAGGACCGGCAAAAAGTATTCGTACGACCCTCGTTTTCGCGAGTAAAATCAGCACTCCACTCCCTGCTAATGGTGTTGTGCATGCTTCTGTAGCTCGGACGTATCCCATTTACTCATTTCGACTCAGATGTTGACAGGACACCGTCCGAGTGCATTCACACTTTGTCAGAATGGGGGCGGAAGAGTCCGGTAACTAATCCCAGCGAATGAAAATGCCTTCACAACAAGACATGGTCGCTGAAAAGGATCGCAGAAGCAGTTGGGAGGCCTAAGCCAACCATGCAGTCGATTACCGACCGCTTTTCCGTGACAAAAAGCTACAATAACAAGCCTAGAACTGGACGTCCCTGGGCCCTGACCCAGGCAGACAGGCGCTTTATTGTCCGAGAAGTAAAGAAAAATCCGCGATGCACTGCCCCGAAAATTGCTGCTGAGCTCGAACGGCCAGGTGCTAGTGTGAGTGAGTCGATAGTGCGCAACACCCTTCTTCAAATGGGCTTCAACGGGCGTCGGGGACGTAAGAAGTTCTATGTGAGCAAGGTTAATCGTCTGAAACGGCTACGCTTTGCCACGGAGCACCGAAACACAGGTCTGGAGGTCTTTAGCAGGACTGTCTGGACCAATGAGAGCAAGTGCAATATCTTCGGGTCAGACGGGAGCCTCCAAGTGTAGCGGCAACCGGACACCGAGCTACAGCAGCGGAATCTGATTCCTACTGTGAAACATGGCGGTGGTTCAGTGATGGTGTGGGGGTGTATGAGCGCTAAGGGAGTGTGAAATCTTTATTTCATTGAAGGCAAGATGGACCATCAAATGTACATCAATATTTTGAAGCAAAATTTACCTGTCAGTGTTGATAAAATGGGACTGGGAAGTGATTATCTTTTTCAACAGGACAATGATCCGAAACATAAAGCTAGAGATACCCAGCTCTGGTTGTTGTACAACACTCCCAAACGCTTGGAAACCCCTCCCCAGTCCCCTGACCTAAATCCAATTGAACATTTATTGCACTACTTTAGAACAAAAAGTAGGCGTAGATGCATTTCGAACAAGATAGATTTACAACGTGCTCTCAAGGAGGAATGGGAGAAAATACCCCATTCCTACTGTGCTAATTTAGTAAATTCAATGCCAAATCGCATCCAAGCTGTCGTAGCCACCAAGGGCAATCGTACACAATATTGTTTTCCACGGACTGACGGAGAAATGTACAGAAGACAGGGGTCGTCCGAATACTTTTTTTTTTGGTCCCAAAAGAGATATATTTATTCTTACATTTTACTAGTTTATGACAATGTTTTGTTTTCATATAGTTTATGGAATGAATAAAGGTATTTGAATACTACATGAATGAGTTTCTTCAATCCATAAACCTACCTAAACGTATGAAAAATTCATTGTTTTCTAAAATATGCGGGGTTATACGAATACACTCACTGTACATCTAGTTGATGGAAGTACAATTTTTCGCAGAAGTTGTGGTAGAATCCGAGAAGAATCAAATGGCGTCGTGTTTTAAACGAGTTTCCACTGTCTGACTGGCGTTTAGTCTAGGTCACAGCAAAGCCACGGTAACGTCACCGAAGTCAGCAGGATTTTTCTCATAATTGCTTATCTTGTGAATATATTGCCATAAAATTGTGTGCTAAAACGGCGTCCCTTTTTAGACGTATATCTTACACGTGAGGCTGTCTCGTGACATACCGTAGCATGGGGAAGGGAATGTTGTGTATCACCTGCCATATTATTGGACGTACATATTTATTTCGATTTATCGGAACTCTTTAACTCCCCTATGGGCAGAGTGATAGGTGCAGTCATCCTTGTGCCGGGGTATTTGGGTTCAGTCGTTGCCTCCGTTATACCTCACAAGGCCGTGATTGCAGGTCTTTTCAAGTTAAAAAACAAAAACAAAGCAAGCACAGCTGTTGCGTCTTTCTGCCGCTAGGTGACATGCTTTAGCCCTGTCCTTGCTGAGAATTAACATTGTGGAGATAGCTCTTCAGAGCATTAGTGTGCCCTTCCTGTCTTCTAAAATGTAAAGATCCAGGATTAATTAATTTCTTCAGTTACCTTGGAATCACTAGGTAAACCACAATAAACTCCTTCAGAATACGCATAAGGGTGAAAGCAGCACCATCTATCAAAGCAATACAGTACCGATATATAAAATTAAATACCTCCATGAACTGTGTATAAGAGCAGCATAACACTATTTCACGCTGCAATCAGCCGTATTGCTACCTATGGTATCGAGATGATTTGGGAAATACTATCTTTAGCTGATCTCTAGAAAATAATTACCTTTTTAGACATAGTCCAAAAGTGGCATGCCATACACAGACGTTTACGTAACATACAATAGTCGTACATTTCACAAAATTCTGACAAATAAATTATTCGCATCCAAGCTGTCGTAGCTGACGTGGTTAACGGAAACCTTTCTGGCGTTTATTGAAGAGATTCAAACCAATGAAGACCAAATACGCAAACTCAGCTAAAGAAACACACGAAGCTATCCAATTGATAACACATTCGACTGTGAAATTATATTCGGTATCTTCAATAGGTTTCCATTACGTTTTCTTCACAGTCGGAGTAGTAACGATACTGAACTCTTGTTCAGTCATTTACGAAGGAAAGGTGAATTTAATTATATGGTAGATGTAAAATAATCATGTTTGTATGCTGAAATGAAATGGCGTATGGCTTTTAGTGCCGGGAGTGTCCGAGGACAAGTTCGGCTCGCCAGGTGCAGGTAGGCGACCTGCGAGTCGTGATGAGGATGAAATGATGATGAAGACGACACATACACCCAGTCCCCGTGCCAGAGGAATTAACCAATTATGGTTAAAATTCCCGACCCTGCCGGGAATCGAACCCGGCACTCCTGTGACCAAAGGCCAGCACGCTAACCATTTAGCCATGGAGCCGGACGCTTGTATGCTATGGAAGCAACATTGAAACTGGCATGAAAAATACGACGGATGCAAGTAATGCAGAAAGGAATACGTCCAAGACATTAGATATCATCAAGCAGCAACGTGCCGAGGTAGAGACGCAGAAAATTAACTCAAATTTTCTACCCAAGGCTATTTTAGAGTTGTTTGACGTGTCATTAGAAGGTATGATGTTCATGTATCAACTAGAAATAATTTTCTTTTCTTTGTATAAAACGTCTCAAGTAAACAATCCATAACTTGCATTTTTCAGAATACCCAGTCTCAATAAAACTGACATCATTGGCTATAATAGGTGGATACGTGGTTCGAATTGCCGAGAAAATCTCACAATGTTCGTTCTGTCTAGAATAACTTTCAAAAATCGATATCAACAGCTCTTTGATGTGCCTAACTAAGTGACAAGATCGAGGCCCATTGCGTTACCCATGGAGAAAGTTTGTTTTCTTCTTGAGAAATGTTTCTTAATACACTTCGTATGCCACACAGTATGTGTAGAAATGCAGATGTACTTAAGAAATATAAAGCGTCTGTTGTTTCCAAATTCGTACAAATATTTATATGTGAGGAATGTAATCAGGAGCCACTCCCTGACATTATTGTAATAAATTTCCTCAAACCAGTACCTGACAATCATGTAATAAATTTTACGAATGTAATGCCACTGATTTCGTGAAGAATTTCATGACAAAGCCTCTTAAGTCGGAAAGTGCTAAAAATATGATTCCCATATTCTCATTATGCAGCAGAGTATTTACAGGTATTTAACGTTTGTTTTTAAAACCGTTATTTATTAAATGAATTTAATATTTTCTTGTTCCCATAAGTGTGTCATATCTATTAATTCAATTGAAACGTGATGAATTATGTATCCCACCTAATAAAATCCTACGGTCACTGCCTTCGTGGTGTACAGGCCGTACTGTAGCTCCGATGACGTCACGCAAAGAGGCGAACTGTTTCCTCCATCCGACCCGTGCAATGCAAAGACTTGATACATATGTGCCCTGTAATTATGAGATATTCACAAATGTTGTATTAATATAACAGGTGAGATCACTAACACCTGTAATCGCATCGTCATTCGTAAGTCAGGTCTATGTAATTTTAGTAGAAGTAGGTTTGAAGTGCGATCTACGCGGTCGAAGTTTGAGTGTTTTACTCGTCAATGTAACCAACAAATAATTATTATGCACCAATACAAATATGGAGACAATAAACGTACAATAATAATAATAATAATAATAATAATAATAATAATAATAATAATAATAATAATAATAATAATAATAATAGACTTTACCTCCATAACTCTAGTTGGCCATAAACACAGTAGCTTCCTTGTTGTTGTTTTTTCTTGACACTTCTGGCACTATCCTTCGAAGACTTTCTTGAGACCCCTTCTTCCACACAAACATTTGTATATTTTTTTTGTTTAGGAATAGCCCACGTTTTCCCGAATATTAAAGCACTGACCAGCAAGGTCTGTTAGTTACTTCCCACATTCACTGAAATTGCCGAGGAATAATTCTTCAATTATTACTTAAGTATTAATTACTTAATTATTAAGGTGCATTGCCTCCAACATCTAAATATAATCTACCAGCAACAGCTTAATTTTAAAATTTTAAAATGAATGCAGAAAAATGCTAAAATCATTCAGCAGAAGGTTAGGTTTTATAAATTGCATTTCGTTCTACATTTTTAGACTGGGTTTTGTCTTTTCTTGCATCGGAACTGGCATATGGCTTTTAGTGCCGGGAGTGTCCGAGGACAAGTTCGGCTCGCCAGATGCAGGTCTTTTTTATTTGACTCCCGTAGGCGACCTGCGCGTCGTGATGAGGATGAAATGATGATGAAGACGACACATACACCCAGCCCCCGTGCCAGTGAAATTAACCATCATCATCATCATCATCATCATCATCATCACTGATGGTCTGCCTATCGGCAGGTCTTCGCATGAATTCTCCACGCTGTTCTGTCTTCAGCCATTCTCTTTGTCTTCCAATAGCTTCTATTTACCTTCACACTGTCTACTAACTGATACCTCTTCCTTCCTCTCTTCAGTTTTCCTTGTATCTTCCCTTCCAATGCTTCGGTTATTAAACAATTTCGTCGCAAACAGTGGCCTAACCTATTTTTTCTTCCGTCTTTGAATGCATTCCAATATCGTTCTCCTTCCTTCACCCAATCTTTTTAATACTTCCTCATTCCTTACTTTTTCCTGCCAGCTGATTTTCTCTATCTTCCACCAGATCCACATTTCAAATGCTTCTAGTCTTCTTTCTTCCCCTGTCGGCAGCCCTGAAAATGGTTTTCCGTGGTTTCCCATTTTCCCACTAGGCAAATGCTGGGGCTGTACCATAATTAAGGCCACGGCCGCTTCATTCCCTTCCCTGTCCCATCGTCGCCGTAAGACCTATCTGTGTCGGTGCGACGTAAAGCAACTAGAAAAAAAAAAACCTTCTTCCTCTTTTCCCAACGGGCCGATGACCTGCGATGTTAGGCCCCTTAAAACAACAAGCAACATATTTTCTCAACGTCCAAGTCTCAGCCCCATACAGCGCCACACTCCACACAAAATACTTCACTAACCTCTTCCTAAGGTCCTTATTTAGAGGTCCACTCAACAGTGTCCTTTGTTTCATGAATGCTTCCTTGGCCATTGCAATTCTAGTCTTCACTTTGTCCAAGCAATAAAGATCATTTCTGATTATGCTTCCCAAATATTTGAATGTTGACACTTGTTCGATCTCCTCCCCCGAAAGTATTATTTTAGCTGTCGAGTTCTTCTTTGACCCCATGATCATTGCCTTGGTCTTTTTCCTATTAATTTTCGTGCCTGACTTCTTACAGGATCTGTTCAATTTTGCCAACATAGCATTCATCATTTTTTTCAGTTTCTGCTAGAACCGCCATGTCATCTGCAAATCGAATGCATTCAATTCTTTTTCCTCCAACTGCCACACCTTCTTTTCCTTGAAAGCAATTTGCAATTAATTCCTCCAAGTATATATTAAACAGCGTTGGTGAAAGACAGCAGCCTTGCCTCACCCCTCTGCCAATTCTGCTCCCTTCTGACAGATCATGTCCTATTCTGATTTAGACATTTTGGTTTATGTAAAGGTTCTTAATTAGCCTTCTTTCTTTCCAGTCTACTCCATTCTTCTTCAGTATGTCCATCAATTTCTCCCATTGAACTCTATCAAAAGCCTTTTCCAGGTCAATAAAAGTCACAAATACCAGTCTTCCTTTTTCAATGTATCTTTCTCCAATAGTTCTTAGTAACTCAATAGCATCTCTTGTACCTTTTCCCTTTTTGTACATCCATACTGCTCTTCCTTAATCGATTCATCTAATTTTTGATATAACCTTCGATTCAGGACTCTCAGTAGTACTTTTGCTGCATGGGAAATCAGACTTATGGTCCTGTGATCTTCAAACTTACATGCATCCTTCTTCTTTGCTATTGACGTCAGAAAAGTTGGATGGCGCAGCCACGCGGTAGAATGTTGAAGCTGCAACATAGTGACTGGTGAGGTTTATTTACATGGCGAAGCATTGACGTCGTGATGGAAACAGAAATAAAATTGTCAAATTTGAGGAGGTACTGCTCTGTATACGGTTGCAAATCGTATAAAAAGGATGCGAAATCTGTTCACTACTTTCCCGTACAAAAAGTTCAGAGAGAAAGATGGGTTTCCGCGCTGTCAATTGGAAAACGCGTTACGCGATATATGACAGTGTGCATTCTTGTGAAGACGACTTCTTTCCACAGCGTAGGTGTCGGTACTGTTTATTGCACTCATTGTCTCTATTTTGTATTCACAAAGATTTAGCTACATCAAAAATACTGATAAACTTGTAGCCTAATACTTCTGTGCCGCACATAGAATGTAATCCGCTCTTTGTAAACTTCTTCATATGTGTAACAGCAGTCAGTAAATTAACTATCTACATGTAAGTAATATCTTTAACTAGTAGTAATTAAGCGCTGCATTTAAATTGCCTATAAAATACTTCTAACAATGAAAGAAAATATGTAGTATTTTTCCATCATAAATTAACTTTTTTTGCTATTTGTCTTACGTTACACCGACACAGATAGGTCTTATGGCGACGATGGGACAGGAAAGGTCTAGGAATGGGAAGGAAGCGGCCGTGGCCTTAATTAAGGTACAGTCCCAGCATTTGCCTGGTGTGAAAATGGGAAACCACGGAAAACCACCTTCAGGGCTGCCGACAGTGGGGTACGAACCCACTATCTCCCGGATGCGAGCTCACAGCTTCACGATCCTAACCGAACGGCCAACTCGCCCGGTCATCTTAAATTAGAAGCCATAACCTAATTATTTGGTAGAATTGGATAAACCAAGTATTCTTCAACCCCAAACAGCTGTGACTGTAGAGGTTATAGTACTCTTAAATTATAATTTTCCAACTTTGGTCTGCATATTCTGTAGGTAGTTATAATTTTTATACTTATTATTGTCGGTTCTAAGTTCTAAATTTTGTGCTGATGGTAAAAATGGAAGAACATTAAGTTTATGTGGGCTGTTCCAACACAAGCCTGTATAAAGCCTAGGATTTATTTGCTTTACAACATTTACTTAGTAGAATTATTGTTTTCTTTCTTCCCCAAGATTACAGTTTACAAAACAGGTAACTCTCCCGTCACCTGGCTAAGGCTTTGGCACGGACCAAATCAACAAGAAATTACTCCATAACCTTGCACCGATCCTCGGGGAATTATTTTTTTCTGCACCGTATTGGGCGATCAGTCAAATGCTCCGGCTATTTCCCCTATTACGTCTGTCATGTCTTCGAACCGAATGAACAGATCAATGCAATAAATATATGATGCTAAAATGTCGGCAGCTATCCAAGTTTGCATACGTCGTGTAGAGTTTAACTTATTATGTCAAAATCATTTCAACCGACGTAGTAATTCCATCTCTTCGACTCATTGCAATCGTCAAAATATTCTCTAAGTTGCTACGCGACATCTCTCAGGGATTTTTATTACGCATCACCAACAAAAAGAATATATATATTTTACGTAAGGTTCAACCGGGAACCCATTTCTTCATACTTAGGATTCACCCACCAAAATTATTCGTCTGGCAATGTCAGTTCTCAATTACTATCTAAAACTCTGTCTTTCAATAGCACGTTAATCATGCAATTCAACCTAAACTTATCTGCTAAATCAAATAATCTATCCTCAATAATATCCTTTTTTTAATTTAAATTTTTTATTCATGTTCATGAATTAATAGAAGAAAAGAGAAAAGGAAAAAAATATATATACAACTTTCTATAACAAATATTCATCATGATTTCCTTGAAATTTTATATCGTCTCTTTAAAAATTATTCGATCATTCTTCCAGAATAAATATCTTAATCGCCTCATGAAAAACAAAGAAAAGTTTGCCTACATTCATAAATTGTAGCTGTTAAATGAATTAAAGTAGTTAATCAAATCAGATGATTGAATAAATGAAAGTAGTTACATGGATTGAATAAATTAGATAAATCAAACAAAATAAACTTAATTTCAATTCTGAATGCACTTATTTTCAGTTCCTTGTAAAAAAAAAAAAAAATATTTATAGCATCTTCATGTATCTTGTAAAAAAAACATTTATAACCTCGGCAATGTCAGCCAAGTTCCAAAGCAATAGCTCTCTTCAGCTATATTAATTATCTTCCATCAAATATGTATATATATATATGTCATTAATATGTAAGTGTAACCATCTAGTATTCTAATATCTCCGGTAGGTACTATATAATAGCAATGATATACTATCAATCGATGTAACTGACGTGCCTCAAATTCGCATCCGGGTCCGAATAATATCTCATAACATCCCAAGGAATACAGCTGGTGACGTATTTCATTTGCTTATGGTAGAGAATAAAATTTAAGAAGACATTTCTCCCTTTAAAATATGGCTTCATCCATAAATATCAAATAACATTCATTATCCCGTTTGAAATTTTCCAAGAAGACATCAAGTTTTACCCTTACTTATATTTCATTTATAGATTGTATTTTGAAGACAATTCCGGTTAGCCTACCACTACATCATGTTACGTAACGTCGTATAATCACCTATATCTAACCCAAAAATATCACATTTCATTCTAACAGTCGTGCCGCACATATCAAATAATATAAATGGTTAGTAACAAGTCATAATTACTACCAACAACTTTCAAATAAGGATACACCCTTCCATATATCATTTGGGAATATCATAATATCGCGCCATATACAAATTCACATGTATCTCAACGAATATTCATATCTATATTCTCCACAACATATTTCTCATAACTAGTGATGGGCCAAGACCGACTACAATATATCAGACCGTAACATCAAAACCAAGATGGTGGACGTCGTGGGCGCAGTAGCTGCCGACTGATGAAGGTTAGGGTAGCACGCAATAACTTCATTTCGACGATAAACCAACTCACGATTTTCGAAGATGTCGGAATTTGGTCCCAAAGGAGTTCTTTTACCTGCCAGTAAATTTACCGACACGAAGCTGACGTATTTGAGCACCTTCAAATACTACCGGACTGAGCCGGGATCAAACCCGCCAAGTTGGGGTCAGAAGGCCAGAGCTTCAACCGCCTGAGCCACTCAGCCCGGCGTCACATTAAATTACTTGTGTTGATACCACTGAAAGAGCTACACAATATCTGGTTCAATCCGCCAGAAATTAAGAAAAGATCACGTACATATTTTGCAAACAGTGGTAGGTAATTTAACATGATAATTGTTACATCATAAGGAAAATCACTGTTGCACCTATGAAAACGCTTCGCGAACAAGTACTCATCACATATGATCAACTAGAATCACACATATTCTGCTAGAATAGATGGACAGCCCCACAGCAAAAGAGAACAACAAGCTGATTATTTCGAAATGTCACTTAGTCAAATAACGTTTTCTCTTAGATTACACTTCGCTGGATAGATGGAAATACATTATAAACTGTTAAAATGATATTTATAACATCATTTTGAATGTTTAAAAATAATTTAAGGTGCGAAATTCCTCGATTTATTCACTCTCATAAGAACTATGAAACATAACGTGTTGTCTTAGTTTCGCAGTGGTGGACAATTTCTAATGTTCAGCACTCGATGAAAATGAAGAAAATGAAAATGATGAAAATGAAGTACACCCCGAAATGATTATGC
Source organism: Anabrus simplex (assembly GCF_040414725.1). Taxonomy (NCBI): domain Eukaryota; kingdom Metazoa; phylum Arthropoda; class Insecta; order Orthoptera; family Tettigoniidae; genus Anabrus; species Anabrus simplex. Next base: position 187,503,191 of record NC_090265.1, read on the forward strand.
CAGCCCAATGAACAGCCCCGGTGATGTTAAGCCTTCCTTACTGGAAACTCTTAACTCATATGTTGACATATGATATAGTAGCACTTCCAACCATGGTGGTAAACTTAGCAATGAAGCGTTCAGACACTAAAGATTTAATAGGATTTTCCCCATTGAAGAGCATGAGTAAAACAACTCTATTGACTCTAAACAATGATGTCTTTAACCTACATGGACGAGCTACAATTTGGTGTAGACTGCTTGATAACAGATATCCACAGCATGAATCGGAAGGTATTGGTACAATAAAACCCCTGAATTACAAACAAAGCTAATCCCTGAAAATCCACCTGTGGGTGGGGCTGTAGAATAACACCCACTGTATCCCCTGCCTGTCGTAAGAGGCGACTAAAGGGGGCCCCAGGGGCTCTGAACTCTGGAGCGACCACGGGGCCCTCAACTGAGTCCTGGCATTGCTTCCACTTACTTGTGCCAGGCTCCTCACTTTCATCTATCATATCCGGCTTCCCTTGGTCAACACTTGTTCTTTTCAGACCCCGATGGTATTACGTATGGATGCCTAGGGAGTCTTCCATTTTTATGCCCTTCGTGGCCCTTGTCTTCCTTCGGCCGATACCTTCATTTTTCGAAGAGTCGGACCCCTTCCATTCTTTCTCTGTGATTAATGTTATATAGAGGATGGTTGCCTAGTTGTATTTCCTCTTAAAACAATAATCACCACCACCACCATCCCTGCAAATCACTATTTCTTCTGTGTAACAGTGTTCAGATTGCTCCATCTATCACACTATAAGTTTTGTTATACACCAAGATCTAGCCAAATGTTCCCGCAGGCAAGCACAGATTCTTTCAAAATACAATTGCATCTAAATCACACGACACTTTGAAGCACATGGACACTGAAGGAACATCACCATATCAATTATCAATATCTAAATGAATTGTTTTTTCGAGGAATACGAATAGGTCAACCATTTAGAATTAGAAAAAATAGTCTTCCCTAATCTCAGACTTACTCTCAGATGACATATGCACACTACTGTTTTGTAGAAATATTCACGATGTATGTTCCTAATCCACTTCTCTCTTAATGTTTTAATCCTTAAAGAACTTAAGAATAGATGTATGAGAGGCATTGCCATAGTTCGATTTAAATCCGGTTCACAACACGATCAAAACTAATATATTCTCACATGACTGCGTATAATTCCAGATCTTAGTGACCAGTGACCCATATAAATACATTCACACACTTATATTCTACATAGAAACTAATACTTATCGTCAACTTACATGAAATTACTCCGACTGAATGAGAAAACTAAAACGAATAGGCTCACCGTTATCTGTTGGAAAGAGATCTTCCCTAACCACAAATTTTGGTTACACACATAGCCTAGTACGATAGTTTGGTCTTTGACTTCCAAATTTTCCCGGTGAATATTCCTTATCCATTTCTCCTGTAGAGATCTATCTTCAGGGAATTTAAAAGCTTCAACAACGGTATAATTAGATCTACAACCACGAACGCAGCAGGAACGACCCATTTTGTGCTATGTTACAGCACGATAATATAAACACTATTATACATCAAAAATACCATCATATAAATTTCTAACAAAACACCATCCTGATAAACTGTTATAGATTACTATTTTACCAAACATATACTTTATACTTCAATAACTCGATCAAAATAACACTCTTTAACAGAATGTAAACACAGATATGAACCAACCACATGTCTCAAACGCTCGCCCACGAAGTCGCCATTTTCCTCCTAATCGATAGTAACATTAAGGTATATTATTGTAGTCGGTCTTGGATGGGCTAGCGACGGAATCGAGTAGAATCGAGTAATGTGCTCTTAGAATCGGTATTACTCGACTCCAGACTCGAGTCCAAGCATACTGGTGTCGCTATCTGTGGACATGCCTTAGAACTAAAATCTACTGCACTGGAGTGCACGGCATTCAGGGTCACCCACAGAATATTTTTGTGGTGTGGAGTGCAATATGTTTGCTGCTGATGATTGATGTTGTTCAGTCATCGGTCGTCAATAATTCTATTGTTATGATTATTATTATCATCATCATAGGCACTAAAGGTTGTGACTTACTAACAAACTGTCAGCTGTTTAGCTAGAACAGAATGACGTTCTGTCCGCTGATTTGCTGCGTGAACGTACGTCACATTCTGGACGCCTCATCTTAATACCCGACATTATATCTGCCGAAAGTATGATGTACATATAAACTGCTGTAATTCACCTGTTCCCCCGGACGATTGTAGGCTTTGGCGCGGTTAGCAATAGGCTATGGTTACAATAAATCTGTCATACTACCGATCATATTAGCACATCTACGCCCGTGTATATGCATAATGGCTACATGAGATATAATTTACCAGTAGCGAAGCAATACAATGTGTGCAGAAATACCGTCTATAGTCTACAAATAGCACATGTTTAAAATACACTAATTACAACATACATACCGTGACAGGGATTTGAAATAATAATAATAATAATAATAATAATAATAATAATAATAATAATAATAATAATAATAATAATAATAATAATAATGTTATAACTTTTACGTCCAAGTACGTACATTTGTATGGTTTTCGGGGATGCCGAGGTACCGCATTTAGTCCCCCGGGAGATTTTTTACGTCCCAATAATTCTACCGACACTAGGTTGACGTATTTGAGCACCTTCAAATACTACCGGAATAAACCAGTATCGAACCGGCCAAGTTGGGCTATGAAGGCCAGATAAGCTATATTATCAATATTAGAATAGATGGCATATTCAGTGAAGTGTGTGCGAGACGCCGTAAACGGATATTTTCATATCTTATTATGCGTATTAAGTGGCATTATTATCGTTCTCAAGTAATTATCAAATTTAGGTTATTCCTTTTGCGCATTCATTCAGTTTTTTCATATCGTACCGCGCTGTCGCAATCCCATAAACCCTCAGCGACCGCTTGTACGCATGCTTCATCCATCTACGAGCCGGCGAGTGAGCGAACGTGTGACGTCATGCTATCATCGAGCCTTCGCAAGCGAAGCGAGTCCGAGCCAGGACTCGAAAGAATCGAGTACCGCGATTCCAGGCATCACTCGCGCACATCACTACTCATAACCTTATCTACCAATCACTTTCCCCGCGGCATGACATTTCAACATACCACACTGAAACTACGACGTTGCATAATTGGGTTAGTTTTCAGTCATATCACCAAATATTTACGTTACTATGAAAAAATACATACATATTTGAATAACGTAAGCTCATATTTACTCACATGTAATTGTGGTGAATCGGCAACCAAGTCTTAATAACACGTAAACTATTATCTTCTTTCTGTTTTACGGTTAAAGTTTACCGTATTAAATACGTCGTTTCATTTTAGCACGGGAAGAAAATCACCTTAAATCTCAGCATATATGATTGTAAACATTCCTACGTATTGGCATTGATTATACATTATTGAAGAATACCTACGTCCACACGTATCAATGAACCACATTAAACTAGAGGTGGGGACGGAGCGAGTAATACCGATGAGTAATCCGGTTGTAGCGGTAGAGCGCACCACCGATCCCCTCCGCTTACAACTGCGAGTACTCGCGGAGGACCTGAGCACAGTGTAGCGCACAACACGTACGAAAGTACCTGTATTCAATCTGTGTGTTTCGAATGTACGTATATATTTCCTACGCTTGTTATGTTTTGTAGATAATGTAAAGTCTGTTAGATTATATTTGTGGTGAAATGAAATGAAATGGCGTTTAAGTGCCGGGAGTGTCCGAAGACATGTTCTTTCGAGTTGACTCCCGTAGGCGACCTGCGCGTCGTGATGAGGATGAAATGATGATGAAGACAACACATACACCCAGCCCCCGTGCCATTGGAATTAACCAATTAAGGTTAAAATCCCCGACCCGGCCGGGAATCGAACCCGGGACCCTCTGAACCGAAGGCCAGTACGCTGACCGTTCAGCCAACGAGTCGGACATATTTGTGGTGTTAGTGTGATATTTAAACATATTCGTAGATAGTAGTTATATTTTTAGAACATTTAAAGGAATTTAAAGAAATTTTTACAGAACGTTGTTCCACAAATGCCACAAAAACCGTCGGATGCCTGGCAGTTTTTTGACATTCACTGATAATAGGAAACACGCAAAATGCAAATTTTGTGGCCGCACATACGCGACGGGTGGTGGCACATCAAATATAATATAATATAATATAATATAATATAATATAATATAATATAATATAATATAATATAATATAATATAATATAATATAATATAATATAATATAATAACTATAGAAGCAATCTACTGATAGCTGTTTGGCATTGGGACGTGTAGTAGTATGTTGTCAGATATGTTTTGTAATCACATTTGCAAAGAAGGACATTCCAGTCAACGTTCATTTATGTAATTACTTTTGTCATCCTGTAGATGAAATTATGTCAGTGTTTTTCATTATATTCTGACAAGATTCTTTATATTCAGGTTATTCTTCTCATTAACAGTGTACCGTATCACATGAACTTACGAAATAATTGTTAATACATTACTTTTCTGTTAACTTCCAATCCCCTTGTATACAAACCCTTTCGGTAGGTATGCGCCATACTTTGTATCACTATTCGAATGATTTAACTATACGAGTTACTAACATTTATTCCACATACTACCTCCTACTCCCTGGCAGTTACGTATATAACAATTATGGTGAATATATATGCAGTTATTTACAGTTGTGGCGTTGTGAGAGAAGGGTATTAATAGGGGGATGCAATACCTTCGCAGTGCCATACCTATAACGTGTTTAAACGTCCCGCGTCAGGACATTCACTCGGTAGTTCACTCGGTACTACCGGGTGATGATGTCACAACAACTGCTCCGCTCCGCTCCGCTCCGTCCCCCGCACTACATTAAACTCTTTGCGAAGATTTTGCCGATTGGAATTTTCTCTCGAAGACACGAATAACAACTTTCGCACTACAAATTCCCAGCTTAATTTATATATTACTTCTAACATTTCTAACTACTACTGCCAATAAAAGAATATCGGAACATTTGCCGATGTTACTAGACTGGGCTAGGTTTCCATGTGATCATCCACGGCCTGTGGGCTGGCACTGGACATCTACTGCGTCATGATTATGCACTGGAATGCAGATTTGGGATAGCAGGCTCGGGGTTGCAGCATCGGCAGGGCGGCTTCCGTCAGGTTGTCAGATCCATCTCTAGTTTAGCTCCTCATGATGACGGCGATGATTGCATGCGACAGAATATTGAACATTGTCATTAGGATCAGGGACATAGTCTTCTGCAATATATTATTCAGGATCTAATTCGTAACTTTTTCTACAAGTAATCCAAATCAGAACTTCAACGATAGAATCTAGTGACAAGAATTTAAGAATACAATCTAGTCAGCTCTCAATTTCACTGTCGTTAATATCTTCAGTGTATAGATATTATTATCTCGTTTAATGCAATGCACGAAGTTTGAATTGGAGTTACGGCTACCGACGAAGTGTTTAAACTACTTCTCTCTTGATTTTAATTATTTAATCTGTTCGGTAAAACGCCAGATTTTGGTGTGATCCTTTAAGATTCGCTTGAAGTACTAATTCTTTAGCTTAATTTTCTCCCTTCTAAATACGACGGTTTCTTCTGCGTAGAAAATCTCGCCCCGTTGCAGTGATTTTTTTTGTCCAACTCGATTTTTTTAAACAATCCCAAAAGCATTCTATTCTTTTTTTATATCACGGCCGCATGGATTCTGCCGGTTCGCACATCTAACTCCCGAAACCATGGCCTGTCTGCATCGCCAAATTAGCATTTTTCCCCGACATGTTACGGCTTCTTTGACTTTCTGCACCCGTATTTTATTATTTTGATAACCACGGCCCCTTAGATTCATTGTGTCCGTATATCTTTTTTTAATGTATAGCCCAACCAAGTGAATCCTCTCGCGTGCATGGCAAATTCTAACGCCGTATGACCACGTTTATCTCGTTATCAGGACGATGAAAACGGTACATTTTATCCTCCTGCCACGGACAAATAAATATGCTGCTCGCAGTATATTTATTTCATTTTTGTTGCTTTATTGATGTAGCTTTTCATCGGCCTGATTTTAGCCCCTCCGTCATGTATATTTTTGTAATATATATACCAATTTTTAATTTTGCTACCCAACCCATCCGAAATATCATCTCTCTTGACTTTTAAATTGAAATTGGCGTTTTTTTTAATTCCGGGAGTCCATTTGATACGATTGGGCTTCTGGACTCAATTTCTGCTCTTCTCTATCTTTTTTTTATACTCCTGAAGCTCAAAACTCTCGGCTTCCTCTATATCTCCATTGATGTCTCGATCTCTGACCGCTTCTTCCCATCTCTTCTTTTCTCTGGTTCCTTTTCTTTTATCCCGATAATCCACTTCGTTCTTCCTTTCCCTGGGGAATTTCCTCGTTCGCTTGATATTCGTTCTCGCCTGTCCTGCTTTTACTTTCATCATTGGATTCGGTTCACCTCTTCCATGATAATGTACTTGATTTGTTTCTGTTATAGTTTTCAGCTCTCTCATGATTCTCTTCATTGTTATTTGTTCAGACTTAAATAAGTGACTTCCTTCTTGGTCTTGTACGTTGATTTGGTTCATATCTAATTCGTTCTGCATTTGCAAAATTTCCACTTGAATTATTCCAATTTCCACCTTTCTTCTGTTCTTCTTCCTCTCCTCCGTTCTTCTTATTTGTCCTAGCTGCTTCCGCCATAATAATAATAATAATAATAATAATAATAATAATAATAATAATAATGATCTGGACCCCACAGCAAGATGCAAGACCGCTACTTGGTGGTACATTAGGCCTACATCTGCTGCCATTGTCATTGCTGACAATGTGTCCAGCACCATTGTCCCGCGTAGACAAGTGCGCGGGATTTCTGGCGATACGAATGATATACTTCCGTGAATTATTGACCTTATTATAGAGGTGAACAATTGCACGGTCAGTATCATTTCTATCGGTTATTTCAAATGTGTTCACATCTTTATTTATATGCCAGGAGAATCTACTGTTCTAAGTTCTCCAAAGGATACGATGGCTCTTGAAAACGAACCCAGGAAAGATTAAAAATGATCGGTTTATGGTCAGAATCAAGTACATTATGAACAATAAAATCAATTGGTCTCAACTCCTTTTTAACCCCACTGCCGTTAAGTTGATTACCCCCCCCCCCCAAAAAGCGTGTTTATTTTATGTTTAAAGGTGGTTCCAAATACCAATGTTCACGTCTGTTACATTCAGTTTTGAGATATAAGTATCCCCATAAAAATAATTCACTTTTCTCACTTCCTTTCACACTCGCCCCCTGAAGTGAATTTTCCGGGGGAAAAATACTTGTTTCTTTTTTAGTAAAGGATCTTCTAAATACCAATTATCATGACTGTAACATCTTCAGTTTTTGAGATGTGTGTCCTCATAAAAGGAATTCAACTCCTTTTCACCCCCCGCCCCGCCCCCCAGATGATTTTTCCCAAAAATGGGTTTTCCTTTATTTTCAGAGGGGATCCAAATACCAATTTTCACATCTGTAACAACTTTAGTTTTTATTAGATGTATCTTCATACAATTAATTCAGTTAATTTTTCAGTTCTTTCACCCCCCCCCCCACTCACCGTTCATTGGATTTTCTGAAATCACAGGACTACGTGTTTCTTTACTTTTAAAGCAGATTCTAAATACCAATTTTTCACGTCTTCAATATCTTTCGTTTTCGAGATAATAGTATCTTCATACAAATAATTCAACTATTTTTTTAATTCCTCCCCCCCGTCCTCTAAGTGGATTTCCGAAAACAAACAATACGTATTTCTTTATTTTTAAGGGAGATTCCATATACGGTACCTGTTTTTCACGTCTGTAACATCTTCAGTTTTTGAGATATCAGTAGTCAAAGTCAAAGATACCCGTCTCCCTTAATCTCGACAACCATACAGTAGATTAGGGAGAGGGTATTGTTTATTGTAACCGTTTCATAATTTGTGATACATGCAGTATACCAAATTAGAAGGAGTAACTTGAGATAACTATTGAGAATTGTGTTAATAACTGGTACATTCGATGAATATTAATATAAAACAGATGATTAGAGATTGAACAGAGAAAGAATAATGTAAACTGAATTTTGGAATTACGTTGATAGATGGCATTTCGATATAAAAACCGAAACATATATGGATATTGATATCTTTTCAGATTATAAACAAAACCTCCAAGAATCTCAATATTGTCTTTACGGGCTATTAAGAAAAGGGAAAAAATGAAAATTAGTATTCTGCAATACGGCAGACTAATAGAACTACTGCAACAAGGTAGTTCCATACTAGTGATGGGCACTATCGAATGTCCACTATCGAAATATTCGATAGTTTTATACTATCGAAATATTCGATTGTTTTAAACGGTATTCGAATTATTCATTCGCTTTTCGAAAAGCAGCTGTTCCCTCCCACATCCCTTCACTCGAAAAGCGAATGAATTTACGACTTCTACCGATTGGCAGCCGATTCAATTCGTATGGTATCGGAATAATTCTCTCTCTCTATTTCTAACACCCAAACACATGATATCTGTGAGGAAACGGCGGGATTTAAGACCAATTGAAATGCATTGTAATCATAACACTGCACATTAATCAATTGAAATATATTATTACTCAAAACAATGCGCACATCCTGATTATACCCCTTATTCATAGATGCAAATGAATGTATTGCGCCGTTTCAGTGAATAGGTCTTTGCAAAATATTGATTATTAATAAGAGTGCACTTTAAAATAAATAGTTTTTACGTACTTAGTTTTCTAGTTTTCTTACTTTATACTCAATTTTATAGTTTTTTCTTAGTTTTATAGTTTTTCTTCGTTTTCTTACTTTATACTCAGTTTTATAGTTTTTCTTAGTTTTATAGTTTTCGTTCGTTTTCTTACTTTATACTCAGTTTTATAGTTTTTTCTTAGCTTTATAGTTTTTCTTCGATTTTTACATAATCTTAAGTGCTAAAATAAAAATACAACATGAACAGAAAAAATAGATCTTTAGTGTGGGACCATTTTGAGAAAAGAACTCCGGGCACAGCATTATGTTTACTGTGTAAAAGTGAATTTAAGTATAAAAATAATACTTTAAACTTGAGAGATCATCTGAAGCGCAAACATGTAAGTGTATTCAGAAGTGAACGAGAAGGAGCAAGAGATCCAGATGATCAACTCAGTGCAACTCCTAGTCACAGTACAAGGACAGAACGTGTTCCCTGTGCTCCAGTAATTCCATCTTCATCAGCAGGATTAACAGGCATGGTTAGAAGAGTTCCTGCTCTTCAATTAACACTTGCTGGGAGTGTTCAGTCAAGAGAACTGTCTGAAGAAAAACTAAATAGAATTAATATGGCATTGTCTGAAATGATTGCAACAGATTTGCAACCATTATCTATAGTCGACAACAAAGGGTTTAAGAAATTAATTAAGGAATTGGAACCCAGATATTCACTTCCAAGTCGTAGAGTTTTGAGTCGTTTACTACTTCCAGACCTCTACCAGAACATCCAACAGTCTGTTCAAGATGAACTTAATACAGCACGTTATGTGTCTGCAACAACTGATATCTGGACGTCTTCAAGTAATACTTCACACATGACAGTAACAGATCATTTTATTAAGAATGAATATGAGCTGAAATGTTATGTTTTGTCTACAGTACAGTTCACAACCAACCATACTGGCACTTACTTAGCAGCTGTTCTTAGAGCTATATTTGAGCAGTGGAATATAATGTCTAAGTTGGTGGCAGTGGTAACTGATGGAGCCAATATCAAATCCGCTGTCAGCATTCTAGGACTGTCTCATCTACCCTGTGTAGCACATCTGCTTAATTTAGTTATCCAGCATGCATTGACAGATACTCAGGAACTAGATAGTGTCCTTCAAGCAAGCAGGGCAATAGTATCTTATTTTAAATCTAGTGTTCTTGCTTCTGACAAACTCAAATCAGTTCAACTTCAAATGGGGCAGACTGATTTGAAAGTAAAGAAAGATGTAATAACAAGGTGGAACTCTGTCTATTACATGCTTCAGAGGCTGCTTCAAATCAAAGAGGCTTTATCTGCAGCATTGGTATCATTGCCAGGTAGTCCAATGGCATTAACAACAGATCAGTGGAAAGTAATTGAAGACTGTGTCTTGCTATTGAAACCTATAGAACTTATGACTACAGAATTGTCTGGCCAAAAGTACCCAACCCTATCCTCGATCATCCCTTTAGTAAGAGGGATCCAAATAAGCATTACAGGAAAAACTGCAAGTACGGCTATCGGCAGATCCCTACAAGAAACATTACTGTTTGAAATAAATAAAAGGTTGGGGAAAGTGGAGAAAATGGATCTACCATCTGCTGCCACAATGTTAGATCCCCGTTTCAAGAAAGCAGGATTTGGAGTAGACAGTAACGCAGAAAATGCAAAAAAAATTATAACCGATGATTTAGCTGCTTTCTTCCAATCAAGAATGAGAATGAATACCCAGTGCCCTACTGACCAAGACATTCAAGATAATGTTGCAACAGATGTGTATCCTGATGACAATGAATGTCTCCTTGGTTATTTGGATGCTAAAGTAGCAGATCATATGAAAAATGAGAATCCAGTGAGTAATGCCATTATCATGTTTAGGCAATATCTTGACCAACCATATGAGGACAGAAGAAAATCCCCACTTGCTTTCTGGAAGAGTAAGAAGTTGGTGATGGAAGAACTCAGCAGATTAGCTGAGAAGTATTTGTGTATTCCTGCAACTTCTGTCCCATCTGAAAGGGTATTTTCAAAAGCAGGCCAGATCATGAGTGAGAGGAGGAACAGGCTAAAAGGGTAGAATCTGGATATGTTGCTATTTCTAAACACGAATTTGTAAATGTGACAAAGAGAGACACCCTCAAGAGGTAGACAGCTGTCCTTTAAAAAGGAAACCAAAAACATTCAGCCTGTCAATTAATCTGAAGAAAAAACATTAGTAAAATTGATGTTATATTTTTAATATTAATATGTTTGCTGTAATGTATAGCAGTAATTAATATTCTTTTTTTTTTTTCAAGGGTAGCTATCCAGTGATGATCCCTTTTCATTTTTATTAATTCATTGATGTGTAGATGATTGTGAACATTTTGGTGCAATTCTTTTAGAATATGAATGACCATAAGTAGAGCATTAATTGGCAGTGCAAACTGTTTAAAAATGTATACAGTAAATTACTACAGTACATATGTATTCTGGTGCATTTGCAATAAGTTACTTACAAATCTTTTGGTTTATTGGTATTGCTGCAGTATTTGTTCTTTCACACTTACCAGTACATAAATTTTGCTTTATTGATACTGTTGCAATGTTTGTACTTTCATACATGATGCTTGATCAGTCAAAGACATTTTCTAATTTAGGTTGGTGCAAATATGTAATATTTCTTAAGAGGAAGAATAATTAAGGATTGGAATAATTTACCAAGGGAGATGTTCAATAAATTTCCAAATAATTTAAGAAAGATGAGGCTAACAACTAACTGGAAATCTGCCCCCTGAAAGAAAACCCTAAATTCAAATCATTGGTGATTGATTGATTTTTGATATTTCTCAATGTATCTAGATATAAACATGACTTCTTAGGTATATTTGTGTCTTCATAATATCCATAGATATACTTTATTTTCTAGTTTGGTTGTGTTTATTGTGATAAAGTAGGCCTACAAAAATACAGCAATTAGTTGACATTGTACTTTAAGGAGGCTACTGTTAGGTACACTTAAAAATGTAGATATTGGAGTACAGGTACTGGTACTTGATTTTATATTTTATTTTCAGTTGGCCATGTGAATTGTGATAAAACAGGCCTACAGAAAATAGAGCAATAACTTAACATTGTACTTAAAAGTATAGGTATTATTTTTCCAAATATATGTAATAACTGTTTACAATGCACAGGTACCTAATTTTTTACTTTGTTTAGAGATGGTCTAGTAAATTCTCATAAAGTAGACGTACAAAAAGTGCAGCAATATCATTGTACTTCAAAGTGTCCGCTGTTACCTTTAAACATGTAAATGTTGTTGTTGTTGTTGTAACCTATGGTTTTATTGGGAAGTAATTCCAATACAAAATTGATATCTCTAAACAACAGTAATATACAAATAACATTAATAATGTACAGATGTATTAGGAAACAGACTCTTGTTTCATCTTGTTCTTGGCTGGGTTGGGTTGAGTCCTGTGTTCTGCAGTAAGTGTTTTGAGTCCATCATTGACCCAGTAATTTTGCAGATGGTACACTTTTCTGTCGGGTAAATTTTGATTCTAGGGAGATGGACAGCTAAGCAGTCACGTCCTGCTTCCAATCTGAAGATCGCCACTGCTTCTTTCCTCAGCTTGCTTTTATTTTTGTCTGAGAGGTCATTTTTTCCATTTCTTCATTGCAGTAAGTTGGGTAGTTTCTTTCTTCCAATTTTCAAGGTTTTTATTTGTGATTATTATCTTGATTGAGTTAGCTGCCAGAGGTTTGTTCTCATGTAGGTACCGGTACTAGTGCCTTTTCTTACTAGTTTATCTGCCACTTCATTGCCTTCTACTTCTACATGTGTGGGGATCCATTGTAAAGTGATGTTTCACTTTAAAGTTTTTAATTTTGTTAGTAGGTATTTAATGTCATGAATTCTTGATGAATGGGTTTTGATATTTGAGGATACTGCTTGTATGGCAGCTAGAGAATCTGTGAGTAGGACTGCTTTTTCAAATTAATTGACTCTATAAATTAGATGTTGTAGGACAAGACAAATGGCTTATATTTCTCCATCGAAGTTGGTGTAAATATTACTTCCAAATATATGTAATTACTGTGCACAATGTAAAGGTACTTGATTTTATGCTTTATTTTCAGTTGGTCATGTGAGTTTTGATAAAGCAGGCATATTTAAAATAGAGCAATAAGTTAATATTGTACATAAAAGTAGCTACCAGTACTGATAGGTACACTTAAAAATGTAATTTTTTCCAGATATATGTAATAACTGTGTACAATGCCCAGGTACTTAATTTTCTACTTTATTATCAGATGGTTATGTAAATTATCATAAAGTAGGCCTACAGGAAGTGCAGCAATATCATTGTACCCAAAGTGTCCACTGTTACCTTTAAATATTACCTCCAAATATATGCAATTACTGTGTATAATGTAAAGGTACTTGATTTTATACTTTATTTTCAGTTGTTTATGTGAACTGTGATGAAGTAAGCCTACAGAAAATAGTGCAATGACATTTCAAAGTGGCTACTGTTAGGTAATACCAATATAAATTGTCCATTATTGGACATGATAAATTTTCCACCTAACTCATTCCTGGTTGCCAGTGTTTCACCTCAGTGTGCTAAGTTGGGCTCATCAGTCGGTAAATAGCACACCCACCAAGACGCACGGCCAGTGCATACCGTGGAGGCCACTGTGTAGGCTACTTGGAACCACTGGCAGTACCAGTGCACTATGAGAGACTGTCTCATTACCAAAAATTGATGTCTGCCTGGCCATCAGATAATATAGATGTTGATTCCCATAGGGAACCTGGAATATTTGTCCCGAATGAGTAAATTTATAATACCAATATAAATGGTTGTTATTGGACATTATAAATTTTCCAGCTAACTCATTCCTGGTTGCCAACATTTCACCCCAGTGCGCTACGTTGGGCTCATCAGTTGGTAAATAGCACACCCACCAAGACGCATGGCTAGTGCATACCATGGAGGCCAGTGCGTAGCCATATGGCCAGGCAGGCATCAATTTTTCATAATGAGACAGTCTCTCATAGTCCATTGGCACTGCCGGTGGCTCCAAGTAGCCTACGCAGTGGCCTCCACGATATGCACTAGCCGTGCGTCTTGGTTGTTGTGCTATTTACCAACTGATGAGCACAACTTAGCACACTGGGGCGAAACGCTGGCAACCAGGAATGAGTTACCTGGAAAATGTACTCATTCGGGACAAATATTTCAGGTTCCCTATGGGAATCACTATCTATATCATACTGTTTGGTACACTTAAAAATATAGGTATTACTTCCAAATATAGGCCTATATAATTACTGTGTGGAATGTAAGGATCAAGGATATAAGTGTTTGGTACAGTTGTAAAATTATTTTGTACTTTTCCATTTTCCATATGACAATCTTATAAGCTGCATGAAAATTTGTTTTGTACGACATGATTTGTTAACCATTCGATGCCCACAGAATTCGTGGTTTTATCCGCGATTATAAACTATTTCATTTATGATCCATCTAAAAAATGTACAATGCAGAGGATTTTGTCCTAACCTAACAGTTACTACTCGCAACCTTCTTGTAAGAATTTTAGGTTGTGGAATATCACAAATTAAATGTAATAATGCAGCTAAAATGGGCTACTTTTAATTTATTATTACAGAAAATGTCCTGTGTTTAAACCTAATTCTTAAGTGTCATTTGTGAATATATTACTATTTCGCGGTATATTATAGGCATATATTTGAAACTTCACTTAAATATGTGTTCAATGGGTTTATTTCTTTGTTTACGCGATCACGTTAGTCATTTTCTTCTGGACTCACAAATAAGTAAATCGAAAGAAAAATAACAGGAAAAGTAACTGGAAAGTATCGAATGTAATAATGCTCCTGCTGCTTAAAGCCGTAAACAACTTACAGAAACCGAATGCAAGGTTAGCGAAGAACCGAATGAAAACAATCGAATGAATATTCGATAGTTTTCTTTTAGAATCGAATAGTATTCGATTGTTGAATGTATTCGATAGTGCCCACCACTATTCATACTATACCTTAAGCCTACGTACCTAATGGCTCTAGACTTCAACGGAGTTATATTGTCCAGGTTACCTTAGGTACAATTCAGTTCCTGGCTGACATCTATCACATCCTTTCCTTCCCTCAGTTTCCTACTCCACATTCCCCTAATAATGTTAAATAATTCTGCGATTCTCCCCGGGTGCATCCATTCTCTGTTCAATAACTTTACAATTGTATACAACTGATTTTCGTTCTCAATTTTCTTTACATCCTCCTCATCTATAAATTTCTCTCGTATTTGCTTTGTCATTGAAGAATCTTTTATAAGGTGTGCCCATCCCATTTCTTCAGAACATAGTAAACATTTATTTTCATCTTTGTTTCGTCTGTATACTTAATTTTATGTATCCCCATTAACCACCATATTATACCCCTCATCCCATTTTTTGTTATAATCTCTACATTTATCCTCATTCTCCCACTTACATTACAAAATTCTTCTAATGACCTCTTACTTCTACAATGTGCATCAATACATTGCTTTTCTAAATCCTTAATTCTTAGAACTATTTTTTTACATATTCTCATCTTCTCTATATAGTCTCTTTTCCAGTAATATCCCATTCCTATCGTTTCCAAAATGTTCCGTACCCCATCCACCCAGTATCCTTGGTTCTGATGTTTCATTTGGTGTTGATATGCTACCTGTAATACTTCACCCCCTTCTCGCAGCTTCATTCTCAGCCAATACTTTATTATCCTTTTAATAATATCCACTTGCAGACTTATATCTTTGCACATCCTTCTCACTCCACAGTTAGCTCTACAACTGGGTAGACCCATAATTATTTTACCAAATCTACACGTAATTGTATCAAGTGAATCAACCCTCCCTTCAACTCCCCAAATTTCCGCTCCGCACAACACTTTAGATTTAACTACTGCATTAAAACATTTTTATACACTCTGTAGTCTGTGTTGGGCATCTTCTTCTCCAGTATGTTAATGGCTGACAGTGCACTCATGCCTTTTAGTTTCGACCTTTTTATTTGTTCTGTCCATTTCCCATTTCCACTTAATATCAAACCCAAGTATTCCACCTTCTTGACAACTTCTAACCTCATCTCGCCCATCCACCATTTTTCATTCTTTGACAATGTATATCCTTTTTTGCACACCATTACCTTGGTTTTCTGTGCATTAATTTTTAAATTCCACTCTTTGCAGTAATTTACCACTACATTTATACTACCCTGCATACTATTGGGTGTCAAAGTGAGCAGAAGGATGTCAGCAAAAATGAGACCTGGAATATCCTGGTTCTCGAGACTTGGATAAACCCCTGCCTCAAAACCTTTTGATTGAAAGATATCATTTATAAACAGTAGGAACAGTACTGGTGACAACTTACAACCCTGTTTCTGTCCTACTTTAGAGAATATTTCCCCAAATACTGCTCCCTACTTAGTTTTAATGCAGCACTTCACTTCTAAATATGTTTTCAACCGCTCGTATCATCTTCTGAGACACCCCTATCCTTCTCATCTTGGCTACAACCACCCCTCTGCTCACAGAATCAAATGCTTTCTCCAAGTTAATAGCAGTAATGTACAATTTTCCACCTTTCTTTTTTACATACTTATCCATTATTGTTTTCACTACAAAAATATTATCTGTTGTCCTCATCCTTTCTTTTAAGCCTGACTGAAGTCTCTCCAGAATCGATCCCCCTCTGCCCACTTCATTAACCTTTTGGCTAACACACCTGTGTATATTTTACTTAGGCCCGGTTTCATCAACACATGTTAAATATATACTAACAAGTAGTTAGTTAATACGGAGTTAGAAATTTAACATCTTGTTAGGTTTCTTGCGTTTCATCAAACTTTTCTTGTGAAATGTTAACTAATCGACTGTTAACTCTCCCAATATTGCGAACTGGTGCGAATCAAGGAGGCAGTGGTACGAACATGCTGTTTTACAGCGCGCTCCGATGCGCTTTTGTTTGAGCACAGCTGTAAAATATGGCGCGTGAAGTGAAACGGAATCGTAGTTCTAATTTTTCCTCCTTCGAAAAAGAGTTGTTAATTGAATTAGTTAGTAAATATATATATATATAAGTTATTGAGTGCAAGCGCACAGATGGCTTGACGATATAAGAAAAGAAAAGGCGCGGGAAAAGTCCGCGAGGGTTTCAATGGGGTAAACAGATACTTTTTTAGCGGATATCCGCTGTCACCTAACAAAATCACTTCGTTAATTGTCCCACTTCAAACTGTGCTCCGATATGGGAGTCATTAAATATTGTATTGTAGTGTGCAGAACCAGACCACCTAGCAAGTATATCCCTGATTTGGAGGTTAGGCTCACTAATCACCTGAACATTAACAGAGAATCCCTTTCGATTACGATATATTTCGGCCCAATTGCCTCCAGGTGATTGGATTCTTACATGTGTGCAATCTATTGCACGTAGAACAAACACCAGGAAAACGGCTTATTTCATAGAAGTCGCGGATAATTTGCTGACGCTCTTCTACTGAAGGGAATATTATATACCTCTTTCTCATGGATGCTATTGCTGCAGACACTCGACCAACAACTCTATTAACAGCGGCTTTAGAAATTCCAGCATTGTCTCCGGCCATTATGTGAAAATAACCAGTAGCAAAAACTCGTAATATTATCAGTACCTGCTACATTGGAGAAAGAGGTAAGTTTCTCTTCGTAGGATATTCTAACCTCACTTGAATTTCGTCAACAACCTTAGCAACGACTGTTTTCGATAACCTGTACCTATGAAGAAATTTCGGATCCGTCAAATTTTCAGTCATTACGTCGCTGAACTCTTCTTCGATCAGGATTGTTTTGTAAAAGATCTAAATAGAGCAATTCCGCCTCGAAAGCGAGATTCACAGCAGCCATTTTGGAACAGGTTGCTAAATGCTAATGTTAGCCATTTAACATTGGAAATGGCTGATGTTAACTTTAATACGCAGTTTAACATTTGTTAATGTTAACATTTGTTGATGAAACGCAAATTTTCTTAAATCGTATGTTAAAATGATTTAACACCTTGTTAAGTACTAACATGTGTTGATGAAACCGGGCCTTAATGTATCCAGCAACGTTATGCCCCTGTAATTATTTGGGTTAGATTTATCTCCTTTCCTCTTGTAGATTGGGCAGATCTCTCCCTTTTGCCAAGATTTTGGAAACTCCCCTCCTTCAAATATTCTGTTAAATAGTTTTACCATACTTTCTAGGATATTCTGTGCCACCTGCTTACAAAATTCGTTAGTGATGCCCGAAATCGCTCCTGATTTGCCTTTCTTGGCTTTCCCTAAGACCTCTCTTATTTCTTCTATCGATATTTCCTTGTCTATTGCAGGCATAGTACACCCCAGCCCTACTGGTATTCCGTTTTCATTTATTCTTGGTCTCCAGCTATCTTCAACCTCTAATAGTTTCTTATAGTGCTCCACCCAGATAGCCTGACTTATTTCAGTCTGCCACGGAAGCTTCCACATTCCACAAATCCTCCTAATTGTACTCCATACTTTCCTACTATCATTCTGTTTTGCATTGCTATTTAATTCAACAACTCTCTCTCTCCTCCTGCCATTCGGACTTGGTTTTATACAGTAATTCCCTATATTCTCTTCTCAAGTTACAAAGTTCCATGCATTGGTTTTCTCCCCCATGCTGTCTATACGCCTTCAATGCTTTCAGTACTTCATACTTTTTATGCCTGCATTCGTCATTGTAGCAATCTTTTCCTATTATGTTCTGCCCCTCCTTTATACTCATCTTCTCCCCTGCCATCTTTACAGTGTTTTCTATTATTTTAACTGATGTACTTGTTTGGTTAATCTCGATCATTGAGTCTATTCCAGCTTTCACTATCTGGCCCATTTCTCCCTCATAATAGTTCATAAACTCATTCTTTAGCTCCTCTTTCCACCTGTATTTAGTAACTAACGTTTCTTTGAATTTTATCCTATTGCTTGTTAATGCCCTACCCTCTCTCTATTTTACTCTGACAATAATTGGTAGATGATGTGACTCACCCCATTCCCTAACCTTCATGCATTTAATCACAGGCAACGCATTCCTGAAGCATAGCGCCAAGTCTATGCTACTACCCCCTGTTTCCGTTATGTATGTCAGGTTCCCTAATTCAACGCCATGCCACCATCCATTCAAAATATATAGTTCTACCGTACCACACAGCTCTAGCAATTTTTCTCCATTTTTATTACTACCCTTATCCTGGCTCACTCTCTTTTGTACATAAACTACTTCCGCCTCCTTGTCGTACACCGGCTTCTGGTCTGCAACCCTCGCATTGTAGTCCCCTATTATTGGAATGCCTGCATCCTCAAAAATGTTTTGAATTCTATTAATTTCTAGTGCCAACTCATCAAAGAAATCCCTTTTCGCAAATGGCGAGGCTTCAGGAGGGTTGCAGACAAAACCAATACATAAATCTGGCTCATTCTCATCGAACATCCTTATTTTGACCCACATCATCTCCTCCATTTCTGATTCAATTTGGACTATTCTAGCTTGCAAATCCTCCCTAACCATAACCATTATCCCACCCGCATATCTACCCCTGCCGGTTCGTCTTTCTTTTGCCTTATAGTAGACCGTGAACTCTTCTATTTCTACATTACTTTTCGGTGAAATCCAGGTTTCCACACATGCGAGGATATGCAAGCTACGTAACAACTCTTTAAAATATTCATTCTGTAACTTACTTCTAAGGCCTTCAATATTGATGCACCCTACTATTATCTGTAGTTATTTCTTTCTCCCCTGCCCCTCACTCTGGCTGTTCTTCTTAGACCTCGTAATCCTAGTAACACCCAATTCAACAGAGTTCTCATCTAGAGTATTAACACATTCCCTATCGAGGCCACCCTCGTTTAAATTACCTTTTCTGTGCCAGAAGTCCTTGAGACTCACATGTTTGCGTTTCGGTGTTGCGTCTCTCATGGAGTCAGCACTCAGCTGTCGCTGAAGGTCACCAGGACTGCCCTCACTATTCGTTGTCTCTGCGTCTGCTTCTTTCTCTCTCTGTCCTTGTCGCTTCACTACCTGGTCGTCACTCGCTGCTCCGCCTTCTGCTGATCTCAGCTGCCTCGTGCGTTCACCTCCCTCCTCGGCCAATGTACTCGCTGTGTTGTACATATTCTTTAACTGCTCTACCCCCCATGTTCTGGTCCACTTGTCGTCACCTACCACTAATTTGTTGCGCCTTATGTAGGCAATTAATCCTGCACGCCTAGTTTTTCCTAGGTGGAACTGCAGCATTTTCTGGTTCCTGAAGGCTTCTTTCTCTATCTCCTGTTTGATCCATAATTTTTCACCTTTCAATCGGCTTATATTATACAAAATCTTCTTCACTAGTAGGGTTGATACGAACCTCACTAACACTGGTCTCTTGCCTTTTGCTTTCCCCATTCTCTGTATCTCGTCAGTATCGGCCTCCCTGCAGCTAATCTTCAACCTCTCGTTAATTAGCAAAACTTTGGATACCAGATCTTCTTTAGTGTTTTCGGGTAGCCCATATATAAAAATATTTTTCTTTCGGGTTTCCTGCTGTCGCTTTTTCTCCTGCCATCTCAATTCTTTTATCTCTTACTCCATTCTTCTCACCTTATCCCTCAAACTTAATATTTCTTTATTATTTTGGACCACCATTTCTGTCACCTTGCCTACCTCCTCTTTCACTATTTCTCGTAGTTCACTAGATTGCTCTCGTGGTAACTCTCTCATTTGTTCAGCTTGAGCTTGAGCCTCACCGATTTCCCTTGTCTTCTCCATCTCTTCCCATCCAATCGCATTATCATGATCAGGTCCGGGGTTCATCTCGACCCCTCCAATGACTAACAACACTGCCATCGCTGATGCAGCCATCAAAAAATCAAACTCACCTGCTGTCCGGCTCTGCAACCCATGTTGCGCCTCGTGGGCCTGCCTCTACCGTGCCAACGACCTATTGTCGCCCGGTACAATTCTATTGAAATCCTCATGTCAGCACTCACTCACTCACTCAACAACCTTCCTATTCGCTTACACAATTACAACTGAGATATCAGTATCCTTCCCTATCCTAATAGAATGAATTCAACCCCATTTTCAGTTATTTTCACTTCCCAACCAAGTGTTTTTTCCGAAAACAAAAAATACATTTTTCTTTCTTTTTAATAGATATTAAAAATACCATTTTCACTAAGTTTTTGAGATATACTGTAGATGTGCTCATTTTAAAATTTCACTCCCTTTTTAGTTCCCCTTAAGTGGAGTTTCCGAAAACAAATCACCTAAGTTTCTTTACTTTTACAGGAGATTCCAGATATCAATGTTTACGTCTGTAACATTTTACTTTTCTGAGACATGCTGTAGATATAGTATTTCTATAAATTCACCCATATGTCACTCCTGTTCAACCCCCATTAATTGGATTTTCCAAAAACAAAAAATATGTGTTTCTTTATTTTTAAAGGAAATTTCAAATACCAATTTTCAGGTCTGTAATATCTTCCGTTTCTGAGATTTAAGTATCCTCATTAGAGGCATTCAACCCATTTTCACCCCTTTTTTACCCCTCCTAGTGGGATTTTCCGAAAACAAAAAAATATGTGTTTCTTTATTTTTAAAGGAGAATACCAATTCTTACATCGGTAAACTTTTAAAGCTTTGAGATAGAGGTAAACTCATTTTAAAAATTCGCCCCGTTTTAATCCCCTTAGCAACGGAATATCCAAAGATCCTCCCTTAGCGAGCACCTACATTGTAATATAAATGTAATGTATCCTCAAAATTTCATTTTTTCATGTCCAGTAGTTTTGGCTTGGCAATGATGAATGGGTCAGTCAGTCAGTTAGTTAGGGCATATTCTTTTATATATATACATCGTTGTAGATTATGTGCGTACCGGTATGTCATACGAAAAACTGTATATTTCTGTTTATAGTTATATGTAGTTTGAAAATATTACTGTGTATGTTACTGATATGTAAAACAGTGTATTGTATAGGTAACCAGTAATATGGTACCGTACTCGAAATGTTGAAATAATTGTGCGACATCGAAGGGCTAGGAAGTGACAACGCAGAGAGGTACCGTGCAGAATAAACAGCATTACTGAAACAACAACTATATACAATACTAGGTGATGTACCCATGTTTCGCTACGGAATTCTACATTGTA
The DNA here is from genome assembly GCF_040414725.1 of Anabrus simplex. NCBI lineage: Eukaryota > Metazoa > Arthropoda > Insecta > Orthoptera > Tettigoniidae > Anabrus > Anabrus simplex. The sequence continues at coordinate 187,525,335 of NC_090265.1, forward strand.
CACAGAATTCTAGGTTGGGTAGTGTGCACGTTGCGAGCAAGATTGTATTAAATTGTATAGCTCTTAACGTTACCGGTACTCTAGAAATGCGACGGCGTTGTCACCAAACGTCTTTTCTCACATGAAGACTGGGTTAGGGAATTTTCATTGTAATGGTAGGCTAATGGTAGGCCCGTTTGCCTACCATCAGTCACAATCAGGTTGGAGAGTTTTTATTATAATGGCAGACACTCACTCTCCACCTGCCTTTTTAAATCCTCAGAAAGACTTGGTTAGTGGTTTTCCCAACTGAAATGAACATGGTCATTATAGTGACGTCAGCAGGAATGGCGCGATTAAAAGCAATGCTTTAATATGAAATACTCGATCAAATGGAAAACCACACATTTTCACACTTTTAAAAAACAGTACTACGCTGCCGATCTAACAGTCCAAAGTTTAAAAGCAGGAATGACCAAACCGCAGACAGCCGTGATCCGTGAACAATCTTAGTCTTTTTGGCGGGGAGTATCGAATAGTGGAGAGTCCCAGGGAAAAAATATACAAATTTTTCCTCCAAGCCAGAGGAGAAACCACCTCTTCACTGCTAATTTGGATTAAAATGAATGTAGAATTGAATAAAAGTGAAGAGAAGAAGAAAAAGAAGAAGAAGAAGAAACTTTTTCTTAAAAATGCTCTTTTCAGGGTTCAGGTTTGAGTTATACTGTGAATTGTCGTGCTATAATTTGGAATAGGCCTAAATTGTAATTCTAGACCAGTTCATACTACTGCTAAGTGAGCCTCTGCCATAAGTGTGCACACTGCTCATTCAAAACAGCGTGTCAGAGTAGGGATCGAATAGCTGGAATACTATGATAAACCAGTGTGTTACGTACCAGCAGTATCAGAAAATGAGTGAACCAGAGGAGTGGTATCAATCAGTCACTACTGATCTGCATTTAGGGCAGTCGCCCAGGTGGCAGATTCCCCATCTGTTGTTTTCCTAGCCTTTTCTTAAATGATCGCAAAGAAATTGGAAAATTATTGAACATATCCCTTGGTAAGTTATTCCAATCCCTAACTCCCCTTCCTACAAACGAATATTTGCCCCAATTTGTCCTCTTGAATTCCAACTTTACCTTCATATTGTGATCTTTCCTACTTTTAAAGACACCACTCAAACTTATTCGTCTACTGATGTCCTCCCACGCCATCTCTCCTCTGACAGCTCGGAACATACCATTTAACCGAGCAGCTCGTCTCCTTTCTCCCAAATCTTCCCAGCCCAAACTTTGCAACATTTTTGTAACGCTAATCTTTTGTCGGAAATCACCCAGAACAAATCGAGCTGCTTTTCTTATTTTATCCTGTTCTTGAATCAAGTAATCCTGGTGGGGGTCCCATACACTGGAACCATACTCTGGTGGGGCTCTTACCAGAGACTTAAATGCCCTCTCCTTTACATCCTTACTACAACCCCTGAATACCCTTATAACCATGTGCAGAGATCTGTACCCTTTATTAGCAGTCATATTTATGTGATTACCCCAATGAAGGTCTTTTCTAATATTAACACCTAGGTACTTACAGTGATACCCAAAAGGAACTTTTACCCCCATCAACGCAGTAATTAAAACTGAGAGGACTTTTCCTATTTGTGAAACACAAAACCTGACTTTTAACCCCGTTTATCATCATACGATTGTCCACCGTCCATCTCACAACACTATCGAGGTCACCCTGCAGCCGCTCACAACCTTGTAACTTATTTATTCCTATGTACAGAATAACATCATCTGCTAACACTTCCACTTCTTTACACATAAAATTGATATATATAAGAAAACATAAAGGTCCAATAATACTGCCTTGAGGAATTCCCGTCTTAATTATTTCAGGGTCAGATAAAGCTTCGCCTACTCTAATTCTCTGAGTTCTATTTTCTAGAAATATAGCCACCCATTCAGTCACTCTTTTTTCTAGTCCAATTGCACTCATTTTTTCCAGTAGTCTTCCATGATCTACCCTATCAAATGCCTTAGATAGGTCAATCGCAATACAGTCCATTTGGCGTCCTGAATCCAGGATATCTGCTATATCTTGCTGAAATCCTACAAGCTGAGCTTCATTCGAATAACCTTTCCTAAACCCAAACTGCCTTCTGTCAAACCAGTTATTAATTTCACAAACATGTCTAATATAATCAGAAAGAATGCTTTTCCAAAGCTTACATACAAAGCATGTCAAACTGACTGGCCTCTAATTTTCACCTTTATGTCTATCACCCTTTCCTTTATACACAGGGGTTACTATAGCAACTCTCCATTCATTTGGTATAGCTCCTTCAACCAAACAATAATCAAATAAGTATTTCAGATATGGTACTATATCCCAACCCATTGCCTTTAGTATATCCCCAGAAATCTTATCAATTCCAGCTGGTTTTCTAGTTTTCAACTTTTGTATCTTACTGTAAATGTCATTGTTATCATAGGTAAATTTTAATACTTCTTTAGTGTTACTCACATCCCCTATCTGGACATTATCCTTGTAATCAACAATCTTTACATACTGCTGACTGAATACTTCTGCCTTTTGAAGATCCTTGCATAAACACTCCTCTTGTTCATTAATGATTCCTGGAATGTCCTACTTTGAACCTGTTTGTGCCTTAAAGTACCTATACATACTCTTCCATTTTTCACTAAAATTTGTATGACCACCAGTTATGCTTGCCATCATGTTTTCCTTAGCTGACTTCTTAGCTAGATTCAATTTGCTAGTAAGTTCCTTCAATTTCTCCTTACTTCCATAACCATTTCTAACTCAATTTCTTTCCAGTCTGCATCTCCTTCTTAGTCTCTTTACTTCTCTGTTATAATATAGTGGATCCTTACCATTCCTTACCACCTTTAAAGGAACAAACCTATTTTCACATTCCTCAACAATTGCTTTAAACCCATCCCATAGTCTGTTTACATTTTTATTTACCATTTTTCAGCGATCATAGTTACTTTTTTTAAACTCCCTCATGCCTGTTTTATCAGCCATATGGTACTGCCTAATAGTCCTAATTTTAATACCTTCCTTTCTTTCACATTTATTTTTAACTACAACAAAAACAGCTTCGTGATCACTAATACCATCTATTACTTCGGTTTCTCTATAGAGCTCATCTGGTTTTATCAGCACCACATCCAAAATATTCTTCCCTCTAGTTGGTTCCATCACTTAATCAGGTGCCCTTCCCATATTAACTTACTTGCCATTTGTTGGTCATGCTTCCTGTCGTTCGCATAACCTTCCCAATTGACATTTGGTAAATTGAGATCACCTGCTACAATCACATTCCTTTCCATATCATTTCCAACATAGCTGATTATCTCATCAAATAATTCTGAATCAGCGTCAGCGCTACCCTTTCCCGGTCTGTACACTCCAAAGACATCAAGTTGCCTATTATCTTTAGAGAAGAGCCGTACACCCAGAATTTCATGTTTTTCATCCTTAACTTTTTCGTAGCTTACAAATTCTTCTTTCACCAGAATGAATACTCCCCCTCTTACCATTCCTATCCTATCTCTACGATACAGACTCCAGTTCCATGAGAATATCTCTGCATCCATTATATCGTTTCTCAGCCATGATTCAACTCCTATTACAATATCTGATTATATATCTATTAAATTACTTAAATTGATTCCTTTGTTTACAATGCTTCTACAGTTGAGCACTAACATTTTTATGTCATCCCTACTTGATTTCCAGTTCGCTTTTCGCTTAACACCGCTCCCTAGGCCACCCCGTTTCCCTGAATGTACCTGCCTGTAACCCTTGTAAACAACTTTCCTAACTTATATGTACCACTGCGGTTTAAGTGAACGCCATCTCGGCGCAGATCCCTGTCTCCTACCCACCCATTAGGATCTAGAAATCTCACTCCCAGTTTCCCACATACCCACTCCGTAGTCTCATTTAAATCCCCAATCACCTTCCAGTCAGTATCCCTCCTACAGAGTATTCCACTGATAACAATCTCCGCTTCCTTAAACTCATCCGTGCTGCATTTACCAGATACCACACATCCCCAACTATGTTATGGTATGGTATGCTAAAGAAGAAAATTATCTAACTCCCCAGCTATTTCCCGCCAGTATTCAGTCAGGCTGTTATACCCGGTACGCAGCAGTTGACTGGCAGCATAAGAGACACTGAACATCACAACAAACAATGGTCAATGTAATGTTATTTTTGATCAATGTTACGCGCTTTCGATATTGTAGGCCTTCACATTTAGTTTTCTTCCGACTCTGAAATACTACTCTTATCATAGTCAGTACGTTAAAATGGAAAGAAACATAAATAATCGGAAATTTTATTCTCTATGATTTCTGTTATGTTGTAGGTACTTTTCGATAGGACCAATAACATACCTATGTATTTAAAAATTAAATTTTAGGCGCCTTCCCGTTAACTACAATTTCATCCAGGGTAAATTTTTTATAGCTTAGACTGTAGTTTCTTATTCCTCGACTCTATATACAGATTATCATTAAATTCTGTTAAGCCATTTTCTCGTGGCTCGGCGTTGATATGGACTTAGCAACAAAAATACAAATTCATGAATATCTGTGTTATCTTAGCCGGTACGGTAAACATGTATGACATAAAATAATGATCAGAAAATTAATTTTATACCTGTATAACTTTAGTCATGTAGTATTGGGACCTTTCCCACCATCCCCCATAGCTCATGGTACCATGTGCCAACAAAGAGGTGATCCTGTCGGGTCATGAACACATGACACCATGCTCCACGGAAGGTGATGGTCAAGGGACCTTTTCGGCCTGTGACGATTCCCTCTCATTGGGATTGAATAAGTAATCCACTCACATGAGAAGTCAACGCCCTACGGCACAGCAAGGTCGCTGCTAACTCTCCCGTTCCTAAGATCTGAACCCCCGGCTACTCAGAGTCGCAGACCGTCCGCGGCGATAAAATATAATATCTTACAACTAACTTAAAGGCATAACATGAACGGAAGAGGTTATGGATGCTAATTATCGGTAACAATTAGGCACGAATACATTTTCTGAATATTTAATTCACTCCCGTTGAACATATTTACAATCTACAACCTTGAACATCAAAGTTAAATTACATCCATTGAATTTTAATACCAGCAACGGACAACCATGTCCGGGCTATCACCCAAGTGAAATTTTGATCCACATCATTATAAGATTCATTATATGGTCTATTGACATCACGCTGTTGAATATTATAACACAAAACAATCACCTATTCGGATTAAGCACCTGGGTGTTCACATATAGCTTCAAACAACTCGGAGAAATTTGAGTTGCGTTTACTACACTCTTGGTTGATAAGCTTGGTTTCGAATTTACGGACACGATTATTTTACCTGCTGAGTACGGTAAACAGTATTATAATGAACCTAACTTTTTACAAAAAAAATTATAAGAAAACTATGACCTTACGGGTATAAATATTCCCGGGATTAATTCCCAAATTACATATTTAAAACACAGCAAGTTACACTAATTTACCCTAAGATTAGAGTGGCCACCTACATCGAACATAACACGAGAAATATAATATTTAAAGAATTTTAAAAAAATCATAAAATGATAAACAACTTCACGGCGTTACAACCTCTCGCAAAAACATGAAATGCACACAATTCTAGTTACTGCTAATCACCTCATTTGAGGACTAACTATACACATCATAGGGCCTGAACCCTCCACTCAAACGAACTACCAAAGGATTTTTCACGAAGTCTCAATTAAACAAATCAATTAGCATCAAAACAACATCCTAGTTACACTATTTTCACACCTGGAAGAGAAAACACATATTATAACATTTCCCATACATGGTATCGGCATCTGGTTTACCATTAGCCGTCGTTTGTGTGACTAACTCCCTTTTGTCATGTCCGAGGTACGAACGGAAGACCAACAGGTCTCTCGAGTCGGGGAACCTGAAAACTCAAGACCCTATCTATCGCTTCTACATGTGTATGAATTTAGTGTTCCTGCATTGGCCCAACTTAGCCTTATTAGAATGTGGTAATCGATTAACAAAAACATTTACTAGCAGAGCGAAAGAGGGTTCGAGGAATAACACTTCCTTGAGAAAGACGGCCATACAATTTGCCTTTTAGCAGACCTAGTTTGACACAAGCGAGCTCCGACCCTCCAGGGGTGGGATGCCATAAATTTCTTTGTCAACCGCCCGCACACCGGCCACATCCTTTTTTTAAAACCCAACATTAGTGCGTTTACAAAGCCTATTCAGTGGGCCAATTTATTCACGCGAACAAAAATAACAAATACAAACAGTTGCATAGAATTATGCTCTAACCCGCTCAGGTATTCTTCATCGGAACAATCTCTCAACTTTTGGGCCGTTACATTATTTTACTCTCTCTCTCTCTCTCTCTCTCTTATAGGAGTCCGGAGTTCCATCCTCGTGCCTCTCATAGTAAAACTACCACAATCCACGGGCTAGCAAACTAGAGTTTAATAATATCACAGAATTTACTAATAACAATAGTCATAATAATCACAATAATGATAATAACCATAATAATAATAATAATAATAATAATAATAATTGTTACGGAGTTTTCCGTGGTAGGTAGAGGTGAAAGAAGGTGCGGGTGTGAATAGGTCTCCAGCTACGAAAGTAAGATTAATTTAAAATTTAACAAGGTTATATTTTCTTTTCAAAAACAAAGAAATAACAAGCATGGCAGGTACAAAGTAGCAAGTCAAAAAGGGTAGTTACAATATTTACAGGAATTGGGCTTCGCGCCCTGATTTTACACTGCTTGGGCAATCAGCTCAGTTTTACCCCAAACACGAGTTTTAATAGAGGGGCAGAAAACCCCATTCATACCTAGGAGCCCTTGCTCCAAATTACACAGAAAAGCCTCCACGAGGCATACAACACTCAATTTTCCAAAAGAGCCACTCGCTCTCAAAATTTAAGCCTCTCCCAGGCCACACCAAACTCCACCTTCAAGTTGTCCTCACTGGACATAGACACAGGGGTAAAATACCCAACCTACTGAGGTCTATTAAATAAAAATGGGCAATTACATGACCTCTAAAATAACAATTTGAGAGGAGGCGATCTTGCACTCCTAATACACTTGTTTTTAAAAACCTAATCTGGCTCTAGGCCACTAATGCAAGGGCTAATCCCATACTACCGAGGTGACTTTAGAAAAGAGCCATTTGTTTTACATTAACGAAGAATAGGTTGAGAAAATAAGTTCACCTCAAGACAATGTGAGTGGGAGCTCGAGAGGGTTAGCACTCTCTATCCCAATATGCAGCTTAAAAGAGAATAGAAGAAAAGATCGTTACATTTTAGGAAAAGGTTACATGGAGGAACGCTTCGCACCCGCCCCGAGAGTTAAACTGCTGAGCTAGCAAAGAAAGAATTTATTAATCGGCCATTACCTTATTGATGACCGCTGCCGAGGAAAGAGGCGCTTCCCGCCTCCTGCTATGTACTTTATACACTGAAAGATGGAACAGAAGTGGCCCGGAGACCCTAAAATCAGCAGTTTAAATACTCTCGCAGAAGGTTCTAGGCGTTAGGGGAATGAAAACACCCTCCCGCGATGATTTTATTGGTAGATCAATAAACCCCCTACACAATACTTTTTTTTTTTGCTAGGGGCTTTACGTCGCACCGACACAGATACGTCTTATGGCGACGATTACACAATACTAAGAAGAAACACATAATTGGTGGAAAATTAATTCAAGAAATTCGGGATAGGCTAGATTTAAAACAAGGGGAAAGAAGGGGTTAATATTGCCAACTTAACCAATGACTGAAAGAAATTTAGCAAAGAACAAACATTTGAAATAAAAATTTCTCCAACAAAATAGTTCTTTGACTCCGCACTAGGTTGCACTATTGTTGATCTTCAGTAGTGTCCTCTAGAAGAGAAAGTTCACACTTCTTACTTCAAGTGAAACAAAACCACATCAAAAATGACACAGTTCAAAAACTCAAAATTTTCCACGTGGTGACATCTTCTGAGAAAGTAGAGAATTAATAGCGTAGATAAAGTTCAGACTTCCTCCAGCAGAGGAGTTTCAACTGGCGCACATTTTAAATTAGCGGAGTGGAGGTGTACCGCCCGGTACAGACCTCCCCCCCCCCCAAAAGTTCCTCCCGGGGTGACACATGAAATTGTTTGAAAACAAGGTCCAAGTTTTGATGTAGATATGGAGATTAATTGCCAAAAAAAATGTATAAGATTTTCTTAATTTGGTTTGATTTAGTTTCAAAATTTTGTTGTTGCAGATGAAGAATAGTTTTTAAGTTTGTAGAAGTAGAATTCTGAGGATAAACTTTTAATACTTAAAAGTGATGAAAAATTTTGCAATGTCCACCAAATATTGCTGTTGAATTCCCGAGTGTAGTCATTGCTTATCGTAACTGTCCATGTAGTTGAGGTTGATGAAGTTGGATGGCCAGACCGGCCGTTGCAGCTTGCGTCCAAAGGAGGCCGCTCGGACCCCTCAAGTACCCTGAGATACCGTTCGCCCGCACTATGAGGGGAGCAGAGGTGTTGAAACACGCCGCGCCCGCGGTGAACATAGACAGGCTGCGGGCAAGTAGCAGGTCGTGCGCCGCACATCAGCCTTGGCCGGGAGGAGAGCTCCGGGTCGCCGTGCACATGTCGTCCTCGCTGGGGCCGAGGTGCGAATTTATGTCACTCGCGTTCCTTCGTGTCGCACCGCGATCAAACTATAGATGCGCACATCATGTTTACACAGTTCAGATTTTTACTGCAGATTCGCACTGAAATCCGACTTTTCACACTCCCGCTCACTGAAAATTTATCATACAAAGAGAGGGAAATCAGACCAAAAATCGGCCGTGTGGTCACCTCGTAGACTCCTCGAAGACTGGTGTCCACCCTCATATGTGCAGGCAAATATAAGGGCTCCCTAGGGTGGGGAATGCTTGGGAGACATCTCCCTCCTACACATTTCAGTTTTTCAGATCCACAAGCCTTACGAATCCCAGCGATGCGGCAACTTGTGTGGCCAACTACTCCGAAATACCAGATGTGATGCGGAACTCAGGATGATCGGTGGACTTGTAGTAATTAATTCCAATACAATCGGGGTGGGGGTAGTACTCGCTATTAGCATTTGGCGACACTGTAGGCGTGGGTACGCCGAAGCAGTTACGTAATCTTATGAAGATGCATTTACGTAGGTGAGATTATTCTACCTTGTTTTTCAATTTTGCCATTCATCCAATATTCCTCTTATTACTCTGCCGTATGTTTTCTGGTTAGTTTAGCCTTTATTGAGCTGAAAACACCCCTGAAATCACCCCATCGCTTTGGCATCGCTGTGCGTTGGCGTTTGTTTTCAAGATGGAGTCAGCAAAATTGTATTCTTCTTCCCCTTGTTCTATGCTACGCGCGCAGTTTGGGAGTTTTTCTGAGCCACCCACTGGGAGCTCTAGGCGCCTCTGTGTCGCGAAGTGTTATGCAATATGACGCTACTGCCAGCATCCACACAAAGGAAGCTACAAGCCTACTAATTTCTTCAATATATAATTCGAAATAATTATTCATGTGACTATACGGTCACAGTATTTATCGGTAGGACCACTAATAATATACAAATTCGAGAATTAAATGTTAGGCCTTCCCCTAAAATATCATTTCACTCAGCGTGAATAAAAATGTATAGCCTAGATTGCAGAGGGTCATCCCCCGACTTTACATACCGATTTTCATTAAATTCTCTTCAGCCGTTTTCTCGTGATGCGTTTATTAATGCATACATATAGACAGACAGAAATTACGGAAAAGTAAAAAGTGCGTTTCCTTGTTACTGTGAAATTGCCCGATACAGATATACCATTATTTTCAAATTCTGAGCAATGTACAGACAAAACTCTTATCATAGTCAGTGCGTTCAAATCGAATGAAACATAAATAATATATATATTGTACATTACTATCCCTCGTCTATCAGCTGGTGGGGTACTTGGCTAAAATATGGCGGTTAGACGGATGTGGCCATACTGTCACTATAGGGTCACTTTAGCGACAACGGATTAGGCCCGCTTTCTACCGTCCGGTTTTCGATTTCTTTTGTCTGTTTTGATTTTGTAAGTACTATGTGCGCACTTTTTATCGATAGATTTGTGTACTGGTTTGAGGAGTAAGGTGGGAGGGAGCACTTCTGGTTCCGTTAGTACTGCCAACTGAATGGAAATGAAATCTGAATTGAATCGATATGATCGATCGATATGAATTTTCTAATCCTTTGTTATTTTAAGCCAACAACTGTGTCACACACACATTATATAACATTTATATAACATATCTCGATGCGAATCTTATTCCTAGAGCGAATTCTATAGTTTGGCTTTGCTGTGTAAATAACAACAGTACTAGCAAATACAGTAGAGACAATACGCGACACTTACGGATTTACAATGTTACGATTCTTTATTTTCAATTGATCTCTGAATGAACAACATTATCGCTTAAGAACCAAGTTTTTTCGATTTCCATTTCCACAATTTATACGACGCACGGAACATTTTTAAGGATCTCTATTTTTTAACATAATATAGCGCTTCTCTGGTTTCCTAAGCCTCCTCGCGCAACAATTGCCTTGTTCCAAAAAATGAAGAGCCTTTCCAACATCCATGTATTTTGACGTCTTTCAATACCTTATAAAATACGACGTAATCTTCTTCGAATATACAACAGCTAAGAAGAAGCCAGCATTCAACCTACTATTCTTCTTTATTACATCATTTAGTGCACAGTGGTCTTTTATAATATACGGCGCACCGAACTTTACATAACTTCCGCTCAGTGCTTCGTCAATTGGAAGAGTTATTATTTTTAATATATCTCTACTCAACTTCCCACATGGTATGTACCTTTAAAAAGATTGTACTTGTGTTTACATTGTTTATGTTTTCTTCGATATTTACGCTTTAATTTACTTCAGGCTGATGATGACCTATTACTAGGTCGAAACTAGTCCTTATGTAATTTTCATTTTGTATTGAAAAGGTGGACCAATAATAATATATTATTTTACTCTATTGTAATCACAGTTCAATTCGGATCTATCATTATGAAACTTATTTCTTTTAATTATTTACTTACGGATTTAGCCTTGCTACAATGGGAGACAATTCGACGGTGACGCTCCTAGTGACTTGACCTGAAAAATCGCGCTAAATTCAAATATCAATGAAAATGTATATACGGAAATGGATAAATAAATTACGTCTATAAAGAAAGTGTTATTGAGATATTAACTTCGGAAGTTGCTAAAGCAATTCTGGATAAATGAATGAGAATTATTTAAAAGGTTATTATTCAAAGACTGAAATTAGACATATAAACAAGATGTGAAATGGACTGTTGTGAAATGGGTTGATCTTTCATTATGCATTACCTTTTTTGCTTTAGCATTCCTGTCTGAACTTTTACGGTTGGATTTGTCTTTTTTCTCATTTAAAAACATTGTATCATCACATTAAGACACTTGTCAATAAAAATATCGGCACATTCCTTACACATATGATGCAATGAATTAACATTTAATAGCTGGACAATTTTCCTCTTAACATGAAGCCTACTAACAGAAAGAAAACCTATAAAACCCCGGCTTTAATCTGAGAAGAGGGATAACAGAAAGAAAAGTATGAAAATGTTGTCGATAATGATGCTTTGAGGAATATTTACGTACAATTAGAGTAAAAATGTAACATACCCTTGGCTGTATAGTCGAGGATTTTTAAAGTCGTTGGCCTGGAAATGATCTGAACAGATCTTATAATTCTTATATAAGCGTAACGTCCCTTCTTTCTTGTACACCTTATCCAAATCACTTCTGTGACATTTCAAAACCCACAGATCACACCTACAACAACACATCGGTTTTGAAGGTTAACTTCTGCACTATAGGATAAAATATGCGTATTACATTTTAAGCCAATTAAAATATGGGTCGAGCAGGTCAGAAGGTTATGAAGTACTATAAAGATCTCTATCACTGGAAGAATATATATGCAAACACAATATTACTTACATTTTCTTGTCACGAGGGAACCTGAAGAACGACCGCGCATTCTTCTCTACTTCATAGTTACTGCAGCCAAACACAGCACATACCTTTCCCCTCATGTTGAGAGGAGATATCAAGGAATGACACACACTACTATTTAATTATGTCAACTCACTGAAAACGCATAAATAACACCAAAAACTTCACACAAAAATACACGTACTCTTATGACAGAATCAGTAGCAAATACAGTAGAGATAATACGCGACACTGAGCGAGATATCGAGGGACAGCTACTGGAGCTCACTCTAGCTGATAGACCTGAACAATACTGATTCTCTCATAAGAGCACGTGTATTTTTGTGTGAATTTTTTGGTGTTATTTATGCGTTTTCAGTGAGTTGACATAAATAGTAGTGTGTGTCATTTCTTGATATCTCCTCTCAACATGAGGGAAAGGTATGTGCTGTGTTTGGCTGCAGTAATTACGAAGTAGAGAAAAATGCGCGGTCGTTCTTCAGGTTCCCTCGGGACAAGAAAATGTAAGTAATATTGTGTTTGCATATATATTCTTCCAGTGACAGATTTTTATAGTACTTCATAATCTTCTGACCTGCTCGACCCATATTTTAACTGGCATAAAATGTAATATGCATATTTTATTCTATTGTGCAGCAGTTAACCTTCAATACCGATGTGTTGTTGTAGGTGTGATCTGTGGGTTTTGAAATGTCACAGAAGCGATTTGGATAAGGTGTACAAAAAAGAAGGGACGTTACGCTTATATAAGAATTATAAGATCTGTTCAGATCATTTCCAGGCCAGCGACTTTAGAAATCCTCGACAATACAGCCAAAGGTATGTTACATTTTTGCTCTAATTGTACGTAAATATTCCTTAAAGCATCACTATCGACAACATTTTCATACTTTTCTTTCTTCATCCCTCTTCTCAGATTAAAGCCGGGATTTTATAGATTATCTTTCTGTTAGTAGGCTTCATGTTAAGAGGAAAATTGTCCAGCTATTAAATGTTAATGCATTGCATCATATGTGTAAGGAATGTGCCGATATTTTTATTGACATGTGTCTTAATGTGATGATACAATGTTTTTAAATGAGAAAAAAGACAAATCCAACCGTAAGAGTTCAGGCAGGAATGCTAAAGCTAAAAAAAGTAATGCATAAATAAAAGATCAAGCCATTTCACAACAGTCCATTTCACTTCTTGTTTATATCTCAAATTTCAGTCTTTGAATAATAACCTTTTAAATAATTCTTCATTCATTTATCCAGAATTGCTTTAGCAACTTCGAAGTTAATATCTCAATAACACTTTCTTTCCAGACGTAATTTATTTATCCATTTCCGTATATACATTTCCATTGATATTTGAATTTAGCGCGATTTTTCAGGTCAAGTCAGTAGGAGCGCCACCGTCGAATTGTCTCCCATTGTAGCAAGGCGAAATCCGTAAGTGTCGCGTATTATTCAAGTCTACTCGCTAGAGAGAAAGAGCTCCAATAGCTGTCCCTCGATATCTCGCTCAGTGTCGCGTATTGTCTCTACTGTATTTGGTACTAGCACGTAAAGTGTACGCCAGATGTCGCACAGCGATGCATAAGCGATTCATAGTTTGTGTTACAAAGATTGCCAGTACGAATCTAGAAGCAGGGAGTAAAGAATACTCTCTACTCCCTGTCTCGAAGATTGCCGTGGTCGACCGATTAGTCAGTTGGTTCCTTGCAGCGAATCAGTACGGTTGTCTTGCCTAGTGTGTCCGGTTGGAGAGTTACATACGGGCGAGTGTGGTGCAGTGCAGTGTGTGCCATAGTGCTGTGTGCGTAATATGGCAGAGTACAGTGGGGGTGATAAATCACCCGATTCGTTAAAGTTACCGGTTGAACGGGAATAGTCATTCGTATGGATGAAGATGATCCATTACCTGCTTCTAATCAACAGAATAGTGCTTCTGCTCAAAAAACGGAAGGAACGAATAATCCACCCAATTCGGATTCTACTCCGCCTGTTATCATCGAAAAATATCCTACTACTCATTATGGACCATATATTGTGTTTGTGGAGTCTATTAATTCGCAAAACCTCAGTCATTTGCACCCGATGGCTTTGGGGCGCAAATTTCATGATGCTAATCTCAGTGTCAAGTCTATCACGCGTAAGGGGCGGGATCGCCTTCGACTTTAATTTTCCTATGCAGTACAAGCAAATGAGTTCTTAACCAATCCTGTGCTTAATACTTTAAAAGTTAAAGCATTCATACCCAGCTCCAATATCATGCGTGTGGGCATTATTCGTGATGTCGACAAAACACTCACTGAATCGGAGATTCGCAAACACTTAAAGCCTACCGTACCCGTCAAATCTGTTAAACGCCTCAATCGACGAGTCACACAACAAGATAAGACGGACTATTTACCTACGGGTTCTGTCAAAGTAACACTTCGAGGTCAGGCATTACCTCCCCATGTGTCATTCTATAGTGTGTATATGGAGGTGGAACCTTTTTTCCAATTCTGTGTCGTAAATGTAATAGATATGGCCATCGAGATAAAGTTGTAGGGCAATTTCTACTAGATGTGGTTGATGCTCTCTGGATCATGTTATTGCTGACTGTCAGGAAACCTTTTTTCAAATGTGTTCATTGTAGTTGACCCCATATGACTGGTTCTAATTCATGTCCTGAACAACAGCATCAAATCCAGATCAAAAAACTCATGAGCACTGAAAACATCTCTTTTAATGAAGCAGTGTCTAAACTTCATCCTCCCAGCTATTTTCCCGAACGGAACCCGCAACAATTTCCCCCTTTAACACCGACTGTAACTCCTATGACTCCTATGCTTCCAAGAAAGCGAAAATTTACCCAAATTATTACTCCTAAATCTCGGCCGGTACCTGCACCCGGATATGATCACGCATGTTATCTAAATCTTATTCGTGTACCTCCGGCACCAGCTTCTCAGCCCCTTTCAGTAGCCTCTACTCCACATTCAACTACCCTATCTGTACCTACCACTTCCGGTGGCCAGTCAGTGCACGGCAGTGTATCCCAGCCCCCGTCCGTAGATAATACCCAACGGAAACGTTTGCATTTACAACAAGACATTAGTAGTAAACTTGTCCAATTAATCCAATTACTGGGTGACAATCAACAAGTACCTCATGTGCTTCATATGTTAAAGGATAGTGTGCATTGTATGTTTTCTTTCTATGATCAGCCTCACGCAATGGAATGCTAGAGCATCCTAACTAAACAGCATGAATTACAATTACTTCTACAACAAACGCAACCTCAGTTTGTTGCTTTACAAGAAACATGGTTTTTGCCGAGTCATTCCTTTTCTGTTAAAGGTTACAATATTGAACGATATGATGGCGGAGTAGCATTTCTCATTCAAAATACTATCTCCTATCAATTATTACCCGTTGCTATTCAGCTGCCTTCTTCCTTCAGTATTGGTATCATTTATCGTGACATCTACATCATTAATATATATTGCCCTCCAGACATTTATTTTTCGGAAGAACAATGGTCGACCTATTTTGCTCAATTTGATCATCCCTCAAAACTACTTATTCTTGGTGATATGAATTGTCATCATACAGTATGGGGTAGTGCCTGTGATTCGTCCAAAGGAACTCATCTCTTAGATGCGTCATATCAACATAATTTATTAATACTTAATGACGGATCTCCTACAAGATTGACCCCCCCCCCCCAGGTTCCGCGCCCAGTGCGGTGGATCTCACTCTATGTCGTAGTTCGATGGCAACACTTACAACCTGGCATACATTGGTGGATTCTTTTACAAGCGATCACTTCCCCATTCTTATAACCTATGGCCTGAGTCGACCGAATCAGTCGCTGTTTGACAGTAACTCTCCCCTCTCTATACGATCGCTTAAAAATTTTGATGCGAATAACTTTCGGCACTTTATTGAGAATCAACTTTCTCTTACGCCAGCACATCTGCTTACATATGACTTACTTCTACAGATCGTTTATCGATATATTAATATTTACCACCCCTTTAAAGTAGTTCACACTCCTAATTCACGACAACCCTGCTTCTTGCGTTGGTGGGATGCTGAGTGTCATAATATCATACAAAAGCCTAAGACTCTTTCGCTTGTATAGGAAAAATTTATCGCCTCATAACTACTTCACCTTAAAACATCATATTGCCTATTCACGCAGAGTTTTTAATGCCAAACGCCGGGAATCGTGGAAGCGTTTTATTTCATCACTTACAACTTCAACGCCGATTACGCAAATCTGGAATGCTGTTCGTACATTGACTCGTGTTTCTCATCTTGCTGCTAGTGCGATAATTCCTACTGATGTGCTTCAGCTGTTCTTACATTCTCTTACCATGGACTATGTTGTTCTTACCAGTATCTCGTCCCAGACCGAAACCAGTCGTCCCTCTTCTGTTTTATTACAGCCTATCACTCTTTTTGAATTCGAAGCGGTCCTCCCTACAGCCTCTCATTCAGCACCTGGCCCAGACTACATCACCTACAGTGTGCTGCACTTATTGCCTTCCAATGCTAAGCACATTATTCTTACCTACTATAACAACATATTATCTACACTTACAGTGCCCTGTTAGTGGAATGTTTTTTTTCTTGTGCCCATCCTCAAACCGAATAAATTACCTTCTGATTTTCATAGCTACCGTGGAATTGTTCTTAGTTCATGTATGCGAAAAACATTTCTTAAAATATTACTTCAGAGATTTCTTTGAGTACTCGAATATTATAACCTGACTCCAAAAAACCAATATGCGTTTCTTAAAGGACGTAGCACTCAGGATGCTATCAATGCCTTCGTAATTGACCTCCTTTTGGCCAAAGCACGTCATCATAGTACTATTGCTACGTTCCTGGATATTCAAAGCGCATATGATTCAATTCCATTACATATGTTATGGGACTGTCTTTTAGCCAAGAATTTCCCTCCTGATTTTATTTCCCTTTTACAACAATTATTTACCTACCGTACTCTTATTTTACAACCGTATCAACACCATATTTCTAGTCGACAGTCGTCCTATGGTTTGGCGCAAGGGGACATTTTCAGTGGGATACTTTTTGCACTTTACATGAGCGATTTTGTAAGCTTAATAACGCGTTCTGCACGCATAATAGCTTATGCTGACGATATCGTCCTTTATTTTTCTCACACCAACGTTGATACATGCCGTGCACGAATGTCGCAACTCCTCACTGAAGCTATTTCGTGGTTGGAATCTCAAGGTCTTCAACTTGCAATCTCTAAATGTTCGACGATGATTTTTTCACATCACCGTAAATATGATCGGACCCCTCCGCTATTCGACACGTATTCTATCCCGCTCTGTACACATCATAAATATTTAGGAATATACTTAGACCATAAACTAAACTGGACTCAGCATATAAAACATTTGCAGCATAAAGCTACTTCCTATTTAAATCTCCTCCGCACTGTTACACGTAGAAACTGGGGTGCAGATCCGGTCGTCGCTCTTTCTTTATATAAGGCTACTCTCCGATCTCAATTGGATTATGGTGCACGCGTACTAGACATGGCTTCTACCACATCTTTAGCACAGTTAAATACAATACAATTTAGCGCACTACGCATTTGTATCGGTGTTCTTCGTACTACTACGCCTACTAATGCATTACTTGTGGAAGCTGGTGATCCCCCTTTACAAATTCGACGTGTTATGTTAACCACAAAATACCTCCTTAAGAAATTTGCCGTAATTGCTACTCCTCTCATTCCCAAATTACAACTATTGTTTGAACTTTCTAACACTTTTCGTCAGCGTCTTATTAAAATGCCGGCCTTATATTATGCATATATTTATTTACTTGAACAACGAGATTCTATTTTACGCATGCCCAGTCTGCCGTATTATTCATTTTCTTATGAATGTTTCATTCATCGCCCTTATATCATTTTACCTCCTGCTTCTAATTATAGCCACGATGTCACTCCGCACAGTACACAAGTACGGATTCACAAAAAATTACGTCTTTCACCCTCTCCTAGTTCTGTGGACATCTACACAGATGGCTCGAAGACAACAACCGGCGTTGGAGTGGCGCTTTTTTGCTGTACAACCACAGTTTTTCCAACAATTTAGACTACCTAATTATTTCTCTATTTATTCTGCCGAACTTTTTGCCGTACGCCAAGCCCTCCTTTATGTTATACAACATCATTATGCCAAAGCAACTATCTACACTGATTCTATGAGTGTATTACAATCACTCTCCTCCATCTCCTTTTCATCTAATTGGTATTTACATAACGTAAAACATTTAACCTATACCCTTGAACGTTCAAACGTCTACCTTACGTTTGTTTGGGTGCCAGCTCATATTGGAATTTATGGTAATGAACGAGCTGATAATGCTGCTAAACAAGCGTCACGTCTTCCACACCCCGCCCCCCACTGATTATTTTATACATGTTAAAAATAAGGCTCGCTCAGATTGACAATTGCAATGGTAAAATACTGCAAGCTACAAAGGTCGATCGTATTACCAACTACAACCTCGCATTCCCCTACAACCGTGGTTTCTATCAGGTCAGTATTCTAGACGACACATCATTACTATTATCCGTCTTAGGTTTAATCATGCTCTCACACCCCTTTATAAATATAAATTTCATCTGTCAACTCACCCACTGTGTGCATGTGGTTATCCCGACGGAGATACTAACCATATCTTTTTCCATTTCCGTTATATCGTTCAGCTAGACATTTTTTTCCCTTCGACTTGTTCAGCATAAATTTCCCTTGCCTACTAGTATTTCTTGCTTACTTTATAATTTGACACCTACTGCCATTTCATTAATTACCGGTACCACGTTTCTTGATGATACTAACCTAACCTTATAACTAGCTGCCACATCCTGGTTTTTATTGTCGTTTGTTGTTTATTGAGTTAGTATGTTCCTGGCTTCCTCCGTGTACATAGCATGATCGATTGTTTTTGTGCTGCTTTCTTCACATCCGGTTATTCTTCTCCTCCCTTCCCCCTGAACCTAACATACTACCTTCTACATGAAGTTTAGCCCTTGACTTAGATAGTGCTCCCGCTATATGCGTTCATCAAGTGTATATTGTGTTTACTGTCGTGTGTCTCATTCAGTGCTCCTCATGGTTATTTATTTATCAAGTTCTTCCTAACTACATAAGAAGATTGACTGGGCAAAAATTATTAAACAAGGAGCCCAAAAACAGTTCATGAAGAAGAAGAAGAAGAAGAAGAAGAAGAAGAAGATGATGATGATGATGATGACCGCTTCAGCACTAGGGTATAAATCTATCGCTAAAAAGTGTGCAGATAAAAAAAATAGGTAAAGCATTCTCTTTGAGGTAGAGGCGGCAAACTATCGGTAATAATCCCCATCGATATTTTCCGATATTATGAGCTCTACTATCGATAGTAATCGATAGTTTTCAAACAGTGGTGCGAATCATATCATTATGCCCGAAAACAGAATATTTATTGAACACAATTCACAAAAAAATCAGTAGAGAGCACAACTATTTCATGCTATGTAATTTCTTAAATTCAAATCGGAATCACTCATAAATCTCTTCAGTGGCACGTCCAAGACATTCTCGGGCTGCACGCGTTAGCCCATAACGTGACCGCGCGAGAAATTCTCGTTCAGCTGCAGTGTTCATTTTGCGATCGCCCGACATTTTCTCGGGTATTGTAGTATCTTTGGAAAAATGTTTTACAGCTTTCTCAACAGATGGCAGGAGAGTTTTCAGGTGGTTTCATGAAGTCTTTGACCTAAAATGTGCCTTATCTTCTCTCACCTACATACAGTCTCTGACAACATATAAATTTCATTTTTTGTCCCTTATTGGCATCAACTCAACTAAGGTTAGGTTGAATGTAGAATCCCACCTTCCAAAAATGCTAAATAGTCTTTCTGCCGGCACTGAAGTCGCAGGTACGCAGAGATACTTAAATGCACATCTATGAATTGGAACACACTCCTCAGTCCTCACCAGTTAACTGCAAAAAACTGTACATTTTCTGTTAGCGCGAAAAATAAGCCAATGAAGCAAAAAACTATCGTTGACTATCGATAATAGGCAACTGACTATCGATGTATGACGATAGTGGTCGCTATCGATAACTATCGATAGTGCTATCGATAGTTTTCCGCCTCTACTTTGAGGTAAGGTAAACAACGACGGTAAAAATTAGTGATGGGCTGCGAATGTACTCGCGAAGACTCGAGTCTGGGATCGTAAAACTCGAGGTACTCGAGTCCGGACTCGAGGCCGAGGACGCTGGCAGCGTTATCTGCGAGCCGTGTATGGAAACAACACGATGCTTAATATTTTAGGTAGGCCAAGGACAAGTATTGGGTCCGTTTCCAAATAATGCACAGTGATATAATGTACGAACTGATGTACATTATGCCGTATTTACATGAATGCATAGGCCTACACAACAAAACCATATTGTAACGTAAACTAAGGAATGTGTGGACTCAGGTGCTTATGAGCTACAGTCCGGCTCTATGGCTAAATGGTTAGCGTGCTGGCCTTTGATCACAGGGGTCGCGGGTTCGATACGCGGCACGGTCACGGATTTTAAACATAATTGGTTAATTTTGCCGACACGGGGTGTGTGTGTGTGTTGTCTTCATCATCATTTCATCCTCATTATGACGAGCAGGGCGCCTACCGGTGTCAAATCGAAATACCTGAATCTGGCGAGCCGAACATGTCATCGGACACTCCCGGCACTAACAGCCATACGCCATTTCATTTTACCGGCGCACAGTGTGAAATTGTAGAGATCAGGCAGGACAAACGTACATTTTCGACTAATCTATTTATATTATAAAGGGCATTATTGTACGCTTGTGACTATACAAAGAATACCTGACCGTAAAGCTTTTAAAGCTGTGTGTGGTATATCTGACCTATACAATTGTGTGAACATTGCGCCCCTTACCGAACCTTGCGTCTCGCACTGTCAATTGTCTGCAGTGTGTTCAGATGAATCTACGTAACTAGCGACTATGTTAAGATATTTTTAATGTGAAATAGGGATGGTCCGCCTCTGTGGTGTAGTTGTTAGCATGATTAGCTGCCACTCCCGGAGGTCCGGGTTCAATTCCCTGCACTGCCACGAAATTTGAAAAGTGGTACGAGGGCTGGAACGGGGTTCACTCAGAGTAGAGGTGGGTTCGATTCCCACATCAACCATCCTGGAAGTGGTTTTCCGTGGTTTCCCCACTTCTCCAGGCAAATGCCTGGATGGTACCTAACTTAAGGCCACGGCCGATTCCTTCCCTCTTCCTTGCCTATCCCTTCCAATCTTCCCATCCCCCGCCAAGGCCCCTGTTCAGCATAGCAGGTGAGGCCGCCTGAGCGAGGTACTGGTCATCCTCCCCAGTTCCATCCCCCGACCCAAAGTCTGAAGCTCCAGGACACTGCCCTTGAGGTGGTAGAGGTGGGATCCCTCGCTGAGTCCGAGGGAAAAACCGAACCTGGAGGGTAAGCAGATTAAGAAGAAGAAGAAATAGGGATACAGCTAGATTGCTGTCTTTCTTTCTTAATCTGCTTACCCTCCAGGGTTGGTTTTTCCCTCGGATTCAGCCAGGGATCCCACCTCTACCGCCTCAAGGGCAGTATCCTGGAGCGTGAGACAATGGGTCGGGGGATACAACTGGGGAGAATGAACAGTACCTTGCCCAGGCGGCCTCACCTGCTATGCTGAACTAGGGCCTTGGTGGGGGATGGGAAGATTGGGAGGGATAGACAAGAAGAGGGAAGGAAGCCTACAATTAATAGTTAAATCATGTTCCTAATCTTTACTCCGTATCTCAAGTTACCAAAGGCTAACCTACTGGGCGATATAATGCAAATATGCAAACTCATATCCTCATCCCGAGGTGGTGCAGCTCCTTTCGGGAAAACCCCCATTGCAGGTGAGCTGCATGTACTGTGTAGAGATGAGAAGAATGCAAGAGAGAGGAATGTGGCCTGCAAGCACGAACTTCCTGTTCTGCCCAGACAGATCGGCTCTTATTTGCTCTTATCTGCTACACGAAAACATTGACTCACACTTTGCAGTTTGCTGGATTACAAGTGACAAGAGCGAAGAGCTGCCTGTAAAAAGTAATGTAAAGTCGCCTGGGTAGTAGCGGAGTTGCTATAGTAACCATTGCGTCACTGGCTCTGCTGGTGAAAACCCCTTCGCCCCGTGTCTCACCGGGCATGTGCATTCTTCTGATCTCCCAACAATACCATTTCAATCACATACCAGCCTTTCGGACATTCTAAAATTTCTGGCGGTACCGGGAATCGAACCCAGGCTTCCAAGGATGGCAGTTAGTAACACTAACCGTTACGCTACATAGGTACTGTAATGAGCGCGCCCAACTAAATATAGACGAAGGAGAAAAGAAGAACATTGTGTGACAAACTAAACGAATGGTATTTCGAAACAAATAAGTTACGGTGATACACTCGCGTGTTTCACGTTATGGTCATCATTTACGTAGCTGTTATAATAGTACTTAAGGCTCCGGTAAAGAAGTAGGGGACTGGAAATAATAAGTCCCGAAATGTGGCATTCTTAGTGATTTTGTCGGTAATATTGGTAATAATTGCACATCATCATCATCTGTTTACCCTCCAGGTTCGGCTTTTCCCTCGGACGCAGCGAGGGATCCCACCTCTACCGCCTCAAGGGCAGTGTCCCGGAGCTTCAGACTCTTGGTCGGGGGATACAACTGGGGAGAATGACCAGTACCTCGCCCAGGCGGCCTCACCTGCTAAGCTGAACAGGGGCCTTGTGGAGGGATGGGAAGATCGGAAGGGATAGGCAAGGAGGAGGGAAGGAAGCGGCCGTGGCCTTAACTTAGGTACCATCCCGGCATTCGCCTGGAGGAGAAGTGGGAAACCACGGAAAACCACTTCCAGGATGGCTGAGGTGGGAATCGAACCCACCTCTACTCAGTTGACCTCACGAGGCTGAGTGAACCCCGTTCCAGCCCTCGTACCACTTTTCAAATTTCGTGGCAGAGCCGGGAATCGAACCCGGACCTCCGGGGATGGCAGCTAATCACGCTAACCACTACACCACAGAGGCGGACAATAATTGCACCTATTAAGTATAAAGATGTGTTCATGATAGCCATCTTTGTTTCCAGAGATGTTATGGAAATAGACTGGTTACTTTGACTTTGGAAAGCATGGTAGCATGGACGTTACAATGCAAAGCATGGATGTTACAATAGTAAGTATGGATGTTGCAACATAAAGCATGGAAGTTACAATGCAAATATGTTATTGTCATGACAGAGCTTGGCCTGGATTTTGCAAAGATAGGTTAGAGCCACTAAATTATACTTTTTTCTTGCCGTGCGGGCAGTATGCGCCGCGGCGATAGTTCAGAGCCTCTCGAAGGGAGTGTGGCCCCCGAAGGGGGTCACTGTTCTCATGACAGAGCTTGGCCTGGATTTTGCAAAGATAGGTTAGAGCCACTAAATTATACTTTTTTCTTGCCGTGCGGACAGTATGCGCCGCGGCGATAGTTTAGAGCCTCTCGAAGGGAGTGTGGCCCCCGAAGGGGGCCACTGTTCTCATGACAGAGCTTGGCCTGGATTTTGCAAAGATATGTTACAGCTACTAAATTATATTTTTTTCTTGCCGTGCGGGCAGTATGCGCCGCGGCGATAGTTAAGAGCCTTACGAATGGAGTGTGGTCCCCTTATGACAGAGGTTGGCCTGAATTTGCAAAGATAAATTACAGCTACTAAATTAGAGGAGTTGTAACATCCATGCTTTGCATTGTAACTTCCATGCTTCTCCTCACCTATCTGAAATTCCTTGCTTTGTTGTAAAGTCAAAGTAACCAGTCTATACTATACCATCTCTGGAAACAAAGATGGCTATCATATATATGTATCCTCCTATAATACTTCTTGTGTGCAATTATTACCAATATTACGCACAAAATCACTAATAATGCTACATTTCGGGACCTAATAATATTCAAAATGGAGTCCTAAACACATGTGAGTAATTTTCAATGCAATATCATTATTATTTCCAGTCCCCTACTTCTTTACCACCAGTGTTGCCAACTTGGGGGTTTCCCCCTAAATTTAGGGGGATTTAATCGTCCTAGAGGGCAAGTTGGGGGGATAAAAGAGTCGGGGGGAATTTTAGGGGGAAAATTATTTTTTGAGGAATTTTGAGGGGCTGTGCGAATAACATATTTTTTTTTCTTTCTGTAATTATTTATTTATTTCATTGCTGTAGTATGCTTGGGTCCGCTAGTGTGTCAAATTTATCTTGAGGTTTAATTTTTCACTGTTGGCCAGCCTGTCTCAGACACTGCAGTTAATCACTCAACGTCATTATTTTCTCTTCTAGCAGCTCTTAACGTACGATCCCTTCACGTGCCTCGGGATTCCCTCTTCTTGTCTCTTTTATGAACCAAACAGCCGCCTTATTCTTTACATTTCTGTTGACTACCAGCGGATAGGTGTATTTATATGAAATCTACTGATTTTTTCAATTAATAAGAACTACAAACTACCGATACGGTACATCAAAACATTACAAATATGCATATCTCTCACTTTCTCTCTGTATCTCCTTCTCCTCGATAACCGCAGCAGCATTTATTCCTATTGGTACATACATGTTGAGGGGAATCAGAGACTTCGGGTCTCGCACATAGTTCATTGGTCTGTTTTGTGGAAAAAATGTCATGTAGGAGGAAAATCCCCGCAGTACATGAATGTAACAGTCTGATAGCGTAACTCGAAGCAGTTTTCACTGTGACTGTGCTCTTCTTGCAGTTGTAATGTTATTTGCTTGATGTGTTAATAATTCTGTGGAGTGATGTATTCTTTTTTGTGAATGTGTACCGGTGTAATATATAATGGCATCCAAATAGAAGAAGAAATACGTACAGAAGTATACAAAGATGTGGGAAACATTTCCCGTATTGTAAGGTAAGTTATATATGAAATTTAATCAATTTGAGTATACTTAAAAGATGTTAAATACCACATTACAAAATACTCTCATGAGATATTTATTTTATCATCATCTCAAACAGAAAAGTGTACATTAAAAATACGGTACAATATTGCTAGCTAGACATGAGGTGTCATTGGTAACCCACAACTGATTTTCCTACAGTCCTAAGAAATTAAGTCATTATAAACAGCTGTCTTGAGATGTTTGTAAATCGCTCATCAGTACACGGACACAGCGGATCAGTTTTGCTGTTGTGGTTAGGTTATAAACATGTTCTTTTTCATCTTTGATGGTTAGTGAGTAACAAATCTCTTCTTCACTTTTCAGAATGGTTAACACCCGACGCATCTGGCCAAAGCATTCTGCAGATATTTCCACGCTACACTCACAGCTCATAAAAAGGATTTGTTAGATCATGCAAAAACGAAAAAGCATTGCGATGAAGTTCAGATGGAGAGGGTAGCAAAATCGTGCCAAGAGATCAAACCTGTAGAAATTGGCAGAAACTTAAAATTGCTGGTTATGTAGCTCAACGTTCTTCCATTAAGATTGTTGATCATCTGGGGGAACTTATTTCTCTGTAAGAGTGTTCTAGTTCTACTACTTTACAAAGTGTAAAGATCCATAGAACAAAATATACCATTCTTGTTAAGAACGTTATGTGCCCTTCTCTGCAAGAAAATTTGGTTCTCGAAATTGAAAATTCCCCTTACTCTATTATTATTGATGAAAGTGCCGATCTTACAACTCAAAAGCTGCTTAGCTTTATGTTACGGTACATTTCTGTTGTTGAAAAGACATTGTTTCTACATTTTATTGTATTTTGGAACTGACTACCGGTACTTGTGATGCAGAAACCATTTATTTTTCACTGATAGGATAGCTTGAAAGTGATGGCATTACACTTGAAAACTTAGTAGGCATTGGGGTGAATGGTGCAAGTGTAATGGTAGAGATCGATAATTCTGTAACAGCTCTTCTGAAATGCACTGTCCCTGACCTTATCGTCATGAAGTATGTCATTCTCTTCATGTTTGTGCCGAGAAAGCTATTAAAACTTTTCCTTGTCAGTTGGAGTTTCTAATCAGGGACACCCGCAAGTGGTTTTCCTAGAGTCCTAAGAGACTAGGCCATTACAAACAACTGTTTAAAACAATGAATAACAATCGCAACCTCAAAAGGATTCAAGGGCTTTGTGGCACTCGGTGGCTCGCGAGATATGCTACCATTGAAACAACTCTGGAACAATGGCAAGATCTGAAATTGCTATTTTCCTTAGCAAGAATTGAGGACAAATATTTCATGTCTGAACAACTTTATAATATAATGGACTGCTCTACGTAGCCTATAAAGCCCTTCTGGTGTTCCTCAAAACTGAGTTAAAAGCTATATGCAGGATTAATATGATATTTCAAAGTGAGCGAGTTGACGCAGAGAAAGCACTGAAAGGATGTCTTTCTACTCTTTAAATCAGTACTGAAAAAATTGTTGTACCCACTCAGCTGGAAAAGCAGAAGGATGTAGATCTCCCATACTTTGACTTTGAGAAGTACGTGATGCATACTTCAGGTATGTATTTAAGATATGATTTTGAATGTTCGGTGCAAATTCCGAAACCTGATGAACGCAACGACGTTCATGAAAGATCCAAGAAGTTCTTAATTGACTTGTGCAAGGAACTACAGAAAAGATTGCCAGAAAATATAGCAGTTTTACAGATGATGGCAGTGCTACATCCGTCCACAGCAACATCACAGAAGAAACATGAAACACTTCAACTAGTCTCCAATTTCAGTGGTCCTAAAGTGGCTGGGAATATAGATGACATTGTCTCAGAGTGGAACAATCTCCCAAGATAAACAATGGCACAACACATCAAGTACTACGCCTTTGTGGGATGAGGTTCTTCAGGATAAAGATGCAGCTGGATATGATCGTTTCTCTAATATTGGTAACTTTACAATTAGGCTGCTAACGTTACCAGTATCAAATGCCACAATGGAGCGCGCATTTTCAGTCTTTTCTATTATAAAAAACAAATTAAGGAACAGGATATCGTTAGAACTAATAAATTCTCTACTTGAATCTAGTTATTATTTAATAAGGAAAAAATATGTTGTACTCGTTTTCAACCATCCCCTCGAGTGATTAAAAAGTTCAGTGACTCCATGTATCATTACAAAAACGTTGAAATGAGTGAAAAAGAGGAGGTGCTAGACGATCTGAGCAAATTTTGAGGATCACTCAGCAGGAATACAAGAAAGACAAACTTGTGAGTAGTTTTCTCTTCAACAGTAGCATGCACGGTTTCTAATAATTTTCTTGTATGTTTCCAATCATCCTTTCGTGTACCGTAGTATTTCTGTAGATTTTTCTTTAAATATTGTGTTTAATCAATATGATGGTGACGAAAATAATAATTATGATTTGGGGGGGGGGGGCGTTTGTCTCATTTAGAGGGATTTTGGAAGTGATCTGGGGGGAATTTGGACTTAGGAGTTGGCAACACTGAGTCTCGCGCACATCACTAGTAAAAATCCAAGACAGCTGATTGGAACGGTTGAGTCTCGTCCGCGACATCGTGCTGTACGGTTCGTTGTGTTCGAGGTTTCGTGTTCGGTGTTTGACGTTTCTCGAACTTACTCGTGCGTTCGGGTGCTAGCTTGCGTGTGATTGTGCAGGGGTAGTGGCATGAGTTCTGATAGTGGAGGTACTCGGGACTTTCATCCCGCGTCAAATAGTAATGTTGAACGAGAAGAAGAAGTGCAAATGGATACAACCGTGACTGATAATTCTACGCCTACCCCTTCGTTGCAAACCGCGACTCAATCCAATCCTAACCCTCCCCCTCCTGCTCAACCTCCTAATACTAGTGCATGTAATTTATACCCATTAAACCACCCGGGACCATATTTTGTTTTTGTTTCATCCAAACAAGGTAATAACATTGGCAATCTACACCCTATGGCTATAGGGCGTCTACTCCATGAAAGGAAATTTCCTGTTAAATCCATCCAGTATAAAGGCCGTAACAGGATTCAGGTAAACTTTCACTCTCCTAATCATGCTAATGACTTTCTGCAGAATAAGTTTCTTGAGACACAAAAGTTGCATGCCTTTATTCCTCACTCAAATATCTTCCGCGTAGGCATTATACGCGGTGTTGACAAAGATCTAACTGAATCCGATATTCTTACTTTACTTCAGAGTGACGTCAAAGTTCATTCTGTTCAACGCCTACGTCGTAAATCCCTCCAAGATGGTCAGTCCGTATATCTACCTACCGGCTCCGTCAAGATTGTTTTTTGCTCCAAAACGTTGCCCAAATATGTTTCCATCTATCATGTAATGTTAGAAGTCAATCCCTTTATATTTTACCCCATTATTTGTTCCAAATGCCAGCGTTATGGACACACCATACGCAATTGCCAGTCCACTAACTTTCGCTGTCGCAACTGTGGTTTGAACCATTCTACCTCAGACTGCCTTGCTAATGTCAAGTTATGTGTACATTGCAATCGGGAACACGAAACGGGTTCATCAGATTGTGCTGTTCATCAGAAGCAAGTGGAAATCAAAAAACTTATGTGCACTGATAACATTTCGTTCTCCGAAGCTTCTGCTCGACTATTTCCACCTACTTATTCTGAGTATCATAACGTCCAACAATTTCCTCCCCTACCCTCTCAACATCCTTCTCCATTACCAGACGCCCCTCGCAAACGCAAATTCACACAAGTGGTTGTTAAGGATTTGCCACCTAAACCTTCTCCCGGCTATGATAGAGCTGCGTATCTCCAGCTACTGCAATCCACTACATCCTCTCACCCCTCTCAATCTCTGAGTTATCAATACCCCATTCAACCCAGTCAGCCCCCTCCCTCAACATCGAGCCCGTCAATGCCTCTGCAACCCGCACAGCATTCTCAAACAGGTACTACACTTCCTCAGCGAGAACATGTTCATCAGTGTGTTCTCCATCTTCTCATGCAGCTTACTCAACTAATTGGCGATCACCCCAATATCTTACCAGTTATTAGTCAACTTCGCGAAAGTTTACACCTTATCTTCAATAATGGTAGTACGCATCCTTCAATGGAATGCTAGGAGCCTACAAAATAAACACTACGAATTCAAAATTCTCATGCACGAAACATCTCCTCACATAGTCGCTTTGCAAGAAACTTGGTTTTCTCATACAACTCACTTTTACTTTCCAGGATATTCTATCGAACGCCATGACGGACCAGGATTTGATGGTGTCGCACTTATGATACATACTTCGTTATCGTACACTCCATTACATCTACAATACATAATACCAAATACCTATTCCCTAGGTCTTATATATCAGAACACATATGTTATAAACTTGTATAATCCCCCTGATAACTACATATCTTTTGCCCAATGGTTCAAATTTTTTAATCAGTTTCCACCTGACACCCAACTGTTGTTTTTAGGCGATGTCAACATTCATCATACTCAGTGGGGAGCTCCGCTCAACACCTCCAAAGGCACACAGTTCTTACATGCTGTAACCCAACATAATCTTTTGCTTCTGAACGATGGTTCCCCTACCAGGCTCACTCCTCCTGGTTCGTTGCCTAGTGCAGTCGATCTATCACTTTGCCGCAACTCCATTGCCCCTATAACCACGTGGAGAGTACTCAGTGACACTCATACAAGTGATCACTTTCCTATCCTCATTACTTATGGCCACGGGTATATCACTAAAAATCCCCTTAACGACCATTATATCGCTCCGCTACGTTCCATGAGACAATTCAATGCTTCGTGCTTTAACTCCTACATGGTAACCCAATTGGAGACCTTCCCTGTAACAGAATTATCCTATCACTCCCTGCTCAAAATAATAACACAGTATTTGGACCTCTACCATCCTTTTACGACACCATCAAACTCCATGACCACTGGTGCCTCTCAATTAAAGTGGTGGGACAGTGAATGTCACCAACTAATCCTTAAACGCAAGAGACTCTTCAAAATTTATCGTAAAACTCTAACCCCTTCACACTACTTTCACCTCAAACATCATATTGCGCATATCAAACGTGTATTCAATCAAAAACGACGACATGCATGGAAAACTTTTATATCCTCTTTCCATAACCATATTTCTGCATCTC
Source organism: Anabrus simplex (assembly GCF_040414725.1). NCBI lineage: Eukaryota > Metazoa > Arthropoda > Insecta > Orthoptera > Tettigoniidae > Anabrus > Anabrus simplex. The sequence continues at coordinate 187,555,635 of NC_090265.1, forward strand.
GCTTATGGAATGCTATCCGTGCTCTCACCCGGGCTTCCACTCACGTTCCACGCCCTCAAATCCCGCCGACTATTCTGAATGACTTTATCAGGTCCCTCACTCCAGATCATGCACTTCCACCTTATACTCCAGTTATCTCTGCTTCCACTCGTAATTGTTCGGTACTTTCACGTCCCATCACTCTCCCTGAGCTCACGTCCGTTCTTAATTCCTGCAAATCATCCACTCCTGGTCCTGATTATATCTCTTATGCCATGTTACAACAGTTGCCGACCAAAGCCCTACACGTGCTTGTTCAGTACTTTAATTTTGTGTTACATACTACGACTCCACCTCCCGAGTGGAACACTTTTTTCCTAGTTCCGCTTCCAAAGCCTCGACGTCCAATGACCTCCCCTCACAATATTCGAGGAATAATTTTGCCGTCTTGTATACGCAAACTATTTCTTAAACTCCTCCTCCAAAGGTTTCTCTGGTACTTGGAATATTATTCCCTCCTTCCCAAGTATCAGTATGCTTACTGTAAGGGTCGAAATGCTCAGGATGCGATCAATATGCTTATAATAGACATCTTATTAGCTAAATCTCGAAAAGAACACACTATTGCTGTCTTCCTCGATATACGAGGTGCCTTTGATTCCGTCCCCCTGAATATGTTATGGGATGTGTTATCACAGAAAGGCATTCCAACCACTTTCATAACTCTTCTACGTCATCTCTTAACGTCTCGCACTCTAATCTTCAAACCTCCTCTCACTACGCCATCCCCTCGTCAAGCTAATGTCGGCGTCCCTCAAGGTGATATCTTCAGTGGAATACTGTTTGCTTTATATTTATCCGGCCTCGAGCAACTTGCCCTCCAATCTGCCCGAATTCTTATGTATGCTGACGACATAGTTCTCTACTTTTCCCATAAAGACGTAGATGTTGCTCGCACATGTATAACACGGCTACTCATTCAAGTTCAGTCCTGGTTACATACTCATGGGTTCTCTTTATCACCTGATAAATGCTCTGCAGTAATCTTTACTACCAAGCGGATTTACAACTCCGAGCCTTTACTGTTCGATACTTCTGAAATTTCCATACGTTCGCACCATAAATATCTTGGCATTATCCTTGACCGTAAATTACAATTTTCCCAACATATACAACACCTACGTAACTCTACTGCCACGTATATTAACCTCCTCAAAGCCATTACACGTCGTTCGTGGGGAGCTGATCCTGCTACAGCAAAATTAGTCTATTGCTCCACGATCCGTGCTCGTTTCGACTACTGTGCACATATAATTGATCTAGCATCACCATCTGCCCTTCAATCCCTCACCACAATTCAAAATCAAGCACTACGAGTTTGTTTTGGTGCGTTGTCTACCACACCTACTAATGCCTTATTAGTTGAAACTGGTGACCCTCCTCTTCCCCTTCGACGCAGATTTCTAGCAGCTAAGTATCTCCTCAAACGACTTCTCGTACTCTCCAATAACCTTCTACCCAAAATACAATTACTCGCTCAATCATTCGCAACGCCTATCCCACATCCTTGCCGAGCCCCTGCCTTAATTTGGGCATTTCAGTTTGTCTCCCCTTTTAAATCTACTATTATTCGTAGTCATGTGCTACCATACTATTCTGTGGCATACGATGTGATTCAATATACACCTCCTATTATTCATTCTAAAGAATCTTCTTTTGCTATGCTCCCTTACCGGCTTTCATATTTTCCTCTACATTCTAAAAAAGTTCGCATATCATCCACTAATGCCTGTCCCAATTTTTATACTGATGGATCGAAAAATTCTTGTGGTGTCGGCGCTGCTTTTTATTACGAACAGACTCAGTATGCTGAATTGTTTCACTTATCGTCCCACTTTTCTATTTTTTCGGCTGAACTCCTTGCCATACGCCAAACATTACTCTACATCAAACATTCATCCATACAATCTGCTAATATATTCACTGATTCTCTCTCTGTGCTACAAACACTAAAATCTAACAAGTTTGCACTGAACTGGTATGTTTATAACGTCAAACACATCCTCTTCAATTTACACCAATCAGGTGTCCAAATCACCCTCATTTGGATACCTGCACATAAGAACATACCAGGCAATGAACGAGCCGATCGCTTAGCGAAAGAGGCTTCCCTCTTATCTACAACCCCAGCTACATTTTCTGTTCCAGCCACAGATTTCATATCTCTCCTCAAATCACAACAACGACAAACATGGCAAAACACATGGACAACATCTGCATGTCAGAAGGGCAAATTCTATCATAGTCTCCAACCCATACTACCTACTACTTTCTGGTATCAACACGACACCTACACTCGTCGTCATATCATCAATATCATACGTCTTCGCTTTAATCATTCCCTTACCCCTCTCTATAAATTTCGCTTTCGCTTACAACCGCATCCCATATGCCATTGTGGATCTGTAGATGCTGATATCAATCATCTCTTTTTTCAATGCCCATTGTATAACTCTCCTCGTCGATGCCTGTACTCCAACTTAATACAATACAATACAATTATCCACTTCCCACGTCAATTGCATGTCTCGTCTACAAGCCCTCTCCCACAATCATACGTATCTTAAATCTGTTCTTAGATCACTCTAATTTACAACTCTAACCCCACTTTCCCACAATACATTGACACAACTTGCATATTTCATCATATTCTCATTGCCTCCTGCCCTCCCTAACGCCTCCTCTTCAACCACGACACATAGCTACCGTTTTTTCATCTCCCCCTCCGCCGATCGCGTGTACCTTTTCACTGATGTTCATAACAACACAATATCGCCCCTCTTCCTCTTTTGTTTACGATTTCACCGACACTTTCCCCTCCCTACATCCCCCATATACTTTGCTCAGATCTTTCCTTCCATCCGTCCAAAGTCCTACACTCTCACATATATCCACCCCTCCGTCGTTCCCCTGCCCTCTCCTGCTTGTCCCTTATATGTTGGCCCGGTGTGTATGTTTTGTAGAAGTCGCTGAGACGGCCACTCTAGCGTGAAGATTAGTATACCTTGTGTCCCTGTGCTTTTCCTATATCTCCTAGTCTTGTATACGTAATTCCTCCCTTTTAATTGTCTAGGTGATACGTCTTTTCTTGATCTACTTTCAGTGCTTTGAAACCATTTGTGAGTCTGCTGCATGGTCTACTTCCCTCAATCTTCAAGTACTTGTACTCCGAAAACATTGTCAACTACATTGGTGTACTACTTTATTGAAATTGTGTGCGTGTGTAGATCTAGTACAAATATCATACGGTATAGTGTCTGGGTGAAATAACGAGCCCAAATAAACTTCACGAACAGAACAGAACAGAACGGTTGCTCTTTGGTTGATGTATGAGTTATATCTGATTTTCTGATTTGTTTCTGACAGTTCTGGAAACGTAACAAGAACTGTAAAGTGTACGAACATTTGTAAAGTGTTTGTTGCCGTTCCAAACATCAGAAAAAATGAATGTGCCGAAAAGAAGAAAAGTGGTGGTTAGTATGGCGAGGAGGCTCGAAGCATTGAAAAGACTTGACAGAGGTGAAACTGCAAGGCAGATAGCTAAAGAGTACGGTGTAGGTGCTGTAACTGTCGGCGACTGGCGAAGAAAACGGGAGGACATTGAAAAGTGGTGTAGAAATACGGTTTCATGGACTTCATTGGGTACAAGAAAAACTATGAAAAGAGGCGAGCATGAAAATGTTGACAACGCTCTTTTCTGTTGGTTTTCTCTACAGCGTGCCAAAGGAGTGCAAGTATCAGGACCAAAACTTCAAGAAATGGCTTTATGTTTCAATAAAGAATTAAATGATAGCCCATCAGATTTCACTGCGAGTGATGGTTGGCTGGACAGATGGAAGAAGCGGTTCGGTGCACGTAATCTTAGCTGCGTACCTTCACAGTACGTTTTACAGGCTTTTACCTCTGTTTAAAGGATTGGCTTCTAATTTACCATTTGGTGTCCGTTTTCTATCATGTGAGTATTTGTGTAATTGTTTGTAAATCTGTTTAAGGCTGGTCAGGCATTCGAGTTGTAGCCACGTTTTCTCTGAAAAACTTTCAAGTTATCTCCGAATTGGCTTATGACGACAGCATATAAAGTATATAGTAACAGGGTCTTTAGGTGAGGGTTAGGGTTGTCCTCTCCATTCTTCGGTTAACTCCTGTTCTTGTGTCATATTGAAAGTGTTGGCTTCAAGAACCTTTGTACCCTGTGTCTCTGACTTTCACCATCAGATGAAGAGGGGAATTGCTTTAAGGGTCACAGGAGATGACTGGCAACCGTAGGAGAAGAGAGTTCTGACCGTTTGAAAATTGAGGACTCCTGAAGCTTCACAAACGATTTGGTATTGGGGTCAGAAGAATACAATTTAGGGAAATCTGATTGAAAAAATTAGATAGTGAATCGGACATAAGTAAGCAGTTAAAGTTGATAACACTAAACATCAGAATGTAAATACTACGTCATGTGTAGTAACTTATACCCGTTTGATTTCTGGGTTAACTTATAAGGCTGATGATGAACCCCAACACAGGTCAAAACTTGGCCCATATATATATAGTACAGGGATTTAGTAAACAAATTTGTATTAATTAGCTGGGTCTAACCCCATACCACAGTTAAGTAAGCAGTGGTAGGAACTTTTCAGGTGCATAGGAGCACAGAACAATTTGTTTTACTTTAAATGAATGATGAATGATATTCCATTCTTACTTGTTCATATTGTAAGTACCATCTATATGCTGATGACGTACAGGTACCGGTATATTACCATATTTATATAGACTGTAGGCCTAGTTGTAAAGTGGTCCAATTTAGGAATACTGGCCTACAACACCTCGCCACGTATGCCAGAAATAACTGCTCAATCATCAACTCACGAAAGAAAATGTTCTTCAAAAGTTCAACTGTACGAGGATAGTTATTTCAAGTCTCTGTTGGAGATCGAACATAGTACTTGACTGCTAACAGAGCAGTAAAATGATACTGATAGACAGATAAAAGAATGATAATCATCCTCCATGCTCCGAGCTGGCACTTTTATTGCTCCTCCTACGCTAGATTTTCAGATTCAACTCCCGGGGTCTCTTCCAATCATATTTCAGTCCTTCTTCCCACGCTATTTCTCGTTGGTCCTAGCTTCCCTTTTGTGTTGGTTGTTTTGGTCACCAATTTCGATTCCCGCTATCATCAGCTGACTGGGGTCTAACAACAATCTGCCCTTTTGTTATCTTCTTCCGTCCCTTCGGTTTGGAAGATGTTCATAATCTATGAGCTTCATTTCCGTATTGATTGCTACTACAACATAAAAATTATATGGAAGCCTCCACCTTATCAATACAGTGTTTATTTACTATTAATTACAGTAAATCCAGTACCGGTTTCGACCCCTATGGGGTCATCCTCAGCTGTCATGTATCAAACTAGTTTCAAAAACATCACATTACAAAGCGTTGCATTTGTAATGTTCCTTGCTTTGTGGACAGGAGCATTATTATGCTGACAAAGAAAAGGTCTGATTCCAAACTGTTGTCACAGTGTGGGAATCACACTATTGTCTAAACCAGGGCCTCTCAAATGCCCAAAATCTCACGCATGCAAACTGAGGCACAGAATTCCTGTGCACAGTGCATCAGTCCCACTTGGCTCAGCTCAACGCTTCGTCTCTGGGCTTCTCGGCTAAGCTCGGCTCAGATTTGTAGTGCTACGGAGCAAGTGAGGAAGAGGGAGACAGGCGTGGGGAAACAGAGACAGCGCTATTGCTCCAAATCGACGAGTGGGGTTCTGCACTCTGGTCAACCAAGCAAAGTCGTCTTTTGAACCATGCACAGCGCAACGCACTGGTGCATGCACCCTGAGAGGCCCTGCTCTAAACCATTTTCATACACACCTACATTCACTGTGACATCAACCAGAAATAATGGTGTCGGGCTGAGTGGCTCAGACGGTTGAGGCACAGGCCTTCTGACCCCAACTTGGCAGGTTCGATCCTGGCTCAGTCCAGTGGTATTGGAAGGTGCTCAAATATGTCCGCATCGTGCCGATAGATTTAGTGGCACGTAAAAGAACTCCTGCACCTTGGATTCACTTATAGTTATGAATTTCATTGGGTTCCGTATTGAAGTGGGATTACAGTAAATTAAAAATTCTTTCAAGGTCCACCTATTCAATACAATGACATTTTATTGTGATTAAATTACATGTCAAATGGTACTAGTTTCAGCATCTATGTGCCATTATCAGCCATAAGTACAAATTAAACAATTATATACATATGCCTAAAACATCTAAAACACATTTTAACACATTCTAAAATATATTTCTGTAATGATACATGAGATAAGTTAAAATTATGTTACCGAGCTCGATAGCTGCAGTCGCTTAAGTGCGGCCAGTATCCAGTATTCGGGAGATAGTAGGTTCGAACCCCACTGTTGGCAGCCCTGAAAATGGTTTTCCGTGGTTTCCCATTTTCACACCAGGCGAATGCTGGGGCTGTACCTTAATTAAGGCCACGGCCGCTTCCTTCCCCCTCCTAGCCCTTCCCTGTCCCATCGTCACCATAAGACCTATCTGTGTCAGTGCGACGTAAAGCAACTAGCAAAAAAAAAAATAGGTTACAATTGATTGCTGTAATATAAAATTCTTAAAATTCCAGCAATTCGTTATTTAGTCCAGTCTGTGTACATACGGGATAAGTGAATTTGCGCTAACTGAATGTCTCATTTTCCCGACTGAGTCGCGCAATTGTAACATAGACACGGCAGTGACACAGTGCGAGAGTTTAGGCGTGAGGGTGAAAGACATGAACAAATCAAATAGAGCAAGTCCAGGAGCACAATAACGCAATGATGGGCACGAAGGGATCTGAAGTGCCGAGTTCGATTACAATAGTACAGAGCGAGTGACGGAGTGCGGGTATGTTCTGTCGGTCATCACGACGCGGAGAAATGCCATCATTCCTGAATTATGTGTATGCAGAGACATACTGAACTGGCTGCCAGATTGATGCTAACAAAATGTATCACATAATCATAACGTAGCCATAAACTCTGTAGCTAAGCCAAATAGCTAACGGTAACAAATTGGCATATAATTGTTACCAGGCTACTAACCAGTCAGCAGCAAACGAGATTCAGCACAGCTGGTTCCAGGTTTCGGTGAACTTCATATGCAGAGCTAGCAACATCAAAATGTGGAACATGCTTTGACCACCCTGACATCCCATGGCTTTACTACAAATCTCTGTGGTCTTGTTATGCTTGCCATGATAGTGCCTGATGTTCTGGAGATCATGGGTCGTTTTCAGTGGTTCTTTTGAGGTGATTAAGTGAATTAACCACTATGGCTGATAAGGCACTATCGTAGATCCTGAATATTGAGTAAACAGCATGCTTGTTAAATTCAGAAATGCTTTATACCAGAAAGTTTATGATTGTAATGTTGGTACAACTGCTTCATTTTCATAAACATAGAATCAAATATGGCATTGTGTGGCAGAAGTTTTTTCATAATTAATATCTAATGTTTCTTAGTGTTTTTAGGGACTTAATATTTAACTTGAGAAGTAAAATATTATAGCGCATAATTTCATGAAACTACAGTCTCAGCACTTTACAAATACAAATTCAACTGTACAGCTTATTTAGTTAAGATTATTTTAATGTGGCAGTATGTCCTTAATACAAAACTACCTCCCACGTGTTGAAACTAAATGAACTTCAGAAGCCATTGTATGATCTGGGTGACTGGTCTAAATGCAGATCAGTGGTGATTGATTTAATTTGATCTCAAACTAAGTTTTCACGGAGTATGGTTTCCCAGTTGTACTTCCTCTTAAAATAATAATCACCATCACTAAAATTCCACATTACGAAGAGTGCATGGCTTTTCATTCTCTCATAGCATGTCAGGCGACTACTAAGGTGGTGTTACCTGTTTTACCCCCGTGGCCTTCCACTGTAGACGGCTATGATTCAGTGCTTCCTTGACGTTTCCACTTCACAATAACATTGCTAACAGCGGACCTGGACACGTGTAAGGGAATGCTCAAACTTTTGGGCTCGTACAGTCATGCCCCATTTGAACTCACTCAGTTCTCTACATTGACTCATTCTTACAGAAAAACATGTATGATATTGATGCATTGTGCCTGTACATTTATGCCCTTCGATGCATAATGTCACACAGAATGCATTCAGAGGGGTGTCTGGAGACTTTTGGCTGCATAGTGTATTTTTGTTATATATTTTTAAACTAAGCAGAATGAATTAGAACGGTAAAGAAAGGACGATATACAAAGCGTTTTCCACTAAAATTCTGAAAGTAAGCTTTGTGATCACATTGTCCAGCTCCGTCTGTGCAAACATATTCAACATGCTGTTCAAGGTTTAAATTGAAGTGGGAATTCATCTCTATATCACAATCTTACATGATCAAATTAAACTTCCCTGGAACTACCTAGTATCAAGTGAACAAGTGTCACCCATATAGACAGCAAAAAACAGCACAAATTCACTTATCCCGTATGTACACAGACTGGACTAAATAACGAATTGCTGGAATTTTAAGAATTTTATATTACAGTAATCAATTGTAACATAATTTTAACTTATCTCATGTATCATTACAGAAATGTATTTTAGAATGTGTTTTAGATGTTTTAGGCATATGTATATAATTGTTTAATTTGTACTTATGGCTGATAATGGCACATAGATGCTGAAACTAGTACCATTTGACATGTAATTTAATCACAATAAAATGTCATTGTATTGAATAGGTGGACCTTGAAAGAATTTTAATTTACTGTAATCCCACTTCAATACGGAACCCGATGAAATTCATAACTATAAGTGAAGCCAAGGTGCAGGAGTTCTTTTACGTGCCACTAAATCTATCGACACGATGCGGACATATTTGAGCACCTTCCAATACCACTGGACTGAGCCAGGATCGAACCTGCCAAGTTGGAGTCAGAAGGCCTGTGCCTCAACCGTCTGAGCCACTCAGCCCGACACCATTATTTCTGGTTGATGTCACAGTGAATGTAGGTGTGTATGAAAATGGTTTAAAGCAGGGCCTCTCAGGGTGCATGCACCAGTGCGTTGCGCTGTGCATGGTTCAAAAGACGACTTTGCTTGGTTGACCAGAGTGCAGAACCCCACTCGTCGATTTGGAGCAATAGCGCTGTCTCTGTTTCCCCACGCCTGTCTCCCTCTTCCTCACTTGCTCCGTAGCACTCCAAATCTGAGCCGAGCTTAGCCGAGAAGCCCAGAGACGAAGCGTTGAGCTGAGCCAAGTGGGACTGACGCACTGTGCACAGGAATTCTGTGCCTCAGTTTGCACGCGTGAGATTTTGGGCATTTGAGAGGCCCTGGTTTAGACAATAGTGTGATTCCCATACTGTGGCAACAGTTTGGAATCAGACCTTTTCTTTGTCAGTATAATAATGCTCCTGTCCACAAAGCAAGGAACATTACAAATCAGAATATCAAGTGCCTGGACTGGCCTCCTCAAAGCCCCAGCTTGAACCCTATTTAATATCTTTAGGCTTAACTAGAATGGTTGCCAAGACTCTCACATCACAGCCTTGTACTACAGATGGCTGTGACTGAATCCAATCATTGCTCTGGTAGGTCTAAGAAATCAACTGATAGGACCACTGAACTCTGAAGCGAACTGTATGAACCAATCGCCAGACAACTTCTGTTGCAGGTCAGGGTCTGAGGTCAGTGACAGAATGATCCATTGACAGGTGACAGGTTGCATGCCAGATCTATTCACCATGCTTCAGGAAGAATAGAAACAAATTCCTTCTTCAGTATATCAGAACTTAGTGGAAAGCCTTCCGTGAAGATTAAACACTCTAATAGTAGCAAGAGGAGGTCCTACACGGTATTGGGTACATGGCTGGTGTCTTTTAGGAATGAACAGTGAAGGGGTGTCTGGAGACTTTTGGCCACATAGTATATACACTGTCTGATCAAAAGTATCTGGAAACCTGTCTGAAATTGCACTTAGACTTTACCCATGACACATTCCCTATCATTGGGCATTAATATGGGCTGGGTCCCCCCTTTGCCTTTATGACGGCTTTAACTCTGCTGGGGACACTTTCAACGAGGTGTCTGAATGTCTGTAGAGGAATAGCAGCCCATTCTTCCTTAAGAACTGAAACCAAAGATGGTAGTGATATTGGATCCAGGGGTCTGGAGTGAAGTTGATGTTCTAACTCATCCCAGAGGTGTTCCATTGGGTTCAGGTCGGGACTGTGGGTAGACCAGTCCATTGCCTCACAGATGTAGCTTTATGACATGGTGCATTGTCATGTTGATACAGTCAGTTATCTCCAAACTGGTCTTGTACTCCTCACAGTACACATTGGTTTAAAATGTGTCTGTATCCTTGTGCATTTAGAGTTTTCGTAAGCACAATGAGGGGATCGCACCGTAACCACAAAAAACGCCCCCATGTCATAAAACCACCACTGTTGGCACTACACATGATTGCAGGTAACGTTTTCCAGGCTTTCACCCAACCCAAACCCTTCCATTGGATTGCGACAAGGTAAAACATGATTCATCACTCCAAATCACTCGTTTCCAATCATCCACTGTCCAGTGGCATCACTCTTTACACCATCTCAAGAGTCTCTTAGCATTGTCTACAGAATTGTTTGGCTTATGAACAACAGCTCAACCATTGTACCCCATTCTTTTTAACTCCCAACGCATAGTCATTGTGCTGGCCGGACTGCTGGTAGCACTTTGGAACTCACGAGTGATTCTTTCCACTGATTTCTTGCGATTTTTTTACAAGCACCCACCACAATGCTCAACGGTCCTTGTCCGTCATTAAATAAGACCTGCCTGATCTTGGTTTAGTTGCGGTTGTTCCTTTGCATTTCCACTTCACAATCGCATCACCAACAGTCGACTTGCACAGCTGTAGAAGGGTTGAAATATCCCTGATGGATTTGTTATTCAGGTGACATCCAATGACTAATCCATGTGCAAAGTCACTGAATTCTCCTGACCAACCCATTCTGCTATTACTGCTTCTCTGCTGGCAACAAAATACTCCCCACCTCCTTTTATACTGGCGGGTCCGCCTCTCCTGACATCTAAAGTTCAATTTCACATTACGTAGGACGTAGGGCAGATACTTTTGGTCAGGTAGTGTATGTATGTACTTGCTTGGAGGATGAAGGTCTTAAATATTGCATCTCTTAAGGGGAGTCAGAATCTAATAATAGAAAAGGATTTTCTTCCTACAGAATAATTAAGAATTTCATTTTGTTGGTGCATCATTTATTAAGATACTCAAACTAGAAATATGTTTCTGATGTTTAGGCTACTTATAGTTAAAAATTATTCCATTTTTCACGTGATTCGATTAAAACTTCTCCATTTCTTAAATCAGCTGGTGCAAACGACTGTGGTTTCTACAGCTTTGCTTAGAAAGCTTCATTCTTTACATTGATAGTATTGTCAAAACAAATGCTTCTACCTAGAGTACAGTGCCTGGTTAGCACTTAAGTCTTTCAGTGTATCATTGTTCATATCAAATTGCCTTGATTACAGCTTAAGGCAGTTCACATTTTCAGTATATGAACTTGCATCTGATGAACTACTGATTGGATTAAATTTAAATTTTCATAATTTTCTAAATTAGAGAAGCATTTACAGTTTTTTTTCCCCTTCAAAAGTGGCTTCAAGTAAAATAAATGTTATTCAAATCATCATAATGTAATTCTGGTACAGTGAACTTGAGAGATGCCAAAAACAAGCTACAAATGTAAATGTTGTTAAGTGTAGAAGTTCTACTGATACAAGAACATAAATTTGGCTATTTTTACATTGTTTCAATAGGGCATTCAATTGAATTTACTGTTTTTCAGCATTTTACAGTTACAAATTGTCCAGGTCCTTGGCTGAATGGTCAACGCAGTGGCCTTTGGTATGTAGGGCCCCTGGTTCAATTCCAGCCGGGTTGTGTAAATCTTAATAGCAAATCTGGTTAATACCCTTGGCTTGGGGATTGGGTGTTGTGGTGATCCCAACATCCCTTCAACTTCTGCACCACATAAAACACTATCATCACCACAGTAAAACTGTTTTCCATTCACAGCAGGTGCCACCTAACATTGCCGGAGGGTCTGCACCTAGCTAACAATAGCCATGATGAAATTATAGTTGCAAAGTGCAAGAATAAAGTTTCTCGTGAAGATCGATCCTAAGTAAATCTCTATAAATATAACTAGAAGTTCATTATGTTTGTTAAGATTTAAGACTTAACGCTTTTCAGTGTACTGTTATGTTGTTTCTCTCTCCCCCCTCAGTCCTGTGGTATTTGAAGGTACTCAAATACCTCAGCCTAGTGTCAGAAAATTTACTGGCATGTAAAAGAACTCCTGCGAGACTAAATTCCGGCTCCTCAGCATTTCCGAAAAATCATGAAAGTAGTTAGTGGAACGTAAAGCCAATAACATTATTATTATTATTATTATTATTATTATTATTATTATTATTATTATTATTATTATTATTATTATTATTATTATCTCTCCCCCACCTTTTCGAAATTTGTGTGGAGAATTCTATCATTCTTAATTGTGGTCTCTTCTTACTTTGCTTACAGAGCTGTAGTTGACCATGTATATTTTTGCCAACAGGTGAATGCTCAGCTTTTAATTCCCATATTGTATTGTTTATAGGCAGGAGGATAATGAATTCACCTTGGGGCTGAAAGTAGAAGATAGCAGTAATGGTCTAAATTCTGAGGAAGTATTTCACTCTCAGTCACGTATAGAGCAGGAGCATATGGAGCAACCGAGCCGCAGCACCTTTGCGTAAGTAACATCTGTTTCTGTTCTTATTAAAAATGTATACAGTACTTCTGGTTATTACTGTCTGTGCAATGTGAGGAAAGAGCCCTCAAGTTCTATCACATGCATCCTTACTCTTCCTTAGTTGAATTACCACATTTATAAAGCTCCCTCTGTAGGAGTTGTAGAGTACAGTAAAATGAAATACCTTCAAGGTCCACCTATTCAATACAAAGACGTTTTAATGTGATTCAATCACATGTCAAATGGTACCAGTTTTGGCATCTATATGTGCCATCATCAGCCCTAAGTACAAATTAAACAATATATATATATATATATATATATATATATATATATTCCTAAAACACATCTTAACACATTATAAAATACAATTGCTGTAGTGTTACATGAGATAAATTAAAATTATGATATAATAGATTGCTATGGTATAAAATTCTTAAAATTCTGGCTGTTCGTTACATAGTTCAGTCTGTGTACATTTGGAATAAGTGAATTTGTGCTGTTGTCTATGTGAGTGACATGGGTATACATATGCATGACACTAATTACAAATTTACAGACATTGAACAAGATATGGAAGTTCTTCAAACGGTAAACAAGGGACCCATAATGAATATTATTGAACGTTGTTACATCAGCTGTGATCAGTACTTCAACCCCAATTATAATTTAAATGAAATTTACGAGAAACCCAATATCCTTTTCAGTCTTTTAATCGATTGGCTTAAAAATACCAAACTATCGAAAAACAGTTTGATTTTCCAAGTAATCCGGAATACACACTAAACTAGGGCTGCTTTGTGTGGTCAGGTATTATGTAACATCATAGGTAGGGTCTTTTTTGTTGCAATTCAAGCATTAGGATATCTTCAGATAGGCACTTCTTGTATCCCTTGGATATCACTCAAGGAGGAGGCTATTCTACATGTGCAGAGAACCAGAATTTCAGATGCTTTACCCTCCATTTGATACCCAAGAATGAACCTGATTCCATCTAGGCACAATAAACCTAACATTTCATCGATGGTGAGTGGTCACTTTTGCCGATTTTTCTCCTTTTGTAACATCACTGTTGTGTATTGAAATGCAGAAATTTCTAATCCAGTTCATCTAGGGTCATTTTATTTTCATCACCACTTTCAAATTTTCTTTCACTTTGAATATTTTATTTATTTGCCTTAAATTAAATGAAGAGAACTAGAAAAATAATATATATACCAAAATTCAACCTAGTGGTCAGTGTGATTTCATCACTAGGGAATCACTTCTTGAAGTTCTTACTGGAATGGCTGCTTTCCCTTCCTTTACACATGCATGCATGCGCACGTGCACACACGTGGGCCAGTTTTGGTTTTCAACTTCTTCCCATGGCATTTGTATGCACGTTCTCCTGAGTTTTCCCATTGGTTTAATATTAGCTGTTTCTTAGCTTGAAGAAAGAAATTGAACATTTTGTTTTTTGAGGCACAAAATGTTGTTGGATGACCACGTTTGATATTCACCTCCAGTCCTTTTTCTGTTGGGCCTGACAGTTCCTACAATACTAGTTCCCTTTTCAGTAACCCTTTTACAAAGGTCAAGGTACAGTGTGTGACCCTTGTTGAAAAAAGGTTCACACATGCACGTAACAACATTAGTACTCACAGGCAAGGAAGGGTCAATCCTGTAATTTCCTATATAATTATATACTAAAGGTGTTGCAGTACCATGTATTTGCATCACAAATTTTATGTATCTTTATGCCAAATCTAGCTCACTTACTGCTATTACGTTGCACATGTGGCAGCCCACCACAAAATTTCATAAGGGATTCTTCTAAGGCAATGTTTTCTGACAATTCAAATAACAAAGAAAATTTGTCCAAGAAATGTATAATTATGGGTCTGATTTTTCTCAGTTTGTCACTAGCATCACATGGAGCATTGTCATCAGTGAAGTGGAGGAAACAAGAAATGAGAAGAAATCTTTCTTGGTTCATTGTTTCTGAAAGAAAAAAAAAAAAAAATAGGAGTTCAATGCACCTATCTTTACTTCCAGTAAAATTGTATACGTGGTTTCCGAACCAGGGACAACAAGATACGCAACGCAAAGTACATTTTTATTTTGTCCTCTGGTGAATCAAACTATTTCTAGACATCTGTTCGCTTTTTTCTATCCTCATCTGCAAGTTGCTCCAAAGCGACACAATGACATTGACATCAGTATGGGGGCTTGTGTGCTCGTTGATCCCAAGGGCTGTGCCATCTTAGGTTTATCCATACCGCATTACTGCATTGTCCTTAAGGTGGAGTCAGACTAACAAGGTGTCAGAGTTGCCTGAGAGGCCTTTGTGCTCTTTCTCTTCTTCATTTCTTCCTTGTCTACATTAACATGCTTAATTTTCACATCTCTTACTGTCTACACAGCCCTCGGCAGCTGAAGGTAGACCTTTTTATTTCCCTACCTACTCGTGAGACCAAAAACTGAACCTGAGAATTTTAACTAATAAGGCTGTTGCTCTTAAAATGGTGTCTTTTAAAGAGAAGAAAAGTAGAAGATTAATACAATTTCCCTGAATAGCAAACGTGACAAACAGCTGCCTAGATTCCTGGTTGCTTCCAGGGCCGATGGTCGAAGATTTTAGAATGGAAGTCGTATCCTTAATAGTAACTCTGTTGACAAAATTGTTGATGATGAAATTGACAAGATGCGTACTTGTCAAGACGGCTACAGATGAGCAGTCTAGACCACTACTTGAAGTCAAATTGTTTGGAAAAGTAGCAGTCAAGATTGAGAAGTACAAATCCGTGAACTTCTATAAAGAAGTTTTTTCTACAGGGATTTGGTTTTTTTTTTTTTTTTTTTTTTTTTTTTTTTTTTTTTTTTTTTTTTTTTTGTAGTGGCTTTTCGTCGCACCGACACAGACAGGTCTTATGGCAACGATGGAATAGGGAAGGGCTAGGAGTAGGAAGGAAGCAGCCGTTGCCTAGTGTGAAAATGGTAAACCACGGAAAACCATCTTCAGGGCTGCTGACAGTGGGATTCGAACCCACTATCTCCTGGATGCAAGCTCACAGCTGCACACCTCTAATTACACGGCCAACTCTCCCGGTACAGGGATTTTATTAAGGTTTCCAATGATGATTAGGGTTGGGCAGACCAGCACAGTTGGTTGTTCTGAATCATTAGGAACTTGAGGTGCAGTGTTTCGGTATAGTGTGCCGGCACACGGAACAGTAACTACGCGGTAGAGAGAACTTTGTGAGGCAACATGAAATGCTCCGCGTCAGCGGGAATGAACCTGTACCAGACATGCTGTGTGTAGTTACGGCCAGCATAAAGCTGCACGTAACATGAAGAAACAGTCGGAACACTGAAATTCGCGCCCAATAATCACGTTTAAAGGCTGCTTTTAGGTTAAGATTTTTTCAGTCAATATGAAGTATACATAACACGGTTACAATGGCAGTACAGTTGTTTAAAAGTAACTAAACCAAGGATATTTTAACCAGTTGAATGTATCGGCCTGAATTGTGAGTAATTAGGGCCAGGATAAAACTTCAGGGCGCATGAAAAAGCAGTTGGACTCTGAAATACACACCCAAAATATCATGTATAAATGTTGTTTTTAGGATAAGAATGTTTTCATTCATTGTGAAATGCACCTGTCACAATTGAATCGATCGGAGCTAAAGGGTAGTCAGTTTTTACAACTTTTCAGGAGAAGCAAAAACATTCCACTGTTCAAACTGTTTTATATATTTGTATCAGAAGATTTCTATGTTATAGATAATGAAAAGACACTTCACTGAGACAAACGTTGACAGTAAATTGCTATATACAGTTGAGAAATAAACTAACAATTTTCAGACTTAATGCCTTTTAGCTCTGTATAAATTAAATGACCATTGAAATGGATATTCAGAAACATTATGTAATGTAGATTTAGTCTTGAATGATGTTTATGACAATACAAACACTGTATAATGCACTGTCACTACTTTGATGCCATACTCAACAACTATTTATGCAATTCTGTTGAGTACAGCAGTCTTAGCCATTCCAATAGTTCATCATAGAAGAATCTAGCATCATGGCTAACATATTTCACCACCTTTTTTATGTTGTCAAGTTTGTTTGCATTAATGGGAATTTTATCATCATAGGCTTTGATGTTTGGCATAGTTATCCCTGAAAAAAGTTTTGGTTTCCTTAAGAAGAATGTATGTTTAACAGGAGAGTTGATGTAGATTGCTGCTTCAACTACCCCTACTTTTGCAGTTTTGTACGTAAACTGTGCTTGCTGGTGTGAATTGCTGTTTCTGGTTTCTCTGCAGATTTTTAGTTTGCACAGACGGTCCAGTTTTCTTAAAGAAGAGCGGCCACCAATTATCGAAGTTAAGTATTTCTTCTGTTTTCATCATATGAACTTGCTATTTGCTAATATCTCTACGTATTCCATTGGAGTGTAAATACGATCATTTTTTTAAATCTTCTTTTTGAATACTCCAAAATTCCTGTCACACGGCATAAACGAATGCCCACGCTCAGGAAATCTATGGACAATGGATTGGAATCTCCCATTGGCTGTCAAGGCCATGCACATTCTGATCATCGTGTGGTTCTTGTTCTGACCTGTACAGCCATCAAAGAATAAGTTGACATGTTTAATATGTTTGGGCACATAATTTTTAAAGTAATGCGACAGGAATGAACAAACTTCGTTTGCACCATTTTTCCTTTCTCCTTCATGATACAGGTAAATTACAGATTTGTCCGTCTTAATATCATGCACATTGAAAATATTCACCCAGAGTTGCCGCAAATAGAATATATCTTGCACAGGAATGTTAGGGAGTGGAAGATTCTGCATGAAATCGAAAGTCAAAGCACATGTCCCATCCTTCACATTACATAAGGTCTTCATGCTGTGTAGGAAACTGTAAAATTTCCGACTCCGTTGAAGATGTACTTCCACCTCTGCTTTGATGCTAATTTAACATTGTCATTTAAGTGAGGACTCTTTATTTTAGCATTAAGCTCTTCACATAAAGAACATGTGTCTATTTGCAGTCTTCCGAAACAATAATTAAAATTATCATGGAAGTACTGCCTGTAAAAATCATATTTGACTTTAGTTTCTGGGTGTGTAGTGCAGTACATTTCATGCATTTGTTTAACATCCAATCTGGCATCTAAGTATTGCATTTCTTTCCCAGCATAATGCAAAGATTTCACCGTGAATGATCTGATGTGCTCATCAATGCTCTGAGTCACATTTGCAGGAATCTTGTTCACAGCTGATGTTCTGCCCCTCTTGTCTATCGGTTGTTCACCCCTAAGCAGACTTCATATCAAATTAACCTAGTTTTGTCCCTATAGAGTGTAAGCTAGAGAAAGCTTGACGACCCATTGTCCTAAACGCCCCTTCCATAACAGATTATTGAAAACTTGCAATGCGTCTGTTTTCTTGTAGGCCATCTTTTACCCTAGGCCTGCGCTGTTTAACTTGCACCGCTTTGATTAGACCCTCTAAGTATACATCTTGCGTGCTTTTGTCTGGCATATTGTGAAAAGTCGTGAAAATACTATTCTTCATATCATCACCTCTGACATCTGGAAACAAGATTCGTAAAAATACTAACCATGCTGAAATAGTACACTGTATTCATTACCGGAAATGTGCCTTAGTGACAAACCATGGCATGATAAACTAACCAAACTACTTACCTGCAGTCGTCTCCTGTTGTCTTTTCATTAACAGCATTTCCACTATGATTTGTGTATTTTAAACCTTTCACTATAGCACGTTTCATTATATTCTTTTTATGGGAAGCGTCGTTCCTTTTCCGTTTTGGCGACATGACAAATCTATCTTCCACGTTTTATCAATGTAAACAATGACAATATAATAGCGCGAAAATGCCGAGGAGTTGCAGAGAAAGAAATGAAGGTCATGCATGTCGGTGGTGTCAAAATTAGATTCAAGATACGGTGCTATAAGGTATCAACTCAGAGTTAGTTCTTTCTTCCACCGTATAACAATTCATGGTATATGATTCAGGCAAGAGGGAGAAGTCTGACTTAATTCCTTCTTTCACCGTTCGAAGAGCATCACATTGGTTACCGTATATGTTTCGCTTAGAAAAATAAAAAAAGACATATTGTGACTTATTACGCTTTAGCTCCGACAAATTCAGTTACACTGGCAATAGATGTGTTTACAAATGTCACAATGTTATTTTCACCAATTAAAAATTACTCGCACAGTTGAAGAAACATTTGTCAGTACTCTATTTACGTACACAATATACAAGCAAAATACGAAAATAAAAATTAATGCATACAAGCAAAACACGAAGATAAAAATTAAACACTAAGGTAATTCCGGTAAAGTTGACGCACTCTTTATGTGTTTTGTTATATCTCGGTGTATTTACTTTAAAAATTGTTGCAAATTCGAGCATAATTTGAAAACATTTGATCAGAGATGAACAAAATATTGGTAATTGAAAGTAAATGGGAGAAAGGAGAGAATTGTTGCATCAGCGGCGTCTCTCCCTGGAGCCTGGTATAGATGCCGACTTTGCTCGGGAGAGATGCCGCAAGTAAAATAATTAATGACAAAATCAAATTTAAGACAATTAGTTCAACTTTAATATAACTGAACATTAGAATGTACTACAAGACAATTATATCCATATAATATAATCATTCAATGGTAAAAGAACCGATCTGATAATTTACAACATTACATTAATCATATTTTAATTTCGATTTACTATGAATGTGCATGTGCAATGGATTCTTCACTGTGTTATGTAAAACCCCAGGGCACTTAACGCCCTTGAAAGGGCTCTGGCCTGCTCAGCGACCACTGCTCAGCCCGAAGGCCTGCAGATTACGAGGGGCCGTGTGGTCAGCACGACACATCCTCTCAGCCGTTATTCTGGGGTTTCGAGACCAGGGCCTCCATCTCACCGTAAGATAGCTCCTTAATTCTAATCATGTAGGCTGAGTGGACCTTGAACCAGCCCTCAGGTCGAGAGAAAAATCCCTGACCTGACCGGGAATCGAACCCGGGGCCTCCGGGCGAGAGGCAGGCGCGTTACCTTTACAGCATGGGGCCAGCTTGTTATGTAAAGAAAACATCAAAATCATAATGAATATAATTCTGTCCTGACACAGTAATTTGAAAACATGTCTAAGGCAGGATTCTTGAATCAAAAACTGATGTTTATCCTCTTAGAAGTTTTTACAGATTGTTTCTTAAAACTTTGTTCTCTAGCAATGTTGCTGCAACAGTCGTTATATGTAGAGCAAGATTCATGCAGCCACTGGTTGTAACTCAAACACTGGATACAGTCATCCTTTTTTTAATATAATTTTGACTTCGGTGATTATTGAAGTAGCTATACCTGCTGAACCCTGAGAGCCTTTTTCCAGATTTCCTGACTTCATTCTAAGTGTCAGTGCTCATTCTGGAATTCTATAGTATCATTCTGCCTCCCTGATCAGTATTTCCTTTGCTCTCAGTCTTTTAACAGCCTCTCTTAAATTTTCCTCTGCCCATTGAGGTCTTTTACCAGTGCCCTTATTTTTATACTGAGCAGGCATGTCGCAAATTTTTATTTCTGAAAATAATATAATTTTATATAATAAAATAATGTTAGCAATGAAAGCAATAAAAATAGGTTATGTATATTAAGAATCGTGAGACGATAAAATATTCTAATAAAATACCGGTACACTCTGAATAGTATTGAATGTTTCCAGATCACTTGTAGAATCTGATAGCAATGAGGCATCTCCGCCGTATTCTTGTGCAGCAACTCTCCCAACTATCAGGTAGAGACGCCGCACCCTCCTGTTGTCGTACCTCAAGGCTATCATGGCCCAGAATTAGCTTACTGTCAACTACAGTTATGCTTCTGACTTCTACTGTACTAAAAATTGCTGATTTAAGCATTTGAAACAAACTTAATATACAATAAATTAACACACGGAAAAACTTTAAGAGGAAACGTACTCGCCTCAGGATATCGGCTATCATTGGAGTAATATACGAGCAAATTTCGTCACACTCACAGACAGTACTTCTTCCTTAGAAACTGAAAAACCACACATATTGCCATCTAGCTGTAACGTTGGGAACCTTTAGCTACAGTGTCTGCAGCATCTCTAACGGAGCGGCATCTGTCCCGGATTTACCTTATATACAAGCGGAAGAGGAGATTGAAAATAAAATTATACAAGCAGAACATGAAAATAAAACATAAACAGAATATAAAAGCAGAACACGAAAATAAAAATTGTGGGATGTTTAAATTTGAAATATCTAGTCATTGTGCCTCTTGAAGATCCCTTTGCAGACAAAGTAGAACAACATTAATTGCATTTCACTCTGTCCGGTTTTATTCTAGTAAAAAAAGTCCTGAACGGGGCTCCAGTGCGATATTATACAAAGTTTACTGTCTTTCGTACGGTATATATTACTGAGCTTCAATGAAAACACATTAAGTTATTCACATGTACCGAAGGCCAGTTGCCGGTGCAACGGAACTCTCAGAACAAAGAGGATATGACGGAACACAGAACACTCCAGCACGTGGCGGCACACTGCCAGTATCAACAGTCAGCTAGTAGGTGAAGGGTGAAGTACAGTGCATTGTGACGCTCTTGACGGGATACCGAGTCACTGTCTCGGTCTCGGAGCAACTGATCCTCAGTGTTCCAGAACAGTGGAACATAACTGTGCACAGTGTGCCAAAACAAGGACATAATGCCCAACCCTAATGATGACATGATCAGAAACCTTGCTTGTCAGGGTGTAACTGACGTGGGGAAGTTAAAAGACATGTTGTTAAGTTGCTCAACATGGGCGCTTTCATTCTGAGCTTCGACGCCCAGTCACTGCCCAAATGAATGAAGATCTCAATGGACTGTTTAACTGTTTGCCTGTGCATATCAGCTCTAGTGAGATGTGACAACTGCTAGAAATTTGGCCACACCTCATCAAGGTTTGACGACCTGTACAATGTGTAGAATGTGTAGACTATTAAATGGAGCCACAAACGGTATTTCTTTGAAAAGAATCACAATGTACAGACTAACAACCTAGTGAGTACATGTTCCAAGTTTGAGGTAGATATCTTGAATATATTTTGAGTGCATGTCCAGGTGTGCATGCTCCAATATCCAAGGGATGTCCTACATTAACACATTGACTGGCCCCAGAGATCTCCGTTTTTATACACGGGCATTGTTTATAGCTTGTTGTGGTATCTGTTGGCTATAATTTTAACTACTTTCAATCATGTCATGGAGTAGAGGGATCGTAGATTTTAGTGTGGCTGTATTTTTTTATTGTATGGTTTTGTAGCCATGGAAACTTTGTATATACACGGGTGTTCTTGTTTACCGAGAATCATTGTACAAGATGGCGCGCCCATGGCAACGTACCCTATATGACGACAAAGTATTTCACTAGTTATATGCAGATTCATTATCTGATGTGCCACATGGGTGATGAGCCTTGAGAATTCTTGTAGTTTCTCAGCCGACAGTAGGTGACTCGCTATGAGAATTCTCACTTTTATGCACCTTGTATTTCCTTGATTATTGATGAAATTAAGGGCGAGATTATGAGTACCAAACGGTGTAGTCATGGAATATATATTATTGGTGCATCTTTCTTTCTTAAAACCTTCATGTATTTAACAAAATAATGCTGGATATGTAGAGTTAATCCCTGGAGCTCCAGTGCAGATGTCAACATGGCGCAGCGTATTCATTTGCCGACTGCTACTGATAATTATGATTAATTATGTACAGACTGGTTATAATAGGTACCGAGTGACAGTGAATTAGATATTTCTAATGATTAACGGCTAACACTAAACGGGGAGTAGCTGTAAAGAGAAATCCTTGCATACTTGAAAACAGTGAGTATACAAATGGCACAAATACGGCATTCGTACTACACTGTGTTTAGAAAGACTATTAAATGGAACCACAAATGGTATTGCTTTGAAAAGAATCACAATGTACAGACTAGCAACCTAGTGAGTAGGCTTACATGTTCCAAGTTTGAGGTCGATATCTTGAATATATTTCAAGTTACAGTAGTCTTGAGTGCAGCAGTGTCATTTTTCTTGAAGGCTTAAACTATCCGGTCTACATGGGATAGCAGCCTCTGTTCAGCGTCCAACGTCAATGTATTAAGGGAGGCAAAGATGATCGAGTAGATCAAAACTCTGGATAAGCTATCCTAGAGGAAGTTCAAATACATGGGTGCTCCGAAGTTCTCAGTCTCCTTTGCTGAAAAGGTTGCAAAAGTATAGATTTCACAAGAGAGTTTACTTAGTTTACTTAACACACTGGGGCGAAACACGGGCAACCAGGAATGAGTTAACTGGAAAATTTATAATGTCCAATAACGGATCATTTATATTGGTATTGTGGATGGTGACTCTGACAACAGTGGCGGAAAATGGCAGATAGTTGAAAGGAAGGAGGAGAAGCAATTGTTCTAATTTTGTCATCTGTTGAACCACGCTATGGCACTATTGCAGTGGAACTGCAGTAGATATATTTGTCGCCTAGCTGAATTACTCAAGTCTGTAATTGAGATATTGTGATCTTTAAAAATACACATTTCAACTACAGAAATTTAAATCCCTTCTTGGAGACATTTTCAGCTTGTAGAAGATACATAGTCCAGAAGGCATAGCAATACCAGATATTGTGTTATCTTTAAAAGAAATACATTTTTCAACTAATTTATATTAAAAATGCATAGTAAATACTGTATGTAATGAATCAAATTATACTGGATATAAAAATGTTGATGTCCCATTTTATAAAATATAGTTTAGATTAAGTCGGACCCTGATGTATTCAGACTCATTGACCAATATTTATACACTACCTGACAAAAAAAATTGAAGCACCCTGAAGAAATAGTCGGATGTCAATGTAACTTCGTATTGGTAGGTGTGCTAGGTACCAACTGATGAGCCCACCCTAGCACACGAGGGCGAAACGCTGGCAACCAAGAATGAGTTAGCTGGAAAATTTATAATGTCCAATAACGGACCATTTATATTGGTATTATAAATTTACTCATTCGGGACAGATATTTCAGATTCCCTATGGGAATCAACATCTATATCATCTGATGGCCAAGCAGGCATCAATTTTTGATAATGAGACAAAGTCTCTTAGTGCATTGGCACTGCAGGTGGCTCCAGTTAGCCTACGCAGTGACCTCCACGGTATGCACTAGCCAGCGTATTGGTAGGTGTGCTAGGTACCAACTGATGAGCCCACCCTAGCACACGAGGGCGAAACGCTGGCAACCAAGAATGAGTTAGCTGGAAAATTTATAATGTCCAATAACGGACCATTTAGATTGGTATTATACATACACACCATCGGCGGGCATGTAAATGATTACAGTTGCAATTCTCTGTGACAGGTAGAACGGGCACTGGAATACGTAAAGTGTTGATAAGGGGCCTGGTAGGGTATATAAGGGGTGTGAACAGTGTCAGATGTTGAGTGATCTCTGTGAAGGACACGGAGATCCCACGTACTCATGTAAGACAGCGTTATGAGCACCTGACATAGTTTGAAAGATGCCTCATTGTGGGGTCTCCATTTAGCCGGCTGGTCAAATCGTGCAATATCCAGATTTGTGGGACATTCGGATGTGACAGTGGCCCAATTTTGGACTGTATGGGAACGTGAGGGCAGGCATATTTGTGGTCAAGGATCTGGTCGACCATGTCTGACGACCACATGGTAGGATTGCCGTATTGTATTCAGCGATGAATTGTGGTTCTGTCCTACGCCGAATGATCATCGGCGGCGATCTGGGGAGAGATCCCATTCTTCCAATGTTTTTTACTCCTGGCGTCATGTTATGGGGAATCATTAGGTATGACTTTGGGTCGCCACTGGTGATAATTGAAGTAACTCTGGGGGCTCAGCAGTACGTCACGGACATCCTGCATGATCAAGTGTTGCCTCTCATGCGACAGTATTGTGGTTACATTTTTCAACAGGATAATGCTCTTCCACACAGCACGTGTCTCTATGAAATGTCTGCGTAATGTTGACATACTACTGTGGCCAGCAAGATACGCAGATCTGTCCCCAATAGAATAGGTGTGGGACCACCTCGGACGTCAACTCCGTCCCTATGCCAGTATCCAGGATATCAAGGACCAGTTATGACAGTTGTGGGCCAGCTAACGTCAGGAGGGGATACAACAGCTTTATGACACTCTTTCCAGCCGAATCATTACATGCATCCATACCGGAGAGGGTGCAACATTATACAGATAAGTGGGCTCGTACTGCCAAGTTCTTTGTAAATTTGACTCGATTTTGTAATCACTGAAATAACATCACCTACCCTCTCAACACATGTGAAGTTACATTTTGTTTCCTTCTCCCATTATTGGTGCCTCAGTTTTCTTTATCAGGCAGTGTATGTTGGTGATAATTGATTAATTCTGTTTGTTTTAGCTATTCACTTTGTTTAAATTATTCAGCTGAAGAAGGCCCAATTAGGGTCAAAACATGTGCTTATTGTGAATGTTATATATATATTGTATTGAATGGGTGGATTAGTTTTTGTGATTTGTTTATAAGAAATTTTGCCTAACTATGGTATATTGTAAGTCAGTACGGATCAGACAATGAAGTTTATCACATGTAATGTCCGACTCATTGGCTGAACGGTCAGCGTACTGGCCTTCGGTTCAGAGGGTCCCGGGTTCGATTCCTGGCCGGGTCGGGGATTTTAATCTTAATTGGTTAATTCCAATGGCACGGGGGCTGGGTGTATGTGTTGTCTTCATCATCATTTCATCCTCATCACGATGCGCAGGTCACCTACGGGTGTCAAATAGAAAGACCTGCACCTGGCGAGCCGAACCCGTCCTAGGATATCCCGGCACTAAAAGCCATACGACATTTCATCACATGTAATAAACAAAAGTAATATAGGAATGCTTGGAATTTCCTGCACTAAACTCAAAATAATTAGTTTAACAGTTTAAAGCCAAAATAATATATTTTTAAGAATTGAATCAGTAGTTTGAAGAAGGGAGCGAATCCAAAAATTGGTTATTGAGAAAAAAATTTTAAAACTTCCTACTTTTCTTATTTTTTTCTTTACATTAACCCACTCTTCCAGTACCTTGGGCAAATCAGTTGGACTGTTAGTAACAACATAATGCAATATTAAAAACAGTGGATTTGTTCCCTTCTTCAAAATGATTATTAAATAGGCATAACAATCTTTTATGAAAATACCAGAAGTATTTTTGTTTTCTCAAACTATCACTAATACAATGTATATGGTACAGTTCTGTACTACAGTACTCACATGTTTCAAAAGCATTGTGGACAAAATGTACTCTGAAAATCATTACTGTCATTCACTTTCACTGTCATAGTTCAACACGTCACTCATACAACATACAGTACAGTTCTATACTATTCACGTGGTTTGAAAGCATTATGTACATAATGTACTCTAAATATCATTAGTATCCTTCACTTTCACTGTCATCTGCAGTTGTTGCTGTAGTTGGTCTCATCAACACTTCTTCATAAATAGTTTATTCTCATCTGGAATGTAGTGTATGTTACTATTTTGCCTACATCCTGGATCTTCTTGTCTTGTATTGGAATTTTTGTAATTGTGAGCTTTTTTTGTTGGAATGTGGGGTACTCCTGTGCTTGGCTTTTGCAGCAAGTAAGTTTTTTTCACCAAACCATTAGGAATTCCAATGCGGTTAGATAACATTTTTGTAAGGAGCATTCTAATCTGTCTGTATTTGGAAATCGAAATTGAGGACCTCTCCTTGGACTTAATTTTTTAAAAATTATTTTATTTATTTTGTAGAGTTTAGGCCACCTGTTCTTGAAGTTTAGAATACTTTTTTGCAGAGATTTGAGTAACAGTGAATTCTGACTTTTTAGAGGTTTGAATCAAATTGGTGTATTGGTGTGGAGTGTAAATTCTGTCCATTTGTCTGATTTTCCATTTAGCAGTCCCAAAATTGTGATCACATTGCAGAAATGAGTGCCCTCTGACTTCAGAATATGATAAATCTTCCTAAATCGTCCAGAAGCAACTAATGCAAGATATAAGCACACAAATCAGAGTATTAAAAACTCGTACCTCATAGATTAAACACAAAACAAAACTGTGATGAACTGCATAACATGAGTATATAAAGAACAATCTTAATCGCAGATAGAAATACCAGCTGATAGAGAGCGTGACGACAAAGATGATGGTGAACAAACTCGGTATCAGTTTGAAGAAGGAAACAAAGCCGGAATATGTTCTCTTCTTCAGACTGACAGATATTTCCAGGTCCATGCAAGTGGTTTTCGATCCCATTTTATAAATAAGAATGAGTGTCTGTATGATAACACGTTTGGTGCAAAAAGACTAGTTTCGATTTTTTGGCATTCGTTCTCTTCTTCAAATTGCTGGTTTAATTAAAACTACAAAAAAAAAAAAAAAAAGGAAATTTACCTAGGGAAGAAGGCATGGCTTCCCGTGGGACCATAAGCGCACATGGACTCCCTCCGTCTCACTAGAGACCTATCCGAGTAATGATGCCACGAGAAGCATCGCATCATGTACAAGCTTCCTAATATGAGGCTGAAAAGCCCCGAGTTAGCAGTTTTGGCTGAAGGCCAATTAACGTGTAGAGTTAGAATTCAGTAATTAAATTTAACTACATTCTTCTTCTGTTGATTAGTTCTGGTTTGATCTTGAAAGATTGGCTTCTCGCTGGCATACGATGGGAATTCACGCAAAGGTACATGGTATTTTGAATGACAAGCCTGACTTCAGGCTCCATAACTCATCCAGTATGGAGTTCCAGGCCCATGCAGCATCTGTTGTAAAGGAGTGGGATTGCTGTTTGTTGGTTGTGCAGAGTTGGTCAGGATATTCCTGTTGTGGGATTGGGTGATGAGTCTCTGAGAGCTTGATGAACCTGGATGCTTGGTACTAAGGTGTAGACTTACTTAGAATGTTATGCAATTGACACTAGGCATGAAGATGCCTTCTTGTTTGTAGGTTTAGCATTGACAGTTTAAGAAATTGGTTTTCTGCCCTAAATAATTTAATTCTGGAAGAAAGTGATCGCGCGTGAAACCAAATCATCGCGATCCGCTGCCGTTGCCATGCCGAGTTTAAAATTTAGGCCTAGAATTCAGATTCAAGACCCAGTTAGGCCTAAATCAGCGAAGGTAGCTGTGTTTGGTGATAGCCAGGGAAGGGGAATTGCGGGAGTGATTAACGACGAGAATATAGCAGCAACCGGAAAAATATATCCAGGAGCTTCTATCAGCGGTGTTCTGGAAAACGTAGAAGCAGCAACTAGGAACTTCGGGAGCGGCGATGCAGTGCTTATCATCGGTGGGACGAACGACGACGCCAAGAATGTAAGATCACAACTTAAACATACACTAGGGAAGCTGACCCACACTAACGTCTTTGTAGTGAACGTGCCCCACAGGCATGATTTGAGTAGAGACTCGTGTGTGAACATTGAAGTGGACAAGGTCAATACAGATATTGTTAAAATTTGTAAACATTTTCGGAATACTCAGGTTATTGAATGCAGCAGTTTTGAGAGATACTGTTATACAAAACATGGCCTCCATCTAAACAATTCAGGTAAACGAAAGATAGCAAATATTATTCTAGATTTTATTAATCTTAAGATATGTACTGTAAAACAGGCAACTCCCTTGAGTTATAATACTGACCAGGAAAACTAGTAGAAAGAGCCAGCTGTACTTCAAGCTGGCTCAGTCAACTAGAAAAAGAAACTCAGGATAGTAAGGAATTTCAAGTTACCCAATTGCAACAGTCAATTTTAGGGAGGAAGGGGGTCTGAGATTGCTCTTGGTAAACTGTCAAAGTGTAGTAAATAAACAATTAAAATTAGGTACATTGATGGAATCTTATGAGACTGATGTGGTGATAGGAGTGGAATCGTGGTTGAAAGAAGGGGTGGGTAATAGAGAAGTATTTCCAGAAGGGTACACAGTCTATCGTAGAGACCGAGGAGATAAAAAGGGAGGGGGGGTGTTTATTCTGGTGAAGGAAACTTACTGTTCACATGAATGGTTTACCGATGAAAGGGATGAAATATTAGGGATAAAATTAGTTTGTGATAATATGAAGGAGGTGGGAATTATAGGAACATACAGGCCTGGAAGAGAGGAAAGAGACATGGAAATCTTTGAGAAAATAATAGATTATACTCATAAAAACAATAATAATGACATGGTAATAATTGGGGGAGATCTAAATTTGCCTGAAGTTGAATGGAATGGAGCTGCAAGTGAAGCCCATAAACAGAAACTGGCAAATAAGTTAATTTGGGAGGCAGGATTTACACAAGTAGTACAAGAACCGACTCATCTCAATAACTTTCTAGATGTATTCTTGGTTAAACCAAGGGAAATTGTTGATAAAACTGAGGTAATTGAAGGAATAGGAGACCATAAGGCTGTAATAATGGATGTAGGACTCGTACCAAAAAGGCTTAATAAGAGGGTTACACAAGACAAGAAATTGTACAGAAAAGCTAAAGTTGATGAATTTGGGACTTACCTTAAATCACAATTAAGTTGTTGGATAAGTGAAGGGAGTAACGTGGATACACTTTGGGCTAAATTTAAAGGAATCATTTGGGAAGGAGAGAAGAGATTTGTACCTGTTAAGAAGGGTAAAATGACCTCAGGCCCTGTTTATTATACAAGGGAAATAAGAAAATTAAAAAGAAAATGTAGAATAGTAAACTGGAAAATCAAAGAGGGTAGGGAGAGTAGAGAAACTAGAAAACAGCTAATGAGGGAACTGAATAGAGTGAAAAAGGAAGCAAAAGAGAATTATATGAATGGCATACTTCAAGAGGGTAATGGCCACAAAGGGAAATGGAAAAAGCTGTATTCATATATCAGGAATCAAAAAGGAAAAGGAATCCAAATTCCTACAATGGTGGGAGAAGGGGGTGAACACTATTTAACAGATACTGAGAAAGCAAACCTATTTAGTAGGGAATTTAGAGATTCAGTAGATGATTGTCAAGAGTTGGAAACCGAAACAGAAGATAGAGAGGGAGAGAGACAGAGGGAAACAAGAAGCTTCTCATACACAAATGAAGATATTTTCAGAGAAATCCAACTGCTTCAGCAAGGAAAAGCAGCAGGAAGTGGTCAAATTACTGGGGAGGTATTAAAGACAATGGGGTGGTACATAGTGCCTTATTTAAAATTTCTCTTTGACTATGTCATAAATAATAGTGTAATACCAAAGGAATGGAAGGAATCTATAATAATACCAATTTATAAAGGAAAGGGTGATAAAAGGAAACCAGAGAACTACAGACCCATCAGCCTGACCAGTATAGTTTTTAAAATACTGGAGAGTTTAATATCAAAGTACATCAGAGGGATATGTGATGATAAAAATTGGTTCATGAGGAGCCAGTATGGATTTAGAAAGAAATTTTCTTGTGAGGCACAACTGGTGGGATTTCAGCAGGACATATCAGATCAGTTGGATTCAGGAGGTCAGTTAGATTGCATAGCCATAGATCTTTCCAAAGCCTTTGATAGAGTGGAACATGGAATATTATTAAAGAAATTGGAGGGAACAGGATTGGACGTAAGGGTTATACGTTGGATAAAAACATTTCTAAATTCAAGGGTTCAGAAAGTCAAAGTAGGAAATAATGTATCTCAGGAAGAGAAAGTTTGGAAGGGAATTGCACAGGGTAGTATAATCGGTCCGTTACTTTTCTTAATATACGCAAATGATTTAGGGAACAATATAACATCAAAAATAAGATTGTATGCAGATGACATAATTGTTTATAGGGAAATAAACGACATTGAGGATTGTTCAGAATTACAAAGGGACCTTGAAGGTTAATGGAGGCAAATCAACTGTTACAACTTTTACAAACAGGAGCTTTAAAACTGAATTTGAATATACTTTGGATGAGGTAGTTATCCCAAAAGATGGCAAGTGCAAATACTTAGGTGTGAGATTTGAAAGCAATTTGCACTGGAAGGGTCATATTGATGACATTGTTGGGAAAGCATACAGATCATTACATGTCATAATGAGGCTACTTAAAGGATGCAACAAAGAATTAAAAGAATAAAGTTACTTGAGTATGGTTCGTCCATTATTGGAATATGCAAACAGTGTTTGGGATCCTCACCAAAAATACCTAATAAAAGAAATAGTGTGCAGAGGAAAGCAGCAAGATTTGTAACAGGGGATTTCAGGAGAAAGAGTAGTGTATCAGAAATGTTAAAGGAACTTGGGTGGGAAACTTTAAGTAAGAGAAGGGAGAAAACTAGACTTATAGGATTATATAGAGCCTATACAGGAGAAGAAGCATGGGGAGATATCTGTGAGAGGCTTCAGTTGGAAAATAATTATATCGGCAGGACTGACCACAAATATAAAATTAGAAGGAATTTTAGCAGAAGCGATTGGGGTAAATTTCATTCATTGGGAAGGGTGTGAAGGAGTGGAACAGTTTACCAGGGGTAGTGTTTGATCCTTTTCCAAAATCTGTACAGATATTCAAGAAGAGAATAAACAGCAACAGAGAAAATAAATGAAGTGTTAGAGGGCATTCGACCTGTGCAGGTTATTGTAAAAAAAAAAAATTAAAAAAAAAAATGTGTGTGAATAAATTAATTCCATCCCCTGGTCTAAGGAGTTTGGACAGCCAAAGTAGGGGACTGCCTGTAGGGGTGAAGTACAGTGGGGACTTCGAGGGCCCTGGGACCGCTACGGTAGCTGTGATGGCCCTTCAGGAACTCTGAAAAGTGGTGGCAAAAGGGGCTCTGGTTAAGACGCAGCAGGTCGTTATGCTACTTAGGATCCAGAACAGTAAAAAAAAAAAAAAGTAAATATATAAATGCAATGTAAATATTAATGTTATACCAGTTGTATAGTATCATTGAAGTAATTCCACATACTGTATATCAGTTGACTATATTTGTAAGTAGTACAGGAGATATTATAAGTAGAATTTTGTAAACAATATAAATTTATTAAGGATGAGCTGTGTGTTTAATAGAAAACATTGTTAGTGTAAATTGTATAATATTGTATTATAGGAAAAATTTTCTTCTCTTGTTAATTTAATATTTAGTGCTTGACAATAATGTATTTTAGTGTACCATTTGCCACCGAGGTAGACACCTCATTTGCAAATAAAGAGATTTTGATTTTGAAGATATGGAGTAATATGTTGATGCAATTTCACACTGTAGATGAAACAAATGCAAGAATTTTCAGCTTTCTGTTGTCTTGTGGCTAATTGTGAGTTAAAATCACTCACTACATACAGTATCACACTAGTCAAAAGTTTTAATAATAATAATAATAATAATAATAATAATAATAATAAAAATGCCATTGGCTTTACATCCCACTAACTACTTTTGCAGTTTTCGGAGCAGAAGAGTTTTGACTAGATAAAATTTTGTGGCTAGAGGTGGAAATTTCTTAGATTTTTTGCAACGGATGGAGGGATCAGTTCACTGTTGCACAAGTCAAGAAGCCTTCATCAATCATAACTCCCAAGACTTTTTAATGTTTTATGCAGTGCAATGTTTTTGTAATGAAATACGTAGGGTAGGTTCCTGCTTCTAACATACCATAAACATTCTTGAAGAAGCTTCAGCTCCCCCTCTACCTAATAACAACAGATACATACATCATCATTATAGACCATTATGCCTTTCAGCATTCAGTCTACAAGCCTCTGTGAACTTACTAAATGTTGCCACAATCTTCTGTTTGCAACTAGTGCTGTGGCCTCATTTAGTTCTGGACTTCTTATCTTTAAATCATTACAAACTGAGTCTAACCATCGTCCTCTTAATCTCCCTATACTTGCCCTCCAAAACAGAGTTCATTATTCTCCTAGGTAACCTAGCCTCCTCCATTCACCTCAAATGACCCCACCACCAAAGACGGTTTATGCGTACAGCTTCATCCATCGAGTTCATTCCTAACTTAGCCTTTCTCTCCTCATTCCAAGTACCCTCCTGCCATTGTTCCCACCTGTTTGTACCAGCAATCATTCTTGCTACTTTCATGTCTGTTACTTCTAACTTATGAATAAGATATCCTGAGTCCACCCAGCTTTCGCTCCCGTAAAGCAAAGTTGGTCTGAAAACAGACCGATGTAAAGATAGTTTCGTCTGGGAGCCGATTTCCTTCTTAAAGAATACTGTTGATCGCAACTGCGAGCTCACTGCATTTGCTTTACTGCACTTTGATTCAATCTCATTTACTATATTACCATCCTGGGAGAACACACATCCTAAATACTTGAAATTATCTACCTGTTCCAGCTTTGTATCACCGACGTGAAGAGATTGATGAGGCGTGTGGATGATAAGTTGATCGATACAGGTGCATTCATCCCTTTCTTCGACACCGAGACCGTATCTGAAAGAATAAAAGTGCCTATGTACCGACTGACTGTTCGTCCGTGTATTCCAGCACCAGTGAGGTGCTATAAAAGTTTGGTCACACCTCATTGAGATGTCAAGGTTTGACGACCTGCAAAATGTGTGGGAAGTGCGAGCATGCTGGAGTTGACTGCACACCATTACCTATGTGCGTCAACTGTCCAGGTATGCATGCTCCTATCTCCAAGGAGTGTCCTACATTCAAGCAGGAGAAGATGATCCAGGAAATACAAACTTCGGATAAGCTTTCTTATCCAGACGCCCGGAGAAAATTCAAATCACTGGCTGCTCCGGAGTTCTCCAACATCTTTGCTGAAAAGGTCTTGAACGTGCAGATCACGCACAGAATTTTACACCATCTATCTCTAGACAGATAGCATCTACAAGTCTCAACCACCAACAAGAGCAAGTACTGAAGGAAACTGGAGATCCCGGGAAGGTTTTGGAACCTCCTGGGAACAAAAAACTTGCGTTATTGCCGACGTCCCCTGGGGAAGGCCCTTCCTAGGAATGTTAGACTGGGATGTCCTCCCCAACAGGGAGGGGGGAAAGGCTTCCCCAAGTCCAGCCCTCCTTCCCATGCCCAGAACAAAAAAGAGGAGAAAGGGAAACCCCACAACTCCCCTAAAAAGTTGGAGAAGCAGCCTTCTCCAACTCAGTCGGGGGTCACAGGATCCCCGAAGAAGACCGGCAAGTCATCTGCCGGTTCTCCTCCTAAAAATACAAACGGTGGCCAAGAGCGAGAGGGCCAGATGGCCTGCTCGATCACTTTCTGGGGAACCTACTTCTCCCAAGAAGAAGGCCCACTGTTCCCGATCAGTTAGATCACCATCTGCGGAGTGCTCAGTCACCGCATCTCCCCCTTTTTGGGAGACCATGGAGACTAAACCACTCATTGTCATGGATGGTGATGACGACATAAAAATCACTGACAAAGACGGCGGAACATAGCGGGTAATGGACCGAATGAAGGGCAAGAAATTGCCCTAAATTCGAGGCGCTATCTATCCACACAAGGCACTATTGCAATTCGACTGCAAAAGTTATCACTGTAGCCTAGCTGAGATATGTCAATTGATGTCCGTATATGCGGCCTCCATAGTCTGTCTACAGGAATCTCGTTTGAGACCTGGACATGACACGCCTATGAGAGGATTTCGTCTTTACTCTAAAGACAGAGTAGCTGTGGATAGTGCGACGACTGGGGGCATTTGTACCCTATTTCGCTCCGACATCTTCAGCGAAGAAGTACCGCTCCATACTCAGCTAGATGCAGTTGCAGTTTGCACTCCGTTGCCAGTAATGAAAACGGTGTGCAACGTGTACATTCCACTGGACTATGATATTGAAATGCATGCACTACAAGATATGATCGCTCAGTTACCTCCTCCTTTTCTCATGCTGGGAGACGTGAACGCCCGTAACATACTCTGGGGTTCTCCATCTTCCTGTGCTGGGGGAGGATGCTCAAGCAATTGATAAACCTGTTCAACCTTTGAGTGCATAATACAGGGGAACCGGCACATGGCACATTCTCACACCTGGATGTCACTTTGTGCAGCCGTGCGCTAGTTCCCCTGCTACGGTGGCAAGTACATGACGACCTCTGTGATAGTGACCACTTCCTGATAATTCCATCTCTCTTGAATCAAAGACTGTCCGAAGTACCCAAGCGCTGGTTACTTTGGCGGGCAAATTGACTAGAATTTTCCAAACGTGCAGTGATAACCGATGATATGCTGGCGTCTGTTGACAACCACGTTTCTTCCATTACTACTGGAATTTTGGCTGCTGCAGAAGAAACAATTCCTTCCTCATCCGGCATTCCTCGCCGGAAACAGGTGGACAGACGAAATTGCAGCGGCCATACGTGATCGCCGACGGGCTTTTAAGCATTATCATCGGAATCCTACAATGGCCAATCATATCACATTTATGCACCTGCGCGCAAAGGCCCTTTTTTTATTTCAGAAAGTAAAAAAGATACGTGGGAAAAGTATATGTCTTCCACGACCGCACATACTCCAGCATCACAAGTGTTGACAAAACTCCGCTGTATTGTCAGAGTACAGAATGTGCCCTCAGTGTCCGGAATCTCCATTAAAAATTGATATATAGTTATGATTCCTCCAGTCATTGCAGCCCATATCGCGTCACATTTCGCAGATACGTCCAGCTCTGGGATATAACGAGTCTGCATTTCTTCCAATTAAGCGCGAAGCCAAGGCACAACATTCAGGAGGCCTTTCTCCAGAAGGAACACCTAGTCGCCGTGTTTTTTGACCTGGAGAAAGCTTACAATACTATCTCGCGATATGGGATTCTCTCCACGCTACACCAGTGGGGATTTCGGGGAAATTTTCCAATGTTTATTGAGAACTTCACGTCCCTCTGGCTCTTTCGAGTCTGAGTAGGGAATGCATTTTCTCAATATTATGTTGAGGAAAATAAGAGTACCTCAGGGATCGGCACTGAGTGTTACGCTGTTCGCAATCGCCATCAACGGTACAATTGCCGCTGCTGGGCCCGCAGTCATTCCATTACTGTATGTAGACGATTTAGCTCTACATTACAGCTCCGGAAGGGTGGCGCTTGTTGAGAATCAGCTACAGCAAGCTATTAACCGAGTCGACAG
This sequence comes from Anabrus simplex, assembly GCF_040414725.1. NCBI lineage: Eukaryota > Metazoa > Arthropoda > Insecta > Orthoptera > Tettigoniidae > Anabrus > Anabrus simplex. The sequence goes on from NC_090265.1 coordinate 187,591,680, forward strand.
ATGGGCCCTGCAACATGGTTTTCGATTTTCAACGAAGAAAACCTCAGTTGTACACTTTTTGTCGACCATCGGCTTGTGCATCCTGAACCAGAGCTCCACTTGTGAAACAGTGTCTTACCTGCAGATTCCTTGGTCTCCATTTTGATAAGAGACCTACATCCATCAGTTAAAGGTTGCCTGCATGAAGAGACTTAACATGCTTAAGTTTCTCAGCAGCACTTCGTGGGGGCCTGACCGTGCGGTGCTGCTACGTTTTTACATGGCAACGGTCACCTCCCGAATTATCTATGGAAGTGCGGCTTATGACTCAGCATCAGAATCTACGCTGAGCCTTTTAGACAGTATCCACCATAGTGGAGTAAGGCTGGCAACGGGAGCTTTCCGTACTAGTCCCATTCCCAGCCTGCTCACTGAAGCGGGAGTTCCATCTTTACGAATAAGGAGGCAGCAGTTACTCCTCACGTACGCTGCCAAACTTCGTGAAATGCTGCTACATCTAAGCTATCAATGCATATTTAGTACCCAATACCACCAAAGGCACCAAGACTGGCCGAATGCCACACAGCCGGATGGATTTCGAATTGATAGCTTGTTTCATGATTTAGATATAGATATCGGTGTTTGCCTTGAACAAACTTGTAGCGAGGTACCTCCGTGGTTAGTTCTGTGACCGGATATACATGTTGACCTACTCTATGGACCCAAGGTGAACATGGTTTCCCCCATTTATCGGAGGTATTTCCAGGACTTCGTTCACCAATATCCAGCCGTGAGATATATCTTCACGGATGGTTCTAAAATCGGAGAAAATGTTGGTTGTTCTTTCGTCACTGATGATACGAGCACAAAGATCTCGCTTCCTAGTATATGTAGCGTTTATACTGCGGAGCTTTACACCATCTTAGAAACTCGGCAGTTTGCATTGGGTGATGGAGAAAACCACTTTCTTGTGTGTACTGACTCGTTAAGCTCTCTGCAGTCCATCGAAACCTGTTTCTTGCAACACCCACTGGTACAGCAGATTCATGACCTTCTAGCCAGGTTAAGTGTTGCTGGCACCAGAATTATTTTCGCGTGGCTTCCAAGCCTCGTTGGGATTGCGGGAAATGAACTTGCGGATAAAGCTGCAAAGGAAGCGGTACTTTTACCTCCGAGACCGGTCACTTTGCGTGCTAAAGATATTTGTTCTCAGCTACGTCAAACCATCTTGGTGCCCTGGGAATCGGAGCTTGCTATCCTAACCCCCAACAAGCTGAGAGCAATTAAGAAGACAACTACCGTGTGGTGGTCCTCTTTCCGGCCTTCACGGAGAGAAGCAGTATTGTGTAGGCTGAGGATAGGTCATTTACGATCTACACACTCTTATCTCCTAAAGAGGAAAGAAACCCTGCCCCCCCCCCCCCCCCCCCCCCCGTGTGTTCTTGTGGTGCAACTTCACCATGGCCCACATCCTCGCAGAGTACGTCGATCTCTCTGGCCTAAGATGGAGCCTCTGCCTGCAGGAAACACTTGAACGCATACTAGCTGATGGCGCGACTACTGCTGATCTCGTCGTCCGCAATATGTGCGACAGTAGATTAATCAAGGGTGTGTAAATTTACAAGTGTACTGCTACTCAGGGAACACACGTTCCCTTCTGATTTGTTCGTAATTTTTCGGCTTAATTCAATAATTTAGTTTTATTTTGTACTGTGTTTCCAAATTTCTTTGTTGAATATATAATTTTTATTTTACATTTCTTTTCCACTAATTTGTTCAGAGAGAATGATTACCTAGTTGTACTTCCTTTTAAAACAAAAATCACCACCACCACTGAGGAGACGTTAATTGAAAGTTAAATATTTTACATTGACTAGAAATCTTACAGAATAAATTGGAATTAAAAGAAAAACAGGTGAAAAAGGGGATTATGGGCATGGTTGGGGAAAAAAAGGATAAAGGTTCCAAAAAAACAGAAAAAGGTGCATGAAAAATGCCTCTTTTCACAACTAGAAACAAAATATCACACTTGATATCTTTCCAAACAGCTTTAATTTACCCTACCAAAAAGGTGTCCGGTCCCACTGTGTAGGGGGCAATGCGTCCGCCTGTCACCCGGCGGCCCCGCATTCAATTCCCGGCCGACTCAGGATTTTTAAATTGTAATGTTTAATATCCCTGGTCTGGGGACTGGGTGTTTGTGACGTCCTTAATCTTCCTTTCCTCACACACACAACATTCCACACTACCACCATTCCAATTACATGCAGGTTCATACGATATGGTGCCAGTAGGAGCAAAAGATCCATGTGGGTCGACGCCCTGAACAAATAGCATTTTAAAAAAAAGGTGCACACCAAAAAATCCTAACCCTGCTAATAACAAATCTCCATAAATATGTAGTTTTGAGCAATGTTTTGTTGCCCATGATTGTAATCTGGGTCTTTTCAGGGTTGATTTTGAGTCAATTTTGTATAGCTCAAGTATGAATTGAGATGGATCTTCGTAGCAAGTTTTTACGACCAGATGCCCTTCCTGATGTCAGCCTCATCAGAGGAGTTAATGAGATGAAATGAATGACATGATATGTGATAGCAAGGGAGAGGGTGAAACCTGGTGCCAGCACATAGCCTACTCCTGTTGAATAGCGCCAAGAGGTCTGCTCAAGGCTTTACATTTCCATCCGATGGATGAATCACCATCAGTAACATCATATGCCCTCACTCCATATGAGCACTGCAGAGAGGTTTGGAATTTGATCCAGTCTTTTAGCACGCTATCTAATGCTTCGAAATTGTGTTCTACCACCTCACCTATCCTGCTGGACAACATTCTGATGGTGAAATATTTTTTGACCAACGGGACTCGAACCGGCTAACCACAATGTCAGACCATACAGACTTCACACCTTAATGATTGTGGGTCTAATAGATTATGCTTGAGAAGAAATTCTGACATTTGACTATGGATGATTTGTTCAGGACCTTGAGGGAAAATTATATATTAATGGGTCGATAATCCAAGAACATTGTGACTTTCGGAATGGGATTGCACACTTCCACTGTATGAGTTATCAACAAGTAATTGTAAATGTGCAGTATTACAAAAAGAATTTCATCCAAGGTAAAAGCAGGTGGAAGTCATTGATTCACAACCCAACCTAACCTTTATTGGAGAAGGAAAAGAAAATTGCCTGTTTTGTAAATGTGTTGTACAAACTCTTGTATATTCTATTTAGGCGGGATCAGCCTGACATTCTTCTTGAACTTATTGGATAGTACAAGGTTGTGATCTAAATCCATATTAAACCCTGGATAACTACTGCTGGATTTGATCTAGTTGTAATATCCTTATTCAACTAATATGTAATCAGTCTGATAGTATGCATTATCTCCAGGTGCACCAAACGAGTTGGCTGTGCAGTTCGGGTCGGGTCACTTAGCTGTTAGCTTGCATTTGGGAGACGGTAGATTCAAACACTGTAGGTAGCCCTGAAGATGATTTTCTGTGTTTCCCCATTTTCACCTTCCCCCCCCCCCCCCCTCTATTGTTTTACGTCACACCGACACAGATAGGTCATATGGCGATGGTGGGATAGGAAAGGCCTAGGAATGGGAAGGAAGCGCCCGTGGCCTTAATTAAGGTAAAGCCCCAGCATTTGCCTGGTCTGAAAATGGGAAACCACGAAAAACCATCTTCAAGGCTGCTGACAGTGGGGTTCAAACCCGCTATCTCCCAGATGCAAGCTCACAGCTGCGCGCTCCTAACCGCACGGCCAACTCGCCTGGTTTTTCAATTATTAGGACCATGGCTGCTTCCTCTTCAATCTTAGCCCTTTCCCATTCTTGTGTTTTCTGAAAGCCTTCTGTGTGTTAGCGTGCTGTTAAACCACTACCCAAAAAAATCTCTTTCGATAAGTATCTTACTCATACAGTAAGAAAATGTTTGTTACAATTTAATGCTGTTTACGCTACTCTTAACAGTCTCTGACCTCTTTTGTTAATATCCCATAATCCACATATTTTGAATTGTTACAAGAGCCAACACAAACATCGAAATTGCCCATCATGACTGCATTATTTTACTCCAGCACAAGCAGGCTTTCAATTTGTTCAGAGATTACCTCTGTGTTGTCATCAGGACTATTTTATATTTCAGAGTATACTTTGATCAACTATAGACCACCCTCAACAGCACTAAAGATAGTTTCCTATGGTTTCCCATTTCCAGACCACCCGGTTGCTGGGGCTGTGCATTTCTTTAAAGGCCTGTGTTGCTATGTCTTTCCACTCCTTTTTTACCCTAACTTTACCAAAAACATGTATGGGTTACATTGACATTTCTTCGCAAAGAGAAGAAAATAAAGTTAGTAGAATCATTGAGAAACTTTGCATTACATACCAGTATATAAAATTATTTCAGTTCTTTAAATAATGAAAAGTTTTGTGTATTTCAGCTACGACATGTTTTAAAAATTTCTTCTGTTTACAGAGATGTGGAAATTGCCTTGCTGCACTTACATCAAGAGAAACTTCTATTAGAGCTGGAGAAAATCTCAGAGGAACGTGAACGAATTGCAACCGAGAAGAAAAACATCATTCTGCATTCTGAAATCCTTAAACTACGTCTACAACTTGCGGGCTGTTTTAGGTTGGCACAAATGGGAATCAACTCTGTTAACACTAATGCAGGAACTGAAGATTTTTTGCAGAATGTGAATGTGTCTGTTTCTAGTCACTCTGTGCAACAAATTCAAGACTCTTCAACAGTTAAAACAAAGTCTTCTGCATCGGCATTAGGTACTGAATCCAAGTTGCCCCAACTATTGCCTAGTAAAACTAGAGTTTCTGTTTGCCCAGAAAAGCCCCTAATCAAGATACCTCCAAATATGAATTCACAACCCATTCATAAGCAGTGTTCATCTACAAGTAATTATCCAGCTTCTTTCCTGCCTAACAAGAGACCTTTTTTATCGGATACTGTGGAAAATTTGTGTCTATTCCCTGTCACCATTCCAAGTTCTGCAAGCCATTTTCTTGCCCCTTTGTTAAATATTGAAGGTTTGTCTCCTCCTATGACACATTTAAATATTGTTCAGACTGATATCAATAATGACAAAACATCAGGAATTAGTGGATCATCTCAAATAGGACTTGTTCTCCAGGACTGTAACTCCCAACAAGAGAGACTTTTATTTGCTAAACCTTCTTCACAAAGCATGCCAGCCACTAACAGTAAAGATGTACATGCTATCAGTCCTACTTCAATAGCAGGATTAGATCCTCCACCAATAGCTTTCAGCAAAACCATTTTAAATCAGATGGTAAATTCTAGTCTGTTAAATTCCTCTTCTCGACTGGAAAGATCAAGGAAAGCACAGGAGTCCACTGATGATTTTCTTTCACCTTATTCAAAGGACAGTTCAGTGGAGCGGAATAAGTGCATCTTTGTCACTTCCAGTGACTCGAAAGCAGGCAGTGTACCCAAAGTGAAAGAAAAAGTAGACATTGCAGGTCCCAGCAAAAAGTTGAGGTTATCCACAGAGGACAGTAGGTGAAATTTAACTTTTTAAAAGCATTCTTGAACTACTCCGTGAATGAATAAAACTGATATACCGTATATGTGAATAATCCCTGTACCCTAATTTTACGGAAGGACGTTTTTGAAAAAGTTATTTTCTTTTGTGTATTTGTATAACTTTGTTAAATATTTATACCGAAAACTATAAATATTACAGTACAATAAATTACACATTTGTGAAGTGACTTGTCACATAATCTTCTTTAGTAGGTCTATAGTCCAGCAGCATTTCATTGTATACTGGCATCTGGTTTGCATTACTAGGTTGCAAGAGTAAATGCTAATTTCAGTGGCACAAACTGATTACTAGAGCCCAGATTTCCATGCACTATCAAATCTCAAAATATGCATGCATTCATGCACAATCATATGGAAAAACATGCACAGTAAACTGGAAAATATGCACTATGAAAATTCAGTTCCTATTGAAACATTGTCCAAAATCTAATTTCTCCAAATTGTCTTCATTTAAGCTCATCCTTTTATCGGTCAGCACATTTTTAAGCACAGCAAATGACCTTTCTACATCTCAAGAAGTGACAGGTGCATACGTAAATGAAGACATCTTGGACAAAATGAGGTCAAATTGTACGTCTTTGCGTTTTTCACCACAATACGTCTTTAAGCTTGATGAATTCAAAATCACGATTTGAACGGCTGTTCAGCTTATCTCTAGCTGCCGCAGCTACTTCTCCGTGCGATGATCGCGCATGATGATATCTTAAAAAACTGCTGAAGATTGAAGCTGCGATAACAAAAACGTGTGACGAGTGAAAGTTCCGGGTAGGAAATTCCAGGTTAACAACGGAAGGTTCAGTGCAAAACCAAGATTTGTAAGCCGCTATCTCAGTAACACGGCTTCACAGAAGTGTGGCTCAAGTTTTGTTTTTTCGTCTAACATAGAAAAATTGAGCCGTCATTTAGTAACATTGAATTTATAGAAATTCATAACTGGGACACCTTATTCCTAAGAATTACAGAGATCGACGTGGGGCCTTAGGTCAGTATTTACTCAAGCAACGGATAAGAAAACTGTTTGGTTAATTGGTTTATGGGATCTCTACCGTATGTATGCTACTAATTTTGGTTGTCAGATAGGATGGCAGGAATACATTCTCTCCGTCTCTCAATAACAGACATACTGTAAACATGGAAAAACACCCCCAAATTCCGCAAACCACCATTCATAAAAAGCACTATCACACAAGTTAACATTATAGGCCCTATAAGCGCTAAAGTCAGAAGAAAAGACATATTATGCAATATAAGCATCCAAATATTTGCTATTAAATCCAAAATCTTCAAAATATGCATTATGCATGAATTTTCTCCTAAAAAGGCTGAAAGATGCATGGTTATTTGGAATCGTTAAGTCATGAAACGAATATTTGCAAAGTTTGAGAAGTGTAACTAGCTTGTTTAAAAACATGCATTTGCATGGAAATCCGGGCTCTACTGATAACAAATCTGTGGAAATTCACAATCTTCTAATTGACTGGGGGACATCATCATCGTCATCATTTCCCGTTTCCAGCTTCCCGGGTCGGGTTGAGAATCAAGGACCTCCATCGCTACCTGTCTCTCCACCACTCTTCTCCTTTTTTAAGTACATCTTCTGGTCTTTCTCCCCTCTTCTCTATGCACTCCCACACTGAATCTGTCCACCTCTTTTGGGGTCTTCCTCATGGTCTCTTTCCTGTTAACTTCTCTGAAAAAGTTTTTAGCACACACTATTCTCCCATTCTCAGCATATGCCCATACTACTTCAGCTTTGCTGTTTTTTTTTTTTGCTAGTTGCTTTACGTCGCACCGGCACAGATATGTCTTATGGCGACGATGGAACAGGAAAGGGCCAGGAGTGGGAAGGAAGTGGCCGTGGCCTTAATTAAAGTGCAGCCCCAGCATTTGCCTGGTGTGAAAATGGGAAACCACGGAAAACCATTTTCAGGGCTGCCGACAGTGGGATTCGAACCTACTATCTCCCGAAGACTGTATACTGGCCGCATTTAAGCGACTGCAGCTATCGAGTTCGGTATTTTGCTGTTTCTAACCCGTCTTGAAGTTTCAAGATTCCTGTCCTTTTCCTTATCTCTTCATTTCTAATTCTATCCTTTCTGGTCTTGCCCTCGATACCTCTTACGAATTTCATCTCCGCTGCCTGTATTCTAGTAAGATAGTGGTGATGATGATGAAAAGACATTTGTCAGAGAGATGAAAAAACTGTTTAAGTTTGAAAACAAAATGGTGCCATGAATTCAATTGGGGGAGGAGGAAGAAAGGGATGAGCAAGGGTGCTGCAAATCTCCCAATTTAGAAAAAGAATGATATAGGCAAATTTTACACTTGTAAAAATTGTGAATGTATTTAAGCATTTTATAAATATTGTTTTGTATATATGTATTGTTTATTACATTTCGTGTGTGATATATTTTGTAAATATATAATTATGTTTTTATATTTTTTTATTTCTTAAACCTTTATCTGTATCCTTTCATCATTACTAAGAGTAGAAAGAAGGAAGAAGGGAAACATTTTAAAAAAAACTTATCTTTTATAATTATTTATTACAACCAATTCTTTACAAAACATTAGTTTTGTTAATCCAAGAATTATGAGAATTATCATACCCTAACCATTTCACAAACACTTTATTTTCTTTCCTTTGAAGTATGCATTCTACTAGGTAGATGCCTGGATGTTTAGTCTTTTGCAATACTTCTGTGTAGAAAGCACCAGCTACAAGTTGTTAAACTTATAAGAGGTAAGTTACAGGAGGCCCGAGGGAGAGCGTCACTCTCTAGGGGGCCCGCCCCGCCCTATGGGCGGGGAATGAAAGCATTCATAGATAGATAGAAGTTACAGGATTAGCAGGTTGTACCTTGTAAATAGTGAAGAGCTCAGTAGTCCAGTTAGGTGTATACCCTTTTTCAAATTATGTTTTTGCCTGCTGATGCGAACAATATCACCTACTTTAAGTTTCTCCTTCTTGTATCTACTGTTTTAATTGTGTTATACACTGTTGCAAGCAGTCGATTGTCTTTTACATCACAAGGTTTCATTTTAATAGTACAGTGATAGGTGTGATTATAATCATGTATAAGCTTATGTAACACATGATGGCTTCCTCCCGGGTAAAATATTCCGGAAGTAAACTAGTCCCCCACTGAGCTCAATAGCTGCAGTCGCTTAAGTGCGGCCAGTATCCAATATTCGGGAGATAGTAGGTTCGAACCCCACTGTCGGCAGCCCTGAAGATGGTTTTCCGTGGTTTCCCATTTTCACACCAGGCAAATGCTGGGACTGTACCTTAAGGCCACGGCTGCTTCCTTCCCGGTCCTAGCCCTTTCCTATCCCATCGTTGCCATAAGACATATCTGTGTCGGTGCGACGTAAAGCCAATAGCAATAATAGCAACTAGTCCCCCATTCGGATTTCCGGATGGGGACTACACGAGAGGGGGCGATCATCAGGAAGATGGATAGACTAAAGTTACATGTAGTTGGTATAAGTGAAATACGTTGGCAGGAGGAACAGGATTTCTGGTCAGGCGACTACCGAATTATCAACACAAAATCAAACAGAGGAAATGCAGGAGTTGGTTTAATAATGAATAAGAAAATAGGGCAGCGGGTAAGCTACTACGACCAGCTTAGTGAAAGAATTATTGTCGTCAAGATAGACACCAAACCAATGCCCACCACAATAGTGCAGGTCTATATGCCTACTAGTTCAGCGGATGATGAAGAAATCGTAAGAATATATGAGGAGATAGAAGTTTTAATACAATATGTAAAAGGTGACGAGAATCTAATTGTGATGGGAGACTGGAATGCAGTGGTAGGCCAAGGAAGAGAAGGTAGTATAGTAGGAGAATTTGGATTGGGACAAAGGAACGAAAGAGGAAGTCGGCTGGTTGAATTCTGCACTGATCATAATTTAGTCCGTACCAATACTTGGTTCAAACACCACAAACCACGGCTTTATACGTGGACGAGACCTGGAGACACTGGAAGGTATCAAATAGACTTCATTATGATTAGGCAGAGATTCAGAAACCAAGTGTTGGATTGCAAAACTTTCCCAGGAGCAGACGTGGACTCTGACCACAACTTGTTGGTCATGAAATGCCATCTGAAGCTGAAGAAATTGAAGAAAGGAAAGAATGCAAAAAGATGGGATCTAGACAAGTTGAAAGAAAAGAGAGTGAGGGATTGTTTCAAGGAACATGTTGCACAAGGACTAAATGAAAAGGCTGAAAGAAACACAATAGATGAAGAGTGGATAGTCATGAAAAATGAAGTCAGTAGGGCTGCTGAAGAAATGTTAGGAAGATGCTTGCTCGTTTTAAGGGGCCTAACATCGAAGGTCATCGGCCCTGTTAGGAAGGAAGAAAAGATCAACAAAGAATAAGTGGATAACTCAGGAGATACTAGACCTGATTGATGAACGACTAAAATACAAGAATGCTAGAAATGAAGAGGGCAGAAATGAATACAGGCGATTAAAGAATGAAGTGGATAGAAAGTGCAAGGTAGCTAAGGAAGAATGGCTGAAGGAGAAGTGCAAGGATGTCAAAGGTTGTATGGTTCTAGGAAAGGTAGATGCTGCATACAGGAAAATCAAGGAAACCTTTCGAGAAAGGAAATCTAGTTGTATGAATATTAAGAGCTCAGATGGAAAGCCACTGTCCGCCTCTGTAGTGTAGTGGTTAGTGTGATTAGCTGGCACCTCCAGAGGCCCGGGTTCGATTCCCGGCTCTGCCATCCTGGAAGTGGTTTTTCATGGTTTCCCACTTCTCCTCCAGGCAAATGCCGGGATGGTACCCAACTTAAGGCCACAGCCGCTTCCTTCCCTCTTCCTTGTCTATCCCTTCCAATCTTCCCATCCCCCCCCCCCACAAGGCCCCTGTTCAGCATAGCAGATGAGGCCACCTGGGTGAGGTACTGGTCATCCTCCCCAGTTGTATCCCCAGAGTCTGAAGCTCCAGGACACTGCCCTTGAGGTGGTAGAGGTGGGATCCCTCGCTGAGTCAGAGGGAAAAACCGACCCTGGAGGGTAAACGGATTATGAACGAATGATGGAAAGCCACTTCTAGGGAAGAAGACAAAGCAGAAAGATGGCAGGAACATATCCAACAGTTGTATCAAGGTAAAGGTGTAGATAATTTGGTTCTGGAACAAGAAGAGGCTGTTAATGCTGATGAATTGGGAGACCCAATTTTGAGGTCAGAGTTTGACAGAGCTGTGAGTGACCTAAATAGGAACAAGGCACCTGGAATTGATGACATTCCCTCTGAATTACTGACTGCCTTAGGAGAAACCAGCATGGTAAGGTTATTCCGTTTAGTGTGTAAGATGTATGAGATAGGAGAAGTCCCATCCGATTTTCGTCAGAATGTTGTTATACCTATTCCCAAGAAAGCCGGTGCTGACAGGTGTGAAAACTATTGCACCATTAATTCAGTATCTCATGCCTGCAAAATTGTAACACACATTATTTACAGAAGAATGGAAAAACAAGTTGAAGATGAGTTGGGAGAAGAAATCGATCGGTCGCCCATGGAGCCACAAATCGGTTAGGTAACCTGTAGACATGGGCGCCCATATGAAGTTTCTAGAGGGGGGCCCAGACCTGGGGGTACGTAGTAATTTTAATATTTTGGAAGATAAATGGCGATTTCTATTCTGCGGTAGAATAACCCACGGTATCCCCTGCCTGTTGGTGGGGGACAGTACTACCGCTTTTACGTAATACTGACTTTTAAGTCATTTTCTTGAAAGGGAAACACGTGACTACACTAGATTTTTGCCTTTCCCTGAGAGCTAGAGGGGGCTTTGCCTTGCCTTGTAAAACTAGAGGATCTTTCTTCTTTAAATCGTAGATCTATTCGTTCTTGTTGTAGATAGAAGTATTTCATTTTTCCATTTCTTGAGGTGTCATGGTAGTCGAGTTACATGTGTGTGACTGAAATTTGGAGCCTATTAGATTAGATGTGTAGTCTGTCTTTGAGTGAGTTCCCATGCATATGAGTTAGATATAACTAAAAATCACTGACCACGCGATAAACTTTATTTGCCTGTGATATTGGAATTAATCTGGATTGGAATTATGTTAGGCATAGATAACGTCATCTTCAATACGGAACAATAATGAGAGTTGTTACTTGTAAATTGGAATTATGTGTAAAAATTTGTGAGATAGGATCGAACCTAGTGTCATTTTAAGATCACTTGTATTCTTTAGGATCGAGTCATCTGATTTCATGATATTTTATGAGGACTGATAGATATAATAATCACTTGAATAATAATAAAATCAAGTAAAGATCGGGTTAAACGGTCGTGAGCTATAAATTATCTTAGATTCCTTATATGTGAGATTTAAAGTGCTCAGTTCATGATTTGCCTGGAATACGGCTATCTTGCGGGATGTTAATTGAGTTATTTATTAATTGGAGAATTTATTGATGAATATCTGGTTGTTGTGTCATTGGGAGCACAATAAGTTATTGTAAGTGGAGCACATGTTATGTATGTATTTCACAAATAGGGAATAATAATAATGCGATTAAGGCTCACGAACGTGATGTGTGCAACTTGTAACCCATGTGATGTTGATGATTATGAAATCTTATTGGAAACTTCAAATAAAATTTCGGAAATTTAGATGAATCTCCATCGTTGTCTGAGGAATATTTCAACCCAGGTGATATCACGAATTTCAATCACTAGCCACTATTGAAGAAAGAGTATTTCCTTACACGAATTTATCCTTCGGTACCTATCGACGTGACCGAGCTTAAAAATAAAGAATAAATTTTTTTAAGGGCAGGATTCGCTGTAAATAATGTATATAAAAAGTACGTGTTACCTTGTGTGAATGTGGTGTGGGTGCGTTTTAATTATAAATATTTTCCTTGTCTTTGATTGTTCAATGTGATTTAATCTGGTCGTGCATTTATGGCAACGGCACAGATTGTGTTCAACGTTGTTTGCCACAATGAGGATTTATTTTGCGCACCTTAAGGAAAAGTTTAATGAGATGAGTGTCAAGTAAGACTAGATTAGGATTTAATTTGCTGTTTATTAAGATTTAAGGGAAAGATCGTCTCGTTATTTTTCCGCAAAGGCAAGCGATTTGTAAATTTATTTCCAATTAACTCACACGTGAATAAGAAATTTTCCAATACATCTATATTTAAATTCCGAAATAAATTTAAAATTAATTTGAAATTTTGAATGCTATGCAAATGTAAGAATTAAATGTTGACAAATGGCATAATCAACTTGGATTCTGTGATAATGAGTAATAGTAATTATTGTAATTAATTGAATAATCATTTAAAAATGTGAATTATAATTGCCATGAGATACACTAGTTGGAAATCACGATAGTGTGATGATAAAGTAAAATATTACACAGACAAGGTTAGAGATTAATAATAATTAAATAATTATAAAATTTTGGAATTAATTTTGATTTTCACTAAAACTTCTACTGGTTTTATTGATAAGTATTATACACTTTAAAGACTGAGATTCATCAGAATTCAACATTCACCACGTGTTGAGATTAATAAAAATTCATGGAGCCTTTAGCAAATTTTTCTGTGGAATAAGAAGCGAGATAGCTGTCTACTAATTTTTGTACAAATCTTTATTGAAGTCTTTGGACTCTTTCAGTTAAATACTTTAATTTTTAAAGGCAGTAAAGGCCTAATTTTGTTTGTTAATTTTCATTCCAGAACAGTAATGCTGGAGGACGAGAAGTACATTTGGTTAGAAAGTGCTACTGGAGAATGGGATATTATTAAAGTTCGCTGTAAGAAATCCAGCAAGGATATTTTTATTTTATAAATGCTTGTGTTAATAAATGTAAGAGTGTTGTTTTTAAAAAAATTATTTTATTTTGCTTGGTCATCAACCCCTTTACCCTTAAATGCCACTAGAAAACGGAAAGCCAGGAACGAACGGTCCACCTCGGGATCTCTCGCTCACTGGCTGGGCTTAGCCAGGCAATAATGTGGGCAATAGCGAGAAGTTATAAATTCCTGTATAAATGCTTGTTCATTTCTTCCGTACCAAGTTTAAACTACGCACTTGTAATTCAGTCGGAGGTTATCCGGAGGCACCGATTGAATGCGCCTGGAGGAGCCTCCGCTCCGTGAACAACCGCCCCGTTAACAACACTAGTAGACAGTAGACAGCCACTTCCCTAAGTAACCCGCGTAAGCAGTCACCGAGCACAGAATAACAGAGATGGCAATGCCTACCGCAATGCATTGGCTCGCTGAAGCCGAGTTTTGCGCGCATCGCCATGTTGGTATTACCCACAGTGTTAGTTAATTATTATCCGAGTCACGTTAATTCCTATCAGAGCCTGTCATTTTAAAAGATTTCTGTAACATTATTTCATTGGTTAACATATCTAACGCAGTAGAAAAGCACCTTAGTCATAATTATAAGCACGGGACACTCCAGAACACTGTTTTAATCGCAGTAATGGTAGTTAAAAATTCGGAAATATGAGCACAAATAGCCTGTTATATCAGATTGTATTTAGCTCAAACGAATCGCCGATTTTCAAGGTGCAGCTAAAAATAATGGAACATTTTCATAAAGACCTATTTTAGAGATACCATATACAGTACACATCCACACATAATATCGTACCCAATAAAAATATACACAGTCTGTAGGCCTATAAACAAAATAATACACGGTCAATAATAAATATATCCTGGAAGACCAGTAAGTATGAGGTAAATAGGCCTAATCATTATAGAATTGTTGAGCCAAGTAAATCATATCAAAAATAGAGAAGTATTTTTCATTAGTACACTTGATGAAATTAATTCATCTCAAGGATTGAAATGGAATTAGCGTATGGCTTTTAGTACCGAGAGTGTCCGAGGACAAGTTCGGCTCGCCAGGTGCAGGTCTTTCGAATTGACACACATAGGTGACCTCCACGTCGTGATGAGGATGAAATTATGACGAAGACGACAGATACACCCATCTCCCGTGCCAGCGGAATTAACCAATTATGGTTAAAATTCCCGATCCTGCCGGGAATCGAACCTGGGACCCCTGTGACCAAAGGCCAGCACGCTAACCATTTAGCAATGGAGCCGGTCATCTCAAGGATTATTTTGTAATGTATACACACATACATTATCATTATAGACTTATGCCTTTCAGCGTTCAGTCTGCAAGCCTCTGTGAATGTACTAAACGTCGCCACAATCCTCTATTTGCAACTAGTACTGTGGCCTCGTTTAGTTCTGTACCTCTTATCTTTAAATCGTTAGAAACTGAGTCTAACCATCATCGTCTTGGTCTCCCTCTACTTCTCTTACCCTCCATAAGAGTCCATTAATCTCCTAGGTAACCTATCCTCCTCCATTCGCCTCACATGACCCCAACACCAAAGCCGGTTTATGCGTATAGCTTCATCCATCGAGTTCATTCCTAAATTAGCCTTTATATCCTCATTCCCAGTACCCTCCTGCCATTGTTCCCACCGGTTAGTACCAGCGCCATCATTCTCTCTACTTTCATGTCTGTTACATCTAACTAATGAATAAAATATCCTGAGTCCACCCAGCTTTCGCTCCCGTAAAGAAAAGTTGGTCTGAAAACCAGTGGCGGTTCGTGCTTGAAGGGCTTTCGGGCGCCGCCCCGCCGCCTTTACTAAAACACGTAACATATAATTTCACTCCGTAGCTGATTATATAAAGAGATGGACAATGTAGCAAAGTCTACTGTGTTATTCAGTTATTCAATGTTATCTTTATTGTTTTGGCTGTGAACGTTTCACTTTTTTTTATTTTCAAAGACAAGGCAAAGGCTGTCTGACCGTGGCATCCGTTCAGCAAGCACGATGTTTTCTCTTTGGTCCAGCACAATGTTTTCTCTTTAGACATTAGGCGGTCGGGTGCTGGCAGGAGAGCCCTCAGTAAGCTCCAAGAGTTTAACACGAGTGGGGGGTGCGGGAGGAGCCATGGAATACGATTTGGGCTTGTCAGGGGAAGGAATATCTTGAAGGTTATATGGGCTGTCCGACAGAGCCCGTAGCAATGTCGCCAACCACTTTACAATGTACCTAGGCCTTTTCCCACACGTCTTACGTTAACTGTTGTTAGAGGTTAATTCCAAAACTGTTTACAAAACAATGGATTCCATTAGACTGACTATTTAAACAATTCAGTTCTAAAAATAAGCTAAAATAAATATTTAAAATCTAATCATAAGGTGACGGCACTATTTGTACGTTGGTCACATTTCTTTGAGATTTGAGGAAGCCGAAAGGAATTCTGGCGTGCATTGTTTATTTGTTCTCGTGAATGTCATTGTCGTTTGTGATCAGTGAAACAGGAGTAGCCGTGATTGCAGTAGCTGTTAGCCGGCTAATGTGTGTGTGTTTAAATGCCATTGTAGTGTAATGTTGCTGTGCAAGTGTCCAGTAGATAAAACTACGGTACCATAATAGTTTAAATAACATTGTAAATTCTACCTTCAGTTTTAAGTGTCGTTTTAATATCTTCATTCGTGTGTTTAGGACTTACCTGCCCATTTGAAAACTAAATGTTACAGTCTTAATTTAGGAAGACAAGGAAGATGAATTCTGAAAATAGTATTTTAAGTAGTGACGGAAATTTAAGTTTTGAACATAGGATAGAATTGAAGAAATTAGGGTCTCCTCGGCCGAATTTAAATATTGCACAAGAACAAAAATGCATATACTAGGAAATTCAGTCCGTCACTTTATAAGCAGGCTGACTAGCTGTGCGGATGTGAGATAAAGAATGCGTTCTTCTGTTACTCTTGTTTAGCAATGAATGTCGTTGACGCTCCATGGACATCATTCGGGGTATCAGACATAAAACACCTAGGTGAAAAAGCATAAACTGAGCGCGAAGCATATAAACGCTGGTATTGAATTTGCTATGCCTGGTAGAGTAGATATTCGATGCCAATTAGACAGCGCATACAGACTTAAAATTAAACAATCAAATGAACAGGTTTCGAAGAATCGATACATTCTTAGTAAATTAATTGATGCTATTAAGTTCTGTGGGAAGTTTGAACTAGCGCTCAGGGACCACGTCTGTCTGATAAACCAGGCATTTTTCGAGGTTTAGTCAATTTAATGTCAGAGCTAGACAGCACACTGAAAGAACATATCGAAAGAGCAAATAACAGAGTATTTGTTGGGTTATCTAATACCATACAGAACGAGCTTCTGAATTCAATCTATGCCGTGTGCCATCAAATGACTTCGGAAGAAATCTCTCAGACAAATTTTGTGGCAATTCAAGTTGATGAAACCACCGAGTGTTCCACCTTATCTTAACTCGTTTTTGTTGTACGGTACGAACTGGGTAGCAAAATAAATGAAAAATTCATAAATTTTGTGTTGCCTGATAATCACTCAGCAGAAGTATTCTGCAGTATTCCAGGAGTTGGAAAAACTTCAGCTGGACGAAACTCCGGACAAAGTCATTGCGCAGACGTACGACGGCCTTTCAGTAATGAGTGAAAGGCAGACTGGCGTTCAAGCAAGGATCAAGGTCGTTTACAAAAACGCTCATTTTGTGCACTGCTACGCGCATCAATTAAATTTAATTGTTGAGCGATGCGCTACTCAGAATAAGCAGGTCAGGATCTTCTTTTAGTAATTTAGAAGGGTTTTCATCATTTTTTTCAAAATCTGCGAAACGAACTGCTGTTTTGGACGAAGTGGTTAAAGGCGCATCCCAAGAAATGCCACCAGAAGGTGGAACTTCAAGGCACGATGTATAAGTACGGTTTTTATGTACAGAAATCAGATTTTCGCTACGTGATCGTTCTGCCTCGGAAGAAGATACGTACAGTATTTATTATTATTGCTAGGGGCTTTACGTCGCACCGACACAAATAGGTCTTATGGCGACTATGGGATAGGAAAGGGCTAGGAGTTGGAAGGAAGCGGCCGTGGCCTTAATTAAGGTACAGCCCCAGCATTTGCCTGGTGTGAAAATGGGAAACCACGGAAAACCATTTTCAGGGCTGCCGATAGTGGGATTCGAACCTACTATCTCCCGGATGCAAGCTCACAGCCGCGCGCCTCTACGCGCACGGCCAACTCGCCCGGTCTTACAGTATTTAGCCAGTGTCATCGGATTATTATTATTATTATTATTATTATTATATTATTATTATTATTATTATTATTATTATTATTATTATATTTCATCTACAATTATCGTGGTGCTGGACAGTGAAAACTGGGCCGTTGGAAGGGGGGGAGGGGCGGGAGAGATGACGGCACAGCCCTGCCAGAGTAAAATGTCACGAACCGCCACTGCTGAAAACAGACCAACGTAAAGATAGTTTCGTCTGGGAGCTGACTTCCTTCTCACAGAACACTATTGATCACAACTGCGAGCTCACTGCGTTAGCTTTACTACACCCTGATTCAATCTCACTATATTACCATCCTGGGAGAAAACAGCCTAAATATTTGAAATTATCGACCTGTTCTAGCTTTGTATCACCAATCTGACATTCAATTCTGTTGAATTTCTTACCTACTGACATCAGTTTAGTCAAGAAGTTAATATAAAGAACCACCTAATCGATATTCACTTCTTGATTATACTCATCGATACGGTCTTGAAATGGACGACTTGTAAATCAATTTAGTCTTCGCAAGGCTAACTTTCATACCATACTCATTGCACCTATTTTCAAGTTCCAAGATATTTGACTGCAGGCTTTCGGCACTATCTGCCATTAAGACCAAGTCGACAGCATAGGCTAGACTGCTTACTACATTTCCACCTAACTGAAACCCTCCCTGCAATTTTATACCTTTCAGCAGATGATCCATGTAAACTACGAACAGCAAAGGTGAAAGATTACAGCCTTGTCTAACCCCTGTATGTACCCTGAACCAAGAACTCGTTCTACCATCAATTCTCACTGAAGCCCAATTGTCAACATAAATGCCTTTGATTGATTTGAATAATCTACCTTTAATTCCATAGTCCTCCAGTATGGCGAACATCTTTTCCCTCAGTACTCAGTCATGTGCTTTCTCCAGATCTATGAAATATAAACAAAACTGCCTATTCCTCTCGTAGCATTTTTCAAGTAACTGGCACATACTGAAAAAATGATCCTGACAGCCCATCTGTGGTCTGAAACCACACTGGATTTCATCCAACTTCCTCTCAACAACTGATCGCACCCTCCCTTCCAAGAAGCAAGTGAATACTTTGCCTGGTATACGAATCAATGAGATACCTCGATAGTTGTTGTAATATAATGAAATAAAATAGCCATACCTTAAATAACTATATGGACTTCAAGTGAGATAAAATAAGGTACATACAACACTCACAAATATTACACTTTCAATGACATTTACAAGAAAGAAACCTTGTTGTCACTGGCCACGTGAACGGCGTTGAAAGGTTAATTTTGAATGGTTTCGGATACATCACAGGAAAAGTCACCCGACAAACGTCAATCACTTTGCCGCCTTATATCGTGAAACTTGAGGTAGGCAAGGTGTAGTTAGGTAACAGTTTATAAAGTTTATTTAGTAAGGATTGCTTAATGCATGTTTGCTAAGTTTTACGCATTTTTATTTTGTCTTCAGGTTGACTAGAATCGTAATGTCTCTACCAGCGAATGTTCGTGTCCTGCCGGCGCCAGAGGAACTTTCAAACACCTAGCTACGGTAGTGTATTATATAAATAATGAAAGTGTTGCCTCCAAAACAGACTGTCTGCAACAATGGGGGAAAACTGAGGCCAAAAATAATGTCAACAGAAAAATGTAGAAAAGGCAAACCCGTAGAACTGTTCGGTAAAAAGACTTTGGAGACATCTCTTCCCCCCTTCGAATTAACTGAGGATATTTTAAAACACATCCCTTGCAGTCTTCGTACAATGCTTCGAGCAGAAGCAAGTACTGAAATCGAACAATCGTGCAGGGCCGTAGTCACCTCATTGATAGATAGGGTAGAGAATGATGTGGAGAGAGAAGACTGTGAGGAAATTGTGACATAGATATTACTCGTACATTTGCAAGCCTCTAACGACGTGCGCTTGCCAGACATATACACCTTTTGCAC
The DNA here is from genome assembly GCF_040414725.1 of Anabrus simplex. NCBI lineage: Eukaryota > Metazoa > Arthropoda > Insecta > Orthoptera > Tettigoniidae > Anabrus > Anabrus simplex. The sequence continues at coordinate 187,611,363 of NC_090265.1, forward strand.
TGTGAGTGACGAAATGTATTTTACCAGCAAAATGCAGGTTGGTACAGATTATATAATTAAAATTTCTTTGGACACACTATCTGAATCAGGAAGCCGTCGATGGTTTCCAGAAAGAAAGATAAGAATATCTGTTAGCACGAAAGTATATCGGATCAAAACTAGGCGACATAACTTTGATACCTCTCGCATTTGTAACTGAATCTCCAATTGGGGAAGCTGCTTTGAACAATCTTTCTTACGGAAGTGAAATGGAAAGTGAAGCAATAGAATGCTATGGAAGTTCATTTGATTTTCGTGTTATTCGATGTGGGTTAATAATCCACAAGAAACAACCTTGGATTTGTGGATCTCCAGATGGCATAGTTCTCAAAGGAAATGTAGCTGACAGAGGGTTAGAAGTTAAATGTCCATCTTCCTGTAAAGATAAACCAATAGTAGATGAGTCAGGAAATGTGCGAGTACGTTATCTTTACTTTGACGAGCAAAATAACATACAGTTAAGGACAAGTCATATGTATTAAATAAAAATACTGATGTACATAACTGGCTTGGGAAAATGTTATCTATATGTATATAGCAAAGCACAACAGTTGACAATACCTATTTATCAGGACAGGACAATAAGTATGTCTAGGAATGTCTCACCGAAACGACTAAGTTCTGTTTCAGTAATTACTTGCCAAAAATTAGCGGTATTCCTAATAATAATGATTATTATTTATTTGTCAATTCTTGCTTGTTGAACGTTGAACAGATCAAAATGTAAACAAAGAATATATAAAACAAAGTGATGGTAGAAAAATTCTGAAACTATTCTATTGCAGGTTGCAAATTCGTAACACGCAACACATATGCACGATGTCATCCATGTGTGGAAAAAGTTCTGTTGGCAATTTCTGTAATATATTGTATACTTTGATTCTTTGAATACACCTTTCTACGCGAATTCTAACACTCGCAATATTGTCCTGCTCTCAACTTCCTCAGCTGTTAATCTCTTGTCATGTAAGAACGGTGGTGTCACGATTATGGCACCGCGGCCAGATAAGTTAGTTCTGATGCCAGGAAATCATTCATCAGCCATGACCTCGTCGCCAGGTGGAAGGAAGTTAATAAACCACTGTTGGTTGTTATGAATGGGTCGCTAGCTCTTCCACCGTAACATTTAGGTTTAAAGGCGATCACACCTCTAGGCGTGATTGCAATTAAAACTTCTGCAACCCTTGTATTGAGAATGAGAATAGAAATACACTCTCTGATCTACTTGGGGGGCTGTTCAACCCTAAATTGCTTGCAGTCAATAATGACTCGACAGTTACCGTAATTTCTCTTAAATACTGGAGACATTGTTTCTTGAACACTTTCCTTACTTGGCCAGAACATGAAATGTTTCGTACACAGTGCCAGTTGCATAAGCATGGTCGTAAAAATACGTGAAATTGTTGTCCTGTGAACTCCGAATAGCACTCTCAAAGCAGAATAGGACAGTACGGTTTTCATTTTCACTAGGAAAATCGATAATCTGGTTTCTTTACATAATTTCGAAACGTTACAGTTTGTTAATAACGCAAGCAGCAAGGCAAAGACATTGAAGTTCACACCTGTTCAATCACGCATTTGTGTATTGTTCCTTATGGACCTGTTGCCTTGGAAACCTGGACCCTTGATGTCTGCATGATCGTCTTCCGTTCCACACATTTTATCATGTTTCGTAATGTTCCCTCCCAAACCGAAATTAAGTGGAATACATGCCTGTGTATTTACATCGTTTTCATTTAGTGAACAAGAAAACATGAAGTCTGAACAATGAAAATCAGATGCATCTGTTCCCACGGATGCATCCTTGGTTATGTTACTTGGGCAAACTGTACTTGAAAATTTTCAGTCTGATTCTTCCTTTTTTAATCGCTTGAGTTGTCTGCGAAAGCGCTGTAAGCTGGGTCCCGGCGGCACATTCCTCTTCTTGTATTCATCCGGAAATATTGTCGGAACATTGGCTGGACTTAGTGGATGGCCAGATCTTCTGTTTCCGATGAAATGTGCACTACATATTCTTGAGTAAGTCGTAGGTTGCCAAAGTGATCCATCAGTGCTAAAAATTAAAACCGAAATTAAATTAAATCGGATCAATTGAACTTATTGCACACATGTGCAGTACGTATGTGTAGACCTTACTTCGTTCGGTTAACTGCTTGTATCCATCGCCTCCTTCGGTCCACTTCTATCGCTCGTTTTGGAAAACAATAAAATTGTACTTCACTTCCCGTGTTGGAACATCCGACAACACAACAATTGCGTTTACTTTATCTCCTTTTCTCTGCCATTATCATCGGAGTAGCTACACGCTCAGTCATAACGGATCAGCTACTGCGAGTCTGGAGTCTGTCTCACGTGTTGTTCTCCGCCCGGCCGCTAGAGCGACACGCACGGTGCCTATAGTCATGATCCAGAAGGCAATGTTGAAGAGATGTTTGGGACAATACCTCAGATGAATACTCTAGCATTCTTGCTTTAGGGAATGATGCATTTTTCACATCCTCAGGTGACTTGTTCTGAGCAGTCAAAATACTGATTTTGTCCAGTGGGAGAGCGTTGCCATTTCTGGATTCATGTAACTCAGAACTAATTAATATTTTCTTCAATGCAGCAGTGAATTTCCTAACAGCAGGGTTATTATTATGTGCATTCTGAGATCTAAACTAAGCAGTCTCTCAAGATGGTCTTGACGTACTTCATACAAAGGAAAATACTTCAGTGGAAAGTTTTCTGATGAGTACCCTACAAAGGTATCGTACATTGAAATGGTGTTCTCAATATCAATTAGAAACCCCCAAAATCATGTCTTTCTGTTAGATAAGTACACGGGCTTGTCACTGAATCCCTCCTGTAGCTGCATAATGTACTGTTTGGCCCTCAACAGGAAATCTTTGATTTCAGAAATATTTGTAAATTCAGAGCTTTCTTAAAGTATTTACCCCTTATACTCCTAGAATTTAGAACATCAAAGAGAATGTTAAATATCTGTATAAATTCTGCTGTAGCTTCACAACCCTGGAAACCTCAATGTGTTTACTTGAACAATACAGTAGAGCATCACTAACAGACTGACTTAAAACTCGTGCAGCTAATTTGACCTTCATTTTCATTTTCCTGTAATGTATGTGTGAATTCCTGACTTTGTTCTCTAGATGCATACCTTCCTTTTGTTGCAACTCGTTCAACATCTCAATAAAATTCCACTCTATTACCTCACCTGACCCATTACATAAATATTTCCTGTCATCTAAAGTATTCATAACCAATTTCAACATGTGGCAGCATCCAGAAAAATATAAACTGGCTGTTTGGTAACTGGGTGGAGGAAATGAGTAACCATGTTACTTACATCCAAGTTGCAACCCAGGTTTTCAGCTGAAGCAATACCTATTTGTTGCAGCACCATCACAAGTCAATGAAGTCACTGTCACACCAGAATCATGCAGTTCTGTAAGAGCACTTATTTGTGCAGCTTTTATGCCATGCACAAAGGATACTGTGGAAAGAGTATCGATTAGGTGGTTTTTAAATTAATTTGTTGATTGCAAGGTGCAGCTAAAAATAATGTAACATTTTCATAAAGACCCATTTTAGAGAAAGAATATTTATATACCGTAGATACCATATACAGTACACATCCACAAACAATATCATACAAAATAAAAATATACAAAGTCTGTAGGCCTATAAATAAAATAATACACAGTCAATAATAAAAATATCTTGGAAGAGCAGTAAGTATGAGGTAAATAGGCCTAATTATTACAGAATTGTTAAGCCAAGTAAATCATATCAAAAATAGATAAATATTTTTACATTAGTACACTTGATGAAATTAATTCATCTCAAGGATTATTTTGTAATGTAATGAAATAACCGTACCTTAAATAACTATATAGCTATATGGACAACAAGTGAGATGAAATAAGGTACATACAACACCCACAAAAATAACACTTTGAATGACATTCACATTATATCGTCGCTTCACCGGTAAAAGTTTGTAATCCACAAAGCTCTTCCTATCGATTATTCTCCTTAAGACTGGTCACGCCTCCCAGCCACATATGGTTATGCAGTCCATCAGAACAAATTTTGTTGTGTTCATTTTCCTATGCCCATGTGTAAAGGAAAATTAACCTTACTGTACCGTACTATACGAATATATGCTTGCCTTACTTATTTACGCACTCCTATTGTATAATGCATGTTAGGTTCATTTTCGGTCACTCGTTGGCATAGGAAAACGAACACAACGGACATTGTTCTGATGGGCTGCATATCCATATGTGGCTTGGAGGCGTGACCAGTCTTAAGGAGAATAATCGATAGGAAGAGCTTTGTGGATTACAACCTTTTACCGGTGAAGCGACGATATAAAATAATGTGCACATGACTAGGCCTAATATTTTAGTAGTCAGAACACACAAAATACATTCTAATTAAGTATATTTCAGTATGTGTGTCACATACCAGTAGACAAGGAATTCATTTTTTTCCTATTGTCCAGAAAACAATATCAGTTTGGTGAAATGTTGGCGAATTTGAGAGGGATGCATTTGATCATTGTAGTTTCTACAAAAGTGGTGAAACCTTATGGTCAAATATCTGTTGGCAATTGCTTCAATTAGCACTTAGCAACAAAGAAATCATACACTGAAATGGTGCTCTCAATATCAATTAGAAACCCCAAAAATCCTGTCTTTCTGGTGGATAAGTACATGGGCTTGTCACTGAATCCCTCCTGTAGCTGTATAATGTACTGTTTGCCCTCAAAAGGAAATCTTTGATTTCAGAAATATTCCGTAAATTCAGAGCTTTTGTAAAGTATTTAACTTACCCCTTATACTCCTAGAATTTAGAACATATACCTTCCTTTTGTTGCAACTCGTTCAACATCTCAATAAAATTCCACTCTATTACCTCACCTGACCCATTACGTAAGTATTTCTTGTCACCTAAAGTATTCCTAACAAATTTCAACATGTGACAAGCATCCAGAAAGAAATAAACTGGCTGTTTGGTAACTGGGTGGAGGAAATGAGTAACCATGTTACTTACATCCAAGTTGCAACCCAGGTTTTCAGCTGAAGCAATACCTATTTGTTGCAGCACCATCACAAGTCAATGAAGTCACTGTCACACCAGAATCATGCAGCAATGTTAAACACTGTTCTGTAAGAGCACTTATTTGTGCACCTTTTATGTCATGCAAAAAAAAGGAATCTACCAGGAATTATTCACAAACACTAAGTGAAAAACTAAGGCTTCTGAAGGTAATGGTGCTGTGTCATCTTCATTATTAATCCCAACATTTACAGGCCCATGAAATTTATTGCCATCCCATTCCAAATGTTTCCTTATAGCCATGGAATCAAATAAAAGGGCACAAATATTAGTGCCTGTGTATGATTTAAGTACCTGAAGAGCTTCAGCACAGAACCCAGGATTAGTATCTACACTTTGATACCATCGAGATAATTTTCGAGGGTGTGGAAGACAAGTGTCAAAAGTGTTTCTCACAAATGAATATGCCTTTGGAGAAAGAAAATGAAGAGTAATGGCAAATGCTTTTAACTTCTCATCATACAACTTTTGCACTTTGTTACATGAAGCCTTATCTTGTTGTCGTTTATACAAACACAATGAGGTATCTGACAAACCATTTCACAGTACTCATTATCTATCAGAGCCTTCTTTTTAAGACTATCTACAACAGTACTTAGTTCAGCCACCTTTTTCTTCATTCGCCTCTTTTTCTGGTGCAATAATTTTATTTTCTTTCTGTACGCAATTTCTTTGGTTTTCATATGATCTATTTGAGCACTAAAACACGTTTCTGCACTTTTATTACAGATAGATTTTTCCACAACAGGTACTTCCTGGACTGCTGTAGAGGAGTCTAATGAAGGCATTTCCACAGTCTTTATGATTTTTAAGGACCCTCCTCTCCTGTAAAATAAATTTAAGAAATAGTAGGCTTACCGTACTCTATAAATATGTATTTCGACATATTTCTCAATCAAATGCTAAAATGAAGAGAAACTAACCTTTGATTGTATTTGTAGGTACTTTGGGAAAGCAGAAAACACAGATGGCACAGCCCATTCTCTCAGCCTTACGACACACAATGAAGTACGATCAAAATCACGTTCAGTAAAGTGAGCTGAACATATAGTGCTGAAAGGTGTGGGGGACCAATTTTTCTCTTCGTATAGCTCTTATCCATTTCTTCCGTCGTTCATTATCTTTAGGAAAACTGTAAATGATAAAGGGGCTTCTTAACCTACTATCTGCGTACTTTTTAGCGATAGATTTACACCCTAGTGCTGAGTCAGTCGACTTTGGTAGTGATGGGCGAATGATACGGAGGTTCGAGCAGGCTCGAGTCGGCCCGATACGCTACTTAGGCTCGATGCCGTATCGAACCTGTTCGAACTGCGAATGATGTTATACTATTTGTTTATTTATCATAAGTCTGTACAGAGTTCTCCTCCATTTTCACAGACACTATACATGGGTGTACATAAATGCATGAATGAGTTTTTTTTAATGATTCCATGACCGAGTAATATTGTCATGCATGCATGAATAAATGAATGAACACTTCCCTCCCAGTCACGGATAGCCACCAACTGAGGAGAGAGCATTCGGTTGGCAGGATAAATGCATGGATGGGATTATGTATGACTACTGCCCGGTCGTGTTATCCACCCCTGGTGAGAAAAAGGAGCCACCTTCCCAAGGATAACACGTCCGGCCCTTTCCCTTGAGGCCCAAACGGAAGACCCCACCTGATCTAATAGCTGTCAAACACTAATTTCTTACCATTCCCTAATTTCTGCGAGGCACACGTTAACGGAAATTCCGCACCCCATGTGCCCCCCTCCCTATTCTTCTTTCTCTGTTGCATTTAGATCACTCTACATATTCGATTGGGATAGGCCCGTCCTATCCCGTCCTACTTCGGTTATAGCCTTACATAAGTGTATGAATTAATGAATGAATTAATTAATTGGCTATGATTCCCTATCTAAAATAGTGCCCTTTGCACAGGCGGATCGCCATTCCACATGCAAGGGCCATGCCTACGATTATCTACATGAGTGTATGAATAAATAAATTAATTAATTAATTACCAATTCCCTAACTGTATTGAGAAAACACGTATGGATGTATTTATGAATGGGTATATGGATATTCATGCATGCATGTTAGGAAAAAATACTCATCCCTCCCAGTACGGATAACCAGTAACTGGGGAGAGAGCCCTTATTATGAATTAAATAAATGATTGAATGAATAATATATGTGGAATGAGTAGTGAATGAATGAGTGAATGTTATCAACCTACAGCCACGGATCACCAGCAGCTGAGGATGAAACATTATATCCATTGGGCCCTGTCTCATTACAAACAGTTTGACAGTTAATTACGTTATGGCTTACTAACATATCGACTTTACAGTGCTATATATACTAATATTCCTTTTACTACATAGCCCTATTGGCAATTTCTTAACTAATCGGTTCGCAACACAATCATCCATCCGTAATATGACCTACCCTCATTGTAGGCTCTTTCAACACTCTTCTACATGAATTTCTAATTACAATTAACAGTTTACTGAGATTACCAGGTTTATACCATTCTTTGCTTATCATCTTAATAATCCTATAGCCATTCTCATCCTCATTTATCATATATTGTTCCTTGTTATTCAAAAATTTCCTTCTCACCGCTATGGTTTCTTTACATGATTTCAACATGTGAAATTCTTCTCTGTTTTCACCACAGAGAAGGCACCTTGTTGCATCTTTCACTTTAATCCATCCCCTATTCTTGTAAATTCCCATTAACCACCATATCAAACCCCTGATTTCTCTTCTATTTACACTCACAATATTTATGTTCATATCCTGCCTTATCCTAATAAACTCTGAGAGGGTCGCCTTGCTTCTACACTCGGATACCAACCACTGTCTTTGAATATCTCTGAGTCGTCTAATGATTTGTTTATTCGTTGATCTTTCCAACCTCTCCCAATAACTTCCATATCCCAACCTATCTAATATACTTCTGATTTTCGTTAACCAATACTCTCCCTGGATATTATCTCTCTGATGTTGATATGCGATCTGCAGAAGCTCGCCACCCTCTCTTCCTTTCAATCTCAACAGATATTTCAGAACTCTCTTAAGAACATCTACTTGGATATTTTCTTCACATATTAATCTTACTCCACAATTTGCTGTACAATTTGGTAACCCCATTACAATTTTACAGAACTTACTTATAACCTGATTCAGCATCTCACACTCTTTCTCTACACCCCATAGCTCAGCTCCATAAAGCATTCGATTTTTAACTACGGCTTGCAGGACATATCTCTGAATCTTATAGTCTATATTTGGGAATTTATTTTCAAGAATTCTAATTACTGATAATGCTGCAAGACCTTTCCATTTGGCTTGTTTTATTTGATGGATCCACTTCCCGTTGTTTGCTATATATATTCCCAGGTACTCTAATCTATTTGTGACCTCCACTTAACAACCATCAATCGTCCATTGTTCATTCTTCGCTCGTTTACAGCCTTTCTTACAGATCAGAACTTTCGTCTTGGAAATGTTGATTTTTAATGACCACATTTTAGCAAACTCTGTCACAGCATTAATGCTTTTCTGCATGCCTCCGGCCGTTAACGTCATCAGCAGGACATCGTCCGCGAAAATTAGGCCTGGTATTTCTTGATTTACTAAAACTGGACTCATCCAGTTATCACCTCCATGTCCATTTAATATGTCGTTTATAAATAACAGAAATAAAATAGGAGATAGCTTACATCCTTGTTTCAAACCCAATAAAGAATCTATTTGACCACATGCTACCCCGTCACCTACCCTTATACTGCATTGCACCCTTCGGTAAACTGCCTCCAATGCTTGTACCATCTTACTAGATACCCCTAATAGGCGTAATTTTGCGAACAATGCACCCCTGCTGACTGTGTCAAAGGCCTTTTCAAAATCTATAGCCGATATATATAATTTTCCTGCTTTCGGTTTTATATACTTATCTATTATTGTTTTTACAATCATGATGTTATCTATTGTTCTTCTGCGTTTTCTGAAACCACTTTGATATTTCGAGAGGATGGAGAATTCTTCCGCCCAGTTCATCAGTCTATTTGCCAGAATTCCTGTATATAATTTACTTAGGGAGTCCAATAGTGTTATACCTCTGTAGTTGTTTGGATTACTTCTCTCCCCACGCTTCTTGTAAATTGGACATATTATACCTGTCTGCCATGCCTTAGAAAACTCCAAAGAATCAAATATCCTATTGAACAATTTTACTAATATTTCCAGCATTTGTTGACTTTTTACTGCTTCTTTCCAAAATTCATTAGTTATACCACTGAAGCCACCCGCTTTCCTACATTTGACCTTTCTAATCATTTCTAAAACCTCACATTCTGTTATTTCTTCATCTAAGCAGGGGATACAAATCTCTAAGCCCCTCGAGATATCCATACATGTTCTATTATTTATCCAAGTATCCTGTCCTAGCAATTTATTAAAATAATCAATCCAGACTCCATTCTCAATTTTAACATTGGCATATCCTCTCTCACCTCTACTTATTTTGTTAATTCTATTCCATACCTTATCACTTTGATTATTCTTACAGTCTATGTTTATTAATTTTGCCTCCTCCTGTTGCCATATCCTCTTTTGCTCTACTAACAACACTTTATATTCTTTTCTTAGTTTACAATAGTGTGCCCGAACCTTAGGGTCCCCCTCTTTTCTATATGCCTTTAGGGCTCTAATCACCTCCATTTTCTTTGTTTTACACACATCATTGTACCATCCTTTACTTTTATCTTTACTATTATTATTCTGTTTCCTTTTCACATGAGCTATAGTTTTAAAGGGTTTCTCTACCAGTTCTACCGCTAAGTCCACCTTACTACTCAGTAACGCAACCTCTATTCCACTCTTAATTATCTGGAATTCTTCTCCCTTTAAATATGACTCTACTCTTTTTGGGGTATTCTCGCACCACTTGTATTTATTGATTATCCTAATATTATCTTTTTCTGTTAGAGTGTTACGTTCCTCCTGTTCTTTCTCATACACTTCTAGGGTAACAGATACCGGGGAATGATGTGATTCGGCCCATTCTAATACCTCTATTTCCTTTACCATCTCTAAAATACCTCCCGTACACACAACCAAATCAATTACACTACCTCCCTGCGCTGTAATATATGTTAGCTTTCCCGTTTCATCTCCCCGCCACCATCCATTTAGAATATATAAATTCTCTGCGGTACATAGTTCTAGTAGTTTATCCCCATATACATTACGTTCCTTATCCCGACTGTTTCTGCTACCTCTCACTGGCTCTATTCCTTCTTTACTATATGCTGGAATTGACTCTCCAATTCGTGCGTTCCAATCCCCCAACATAATGATTCCTGCTTCTTCATATTTACCTCTCATTAGGTTAATCTCCTCTATTAAATCCTCAAAAAAGTTCACATTGGTATATGGTGACCCCATCGGATGGTTATATATAAAGGCTAAGCATATGTCTCTCTGTTTACTCCCTTCCAGTTTAAGTTTGATCCAAATTACATCTTGCATATCGTTAGGCAATTCTTCTATCTGACTACTAAACTCTTCCTTTATCAGAAGTGTTATTCCTCCCGGAATTCTCCCTCGAGTCCCTCGTTTTCTTTTTATTACACTTCTCGTAACATAGCCCTTCCATGTTAAAATCTTTCCTTCCGGCATCCATGTTTCTAAGAAAGCAAATATCTCAAAATTTTCCACAAGCTCAGACACTCCATCATTCCCCAGTTTACTTAATATGCCTTCTATATTTACAAAACCAATTTTCAATGCTAGTTATTTCACTTTCCTATTATCTGAGACACTACCTGTTTTACTACGTGTGTTTATTGTTTTATCAATTTGTACTATACTTCCATGAGGGGAACTATAAATTTCCCCTAACTTCTTTCCTTCCCGTTTATTACATTTTCCATCTGAGAACACTCCCTTCTTAGCCCATAAGTCCTTCAAGCTCTGTCCCTGCTTCTTTTTCTTATCGTCCTCTGTCCTGCAGCTGCTTTTTTCAGCTACCGGAGTAGTACACGAGCTATTACCCGGTTCCTCATCAGGTGTTAAACATTTACTTACAGGTCGTCTCTCCGTAGTAGTGGCAACGCCCTCACTATCAGTAGGTGTCAGCAACCTTGGCGACACGAGCTCTGCTCCTGTTTCCTGCACGTCATCATTCTTTCTTCCGTGTTGCGCCGGTACCGCACTTCCTCCTCGCGCCAGGGCTTCCAGCTGGGATGGCGTGTAGTTCTTTCTCCAACCATCGCCTGTGATGAATAGTCTCTTGCCTCTAATAAACGCTGTAAGGCCCTCCCTTCTTGCTCTTCCCAAGTGAAATCGTAGTATATTCATCTCTTTCCTTTCTTCAACTCCCAGGTCTCTCTGGATCCAGACTTCCGTCCCTTTTAAATTCCTGGCATTCCGGAGAATCTGGTGGGTTTTCATTCCAGATACCAATTGTACTTTAATCGGCCTGTTCCCTTGGATCCTTCCTATTCTCTGCACGTCGTCCACATCGGATTCCGTGCAATTTACTTTCACTCCTTGTGTGAACACTTCCAACACAGCATCTAGTAACGCCAGTTTGTCCTCGCTTCTATTGTCCTTAATCCCATGTATGACCAGACATTTGCTACGTTGGGCAAGCACTGAACTCCGGACCTGCATCTCCAGCTCCCGTGTGCGCTGCTCCAATACCAGTCGGTGTTCCTTAGCAATTTTCATTTCTTCCTGGTATTTATCTAGAGATTATTTTATACCTGCCATATCACCCCGAAGGCTGTCTTTCATATCCTGAATATCTTTATTCTGTGCCATAATGAGCTCCCTCGTTGTGTCTGTTTGGCTGCCCTCTTTTATCACCTCCTTGATCTTAGCTATATCTTCCCAATTCAGTGGCCCAGGGTTGCTTTCCACTCCTCCAATTACTAATAATGCAGCAATCACTAACGCTGCCAGCACAATTTCAGAGTATTTTATATCACATTTTAAACCACATACCTGATATTTTATTCGATTGTTCCATCGGCCGATGACCGCTCGGTAGAGTTCTATGCTTATTCCCATTATGCTTACGCCACAACACTCAGCACTCCGCACACACGTCTGCTTCGTTTGCAGGGCTCCAATCGACTGCGTGTTCGAACTGTCAGGCGACACCACACATCGACTAAGCGGAGCGCGGACGGACCATTCGTCGTATTAGATTACTACTAGGTACACTCAATATATTTATGTGTGTGGGGGAGGGGGGGTGAACATAACGTTCTCAGTGAACGGTAAGAGCATTTGTTTAAGTCTTTCTGGCAGTACGAACAACAGATTGGTAATATTAATTTCGATAATATGTACCTTTGCATTTTACATTTTGTCAGCTCTCCAGAAATGCGTTTCTGTATAACTTGTGTTTTGCAGGCTTAATGTCGTTAATCATTACTTTCAAGTATACCGATAGTTAACATGTTTATCGTATGCTACGAGCTATTATTAGTAATAATTTTTTTTGCCATTGGCTTTACGTCGCACCGACACAGATAGGTCTTATGGCGACGATGGGACAGGAAAGGGCTAGGACTGGGAAGGAAGCGGCCGTGACATTAATTAAGGTACAGCCCCAGCATTTTCCTGGTGTAAAAATGGGAAACCACGGAAAAACATCTTCAGGGCTGCCGACAGTGGGGCTCGAACCCACTATCTTCCAGTAATACATTATTATGTCCGCCTCTGTGGTGTAGTGGTTAGTGTGATTAGCTGCCACCCCCGAAGGTCCGGGTTCGATTCCAGGCTCTGCCACCAAATTTGGAAAGTGGCACGAGGGCTAGAACGGGGTCCACTCAGCCTCGGGAGGTCAACTGAGTAGAGGTGGGTTCGATTCCCACCTCAGCCATCCTGGAAGTGGCTTTCCGTGATTTTCCAACTTCTTCTCCAAGCAAATGCCGGGAGGGTACCTAACTTAAGGCTACGGCCGCTTCCTTGTCTATCCGTTCCAATCTTCCCATCCCCCCGCAAGGCCCCTGTTAAGCATAGCAGGTGAGGCCGTCTGGGCGAGGTACTGGTCATCCTCCCAGTTGTATCCCCGACCCGATGTCTGAAGCTCCAGGACACTGCTCTTGAGGCGGTAGAGGTGGGATACCTCGCTGAGTTCGAGGGAAAAACTGACCCTGGAGGGTAAACAGATTAAGAAAGAAAGAAAATACATTATTATAATAGACGAATTTGTTATTACTTCAGACAGAGCAGACAATGGCCGGTAGAAAAAGGTCATGGACTTGGGACTACTTTGAAGAGCTTCCAGACAAACGAGTAAAATGCACACGATGTGATAAAATATTTTAAAAACGATAATAAAAATTCATCGACGATGATAAGACACTTAAAAATTCATAATCTTCGCCGAATGACGCCATTCCAAATGAGGGGGAGACACCCCCACATAAACGACGTCGAGATATGCAGGTAAAATATTCTTATTAGATTCCGTTTTGTTTTTCATGAATAGCACAGTGGACGGCCGCTCGCATTAGACTGGCGAAAGGCTCAAAATGTCCGCCTAGACAGGGTCTACATAGTTACTCTACTGTTGAGGTATACAGTTTATACCGATTTTACGTGCGTAAGCATTACGTTATGAAACCATCAATTTATTCATTAATTGGCAATTAGTCCGCCTCTGTGGTGTAGTGGTTAGTGTGATTAGCTGCCACCCCCGGAGGTCCGGGTTCGATTCCCGGCTCTGCCATGACATTTGAAAAGTGGTGCGAGTGCTGGAACGGTGTCCACTCAGCCTCTGAATGACAATTGAGTAGAGGTGGGTTGGATTCCCACCTCAGTCATCCTCGAAGTGGTTTTCCGTGGTCTCCCACTTCTTCTCCAGGCTATTGCCGTGATGGTACCTAACTTACGGGTACGTCCGCTTCCTTCCCTCTTCCTTGTCTATCCCTTCCAATCTTCCCATCCTCCCACAGGGTCCCTGTTCAGCATAACAGGAGAGGCCGCCTGGGCAAGGTACTGGTCATCGTCCCCAGTTGTAAACCCCGACCAAGAGTCTGAAGCTCCAGGACACTGCCCTTGAGGCGGTGGAGTTAGGATCCCTCGCCGAGTCCGAGGGAACAACCGACCCTGGAAGGTAAACAGATTAAGACGAAGAAGAAGATGGGCAATTAAAGAAAACGATGCCGAAAACCGAAAAAGTAGCGAGTGGGCCGTAAAGCCAATAACGAACAATGGAGTTCTTTACTTCTATGGTCATGGCCCCAAACAGGAAATATACACCTTTTACATCCTCGCTTTAAACCGCTGGGGATATCGGGTAGAAAAATATAAGGGCCAAGAAATAATAATAATTTTCTTGGCTTTACGTCCCAGTAACAACTTTTACGGTTTTCGGACACGCCAAGGTGCCGGAAGTTAGTCCCGCAGGAGTTCTTTTGCGTACCAATGAATCTACTGACACGAGGTTGACGTATTTGAGCTAGTGATGGGCAAACGATACCCGCGTTCGAGCGGGATCGGGCCGACCCGATACGCGCCGAGGTTCGAGCCTGTTCGAAGCAGCTCGAGCAGTCACGTGACCGAACAGGCTCGAACCTCGGCGCGTATCGGGTCGGCTCGATCCTGCTCGAACACGGGTATCGTTCGCCCATCACTAGCTGTAACGCGAGTCAAATGCGCCTTCGGTCACGTGACTGCACGAGCTTGCTTCGAACAGGCTCGAACCTCGGCGCGTATCGGGTCGGCTTGATCCTGCACGAACACGGGTATCGTTCGCTTATCACTAGCTGTAGCCCGAGTCAACTGCGCCTTCGGTCACGTGATGACTGCTCGAGCTTGCTTCGAACGTCGGCGCGTATCGGGTCGGCTTGATCCTGCTCGAACACGGGTATCGTTCACCCATCACTAGCTGTAGCCCGAGTCAACTGCGCCTTCGGTCACGTGACTGCAGGAGCTTGCTTCGAACAGGCTCGAACCTCGGCGCGGATCGGGTCGGTTCGATCCTGCTCGAACACGGGTATCGTTCACCCATCACTAGCTGTAGCCCGAGTCAACTGCGCCTTCGGTCACGTGACTGCAGGAGCTTGCTTCGAACAGGCTCGAACCTCGGCGCGGATCGGGTCGGTTCGATCCTGCTCGACCACGGGTATCGTTCGCCCATCACTAGCTGTAGCCCGAGTCAACTGCACCTTCGGTCACATGACTGCACGAGCTTGCTTTGAACAGGATCGAACCTCGGCGCGTATCGGGTCGGCTCGATCCTGCTCGAACACGGGTATCGTTCGCCCATCACTAGCTGTAGCCCGAGTCAACTGCGCCTTCGGTCACGTGATGGCTGCTCGAGCTTGCTTCGAACAGGCTCGAACCTCGGCGCGTATTGGATCGGCTTGATCCTGCTCGAACACGGGTATCGTTCGCCCATCACTAGCTCTAGCCCGAGTCAACTGCGCCTTCGGTCACGTGACTGCTCGAGCTTGCTTCGAACAGGCTCGAACCTCGGCGCGGATCGGGTCGGCTCGATCCTGCTCGAACACGGGTATCGTTCGCCCATCACTAGCTCTAGCCCGAGTCAACTGCACCTTCGGTCACGTGACTGCACGAGCTTGCTTCGAACAGGCTCGAACCTCGGCGCGGATCGGGTCGGCTCAATCCTGCTCGAACACGAGTATCGTTCGCCCATCACTAGCTGTAGCCCGAGCCAACTGCACCTTCGGTCGCGTGACTACACGAGCTTGCTTCGAACAGGCTCGAACCTCGGCATGTATCGAGTCGGCTCGATCCTGCTCGAAAACGGGTATCGTTCGCCCAACACTAGCTGTAGCCCGAGTCAACTGCGCCTTCGGTCACGTGACTGCACGAGCTTGCTTCGAACAGGCTCGAACCTCGGCGCGTATCGGGTCGGCTCGATCCTACTCGAACACGGGTATCGTTTGCCCATCACTACTGATTACGGAGGTGCCTGCTTTCACATATTACTGCATTCAGTCATTGACGTATATCTTATGGGGAATAAAGATTGCCCATAAAATTAGAAGGCTTAAATTATGATAATATGCAATGAAAAGGACAAAGCATGTATCCGTAATATTCCCCGCGTATTAACAGAAGTATTTCCTCCCAAGGCAGTACTTGTGTGCCTTGTAACAACTGTACGTTTGGCGCAACATTATGAATAAAAACCGAACCAAACCCCATGGCGCAACAGCCCCGAAGGGCCATGGCCTACCAAGCAACCGCTGCTCAGGCCGAATGTCTGCAGATTACGAGGTGTCGTGTAGTCAGCACTACAGATCCTCTCGTCTGTTATTCTTGGCTTTCTAGACCATGCAAAATTATGAATACAGTAATATTATTGTTACAATGTCATGCTTTGGGCGGCTAAGACAGCTGTGCAGCGCGGCAGGCGATATTCTCCTTCTGTCCTCAGTGTTCGATGGTTTGAATCCACTCCTTGGGAAAAAATCACCTTTTTTGCTCGTATAGAAGAATTTGAGTAAGAAAGGATTGACATTTCTCTTTTTTTGCTAGTTGCTTTACGTCGCACCGACGATGGGACAGTAAAGGGCTAGGAGTGGGAAGGAAGCGTCCGTGGCTTTAATTAAGGTACAGCCCCAGCATTGGCCTGGTGTGAAAATGGGAAACCAAGGAAAACCATTTTCAGGGCTGCCGACAGTGGGGTTCGAACCTACTATCTCCGGAATACTAGATACTGGCCGCACTTAAGCGACTGCAGCTATCGAGCTCGGTGGATTGACTTCTCATCAATCGTGTACACAAATACATGTATAAATATTATTATGCAGCAATGTTACTGTCTGATTGACTGAATATATATGAAAATCAGAAGTGACTCGAGATATTAAGCTGTATCCTTTACCATAATTCAGGTCAATCGGTCCGGTAGTTTTGGAGCCCATCTGGAACAAATAAAACAAGACAACATCTTATGGTGTTAAAAATCCTGACCCTGCTGGGTATCGAACCCGGGACCCTTGTGACCAAAGGCCAACACGCTAGCCATTGAGCCATGCAGCCGAACGAAAAATGTGTCAACAACTGAAGATAAAATATCATACATTTTAAGTCTTATAACCATTCAAATATGTAACTATTACGACGCGTTTAATGGTTTCCTTTTTCTGTATTTATACGGCCCAAACAACTCATTTTAGTAGACAGTTGGTTTATTCGGATGGAGACATTTGCAACAAATCATCGCACAAACACAAATTTTTATTGTCTCCAATATCTAGGTATGGGTCGAAATTATATTATGTACAAAAGACACGGAAGTAACAGTAAAGAGGACGAACCGGTACTGTCTAGCATAATACTCTTACATATCCCTCTCAAGTTTGCTGGGTGTTAGTAACAGCAAGGCGCTAGAATGCGGCGCGTACAAAAGCTCGAACTTGCTCGAACTCTGACGTCATCTGTTCGAGCAGCTCGGGCCGGGCTCAAGCACATCACTACTTTGGTTATCTTCGAGATTCGTATTGGCAACCTATGAAATACAAACCTTATCCACGCTGTGCGACATCTGGCGTACACTTTACGTACTCGTACTGTTGTTGTTTACACAGCAAAGCCAAACTATAGAATTCATGCTAGGAACCAAGACCAACTACAATATATCAGACCTTAATGCAGCTATCGATATTAGCTAAAATGGCGGCCCTATCGGTTTGTTCAAATGTAAACATGAGCATGTGCGAAGCATCTGTTTATTTCTTTCTGTTGGTTTGGATTGATTAGGAAACGTTAGTGTAGTCATGTTTTTTTTTTGAAATATGGTTTTAAAACTATTTTGATATATTGGGACGTGTCGATCGTATTGGATCAAGTGTACTTAATGCATCGTGATGATTTCGTAGTTACAAGTAATTTATTACGGTGCATTCGAGGATAAATTTGTCAATAGAGAGGATGTGTTCCGTGTACTTGATGAGCTGTTTTTTTTTCGGATAAGACCAAAACTCTGTGTTGGTGCCAATCCTAGTACATTTCTCAATTACTATACCTTTGGAGGATTTTAAAAGTGAGGTTATAAAAAGTGATAAAGCTATTTATTTATCTGTGAATGAAGATTATATTCTCCTTGTTAAATTAGAGAACAAGGTAACAATTGATATACTGTCCCTTACAGTATGTATTTACGTTACCAACGATGTGGATGTTAAAGTGATTTAAACGAAAATAAATATGCTACCAGAGAATTTCAAGTTTATTCTCCTGTAGATTCTCTGAAGTGAACAGATGTAGCAGTTTGGTTGATCATTAGGCCCTATCAGAATCAATTTTATGAGAGAATTGAAATTCGCGACAAGGTTATGTTTCTAAAAAAATTCTTGAACGAGGTAGGCTATTATAGGCCTACTTAAAACATATGGTAATAGAAAGGTCATTCAAATAAATGTATTTCTAAAACAAGTATTGATTTATAGGATGAAGAATTACAGTCTGGAATAATTTACCAAGGGTGCTCCCTACTATATCTACACCAATTCGATAAATTTCCAATTTCTTTGAAATCACTTAAGAAAGTTCTAAGTAGACAATTGATACGTAATCTGCCATTTGGTTGTCAGCCCTAAATTCAGATCATAGGAGAGTATTAATTAATTGACTGAATTGAAACGTATCAAATATTCCCCCAGGACTGTTATTTTAGAATGCAATCCTATATTACCAATTTCCTTTACGATACTAGTTCATAGAAAATATGTACCGTATATTTTGAATTATCCACACATTGCTTAGCTAAACAGAGGCTATTTCTAGATAGTGTTGGTCTATTACCCAAAGTAGAGTTCCTGTTCGTTATTATTGACAGCTTAGCAATTCAATACAATAATCAAAAGGTTATATTTGTGTATCACAGGCGTGTTTACATGGAACCGATGCGTCGGCCATGTTGTTTTTGTATTAAGGTCTGATATTATTGTAGATGGTCTTGTAGGAACACGTTTCGCATCGGGAAAAAGTGCGCGTACAGTATAGGGTACTGCACGTGCAAGGGGAAAACAATTCGGCACTGAATATTCGCTAAAACATATTGCTTACCTGTGAAAAGTTATCCCTGGTATTTTCTTTGAAGCTCTGTTTGCACATCCATACGCCACACAAGTCGGCATTTTAAAACCATAACACAAACTTCCTCTATTTACTTCACACGTGGTGCACTGTTCACTCATTACC
This sequence comes from Anabrus simplex, assembly GCF_040414725.1. Classification (NCBI taxonomy): domain Eukaryota; kingdom Metazoa; phylum Arthropoda; class Insecta; order Orthoptera; family Tettigoniidae; genus Anabrus; species Anabrus simplex. Next base: position 187,630,722 of record NC_090265.1, read on the forward strand.
CAGCCAGCGAATTGTTGCCGGTGGTGGAAATTGGAACTAATGCGCTCCGCCCAGCCACACGCCTGCGATAGAAGTGCAGTTGTCGCCAGCGAAACTTCATCGCATGTCGTATGAGTGAATGACTCGTGCTCGGTCGTGCATTGTAGATTAGTGAACCCGTGTACGTAATTGAAAACAGTTAATAGACTATATTGTTCGTTGAGCAGTGGAATAGATGTACTTTAACATAATAATACTACGAATAATAATAATAATAATAATAATAATAATAATAATAATAATAATAATAATAATAATAATAATAATAATAATAATGGAAACGTCGAAACAGGAAAAGGGGGAAATGGACTCTTTCCGCAGAGAAGAAAACGATATACAATGTCGTGCAGTTTTGTAAGCAAGAGAAAAAAGTAATTATACCTCTTCAAAAAGCAATTTTAAGGGCGGCACATATGGTTGGTAAGTCCGAAAAAAACCGTAAGAAATATTTTGAAAGACATTGAAAAGGCGGAGTAAACCGGCGAAAAGGTTACAACGCCACAAAAAAAACCGGTCTAAAAGAAAAAGGATTCTATTGATCACTTTGATAAATGTTGTATTCGTAGAAAATTCCTAGAGTATTATGAACAAAAGAATAAATTCCTACACTGCGGAAACTGCTTGTATTTGCGAAACATGAAATACAGTTTAAGGGAGGAAAGGAAACTTTAAAGGAAATGGGATTTTATTTCCGGAAGTGTAAAAATAAACGAACTATCCTCGAGGGAAAGGTCAGACATTGTTGCTAGATGTGCGGACTACTTACGAGCTATAAGAAATAACGCAAAGGGTCCAAATAAACCAGTAGTGTACACGGATGAAACGTGGGTTCATACACACTACACTGTAAAAATATGTTGGCAACATGAAGACGTTGCAGGTGTTATGACGAATCACAGTCCAGGACAACGAGCTATTGTCGTCCATGCGGGAGGGAGCAGATTTAATTTATGACTCAAAATCTAAATCACAAGATTACCATAATGAAATGAATAGCTGCAATAATTATCAGAAATGGGTAGAAGATAAACTTATTTCAAATATTCCACCCGAGAGCATAGTTGTTATCGATAACGCGCTCTATCATACGGCGCAAGTCAATAAAGCCCCCACTAATGCATCTCGTAAGACTGAAATGGTAGACTGGTTTACTCAGCATAACATATATTATGATCCCACTTGGAGACGAGATGAACTTTTGAAACTTATAACACGTAATAAGCCAAAACCGGCATATAGAGTGGATACAATGTTAGAACAAAAGGGGTTTCCTGTCTTAAGGCTCCCTCCATACCACTGTGACCTTAATCCGATTGAACTTATTTGGAATTTGTTAAAAACAAAAGATTGCTGCTAAAAATGTCTCTGCTATTAGCTTAAAAACCCTAAAGGAACTGACCAACACTTCTTTACGTGAAATCACTCAACAGGACTGGGCAAAAGCTTGCGAAAAAGTACGAACAGTCGAGGAAAGTTATTGGTACAGGGATGGGTTAATAGAGGAAACCATAGAAAATATCATCATAAATGTTGGCCTTGACAGTGACGATAGTGATGATGAAAATGAAAGTCGTGACAACACTGAACTAAGTGATATGGATACTGATACTGCAAGTGAACCTGGTACGGACAATAGTGAGAATAGTGAGACCGACACAGCTGATGAAGGACCTGGTATCTATCCTTTGTGTGCAGGACCATCATCGTCTAGTACAATGTAACTTCAAGCAGGTTAGTGGTACTGTTCTCATTGTATGGCTGTACATCCGTTTCCCCTCCTGCCTCTCTGCCGTAATGTATACACAACAGCAGCGCTCCATGTCTAGCGGTAATAATTTCCTGGTGGAGTAGTACTTACACTAACTGGTCTCCAATGTTTTGGTACAAACAACATGGCGGCCGCTTTTGTCCACTGACTTCAGCTCAGACGGCACATTGTCATCTCTATGTTATTCTGTGCTCGGTGGTTAATATTGAACGAGGACGGACGCTGGAAGCCATGTCTTCCCTCTCATCTTGTGAGATGATGCTCAACGCGAAAGGAGTCGGATAAAATGGGAACTTAACATCCCTCTTAAGGATGATCTGTGTATTCAGTTATAGTTTTTAGAAAATTATAAAATTGCGTGGGCTTAAATTTTGTTTGGTGACTGAACTCCGGCGTATGGGTCTGTTGTTACCGTATATCTCTACACGAATGTAAGTACCTTATTTTAATTTTTGATGGAGTCACATTATTCTTCACTTATGTGTCATTTGATTATTGCTGTGGGAATTATTGTGAGATTTTGGTTTATGTTCTACTCATATTCGCTGTCTGTACTCCCTGTTGGCGCCATATACATGATATACCCATTGGTTGACCGGTAACTTTGAAATTTTGGCTTTTCCAATTCCTTTTACTTCTCTGTTTTATTTTTATTCTGCTCGTTTATAGTGTCTTGTATTGTTTTCGTTGGCGCGTGTGTTGTTGCTATTAATATTTTCTTGTGGTTGTTTTTATGGTAATTCTTGCCCCGTGTTCGTGCTAGTTTTCATTTTGTCATTCCGTTTTGGTTTATTTATATTAATTACGTTTGTTAAGACTTCCTAATGACCGTGTGTTGATCTATGCGCTGCGAAATCACCATTTGTCACGTAAGTACAAATATTAGTTCCTATATATATAGAAGCAAATTCTGGGACGTACAAAAATTTTAAGTAGGTTTTATTTCAACGTATATTTTTAAAATGTAATATTCTAAAGAAGTAGTTTATTTAATAGTACGGTATATTATTCCGTGAGGTCTTAGGCATTCCTTGGTGGAGGGTTTCTAACGTTTGTATCCTTATCTTTACTTCACATTGTTGTATTATCTTATCTCTGCCTTGCCCAATTACGTAAGTCATTGTTGTTCTCATCTTGAGCATTCTTTTTGTCTTGCGTGGCGTCGCCAATGATTTATTTGTTTTGATCTTGTCGGAAGATCCTGTTTGACTCTGTGTGTGTTGACGCCTTGGGTTACCGGACCTGCTTTAATTTCCATTTTTATTGACTATGAGTTTTAATTTTAGTTGATTTACTAATCCGTTGGATTTTATTTTGGATTTAAGATTTATTTATTTGCGCCTGATATTTTTCTTTCCTAATTTTGGGCTGGTTGTATCAAATATTTTTTTCTGAATATACTTGTTTTATTTTCATGTGATGATTTATGGAACTATGCTTCTGCCCAAATTTCGTATGTTGATTCCTCCACTAGTGATTGTTATAAGGCACTCACGGTTATTCACTTTAACTATTAGTTCCACAATACTGTTAACAAATCGATATATTTAATTTCATCGGTCTATTTATTAATTTTGCAAGGTTTTATTATGTTATTACTGATCTGTTTCTTATATTTTAAAATTTCCATTTATTTACAAAACAATTGAAGGGTTTTCAAATTTTATTTAATGTAAATTTACTACACTATTATTTTACAAAAAAATTAAGAATATTTTCTTCCTTTTATCCCAGTTTAGTAAATTGGTGTGTGTAATCACTCACTTCAAAAATTTGTATTATATGTTTGTACTATTTACGGTAACTAGTTATAACCTACAGCCCTAATATGTTAGAGAAAGTAGGTTTTTTTTCACGGGTAATAAATAAATAATATATGTTACCTTAAAGAATACTAGTGTTCTCCTTTGGTGCCTGGCTCAGCATTTCCCGGGGATCTGATCCACTTTTTTATATGGGGTGGATTTTCAGTGCAGTTTCTCGCTTCCACTTGTGTCCTGGTAAGTTTATATATCTGAGTGTCTGTGTTATATTTTTAATTGTGCTTCCCTCCTTTGTCGTTAATATTACCCTATGGCGTTTGTTGAACGTAACGTCATTCTTCGTAATCTCGGGGTGGCGTTGCACAGGACCATGGAATCCTTAATGGTTACACTTCAAAGTACATTAGAGATGAGCGAGTGGCTCTGGGAAAGAGATGATGCGTATGTATTGACAGGAAAACTCACTCACTTTGGAATCGTGCGTTTGCTCAGTTCAGATGACCATCCACGATAGATTTTCCCTATTTGCATTTACTACAATGTATCTACATCCTGTGAACAGGCACTACCACCTGAAGGAAACTGTGAGCCTTAAAGGGAATTGGTGCTGACGTCCTTCGTAAAACAAATGCGAATGTTGGCCCGGGATGTGAAAGTGCGCTACGAGACGGTAAAAGTCCGTGGAAACTTCCATAAAAGAAAAAAATCGTTATTCAAGACAGTTTAAATATTGAAGATTAGGAAAGTCTTGTGCCGGAGTTCAGCCCCACCCCAGACAGTTTGTCATGTGGCTGGGTATGTTAGGCAATCCCCAAAATTTATTAAGTGTACGGTATATCCTGTGCTCGTTCTCTCCGTCATGAAACTGGAAGTCGTTTCTCTGTTCTTACGGAAATTAAAGATTACGGATCCGGCAGTGGCACGAGGTTTCCAACACGTTCGTCTAAAAGTGTGTGCGACATTCTTCTTCAGACTGAAAGAAAATTAAGGAAAAACTGAGCTCGTATATTTTTGTGAGTGTCTTGACTCGATTGAGGCGATTTCAGCTGTGCCATCAGAAGCTGTCTGTGGTATTGAACACACTTTGTACATTATTAAAAAACTGGTCTAACACTATTTAAAGTGCCGATTCTTCTTCAGAGCGAGAGAAATCCGCGGAGATCCGCAAGCTCGACAATCTGCTAAGTCTACTCGTAAACTATCGAAAGTGGCCTCAAACTAGTTCTGGTGAGCAATTTACTTCATTTAATTTATTTGAGAAAAGTGTCAGTGTTATTTACAACCTGGAGTATGTTTAATATGTTCTGTTTAAAAAGTATTCCTTAAGTATGTAACGCACAATATTACTTTCGCTTTTCATATTTCATTTTATTTCGTGTGTTCTCTTATTAAAGTTCAAAGATATTTATTTGTGGGGACTGAGAATATTATTTTTAAGTGACAGTATTATTCATGTGTTGTATTTGATTATTTGCGTATCAATGCAACTTCCATTAAATCAGCTGACCGTGTAGCGCTGGTGTAAACTAGCGCTGCTCTGCGGGAGCGCGCTTGAACTCGGTGAGTGATCTCACTAGTGCCCGGTTTCTGGAACGTGAGATATCGAACCTATAGCGGCATCGAATGGATAAGTCGTGTTTTGGCGTTGCACGAACGTAAGCTACATCTATCGATTCGATAAATCTCCCGCTAACTTAGAGGGCCCTGAGCAGGAGATATCTATTTGTTAACTTGGTTGGCACGTGCGCAGTACTTCAGTATCGGCAGCTAATATTGTGTTAACGTTTTCCATGGCTTTGTCATCTTCTTCCGACGAAGAAATGAAGAAGTTGTCAACATTTTAGAACGGCCACGATTATATCATCGTCGGCCTAATGTTGTGACGATGTACAATGAAAGCGAATTCAAAGACAGATTCAGATTACATAAGGATACTGTCATGCATTTGGTTGAGGTTATAGGCAATAATTTGCGTCCTGTGACAAACAGAAGTTTTTCAATTTCCCCTCTTGAACAAATATTAATAACAATACGGTTTTATGCTACTGGTTCTTATCAGATTCTTGTCGGTGATTGCATTCGTGTCCATAAAAGCACAGTTTGTAGAGTAATTAAGTTAACTCACGAGATTGCCAGTTTGAGGCCTAATTACGTACGAATGCCAGAATCAAGGAACGAACTGTTAAGGGTAAAGGAAGGTTTCTTTTCTATGAGTGGATTCCCTAATATATTAGACTGTGTTGATGGAAGTCACATCCCAATTCAATCACCGAGCGAAGACATGGGTGAACTTTATAGAAACAGAAAGGGATTCTTTTCCATTAATGTTCAAGTTGTCCGTGACCATTTATTGAAGATTAGGGATATTGTCGCACGATTTTCTGGGTCTGTTCATGACAGTACAGTCTTCAACAGTTCCCATATCAGGGCTAGGTTTGAAGCTCAGGAGTCTGATGGCACTTTACTTGGTGATAGTGCTTACCCAAGTCGTCCATATCTCATGACTCCATTTCTCAATACTGATACTGAAGGTGAAGTGAGATATAATCATGTTCATATTAGAACAAGAGTATCAGTGGAACATACATTTGGTGTCTGGAAAAGGAGATTTCCTTGTTTATCTTTAGGCCTGAGGATTAAATTGGAAACAGCACTTGCTGTAATTGTGGCTACTGCTGTTTTACATAACCTAGCAATAGATGAACATGGACAAGATTTTGACATTGAAGCTATTCCTGAAGAAAATAACAATGACCCACCTCTGCCAGACAATGGGTCTGGAAATGCTGTGAGAAGAACACTGGTTACCACCTTCTTCAGGTAAGACTGAAATATGATTTTAAAAATGAACTTGTACAACACTACATTGTAATGAAAAATATAACACACTGTAGTAGAAAAAAATTATTTAACATCGTTGTTTCCCTGCTTCTAAACATCAATGTTGCACTGTAATTGATCATACTGTGCTTGCTTTATTTTAAGTTCTAAGGTTTTAAGTTCATTTTCTATCTTAATATTCTCTAACTGGTTTAATTTCACTTGTCTTTCCAATCTTGCACTTTCCAGTTCTATTTCAAGTTTACTTTCAATTAGTTTATGACATCTTTTCACATGGTCCAACACTAAAATACTGGTTTCCTCCTCCCTTGCCTTTACTGCCTCCTCAGTAGTCATTATTTTCAATTTTTTTCATGAATTTCATGGTCATATTTGTCTTTAATATTTTTTCTGTTTATTATCCTGTCTGCCATGCACTCTGCTGCCCTCTTCCTTCTTATAACATTACCAGAAATTTGGTCACTGTTTATTGCAGCTGATCGACTGCTTGTGGGCGTTGGGGTGACCACTTCTGGTGCCCTTTCGACATCAGGGTCTGCCTGGGTGACATCTTCTGGTACCTTATGGACTATAGGGGCTGTTTGGGGGACGACGTCTGGTGACTTTTGAATCTGTACTTCAAGGGCTGTTTGGGTGACCACTTCTGGTGCCTTTTGCAGATGATCATCTGATGGATTAATTACATCTAGTACAACCTCTGAAAAAAGTATTTATTAATATAAAATAAAAAGGTCATAGTTAAGTTATAGTACTCATTCCAACAAAATAAATTAATAAATTATATGACAGAAAGGAAGATAACAGATGAAGATTAAATTAGATACCTCCAAGATATTCAGCACATGAATCATAACAATTCCCCAGAGGCTCAAGCTGAGGTTTCATCATTGCTATGAATCTCTCATCTATGTTGTCTGTTTTTGGAGTAAATGTTCCACCTCCTGTTTTGTAATGCTCCACCTGAAATAAATACATGCATGTTTACCAATAATCATAAAGCAATAAATCTCATTGAATCCTAAAGTAATTCACATAATAGCTAATCAAACCAGCAAATTACTGGGGAGGTATTAAAGACAATGGGGTGGTACATAGTGCCTTATTTAAAATTTCTCTTTGACTATGTCATAAATAATAGTGTAATACCAAAGGAATGGAAGGAATCTATAATAATACCAATTTATAAAGGAAAGGGTGATAAAAGGAAACCAGAGAACTACAGACCAATCAGCCTGACCAGTATAGTTTGTAAAATTCTGGAGAGTTTAATATCGAAGTACATCAGAGGGATATGTGATGATAAAAATTGGTTCATGAGGAGCCAGTATGGATTTAGAAAGAAATTTTCTTGTGAGGCACAACTGGTGGGATTTCAGCAGGACATATCAGATCAGTTGGATTCAGGAGGTCAGTTAGATTGCATAGCCATAGATCTTTCCAAAGCCTTTGATAGAGTGGAACATGGAATATTATTAAAGAAATTGGAGGGAATAGGATTGGACGTAAGGGTTACACGTTGGATAAAAGCATTTCTAAATTCAAGGGTTTAGAAAGTCAAAGTAGGAAATAATGTATCTCAGGAAGAGAAAGTTTGGAAGGGAATTGCACAGGGTAGTATAATCGGTCCGTTACTTTTCTCAATATACGCAAATGATTTAGGGAACAATATAACATCAAAAATAAGATTGTTTGCACATGGGCGCCCGCAAGGGGGGGCTAGGGGGGGCACTTGCCCCCCCCTGGATTTCTAATAAGGTTGATGTTCAATTGTTTAATATCATACCAGATTATACAGTCAGTCATCTAAACATCTGTTATAACCGGAAATTTCTGTAAACAATTTAATGTTGCTGACGTTATATTGGTTTTATATTTAAGAAAAATATTCTAATAATGTCATACAATAGGCTACTAATGGAAATATTGCTTCAGTTTCCAATGTGGTTACGCCTACCCTAGTTTTATGTACCGTATGTTTCCATTACACTAATCATCATCATGAGTGCCGACTAACTACTTTTGCCACCCCTCGTACGGTACCTTAGGAATTTGTCCTCGGCAGTGACCATAAGGGAAAGCACGTTCTGGAGATATTTTTATACATTACCACACCTCTAGCGAAGTTCAACCCCCTAAACCAAGGTCGTGTTTGCTGACTGGTAAGACATTAGTCCAGTAAGGTCGTGCTTACAAAGCGGATTATTTATTGTGCTCTAGCCTAATTTTATGCCGTTTCATCTTACCGCAATCTTTGTTCGTGCTGCGAAATTCCGTATATTGTTATTTTTAAGGCGTGCAATAATACGGTGGATAATTTCTTGTGAACAAAGTGACGATTGCTATAAGAGAATGGCAGCCTGCCATTGTTGTCGTACAGTAGGTTCTTAACTTGTAGTGTTAAATCATCTACAATCGAATCATTGTATAATAGTTCAGTGATTCTGGGATGTTTGTGTTGTTATCAAAGCGGCTATTAGAGTGAGAAGTGATTTAGTAATTTTTATCTATTTGATTTAACGGTTATAAGTTATTGCGAATACAATCAAACGATTTAGCGACTTTTATGCATTAGAAATGGATATAAGACGGTTTTTCAAAAAGGCTAAACTTAGTAACTTAAGTGAAGGGGCTGCAAGTTCTGAGGAAATAAGTACGTCAAGTGACAGTGTTAAGCAGAACAAAGAGTGCAGTGTTCGCGAACTGGAATCTAAACTTAGTAACTTAAGTGAAGGGGCTGCAAGTTCTGAGGAAATAAGTGCGTCAAGTGACAGTGTTAAGCAGAACAAAGAGTGCAGTGTTCGCGAACTGGAATCTAAACTTAGTAACTTAAGTGAAGGGGCTGCAAGTTCTGAGGAAATAAGTGCGTTAAGTGACAGTGTTGAACAGAACAAAGAGTGCAGTGTTCGCGAACTGGAATCTAAACTTAGTAACTTAAGTGAAGGGGCTGCAAGTTCTGAGGAAATAAGTGCGTCAAGTGACAGTGTTGAACAGAACAAAGAGTGCAGTGTTCGCGAACTGGAATCTTCACAAGATATAGAACAATGCTGTGATAAAGCGGAACTGCAAGGGGGGATTATTAACGAAGTATTTCTGAAAGATGAAAGTGACAGAAAAGACATTGGCATGTTCTTAATGCAGGAAAATATATGTGACACTCTTAAGTATGAATTATTGTTAAAACTATGGGTCCCACAAGTAACCTACGATTTTAAAGGTGATTTGCGAGCTGGAACCAGCCGCGCTTTCAGACACCAGTGGTTGAAGGATTATTCTACGTGGCTCTGCTATTCTCGTGAACTGAAGGGTGCTTTATGCCGAACGTGTGTTTTGTTTAAGCCGAGCGTTAAAAGAGGTCTTCAAGGTTCATTCATTACGAAACCTTTCACAAAATATAAGGACTTCAATGCCAGCGCCAAAGACCATATAAAATCAAACTGGCATAGAGAATCATCAGAAAAGGCGAAAAACTTTGTGGACATCTACGAAGAAAGGCAACTCACGGTGGCTGATCAAATAAATAGTAGTCTCCACCATCAGATTGAACAAAATAGAAAGAAGCTGGAACCAATTTTGTCAACTATCATTTTCTGTGGCACCCATGATATATCACTTCGAGGGAAAACTTCAGACAGCGGTATTTTCCATGATTTATTGGAATTCCGTCTTGAGGCGGGAGATGCTCAACTACAAGAACACCTCTCAAATTCTGCAAAAAATTCCAAGTACACTTCTCATCGAATTCAAAATGAAGTGATAAGATTTTGTGAACAGGAATTACGAGAGATACTGGTTACGGAAGCAAATTCATGCAATGCTTTCTCTGTTATTGCTGACGAGACAGCTGACATATCTGGAACCGAGCAGCTGTCTATTGGAATTCGGTTCGTCAAGAATACATCTAGTTATGATTTGAAAGTATGTGAAGAATTCCTTGGGTTTCAGCCTTTGGAAGAAATGAATGCCAAGTCGATCGCAAATTCAATTTTGAATTTTTTAACAAGCTCTGGTTTGGATTTAACCAAACTATGTGGTCAAGGATACGACGGTTGTGCTACTATGGCAGGACGTGAAGGTGGAGATGCAAAATTAATACAAGATAGGTATCAAAAGGCTATTTTCTGTCACTGTGCTAGTCATAAACTTAACCTGGTAATAAACGACCTCAATGAACTCTCTGTTGTGAATAATGCGGCAGGTACCATCAAGGAAATAATTAACTTTTTTCGTGAAAGTCCACTCCGAAGAAAGCAGATCTGTAACTTGCCTCTTTTCTGTGAAACACGATGGTCCTCAAAGTACAAAAGCATTAGGCTCTTTTCAGAAAACTTTTCCATTATCATGAAGGCTCTCGAAAATATTTCTAACTGCCAAAGTTTCAATTCCAAGACTCGACAACGTGCACATAATCTTCACTGTTCAGCATCGAACTCGGCCTTTATTGTTGCAATTCACGTAATGGCAAAATACAGTGGCATTTTAGAACCCGTAACAAACTCCCTTCAAGCGGAAGGACTGGAGCTCTTCAAAGTTAGAGAACATATCTTGTTGCTACTGGACCTTTTTAAAAAGCAACGATCAGACGCAATTACCCACTTTCAAAGAATAATGGTAGATGCTGAGGACACAGCTTCTAATAGTGGATTTGAAATAACGATCCCTCGCCTCGCTGCCAAGCAGCGTCACAGGGCGAACCACAATGAAACTATGGCCGAGGACTATTACAGAGTTTCAATCTACATTCCCTACATGGACTCACTGATACAGTCTCTAGAGTCGCGTTTTGGAGAACAAAACAAAACCATACTGATGCTGTATTCTCTCCATCCTTGTGTTATGAAGACATTAAGAAAGGAAGATTTTTTGCATTCCATGAAAGTTGTTTCTAATATCTACAAAATAGACAGGTTAATGGTGGACGCAGAGTTGTGGTATGACGTGTGGCAAACCAAGGACTGTAAACCAGATATGAATTTCCTGGAACTTTTAAAAGAAAGTAAGGATTTTTACCCAAGCGTAGGTGTTGTTTTAGAAATTTGTATATCCCTGCCCGCGACAACGTGCACAGCGGAGAGGAGTTTCAGCACGCTTCGTAGGGTGAAATCTTGGCTTAGATCAACAATGACAAACGATCGACTTAGTGGGCTTTGCATGCTGTCTTTGCACCGTGAAAGAATAACCGAGGACAAACAGAAGTTTATTAAAAACGTTCTTACACGATTTTCCAGAGAAGCTCCTAGAAGAATGCAACTTCTCTTACCCGATTCTGTTGTTTAGGGATATATTACTTAAAAAAGTAATTTAAACTATTAATCAGATTTAAGCGTGGTTTAAAAAAGTAATTTAAACTATTAATCAGATTTTAGCGTGGTTTACGTCCATTTTAATAAAAATGATGGATAATATTTGTCATGTGATAGATATGTTTTGATTGAATGAATTTGTATGCTGGAAATCGTATTAAGAAACTAAGCCTTCATATTCCTAAAGCTGCTAAATCAGTACAGATTTTTGATTCGTACTTTTTTCTTCTTATTTAAAGTAGACAGAACATTTGCGTAGCTAGTGCTTTTTATCACTGCCGTGAAACTATGTGTGTGAGAAAATAAAATGAACATTACAGATTTTGTCATTCCGTACAAGTGTTTCATTATTCTAACAAGAGCACTGCAAGATATTCATGATTGGCTGTGAAGAAGAGGAAAAACGTGATGATCCACTGTAACGGTGAGTACAAAACTAGATTTTCTTTTAAACATTTGGGAATATTATTTTTAAGTAACTGACAAATTATCCCATTGTGTGTGCTATTCGAATAATTAGCCAGGATGAGTTTTAGAGATATTTCTACAGTTGAATTTAACATAGTGACTTGGTATTATCTCAAAATATATCCATTTGTTTAGAAAATCCGATGGTGCGTCCACACCAAGATGTTTTCGTTAACTTTGTTAATAAACATTGTTAATGAACAATGTCCATGAACATTTCTGTCTGTTAATAAACAAAATAACGTGTTCATTAACTTTTCGAGCATGTTGCTAAACAAAATTTCTTTAACTTTTGTGAATGAAACTTTTCTTTAACATTTCGTGTTTTCGTTAACATTTCGGTTCGCACATGCGCAAAGGCGCAATTAGAACACGCAAATTCGTAGCGCGGAATACTCAAAATCGAATCGATTCACCATACAAATACGTAAGTGAAGTGTAGGAGTCACCAGTTGTTACGAATCTTAAAAGTTCTACCTAGCCTAACATTAATAGAGATGGCATTCCGATAATTTGTATCATTTCTTGCAATTTCAGGCCCGATTACTGTCAACAGGAACTGAAAGTCATGTGGGGACATTCTCAGAAAATTTTGAAAGCCTGCTGCATCATGAATTAAAAGTTCTTTTTTTAATTTGCTATTTGCTTTAAGTGCCGGCCCCGTGGTATGGGGGTAGCGTGCCTGCCTCCTACCCGGAGGTCCCGGGTTCGATTCCCGGCCAGGCCAGGGATTTTTACCTGGACCTGAAGGCTGGTTCGAGGTCCACTCAGCCCACGTGATTAGAATTGAGGAGCTATCTGACGGTGAGATAGCGGCCCTGGTCTAGAAAGCCAAGAATAACGGCCGAGAGGATTCGTCGTGCTGACCACACGACACCTCACAATTTGCAGGCCTTCGGGCTGAGCAGCGGTCGCTTGGTAGTCCAAGGCCCTTCAAGGGCTGTAGTGCCATGGGGTTTGGTTTGGTATTTGCTTTAAGTCGCACCGACACAGATAGTTCTAATTACGACGAATGGACAGGAAAGGCTTAGGAATGGAGAGAAAGCGGTCGTGGCCTTAAGGCACAGCCCCAGCATTTGCCTGGTGTGAAAATGGGAAACCACGGAAAACCATCTTCAGGGCTGCTGGCAGTGGGGTTCGAACCCACTACCTCCCGGATGCGAGCTCACAGCTGCGCGCTCCTAACCGCACGGCCAACTCGCCCAGTAATTAAAAGTTCTGACATAAGTGTCCTCTCCAAACTTAATTCTAAACGCTTTACCAATATTTTTCTTTGCCACACTGTGCGTCTGCGCTTTTCTCTAACTGCACTAGTTAAAATAATGAAAGCGGCAGCTGTAGGTATTTTCTTCTACCTGACCCTATCTATTGTAACCTCACAAACAGTTTTTGGTGTGGACACAATGTTAAAGAAGTTTGTTAACAAAAGTTTATTGACATATTGAGAAATGTTTTCGTTAACATTGTTTACTAACTTTGTTTCGTCAACGTTGTTTATTAACTTTGGTGTGGACTAACCATAGTTAACATTACCATTTTAAGAATTGCTTGATTTCTAATTTTTGGAAATACGAACTGATCATTATATCATTTGTAACCATTTTAAGAACTCAACCTTTTGATAATGAATCACAGAAGAGGAAACACAAAATTTTGTGGTCAAAATCTCTGAACTAAAGGCTAAATATCCATTCATTCCGGCCATAAAGTAGCCAACGGTTTCAGAGCAGCAAAGCGCTGCAACGAAAATGGGTGGGGGTGGGGCTGCTTGCGCATCATCGTCATCTAGGTAGGTAATGAAACGAAATAATTTATCTTCTTTATAACAGGAAAGTTGATCTAGAAAAGTGTTAATGTGCGGGAAAATATCCTGCGGGCGCCCATGTGTTTGCAGATGACATAATTGTTTATAGAGAAATAAACATCATTGAGGATTGTTCAGAATTACAAAGGGACCTTGAAAGTATCCAACAATGGATTGAAGAAAATGATATGAAGGTTAATGGAGGCAAATCAACTGTTACAACTTTTACAAACAGGAGCTTTAAAACTGAATTTGAATATACTTTGGATGAGGTAGTTATCCCAAAAGATGGCAAGTGCAAATACTTAGGTGTGAGATTTGAAAGCAATTTGCACTGGAAGGGTCATATTGATGACATTGTTCGGAAAGCATACAGATCGTTACATGTCATAATGAGGCTACTTAAAGGATGCAACAAAGAATTAAAAGAATAAAGTTACTTGAGTATGGTTCGTCCATTATTGGAATATGCAAACAGTGTTTGGGATCCTCACCAAGAATACCTAATAAAAGAAATAGTGTGCAGAGGAAAGCAGCAAGATTTGTAACAGGGGATTTCAGGAGAAAGAGTAGTGTATCAGAAATGTTAAAGGAACTTGGGTGGGAAACTTTAAGTAAGAGAAGGGAGAAAACTAGACTTACAGGATTATATAGAGCCTATACAGGAGAAGAAGCATGGGGAGATATCTGTGAGAGGCTTCAGTTGGAAAATAATTATATCGGCAGGACTGACCACAAATATAAAATTAGAAGGAATTTTAGCAGAAGCGATTGGGGTAAATTTTCATTCATTGGGAAGGGTGTGAAGGAGTGGAACAGTTTACCAGGGGTAGTGTTTGATCCTTTTCCAAAATCTGTACAGATATTCAAGAAGAGAATAAACAGCAACAGAGAAAATAAATGAAGTGTTAGAGGGCATTCGACCTGTGCAGGTTATTGTAAAAAAAAAAAATTAAAAAAAAAAATGTGTGTGAATAAATTAATTCCATCCCCTGGTCTAAGGAGTTTGGACAGCCAAAGTAGGGGACTGCCTGTAGGGGTGAAGTACAGTGGGGACTTCGAGGGCCCTGGGACCGCTACGGTAGCTGTGATGGCCCTTCAGGAACTCTGAAAAGTGGTGGCAAAAGGGGCTCTGGTTAAGACGCAGCAGGTCGTTATGCTACTTAGGATCCAGAACAGTAAAAAGAAGTAAATATATAAATGCAATGTAAATATTAATGTTATACCAGTTGTATAGTATCATTGAAGTAATTCCACATACTGTATATCAGTTGACTATATTTGTAAGTAGTACAGGAGATATTATAAGTAGAATTTTGTAAACAATATATATTTATTAAGGATGAGCTGTGTGTTTAATAGAAAACATTGTTAGTGTAAATTGTATAATATTGTATTATAGGAAAAATTTTCTTCTCTTGTTAATTTAATATTTAGTGCTTGACAATAATGTATTTTAGTGTACCATTTGCCACCGAGGTAGACACCTCATTTGCAAATAAAGAGATTTTGATTTGATTGATTTGAACCTCATATCCAACAGACAGACCACTAAGGATAAAAATGGAAGAGAGGTATTATTTTATTCTAGCCTTGCATATAGACTAACCTAGTCCTAATTATGTAATATTTACAATTGTTATCCACATGTTCTATTATTATTTCATTACTGGTATATTAACAATAATTAATATTAAAGATTCATAACTGATAATTATTATATTATTCAATTACTAGCAGCCATGACACATTTTCATACCTTCCTGTGTCATAAAAATATAGGCCTACTCAGTACCTTGCATGTATCCTAAGATTAGTTGCCTAAATTTGGACAAAACAAGTTCTAGCTCTTATTCAAATAAAACCACTGCACTCGCATTTCATTCTCTTACTGTCATGTTACTGTTTTTAATAATATCAGTTTGACTGCATGATCAGATTAGGCCTTTTATTAATATTATTATCATTTCCTCCAGGCCCAATTTTATCATCAGCTCTTCATGGGGAATTCAGGGAACAGAAGTAAGATTTTAATCACATAGAAATTAACTTATTGTTTTCTTTAGTTAGTGCAAAGAAAGCTATTTTAGAATGTGAGAAAATAGTCTGTGTACCTTTCAAAGTGGTGGTGGTGATTACTGTTGTGCCCGTTCGCATCTCGTAGACCAACAACAAAATGGCGGCGTAGGAAGGTATGGCCCATGCGATCTACTAAGGTAATGAACTTCGTATCAATGCAACGTATAGGAGGCTATGTACGTCACGGAAAGGATAGGTTTCGAAGACACTGGAGAACAGTAGAGGCTCATTTGAATTGTTTTTAAAAAAATATAGCAGCGGGTGAATTGTTTAACGAGACTCTAAAAAATTACTTTCATGTAGACAAGACGCAGATGCGAGCAGATCTACATATTCCAAGAATAGATTTGCTTACTGAAGAAGAATATTAATTATATATATTCGCGACAGCATATAATTAAAGTATTCATCGCTGTATGCCAGTAGATGAGCCGAGAAAGAAATATAAATATATAAATTTTGGTGATATACGACGGATTTGGAATATCAAGTAGCAACGTAACGATCGAAAGAATCGGAATTCACCACTGTGAAATATTTAATAACTACACACGAGAAGAGTATAACTACCGTAGCAGTAAAAAATAATAATTATTTACGGAGAAAACTTTTTACAGAAAGAAAAACTTTAACGATTATTTTAAATAACAGAAAATGCAGAATATCATGACTAATTACTGCGCACAGGGAATTCTTTTCATTGTCAACAGATACATGATGATGACTGTCTGCTAATTCATCAAGATGGACCGAACTGGGGATATGTACCGTCGAATCAGATGACCAGGCGGAGATTATTGGACAGACCAACCAGTGGAGATGATGACGTTGGATGAGCGTCGGCCAGCCGAAAGACCGGATGATACGAAGTGGTCTGACGAGCTATGTAACCAGCAGATGACCGTGAATGTCCAGTTCAGACAGAGATCCAGTTCCAATCTGAGGGTCTAGCAGCAAGTGAAGGACGGAGCAACCACCAGACCAGATGTAGCAACTCACGAGCTAAGTCCATACTTTTCTATAGTAGAGTAGTTTCTTGCAATCTGCACCCTCAATCTATTTTTGGCATGTGCTGAGAGTTTGGTGATTTATGAAGTAACTAGCAAGATACCCGTGCTTCGCTACGGTATTATACTGAAATTTATAATTGAATGGATATCGATTTATATATAATCCGTCAAAATTCGAGATCTGACTCGTTTTCTGAGAGATTACGGCAAGTTCCCTCCCATTTTTCAATCTTCCTTTCCAGCAATCGATTTCGTACTTCCCGGGCTAGGACCATGTATTCCACCCGGTCAGTTCGGTCCCTAAAAGTTTGCAATCTTTTCCTATAAGCATTTTTTATATGGATCAAATTCTTGAGGAGATTCGGCGTGGTGTCTTCTTGGGTGCCTTGGCAGTACTGAACCCGCGGCCGGACTGCATTTGTAGTCATTACCCGTCCAGAACCGTTTCCAGCGCTGTCCGCACATTTGACGACGGTCCAGAATATTATTATTATTATTATTATTATTATTATTATTATTATTATTATTATTATTATTATTATTATTATTATTATTATTATTATTATTATAGATGTTCTGGACCCCACAGCAAGATGCTAGACCGCTAATTGGCGGTAAATTCCATCTGCTGCCATTGTCATTTTTGACATTGTGACCAGCACCTATGTAGCGCGTAGGCAAGTACGCGGAAATTCTGGCGATACGAATGACATACTTCCGTGCATTATTGACCTTATTATAGAGGTGAACAATTGGACAGTCAATCTCATTCCTATCGTTTATTTCAAATGTTTTTAATTTTTATTTATATGCCAGGAGAATCTACTGTAATCAAAGAACGTTCTCCGAAGGAAAAGATGGCTCTTGAAAACGAACCCAGGAAAGATTAAAAATGATCGGTTTATGCTCAGAATAAGTACACCGAAAATCCACAGCCTGTTTCCAGTCATTCGACAGGGTCAGGAATGGAATGAATATACAGTAAAATCAATTGGTCTAACCTCCTTTTACACCCCACCGTCGTTAGTTTCATCCCCCCCCCCACGCAAAAAAGAAAAGAAGGCGTGTTTCTTTATGTTTAAAAGAGATTCCAAACTCCATTGTTCACGTCTATAACCTTCAGTTTTGAGATATAAGTATCCCCATAAAAATAATTCAATATTTTCACATCTTTCACACTCCACCCCCCCCCCCCCCCTAAGTGAATTTTCCTGCAACAAACTCGTTTCTTTAATTGTAAAGTATCTTCTAAATACCAATTATCACGACTCTAACTTCTTCAGTTTTTGATTTATGTGTCCTCATGAAAGGAACTCAACTCCTTTTCACTCCCGCCCCCTCCAAGATTATTCCCCCCCAAAACGCGTTTTTCTTTGATTTTAAAGGAGATCCAAATACAAATTTTCACGCCTGTAACAAATATAGTTTTTATTAGATGTAAGTATTCTCATACAATTAAGTCTATTAATTTTTCAATAATTTCACCCCACCCCCTCATTGGATTTTCAGAAATTACGTGTTTCTTTACTTTTTAAAGCAGATTCAAAACATCAAATTTCACGTCTGTAACATCTTCATTTTTGAGATATCAGTAGCCTAATTAAAATAAATCAACACTATCTTCAGTCAATTTTACCCCCCCCCCTCCACCCAAGTGGTATTTCCGAAAACTAAAAATACATGTTTCTTTATTTTTAATAACATAAAGAATACAATTTTTCAATTCTGTAACATGTTAACTTTTTTGAGATATACTGTAGAAATTCTCATTTTAAAATTTCACCACTTTTAGTTCCCCTTAAGTGGAGTTTCCAAATACAAATCACCTATGTTTCTTTACATTTACAGGAGATTCTAAATACACACTTTTTACGTCTGCAACAATTTACGTTTCTCAGATATTCTGTAGATATAGTCTTTCAAAAAATTCACCCCAATTTGTCACTCCTGTTCAACCGCCATTAATTGGATTTACCAAAAGCAAAAAAAAATACGTGTTTCTTTGTTTTTAAAGGAGATCCCATATACAAATTTTCAGTTCTGTAATATCTTCAGTTTCTGAGATATATGTATCCTCATTAAATGCATTCAACCTATTATTCACCCTTTTAAACCCATCCTATTGGGATTTACAGAAAAGAAAAAAATACGTTTTCCTTCATTTTTAAGGGAGATTCTAAATACCAATTTTTACATCTGTAAACTTTTAAAGTTTTAATATGTAGACACACTTATTTTAAAAATTCACCCCCCCCTTTTCACCCCCCATATTTGGATTTTCCAAAAACGAAAAAATACCTGCTTCTTTAGTTTTAAAGTAGATCCCAAATACCAATTTTCAGGTCTGTAATATCTCCAGGTTCTGAAATATAGTTAGCCTCATTAAAGGCATTCAATCTTTTTTTCACCCTTTTCCACCCTTCCTATTGGGATTTTCCGAAAACAAAAAATACATGTTTCTTTATTTTTAAAGGAGATTCTAAATACCAATTTTTAATCTATAAACTTTAAAAGTTTTGAGATATAGATACACCCATTTTAAAAATAAGCCCTCTTTTCACCCCCCCCCCCCATTAATTGGATTTTCCGAAACTAAAAAATACGTGTTTCTTTATTTTTAAAGGAGATTCCAAACACCAGTTTTCAGGTCTGTAATATCTTCAGGTTCTGAAATATAAGTAGCTACATTAAAGGCATTCAACCCGTTTTTCACCCTTTTCCACCCTTCCTATTGGGATTTTCCGAAAACAAAAAAATATGTGTTTCTTTATTTTTAAAGGAGATTCTAAATACCAAATTTTACATCGATAAGCTTTAAAAGTTTTGAGATATAGATACACTCATTTTAAAATTTCACCCCCTTTTCAGCCCCACCATGAATTGTATTTTCCAAAAACAAAAAATACGTGTTTCTTTATTTTTAAAGGAGATCCCAAACACCAAATTTCAAGTCTGTAATATCTTCAGTTTCTGAGATATAAGCATTCTCTTTAAAGGCATTCAAACCTTTTTTCACCTCTTTTTACCCCTCCTATTGGGATTTTCCGAAAACAAAGAAATACGTGTTTCTTTATTTTTAATGAACATTCTAAATACCAATTTTTACATCTGTAAACTTTAAAAGTTTTGAGATATAGATGCACTCATTTAAAAAATTAACCCCCCTTTTCTCCCTCCTATTAATTGGATTTTCCAAAAACAAAAAAATACGTGTTTCTTAATTTTTAAAAGCGAACAAAAGTTCCAATTTTCAGGTCTGTAATGTCTGCGGTTTTTGAGATATAAGTACCGGTATCCTGATTAAATGGCATTCAACCCCTTTTTTACCCTCTTTCACCCATCCTATTGGGATTTTCTGAAAATAAAAAAATACGGGTTTCCTTATTTTTAAAGAAGATTCTAAATACCAATTTTCACATGTGTAAACTTATAAAGTTTTGAGATATAGATACACTCATTTTAAAATTTCACACCCCCTTTTCACCCCCTTAGCGACGGAATATCCAAAAATCCTCTCTTAGCGAGCACCTACATCTTAATATGAATATATCCTCAAAATTTCATTCATTTATGTCCAGTAGTTTTGGCTCGGCGATGATGAATCAGTCAGTCAGGACAAGTTACTTTATATATATATAGATTAAGAACGCGTGTGTAATATAAGTAATGTGTGAAATACTTAAGATTTTAAAATTAGATGGAAGTGATGAATTAGAATGACAATATGACATATACTGGATACTGCATTAGCACATCGACAGTGGAAATAATATCCGATAAGAGAAAGGTATGTTATTTGATAGAGCTAGAATCAATGAGTCTAAGTTACTAGTAAAGGTTCGATTAATCTCGTTTTACCTGAGTATAGTTTACGTCACGAATTACCTGCGCAATACGATGATCATTGACAAATTAAGTATTCCTTTCGTCAGAGAAAGAGGGCATATGAATTCATATTACTGTTATTAAAAATAGAGGTTATTGACTGCGTATTTTGCTAAGCAATTCTTGAATATTTAGCATATGGTTTCGGAGTTATGGCTATATGCATGCGGCTAAATGGAAGCCGATAGGATGTTAAAGTATCGACGGTAGTGTATTGAAATGTGATTATATATTGATGAATGGTTTAAGTGAAGAGATTTAGTTATGTTCTACGGGAAGTGTAAGAATTGCTATTTGACGTGTTAATGATTTATTAGTAATATAAGGTGAGTTTCTATGCCATGTTTGAAAATATACGTCAAGAAGAGAATTCCGCGCAGATGACCATTTCAAGGTAAGGTAAACATGAATTATGTAGAATTGTGTATCGTGACAGTGATATAGTGTTTGACTTGGGTGAATAACAGGTACTGCGTAAGAGAGAGTGTTCTTATATATGATGCAATAGACTCATGATTGATTATATATCTAGTATTTCATGGAGCGGTGATCTTAAAGGTTGATATGAAATACCTGCATTCTATACTATCCATACACGTTCAGTAGCACGTAGATAAATGAAATATTGAGACAGTGCAGATCATAAGAGTACATTGAGCCACAATAGATGAGTGTGTAGATTAGAAACTATTCGAAGAGTTAGTTAGATTTTTTTTATTTCTACTCAGATAAATATGATTTTAACTCAGTATATAAAAATGAAGAATATTACAATGGTTAGCTAGGAGCCAGATATCGTAGGCACGAGGGTGGTATTGCTTTAGCTCGTAAGTCGTTACTTGTTCACACTAGAAAGATATTACCTAACACTCGGAGTTCAAACCTATGAAAGACTTTAACTTATGAATGGAAGGTCGGTGAACACTGCCACAATTTAATACACGCGAAAGTGTATACTTGGGAAACATGTCTCATATGTTGTGAGGATAACTTTAATAATTAACAGAGCAGTATTTACAATATGAAAATTTTATTTGATTCCTTGAATGCTCAATGATCGCAAATATTATTTAAAAAAATGTAATACTTTCGGAACATGGCTACGAAGGTTCACATGTGTATTTATTGGAATTTGAACTTATAAATGAGAGAATGTTAGCATTTTTTTTAAAGTTCCACTATTTTATCTTAAATGAGCCAGCGCTGACTCTAACTTATTTTCAAATGATGAGATAACACGGAATTAATACTACCCAGATTTCACTATATCTCGAACATTAGTTTTTTTTGTCAATAAATAATCTTATATATTTTCTTTAGTATGTGACTGAGTTATGATTTCTGTTCTGGTAACGTTTAGAGTTAAGTTAGTTGTTAAGTTTTCTAGATGTAAGCAATCGACAAGTTCTTACAAACGAAATGCGAGATGATTTCTAGATATCGGTCGTCATTCTCGTGGATATTGATACTCCCATCACGAGTACCCCAGCGGCTAATTTCTCTTCCGAAACCACGTTAAATAATTACATATAAAATCTCAGATTTTATGGGCGGAAAAAGGATACCCTGAGAAGAATTAATGAGCTACCGGGATAATCTTGCACTGACCGTTGCAAGAGCGGGTGCAAGTATTTAAAATGGCTGCCCAACTGTGGGGCAATTGAAGAGAAACACACCGTGGGAAAGTTATTAAAATGACGCCGCAATGTGTGACGATTTGAAGAGAAAGACACCGCGGGATCATTGAATATTGGTTGCCAGAGGAAATTTTTGACATCATAACGTGATTTAAAATGGAGAAAGATGCCGTGGGAACTGTTGGTTGCCAAAGAATAAAATGCCGCAACAGTGGAGCGAGTGAAGAGAAATACACCGTGGGAACGCCAAATAAAGTGAAAAAAGTATTGGAAACGGTCTTCACTTTGAAATAAATTAAATGTCGCATTAATGGTTGGCGCTTGAAGAGAAACACATCGCGGGAGTGTATGAAAATAGTCTGATAATTTATATTACTTAATAGGCAATCATGTGACGAAGCTCGAAATGTAGGTATCGGGTATAGAAAACATGTCACTAATGTATTGAGTAATTTATTAATTATTACCACATGGCTGAACCTGTAAAGATATATTAATAAGGAATTATTGTATTTATTAGATGAATGCCTCTTTTTAATAATAATAATCTAGGGTTAGGTGATTTTAAGTCAATATGAAATGAAACTTAGTTAATTTTAATTATGGTATAGGCTGATGGCCATACATATAAATATGGAATGCAGCATAACGGAATTTTAATTTATTTATTTCGTAACATGTTCCGAAATGTGAACGAAATCATAGATTTGAACTCTTGGTCTGGTTGTTGTTGGTCTATCTGGTGAGATGGTGCCGATCTCCAGGAAGGTCCATCAATATTATTATTTACTGAAGAGAAAACTTCAAACTAGTGCATATAGTGCAAACCTTGAACTATTTTTAAACCTTGTAGACTAAGTTATTGTGGTGTGTGTGATATAATATTTAATATTTTGTGAACTTAGAGGACTGTTAGGCAAATAAGTGATTTTTAACAAAATAGAGAGCTTAATATAAACTTTGAGATATTGTAACGAATATATAGAAAACGACATAAAATGGCAACACAGGGTAGAGTTCAGACAAGAAGAGAACAAGAAGAGGAGATGAGAAGAGCTCAAGAGAAACAAGAGGGAGCGCCATTATGGTTTCTCGAATATTTGAAGCAACAAGAAGAAAAAGAGAGGAAACTGGAAGAAGAAAGACAGAAGGAGAAACAGGAGCGTGAAGAAAAAGAGAGGAAACTGGAAGAAGAAAGACAGAAGGAGTAACAGGAGCGTGAAGAAAAAGAGAGGAAACTGGAAGAAGAAAGACAGAAGGAGAAACAGGAGCGTGAAGAAAAAGAGAGGAAACTGGAAGAAGAAAGACAGAAGGAGAAACAGGAGCGTGAAGAAAAAGATAGGAAACTGGAAGAAGAAAGACAGAAGGAGAAACAGGAGCGTGAAGAGAAAGAGAGGAAGCTGGAAGAAGAGAAGGAAAGAAGACGGACAGAAAAGGAACGAAAGCAACAAGAACAACGCGAAGAAAGAAAGAAAGAGCATTATGAGTTGATGCAAGAATTGCACAAGAAACAAGAAGAATGGCAACAGAAACAAGAAGAGAAAGAACAGGAACGGGAATCAAGATTCCAGCGATACATCATTGAGATGAGAGAGGAAAGAAGAGAGGATCGGCTAAAACAGAAAGAATCTTTAGAAGAATTCGTTAGAAAAATAGAAGATGAACACAAAGGGATGATCGATGAGCTACGCAAGAAACAAGAAGAAGCGACTGAAGAAACAGCGAAAACACGGTCGGAAGTATATGAAGTTAGGAACGAAATCCAAAACATGCAGACGAGGTTGACTGAAACCATGGAGAATAGAAACAGGGAAATACACGAGGAAATAAATAAAATAAATGAGATGGTAACAGAGAGCCAGGAAACGATCCGAAAATTGGAAGAAGAGAAAATAAATGATATAACAGCTGGTATGCAAGGATTAAATCTAAGGCAACAAGACTTAGATGAGAAATATGACCAAGCTGCGAGCAAAGTAGCACAGAAAATTGATGAATTGAAGCAGAAAATAGAAGATAACAAGGTGGAATCGGAACGAAAAATCGAAAAGACGGAAGAAGTAGTGAATCAGATCAGAAGGGAAATACAGGAGATGAAGGTGGAATCGCACACGGCAAAATCAATGGGCTCAAGCTCTAGTGATAGGCAGAGAACAGTAGAGGTACAGATTAATGAGAGAGAGAACACACCTTCAGGGATAAGTGACCCATGTAGAAGAGATATGGAAATATTAAACAGTAGTAATCAAAGTGAAGGAAGCACGATAATTAATATCATTAAAAATTACGACGACCGCCCAAAACATTTTGACGGTTCGGCTAAGACCTCACCGAAACAATTCCTTAGGGACATAGAGGAATATTTTAGGGAAGGAAAAATTCAGGAGGAAAAGAAATTGAGAATTATCGAAAAACATCTGGACGGGAACCCAAATATTTGGTTCCAGGCTTTCAAGTACACATTCCATAACTATGACGAGTTTAAGGTAGCTTTCCTGAAGAAGTTCTGGGATCCTGAGATCCAGCAACAGCTAAGATTAGAGCTGTACTCAAGGAAATTTTCGACTGCAGGCCAAACTCGCTTTAGTGATTTCTTCTCCCTACAATTTCATCGTTTTCAGGACTTAGATTCTCCACCTAGCGAACTGGAGGCAATTAAAACTATTCAGAGGCAATTACCACTCGAAATACAAAGATTATTAGCAGCCTCTGATATACAAACTGCTACTGACATGGAGAGACGATTAAGACAGATCGACCTAACGTCATCCTGCTTAATAGAGAGGAACCCCAGAAATATAAGACAAATAGAAGCAGTCAATACGCTCAGCTCCGAAATCACTAACCAAGGACTAGATAAGGGTCATGAAATTAGGACAGAAGATTGTGTTAGAGCCCAAAACAAAGAACCAAGAAAATGTTATTGTCAGTATAGTGGTCAACAGCACGGAAGATGTGGGCAAATTGGAAATAGAAATAGTTTCCAGTATAGGAGTAATATTCGATATGGGAACAATAGAAGTCGACCATATCAGAGGAACAGAAGGCGATACGATGAGAGGAGAAGACCTGCACAATATAATCAAAATGAAGAGAATAGGCGATATCTTCAAGAGCTAAGAGAAGAGAGACAAAATAGGAGCCGATGGGAGGAAGCCACCAAAAATAAGGATATAAACGGCGACCTCCAAGGTGCAGAAAGTCTCGAACTTCAGAATTATAAACGAAGAAGACAGGAAGAAGGTTGGAAGGAGCATGAAAATCATGGGAACACAGAAATTTCCCAAACATCTGAGCGAAAAAAAACGCCGATGATGAACTAGTTAAACTCGAAATTGTAAATATTAAACCGTTAGTGAATATTGTCAAAATTCGCAGTTGGGTAGTAGCACAAATAGATCATTGGGACATTCAACCTGAAGATTTAATTAAAGAAGATACTTGTCACGAAACTCAACCTAAATTCAAGTTACCAGTAATAGTTGTGAGAGTGTTCAACACCCGATTGTACTGTTTAGTGGACTCTGGAGCTAGCATAAGTGTAATGTCATATACCTTATTCCAAGAGCTAAATCAGAAAATACAGATACCAATCATACCTGTATCTGGTGTAAAAATCCGAGGCATAATTCCAGACAAGTCTGTTGAATGCAAGATACAAGCCTACTTAAGTATAAAGATCGGAAAATATGAATTTGAGCATCCATTCATGGTTATGAAGAAAATAAAATACAACGTCATTTTTGGAATAGACTTCATGATAAGCTCTAGGATGACAATTGATATGGATAAGGGTGAAATTCGATTTCCAGTGGTAGAAAATGATGGAAATAGAACTGTAGAAAGAGTTCAAATTAGTAGCACACTTGAAGAAAACGAATGGTTGAAGATCGAGGGAAAAGAAGTGGATCTATTGGACGGAGAGAGCCAAGAACTAGAAGAAAAAGATCTTAGCACAGAAATAGAGCCGGAATTAATCATGAGAATTGAGGAAATCGTTGCAATCGAGGAGGAGAGCTATGAAAAATCTGAAATTTGGGAAGCTATTACTCAAGCTGCGGTATCTGCAGAAGAAAAACGAATATTGTACAACATCATAAACAAATATATTGAAGTTTTTAGTGATAAACCAGGGCAGATTCCTAACTACAAGTACAAACTGATAGTTACTGACTGGACGCCATATAAGGGAAAAATATATGATGTGCCAGAGAAGTATTTCACTGAAGTTAAACAAATCATCGAGGAAATGTTAGTTGATGGATTGATCGTGAAGACTACCACTCCATTTCTGAACCCTATAGTAATTGTAAAGAAAAACAACGGAAAACTGCGTTTGTGCCTCGATGCGCGAGTCCTAAATTCTAGACTGATTCCAGAGTATAGTCAGGCCCCTAAAATTAAGGACATTGTGAAGAGATTTCGAGGTCAGAAATATTTTACGAGTATGGACTGCACAGCTTCATTTCACCATATTGTACTTGAAGAAAAGTCACGGTTATTAACAGGTTTTATGTTTAATAACCAAACATATGCCTATTGTCAGTTGCCTTTCGGATTAAAGGTCAGTTCGGCAGTATTGATAAGGGCTCTAGACAGAAGCCTAACGAGTGAAGTAAAGGACTTTGTAAATTGTTATGTTGATGATCTAGTCTTTGCGAGCACTACCTTCGAAGAACACTGTGTCAAATTGGAAAAGCTATTAAGTAATTTACAGAGAACTGGCTTCAAAATAAATTTATCAAAATCTAAATTTTGCCAAAGCCAAGTACTTTTTGTAGGTCACGTGATCGATGGAGAAGGGATAAGACCAAATCCCGTAAAAATAAAGGCAATATGCGATTTCCCAAGGCCGACTAAAGTAAAGCATATAAGGCAATTTCTTGGGTTGACTGGATTCTTCTCAGACCATTGTGAAGGTTACACAGATACGGCTGCACCGTTACAGAACTTGCTAAAGGTCAACAATAAATGGAAGTGGAATGATGAGGCAGAAGAAGCATTCATCAATATGAAAGAGCTGATGAAGAAAAGTATCAAACTGGGATATCCTGATTATCAACAGAGATTCATAATTCAACCTGATGCATCACACGTTGGTGTAGGAGCATGCCTATATCAAGAAGATAATGAAACCAAAAGACGAACTTATTTGGCATTTACCAGTAGGAAACTTAGAAAGCATGAGCAACATTATACTACTACTGAGCTTGAACTACTCGCAATAGTGCACGCATTACAACATTGGAGACGTATAATTTATGGCTACCCAGTAACAATACGGACAGACCACAAGGCGTTGACTTTTGGGTTAAAAGCCGTCATGATCAGCGAAAGGATAACGCGATGGATGTTATTCACGCAACAGTTTGACCTAAAGATTGAACATTGCAGTGGAAAGGAAAACATCTTAGCTGATGCGTTAAGTAGAAACCCACATGAAGGTGAAGAACATGTGCTAGCAATCGAACTGGATACTCAAGACGAACAACTACTAAGAAAGTTAGAGAATCTGAGAGAATTTCAAGAATCTGACCAGAAATTAAAGATCATCATCGATAATTTGGTTAACAGGGAATCAACGCCAGAACTCACAAAGAAATATGAAATCGTAGACGGAATACTACTGAAAGTAGTGGACAAGATCAGTAACAGCAAAAGAATTGTAATACCGGAAGAGCTACAAAGAGAATTAATCTGGCATACTCATAAGATGACAGGACATGCTGGTATAGACAAGGTTATAGGGACGATAATGGAGAAATTCACGTGGAATGGATTACGAAGATCAGTAAGAAACATAGCAAAAACATGCGATGTGTGTCAGAGAGTAAAGCATAACAATTACACATGCGGACATAAACCGATCCCAATTATACCATCTAGAGCTCAGGAAATTTATGCAATAGATATTTTTGGAAAGTTGCCCACTGCTAGGAAGGGAAAGAAATATATACTAGTGGTTATCGACATATTCTCTAAATATATTTCATTGCAAGCCATACAGAGAGCCAATACTAAACAAGTTTTACACGGCCTCATTAATAAGACATTTCCTGAAATGGGAAAACCTGAGAGGATCATTACTGATAGAGGAACACAATTTACTTCAGTTATGTTCCGCGAACGAATAAGAAATGAGGGCATCAAGCATACGTTATGCTCAGTTCGTCATCCAGCAGCTAATCCCGTAGAGAGATATATGAAGGAGATCGCTAAATTCGGGAGAATATATTGAAGTCAACAACATTGGAAATGGATAGATATGCTAGATATCATAGCTGAAAGTTTAAACAACACGGTTAATCAATCAATAGCCCAAATTCCTAGCGTAGCCCATAAAAATGTTCACCCACAGAGAACATGGGACAGCATTTTCACTATGCAGCTAGAGAAAAAGCCAGATCCTCATGAAATAAATCTAAAGATCCAACAGAGACTCAAGGATCAGTCTCAAAAACGGTTAAGAAGACTACGGAATAAGAAGTTCCATCCACATTTCAAACAAGGAGATCTAGTTCTGGTTAAGACTGCACCAATATCAAATGCACCAGCAAAAATATGTGCTAAATTTCTGCCGTTATACAATGGTCCCTACAGAATCGAACGCGTACTTGGGAATAATGCGTACGAAATAGCAAGTTTAAATGGCAAATATCGTAACGTACATAATGCATGCAATATCAAGTTGTACTTCCAAGAGAATCAGCAAATGTAATAAGAACTTAAGAGATAAGAAAGTCTAAAGCCATTAAATGACCTACCATTGTGAAATGCGCAAAGAGGAAGGAATAAATATCTTTATTACGACCACTAGAATGAAGAAAAAGCAGTTGCCAAATACATGGTTACGGGACATGTAAACAAATTAATGCAACTAGGACGTAATCGATATCAATCTGCTGATATTCGATAATCGAATAGATAATATCGCAATGGCAGAGAATATACGAGATGCAAAGTCACATTTGAGATTCAAGTTAACAATGAGAAAATATATCGTGACCAATATATTTTCTTCATGCCAGGGGGATTAAATGTGCCCGTTCGCATCTCGTAGACCAACAACAAAATGGCGGCGTAGGAAGGTATGGCCCATGCGATCTACTAAGGTAATGAACTTCGTATCAATGCAACGTATAGGAGGCTATGTACGTCACGGAAAGGATAGGTTTCGAAGACACTGGAGAACAGTAGAGGCTCATTTGAATTGTTTTAAAAAAAATATAGCAGCGGGTGAATTGTTTAACGAGACTCTAAAAAATTACTTTCATGTAGACAAGACGCAGATGCGAGCAGATCTACATATTCCAAGAATAGATTTGCTTACTGAAGAAGAATATTAATTATATATATTCGCGACAGCATATAATTAAAGTATTCATCGCTGTATGCCAGTAGATGAGCCGAGAAAGAAATATAAATATATAAATTTTGGTGATATACGACGGATTTGGAATATCAAGTAGCAACGTAACGATCGAAAGAATCGGAATTCACCACTGTGAAATATTTAATAACTACACACGAGAAGAGTATAACTACCGTAGCAGTAAAAAATAATAATTATTTACGGAGAAAACTTTTTACAGAAAGAAAAACTTTAACGATTATTTTAAATAACAGAAAATGCAGAATATCATGACTAATTACTGCGCACAGGGAATTCTTTTCATTGTCAACAGATACATGATGATGACTGTCTGCTAATTCATCAAGATGGACCGAACTGGGGATATGTACCGTCGAATCAGATGACCAGGCGGAGATTATTGGACAGACCAACCAGTGGAGATGATGACGTTGGATGAGCGTCGGCCAGCCGAAAGACCGGATGATACGAAGTGGTCTGACGAGCTATGTAACCAGCAGATGACCGTGAATGTCCAGTTCAGACAGAGATCCAGTTCCAATCTGAGGGTCTAGCAGCAAGTGAAGGACGGAGCAACCACCAGACCAGATGTAGCAACTCACGAGCTAAGTCCATACTTTTCTATAGTAGAGTAGTTTCTTGCAATCTGCACCCTCAATCTATTTTTGGCATGTGCTGAGAGTTTGGTGATTTATGAAGTAATTAAGAACGCGTGTGTAATATAAGTAATGTGTGAAATACTTAAGATTTTAAAATTAGATGGAAGTGATGAATTAGAATGACAATATGACATATACTGGATACTGCATTAGCACATCGACAGTGGAAATAATATCCGATAAGAGAAAGGTATGTTATTTGATAGAGCTAGAATCAATGAGTCTAAGTTACTAGTAAAGGTTCGATTAATCTCGTTTTACCTGAGTATAGTTTACGTCACGAATTACCTGCGCAATACGATGATCATTGACAAATTAAGTATTCCTTTCGTCAGAGAAAGAGGGCATATGAATTCATATTACTGTTATTAAAAATAGAGGTTATTGACTGCGTATTTTGCTAAGCAATTCTTGAATATTTAGCATATGGTTTCGGAGTTATGGCTATATGCATGCGGCTAAATGGAAGCCGATAGGATGTTAAAGTATCGACGGTAGTGTATTGAAATGTGATTATATATTGATGAATGGTTTAAGTGAAGAGATTTAGTTATGTTCTACGGGAAGTGTAAGAATTGCTATTTGACGTGTTAATGATTTATTAGTAATATAAGGTGAGTTTCTATGCCATGTTTGAAAATATACGTCAAGAAGAGAATTCCGCGCAGATGACCATTTCAAGGTAAGGTAAACATGAATTATGTAGAATTGTGTATCGTGACAGTGATATAGTGTTTGACTTGGGTGAATAACAGGTACTGCGTAAGAGAGAGTGTTCTTATATATGATGCAATAGACTCATGATTGATTATATATCTAGTATTTCATGGAGCGGTGATCTTAAAGGTTGATATGAAATACCTGCATTCTATACTATCCATACACGTTCAGTAGCACGTAGATAAATGAAATATTGAGACAGTGCAGATCATAAGAGTACATTGAGCCACAATAGATGAGTGTGTAGATTAGAAACTATTCGAAGAGTTAGTTAGATTTTTTTTATTTCTACTCAGATAAATATGATTTTAACTCAGTATATAAAAATGAAGAATATTACAATGGTTAGCTAGGAGCCAGATATCGTAGGCACGAGGGTGGTATTGCTTTAGCTCGTAAGTCGTTACTTGTTCACACTAGAAAGATATTACCTAACACTCGGAGTTCAAACCTATGAAAGACTTTAACTTATGAATGGAAGGTCGGTGAACACTGCCACAATTTAATACACGCGAAAGTGTATACTTGGGAAACATGTCTCATATATTGTGAGGATAACTTTAATAATTAACAGAGCAGTATTTACAATATGAAAATTTTATTTGATTCCTTGAATGCTCAATGATCGCAAATATTATTTTAAAAAATGTAATACTTTCGGAACATGGCTACGAAGGTTCACATGTGTATTTATTGGAATTTGAACTTATAAATGAGAGAATGTTAGCATTTTTTTTAAAGTTCCACTATTTTATCTTAAATGAGCCAGCGCTGACTCTAACTTATTTTCAAATGATGAGATAACACGGAATTAATACTACCCAGATTTCACTATATCTCGAACATTAGTTTTTTTTGTCAATAAATAATCTTATATATTTTCTTTAGTATGTGACTGAGTTATGATTTCTGTTCTGGTAACGTTTAGAGTTAAGTTAGTTGTTAAGTTTTCTAGATGTAAGCAATCGACAAGTTCTTACAAACGAAATGCGAGATGATTTCTAGATATCGGTCGTCATTCTCGTGGATATTGATACTCCCATCACGAGTACCCCAGCGGCTAATTTCTCTTCCGAAACCACGTTAAATAATTACATATAAAATCTCAGATTTTATGGGCGGAAAAAGGATACCCTGAGAAGAATTAATGAGCTACCGGGATAATCTTGCACTGACCGTTGCAAGAGCGGGTGCAAGTATTTAAAATGGCTGCCCAACTGTGGGGCAATTGAAGAGAAACACACCGTGGGAAAGTTATTAAAATGACGCCGCAATGTGTGACGATTTGAAGAGAAAGACACCGCGGGATCATTGAATATTGGTTGCCAGAGGAAATTTTTGACATCATAACGTGATTTAAAATGGAGAAAGATGCCGTGGGAACTGTTGGTTGCCAAAGAATAAAATGCCGCAACAGTGGAGCGAGTGAAGAGAAATACACCGTGGGAACGCCAAATAAAGTGAAAAAAGTATTGGAAACGGTCTTCACTTTGAAATAAATTAAATGTCGCATTAATGGTTGGCGCTTGAAGAGAAACACATCGCGGGAGTGTATGAAAATAGTCTGATAATTTATATTACTTAATAGGCAATCATGTGACGAAGCTCGAAATGTAGGTATCGGGTATAGAAAACATGTCACTAATGTATTGAGTAATTTATTAATTATTACCACATGGCTGAACCTGTAAAGATATATTAATAAGGAATTATTGTATTTATTAGATGAATGCCTCTTTTTAATAATAATAATCTAGGGTTAGGTGATTTTAAGTCAATATGAAATGAAACTTAGTTAATTTTAATTATGGTATAGGCTGATGGCCATACATATAAATATGGAATGCAGCATAACGGAATTTTAATTTATTTATTTCGTAACATGTTCCGAAATGTGAACGAAATCATAGATTTGAACTCTTGGTCTGGTTGTTGTTGGTCTATCTGGTGAGATGGTGCCGATCTCCAGGAAGGTCCATCAATATTATTATTTACTGAAGAGAAAACTTCAAACTAGTGCATATAGTGCAAACCTTGAACTATTTTTAAACCTTGTAGACTAAGTTATTGTGGTGTGTGTGATATAATATTTAATATTTTGTGAACTTAGAGGACTGTTAGGCAAATAAGTGATTTTTAACAAAATAGAGAGCTTAATATAAACTTTGAGATATTGTAACGAATATATAGAAAACGACATAAAATGGCAACACAGGGTAGAGTTCAGACAAGAAGAGAACAAGAAGAGGAGATGAGAAGAGCTCAAGAGAAACAAGAGGGAGCGCCATTATGGTTTCTCGAATATTTGAAGCAACAAGAAGAAAAAGAGAGGAAACTGGAAGAAGAAAGACAGAAGGAGAAACAGGAGCGTGAAGAAAAAGAGAGGAAACTGGAAGAAGAAAGACAGAAGGAGTAACAGGAGCGTGAAGAAAAAGAGAGGAAACTGGAAGAAGAAAGACAGAAGGAGAAACAGGAGCGTGAAGAAAAAGAGAGGAAACTGGAAGAAGAAAGACAGAAGGAGAAACAGGAGCGTGAAGAAAAAGATAGGAAACTGGAAGAAGAAAGACAGAAGGAGAAACAGGAGCGTGAAGAGAAAGAGAGGAAGCTGGAAGAAGAGAAGGAAAGAAGACGGACAGAAAAGGAACGAAAGCAACAAGAACAACGCGAAGAAAGAAAGAAAGAGCATTATGAGTTGATGCAAGAATTGCACAAGAAACAAGAAGAATGGCAACAGAAACAAGAAGAGAAAGAACAGGAACGGGAATCAAGATTCCAGCGATACATCATTGAGATGAGAGAGGAAAGAAGAGAGGATCGGCTAAAACAGAAAGAATCTTTAGAAGAATTCGTTAGAAAAATAGAAGATGAACACAAAGGGATGATCGATGAGCTACGCAAGAAACAAGAAGAAGCGACTGAAGAAACAGCGAAAACACGGTCGGAAGTATATGAAGTTAGGAACGAAATCCAAAACATGCAGACGAGGTTGACTGAAACCATGGAGAATAGAAACAGGGAAATACACGAGGAAATAAATAAAATAAATGAGATGGTAACAGAGAGCCAGGAAACGATCCGAAAATTGGAAGAAGAGAAAATAAATGATATAACAGCTGGTATGCAAGGATTAAATCTAAGGCAACAAGACTTAGATGAGAAATATGACCAAGCTGCGAGCAAAGTAGCACAGAAAATTGATGAATTGAAGCAGAAAATAGAAGATAACAAGGTGGAATCGGAACGAAAAATCGAAAAGACGGAAGAAGTAGTGAATCAGATCAGAAGGGAAATACAGGAGATGAAGGTGGAATCGCACACGGCAAAATCAATGGGCTCAAGCTCTAGTGATAGGCAGAGAACAGTAGAGGTACAGATTAATGAGAGAGAGAACACACCTTCAGGGATAAGTGACCCATGTAGAAGAGATATGGAAATATTAAACAGTAGTAATCAAAGTGAAGGAAGCACGATAATTAATATCATTAAAAATTACGACGACCGCCCAAAACATTTTGACGGTTCGGCTAAGACCTCACCGAAACAATTCCTTAGGGACATAGAGGAATATTTTAGGGAAGGAAAAATTCAGGAGGAAAAGAAATTGAGAATTATCGAAAAACATCTGGACGGGAACCCAAATATTTGGTTCCAGGCTTTCAAGTACACATTCCATAACTATGACGAGTTTAAGGTAGCTTTCCTGAAGAAGTTCTGGGATCCTGAGATCCAGCAACAGCTAAGATTAGAGCTGTACTCAAGGAAATTTTCGACTGCAGGCCAAACTCGCTTTAGTGATTTCTTCTCCCTACAATTTCATCGTTTTCAGGACTTAGATTCTCCACCTAGCGAACTGGAGGCAATTAAAACTATTCAGAGGCAATTACCACTCGAAATACAAAGATTATTAGCAGCCTCTGATATACAAACTGCTACTGACATGGAGAGACGATTAAGACAGATCGACCTAACGTCATCCTGCTTAATAGAGAGGAACCCCAGAAATATAAGACAAATAGAAGCAGTCAATACGCTCAGCTCCGAAATCACTAACCAAGGACTAGATAAGGGTCATGAAATTAGGACAGAAGATTGTGTTAGAGCCCAAAACAAAGAACCAAGAAAATGTTATTGTCAGTATAGTGGTCAACAGCACGGAAGATGTGGGCAAATTGGAAATAGAAATAGTTTCCAGTATAGGAGTAATATTCGATATGGGAACAATAGAAGTCGACCATATCAGAGGAACAGAAGGCGATACGATGAGAGGAGAAGACCTGCACAATATAATCAAAATGAAGAGAATAGGCGATATCTTCAAGAGCTAAGAGAAGAGAGACAAAATAGGAGCCGATGGGAGGAAGCCACCAAAAATAAGGATATAAACGGCGACCTCCAAGGTGCAGAAAGTCTCGAACTTCAGAATTATAAACGAAGAAGACAGGAAGAAGGTTGGAAGGAGCATGAAAATCATGGGAACACAGAAATTTCCCAAACATCTGAGCGAAAAAAACGCCGATGATGAACTAGTTAAACTCGAAATTGTAAATATTAAACCGTTAGTGAATATTGTCAAAATTCGCAGTTGGGTAGTAGCACAAATAGATCATTGGGACATTCAACCTGAAGATTTAATTAAAGAAGATACTTGTCACGAAACTCAACCTAAATTCAAGTTACCAGTAATAGTTGTGAGAGTGTTCAACACCCGATTGTACTGTTTAGTGGACTCTGGAGCTAGCATAAGTGTAATGTCATATACCTTATTCCAAGAGCTAAATCAGAAAATACAGATACCAATCATACCTGTATCTGGTGTAAAAATCCGAGGCATAATTCCAGACAAGTCTGTTGAATGCAAGATACAAGCCTACTTAAGTATAAAGATCGGAAAATATGAATTTGAGCATCCATTCATGGTTATGAAGAAAATAAAATACAACGTCATTTTTGGAATAGACTTCATGATAAGCTCTAGGATGACAATTGATATGGATAAGGGTGAAATTCGATTTCCAGTGGTAGAAAATGATGGAAATAGAACTGTAGAAAGAGTTCAAATTAGTAGCACACTTGAAGAAAACGAATGGTTGAAGATCGAGGGAAAAGAAGTGGATCTATTGGACGGAGAGAGCCAAGAACTAGAAGAAAAAGATCTTAGCACAGAAATAGAGCCGGAATTAATCATGAGAATTGAGGAAATCGTTGCAATCGAGGAGGAGAGCTATGAAAAATCTGAAATTTGGGAAGCTATTACTCAAGCTGCGGTATCTGCAGAAGAAAAACGAATATTGTACAACATCATAAACAAATATATTGAAGTTTTTAGTGATAAACCAGGGCAGATTCCTAACTACAAGTACAAACTGATAGTTACTGACTGGACGCCATATAAGGGAAAAATATATGATGTGCCAGAGAAGTATTTCACTGAAGTTAAACAAATCATCGAGGAAATGTTAGTTGATGGATTGATCGTGAAGACTACCACTCCATTTCTGAACCCTATAGTAATTGTAAAGAAAAACAACGGAAAACTGCGTTTGTGCCTCGATGCGCGAGTCCTAAATTCTAGACTGATTCCAGAGTATAGTCAGGCCCCTAAAATTAAGGACATTGTGAAGAGATTTCGAGGTCAGAAATATTTTACGAGTATGGACTGCACAGCTTCATTTCACCATATTGTACTTGAAGAAAAGTCACGGTTATTAACAGGTTTTATGTTTAATAACCAAACATATGCCTATTGTCGGTTGCCTTTCGGATTAAAGGTCAGTTCGGCAGTATTGATAAGGGCTCTAGACAGAAGCCTAACGAGTGAAGTAAAGGACTTTGTAAATTGTTATGTTGATGATCTAGTCTTTGCGAGCACTACCTTCGAAGAACACTGTGTCAAATTGGAAAAGCTATTAAGTAATTTACAGAGAACTGGCTTCAAAATAAATTTATCAAAATCTAAATTTTGCCAAAGCCAAGTACTTTTTGTAGGTCACGTGATCGATGGAGAAGGGATAAGACCAAATCCCGTAAAAATAAAGGCAATATGCGATTTCCCAAGGCCGACTAAAGTAAAGCATATAAGGCAATTTCTTGGGTTGACTGGATTCTTCTCAGACCATTGTGAAGGTTACACAGATACGGCTGCACCGTTACAGAACTTGCTAAAGGTCAACAATAAATGGAAGTGGAATGATGAGGCAGAAGAAGCATTCATCAATATGAAAGAGCTGATGAAGAAAAGTATCAAACTGGGATATCCTGATTATCAACAGAGATTCATAATTCAACCTGATGCATCACACGTTGGTGTAGGAGCATGCCTATATCAAGAAGATAATGAAACCAAAAGACGAACTTATTTGGCATTTACCAGTAGGAAACTTAGAAAGCATGAGCAACATTATACTACTACTGAGCTTGAACTACTCGCAATAGTGCACGCATTACAACATTGGAGACGTATAATTTATGGCTACCCAGTAACAATACGGACAGACCACAAGGCGTTGACTTTTGGGTTAAAAGCCGTCATGATCAGCGAAAGGATAACGCGATGGATGTTATTCACGCAACAGTTTGACCTAAAGATTGAACATTGCAGTGGAAAGGAAAACATCTTAGCTGATGCGTTAAGTAGAAACCCACATGAAGGTGAAGAACATGTGCTAGCAATCGAACTGGATACTCAAGACGAACAACTACTAAGAAAGTTAGAGAATCTGAGAGAATTTCAAGAATCTGACCAGAAATTAAAGATCATCGATAATTTGGTTAACAGGGAATCAACGCCAGAACTCACAAAGAAATATGAAATCGTAGACGGAATACTATTGAAAGTAGTGGACAAGATCAGTAACAGCAAAAGAATTGTAATACCGGAAGAGCTACAAAGAGAATTAATCTGGCATACTCATAAGATGACAGGACATGCTGGTATAGACAAGGTTATAGGGACGATAATGGAGAAATTCACGTGGAATGGATTACGAAGATCAGTAAGAAACATAGCAAAAACATGCGATGTGTGTCAGAGAGTAAAGCATAACAATTACACATGCGGACATAAACCGATCCCAATTATACCATCTAGAGCTCAGGAAATTTATGCAATAGATATTTTTGGAAAGTTGCCCACTGCTAGGAAGGGAAAGAAATATATACTAGTGGTTATCGACATATTCTCTAAATATATTTCATTGCAAGCCATACAGAGAGCCAATACTAAACAAGTTTTACACGGCCTCATTAATAAGACATTTCCTGAAATGGGAAAACCTGAGAGGATCATTACTGATAGAGGAACACAATTTACTTCAGTTATGTTCCGCGAACGAATAAGAAATGAGGGCATCAAGCATACGTTATGCTCAGTTCGTCATCCAGCAGCTAATCCCGTAGAGAGATATATGAAGGAGATCGCTAAATTCGGGAGAATATATTGAAGTCAACAACATTGGAAATGGATAGATATGCTAGATATCATAGCTGAAAGTTTAAACAACACGGTTAATCAATCAATAGCCCAAATTCCTAGCGTAGCCCATAAAAATGTTCACCCACAGAGAACATGGGACAGCATTTTCACTATGCAGCTAGAGAAAAAGCCAGATCCTCATGAAATAAATCTAAAGATCCAACAGAGACTCAAGGATCAGTCTCAAAAACGGTTAAGAAGACTACGGAATAAGAAGTTCCATCCACATTTCAAACAAGGAGATCTAGTTCTGGTTAAGACTGCACCAATATCAAATGCACCAGCAAAAATATGTGCTAAATTTCTGCCGTTATACAATGGTCCCTACAGAATCGAACGCGTACTTGGGAATAATGCGTACGAAATAGCAAGTTTAAATGGCAAATATCGTAACGTACATAATGCATGCAATATCAAGTTGTACTTCCAAGAGAATCAGCAAATGTAATAAGAACTTAAGAGATAAGAAAGTCTAAAGCCATTAAATGACCTACCATTGTGAAATGCGCAAAGAGGAAGGAATAAATATCTTTATTACGACCACTAGAATGAAGAAAAAGCAGTTGCCAAATACATGGTTACGGGACATGTAAACAAATTAATGCAACTAGGACGTAATCGATATCAATCTGCTGATATTCGATAATCGAATAGATAATATCGCAATGGCAGAGAATATACGAGATGCAAAGTCACATTTGAGATTCAAGTTAACAATGAGAAAATATATCGTGACCAATATATTTTCTTCATGCCAGGGGGATTAAATGTGCCCGTTCGCATCTCGTAGACCAACAACAAAATGGCGGCGTAGGAAGGTATGGCCCATGCGATCTACTAAGGTAATGAACTTCGTATCAATGCAACGTATAGGAGGCTATGTACGTCACGGAAAGGATAGGTTTCGAAGACACTGGAGAACAGTAGAGGCTCATTTGAATTGTTTTAAAAAAAATATAGCAGCGGGTGAATTGTTTAACGAGACTCTAAAAAATTACTTTCATGTAGACAAGACGCAGATGCGAGCAGATCTACATATTCCAAGAATAGATTTGCTTACTGAAGAAGAATATTAATTATATATATTCGCGACAGCATATAATTAAAGTATTCATCGCTGTATGCCAGTAGATGAGCCGAGAAAGAAATATAAATATATAAATTTTGGTGATATACGACGGATTTGGAATATCAAGTAGCAACGTAACGATCGAAAGAATCGGAATTCACCACTGTGAAATATTTAATAACTACACACGAGAAGAGTATAACTACCGTAGCAGTAAAAAATAATAATTATTTACGGAGAAAACTTTTTACAGAAAGAAAAACTTTAACGATTATTTTAAATAACAGAAAATGCAGAATATCATGACTAATTACTGCGCACAGGGAATTCTTTTCATTGTCAACAGATACATGATGATGACTGTCTGCTAATTCATCAAGATGGACCGAACTGGGGATATGTACCGTCGAATCAGATGACCAGGCGGAGATTATTGGACAGACCAACCAGTGGAGATGATGACGTTGGATGAGCGTCGGCCAGCCGAAAGACCGGATGATACGAAGTGGTCTGACGAGCTATGTAACCAGCAGATGACCGTGAATGTCCAGTTCAGACAGAGATCCAGTTCCAATCTGAGGGTCTAGCAGCAAGTGAAGGACGGAGCAACCACCAGACCAGATGTAGCAACTCACGAGCTAAGTCCATACTTTTCTATAGTAGAGTAGTTTCTTGCAATCTGCACCCTCAATCTATTTTTGGCATGTGCTGAGAGTTTGGTGATTTATGAAGTAATTAAGAACGCGTGTGTAATATAAGTAATGTGTGAAATACTTAAGATTTTAAAATTAGATGGAAGTGATGAATTAGAATGACAATATGACATATACTGGATACTGCATTAGCACATCGACAGTGGAAATAATATCCGATAAGAGAAAGGTATGTTATTTGAGTAGAGCTAGAATCAATGAGTCTAAGTTACTAGTAAAGGT
Organism: Anabrus simplex; assembly: GCF_040414725.1. NCBI lineage: Eukaryota > Metazoa > Arthropoda > Insecta > Orthoptera > Tettigoniidae > Anabrus > Anabrus simplex. The sequence continues at coordinate 187,671,542 of NC_090265.1, forward strand.
TCGATTAATCTCGTTTTACCTGAGTATAGTTTACGTCACGAATTACCTGCGCAATACGATGATCATTGACAAATTAAGTATTCCTTTCGTCAGAGAAAGAGGGCATATGAATTCATATTACTGTTATTAAAAATAGAGGTTATTGACTGCGTATTTTGCTAAGCAATTCTTGAATATTTAGCATATGGTTTCGGAGTTATGGCTATATGCATGCGGCTAAATGGAAGCCGATAGGATGTTAAAGTATCGACGGTAGTGTATTGAAATGTGATTATATATTGATGAATGGTTTAAGTGAAGAGATTTAGTTATGTTCTACGGGAAGTGTAAGAATTGCTATTTGACGTGTTAATGATTTATTAGTAATATAAGGTGAGTTTCTATGCCATGTTTGAAAATATACGTCAAGAAGAGAATTCCGCGCAGATGACCATTTCAAGGTAAGGTAAACATGAATTATGTAGAATTGTGTATCGTGACAGTGATATAGTGTTTGACTTGGGTGAATAACAGGTACTGCGTAAGAGAGAGTGTTCTTATATATGATGCAATAGACTCATGATTGATTATATATCTAGTATTTCATGGAGCGGTGATCTTACAGGTTGATATGAAATACCTGCATTCTATACTATCCATACACGTTCAGTAGCACGTAGATAAATGAAATATTGAGACAGTGCAGATCATAAGAGTACATTGAGCCACAATAGATGAGTGTGTAGATTAGAAACTATTCGAAGAGTTAGTTAGATTTTTTTTATTTCTACTCAGATAAATATGATTTTAACTCAGTATATAAAAATGAAGAATATTACAATGGTTAGCTAGGAGCCAGATATCGTAGGCACGAGGGTGGTATTGCTTTAGCTCGTAAGTCGTTACTTGTTCACACTAGAAAGATATTACCTAACACTCGGAGTTCAAACCTATGAAAGACTTTAACTTATGAATGGAAGGTCGGTGAACACTGCCACAATTTAATACACGCGAAAGTGTATACTTGGGAAACATGTCTCATATGTTGTGAGGATAACTTTAATAATTAACAGAGCAGTATTTACAATATGAAAATTTTATTTGATTCCTTGAATGCTCAATGATCGCAAATATTATTTTAAAAAAATGTAATACTTTCGGAACATGGCTACGAAGGTTCACATGTGTATTTATTGGAATTTGAACTTATAAATGAGAGAATGTTAGCATTTTTTTTAAAGTTCCACTATTTTATCTTAAATGAGCCAGCGCTGACTCTAACTTATTTTCAAATGATGAGATAACACGGAATTAATACTACCCAGATTTCACTATATCTCGAACATTAGTTTTTTTTGTCAATAAATAATCTTATATATTTTCTTTAGTATGTGACTGAGTTATGATTTCTGTTCTGGTAACGTTTAGAGTTAAGTTAGTTGTTAAGTTTTCTAGATGTAAGCAATCGACAAGTTCTTACAAACGAAATGCGAGATGATTTCTAGATATCGGTCGTCATTCTCGTGGATATTGATACTCCCATCACGAGTACCCCAGCGGCTAATTTCTCTTCCGAAACCACGTTAAATAATTACATATAAAATCTCAGATTTTATGGGCGGAAAAAGGATACCCTGAGAAGAATTAATGAGCTACCGGGATAATCTTGCACTGACCGTTGCAAGAGCGGGTGCACTGTTTTAAGAGGAAGTATTTATATTTCAAAGACAAAGAACAAGCTTGGAAACAACCAGCTGATAGTTTCAATGAAATATGTGACTCCCAAGAAATATAAAACATCTGGGCCTCTTTAATTAAAAATCTTGCTGAGAGCTGTTGTTTATCCCTTTAAAGTTCGAAATTCTATGATAGGTGTAATTAAATATTTTTTGCAGTTTTTAGCTCCTTAGAAGGTCCTTTCTTGACAAAACATGGTTTTCAAAATTTTGGATGGTCAATTCCAACAAATATTTGAAGTGGGACACATATGTCCCACCAAACGTGACATAGGCATGGTTGTATTTTACGAGTTCTAAATATTTTGGGAATAGTTTTCAAATAAATGTTACATATCATACTTTCAAAATGAATTTATTACTAGTAAAAAAAGCTGAAAAATAAGAAAGAAAATCACAAAATAACAAGTACCATCAAATAAAACTGACTTCAATTTGCAAACAAGGATGTGAAACAAAATTATTCTAGCAAATGGAACATTGCTATAAATACCCTTATACTAGAAATAGAGTCTACAATTGCAATGTTACAAGTCACTTTTCTTCTTAGTTGGAGGGTAGCAAAGTTGAAAATACACCTGGTCCTTGATAGTGAGGTGTCTTACAGATTATGAAAATGTGCAAAGCATGGACTGGCACACACAGGTACATTGCAGGCTTTGGATAATATTTTAGTTTTCTTCTGTTTCTCTTTTGTGCTGCACATTCTGCACCTCCTTCTTGTCTCAGATTGCTTGGGAACATGGTTGCCCACATTTCGGAGTCGAACTTCATCAGGAACCCCTACATGACCAAGCTTTTTTCGTACCATAAACTGAGATTTGTCTCCCCTTTTCTTCCTGGATGAATAGAAATCAATGACACAACGGAACCACTTGCATGCAACAGGGAAGAATTGCCACTTGATAGGGTTTCGTTGTCTTCAGAATCGTCCCAATCATCTCCTTCGACATCAGAAGAAGTTGGATCATCTGGTAAGCCATGCAGGTAGCGCAAAATGTCTTCATCCCGCAATCTCTGGAAGGCAAGCAATTTGTACAAATTTCTTGAAATATACTCGCCTGAATACTATTCTTAATTAATTAACAATAAGTCAATGACATTTTTAAGGGAAAATACATTAGGAAACATCGCAAGTTCAGAAAGTAAACACCATCAAGTTAGCGCCTGTTTTCGTCTACCAATTCACTGTAGTACTTATTTCTACATTTATGAATGAGTATAAATACTACTTGATTTGTATGCATAAATATATCAACAAAATTAACAAATGTTTACTAAATGAAGACGTTCTGCGATAATATTTTGCTTAATTAAGTACGAATTTTGAGGTTAGGGAAAGAAGTCCACTCACACTGAGGTTAGTGTTCCACATAAGGAACACTTGAAGAAACTGCCATTGAAATTATTTATATAACACTTGATTATCAAACTCTGGTTCCTTTTACTTCAGAAACATTATTCAACACAGTGATATTGAATATACTCACTTCATCCATGATGAACGCCAGATAATATGCAATTTGTGCCAAAACAGACTTGTGTAGCCTCCATAATCTGGTGAATCAGCTGTTCCACAGCAGTCAGGCGCTGCCACCACGATCTACAGTGAATGTTCGTATATAACTTCCATGTGTCATCATTATACAAGTCTTCCAGTAGATAGCAGGACCAGCTTCATGTGTTCCAGATAGATCCCAGAGAGTCTATGAAAGAAATTCGGAAGTGTTCCACATATGTCCCACCAAGCTATAAAGGGGTATGTTACCTTCTTATCAGTGTCAACACACTTCACACCCTTCAGGAATATTAAGTGGCCTTGGTTAGCTCCCTACATTCAGTTGAAATTCTCAAGTGGACTGCTAAACCTCATGTCATGAGTTAAGAGAGGGATTGGGAGGTATTAACAGGTAAGTACGAAAACAGATGCTTCTTTTATGTTAACTTTAATTTCTTCCTTCATTGGTTCACCAACAAATCATAAAAATACTGGTGGATAAGATAGTTTGCTTGATATCATTTTCTGCCATATGTGGGAGATTGTTAATAGGGAACATGCATGATCCGGGGTTTTAATTAAAAATATACTAATCTGATTCAAAATTTCATGCAGAATTCAAAAATGTGATCAGAATGTACAAATAATAACTCCAAACATGATAAAAATCTACGAAAATGTCACGTCACGCAAGTACGCGATCTCATTGGTCTGACGTCATCGTACAGGTTGACTGAATTAGCAGACGAAATAACACATAGTGTGCTGTGAGAAGCAGGATACACTTCGCGTATTTCTACTTTACGTTAGTGTCTGGTGTGGTTAAATTCGAGGTCTATACAATGGATAATAATCTGAGTGGTATATTTTAGACTTAAAATGAATCCTGCGCAGACAGTGAGGCAGAAAACTTATAAATGGTGTAGAGTTTCGATGTGCAATAGCACATCGCATACCATACCAAACAAATAGTTTATAAACGTTCCAAAGACGCTAAAACTAGGGAGAAATGGATTTTGGCGAGCTGGAGAAATGCTGGTGACATATCGGAAAAGTCTACAGTTTATTTTTTTGAAGATTTTAACGTAAGATGAATTTGTTTGAATTTTCAAATCACTTTTCCATGTCAGCTGTTCTAGTGGTAATACTTTACATTTTTATGTATGATGCTTTATTTAAATGCTTCAATTACATCTTGGAATATGAAAGTAAAAAACAGTGCATTAAATAATGCTGATTATTAAAGTATTCTCCAAACCTATCCTATGTTTTGGGTGATCCATGTCAAGATAAAAAATCAAAGGGGTTATGAACCATTTTGACAGCTCTAATTCTACCAATATATCTTGGCATGGGACAGTTATGTATGTCTTTATTGAAGAGCTTAATTGGTAAAGAAATTTAGGCTATATCTAAATACTCTATAATGTAACAAAGAATAGCGTGTACATCATGAAAGGAAACAACGTGAATTTAACAAATGTATAACTCTACACAAAAACAATGCTTGTCTGTTGGGGTCTTATAAGTTAATAATGCTCAATTATAATAATTATCATAATATTAATGAAATAAATAACACAATTGCACACAGGTGAAAATAGTGATGTAGGTGTTTAAAATATTATCCAACTTAGCCTAAGTTTTAGGTTATACAAGCCAAGTCAATAAACCGAAGGGTAAAAATACCGCGCGAGTTGCCCGTGCGGTTAGGAGCGCGCAGCTGTGAGCTCGATGCTGAGGCTGTACCTAAGGCCACGGCCGCTTTGTTCCCATTCCTAGGCCTTTCCTGTCCCATCGTCGCCATAAGACCTATGTGTGACGGTGTGACGTAAAGCAAAAAAATAAAAGTCACAGCACCCAAAGACATTCCTGTATTGAGCGACTAAAATGTCACCAGGACACTTTTCTTTCCTGATATGCTCAGCTTGTTAAAAGCCAAATGTAATTAATGTTATTTGCTTCACGCCCCGCTAACTACTTCTACGATTTTCGGAGACGCCGATGTGCAGGAATTTAGTCCTGCAGGAGTTATTTTACGTGCCAGTAAATCTACCGACACGAGGCTGACGTATTTGAGCACCTTCAACTACCACCGGACTGAACCAGGATCGAACCTGCCAAGTTGGGGTCAGAAGGCCAGCACCTCAACAGTCTGAACCACTCAGCCCGACTTGTGAAAACTAGATGAAGTCATATTTATCTTTATCATGTTTAACTTTTTCCCTCCACAAAGATATTTAATTCTCTTTCATGGGCCCCGGAAGTGGGTAGGCCAGTTGTCCCAACCATAAATATATATTTTTTGGGGAATAATAGATTATAGCCCTATAGTACTATGATCTTTCTTTCTTTCCTTCTTTCTTTCTTTCTTAATCAGTTTATCCTTCAGGGTTGGTTTTCTCTCGGACTCAGTGAGGGATTTCACCTCTACCACTTCAAGCGCAGTGTCCTGGAACGTGAGACTTTGAGTATGGTGATGAAACTGGTGAGGAGGGCCATTACCTCGCCCAGGCGGCCTCACCTGTTATGCTCAACAGGGGCCTTGTTGGAGGATGGGAGGATCGGAAGGGATAGACAAGGAAGAGGGAAGGAAACGGCCGTGGCCTTAGGTGCCTGGAGGAGAAGTAGGAAAATACGAAAAACCACTTCGAGGATGGCTGAGGTGGGATTCGAAACCCTTCTACTCAGTTGACCTCCCGAGGCTGAGTAGACCCCGTTCCAGCCCTCGTACTATTTGTTTTCAACTTTCATGGCAGAACCGGGAATCGAAACCGGGCCTCCGGGAGTGGCACACATTAACCACTACACCACAGAAGCGGACTAGTACTATAATGCTACCTATATGTTTATGTTAGTGCTGAAATCCGATTTCTTACTTTACTAATGCTGAAAGCCCGAAAATGTAATGTTATTCTTTAATAGGGGAGTCAGTCTAGAAGGAAATGTTGAAAGTGATGTGATATCTAACCAGGTTCGTTGTTGTCCTAATACTATGGGTTACAGTACATTGCACGTATATAAAAGACACCACTTACAAACTTGCTTGTTATCCGCGAATTTCTGCGGCCACAAAAGTCACTATTTTTCAAGAATGATGACATTTACACATGACAGATTGTCTGACTGTGCTGTTTTGAACCTTTCTTCCGTCATTTCTAAGTTATTCGCGATCATCAATAATAAACAATCGGCTTTTAGCAACGGCTGATGCACAACGGCTGGTAGAGCTCCATGCGGTACTGGATCGTGACGTCACAGCGCGCCGCTTACGTCAGAGGCCGTTTCACTCGCCTTGCGGAAAGGCACCATTAAATATTTTTTTAATGGTAGAAAACAAGGCAACATACGACAATGTAATACGTTTACGTACTATTTCATTGGTGTACTTTTCAAAAAAAATATTTTTGAAAATGATGCATGTTCCCAATTCCCTGAGAAAAATTGTGCAGTGTTAGTGACTTCAAACTGGTCATCAGTAACAGGAAGTATGCTTTCTTAACCTCAGTTGTACATTGAATCATTAGCCTATCTTCTATCTCATCAATAATTTCAATTATTTTATTTTCTAATGCCAATAGGCCTACTATTTTTCTGGTAACCTTTTTACTAGGAAATTCCCAGATACATTAATACAAACTGGGGGAAAATGGGTTTAGTTTAAACTCAGAAATAACTAGTTTTGGGAGGATGGTTGTCCAGCTGTACTTCCTCTTAAAACAATAATCACCAACCAGAAACGCTAAACTGCAGCAGTTTCAAATAAATGCAAGTTTCAACTCATTTGGAGGAAATAGCCCTAAGCCTAGGAATTTCTTTCTTTCTTCATCTTCCTGTTTTGCTATTTGTTTTACATCACAGTGCCAGATAATTCTTATGTCAATGATGGGATAAAAAAACTACAACTGGTTAGGAAGCAACTGATGTAAAAATGAGAAACCATCATTAGTGCTGCTGACAGCTGGGTTCAAACCCACTATCTCCCGAATGCAAGCTGGCAGCTACGTGACAAACCGCATAGCGAACTCACTTGTAGACATTTCTATTGTAAGGTTTATATGGATAGCCTAACCTATAATATAGTAGGTATAGATATAAATATTTTTATTGAAAAATCTTACCTTATCATCTGCAATATGCTGCCAAGCCTTCCTCTTCAATGTGTCGTACAAATAGTGCAGCTGTTTCGGGAGCCTGGGTCCTGATTGACAATTAGCATTGTACAATTTTGTTATCTCCTCCCAAGCCGTATTCTTCTGTTTCACACTCGCTGCATCAGTCCTTTTGTTCCCTATAACACTTATGAACTGCTCTACAGTATCTAACAATATATTTTTGTCTTGTTCAGTGAAGTTTTTTGCCCTTTTGCTATCCATGATGTTACCCTCTGCAGAATTTAGCAATATTATTAAACGAAATGTACCGTATGACGTATTTGTGATGATGACTGGGACAGCTGGATAATAGTCAAGACCAGTAGCGGCTCGCTCTAAAGGGCAGAGGGGCACGTGCCCCTCCAGCTAAGCAACTGTTATTGATGGTTGAAATGATGAATGATAATGCATTCAGTTTTAGTACTAGCCGCAGCATGCAGCTAGTGGGAAATGTTTTCATCTGACGCGTAGTTTGCTCCCTTTAAACTTGCTGGCCGGTCATGCTGAGCCTGTGCCCTTTTCTGTAGACACTTTCCTGGGTAATTTGGTTCGCGCATGCGTAGAGCCTACTACTTCTTACCACGCAGAGAATGGGAGATTTGGGCACCGACGAAGCCAGCCCCTGCTAACGGAAATATGTGTTTCAAATGCAAGCGTTGCAAATCTTTCGTCTGAGAAGCGTGTTATGCTGGCTAATGAAATTAGTCAACATCCTATCACATAATATTTAATGTGGTGTAGTGATAATTGAATCTGTCGTGTATAGTGTGCGAATAAGGCAGCTCATTTAAAATGAGAACAAGTGGGGCAATATAAAGGTGCGAATATCGGCGTTAATTCCAGCAAGGGTTGACACGAATGCTTGTGTGGCTGGGAGTCAAATAATGAGCGTTTCTGTTTTTCATGCATGTTATTCGAACTACTTGGACGAAAGCTGGAGTAACATATCCCAAACACTTGAAAGAAAAAATTAAAAACACGAAAGTTCCTTACAACAGATTAATTCATGCATGGAATAAGTCATAGGAGTATGGTGATTCAACTGGATTCTGCTTATCGCCAAACATAACGATCAGGTTAAGAAAAACAGAGTATGCATTTCTTTACTTGCGTGTGTTGAGTAAGAGCGCAAATTTGTAAAAATGGAATGCCCTTCCTCCAGTCTCCCTCAGCAGCCGCTACTGGTCAAGACTGTGAATCACTGCCTTTTGGACTCTGCTCATATTATGTATAATAACAAGGCAGCACTAGCGGAGGCATCTAGTGAGTAGTTACGAAACTTGATCAATGAGCCAATAGATGACAGTTTGATAAGTTAGCTGCTATTACTCTGTGCAACGCAGCGAAGATTTATCGATTCGACAGCTGTAACAAATCAATAGCTGTCGGAAAGATATCTCACCATTCCAGAAACCGGGCATAGGTACTCTATTCGTCATGCTGAAAGCATAAGTTAAAGGTACCGGTAACTGAGAAACCTTACTGTGACTCTCCGACATACTGCTAAGGATTGCCCACTCAGCAAGTTCAACGAAATAATGCAGAACATCAATGAGGCCACTGAAACTGTAAAATGGTTAAGCATGTTGGACATTCAACTCTAACACTACTGCATCATGTGATCATAGTCTCATTCTGTATGTTTCAAGACTACTCAAAAATGTATATAGTTGTAAATATTTTTTATCCTTGTTTGTAAACTTGTACCCTTCTGTCATATGAAATAATAATACTACTAACCGACACTGTGCTCTTAGTTACATCTGTTTCATACTTCTCACAGCTGCAGGAGTTAGAAGACCTGGTGAACGATTCAGAGGCAGCGAGAATATGCTTAAACCTTGGAAAGAACTAGCTGCTACCAGTTACTAATATTGGACAGGCGTTTTACAAACGCCAGTAACGGCTGCACAATTTTGGAATCATGGATGTGAGCCATGGTCGTATATGGTGAGCACTACTGTTTCAAAGGCCACAGGTATGGCAGTAGCGGCGATTGGGATTTAGAAGAGGGGGGGGGGGAGGCAAAAGATCGTACAGACGGAAAATTTACCCGGGATTTTGGGATATGGCAGACGGGGGATGCACATCGGAACTGGGAAGAAAAAATTCTACAAAATGATGAGTTATTTGAAGCTTTCTGAGCGAATTTCGACAGAGAATTAACGGTTGAGAATTTACCAATAGTGCGGTAATAATAGTTTTTTGAGACTTTGATTCAGAACTATACAATAAAACTTTCACCAAATGAATAATAATTACACATGTATTACTATTAAACAGAAGTACGGGGTGTTCATACAATTTAAAAAAATATTTACTGTTTGACTACCTACTAATACACTAGACTGGCAGGCTGACGAATGCATGTGGCAAGCGGTTGAAACATACCTCTGCGTTCATGACCTTAGCAGACAAATGTATTATATAACCCTGCCACCCTTCCTAACAGCACATGCAAAGTCTCCACTACTGCTGTGGCGCTATACAAATCTGTTAGCCAGGACGAATGACTTTTTGTGCGTATTTCCGTTAATAATTAAAGAAAAACGAATTAGCTGATAAGATAACAGGGCTTGTACAAACGGCCTTTTTTAATAATTCCTAGTTTCAGTCGGCTAACATGGAATACAAATGTAATGTTTTCCTCAAAAGGTAGAGGCCCCCCTCCTAATCGCCGCTACTGGGTATGAGAACAGGTTTTATAGTGCAGACATGCCAACTTTCAAAAGTAAAAATCAGGAGAAATTTGGCAGTGAATCGCGACGTATTACGACTCATCACTGATGGCAGAACATGTACTACTGTAATTCAATACATTAACAACTCTATTTGGCCTACATATATATTATTCACATGTGAATACATAATACTGGACATACCTGAACTTTAGAAACATGTGATTTCTCATCCTTCAACACGCTGAACACATTACGAATAATTGTTGTTCAACACACCCGTAGCTGACTTAGCCCTCTTCAGAAACTCGGAACTAAATTTTTGCTCAAAGCACTTGCCTTGCTGAACTGATTTTAAGGTTAAAGTTTCTCCAAAGTTTGTTCAGATAGCAAAGATCTGAACTGTGTTTTTGTCTTTGTGACTCTGCTAAAAGTCGTTTCACATTCTGCATTGCTATGTGGAATTGATAAAATAGCAAGCATCACCTTAGAGAGTGTCATATTTAAGTACACCATCAGCTGATTTCATCTGACCTACCAATGCGCATTGAACATCAATTCTTCCTTTTTTTTTTTACCAGGTCTGTTTCTTCGAACTGAATGTTACAGAACTGTGAGTACAGAACATCAGTTTATCTAAATGTTCCGTTTCACTAGTCAGAATGTTCGGAAACTTGTTAATGAAAAAAGATGCTTTACTTATAGCAGAAATATTTCCAACTTCTGCATTAATTAAAAACTTCAACTTTGAACGGAAGTGTGTGTACCATGTAGTCACATGATGAAGAGAAACACTTTCTAAGACTTAAAGAATATGCACTTTTCCTCAGACTTCGAAATGTTCGCCAAAACAAACGCAGAGTGCCCTATCATCAGATCACAATCATCCTTTTGATTTGCTGGAGTATGATTAATCTACATAAAGGAAGAGAGGAGGAGCATTTAATAGCGTGCGGTTTCACAAACCTTGCCATCACATTCTTCTATAGTTCCTCCAAAATTGACTTCAATAAGTGATGTGCGGCATACTTGACTGAAGAGCTACGTTTGGATTCTCAAAGACATCTATAAAACTTGAGAGAAAAAGGCAAAAAGATTCATGTAAATGTGATGAAAGGAACATGAACAGTCATACTTCACGTGACAATGCATGGCTCTTAGTGTCATCAGTAGTTTAATTTTTTTTGGGTGAAACTGACGACTGGATTCTCCTTTTAACTGAGGAGTGTGTTGAAATCTTATGAGAATGCTTCACATTTTCAGACAAACAAGACACATATGCACTTAGACTGTGTTTCGGAATTGTGTAAGTATTCAAAGTTCCCGCCTGAGAATCCTTACTCACAATTTCGCTAGTGAATAAAGTAAGCGAAGGCTCCCACTGCAGCAAAATCTTATTTAAACACCTTTTTAGTGATAACCATTGAATAGGCACATGCCTCAGAATTTTCTTGATCTGTGTTTAGTCTGAAATTCTCTGAACTTTTCTTTCCTCCTTGCACTCCTTGCCAGATAATAACACATACCGATATCAGTTATACTTTCATCTACATGCACAGGCAAACACGCCACACCCTTCTCTGCAGCAAGATTAAATAGGTGACAAGAGCAGCCCACTTATGTTACTACTTTCCCCGCTTCTAACATCCTGCCACACTACTCTTCAATCCTACAATTTCTGGAGCATCATCAGCACCGCTAGGCAGTTTTCAACGGAATTACTGAAAAGTAATAATAATAATAATAATAATGTTATTTGCTTTACGTCCCACTAACTACTTTTACGGTTTTGGGAGACGCCGAGGTGCCAGAATTTAATCCCGCAGTTATTTTACGTGCCAATAAATCTACCGACACGAGGCTGACGTATTTATGCACCTTCAAATGCCACCGGACTGAGCCACGATCGAACCCACCGAGTTGGGGTCAGAAAGCCAGCGCCTCAACCGTCTGTCACTCAGCCCGGCTCTTGAAAATTTGAGAGCAAAAGATTGGTAATGTTATCTCCTGCAGCATTCTCTTCTAAATTAGGCACAAGGAGTAGACAACTCTGAATTTCATTGAGCTCAGGCCTAGAAAATGTTACAACGCTAGGATATATTTTCAAGTTGCTTTTATTGCTACCACCTGCAAATGTGATACAATTTTTCTATTTTCTATTTTAAGCTATTTAAGTATTTGACTGTATTACCATGACGAATAGAAGAACCAAGTGTGATGACCCATTGAGTTCAGGCGCGCCTCGCCAGGCAGCGCTAGTGTGTGGTAGGTCCACAATACGATCAGCTGGTCTTAGGAATGGTGACACAGGAAACGTATTATTCCGTAACTGATAAGTATATACACTGCCTTTTGTTTAAAAAATGAGAGATTGCAATTAAAATACCACGACAGAGAACAATGGAAAAAATCATACACGGAAAATGGGAGCTATGACTTTCATCACATGTTGCGAAAAGCACAAGTTATTCGAGTGTACATATACATACATAACATAACATAACATAACACGTAACTCCCAGCATATTAAAACAAACACCAACTCAGTTTGTCGGTTACTGGACTTTAGAAAGCTTGCGTGAAGATTTGGCGGATGTTCGAGATTGTAAATCTCGCCGGATTTCTTTCATTCTGAAGAGAAATCGGCACTTCAAGTAATGATAAATAAGTCTGGGGATCATATCCATAACATGTTGAAGACAACATTCAAATCCTGAAGGATCAACTGAAATTTTGTCTATAGAATAGATACAATACCATAAAAAAAATATTTCGCCCCACAGTGATTTTGAGTTCAGTTTTTCACGAATTACTTTCTCGGCCTGGAAACGAATGCCGCATATACTTTTCGAAGGGCGTGTTAAAAACACTTCATTATTACCTGAACCGTAGCCTGTTATTTCGGAGAGAACTGAAAATGTACTTTATTATAACGTAGAGAATGGGCACAGGGTGAACACTTAATAAACTTAGAAATAGATGAATATTGTTACTTGGGTAGTAAAATAATAACAAACGATGCCAGAAGTAAGGACAAAAAACATGCAGACTAGCACGAGCAAGGAAGAGCTTTCTTATGAAGAGAAATTTACTCACTCCGATCACTGATATAGGTATTAGAAAGATGATGATTGTTGTTTAAAGGGGCTTAACAGTTAGTTCATCGGCCCCTAATGGTACGAGGTGCAACGATATGCAAATTAAAACTTCAAAATATATCAACTAGAATCTAAAACGAATGGTGATGAAAAGGTCTTTTCGGCATCAGAAAGCACACTAGAATAATAACCCAAATTTTGATCAACATTAGACTGACATTTTAATTCTCCATTCGCTGCTGCACTCACATCTTCAATCTTATTTCTTCTTTTCCTAGTGGTGTCTAGATTCTTTTTTCTGTTGGGAGTTTCACGAGACTTAATCTCACTTGAAAGGTATTTCAGCAAATTAGGGAAAATATGAGACACTGCTCCTGGACGTAATTTCTATCTCACACGAGATATATGACCACTTTTTCACCATTCACTATAAAATTATCTGATTTGACTATCAAATCGTCAGAGAAATGAACTTGACAAGTTCTACTATTATGCGTTAACACAGTATCCTTTAGTGGAATAGCTCTGGCCCATTTTTCAAATTTATTCATATCCTTCGATGGTGAAAAGAATCTTAATACCATTAACTACTCTAACATAGTCTGACTTACGGCCAGGCACAAAACAGAACGGCATGTTGAACTATTAATTTAATCAAGCCACATAACACGCGTGCTGTAAGTGCACAACACACAATGAACTGAGTTTAGGAACTGAAAGCAAAGAAAATTTAACTTACTGACTTGAAATATCTCGCACAATAACATCTCCCGCACTTTTCTACACATGGTTTGCCGGTCTACTGAAGCACGTGTTGGACACCGTCGTTTGCAGTGCTCCCAGTGGCGGGTCCACAAACTAACACGCTATACGGTAACGGTTGTTCTATTCGTCATGGTATTACAGTATAGAACAAAGAGGAGCACATGGCTGGCCACCGTGCCCCGTACTGCCATCCAGTTCTGATTATTAGAACTACGATCGACCAGCCATATATCGATAGAACGAGGAAACGCGTAGAAGTTTAAAATAATGCGAAAACTTACTGAAACTGCTCTGAAAATCGGGGGACTGGTCCCGGGGATCGGGAGAGTTGGCATGTCTGATAATGGTACAAAAGGGCTGATGGCCTAAATGTTAGGCCCCTTTAAACAAACGGCATCATCAGTGGTACAACATGCCCGTGTCTTCATGGATAACTGTTTTTTACAGTGAATAAAATAAATACACTTTTTCATTTTGGCAGCATCTAGTAAACATGAAATATTATTCATCTGTGCCTAGCCACTTTCATGCACACTGACAAGGCATTTGCCAAAATTAAAAAAAATGATGAATCGAGAATTTTGCAGCGTCTTCTGTATAGATAAACTCATAAAAGACACAAAATATTACACCGTTTGGAGTAACGCACCCGAAGCATTCAGTGACTGATGACATGCAAGATGATGGGACCCTTTTGATAGAGGCCTGGGTAACTTCAAAGAAGCTCTCACCGGGCGAGTTGGCCGTGCGCGTTGAGGCGCGCGGCTGTGAGCTTGCATCCGGGAGATAGTAGGTTCGAATCCCACTATCGGCAGCCCTGAAGATGGTTTTCCGTGGTTTCCCATTTTCACACCAGGCAAATGCTGGGGCTGTACCTTAATTAAGGCCACGGCCGCTTCCTTCCAACTCCTAGGCCTTTCCTATCCCATCGTCGCCATAAGACCTATCTGTGTCGGAGCGACGTAAAGCCCCTAGCAAAAAAAAAAAAAAAGAAGCTCTCAACCCTATTATACATCCGATTCCCAACATCTCACAGTTGAGAGGTGCTATGCTCGTCCGTGGAACTCATGTGATGATGTGGGAAACTATGCTCACCATGCTACCCAACACATGTGCAGTCCTCAAAATAAGAACAGAAATTCAACGTCCTTTTGCATGTTATGGGGCATCTCACTAAGCTGAGCAATTTATTCAGGCCAATGTGGAGGGAGATGTTGCATGGCATGTTTTCTATGCATCAAATGAAGTGCTGTATAACTTAGGGCCTGTACTACAGCAGCCAGATATAGGTGCGGTTTAAACTTATGTGGCAGTTTGCACATTTATCTGCCAGTTCGATTGAAAATGCGTACTACGACTTTCGCTTATGTGCAGTCTGGGAGAATATTCTCGAGGTTAGCTATGCCGAAGTTGTAGAGGCAGTTAACGCTCTTATCTGGGACCAAATACAGTAGAGACAATACGTGACACTTACGGATTTAGCCTTGTTAAAATGGGAGACAATTCGACGGTGGCGCTCCTAGTGACGACCTGAAAAGTCGCGCTAAATTCAAATATCAATGGAAATGCATATACGCAAAAGGATAAATAAATTACCTCTAAAAAGAAAGTGTTATTGAGATATTAACTTCGAAGTTGCTAAAGCAATTCTGGATAAATGAATGAAGAATTATTTAAAAGGTTATTATTCAAATATTGAAATTAGACATATAAACAAGATGTGAAATGGCTTGATCTTTCATTTATGCATGACTTTTTTTGCTTTGTCATTCCTGCCTGAACTTTTACGGTTAGATTTGTCTTTTTTCTCATTTAAAAAACATTTTATCATCACATTAAGACACTTGTCAATAAAAATATCAGCACATTCCTTACACACATGATGCAATGAATTAACATTTAAAAGCTGGACAATTTTCCTCTTAACATGATGCCTACTAACAGAAAGAAAATTAGCCTCAAAAACATTCAAAACTTCCCTATAAGCAATACTTGCTATTACATAAGGGTAAAGCAAATTTGCATCATCATATTGCTTCAACAAAATGTGTATATTTCTTAAGTCGCCCATATTTTGTTCAGGAGTTTTAAAATCGCTGGCCTGGAAATGGTCTGAACAGATCTTCACATGCTACTATTTAATTATGTCAACTCACTGAAAACACATATATAACACCAAAAACTTCACACACAAATATACATGCTCTTATGAGAGAATCAGTTCTCAGGTCCATCCGCTAGTGAGAGCTCTAATAGCTGTCCCTCGATATCTTGCTGAGCGTCGCATATTGTCTCTACTGTATTTGCTGGGACTTCGCTCCTATCGGGGACGCTACTGTAAGAATCAAGATGGCTACACATCAAGATAAATCTAGATCTGCATGATGCTGTACGAAATTAAGTTGTTACAACGTAAGCAATGTATATCTTTATAAAGTATGTCATGCTTCCTGTCCAGCTATCACAGAATTCTTAAATATTTCCCAAGCTAGCAAATTGTTGCTACTGAGTATATGAGTTGCACACAAGCAAGCTTCATGGGCAGCCATGGTCGTTAGGGCAACATCGTTTGTTGCTATGCAGTTATTTGTGGGTTCGAGTCCCAATAGTCTAATTTTTTTTACCTTCTGAATGTTAGTCGGTAGGGTACTAGAGGTAATAGTACACATTTCCTAATCATTACAATGTGTGTCAAAGGCGTGGGTTCTCTCCCAAATCTATCCGCGACACACATATAGAGTAAAGGTATGCAACGTTGTTCATGGCCATTCGTCCATCGAATGAGGATGTTAAGGATGTTATATTCCTTTGACTTTGCTACTAAGTATTTACACTAAAGTGCTGTCTAGGGTGTGATGATGAGGGTACAGAGATCTGGAAGTCAAGTAGGGATGACATAAAAATGTTAGTGTTGAGCTGTAGAAGTATTGTAAAGAAAGGAATTGAATTAAGTAATTTAATAGATACATATTACCCAGATATTGTAACAGGAGTGGAATCATGGCTAAGAAATGGATGCAGAGATTTTCTCACGGAACTGGAGTGTGTATCGTAGAGATAGGAATGGTGGGAGGGGTAGTGTTCATTCTGGTGAAAGATGAATTTGTAAGCTACGAAAAAGTTAAAGATGAGAAACATGAAATTCTAGGTGTAAGGCTCATTTCTAAAGATAATAGGCAACTTGATGTCAGTGGAGTGTACAGACCGGGAAGGGGTAGTGCTGACACGGATTCAGAATTATTTGATAAGATAATCAGCTATGTGGGAAACGACATGGAAAGGAATGTGATTGTAGCGGGATTTCTTAATTTACCAAATGTCAATTGGGAAGGAAATGCGAACAGGAAGCATGAACAACAAATGGCAAATAAGCTAATATGGGAAGGACAGCTGATTCAGAAAGTGACGGAACCAACTAGAGGGGAAAATATCCTGGACGTGGTGATAAAACCAGATGAGCTCTATAGTGAAACCGAAGTAACAGATGGTATTAGTGACCATGAAGCTGTTTTTGTCATAGTCAAAAATAAATGTAATAGAAAGGAAGGTCTTAAAAGTAGGACTATTAGGCAGTACCATATGGCTGATAAAGCAGGCATGAGGCAGTTTAAAAAAAGTAATTATGGTCGGTGGAAAACGGTACATAAGAATGTAAACAGACTCTGGGATGGGGTTTAAGAAATTGTTGAGGAATGTGAAAACAGGTTTGTACCTTTAAAGGTGATAAGGAATGGTAAAGACCCACCTTATTGTAATAATAATAGAGAAATAAAGAGACTAAGGAGGTGCAGATTGGAAAGAAATAGAGTTAGAAATGGCTCTGGAAGTAAGGAGAAATTGTAGGAACTTACTAGGAAATTGAATCTAGCAAAGAAGGCTTCTAAGGATAACATGATGGCAAGCATAACTGGCAATCATACAAATTTTAGTGAAAAATGGAAGGGTATGTATAGGTATTTTAAGGCAGAAACAGGTTCCAAGAAGGATATTCCAGGAATCATTAATGAACAAGGAAAGTGTGTATGTGAGGATCTTCAAAAGGCAGAAGTATTCAGTCAGCAGTATGTAAAGATTGTTGGTTACAAGAAAATGTCCAGATAGAGGAGGTGACTAATGCTAAAGAAGTATTATATTTTACATATGATACTGAACCCACGACCTTTGTGCCCTAAGAACATTATGCATAAATCGACAATCATTTAAAAGTTGGATTCTTGATAGCATGGATTTGACACGTGACGAGGAGGTGATTACCTTCGGTCCCACGCTCTGGGGTACGTGACGTCAGCCACACGTGTCAACGGCGGAAGAATCTCAAGTCATTTTTGTGAACTATTTCAAAGCGCGTGTACATGGCGTGATCAAGCCAAGTCAAAAAATATAGTGCCTATCAAAGGGGGTCAATCATCTCACAAATCGAACCCGTAAAAGTTTTAAATGTCCATGAACACTACCGCCAGAAATGTAGCAAGCATGTAGTCACTTTCAAAACTCTTCAAATTACAGTTTAGGTAAGTCAGAAAATTTATAGAAATTTTCTTGGCGGCAAAGGGAGAGATCCGGTAACTGCTATAAATATGAAGGGACGCCATGACGAACTCTCCTCCTCTGGCATTTGTGATACAAAGCGGACGAAAAATTGTTGAGCTGCTCTGCGAAATCAAACAACGAAAGTAGACTGAGTTCAACTGCAGATTTCAGCCAGTGCGGCTAGGTCTTGAGTCCATGAGGGGATAGTTTTCTTGAGTGAAATAATTGTACCAGATAGGACGGTCAAAGTACTGAATAAATTCTAATATGATTAATTAATTCGTGTGCGGAAACAATTATAGTCCATCGTGTGCTCTCAACCAACAAGTGAAGGGTATTTTCTTTTTTTTTAATGCTTTATTCCAGGAAACCTGAAGAAAATAATAATAAACTGTGAAGCCATGAATGTAAAAATGGCTAAATAAAGTGCCAGGGTCGTAGGTGAGCCCTATGACGAACACTGGCGTGACGACATGAGGTAGGTGACTTTCCATCTTACTACCTCTTATATCTTGTCTCGTGATCTCTAAAAGTGTATTTGAATGGGGATATACGACGCAGTGGTCACCCTTACTAAGTTTTGTAAATGTGAGAGTACGACTAAAAGAGTCATTTGTTTTATTTTCCACTTGGATAAAATTTTTGAAGTCTTGCGAGTGCCGTGTAATGTTGTAAAAAGTTATTGAATAGGGTTCCGAAGTGATATCACGTCCAATGCAGATCGTCATCCGTGTGAGTGTACTGCCTATATTTTGTGATGTCAAATTAAGATGTTCATTCGACGTAAAATTTTTCTGCCTGCAATTTGACGTTAATAATAATAATCCATGGTTACTCATTTTCAATCGAGTGGAAGCGCGCTGTCGGGTGAGAACCTAGGGTGATGAATTTGGTCGCGGAGAGAAACGTTTTTCTAAGCTCAATTTAAACTGTCTGATTGACAATAAAAAGATCTAGTAGAATGTTTCAGTCACTTTGTTCATAAAAAAAATCAAGTTATTAAATACGATACCATTTATGCGAAGTTATTCATGATTAATGCATTGTGCGACATTAGACGTCGAGATTTCTAGTAAGGATTTTATTCCAGTTCTTTGTCGATGATAATTGTGGAGCTGGGGAACAGAGGTTAGTTTGTTTATATGAGATTTGTGAATCAGGTTGGACCTGTCATTGAAGCCCGGACACGGAAGCCCGAGGAATGTTTTATATGAGTTGAGATGAGATGTGCGAATCAGGTTAGAGTCCTGTCATTGAAGCCGGGACATGATAGCCCGAGGAATATTTATAATGTTGAGAATGGAAAGAAATTCATAGAAATCCATAGCGGTAATAATTGGCGACGCGTATAATTAGTGTGGGCATCTTGAAGCATAACCTGTGCATTTTGTTGGTTAGGATATCGTATTTGTTTAATTATGTCGGCAGAGTTTAAGGGAGCATTTTGAGAAGCCAGTCAGCTGTGAATAAACCAGGTGTTTCGTGTAACTGCCAAGCGAACTCGGGGGATGAGAGACCTCAGCTATGATAATGGGACAGGCGTGGAGGTGAGATTGTACTGTATTCTCGGCCAGGGAAACGTCAAAATGCTGGATTTAGTTGAAATTCATAGCCGGTAATGATCTGAGTATTGTGAAATACTGTAATTGGGGACGTAATGAACATTTGAAACCACGAACTTGGAGTATAAGGAACAGAGTAACCAAATTCAGGGTTGTCCAAAATATAGAGCGATGGTCGTGATGATCGGTTTGTCTGTGAGGGGTGTGCAAAATTTCATAAATGGTAATGACGAGAGATGGCATCGTAATTATATGGCGAGTTGTTTGGTTTGTACGTAGATTATTAGGATATCCAAGTGTTAATTACGGTTAGGACTAGATTAGATTTTAAAAGTGTGGGATCACGAGACAGGATATATAACTGGACATGAATTGTGTAAAAATTCTTTTCCAGCCAGATAAACATCGCAATATTGGATTCACATCACAAGCTGCGCAGAAATTTGTGAAGAAACCAGAGTCCGCGGAGATAAAATTTGTTGTCCGTTAACACTTCGTTAAATCATTTAAATTTATTTAATTATTAAATTCAGTGAAACCGCATTTTGAATAACTTTAATCAAGCGAATAACTTGGAGATGTATTCTGGAAATTTTAGTTTGTTTTTCTTGGAGAATATTAAAATATAATGTAACGATTAAAGGGATATATCCGAAGGAAATGGATTTTACTGCCACAAAGTTTGTGAGCATTGCTATTGTTGTAATTACTGAACTTTGATTGATTGAGCAGTGAATGTGCTGGGGATAGTAAAGTGGAAACTTTGGTCATCAACCGATGTAACTTAATTGTGTTTAGCCTTCAGCCTAGAAACTTGGATGGTCAGGGGGTCATCAACCTCAGTGACTTAGATTAGGGCCATATGCCATTGTAGCATCATTTCCTTGCGGTCATCATCCACAATGACTTTAAAGTAACTTAGAAGATTAGATGTCGGTCCATGACATAGACGCAGGTCACATCGATTTAATTAAGGGTCCATGCCGTAGAACCACTGTGTGGCACACACCGATTGGACGGCCTTAATTATTCCCAGAGTTCAGAGTTCGTGTTACGAGGGCTGGACCATTACGAATCACTATGATGGTACACGTGGTCTCACGTGGAAGCCGAATTTAAGGATTTCCAGACTTTCCTTTCTTAAATGATTAATAATTGAGACAATGGTTTCTAGTATGAATGCCCGTCAGGCAGTTACGTTAAAGTCTCACACCAGTGTTCTGACGTTTATGTAAAATGATTGTGGTGTCCAGTGGACACAATTGACTTCTATGTTACCATTGACATAAAAGATGGCTTGAGAATTTTCCTAAATAAATAGGAATCTTTTAAACAGACCTTTCATTACAGTAGATAGATTAGAATTACTGAACCCCACCATTACCTCAGCAAGTGACGAAGAACCCGACACGACCCAAGAGACAGATCTCATGAACTTTGATGATAGGTAAGAAAGGTAGGTATCCCTCAATATGGACCTGAATGGTTCAGTACCAATGATATTTACAATAAGATACAAAAGTTGAAAACTAGAAAAGCGGCTGGAATTGATCAGATTTCTGGGGATATACTAAAGACAATGGGTTGGGATATAGTACCATATCTGAAGTACTTATTTGATTATTGTTTGGTTGAAGGAGCTATACCAAATGAATGGAGAGTTGCTATAGTAGCCCCTGTATATAAAGGAAAGGGTGAGTATGTAGCTGAAAATTACAGGCCAGACAGTTTGACATGCGTTGCATGTAAGCTATGGGAAGGCATTCTTCCTGATTACATTGGACATGTTTGCAAAATTAATAACTGGTTCGACAGAAGGAAATTCGGTTTTAGGAAAGGTTATTCCACTGAAGCTCAACTTGTAGGATTCCAGCAAGATATAGCAGATATTTTGGATTCTGGGGGTCAAATTGACTGTATCGCGATTGACCTGTTTAAAGTATTTGATAGGGTGGGTCATGGGAGACTACTGGCAAAAGTGAGTGCAACTGGACTAGACAAAAGTGACTGAATGAGTTGCTGTATTTCTAGAAAAAAGATCTCAGAGAATTAGAGTAGGCAAAGCTTTATCTGATCCTATAATAATTAAGAGGGGAATTCCTCAAGACAGTATTTTTGGACCTTTATGTTTTCTTATATACACTGCTGTTTGTAGAAAGTGAAACACTCAGAAGCAATGGTCTGAAACACGCCAAAATCAGAGGACGTGTAGAACAGTGGAACCATAATAAGGGTTTAAAATTGCAGAGGATGGCGCGCTCGTAGACCCAGCAGTGCCCTTCTGTGTGTGACCGGTCACGGCAGTGTTACGCAACGTTCAGTCAGTGCGGAGGCGTCATATGAAGTGGAAACGTGTACATAAGTGCCACTATGTCTCGCCGACATCACAGAAGGGAATATCAGCATGTGAGTGCGTTCGAACGGGGCAGAATGATAGGGCTCCGGGAGATGGGTCTGTCGTACCGTGATATTGCGGCTCGTACAGAGTACGCTGCTTCAACGGTGAGGCGTATGTGGAACCAGTGGAAAGAAGAGGGCTTTACACAGCGCCGACAGGGTACTGGACGACACAATGTGACCACAGCGCGAGGTGACCACCATCTTGTCTGCTTGGCCGTAACAGACAGAACAGCTTTGTCCACGGTGCGGGTGTGGGCATGTCTGCATCAACGGTTCAATCCAGTCTTCTGAGGGCCGGACTGGTGGCACGCATGCCATTGCGCCGGCTTCCATTGACCAGCAACGACCAACGCCATAGGCTGCAATGGGCACGTGAACACCGCCACTGGCGTGCTGAGTGGCAAAATGTAGTGTTTTCGGATGAGTCCCGCTTCAATGTGTCCTACAGTGATGGTCGCATACGCCTCCGTGGTGAATGCCATCAGGCAGACTGTATTGTTGAGCGGTACAGCGGACAAACGCCAAGTGTGAAGGTTTGGGGTGCAATTGCCTATAACATGCGATCTCGCCTCCTACGTCTTGAGGGCAATCTGAACAGCTACCGCTACATCAGGGAGGTTTGACAGCCCGAGGCATTGCCCCTCCTACAGGCCGTTCCAGACGCCATATTCCAGGAGGACAATGCCCGGCCGCATGTGGCGAGGAATGTGCAAGCCTTCTTCGAAGAACGACGACGGATGCCACTGCTTCCCTGGCCTGCCCGTTCACCGGATATGTCACCCATTGAACATGTCTGGGATATGGTCGGTCAGCACCTTGTTCGTTCAGGTCCTCCTGCAGCCACTGCTGATGATTTTTGGACGCGCCTACAAACCGCGTGGCAGAGTATTCCCCAGCAGCATATTCAGGTGCTCTTTGATTGCATGCCACGATTACTAGTGGCTCTGATTGCAGCGCGTTGTGGTGCTACGCCGTACTGAATTTTCACGATCACCGTACATGTACAGTTCTGTAGTAATAATTTGTGTCTCGTCATGTCCCTAATATGTGGAATGAATTGCATTATGATCACAGCTCTCAGTCTTGGTGTTTCACTTTCTACAAACAGCAGTGTATATAAATGATATGAGTAAAGGAGTGGAATCAGAGGTAAGGCTTTTTGCGGATGATGTTATTCTCTATAGAGTACTAAGTTACAAGATTGTCAGCAACTGCAAAATGACCTCGATAATGTTGTGAGATGGACAGTAGGCAATGGTATGATGATAAATGGGGTGAAAGTTCCTTTTGGGGATCATTGTAAGTATCTGGGTGTTAATATAAGGAAAGATCTTCATTGTGGTAATCACAATAAAGGGTTATGAGGGTGTTTAGGGGTTGTAGTAAAGATGTAAAGGAGAGGGCTTGTAAGTCTCTGGTAAGACCTCAACTAGAGTATGGTTCCAGTGTATGGGACCCTCACCAGGATTACTTGATTCAAGAACTGGAAAAATCCAAAGAAAAGTAGCTTGATTTGTTCTGGGTGATTTCCGACAAAAGAGTAGCGTTACAAAAATGTTGCAAAGTTTGGGCTGGGAAGAACTGGGAGAAAGGAGATGAGCTCCTCGACTGAGTGGTATGTGATTGAAATAATAACATTAAGTTATTTATTAGACCACCTAATCAATACAAAATCGTCTTGGATGATCTACATAAATTTGTTAACTAATAGTGGTACATGTTTCGCCTTCCCTGAAGGCATCATCAGCCATAGTCTTAACCTTAAATTAAAAATAAGCATCTAAATAACATGTAGTAATGAAATGAATTTTAAAATCTTGAAGATATTTGAAGTAAAATAACATTAAAAATAACAATGATGGTTTGAAAATACAATGTGATGAGATATAATAGTGGAAGTATTAAAAAAATTAACATTAGAAGGCTGCTAAAATAAGTGCAATGGATAAAACAACAGATTGTTATACAACAAGTAGTAAGATTGCATAAAAGTAAAGTTGATAGTCTGGCGGTTATAATTAGACGATGGCTCAAAATCGTATATAATCAAAGTAAAGAAGAGAGAATAAAAGTCAAAGTTAGTCGAGAGATCCGAAGTTAATCATGATCTTGAAGATAAAAGACGAAAGTCAGATGCATATGGTGAAGTTGTAGAACATGTTGAGGATATGAAGTTGGTGAATAGAAGTTGAACAGTTTCAAATAGGATCACTATGGACCATCTCAACATTTGAAGTGATGTTCAAATGTTGTAAATTGTGAGTTTGTAGATATTCTAGTTGGAAAAGCATATAAAAGTGGAATCATTTGACGGTGACAAAGATAGCTTGTAACGTTATGAGTTAGAAGTATTTGCAACAGTAGGCTTCTTGCTACGTGGTATTATAAATTTACTCATTCGGGACAAATTTTACAGATTCCCTATGGGAATCAACATCTATATCATCATGTGTAGATTTCAGTCCTAATTGTGTTTTTGACCCGGACTTCCACATTATAGATTAACAAGAGTCTGATATTGGATTCTAGTAATACAATTTCAAAAGGATTAGAGCTAAACAAACGAAAACACCACGGAACACGTATACAACCGCGTTAAATTTCACTTTATTTTCAGTAACATTATTACCAACCCAATAAAAATGTTGCATCTTCCTCATTACAATACAGTCATTAAAATCCGTTGGTAGTACGCAAGAAAATATTTTAAGTCCACGTATTTTAATATGGTTTTGTTTCAGACAAATTGCTGCAAGATGGAATTACTGAAAATGAATTATACTGTGCATATATGGCTGATAAAAAAATTATAATAGTATAGTATTGTCTAAGGAGCCTGCGTGGCTCAGACGGCAGCGCGTTAGCCTCTCACCGCTGGATACCGTGGTTCAAATCCCAGTCACTCCATGTGAGATTTGTGCTGGACAAAGCGGAGGCGGGACAGGTTTTTCTCCGGGTACTCCGGTTTTCCCTGTCGCCTTTCATTCCAGCAACACACTCCATTCTCATTTCATAGCATCTATCAGTCATTAATAAATCACTTTGGGAGTGGCGACCCCATCGTACTAATAGCCTATATCTGCTTCATTCATTACATCCCTGACCTGGTCAATGACTGGAAAACAGGCTGTAGGTTTTCATTTTCAGTATTGTCTAAATTTTTCATGTTCCATAGATTCCATGCCAAAATTTGATAAGTCCAATTTTTAAAATATAATTTTTCTCCCCCCACCCCCAACCATGCATAAAAGAAAGAGGAATGTATCACACTGTGTTTACACATGAAGCACTTCTACAGTAAAGTAAGTATTCCACTATCTATAAATAAACCCTTACTTATGCTGTTTTGAAACTTTCAAAAGCTTCTCCTAAAAAAAAAAAAAAAAAAAAAAAAAAAAAAAAAAAAAAAAAAAAAAAAAAAAAATCCGACTTATCTGCATCAATTTTTCTTCACTTCCAATAACAAAGCAAATCCACAATGAAAAGTAGAACAAAATAGGGTTTATAGCTAAGTCATATATTTGATAACAGTTTGATTTTCTTAAACTTAAATATAACATGCTTACAGACATGTGTTACAATGTCCCTTCAATCAAGAAACAGTAAAATACCTTGCAAATTGTCCTAGGCCTAATTTATTTCCCATTGAGAAACATTCACAAATATGTGAACTTCATATTCTATAATATAAAAATATATAACTGTTCAAAACTGTGATCTTTTTATAGTTCAACACAAATGAGATATTCACTTGATCTTCTTCCTGCTTCTTACATAGGAAAATATTAAGAAATAGAAAACAGATTTATAGTACTGTAGGGGAGGGTGGACCAAAGTGAGACAAGCTTATTAAATCTATTTTTTGAAAGAGGGAAATTTATTTATATTTCTTAATGGTAGTAGCCATTGTTATTTGCAGCCATGACACGCAATAGGCAGAGAAAAAGTACCATTGGTATGGTCAAACAAGAGGATATGAGGGCTGCTGTAAAACTTCTGGAGGAAGAACTGTCAGTGCAGAAAGCTGCTAAAGATGTAGCCTTCCAGACACTTCACAGGTAGGTCTATATAAGTAACTTTACAGAATTCATATTTTAATACAGTCCTGACTTAGATTTTAAAAGTTAATCTCATAAATTATAGGCCTATATTTAACCCACTTCCGCACAAAGACGGATCTTTCCATCCTGGCTCTCGACCGCACTCCGGTACAAAGATGGATCTCTCCGCCCGCGCGTAGTGTTTATTTCCGGACCCACTCCTTTCCTTTGAGAAAGGATTTGATATTAGTAAGGTAACTTCTTGACAGATGGAAGCACTGTTTTATTTCATTGATGTATTCAATAAACACTTCTGTGCAGTTATTCCATGGAAAGAATGACCTGTATCTTAGCAACCTCATCTTAAGCGAAATCATGGCTGCCTCCAAGTTGAGTGACAAAGCAATTATAAGGGAATTTTTAGAAGAGTGTGACATTGATATAGAAATGAGCGACGAAGAATTTAGTGGCAATAAAAGTAGTGAAAGTAGTTTGTGTGACAGTAACGTGAGCGCTGGTAGGGGTGAACAAAGTGCTGTTTTGCCGTCAAGTATGTAACTGAATTTTAGGCCTACAACTGATGCCACACCAACGGCTTCTAATAATATTTTACACGATAGGGAATGGAACTAGGAGCACGTAAGTAATACTTCAGAGTATCATTCATACATCGAAACTGGTGAAATAAATAGTGTTGCTGTAAAGCATGCTTTTTCAGTGTCGGTGATAATATCATGTGAAGTAATGAAAATAAATGGTACACCAAGAGACAAATAGGTTCAATTAAATGGTAAGTGAATGGGTTAATATTACAATGCTTAAACTTTTGCATATACAGTAGGGCTAGTTACTAATACTGTTATGAGATAGACTTACAGTAAATACATAAATACAATGAATATTGTTTTATGTTTTAGGTATGTTATGAAAAAGAAGACTAGACCTAATGATGACATCATGAGGATGTGTCCCAAGTACAACAGTCGACCGCTAAACAAGAACAGGACCTGAAAGATTATCTGTTGACATTCTCAGCTATGTTTTATGGCCTCACTTTATTAGATTGTAGAAACTTGACATATGAAATGGCATCCAGAAACGATATTAACCTTAGCCAAATGTTACACATCTTTATCCGGAACCCATCTATTCCCGCACGAGTGATAAGACATGTTTATCTGGAATTTTTATTTACATGCTTTTGCGACCGTATGTTTCCTCTTAGGGTTGAAATATTAGCCAATAGATGCCAGGAGTGTATAGACAGGGCCTTTATTTAGGCTAAACACAAGGATTTGGAATTCTAAAACAGGTGTTATTTCCGAAGCGTGGTTTCCATGCTGGTGTATTTCATATAAGTTTGTTGACATTGTGAAAGTTTGGGTTTTGCCTTTTCTAGATGTTATGTTGCGGAAATATATTCAAAACGAGAGTGTCACAATTATTAAATAGTGATGATGAATACACGGAAATGAGTGGGAAAGCGAGGAAAGTGAAATTGTTGCGAAAAAGTGCGAAAATAACCTAAGTGACAGAGCAGACACAGAGGAAGACGAAGTAGTTCTTACCAGTGGGATTAATCAACGTAATTTGATAGAAAGTGAGGGTGATAGTGATGAGCAGACCATACAGTGATATGACGTGGCTAATTGGGGATACCGGGCCACAATCAATTCCAGTTTATAATATAAATAAAACTTTCAATTTGCCTCCTCATTTTGACAGTGCAACTGAGCCGATAGAGTATTTGTCCTTGTTCTTTGACGACGAAGTACTTAATGTTATTGTCAGTGAAAGCACTTAGTATGGGAATTATAAAAAGCAGAATACCCCTCTTCAGAAAAGGTCAAGGCTAAATAGATGGAATGCACCCTCCAGGCCTGATATTGCTTCATTGCTAGCTGTTACGATAAACATGGGTCTGCAGCCACTACCTGACATAACAGATTACTTTCTAGGCAGTGGGTGGATATAATGCTTTTTTTTTTTTTGCTAGGGGCTTTACGTCGCACCGATACAGATAGGTCTTATGGCGACGATGGGATAGGAAAGGCCTAGGAGTTGGAAGGAAGCGGCCGTGGCCTTAATTAAGGTACAGCCCCAGTATTTGCCTGGTGTGAAAATGGGAAACCACGGAAAACCAACTTCAGGGCTGCCGATAGTGGGATTCGAACCTACTATCTCCCGGATGCAAGCTCACAGCCGCGCGCCTCTACGCGCACGGCCATCTCGCCCGATATAATGCCTTTTTATTCAGATATTTTTCCAAAAGATGAATTTGTTCTTCTGTTTTGGAACTTACATTGTGCCCATTCTATTGATAATGGAAAGCTAACCAAAGTTCAACAAATCAGTCCTATTTTAGATAAAATTCAGGAATAATGCAAATTGCTTTTCTGTCCTGGTCCCAAGGGTGCAGTTGATGAGAGCACTATATCATTCAAAGGCAAAGTCTCCTTCAAATTATAATCCAAGACCTTCAAAATTTGGAATGAAAGTATTTGTACTTTCAGACCGCAGCAATGGGTACATATACAATTTCAAACCCTATTTTGGGAAGAAAGAAACTGTAAATTCAGACCTTCTGAAGACAACACAAGTTGTGAAAGATTTGTGCTATGATCTTGTCAAGGATCCATATGACCCCCCCAACAGGATATCACATTTTCACTGACAGATATTACAGCTCCACCTGATCAGCAGGAAAGTTAAAGTTATCAAGCATACAAATGGCGACCACAGGAACTGTAATGCCTTCAAGAAAGGGCATGCCAGAAGAACTGAAGAAAAAAAAAAAAAACCAACAACATGGAAATGTGCTTTTTTATCGGAAGGTTAACAAGTTAGCTCTTGCATGGAAGGATAAGAGAATTGTCGTGATGCTCAGTACTTTTCATAAAGGCACAAAGGAACATATGACTGTAGTGCCCTCTAAGTTCCCAAAACCAACCACCAATAAAAAAACCTAATGTCACATTGGATTATACCAAGCATACGGGGGCTGTAGACTGTAGTGACCATTATGCTGCATCATATCCTTTTTCACCATCAAATAAAGAAGTGGTACAGAAATATGTTTTTCTGGCTGCTTGAAGTTAGCAGAGTAAATGCCTACTTATTATATGTAACGGTGCAGCAAAAGGACCTCGAAAAGCCCATTTCACATCAGAAATTTAGGAAGCAGCTTGTTCTCTCTTTAGTCCACGACAGGGTTGCTGTTAAGGGGAGAATTGCAGATGTGATTAGGAGAGGAAGAAAAGCTGTTGCGCCCCCCTCAGAAGAGGCTTCAAGGACGTCATTTCATGGCTCGCAGAGAGAAAAAGGGTTCTGTGGCCTGTGTT
The DNA here is from genome assembly GCF_040414725.1 of Anabrus simplex. Classification (NCBI taxonomy): domain Eukaryota; kingdom Metazoa; phylum Arthropoda; class Insecta; order Orthoptera; family Tettigoniidae; genus Anabrus; species Anabrus simplex. The sequence goes on from NC_090265.1 coordinate 187,701,323, forward strand.
GTCTGTAAGTCCCAAAAAGTAAGAAAAGAGACTATTTACTATTGTAAAACTTGCACAGCAAAGTCATTCTTACACCCTGATACATGCTTTGAAATGTATCACACAAGTGAAAGTTTCTAAACTGTCAGAGAAGCCTCAAAATCATGTGTATAAAATTGTATCATAAATACTAGTTAAGATTGTTACTGTACAAGTTTATTAGTGAATTTGCCAGTTCAATATTTATAAGAGTAGCCATAGTGAATTATGAAGTAGGGTGAAAGTGAATTACAGCTCAGTTGTTCAGTGATCTTAATCAAGACTACTTTGTGTTGTGCCTTGTGCCATTTTTGCAATAAAACCAGCAGTTAAGGAGTTATTTTTTCAAGATTATATGGATACCTACAAGCTGACCTCCTGAAATCAGGTATGAAGGACTTAATAAACTTTATAGTACTTACATATTTGCATTTTCATGTGTGTTAAAAATTAAAAATATTTTTACAAAAAATAATTATGCTCACAAGCAAAACCTTATCCGCTTGGCAAGGGTTAAATGTCCATAATCATGGAAGATTCAGAAGAGAGCTGGGATAGAATGGGTCCGAGGTTACTTAAAGCGGCATCCAGATTTAATGCTAAGACAGCCGGAAGGTTGCAGTTTGTCACGTACAACATTGTTTAATAAACATAATGTAGGACAGTTCTTCAATAAACTAGAGATTATATTAAAATGATCCCCTCTCTTTTCAAATGGACTGTGTGTGTTCAACTTAGCTGAAACCGGCTGCAGCACTGTTCAGAAACCAAAAAAGATAATATTGCAGGAAAGGTGTAAAGTAGGTGGCAAAAAAGGCAGTCTTGCAACAGCATGTTATATAATAAATGCAGCAGGGAATGTTCTTCCTCCAGCCAGCCATCATATTTCCTAGTTCATTTTAAGGAGCATATGCTTCAAGATGCCCCAACTGGAAGTCTCGGACTGGCAACACAGTCTAGATATATGAGCTGTGAACTGCTTATGGAAGTTTTAAGGCATTTTGTGAAGCATTTCTAATCCTCGTCAAAGAATCCATTTCTCTTGATTATGGACAATCATGAAAGCCATTTGACAAATGAAGCAAGTGACAGCGCCAAGGAAAATGGAGTCACCATTTTAACAATCCCTCCTCATTGCACCGATCATCTCCAGCTACTGGACGTTTCAGTCTTCGGGCCCTTTAAGTCATTCTACAATGCCGCTGTTGATTCGTAGATGATGACAAATCCTGGAAAAACTGTTTCCATTCATGATTTTGCAGTGTTCATTGGCCAGGCACATCAACGAGCAATAACACCATCAAACATGCCTGGATTTTGCAAAACAGGAATATTTCCTTTTGATGCCCATGTATCAAGATCAAGATTTTCTGGTGACTGATGTGACAGATAGGGAAGTCAGTGCTCAAGATGGCAAAACATCTTCCAGTGAAAAAGCACTAGGCTCCCACGAGACAGATGGCACGAGGATTTGTAAACAAAGTGGCTTGGAACCTGCTTATATCAGCTCAAAAGACATACAGAACTACCCAAAAGCTGAGAAGGCAGAGTCTACTTCCAGGAGGGAAAAGGGGAGACCTTTCATTCCAATTGACACCCCAGAAAAAAATAAACTTGATTTTCTGCTCCAAAATAAAAGGAAGTGCAAGAAAAGTTTGTTCAGCCAAAAGAACTTGAAATGCAAGAAAGCAACCCCAGCTACAGAAATGTTGAAGGATGATGATGATCATGATTCTTCTGATTCAGACAGCTCATCAGAAAATGAAGAAAAATAGCTCCTAAAATTTTATCAACTTGCTCATAAACCTAAAGAAGGCGACTTCGTTCCGGTCGACTTTTCGGGGAAACACTCACGATTTTACATCAGGAAAGTACTACGAGCTTTGATGACGATGCTTGTTGTTTACAGGGGCCTAACATCGAGGTCATCGACTCTACCTTAGGATGACGGAGATTATGAACTAAAATTCCTAAGAAAAAGTGCAAAAATGATGAGCAGATTTTTTTTTTTAAATCCAGAGGTTGCAGATATCGCTTCAGTCCCTGTGAAAGACATCAGATCACTGTTGCCCGTTCCTTCTAGGTATAGCAAAACAAAAAGACGAAAGTCATATCTCAAATTTTGTGTAAATTTTGGGAAACTGAATGTGCTGTAGTGTTTCTGGCATTAATTATGTATTTCAGTGTTTATTTGTGTACCAGTTAAAATAAATTTTGTCACTGTGTCTCAGTGTGGACCATCATCTGTCTCACTGTGGAACACGGGTCGGTTACAGTGAGACTGCTGTGACATAATCACTATATATATATATATATGTGTGTGTGTGTTTTTTTACAGAAAAGTCTGGATGCTTTAGAAATTCTAAGGGTATGAAAGTGATGAGCAACAATCAAGTAATATTTCAGCATTTAAAGATATTTGTCATATCTGGAAAAGTAAGTCAGTATACTAAAACAAAATTTTTCTGTCTCACTGTGGCCCACACTCCCCTATATGCTGTTCTTACATAAAAATAACAAACTACCTCCAATACTCTGTTTACTTCTATACTTATGAGAATTTGCCTCTTCCCCACGACATAATGAATTTGTAATTATCTTCATCACAAGCAACACAATCCAGAACGTTACTATGATTCAGAATTTCCAAGTTCTGGGTTTCATCACCACTACCTTCTTTTATATGGGAAGGTAATGCTGAGCTAGAGTCCTTCAAGGCACCTGGCTTTCTTAGAACTGATCTAGAATTACGAGTACAACTGATCATGCTAAGTAATGAAGCACCTCGACCAAATCCTTTTCCTGAACCTTGAAACATTTTAACATCAGGAAAGTCTTCCTCACCGAGTCCTGCAGCCCCTTGTTGACCAATATCTTCACTATACTCCACATCCTTCTGGTAGTTAGATTCTTCATCATCAACACTAAGATCACGAATTGTGGAAGCCACACTTCCAGGTCTCTCATCATCATTACCATCATCCCACTTCTCCGTAAATCTGTCCATCTCAAAATCTTCAATTGGACATGACCGAAGGGCACCATGAACATTTTCTGAGGGATATTTATGCTTTTCTACAAGTTTTCTGTCTGGACATACAGATAGATGGTGCAAATATTCTGCCTTTGGCATTCTATGTGTAGCATCAAATGGACAAATTTCCAGGTGTACATTTGGATAATTTTTTGCACATTTCACAAGATGATATGGCATCCGACATTTCAATATTTGATGTGACTGATTGTACGGACAAGTCACAATTGGTGAATAAATATCCATGGTAGAAAGTGATTTATGTGCAAATTCACAAAAATGTGTACTTTTATTGAACAAGATAAACAAGTGGGAGAATATTTTGTCCTGAAGAATTTAATTCATTATCTTGATGTTAAAAGATGCATATGAAGATCCTCAAACTGTTGATCATGAGTCTGGCTAAAAATCTCTATTCCATTGGAGAGGTGCTGGTATCTAGAACAGAAATTAAATTACAGTACAAATTAAAGATATATCAATATTGAGAAATATCACATTTGAAAAATATGTAGGAACACACAGCAGGAAAAACATAATTCTTTTCATCTTCATAACTTGAGAGAGATGCACATGGGTATGCTTTAACCCCTCAACGCTAGAGCAGTCACAGCGCACACCACTCGCTAGCACAGGCAGAGGCCACTACTCGCCATGAGTTAGGAGCATAAAATGTGTAATCTTGGAACAGCTGTACTCTGTAGTTTCCACACATATAAACACAAAATTTTGATACAACATAATACACACCTTCTGCCCTACATCACGAATACCCCCCTCTGAACCACTTAAGTAGACCTACATTCTTACTGGAATGCATAGGCATCTGACATGCAAGCATGTAGCTCAACATCACACATCTCGCTAACGCCTCTACTTTCTGCATTCATTTCCACCACTGCACCATCATTTATCATTTTGATTGTTAGTGCACCTGGAACAGTCAGCTGTTGATGGTGCTCTGTATTTTCGTTGAGATTAAGTAGAAATTTCATAGTAAAACGGCGTATGTTGTGCCTGAATGATTCCGTTAGTGCAATAAATAATATGTGTTCAGTGTCTGTAGAAGTAATCACGATTAGTGTTACATATCTTTTAAATTTACACTGAGCAGTTCTGTTGGTGTTGGTAGGTTACATGATGTAAGTTACATAGATTAGGTTTTGTTTTAGCTTGTGTTGGAAGAAATAGGAACTAATTTTTTTTTTTTTTTGTTTAACTATCTATAATTTTGTTGGTAGAATACTTATATAAACAGTTTATTACACAGAGTTGTACCTTCTGCAGATTTTATATTCGTATAGGCCTAGGCACTAGAGACAGTATTTTGTATACAGTACCGAAAGATCCGTAGCACCTGTAATAAAGGTGATAATTTGATATAAATGATAAAATAGCCTTGTAAATTTTGTTAAAAAACAAGTTCAAGAGAATAAATATACACCATCTCACTGAAAAGACAGTTAATGGTCATTGTATTGTTGGTGATTATCGCTGCACTTCGTATTCAAATATACCACCGTTGGCATCGCAGAGTAAATATTAACAATCCAGTTCCTATATCCCGATATTTGTTTTTTAAGTGTCTGGTGTACTTTTGAGAGAAGTTACTGAGATATTATTTTAGACATCTTCCTTTTTATTTCGGCATTTGAAGGGAAAATATTAGGCAATAATAGTCTACCAGGTAACTTGTAAGTGCATGTTATCCTTTCAATATCTGGTAATTTAAAAGTTGTAAATCTCATCGTTAGGTCCGTATTGAACAAAATATACCTTTCTGAAAGAATGTTTCTTGAGGGTCCACCTTTTCAATACATTAAGTGTTTTTTTTATTAATTTACATAAATAATGTTACATCCAAAACTGTCTTAAGCGGGACACGTTTCGCATGTTTTTTTAAGGCATCTTCAGCCGCTGAAAGGTTGAACAAAAGCACGGTGAGTCAAAGGACGAGGCGTTTCACCATCACAACAAGGTCGAGCAAACCAATACTGGTTCATAACATCACTAAACTCTTATCATTGACAAGTTTACACAACGTAAACAATACTGTACATATATAAGCATGTTTTAAGTGATTTGATGTCCGACTCGTTGGCTGAACGGTCAGCGTACTGGCCTTCGTTTCTGAGGGTCCCAGGTTCGATTCCAGGCCGGGTCGGGGATTTTAACCTTAATTGGTTAATTCCAATGGCACGGGGGGCTGGGGGTATGTGTTGTCTTCATTATCATTTCATCATCATCACGACGCGCAGGTCGCCTACAGCCGTCAAATAGAAAGACCTGCACCTGGCGAGCTGAACCCGTCCTGGGATATCCCGGCACTAAAAGCCATACGACATTTTATTTCAGTGATTTGATAGAATCTGAGGATGTTCTTGTCGAATGAAACATGTCATTCTTTGTATAATAGTGTGTATTTTTACAGGTATGTTTATAGTGTTACTAGCTGATGTACCCGTGCTTCGCTATGGGATTCTCAGAGACTGACTTTGTGGTTTTCCTAACTGAAATCAACATAGGTCATTACAAAAACGTGAGTATGAATGTAGCGATTAAAAGCAATGCTATCCTATAAAATACTCGATCAAATGGAAAGCCGCACGTTTTATTACTTTTAACGAACAGTGCTGCGGTTAGAGTGCGGTGCTAATCTAATAGTCCAAAGTTCCAGAGCTGGGATGACCAGGCCGCAGATTGCCATGAACACTCATCTGCCATTATTCTGCTAAATATGCACACTGTTCATTCCAATCAGTGCCTCAAAAGAGGGGTTGAATAGCCCGAATGCTATGATGATCCAGTGTGTTACGTACCAGTAGTATCAGAAAATTTATAAACCAGGGGAATGGCATGCTAAAGAAGAAAGTTATCTAACTCCCCAGCTACTTCCCATCAATATTCAGGCAGGCTGTTACACTCTGTACGACTGGGCGAGTTGACCGTGTGGTTAGCGGTGCGCAGGTGAGAGCTTGCATCCGAGAGATAGTGGATTCGAACCCCACTGTCTCGAACCCCACTGTCTGCAGCGCTGAAGATGGTATTCCATTGTTTCCCACTCTCACACCAGTCAAATGCTGGGCCTGTACCTTAATTAAGGCCTAAGGCACTCCTAGCCCTTTCCTATCCCATCGTCGCCATAAAACCTATGTCGGTGCGACGTAAATCAAATAAAAAATACTCTGTAAGCAGCAGTAATCCTATCTACCGGAGATGAGGGGCAACAGAAGCCACAAAGCACATCACGACAAACAATGGTCAATGTACTGTTGTAGGCCTTCACATTTAGTTTTTTTTTTTCGACTCTGTGATTTGTAAAATATTTCATACCGTAAACTGTAGTTTCTTATTCTCCGACTTTACATACCGATTTTTATTAAATACTGTTTACCCATTTTCTCGTTACTCGGCGCTGATAGGGACTTTGTAACAAAAATCCAAATTCATGAATATCTTTGTGATCATAGCCAGTACGGCAACAATGTATAAGACATGAAAATAGGAAATTTAATACTATATAACCTTAGTTATGTAGCATTCATCGATTACACCTCTAATAAAAAATATTTGAGAATTAAATTTTAGGCCTTCCCCTAAACTACCATTTCACTCAGTGTGAATAAAATAATTTACAGCCTAGACTATAGCGCCTTATTTCCTGACTTTGCATACCGATTTTCATCAAGATAGGACTACTAATAACAATATTTGAGAATTAAATTTTAGGCCTTCCCCTAAACTAAGATTTTTCGCAGCGTGAATACACTTATTGACAGCCTAGATTGTAGCAATTTATTCCCCAACTTTGCATACCCATTTTCTTTAAAATACGACCACTAATAACATAAATAATTGAGAATTCAATTTTAGGCCTTCCCCTAAACTACCATTTCACTCAGCGTGAGTAAAATGATTTATAGCCTAAATTATAGAGTCTCACCCCCCAACTTCACATACCGATTTTCATTAGACCACTAATAACATAAATAGTTGAGAATTCAATTTTAGGCCTTCCCCATAACTACCATTTCACTCAGCGTGAGTAAAATGATTTATAGCCTAGATTGTAGAGGCTCATCCCCCGACTTCACATACCGATTTTCATTAAATTCTCTTCAACCGTTTTCTCGTGATGCGTGTACATACATACATACTGTACAGACAGACAGACAGACAGACAGACAGACAGACAGAAATTACGGAAATGTAAAAAGTGCATTTTCTTGTTACTATGCACATGACCGATACAGAAATACCATTATTTTCAAATTCTGAGCAATGTACAGACAAAACTCTTATTTTATATATATATATATATATATATATATATATATATATATATATAGATTGAAATTGCAGTGTATTAGATAGACTGATAAGTTTTTGTTACATTTAAAATACTAAGTCGATACTGAAAAGGAGGGGTCGAAAAATACCGGGCGCCCAGTCGCCATGGCGCCTGAATTTTCAAATTCGGTTTTGAAAATTTATTTTTTGGAATCCGGAGTTCCTTACAGGTACTTTCCCATTACTTTACAAAGTAACAAGTCGTGTGGTGTTTCACGTTTTTTTTCTGTAGCTCATATGTTCTAATATGTCAATAAATAGTTTCTGTGCTTTTGGCAAAGTCTTGAATTCTGTAATTGCCCTTCGTGCCTTGGAACTGGACGTTTCAGTTCTGCGCGGGAGCTGCCTAGCGGTCATGGGAGATATCGTTGTAACCCGTCAAACAAGTATCCTTTCATGTGGACATATCGTAACACATCGAGTTCTATTACAGATGATCAGCTATCGGTAGCCGAGTACAAAGATCAGACCAGAGCTGTGGAGAAATCCAGAGAACTACTACGTTAAATAATTCCACAAACACTAAATTACCGCCATCCTTCCCGTGACTAGCCGTTCCTCAACTATTGCTGCCAAAGCAGTGGTGATAAATTCCCGTGGAATTCATTCTTTGCATTTAGAACGTATGGAATGACGTGTTTATCAATTCTTGTATTTTCACCGAACAATATTTATACTTTTAATTTAATGACAGCATTTTGGTATTGAACAGTTTGCACTTTATAAATACGGTTGTTTTTATTCCTGTGCGTTTGTGGAAAATTGGCAACGTAGCATCAGACATCGAAGCGCGCGAACTCGGAAGCACCGCCGTCTCGATCCTCCTATACTGCCTGCTCTATGCGAGCCTTTTTGCGACTACGCTGCGACAAAAAATTCTCCGCTAGATGGCAGACATAGACGCACAATGGTCTAAACTTATTCTAATGACGACAGCCTACAAAACACTATGCAGTATGGTCATATGTTCACTGAAAATCGTAAATTACATCAGTAATATTAAATATCGGCAATATTACCTGCACGAAGTCGCAGTTGGCCTCTTCATGCACAATCTAAAGATTTTCCTGGACGAAGGCTTGGAGTGGTACCGTACTTTTTGTGTTCTTGCCAACGCAATATGAAATAATAGAGGTCTTACGAACTTGGCTAGGATAATATCACTAACATTTTGCTAATGTTCTTTGACCTCACACTGTAACAAAACACATTCTGAAAGATTTTTTAAATATTTGTTTTACGTCGCACCGATACAAATGGGTCTTATGGCGATGATGGGATAGGAAAGGCCTAGGAATGGGAAGGAAGCGGCCTGGCCTTAATTAAGGTACAGTCCAGAATTTGCCTGGTGTGAAAATGGGAAACCACGGAAAACCAACTTCAGGCTTGCCGACCGTGGGGTTCGAACCAACTATCTCCCGGATGCAAGCTCATAGCTGCGCGCTCCTAACCGCACTGCCAACTCGCCCAGTATTCTGAAAGGGAAGACGTCGCAAGTCCTCGTATTACGCTCGTACACTTGAAGGACTTCGACATAGGGCACATCAGTTTAAACGAACTCCTGGAGATGCCTCACCAGAGCAACAAAACTAGGTTTTGGGTATCGAACTCCTCCTCTGTCCTGATGTATAATCAGTTCCATTTAGAGGTGTCGAAGCTCTAGGCAGTGAGATGTTGCTGACACAAAAGTCACACTCCATCCTCTCTTCAACAACACGAACCTGGTACCCGGAAGTTAGGATTTGATTTCCTGTTTCTAGTTTGATTGGAATATTGTCGTCTGGATATCTGAGGTTGTCCAAAATGTCTAAACATGAAGGCGTTTTGTGATTGTCCGTCACAATTTTTATCACAAGGAATCCACTATCCTCCACGGCTTTAATCACCTTCTGGAAAAAAATCCGCAGCCTTTTTCCAGTCATTCGACTGGGGCAGGAATGGAATGAATGAAGCCCCCATCTAGCAGGGAGGATAGGAATTGTGCCGGCTGGCGAAGCCTGTCGCACCCCTCCGGGGGGTAATGATTAATGAATGACAGATGAAATGAAATGATATTCGAGAGTGTTGCTGGAATTAAATATGACAGGGAAAATCGGAGTATCCGGAGAAAAACCTGTTTCGCCTCCGCTTTGTCCAGCACAAATCTCACATGGAGTGACCGGGATTTAAACCACAGAACCCAGCGGTGAGAGACCGGCGTCTTCCACCTAAGCCGCGGAGGCTCCATCAAATTCTGAAATAAGATGTAAAGGCACAGATGCGAGAGTAATCTCAGGATATCCAATTACTTCCTTCATTAGGTCCTTGCCTAGATAAAGCCGACAGCCGCTTTTCTCTCAATTCTCTTCTAGACGGTATTTCATGGAGTCGTATGTTTTCTGGCTGCGAACAACCTTGCCGAGATTGGCAAAATGGTATACAACAGTTGAATATTTCGGGGAAAAAATATACCTTGCACGAACGGAAAGAAACAAGTACCAACACCTTAAAATCACTTTTGAAATATCTATAAAAATAACATAATTCATTCATTTCACAGTTCTATTCAAAATATATCTTGTACGAACGAAAGTGACCAGACACGTTTACTCATTGTACAAAAACTCAGATTTTCACACACATTCATGCACCAATAATACAGTGCTACACCCACACTGACAGCGAAGATTGTGCGTCTACTGCTGCACTCTTACGGCGATTTGGAGAACTATTGGTAGTTGCGCCTTCCTGTGTTAAGCCGATTTTACACGAGGACAGTATGCAACGTATGCAAGACAGGACAATATTGTACTGTCCTGTGCTCCGTGAACAGTTCCCTTGCGCAGGACAAGACAATATCAAGTCGTCCGCTTTCCATCGTCAAAATGGTCCACGACGCCGTGCTCTTCAAGGAAAATTAAGAAAATTGGTTCATATCTTATACGAAGATGTGTTCGATATAGTTGAAGACGTTATAACTAAAAATAAGAAGAGACTGTGGTTACGGAAATGGTTGTCACGCAGATCTTCATTAGGATCGTCTGTTTTATTATTAGAAGAAGATCCTCAATAATATAAAATGTGCATGAGGATGTCAAGTGAATGTTTTTGAAGACCTTCTGAGGAAGGTCTCACCGATGATTCAATGTAACGATACATTAATGAGAAGCAATACCCGCCAAAAAACCCTACAAATTACTCTACTTATCAACAGGACAATAAGAGCGATGTTGGGGGAAGGCATTGTCCCGATAGATAGGAAGCGAGGCTAACTCGTAAGACAGTAGCTTATTCATTGTCCTGTCCTCGGCTAGTTCGTTCACACGAGGACAATATTGTCTTGGCTCACTGTATTGTCCAGTCTACTGTCCTCGTGTAAACTCTGTGTTAAACTAGCGGCATAGAGCAGGCAGTATAAGAGGATCGAGACGGCGGTGCTCGGAAGCCATTTAATGCTGGTGTATTTTACGTTTCTGTGCTATACTTGAGAAAATCGGCAAAATGAAACGAACATAACCGCACAAATTGACTGTTGCGAGTAACAAACAGTGTACTCTTGCAGATTTCTTCGTAAGTAGGGCCCGTAAATGTAACACAAAGTGATACAAGAGGGAGTGAATGTGTGAAAACACTTGATGGAAGTGCCGACTGTAGAGTTCAGGACGACAATGGCCAGAGTGAAATTTATGGTGTGCAAGACAATGATAGGTCAAACATCAAAAATACGTGGAAATTTCAGCACTTTCAGCGAATTGCGTAAAGAAAATGAATGCTAATATGTCACAGCATATGAATGCACTGTTCATGGCATCTTATCATATTGCAAAAAATAACAGATCCTACACTGATTTTGAAGGTTTGGTTACATTGTTAAGCAAGCTGCATGTTACTGATTCAGAGAAGTATGAGAATGATACATAATGCAGAGAATCGTAGCTTGAATGACTACGCACTAACTTTCGTAATATTGCCGACAAACATTCTAAAGGTGTGTCCGGATTTTCAGCATATCGTTGTACTTTCCCATTACTTTACAAAGTAACAAGTCGTGTGGTGTTTCACGTTTTTTTCTGTAGCTCATATATTCTAACATGTGCAATAAATATTTTCTGTGCTTTTGGCAAAGGCTTGAATTCTGTATTGCTCTTCGTACCTTGGAACTGGACGTTTCAGTTCTGCGCGGGAGAAACTGGAAACGTTTAAAACATACGAAAAATCCTATCCTCACTCGAAGTATCAGGAGGCTGAAAAAAATGGCGTAACAGCCCCAAAGGGCCTTGGCCTACCAAGCGACCGCTGCTCAGCTCGGAGGCCTGCAGATTATGAGGTGTCGTGCGGTCAGCACGACGAATCCTCTCGGCCGTTATCCTTGGCTTTCTTGACCGGGGCCGCCATCTCACCCTCAGATAGCTCCTCAATTGTAATCATGGAAGCTGAGTGGTCCTCGAACCAGCCCTCAAATCCAGGTCAAAATCCGTAACTTGGCCGGGAATCGAACCCGGGGCCTCCGGGTAAGAGGCAGGCACGCTACCACTACACCCCGGGGCCGGCAGGAGGCTGAAAGTTTCATGAAAAATCCCGAATGTGCACTTTTAGCGAGGTGCGTCAAGAAAATGAATGCTAATATGTTACTGCATATGATGGCATCTGATCATACTGCAAAAAAAAAAATCAGACCCTACACTGATTTTGAAGGTTTGTTTGCATTGTTAAGCAAGTTGAATATTACTGGTGGGAAATCAAACAGGCACATGTAGCATAATTTTAAAAGACGCTGACCTTGAAGGAAACTGGTGATTATTTGGGTTAGTATGTCTTAAAATATAAATTTCCATTCTTATATGAACTGACACTATACTTTTGAGGCCACATTTCAAAAATAATATGTAGCTTGATCCTGGTCTAACCTGTGGTGTTCATAATGTATATTTGCAAAAAAATGTGCTGGCTCCTGATAAAAAGAGGCTGGCTACTGAATTATTTCTATTTTCTTCTACCCCTGCTGAAAAGTATGGCTTCATTCTTAACAAAATATGATGAAACCAACAAAACCTGATTTCATGGTAAGACAATAGGAACCGTATCATTCAAGGTCACTTAAGATTACCTGGAGACTCTTAATCCAACATCACATGCCTCAAATGACATCTTGAAGAGCACGTATACAGAATGTCAGCGATGCCTACAGGCCTTAAAGGTTCTTGGGGAAAGAGTTGCTGACTATAGACTGATGTTAGTGTCGATCTTTTGTGCTTTCCCAGAGGATACTGTCTGCTGACAGATGATCTATGCTAGAAGAGAAAGCATTATGGAGAGTCAAATCAGCCATGGGGGCATGACTACACAAAAAATAAGCAGCAATTATTTCACACCCAACACGTTCACATCCACAGCTGCTACTCTTCAAATGAACAAGAAATCAGAGAAGAGCAATGGAGGATCCATCGCACTTCTGTATTCACTATTCCAGTGGGCTGAATGAAATAGGAATGTATAAAAAATCTTATGAGGAAATATTGTTGTTTTCTGTGTTTAAAAGAGGACACGGTGTGAAGAACAGTATCAAGAAGAGAAAAGCATCATGTTCTCAGTGCAGAAAAATTATCATGGAGCCATTTGTAAGAGAGTGGACATTTGTACTTCACCCAAATCTTCCATGGACACCACATCCGTCAGAAAAATAACCGTCACATCTCCAGCATTTACTGTAACCATCTTCAAACAGGTAGAATATGGATCACAGGCCTCACTGTATTAAGTAAACTTCCTTTATGTGTTCTGGATAGACTCAGTCCATTTTCATCGGGAAGTCTTTTTCCTGAGGAACTAAGTTGGAAGTAGTCACAAACTACCCACAGTTAGCACTTTCAAAACATCACTTCTAGGTTGTTCAATCTTTGTACAAAGAGTGTAAAAAAAAAATGGCGTTATGGAAAATTGAGCGTGTGTTAGTGTTTCTACCACAACGAAGTGTATGAATGCAGTATTATGAGCACTCTGGATTATACTTTTTAAGACAATGCATGTCAGCAATGCATTTAAGCCTAATTTATACAGGGAAGGTTCAGAGGAGTCAAATATTTGAAGCTTCTAAACATGAAGCCGGTATTTGTTGTGGCGATATGCTTTTTTTATTAAATTCAAAATGGACACAAATTACTATTAAATAGTCAGTAAAAATAATGACAGACAAAAGTCTCACTATAAAATGGTTGTATTCCAAGCTTGTATATAATTAACTATTGCATTGTTGCTCTAAGAGGTACAAACACACTTTGAAAGAAAGAAAGAAAGAAAGAAAGAAAGAAAGAAAGAAAGAAAGGGAAAACTTGGGTCTGGGAATAGATTCGTAGGCGAGATATGCATAGAGCATTGAACACACTATTGAAAAAATTGGCTTTTTTTTTTCTTCTTTCAACAAGTTGCTGTAAGTCGCACTGACCCAGATAGGTCTTATGGCAGCGATGGGATAGGAAAGATCTAGGAGTGGGAAGGAAGTGGCCATTGCCTTAATTAGTGTGAAAATGGGAAACCACAGAAAACAGTCTTCAGGGCTGCCGACAGTGGGATTCAAACCCACTATCTACCAAATGCAAGATCAACCCTGCGCGCCCCTCACAGCACGCTAACTTGCTTGATGGAATTGACTTCAGAGAATTCCCTTTCCTAAAGGAACCAATCATTCAGATAGTTCTTGCCGGTAGAAGGTTTTCAAAGATTTTAATTTCTTGCTTATCATTTCAACATCTATGTCAGTTTGAGAATTACAATCTCAAACAAACTTCACTTGTTTCTAGTCACATTAGTCACATTCCATATTTATTGTACACTTCTAGGAACTTAATAAAGATATTTTAATTCCACTTAAAATCATTTTTGAAGAGGTTAAGTCTTAAAACCACAAGGCACGACCAAAAGAGGTGAAGGCATTTTAGGGTTTATGAAGTACAAGAACAGTGCTGGATTCGAAATAGTCACATGAGTGGAAAGTGGACACAAAAGTCAGCTCGATTTACTTTCTGCTACAATGAAGGTTAACTATGCAATCATCTGTTTACACCAGGAAAGTCTGGAGGGAACTTGCCACTTCACTCCATTAAACTGTGTACATTATGCTCTAATGACAGGGTTACAGCAATTCGAATGAACAAGGATCCATCAAAGATAAGGTTCTTCTCAATCTGTCAAGAAATAGCAAAAACAGGACAGAAAAAAAAGTTTGTAAAATTGATTATGACAATTTTGTGTGAAATGAGGTGCATTTTGTAGTTCTTAATCAGCATAGATCATTATTGCAACCGTTCGACTCATTGGCTGAATGGTCAGCGTACTGGCCTTCGGTTCGGAGGGTCCCCGGTTCGGTTCGATTCACGGCTGGGTCGGGGATTTTACCTTCATTGGTTAATTCCAATGGCCCGGGGGATGGGTGTCTGTGCTGTCCCCAACATCCCTGCAACTCACACACCACACATAACACTATCCTCCACCACAATAACACGCAGTTACCTACACAAGGCAGATGCCGCCCACACTCATCGGAGGGCCTGCCTTACAAGGGCTGCTGCACTTGACTAGAAACATCCACACGAAATTATTATTAATTATTATTATTATTATTATTATTATTGCAACCAAGTTAACCAATTTCAATGTTTGTAATACAAGACTGTATATTATTTTAATGTAGTTTATTTTATAATAAAGTTTGCTTTTCAGATTTCAAACTTAAATAATATATGTTCGTGTATTAGTATATGAAGAGCACCAAACCATAACACAGGAAGTGTCACCCGTAGTCGAAACTGAGTTAATAGTGTTACGTGCCATCCCTGTGGTAGCCCCTTTCGGTACTTCCTGAAAGGGGTTAGCAAGTCACACGATCGGGGAGGTCCCAGCCGGCCTGGCCTTTCCACGCATTGTTCTCTTCTGCTGGTTTCCCCGCAAGTTTCTGGGAAACGCAGCAAGATTGTTCTGTCTTTAGCCACATCATCTGAGCTATAAAAAGGAGGCTAGCCACAGACAGTAAGTCAGCGTTAGTCAGTGTGGGACTCCGTGGTGGAGTCGGTATTGGACTTTGTGTGCTGGTGTTTGGTGGCTGGGCTGAGGACGATAGTAGCGTTGGCTGTTGCTGGTGTCTCATCGGATTCTTAACAAGGAGTGGTTTTTGGGTTGGGAGTGTAGAGTGAGTAGTTTAACTGAAAACAGTGCATATGGGACAGAAGACTTGCAGTACTTCATGTGTATAATTGGAAGAGCGTTAATGGTCGTTTTGTGAGGAGTAAAGTCCTACTGTTTAGCACTGTTGAACTATTGCTGTTTAGTTTTTCACTGTATGCGACTGAATTACTGGAGTCGAACCAAGGGGCAGTCATCGTGTGTTGTGTGGCCGGCAGCCCTGAGTTCAAAACTAGCTATTTACAAGCAGCTGCTGTACGGGGTGACTTGACTTGTAAGCAAAAGTGAAAGGCCTGTCAATCAGGATTAAAGCTCAGAGGTAGTATCGAGTTGGACCGCCCACTGTGTGAGAAGAGCAGAGACTTGTAAACAGCCAGCATTTAGTAAGTGTGGTCAGTCATGGTTGAATATAATTGTGCATGTGTATATGTGTGTGTACATTTATTGGGTCATCCTGAAATAAATTAGAGTAATAAAATACACTGTGTTTTATTTGTAACAATAAAGAAACTGGGTTGTATGTTCTGTTAGACACTTGCTATTGTTGCAAGAATTGAATGTGACAACTAGTAGCACTCCAGTAGTAAGAAATGAAATGTGCCTACCATAATGTTGCACATGCTGCACAAGATTCTGGCCCATCATGATGTGTTTGCAGCAATGTCAGATCATGAGGAGCAGCACACAACTTGCACAAGTAGAAAAAGACGTAAAAATGAATCTAAGTGGAAGAAGTGTGTACAGAAAAGGAACAGAAACTCTGGTTTGTTATATTTAAATAGTAGCTGTTGCCCACTGCTTCGCTTGCGAGGATTTCGTAAGTTGATAAAAATGAATTGTTCCTCAGTACTGCACTAAGACATTATCTGAAAACCCCCAAGTACAAAAACTCCGCGAAAAATTGCATTTCATTTACGCCAGAACCTCTTTGTAAACCACGTTTGTGGCATTGCCTTTTGGGGCTAAGATGACCAAGCTACTGGCAGAGCTAAACCTGGAACATGCGACATGGAATTCTACATGTGAGAAACATTAAAAAAAGGAGATTACAAATACAAATTTTCATGCCTGTAACATGGTAAGTTATGTGATATAGTGTAGATGTACAAATTTAAAAAATTGCCCCACTCTTTGGCTGAGAGTTCATCGTTGAGGCCTTCGGTTCACAGAGTTTCTGTTTCGATTCCGGACTGGATCGGATATTTTAATCCCATGTGATTAATTCTTCTGGCTTGAGGACAGGTTGTTTGTGTTTGTCCCAACACTCTCCTCTTCAAATTCACTCAACACACCACATAACTACAACAGGAATACATAGTAGTAATTAAATCCCTACATATAGGGTTGACGTCAGGAAGAGCATCCAGTCGTAAAACAGCATTAAATCCCCATGTGTGACACAGTTCGCACTTGCGACCCCACAGGTGTGCGAAAACCGGTAGAAGAGAAGATACTCATTTTAAAATATCACCCGCTTTTTAAAAAAAATTCACCCCCTTAAGTGGATTTTCCAGAAAAAGTGTGTTCACTTATTTTGAAAAGAGATTCCAAGTACGGCCTACCAATTTTAACGTCTGTAACATCTTCCATTTCTGAAATATATGTATCCTCATATAAAGAATTCAACTCCTTCCTCACTTCTTTTCAACCCGCATCCCTTAAGTGGATTTTCTGAAAACAAACATTTGTGTTCTTTTATTTTAAAGGATATTCCAAATACCAAATTTTATATCTGTAACATGTTAGGTTTTTGTGATATATTGTAGATAATCTCGCTGCTGTAAGCATACTGGAGTTGATGATGCCATGGTTACGGCAGTTCATTTCTTTATCCGATTCCTAGAGCAGGGGTAGCGTGGTGCCAATATCTCAATAACGGTTGGTTTCAGGGCCTTAAAACAGGGTTTTCGGGCCCATAGGGCTTTCCGAGTTTTGTTCTTTGCGTCAAGGGGCTTAAAACGAGCCTTGTCTCATCCTTGTATGACAAATTTGATATTTCGCCTATATTAGCCTAGTATTTTTATATCTCCCCATGTCGCCACCCCCCTCGAATTGTTTTGAAAATAAAATATAGCCTATAGCACTCACGGATAATGTGCCTTTCTATTAATGAAAGAATTTTTAGAATCGGTCCAGTAGTTCCTGAGATTAGCCATTACATACAAACAAACTTTACCTCTTCATATATTGGTATAGATGAAAACCGTACAAGTGGACCAGAAATCCGAACCAACATAGATGAAAACTGTTTTCTTAATCTATTATGACTGGTATGTCATCTTGTTGCCATTATTGAATAGTATTTCTTCTACTAGTTTTTATTAATCGATTAACTAGTGTTGTGACTGATGGTATTTTAATAGGTATTTTCAGCATTTAAAACTTAAAACACAGCCAAAGACAGAACTTTTAGGTATATAATACCAACATCTGCTACATGTAAAATGCAGGTATGACTAACAAATTTTGTCAAACCTTCATTGTCACCAAGAGAAGAGAACAAAATTTGATGTTAGGGAGTATGGATGCGTATGACAATCTTACCTCACCAGAAAGTGATGGGAAATGGAAAGAAAAATTATAGAGTATATCATTTCTATCCTCTCATGGAAAAGTCATTACTCGAGACATGACAATCTGAGTAAAACGTATCTTTCACATGATCTAAATACCAGAAAAATGTATTGCGGACTTACAGATTCAATGAAACCCCTCCTGTTTCTCCTCAGTGGTTTCATGAGATAATCAACAGTGAATTTAATCTTTCTTTTGTCTAGCCAAGGTCAGATACATGTTCTGTGTGCAACTCCAAAAACGTTGACATACGAGCCAATAAGGACCAATTGCCAAAATGCCACTGAGAAATCGCTAGAACTTCAGCAATGTCAAGAAGAAGCTGCTTGACAGTGCATGTCGAGTGATAAGTGTTAACTCAAAACTTCCTACTTGAAACATTTGAGTACTATCATTATTTGATTTACAGCAACATATGGTGGTGGTGATTTTTGTTTTAAGAGCAAGTACAACTAGGTAATCATCCTCTCTGAACAAATTAAATGGAAAAGAAATTTAACATACATACATTATCATTATAGACTGTTATGCCTTTCAGCGTTCAGTCTGCAAGCCTCTGAGAATTTACTAAACGTCGCCACAATCCTCGATTTGCAACTAGTGATGTGGCCTCATTTAGTTCTATACCTCTTATCTTTAAATCATTAGAAACTGAGTCTAACCATCATCGACTTGATCTCCCTCTACTTCTCTTACCCTCCATAGCAGAGTCCATTATTCTCCTAGGTAACCTATCCTCCTCCATTTGCCTCAAATGACCCCACCACCGAAGTTGGTTTATGCGTACAGCTTCATCCATCGAGTTCATTCCTAAATTAGCCTTTATCTCCTCATTCCGAGTACCCTCCTGCCATTGTTCCCACCTGTTTGTACCAGCAATCATCCTTGCTACTTTCATGTCTGTTACTTCTATCTTATGAATAAGATATCCTGAGTCCACTCAACTTTCGCTCCCGTAAAGCAAAGTTGGTCTGAAAACAGACCGATGTAAAGATAGTTTCGCCTGGGAGCTGACTTCCTTCTTACAGAATACTGCTGATCGCAACTGCGAGCTCACTGCATTAGCTTTAGTACACCTTGATTCAATCTCACTTACTATATTACCAACCTAGGAGAACACAGAACCTAAATACTTGAAATTATCGACCTGTTCTAGCTTTGTATCACCAATCTGACATTCAGTTTCGTTGAATTTCTTACCTACTGACATCAATTTAGTCTTCGACAGGCTAATTTTCATACCATACTCATTGCACCTATTTTCAAGTTCCAAGGTATTAGACTGCAGGCTTTCGGCACAGTCTGCCATTAAGATCAAGTCTTCAGCATAGGCTAAACTGCTTACTACATTTCCACCTAACTGAATCCCTCCCTGCCATTTTATACCTTTCAGCAGATGATCCACGTAAACTACGAACAGCAGAGGTGAAAGATTACAGCCCTGTCTAACTCCTGTAAGTACCCTGAACCAAGAACTCATTCTACCATCAATTCTCACTGAAGCCCAATTGTCAACTTAAATGCCTTTGATTGATTTTAATAATCAACCTTTAATTTCATAGAATCCCGGTGTGGTGAACATCTTTTCCCTCAGTACTCTGTCATATGCTTTCTCTAGATCTACGAAACATAAACACAACTGCCTATTCCTTTCGTAGCATTTTTCAATTACCTGCGCATACTGAAAATCTGATACTGACAGCCCCTCCGTGATCTGAAACCACACTGGTTTTCATCCAACTTTCTCTCAACGACTGATCGCACCCTTCCTTCCAAGATGCCAGTGAATACTTTGCCTGGTATACTAATCAATGAGATACCTCGATAATTGTTGCAATCCTTCCTGTTCCCTTGCTTACAGACAGGTGCAATTACTGCTTTTGTCCAATCTGAAGTTACCTTACCAACACTCCACACTAATTTTACTACTCATGAAGCCATTTCATCCCTGCCTTCCCACTATACTTCACCATTTCAGGTCTAATTTCATCTATTCCTGCTGCCTTATGACAATGGAGTTTATTTACCATCCTTTCCATTTCCTCAAGCAATTTAAGAAATTTAAAAATAAAACAAAATTATTCATTCAAGGAATGAATTAGGAAATGAAGTACAAAATGAAACAAAAAATTATTGAACTAAGCCGAAAAATTACTAATGAATCAAAAGGGAATGTACCGAGCTCGATAGCTCCAGTCGCTTAAGTGCGGCCAGTATCCAGTAATCGGGAGATAGTGGGTTCGAGCCCCACTGTCGGCAGCCCTGAAGATGGTTTTCCGTAGTTTCCCATTTTCACACCAGGCAAATGCCGGGGCTGTACCTTAATTAAGGCCACGGCCGCTTCCTTCGCATTCCTAGGCCTTTCCTATCCCGTCGTCGCCATAAGACATATCTGTGTCGGTGCGACGTAAAGCAAAAAAAAAAAAAAGGGAATGTGCGTTCTCTGAGTGACAGTACACTTGTAATTTACATGCCTTGAATAATCCATTGTCGCACAGAAATTGGATGACGAGATCAGCAGTAGACCAGTCATCGGCTAATATGCGTTCGAGTGTTTCCTGTAGGCTGAGACTCTGTCTTAGGCCAGAGAGATCGGTGCACTCTGTGAGGATGTGGACCGCGATGAAGTCGGCACCACAAGAACACACTGGGGGGGGGTCTTCCCTCTTAAAGAGCGTGTCGATCGTCCATGACCTATCTTCAGCCTACACAATACTATGGCCTCTCTCATTGAAGACCGGAAAGAGGACTGCCACACGGAGGTTGTCTTCGTAATTGCTCTCAGCTTGTTGGGAGTCCAGATAGGTAGCCACTCTTGATTCCCAGGAAGCCAAGATTGTTAGACGTAGCTGAGAACAAATATCTTTAGCAGGTACATTAACAGGTCTTAGAGGTAAAAGTACCGCTTCTTTTGTAGCTTTATCCGCAAGTTCATTTCCCTCAAACCCAACGAGGCTTGGAAGCCACGCAAAAGTGATTCTGATGCCAGCTTCACTTAACCTGGCTAGGTCATGAATCTGCTGCACCAGTGGGTGTTGTGAGAAACAGGTTTCAATAGATTGCAGAGCTTAACAAATCTGTACACATAAGAAAATGGTTTCTTTAGTCACCCAATGCAAACTGCAGAGCTTCTAAGATGGTGTAAAGCTCCGCAGTATACACACTACATACACTAGGAAGCAAGATCTTCGTGCTCATATCATTGGTGAAAAAAGAGCAACCAACATTTTCTCTGATTTTAGAACCATCCGTGAGAATATATCTCGTGGCCGGATACTGGTGAACGAAGTCCTGGAAATACCTCCGATAAACGGAGGAATTTGTGTTCACTTTGGGTCCACGGAGTAGATCTAGACATATATCCGGTCGCGGAACCAACCACGGAGGTACCTCGCTAAAAGTCTGTTCAAGACAACCACTGATACCTATATTTAAATCACGACACAAGCTATCAATTTGAAACCTGACCGGTCATGTGGCATTTGGCTGGTCTTGGTACCTCTGGCGGTACTGGGTACTAAAGATCCATTGACAGCTGGAATGTAGCAGCATTTCATGAATTTTGGTAGCATACGTGAGGAGTAACTGCTGCCTCCTTATTCATAAAGATGGAACTCCCACTTCAGCGAGTAGGCTGGAAATGGGGCTAGTACAGAAAAGCTCCCGTTGCCAGCCTAATTCCACTACGGTGAACACTGTTTAAAAGGCTCAGCGTAGATTTTGATGCTGAGCCATAAGCCACACTACCATAGTCCATTCGGGGGAGCACTGTTGCTGTGTAGAAACATAGCAGCACCGCAAGGTCAGCCGCTGAGAAACTTAAGCATAGTAAGTCTCATCATGCAAGAAACCTTCAACTGACGGATGTGGGGCTGCCCCATTAGTCTCTTATCACAATCGACACCGAGGAAGCTGCAGGTATCTACCACTGGTAAGACACTGTTTCGCAAGCGGAGCTCTGGTTCTGGATGCACAAGCTGTCATCGACAGACGTGTACAACTGAGGTTTTTGCCACTGAAAATAAAAAAAATCATGTTGCAGGGCCCATCTGTCGACGCGGTTAATAACTTGCTGTAGCTGTCTCAGCAAACGCCACCCTTCCGGAGCTGTAATGTAGAGCTAATCGTCTATATAGAGCAACAGATGTATGTAACCATGTTAACGCATTCACAAATGTATTGTAGCAGACGACTAGCATGTATGAACTTGGGTATTCACTTAGAAGATGAAAACAAGAGCTATAAGAACTAATGGAATGAAACTGAAGGGGTTCGTGGTTCTGATGAAATTCTACATGATTCTATCATGAAACACCTTACCACTAACAAAAAAGGAGCTTGTGTTGTGGTGCAACTGTAGTGATCAAAATAAGAACCAAATTGTTTTGAGAATGCTTCTAACTGTAATTGGAAAAGGACGATTTGATAAAAATTATAAGTACCGTATAATCCCGAATAACACCCACCACCGAATAAGAGCCGCACCCCAAATTTGAGACGGCAAAATACAGAAAAAAATAAAAAATCAAATAATTTACATACCTATTAAATTTTTTTCAAATATACCACAAATATACATTCAAACATCTTACAATTAATAAAATCATCACAAAAATCGTAAATAAAATCGGTCCAATACTCAGATCATTCACAATTCACCATTGTCGTCTGAAGTTTCACCATATGAACTTTCGTCGCTGGCATCTTTCCACAAATAGTCGTCCACACTGCCGTCCACTGAATTTGAAATTCTACATTTCTTAAAGCTTTTGGACACTAGATCGTGGGGAATGCGCACCCATGTGGTCTTGATCCAGCTGCATATTAGTCCCACTTCAGGCCTCTTCACTTGTCTGGTTGGTGTTAACGCGTGCTCACCATCAGACATCCATTCGGTGTACAACTGTTTCATTGCAGTTTTGAAAGACCGGTTCACGCACACATCCAACGGCTGTAAAATAGAAGTGAGTCCTCCGGGAATTATTGCAAGATCGGTTTTTCATTTCCTCATCATATCTTTTACGGCGTCAGTTGTATGTCCTTGGTAACTGTCCAACACAACCATGTTTCGTTTTTGTAACAAAGCTCCTGGGGCGACGTTGCCAAACGCACTTCACCCAGTCCTCGACTAACGCACTGTCCATCCAGCCGGACTCATGTTCTAACAATAACACCGAACGATAAGTTTCCTTTCGGAAGCGTTTTCCTTTTCAGAACCAAATTTGGAGGGAGGTTGGTTCCATACATGAATACGTACAACATTACCATGCATCATTGCTTTTCGTTACCACCTGTTCTGATGGTTACACTTTTAGAACCCTTCGTATCCACTGTAATTTCCAACAGCATTTCAAAATAGACAAGTGTCTGGTCAGCATTCCCAATTCGCGACAGCAAATAAGAATTTTGCTTCCTCAAATGAATGTGATGCTGAAAGGCCGTTAATTTTTCTTCATACGCCCCAGAGAGACGTTGTGAAACAGACATACGTCTCCGAATGCACAACTATCCCTTTCTCCAATAAAAGTTTCAGATCCATCCGCGGCTTGCAGTAAAACCATGTGTTTCGAGATCTCTAGTGCTTTCAATTGACACATTTCACTAGAAACACTATATACTAACACATGTTTCTCTATCACAAATTTGTGCTCCTTGCGGCACAGTTTTAATTACTTTGGGCTATAATTTAGCAGACTTGTCAAAAATACCTGTATACTTAGTAGTAACTATGGGTTTTGCAGTCAAGTATAAACTATTGGAGATATATATTTTTCAGTTTTTACATTATTCATGCAATGGGAAAAACCTACTTTGGTGCTATTTTAGGTAATAATAATAATAACCGTATGGCCTCAGCTACCGTCTGCAGACATTTCGATTTGATGCCATCTGGCTGTCTGCTCGTCAATTTCGACGTTACGTTTTACTCTAGGCCCACTAGATGGCAGACAGAGTAAACCGGATCTCTCTTGGGCGTCTATGGCTGAGATTTAATTTAATTAATTTTGTCGGGTAAATACCAAATGTATCACCAGAGATCTTTTACATGCAGACATCGTACGACATGGAGTGTCGAGTGGACTTTTTTCCGCCCTTCAAAAATCCGACTACCTCAGCCAGGTTTGAACCCGCTATCTTGGGATCCGGAGGCCGACACTCTACCACGGATCCACAGAGGCAGCTGCTATTTTAGGTGCAAAAATATGAAGAAATATTCAACTGACCATTTAGAAAAGAGCAACAGCAATAAATATCTGTGTGTGACACTTGACAAAAAATTGAATTGGAAAAACCAAGTAAGGAAAACATCTTAAAAACGCGAATACTGTATTTACACGACTAATCCCCATATAGTTTTTTTTTTTAATGAGGCACGAAATTGGGGTGCAGGTTTCACTAGGCTGAGATTTTGGGGAACATATACTTCCACTGACAGACATGAATAAGGTTGGAGCTATGCTAAAATAATGGCAACCTTTGGTAAATTTAGTATAATTCATTCAAAAGAAAAATCAAAGAAATTAACTTGACACCAACATACAATAATTACGATCAAAAAATCATGACATAAACACGAATAGAAATGTACTTAAATTCATCTCCCAAATGTCTGGAATTCAATATATATGTGCACTCGAAACTACAAACATAATTAACCGTTGAATATTTGATCACTTAGCCGCCTGATTGAATTATTTCTCATCACAATCTGCCTATCATCGATAAGTCCCTATCCACCCCGCGCAGATGTTTTAGGGGAGTACTACAGTTTTACCTAATCTACAATACTGTACATCCTGAGTGAATCGTTATCTTATCAGCTACACATGCAACATCAAATAAACATGGATTTCAACACTCGCGTGGATTTCATTTACCACACACAATTATTCACAAAGCAACGAATCACAACCCAATTTAAAACAAATCAAAACACACAGATCCTTAAGAATATAATGCCACTCCGTTATCGCAAAAACCTCTCACGTACACTCTCATTCAACATTAAGCTGATCTCCATTCATGCCAACAAAAACTAATAATCATGGCAGAAACTAAACAAACCTACTTCAATCTTACGTTCTTGCAGTTATTACCTGGTCTAAAATGCTTGGTTGTGGAAACCGATAACTTATACTCATAAGTAGTGCGGTGCTAACATTATCATCATATAGGCCTCTGCAAATCTGACACTCCTTGGGATCCATATAAATACCTTCGCTGTCCAGCTGGCATATAACATCAGCCGATAGCAATTACCAATATCATACATCTTCCGCCTTACACGGACAGGAATTCAAATACGTTCACTTCACAGGGCACTCGCCTGCACATACACCTGGAGAACGATGCTCCGTAATAACACACATGTAGTCCCAAGGCTGGTCAACCTTCTCATACCATTCTATCTCAATGGCGTCTCTGAAAATTCCTATCTTATCATTTATTATCAAATGCGCACTCTCAATAACATTGCCTGTTTGCAGATGATGTTTATTTAACTAAAAAAAGACTCTATGTAATTTTCCGTCCCCATGCTAACTTCAACCACACTCACCACTCACAATGATACCAATTTTTATCTCATATCAACTGCATACGGTAATTCTTGAAATCATCATCATCATCATCATCATCAATGTCCCAATCTAGTTGCCCGGGTGTGGTTAACAAGCCTCATCCACTCCTTTCTGACCTTCCACTTTTCCTGCTCCATTACTTCCGCCACATCCAATCCAGCTTCTCTAATGTCCTTCCAAATCTGATCCATCCACCTTCTTCTCAGTCTTCCAACTGGTCATTTTCCCTTAACTTCTCTTTTCAATTCCCTTCTTGAAATACCCTCCCTTTATCAACTGCACAATCGTAACATTTTCTTTCCATGATTAATAAACTAACCAGACTATTCTAGCCATGATACAATGCATAACTAATAACTAGAGCCCAGATTTCCATGCAAATGCATGTTTTTAAGTAAGCTGGTTACACTTCTCAAACTTTGCAGATATTCGTTTTATGGCTTAACGATTCCAAATAACTGTTTTTTGTGCATCTTTGCATGTTTTGGCCTTTCTAGGAGAAAATTCATGCATAATGCATATTTTGAAGATTTTGGATTAAACTGCGAATATTTGGACCTTTATATTACATAGCATGAATTTTCTTCTGACTTTAGTGCATATATAATATTAACTTGCATGATAGTGTCTTTTATGAAAGTTGGTGTGCAGAATTTGGGGCTATTTTTCCAAGTTATACAGTATACCTACAACTGAGAGACGGAGAGAATGTATTCCTGGAATTCTATGTGACAAAGTTAGTACATACGGCAGAGGTTCTATAATCTAACTAACCAAGCAATTTCTTATATGTTTGAGTAAATATTGACGTAAGCCGGAAGTCCCCACGTCGATCTCTGTAATTCTTAAGAATAAGGTGTCCCAGTTATATATTGCTATAAATTGAACATTAAATTGTGTATTACTCATTGACGGCTCATTTGTTTTACCTCTTGTATCACACTTCTGTGACGCCACGTTACTGAGATAGCAGTCCCGCTCCATGCTGGCCTTTGATCAGAGGGGTTTCAGGTTCGATTCCTGGCAGGGTCAGGAATTTTAACCATCATTGGTTAATTTCGCTGGCACGGGAGCTGGATGTATGTGTCGTCTTCATCTTCATTTCATTCTCATCACGATGCGCAGGTCGCCTACGGGTATCAAATCAAAAGACCTGCACCTGGCGAGGCCAACATGACCTTGGACACTCCCGGTACTAAAAGCCATACGCTATTTCATTTACTCACACACTGAACCATCTTCCGTTGTTATCCTGGAATGTCCTACTCAGAATTCTCACTTATCACAAGTCTTTGTTATCGCAGCAGGCAATTGTTACCAGTTATTGAGGACATTCAAAAGTGTCTGCAATCATCGCACGGAGAAGTAGCTGCGACATCAGAGATACTGCAGGTCGAACGAAGTGATCCGTTCAAATCCTCAAGCTCAAATCGTCAAGCTTATATAAGACGTATTGTGCCAAAAATTCAAAAGACGCACAATTTGTCCCAAATGTCTTCATTTAAGTGTGCACCCATCACTTCTAGTGACGTAGAAAGATCACTTTCTGTGTTTTAAGAATATGCTGACAGATAAAAGGATGAGTTTAAATTAAGACGATTTGGAGAAATTACTGTAGCTGTGCAATGTTTCAAAAGAAACTGAATTTTGATAGTGCATATTTTATGGTTTATTGTGCATGTTTTGCCATATTACAGTGCATGAATGCATGCATATTTTGAGATTTTATAGTGCATGGAAATCCGGACTCTCCTAATAACTTTCTCTAAGCAACGTTGTCTCTGAAATAATAATCACATAATACCTAATCACTTCTATATATAACTCGACTCTTTCATACTAACACCAATTCACTCATGCGTACTACCCTGTATGCATGCATTATAATCAACATTCTCTACGGCTTGCATTATATTCCATCCCATGTATGTCTCTGATTTCATCCCTTGACTCCCATAACATTTAAATCTTTACTTCCCTGTATTTACATGTATAACTTAATTCAAGTGGTCCCCATGCATTTAAACTAAAACCACTCATCATAACACAAGATGAAATGAAATAAAATAATTCAGTTTACCTTTCTTTAAAAATCCGTATCATTTACTGTACCATAAAACTATGGTTTTCCAAATCTTCATAGTCATAAAAACCCTACTGTCTAATATTTACAAAATAATATGTTCCCTCTAAAACATATACGTGAGTTTGTACATGCTAATAGTTTGTTCTACTCATCCTTCAGCCGTCATCTCTCCTCCAGCGTAGGGTATCATTCCCTACTGCTTCTACTCCATCATGATGACATCGCTGGTTCCCACTGGATCAACTACTCCTTGGATGCTGGGCTGGACCATGACGTCTCCTGTTCAGGATACGACGCTGCTACTGCTGCGGTCCCTCGCTGATTTGACCGGACTCGTACTGGTTGCACGAATAGCCAGTAATCGTAGGTTATGATTTGTATGTAGGCAACCCTAATTGTTATCAGATTCCCCTTGATTTGATATTTAACAAGAACTGATGATGACTCCAAGGGAGTCGAAACCAGTCTTTGCCCAATAAATTTAATATATTTTACAATGTGTTGAATGGTGGAACATCCCTCAAACTCTATTATATTAGCCAGGTAATCTCATCACAGTCTGTAATGTCACTTGGACTTCAATTATTATATAACCTTTGACTTAAGAAGTTATTAATCATTATGACTGGCTATCGTGATCTAATATATCTTTGTGGATTGTGTTTCTATCACTACTTCCTACTGTCTTTCTAATGTTTATCTTCACTCGTGAACACCGTTCGCGGATGCCCATCAGAAACTCCTAGACTTCAGTTTCGTTTCTGTAAAGCGACGGTCTTCAATACTCGGCCGCACACGTAATATACCTTGCTCATGTCAATTATACTGATATATCCTCCACACCTGTTCACTGCTTCTAATACCTCACGATTACACCGTGTCCCTTCTGAATTATCTTTACACGAGCTGTGCATATACTTTAATATTGTTTTCATTTTTAAATGATTCCCGAATGACATTCTCCGTACAGCATAAAATAATTCTAGGTCAGCTTCTGAGAATAAGTTTGGTACTGAGTTCAAAACTCGCTTAAGACTGAGTCAGTAACTGTCTCTGCGAACGCTACACACGCATGAATTAACAACTATTAAGAAATGAGACTGACAAATTTCAATGTCACTAAATTCAGAATGTCTCTACTGATACGAACTGAATCTCTCTGCGAATACGAACTGAATGTCTCCCAATAACACTGAATGTCCAAGAATACCACGATTCTGTCTTTTTAAAAACTCTTTTTCGTAACTTCCCCTCTATCTGGCTTCTATGCGTCCTCCAATCGCATCCATTCTCGTTCCTTTGAGCCCATCTTATTGGTTGATAACTCTGGCGATGGTATCCCCATTCTTCTCAAGCTCAACTTTTCATTCATTCCGTTGTGCCATATATATATCCAATCCCGTCGTTGACTTGTCGCCTCCACCCCGTCATGGGGTGTGTGTGTCGAATGGCTTAATTTTTCACATAGTGCAGTTTTACAATCCTTATTCGACCCATCTTAAATTTTCTTAAAGAAACCCTTCCTGACAAAACACTCCTTTCAAAACACCCCTCTTTTTTTTCTCTAAAACATTGTCTTCTCAGCACGAACGAACCCTGGGCTGTTTCTCGCTGTCTCGGCATTTTCTAAAGAACCCTGTCCCATGCCGTAGAGTTTTATAGCCACGTTGTCAATGCTCGACAAAGCTTCAACTTTCTACTGTTGACCCCCCCTGGTCTGGCCCCTCAAAGTCCTTGGGTCTCGTTACTTTCAATTACACCAAGTATCCTTTACAATTATTCTATTCCCATTCCTCAATATATATAAATTTATATTTTCATGAGCGTGTCAGCATGGGCACAATATGTCATATTTATACAGAAAACAATTCAGACTTTTAATTCAAAACTGCCTTTACATTTAAAAACATAGTTTTTACAAAGTAATTTAAATTAAAATTTTCTCGGCGGCATGATAGAACGCGCCTTCTGGCACGTGCAGGTATAGCTTTCTGCACTTTCACTCGCTTCGGTGTATCTATAGTGTGTTTCATAGCTGTTAAGTTTGAGTGAAATCGCAATTCATTAGTATTCAGTGTTTTAAGGAACGCCATAATATCACACAGCAGGCAGAAACAGAATCCGCGAATACTGGCGATGTCAACCGTTGGCGAAAAAACGTGGCTCATAATTAAGGTTTTAAAGGAGATTGGGTCACTGTACTGTGTTGCAATACTGACGGAAGCTAAAGACTTCCTCTCCTCGTCATAGGAATGTTCAATAAGCCACAGTATTTTAAGGACATCGGGTACTTTCCGTGCAAGTACAAGGGATCTAAAATGCATTCAGTACAGTAATCCAGTGAATAAAGCACTCGTACAGGGAAGCCAGCATAGAATAAAGCACCTGCACAGGGAAGCCAGCACAGATTTCTCGTCTTTGAATCGTTTAAAAAAAATTTGGTTGCATGATGTTATGTTTGCCAGTGAGTTAAACGATGATGCTTGTTGTTTAAAGGGGCCCAACATCTAGGTCTTCAGCCTCTAACGGTACGAAATGTAATGACAATTTAAAAGTCCAAATTTCTCCACTGACCAGAATTCCAAACATGAGGACGAAAAATGAATGGATGGATATGAATTTGAAACAATCAGTGGATCCGACCCGCAATGCCCCACCTTCCCAGAAACTAGTGTTAAACAATAGTATTACTGACCAAGGGACTGCTTCTAAAGCACAATACTGAATCAATGATGCTTGAAGAATAAAGGGGTCCAATATCCAGGTCATCAGCCCCTCATAATGGTACTTATCGCTAGGAAAGTAGAAACATGGTATTTGTCATATTGCGGTACTAATCTAAAGTAACGTAGACTCCCGGTATTCCACACATTAGGGTACTACTCTCAGGCAATGTAATGCGCACATGTAACACAGACCTATGGTGTTTCTCACATTGTGGTGCCATTTACAGGCAATGAAAACCTATGGAGTTCCTCACATAAGTGTACTCACCACAGGGACTTGTACTATCCCGTGATGTTCCCCACATAGAGGGTACTAATCATAGGCAAAGCAGAATCATGGTGTCGCTCATATAGTGGTACTAATCACAGGTACTGTAAAACCCAGCCAAAAGCACACACTGTTGCTACTAATCACAAACCTATTGTGTACATAACATAGTGGTACTACGCGCAAGTAAAAGCGACCCATGGTGTTCCCTGCGTGATGATACTAATTACAAGTAGTCTCGTGGTTCTAATTCGATCAGCCCTTGGTCGCCCCTTTTAGTCGCCTCTTATGACAGTAAGGGAATACCGTGGGTGTATTCTTTGTCTGAGTCGTCCACCCGCAGGGGGTAGTGAGTTAAATAATTGCATTATTTGAATACTGAAAATGCACCTTGTTGGATACATTTTGGAAATAGTTTTTTTCCATGGTATTTTAAAGGTTTAAACTGTAAATCAATGTTAATTGCATGCAGTAACGGGTCTTAGAATATTCTGTGATGCATCAAGGGTTGGCATTTCTGAATTACAAGTTGGCAGTTAATTCAAAGTCACATTCTTGCATTTACAACTTCAAATTAACGAGGTTTTACTGTATCGCAAAAATAACAAACGAGTTCACAGGTGTGTCTGTTTCAAGTGTTTACATTGCACGAAAAGAATTATCCACCAATGGCCATGTTACTCTCCGAGTAAAAAGAGAATGTGTGTGAGAAGTGTTTTAGACGTGGAGTGTGACCAATTTAGAAGTGCAGTAATTTAGGAGAGGATTCTAGTGATGCAAGGTACAAAGAATCTTCCAATCTACAGCGAATCGATCCTATTGCAAGTTCAGATTAATGAAATACCTGTCACGTATGAAGGCCTACTTGCTAATTTTCATGGCAAATATATTTTATAGCAGTGATTGAATTTTTATCATCTCAAATATGTTCTGGCAAAGTAGCTATATCTGTCATGTTCATATTTGCGCAAAGACCACACGGAACTCTAGGAGTGATATGAAATGTTTGTTTATGCCTACATTACTCTTTCGCTGGAAGGAATTTTAGTTCATATGAATTTTTTTTAAATTATCCTTCTTAAAATTAGGGTGCAGGGATCATTCACGTAAATACAATAAAGGGATTAGCTTGATGAAGAGACTAGCAGCCACTAAATGGGGATATACACAAGACACACTCAACATCACCTATAGCACATATGTAAAACCTATAATTAAATATGGAAGTGAGATAATAGTCACAGGAAATAAAACATGTTTAGAAAACTGGAAAGAACACAATCAAAAGCCTTAAGATTAATACCAAGAGCAGTTGAAACAACATCAATCACATCACTATAGCTATATACATCTGACCCAAGAATATGAAGAGAAATACTAAAACAAGCTGTAATAAACTTAGTTCAAATGGAAGCATCACAAAAAGCAAACTGGATACACAAAATAAGACACAATGAACGACTAAAAACCCAAGAAACACATATAACAGCTAGTTGAAATATTTTAAAAGCACTAAGTATACCATCCAAAATTGAAACCACCCCTGAACAATAAGCTCATAGGACTATACCTCAATAGAAACCAACCCATCTCTACCAAATAATTTAAAAAAAAGAAAAGAAAAGATTGTATCCCAGTAATGCCGAGAAGCTCAGCACTTAGTATGCTAAACGAAGAATATCCGGAAGATCAGTGGTTAAGAGTCTTTACAGACAGCTCACAAATACATGACAGAGGAGCAGGTGCTGGAGTTTTCTGCCAATTATTCTCACAATATGCTCTAGTAGGTAGATATCATAACTTCGATGAAGAAATAGAAGCCATCTAGCTTGCCCTACAAAATCTGATTCATCTAAAAAAGCAGTCCTACTCACAGATTCACTAGCTGCCATACAAGCAGTATCCTCAAATATCAAACCCCATTCATCAAGAATTCATGACATTAAACATCTAGCATACTAACAAAATTAAAAACTTTAAAGAGAAACATCACTTTACACTAGATCCCTATACATGTAGGAAAAGAAGGCAACGAACTGGCAGATAAACTAGCAAAAATGGCGCTACTACCTACATGAGAACCAAACCTCTGGCAGCTAACTCAATCAAGAAGATAATCACGAATGAAACCCTTGAAAATTGGAAGAAAGAAACTACCCTCTTTACAACAATGAAGAGAGAGAAAAAGGACCCATGGGACAAAAATAAAAGCAAGCCGAGAAAAGAAGCAGTGGCGATCTTCAGATTGGAAACAGTACACAACTGCTTAGCTGCACATCTAGCTAGGATCAAAACATACATGACGGAAAAGTGTACCACGTGCAAAATTACTAGTTTAGTGACGGACTTGAAACACCTACTTCAGTGCAAAGGACTTAAACCCAACAAAAACAAGGCAATTTGCCAGCCCTATACTGGACAGCCAGAAACAATATGAAACAAGACTATTCCCTAATACATCTGTACTTTATTAATGTTATTTATATATTACTAGGGCTAGAGCACATCTGATATGGGTCCCAGCTCAGGGTTACGAGTGAAGACCTCAATGGCATCTACAGCGGAGAAGGTGGACTTCGGTACAGTGGAGATGGTGGAAGGGGCAAACCCATAGCATCTGTACTCCAGAGGAGCAGCTACAAAAGGCGTCTGTTTCCATGTTAGGGGCGGCCTAATTTTGAACCCGGCAGTAGGTATAAAATGCCTTTGGGTGTGGCGAACCCATCGTAACAATAGCCTATATGGACAAAGCAGATAGGGTGCCTCGGAAAAGGTTAGGGCGTCCCCTGCTAAAAGCGACGCGCAGCTCTTCAGGTGCTGGGGGAACTGTGAGAAATGGGCAACCAGCACCAAACTTCATCAAGATTGCAACAGCAAATGTCCTGACACTGACAGGAAAGACCGAGGAACTGGTTGACTTTATGAAAAAAAAGATACAGCCATACTTGGACTGTGCGAGACCAAGAAGAGGGGCACGGGAGAGATTCCTCTGAAAGAAGGATACAGGCTGTATTACAGCAGAGGACCTGCAGCAAGAAATTGAGTGGCCATCATACTTAGAAAAGAAATCCAAGAATATGTGGAATATACAAAATCCGTCAGCGATAGGATGGTGGTGATGAGACTCCACTTTGAAAATGGTGTGAAAGATCTATTTCAGTTGTATGCCCCACAAATGGGTTGCATAGATGAACATCTGGAGGACTTTTTAGAGGAAGTGGAGAGACAGAGAAGATAAGGAAGTGATATTGATGGGAGATGTAAATGCACAAGTTGGAATGGAAAGACAAGGAAAGGAAGATGTTGTAGGGCCCTTTGGATATGGAAAGGTAAACCCAGAAGGCGAGGTGTTGGAGGATGTTTGCATGAGGAACCAAATGATTGTTGGAAACACCTGGTTTAGGAAGAAGAACAGTCAGAAGATTACAAGGTATGGTTGGGGAGACAGAAGAACAAAGACCATGATTGATTATATAATCATAGAGAAAGAACCCCGGAAGAACCTTTTAGATGTTACAGCTATGCCTGAAGAAGCCTTTGGTGGAGATCATAGAGTTGTGGTAGGAAAATTGAAAGTGGGAAAGATTGAAAAACCCCCATTAAGAAGTGAGAGAAAAATTAAAGTATGGAAGTTGAAGGAGAAAAGCATACAAGAAGAATTTCAAAGGGAAATAATACCCTTGGTACCCAGGACGGAGGTGCTGAAGAGGAATGGAAAAGATTTAAGGAAGCACTGGTTGGATGTGCAGAAAAGGTATGTGGTAGAACATCAGGAAATGTGAAGGACAAAGAGACACACTGGTGGAATGATATGGTAAAGATTAAAGCGAAGGAAAAGAAAAGAGCATGGAAAGCATGGAAAATATCTAAAACTGAAGAAAGTAGAAGAAAATATGTGGAGGCAAAGAATTTGACCAAGAAAGTAGTGGAGGAAGAAAAGAGGAAGAGCTGGGCCTTATTCACACAAAAATTGAGAGATGATATGCAGGGCAGCAAGAAATTACTATATGATATCTTAAGAAACAAAAAGAGAGATCAAGTGGGGCCTTGCCGTGGTGGGGAGGCTTGCATATCCCAATGATGCAGATAGCCGAGCCGCAGGTGCAACCATATCGGATGGGTATCTGTTGAGAGACCAGACTAACTAATGGTTCATCGAAAGGGGGGTAGCAGCCTTTCGGTAGTTGCAAGGGCGGCAGTCTAGATGATTGACTGATACGGCCTTGTAATAATACTCAACATGGCTTAGCTGTGTTGATACTGCTACACGGCTGAAAGCAACGGGAAACTACAGCCGTAACTACCTCCCGAGGACATGCAGCTCTCTCTGTATGAATGATGTACTGATGATGGCTTCCTCCTGGGTAAAATATTCTGGAGGTAAACTAGTCCCCCATTCGGATCTCCAGGTGGGGACTATACGAGAGGGGGCGATCATCAGGAAGATGGATACCGACATTCTGCGAGTCGGAACGCGGAATGTTAGAAGTTTGAATCGTTGTGGTAGGTTAGAGAATCTGAAAAGGAAGATGGATAGGCTAAAGTTAGATGTAGTTGGTATAAGTGAAGTACGTTGGCAGGAAGAACAGGATTTTTGGTCAGGCGACTACAGAATTATCAACACAAAATCAAACAGGGGAAATGCAGGTGTTGGTTTAATAATGAATAAGAAAATAGGGCAGCGGGTAAGCTACTATGACCAGCATAGTGAAAGAATTGTCGTCGTCAAGATAGACACCAAACCAATGCCCACCACAATAGTGCAGGTCTATATGCCTACTAGTTCAGCGGATGATGAAGAAATTGAAAGAATATATGAGATAGAAGATTTAATACAATATGTAAAAGGTGATGAGAATCTAATTGTGATGGGAGACTGGAATGCAGTGGTAGGCCAAGGAAGAGAAGGTAGTATAGTAGGAGAATTTGGATTGGGACAAAGGAACGAAAGAGGAAGTCGGCTGGTTGAATTCTGCACTGAGCATAATTTAGTCCTTGCCAATACTTGGTTCAAACACCACAAACGACGGCTGTATACGTGGACGAGACCTGGAGACACTGGAAGGTATCAAATAGACTTCATTATGATTAAGCAGAGATTCAGAAACCAGGTGTTGGATTGCAAAACTTTCCCAGGAGCAGACGTGGACTCTGACCACAACTTGTTGGTCATGAAATGCCATCTGAAGTTGAAGAAATTGAAGAAAGGAAAGAATGCAAAAAAATGGGATCTAGAGAAGTTGAAAGAAAAGAGTGTGAGGGATCGCTTCAAGGAACATGTTGCACAAGGACTAAATGAAAAGGCTGAAGGAAACACTATAGAGGAAGAGTGGAGAGTCATGAAAAATTAAGTCAGTAGGGCTGCTGAAGAAATGTTAGGAAGGAAGAAAAGATCAACTAAGAATCAGTGGATAACTCAGGAGATACTAGACCTGATTGATGAACGACAAAAATACAAGAACGGTAGAAATGAAGAGGGCAGAAAAGAATACAGGTGATTAAAGAATCAAGTGGATAGAAAGTGCAAGGTAGCTAAGGAAGAATGGCTGAAGGAGAAGTGCAAGGATGTCGAAGGCTGTATGGTCCTGGGAAAGGAAATCTAGGTGCATGAATATTAAGAGCTCGGATGGAAAGCCACTTCTAGGGAAAGAAGACAAAGCAGAAAGATGGCAGGAGCATATCCAACAGTTGTATCAAGGTAAAGATGTAGATAATTTGGTTCTGGAACATGAAAAAGCTGTTGATGCAGATGAAATGCGAGACCCAATTTTGAGGTCAGAGTTTGCTAGTTGTTTTACGTCGCAACGACACAGATAGGTCTTACAGCGACGATGGGACAGGAAAGGGCTAGGAGTGGGAAGGAAGCGGCCGTGGCCTTAATTAAGGTACAGCCCCAGCATTTGCCTGGTGTGAAAATGGGAAACCACGGAAAACCATTTTCAGGGCTGCCGACAGTGGGGTTCGAACCTACTATCTCCCGAATACTGGATACTGGCCGCACTTAAGCGACTGCAGCTATCGAGCTCGGTGGTCAGAGTTTGACAGAGCTGTGAGTGACCTGAATAGGAACAAGGCACCTGGAATTGATGATATTCCCTCTCAATTACTGACTGCCTTAGGAGAAACCAGCATGGCAAGGTTATTTCATTTAGTGTGCAAGATGTATGAGTCAGGAGAAGTCCCATCCGATTTTCGGCAGAATGTTGTTATACCTATTCCCAAGAAAGCCGGTGCTGACAGGTGTGAAAACTACCGCACCATTAGTTTAGTATCTCATGCCTGCAAAATTTTAACACGTATTATTTACAGAAGAATGGTAAAACAAGTTGAAGCTGAGTTGGGAGAAGATCAATTTGGCTTCAGAAGAAATGTAGGAACACGTGAAGCAACCCTGACTTTACGTCTGATCTTAGAGGATCGAATCAAGAAGGACAAGCCCACGTACATGGCATTCGTAGATCTAGAAAAAGCATTTGATAATGTTGATTGGACCAAGCTATTTATGATTCTGAAGATGATAGGGATCAGATACCGAGAACGAAGAATTATCTACAATCTGTATAAAAATCAGTCTGCAGTGATAAGAATCGAGGGTTTTAAAAAAGAAGCAGCAATCCAGAAAGGAGTGAGGCAAGGCTGCAGTTTGTCCCCTCTCCTTTTCAATGTT
Organism: Anabrus simplex; assembly: GCF_040414725.1. Taxonomy (NCBI): domain Eukaryota; kingdom Metazoa; phylum Arthropoda; class Insecta; order Orthoptera; family Tettigoniidae; genus Anabrus; species Anabrus simplex. The sequence continues at coordinate 187,738,780 of NC_090265.1, forward strand.
TACATAGAACAGGCAGTAAAGGAAATCAAAGAGAAATTTGGAAAGGGAATCACAGTCCAAAAAGAGGAAATCAAAACCTTGAGATTTGCCGATGATATTGTTATTTTATCTGAGACTGCAGAAGATCTCGAGAAGTTGCTGAATGGTATGGATGAAGTCTTGGGTAAGGAGTACAAGATGAAAATAAATAAGTCCAAAACAAAAGTAATGGAGTGCAGTCGAACGAAGGCAGGTGATGTAGGAAATATTAGATTAGGAAAGGAAGTCTTAAAGGAAGTAGATGAATGTTGTTACTTGGGTAGTAAACTAACGATGGCAGAAGTAAGGAGGACATAAAATGCAGACTAGCACAAGCGAGAAAGAGCTTTCTTAAGAAAAGAAATTTGCTCACTTCAAACATTGATATCGGAATTAAAAAGACGTCTTTCAAGACTTTCGTATGGAGCGTGGCATTGTATGGAAGTGAAACATGGACGATAACTAGCTCAGAAAGAAAGAAAATAGAAGCTTTTGAAATGTGGTGTTACAGAAGAATGCTGAAGGTGAGATAGATCGAATCACAAATAAAGAGATACTGAATCGAATTGGTGAGAGATCGATTTGGCTAAATTTGACGAGAAGAAGAGATAGAATGATAGGACACATCTTAAGACACCCAGGACTTGTTCAGTTGGTTTTTGAAGTAAGTGTAGGTGGTAAGAACGGTAGGGGTAGACCAAGGTATGAATATGACAAGCAGATTAGAGCAGATGTAGGATGCAATAGTTACGTAGAAATGAAAAGGTTAGCACGGGATAGGGTGGCATGGAGGTCTGCATCAAACCAGTCTATGGACTGATGACTCAAACACACAACATTTTCAGTTAAACACCGTTAACATCCTGTTAAACATTGTTAACTAAAAATGTTAACATCCTGTAATGTATTGAATAGGTTGGAGTCCAATAAATTCTCTTATATTATTATTGAGATTCTTTCAATACGGAAAATAAAATGATTTTCATTACTTGTACGGATGAAGATGGCATAATATTAACAAAGCCAGAAGAAATAAGGAATAGATGGACAGAGTATTTTCAGTTTAAGTTGCTGAACGTAAGAACTGATGACAGTCACTCAATGGATGACCAGGAAAGGCAATTAGTTGATGAAGAAATGGATAAAGAAATTACAATGAATGAAATTGAAATGGCAGTAAGGAAGATGAAGAATGGAAAAACTGCTGGAATAGATGAAATTTCAGTGGAGATGATAAAGGCAGCTGGAGCTGTAGGCCTGCAGTGGACATATCAAGTTCTCAGGATTGTCTGGGAGAATAAGGAGGTCCCTAATGATTGGCAAAAAGGAATAATCATCCCAATTTTCAAGAAAGGTGATAAGAAAGTTTTGAAGAACTAGAGGGGAATTACTATAATATCCCATGTTGCTAAGATAATGGAAAGGATACTGGAAAGTAGGATAAGGTTGAGGGTTGAGAATCAGATACTGGAAAATCAGTTTAGTTTCAGAAGTGGAAGGTCAACAATAGAGCCCATTTTCATTATGAGACAGCTAATGGAAAAGCATTGGGAGTACGGGAATGATATGGTGATGACATTCATTGACATTGAAAAGGCATATGACAGTGTCCCCAGGACTAAAGTTTGGGACAGTCTGGTGCAAAAAGGAATTGGACAGGGTTTAATAAAAATGATCATGGCAATGTACAAGGAATGTTGCGTGCAAACACAAGTTGGCAGGACAAGTTGGTTCAAAATAACTAGTGGGCTGAGGCAGGGAAGTGTTCTATCACCAATACTGTTTACAATAGTAATGGAGGACATCATGAGAACAGCAAAAGCAGCATATGGAGGAAGAGAAATGAACATGATGTTATTTGCAGATGATATTGTGATTTGGGGAGAAGACGACAGGAAGGTCCAAGAACAGTTGAATGTGGTGAATGGGAAAATAGAAGAATGTGAGTCGAAAATAAGTGTAGAGAAGAGTAAAACCCTTGTTATGACTAGAGGGGAGAAAGAAGGGAAAGGTCAAATTAGACTTGCAGACAAGCCCCTGGAAGTAGTGGAAACATTTAAATACCTGGGGAGTGAATTAATGGAGAATGCTCGACTGGATGCTGAGATTAGCAAGAGGATTCAAGCTGGAAGTTGTTTCAATCATAGTGTAATAAACATGTTATGGGACAAAGATATGCCAATGGAAGCAAAGGAAACTATGTACAAGATGTATTACGTACCCATAACTACTTACGGGGCAGAAACTTGGACAATGACAAAGAAGGATGAGAGTCGAATACAGGCAGCCGAAATGAAGTTCTTGAGGAGTATGATACAGAAGAGTAGAAGAGACAAAATAAGGAATGAGAAAATTCGGGAAGAAATTGGAGTGGTAAAAATGAATGATAGAACAGAGAAGAGCCGACTAAGATGGTTTGGGCACATAAAGCGAATGAGTGACGAAAGAATGCCAAAAAAGGTGATGGAAATGCAAATGCAAGGAAGGAGAGGCCGCGGACGACCACGATTGAGATGGACGGACACAATCCAACGCAGTATTATAGGAAGAAACCTAGACTGGGACACAGTGTTGGAGGAGGAGTGGTGGAAAGACCGAAGAAAATAGAGAAGAACCACATTTGCCCCTACCCGGCTACAGCTGGATAAAGGGAAATGATGATTCTTATGACCTAAAAATCACCATAATATGCACAGAAAATAAATGCTCTTATGACCTAAAATTTACCAAAATATGCACAATAACATAAAAATGAGGTAAAATTCCAGTTGTAAAATCAATTAATAAGTCTAAATGATTAAGAGAAAACTTTTCACCTAACAAAATCATTGAAATGGAACACAATGTGTGTTTTTCTAACACCTTTTCCATTTTCTTTGATACTTCTTGCCCCACTTTACCACAAACAACATTAAATTTATTCACAGTTATTTTCACTAGTTCTACCTGCTTTACTAGTGGCACTTCTAATTGCTGTAAAGCAGTTATATAGTAGCAGGAAGAAAATCAAAATTTGATTTGAAGTATGAACATTGACCTGAAATTTCAGAATTAGACATTATTTACTGGGCTAGTCCAACTGAAGCAGCTTCACTGCTATCAAATGAATCAATGATACTTTTCACAATGTTAAAGTTCTGGCAGTAATAGTTGCAGGATTCAATCCAGGATCCCCATCTTGTCAAAACGGGAGAATGCAGCAAGGGAATGTCTGGAGCTAGCAACTTAAATGATGCAACACGTGATACAGTGTACGGGGAATAAAGACATAGCAATGATGGGAATGAGTGAGACAAAATGGAAGGGGAAAGATCAAAAAGAATTGAAGAAAGGGTATAGATAATATTGGAGTGGAGAAAAGATGGCAACAAATGGTGTTGGCATTATATTGAGAGAAGACCTAGCACAATATGTGGACAAAATTGACCAGATTAGTGACAGGATAATTAGACTTGGACTTGAGAGTGGAATCAAGGATTTTATACAGGTTTATGCACCCCAGACGGAAAATGCAGATTAATGTTTAGAAGAGTTTCTAGAAGAACTGGAAAGTTGCATTGAAGACAAAGGGAGACATGAATCCACATGTTGGAACAGACAGACAGGAAAAAAAGAAGAAAATTGGCCCCTATAGTTATGGAAACCAAGATGATGTCATAGATTTTTGCAGAAGGAATGGATTAATTGTTGGCAATACGTGGTTTAGAAAAAAAAGAACCCACAAAAAATAACTAGATATGGTTGCAGAGATAGACAACTGGAAGATGTGACAGCAATGCCAAGAGCAGATTTCAAAGGAGACAATAAAGTGTTGGTAACAAAATTAAGACTTGGGAAAATAACGAAGTTAACAGAAAAAAGGGAAAGAAAAAATAAAGGGATGGATGTTAAAAGAGAAGGAAATAGAGGGAAAAGTTTCAAGAAGATCTGAAGAAACAAATTCCCAAAGATGACATGAACAGTGTGGAAGAGGAATGGACATGTTTCAGAAATGGTTTTGTAAAAAGTGTGCAGTAAACACCTGTGGAAGATTATCAGGGAGGAAAAAGGTAAAGGAGACTCCTTGGTGGAACAGCAGGGTAGAGGATGCAGTTACAGAGAAACAAATGGCTTGGAGGAAGTGGATAGGCAGAAATATACAGAAGCCAAAAAAGTATGTAAGAAAATAGTACAAGAAGAGAAATGGAAGCGCTGGAAAAGTTTCACAGAAACTTTACAGGAGGATATAAAGTGAAGTAAAAAGGTTTTGTATGGTTTGGTGAAGAATAGTTTACAAAATAGGAAAGATACAAAATTTGTAAGAACTGAAACAGGGCAGATATTGACGCAAAGAGATGACATAGGCTACTAAAAAGATGGGAAGAATACTTCTAAGAATTTCTAAATATTAAATAGAGTGAACTGGTGGATGAGAAGGAGCAAGAAGAAATAATGGGGAAAGAAGAACAAGAAAAGGAGATATCGATGTTAGAAATAGAGGAAGCCATACAAAAGATGAAGAGCGGTAAAGCAGCAGGAGTGGATGAGGTAAGTACGGAAATGATAAAAGCAGCAGGACCAATAGGGCTACAGTGGCTGTAGAGATTATTTAGAATAATCTGGATCATCAATCAATCAATCAATCAATCAATCAATCAATATTGATCTGCATTTAGGGCACTCGCCCAGGTGGCAGATTCCCTATCTGTTGCTTTCCTTGCCTTTTCCTAAACGATTTGAAAGAAATTGGAAATTTATTGAACGTCTCCCTTGGTAAGTTATTCCTATCCCTAACTCCCCTTCCTATAAATGAATATTTGCCCCAGTTTGTCCTCTTGAATTCCAACTTTATCTTCATATTGTGATCTTTCCTACTTTTATAAACACCACTCAAAATTATTCGTCTACTAATGTCATTCCACGCCATCTCTCCGCTGACAGCTCGAAACATACCACTTACAAGTGATAAAAATCATTGTTATCCGTATTGAAGATACTGAATGTAGGATGCTAAAAGGTTTGTTTTGTCACCTATTCAATACATATAAATTTTACAATTTAGGAATTTATTATTGATTCCACTTGAGACATGTTTCGCCCTTCATTGAGGGCATCATCAGTCAAATTATCTCCTCAAGGCAAAAATCAGGTACCTGGTTAGTAGTTGACATGCACAAATTATTAATACATATTACAAAAATTAAGTATGAGAAACAGTTGCACAATAGTGATGGTTGAACATATAGGTTTATAGAATAAGAAGTCAGCACCAATGCGTAAAATTAAAATAGTAGAGTTCGGCAGTGGTGCTCGGGAGAACAGTTGATGCAATCATAGGGAAATATAAAGTTTTAAAAATATTTACATTATAACAAACAAGGGAGAACGGGTGTAGTGCTAGGCGTCAATGTTTGTAACCAAAAATTAATGTCAATGGTTGGTAACTATACAGTATTTACATTGTCCAATTGAACAATTGAGAATAAGGTTTTTAAAAATATTTACATTATAACAATCAGGGGAGAAAGGGTTTAGTGCTCGGCGTCAATGTTTGTAACCAAAAATTAATGTCAATGGTTGGTAACTGTACAGTATTTACATTGTCCAATTGAACAGTTGAGAATTGTACAATTTATATACATATTTACAAAAAAGCAGCTTGGTGAGCAAGGATATAAAAAAATCTAGTACCAAGTGCGTCCTGTTGTTTTAAAGGTTGGAAGAAGAATGTAGCATTGACATTTCAGAATATGCAGAGTGGTTTATCTTAGTTAAAATCACCGGGGGGTAGGGAAATATTCCATAGCCAAATGAGGTTTTATAGGACTCAAGCTGAAAGTTGTCTGGTTGCAGCACGGAGATCGGTACGGAGTATGGTCAGTGTGGATGGAGACTCATGGGTATTCAGTGCGTTTGAATGGCAACAATGATGACAGTTATTTGTAGGTAATTGCTTATTAGGAAAATGGCATGCCACTACGGCTCCTCTTCGCAGTCAGAATGAGAAGATGCCTCATCCCAGCTCCAACGCTCCGACTCTGCAGTTACCGTATACATTCTAATCTCTCCACCGCAGTTCACAACACAAGCAACTCTATTATATTTCACCAGACCAGCAACAAAAAACAATAACTTCATCCCAAGGTCCGTCATACTTTTTCCATGGAATAATATCAATTTAGTCGCACCGGCATCTCACACCGATGTCTTCACATAACATTCGAAGCTACAGAAGTCAACTAAAGAATAAGCGAAAGTTTCAACCCGCAACATATTCCTAATAAGCAATTACCTACAAATAACTGTCATCATTGTTGCCATTCAAACGCACTGAATACCCATGAGTCTCCATCCACACTGACCAGACTCCGTACCGATCTCGGTGCTGCAACCAGACAACTTTCAGCTTGAGTCCTATAAAACCTCATTTGGCTATGGAATATTTCCCTACCCCCGGTGATTTTAACTAAGATAAACCACTCTGCATATTCTAAAATGTCAATGCTACATTCTTCTTCCAACCTTTAAAACAACAGGACGCACTTGGTACTAGATTTTTTATATCCTTGCTCACCAAGCTGCTTTTGTGTAAATATGTATATAAATTGTACAATTCTCAACTGTTCAATTGGACAATGTAAATACTGTACAGTTACCAACAATTGACAATTTTTGGTTACAAACATTGACGCCGAGCACTACACCCTTTCTCCCCTGATTGTTATAATGTAAATATTTTTTAAAACCTTATTCTCAACTGTTCAATTGGACAATGTAAATACTGTATAGTTACCAACCATTGACATTAATTTTTGGTTACAAACATTGACGCCAAGCACTACACCCTTTCTCCCTTGATTGTTATAATGTAAATATTTTTAAAACTTTATATTTTCCTATGATTGCGTCAACTGTTCTCCAGAGCACCACTGCCGAACTCTACTATTTTAATTTTATGCATTGGTGCTGACTTCTTATTCTATAAACCTATATGTTCAACCATCACTATTGTGCAACTGTTTCTCATACTTAATTTTTGTAATGTGTATTAATATTATGTATTAATTTGTGCATGTCAACTACTAACCAGGTACCTGATTTTTGCCTTGAGGAGATAATTTGACTGATGATGCCCTCAATGAAGGGCAAAACATGTCTCAAGTGGAATCAATAATAAATTCCTAAATTGTAAAATTTATATGTATTGAATAGGTGACAAAACAAACGTTTTAGCATCCTACATACCACTTAGTCGAGCAGCTTTTCTTCTTTCTGTCAATTCTTCCCAACCCAAACTTTGCAACATTTTTGTAACGCTACTCTTTTGTCGGAAATCACCCAGAACAAATCGAGCTGCTTTTCTTTGGAGTTTTTCCAGTTCTTGAATCATCAGGTAATCTGGTGAGGGTCCCATAAACTGGAACCATACTCTAGTTGGGGTCTTACAAGAGACTTATATGCCCTCTCTTTTACATCCTTACTACAACCCCTAAACACCCTCATAACCATGTGCAGAGATCTGTACCCTTTATTTACAATCTCATTTATGTGATTACCCCAATGAAGATCTTTCCTTATATTAACACCTAGATACTTACAATGATCCCCAAAAGGAACTTTCACCCCCATCAACGCAGTAATTAAAACTGAGAGGACTTCCTATTTGTGAAACTCACAACCTGACTTTTAACCCCGTTTATCAACATACCATTGCCTGCTGTCCATCTCACAACATTTTTGAGGTCACGTTGCAGTTGCTCACAATCTTGTAACTTATTTATCACTCTATAGAGAATAACATTATCCGCAAAAAGCCTTATCTCCGATTCCACTCCTTTACTCATATCATTTATAGATCTATTTTCTAGAAATATAGCAACCCATTCAGTCACTCTTTTGTCTAGTCCAATTGCACTCTTGTTGCCAGTAGTCTCCCATGATCCACCCTATCAAAAGCTTTAGACAGTCCATTTGACCTCCAGAATCCAAGATATCTTCTATATCTTGCTGAAATCCTACAAGTTGAGCTTCAGTGGAATAACCTTTCCTAAAACCGAATTGCCTTCTATCGAACCAATAATTAATTTCACAAACATGTCTAATATAATCAGAAAGAATGCCTTCCCAAAGCTTACATACAATGCATGTCAAACTTACTGGCCTCTAATTTTCAGCTTTATGTCTATCACCCTTTCCTTTATACAGGGGGGCTACAATAGCAACTCTCCATTCATCTGGTATAGCTCCTCCGACCAAACAATAATCAAATAAGTACTTCGCATATGGTACTGTATCCCAACCCATTGTCTTTAGTATATCTCCAGAAATCTGATCAATTCCAGCCGCTTTTCTAGTTTTCAACTTTTGTATCTTATTGTTAATGTCATTTTTATCATATGTAAATAATATTACTTCTTTGGCCTTAGTCTCCTCCTCTATCTCGACATTATCCTTGTAACCAACAATCTTTACATACTGCTGACTGAATACTTCTGCCTTTTGAAGATCCTCATAAACACACTCCCCTTGTTCATTAATTATTCCTGGAATGTCCTCCTTGGAACCTGTTTCTGCCTTAAAATACCTATGCATACCCTTCCATTTTTCACTAAAATTTGTATGACTGCCAATTATGCTTGCCATCATGTTATCCTTAGCTGCCTTCTTTGCTAGATTCAATTTTCTAGTAAGTTCCTTCAATTTCACCTTACTTCCACAGCCATTTCTAACTCTATTTCTTTCCAGTCTGCACCTCCTTCTTAGTCTCTTTATTTCTCTATTATACTAAGGTGGGTCTTTACCATTCCTTACCACCCTTAAAGGTACAAACCTGTTTTCGCATTCCTCAACAATTTCTTTAAACCCATCCCAGAGTCTGTTTACATTTTTATTTACCGTTTTCCACCGATCATAGTTACTATTTAGAAACTGCCTCATGCCTGCTTAATCAGTCATATGGTACTGCCTAATATTCCTACTTTTAAAACCTTCCTTTCTATCACATTTATTTTTAACTACCACAAAAACAGCTTCATGATCACTAATACCATCTATTACTTCAGTTTCCCTATAGAGCTCATCTGGTTTTATCAGCACCACATCCAGGATATTTTTCCCTCTGGTTGGTTCCATCACTTTCTGAATCAGCTGTCCTTCCCATATTAGCTTATTTGCCATTTGTTGTTCATGCTTCCTGTTCGCATTTCCTTACCAATTGACATTTGGTAAATTAAGAAATCCCGCTACAATCACATTCCTTTACATGTCGTTTCCCACATAGCTCATTATCTTATCAAATAATTCTGAATCCGCGTCAGTGCTACCCTTTCCCAATCTGTATACTCCAAAGACATCAAGTTGCCTATTATCTTTAGAAAAGAGCCTTACACCTAGAATTTCATGTGTCTCATCTTTAACTTTTTCGTAGCTTACAAATTCTTCTTTCACTAGAATGAACACTCCCCCTCCCACCATTCCTATCATATCTCTACGATACACACTCCAGTTCCGTGAGAAAATTTCTTCATCCATTATATCATTTCTCAGCCACGATTCAACTCCTATTATAATATCTGGTAAATATATATCTATTAAATTACTTAATTCTATTCCTTTCTTTACAATACTTCTACAGTTCAACACTAACAATTTTATGTCATCCCTACTTGATTTCCAGTTCCCTGTTCCCTTATCACCGCTCCCAAGGCCATCCCGTTTCCCTGAATGTACCTCCCTATTACCCTTCCAAACAAATTTCCTAACTTATACGTACCACTGAGGTTTAAGTGAAGGTCATCTGAGCGCAGATCCCTATCTCGTATCCACCCATTAGGATCTAGAAACTTCACTCCTAGTTTTCCACATACCCACTCCATAGTCTCATTTAAATCCCTAATCGCCGTCCAGTCAGTATCCCTCCTACACAGTATTCCACTAATAACAATCTCCGCTTTCTTAAACTTCACCCATGCTGCATTTACCAGATCCCACACATCTCCAAGAAAGAGATCCCAGAAACACCCATGCTGCATTTACCAGATCCCACACATCTCCAAGAAAGAGATCCCAGAAGAATTAGGAAAGGGTTTTATTATCCTAATATTTAAAAAAGGTGATAAAAAGGAATATAATAACTACAGAGGGATCACCCTTATTGCCCATGTAGCGAAGATATTTGAGAGAGTATTGGAAGGAAGACTGAGGAGGAAGCTAGAAGGAGAAATGGAAGAACAGTATGGTTTTAGGAAAGACAGACCAATGTTTGACTTGATCTTTACATTAAGAAATATGATGGAGAAAAGATGGGAGTTTGGAAAAGACATAGTGATGACATTTATTGACATTGAGAAAGCTTATGACAGTGTGCCCAGACAGTTGGTATGGGACACATTAAGGAAAAAACAAGTTAAAAGAGTGGAAGTGCAAATAATAAAAGCAATATACAAATACTGTGTTACTAGTGTGAAGACTAATATAGGGAAAACAGAATGATTTAAAGTTGAAACTGGTCTCCGACAGGGAAGTGTACTATCCCCCATACTATTCATCATGTTATGGATGAAATTCATAAGAACATTAAACAGAGATTGGGAAGACAGGCAACAAAAGCCATGTTGTTTGCCAATGATATAATGATATGGGGTGAGGATGAAACGGAAGTGCAAAAACAAGTAGATGTATGGAATCAAGATAGAAAAATTTGAGAGAAAGTAAGCACAGAGAAAAGTAAAATAATAGTGATGACCAGGGGAAGGAAGGAAGAGGAAAAATAAAAACTGAATGGTAAAATTCTGGAAGTGGTTAAAAGTTTCAAGTTACTTACTTGGGAAGTGTGATCACAGAAGATGGAAAGATAACCAAGGAAACTGGGAAAAGAATAAAACAAGCAAACAACTTCTACCAGAGTGTAAGGGATATTTTGTTGAACCAAGATGTCCCGAAGAAATGTAAGAAAGTATTACATTCAACCTATTATGAACCCGTACTAATCTATGCAGTTGGATCGTGGAATACAACAAAACAAGAGGAGAGTAGAATACAGGCAGCAGGGATGAAATTCCTAAGATGTATCGAGGGCAAGACCAGAAAGGATAGAATTAGAAATGAAGAGATAAGGAAAAGAACAGGAATCTTGAAATTTCAAGACAGGATGGAAACAACAAAGCTAAAGTGGTATGGGAATATGGTGAGAATGGGGAAGAGAAAGTGCCAAAAAAAGCTTTTTCAGAGAAGTTAACAGGAAAGAGACCATGAGGAAGACCCAGAAAGAGGTGGACAGATTTAGTGTGGGAGTGCATAGAGAAGAGGGGAGGAAAACCAGAAGATATATTTAAAGAAGGTCCTTAACATTCGCAACCCGACCCGGGAAGCTGGAAACGGGAAATGAAGATGATGTACTAACTTATGCTATGCTAAACTGTAAAATACGCTATGGACATTTTTTTAGGACATACTGTACTATACTAGAGAAAGAAAGACCAATGTGAAAAACACTAATTTCTGAAGAAAGATGCAAAAGATCGCGAACCGTACTAAATACCATACACGCTGAGCGAGATAGGTTAACCACGTGGTGAATGTAAATATTAGAATTAGCAACTAGGTTTTGGGATCACACTCTGCCGAAATAAGTCGATATGAATGGCAGCTTGAGATTGGTTGGATGTCTACATTTCACCTCATAACCACCAGACAGAGCCAAAATCAGCCAAAACGTCAATTTAGAAGTAAAGCTTTATTTTTTTTTGCTAGTTGTTTTTTTACGTCGCACCGACACAGATAGGTCTTACGGCCACGATGGGGCAGGAAAGGGCTTGAAGTGGGAAGGAAGCGGCCGTGGCCTTAATTAAGGTACAGCCCCAGCATTTGCCTGGTGTGAAAATGGGAAACCACGGAAAACCATTTTCAGGGCTGCCGACAGTGGGGTTCGAACCTACTGTCTCCCGAATACTGGATACTGGCCGCACTTAAGCGACTGCAGCTATCGAGCTCGGTAGTAGAAGTAAAGCAGTGCAGAGTATAGTGATGACTGAGTTGCAAGAGGAACAGTATGGCTTTATAAGTGAAAGATCTACAAAGGACCCAATTTTCAGCATGAGGTAATTAACAGAGCCCTGCACTGATGCGGATATCCGCGAAGTTAGTGTTTTGGCGGATGCAAACTGTATGGCAATGCGGATAATTTTGCTGATAATTTCTCAAAAATGAAGTTTATTGATTTTCAATCATGTATACTCTTTATTTTTGCTTGTGGTTAGGTGACCCTTGGCAGTGGTATGGTAGAATGGTGATATATAAAGAGCCTTGAGACCATAAAGCTGTAAATCTGACCGAAGCCTAACCAGTCTGAGAAACCATGGTCAAAAACAAACTAGGTACACAAACTGCAGAAATGTTGCAAGCAATGTGTAACAACTGTGTCAGCAATGTACAGACTTCAGTTGGAAAGACGGAATGGTTTAGAAATGAAACTGGACTAAGGGTCATATTCAAGAACAAGACTTAGAGAGGATACTTTACAAAGTCTTCTTTGATAGGAAAGTATTAAATTTGCTCTAAGTCTATTTCATAGACGATACTTACTCCAAAGTCTGTTTTATAGACGCTACTTCCTCCAAAGTCAACTTTGGCTGAAGCATACATTGCGAAGTCGGGATTTTATGAACTGTATTTGAGATTGGCAATGATAACGTCACCTCCCAAAAGTCCAACCCTTTGTCCACGTCGTGGGCAATGGCATGAAGCAGGGGACTGCCTGTCGGGGTGATGTATAGCGGGGACTGCGTATGCCCCATGACCGCTAGGATAGCTGTGAAGGCCCTACAGGAACCCTCAAAAGCGACAGCTAACGAGACTCTGGTGAAGACCTCAATGGCAGCGACAGCAGAGTAGTAGTCCTTTGGTACAGCGAAGCTGGCGGAGGAGGCAGCCCTTTTTCTTGGGGATAAACAAAGAAGAAACAACAGCAGTGATGTAAAGACGGATCTTTAAAGGCTGCGGTCTAACGCAGCCAGAAGGCAGCCCCTCCACTGAACTAGGGTGCTGTGGGCTAATATCTCACATCTGAATCAAACTCATAAAAAATAAAAAAAAAAGCCAGCCGTATTTTGTGGAGACTATTTTTGCAATGAAATACAGGACACGAATTTGATTCAGGAATGTGAAAACTATGTATGAAACAAGCATACTGAGAGGATGGCAAAAATGAAAAGGTATAAACTGGAGATACTTCGACTGAGTGAAACAAGATGGACAGGCTATGGAGGGATGAGGACAGAAGAGGGTGGTGTCTTCATTTACTCTGGAAGAGAAGCAAATAAACAGCATTCAAATGGTGTGGGTGTCTTACCCACAAAGAAAGCAAAAAAGCAGCATACTGGAATGAACCCCTGTATCACGCAGGATAATTACTGTACGAATAAGAACAAAAGTTAGACCTGTGACCAATGTGCAGTGCTACGCACCAAGAGAGTTAGCAGAAGAGGAGGAGGAGTTTTATGATAGGCTGACATCAACACTGGCAGGGATAAAGAAGGATAATGTGGATTGATGGGAGACCTAAATGCAAAAAGTGGTAGTGAAAATGAAGGAAATCATCATGGGTAGACATGGAGGAGGAGAAGAAAATAGTAATGGCCAGAGATTCATACACCTGTGCAGTAATTTTGGATTGGTTATAGCTAGATTACCGTTTCCACATAAGAAGAAACAAGATCTCATGGGTGTCACCTGATCTCCGGACAGAAAACCAAATTTATCATTTGGCAATAAGTAAAAGATGGAGACATTCACTCCTGGATGTGAGGCATAAACATGGAGCAGATGTAGGGAGCGACCATCACCATATGATTGCTGATATTAGATTGAAGGTGACAGCACCAGTAAAACAGGCAGCAGTATAAATGAAACGTTTCAATTCAGGGAAATTTGAGAAACTTGAAGTGCAAAATTAATTTAAGATAAAATTAAAGAACTGGATTGAGGTTCTTGCCGAATAACCAGATGAAGAAGTAAATACTAAATGGAACACAGTCAAGGAACTCTTTCTTGACATATGTGAAGAGATCGTGGGATACAGAGAACCTGGGAGGAAAGAATGGATACCAGATGACACTTGGGAATCAATCCAAAAGTGAAGAGAACGCAAGGCACTTGTCAACTCCAGTAGAATAAGAAACCAGGAAGCAGCAGCAATGACAAAATACAGGGAGGCCAATATGGAACAAAGAACACCTTCCTGAGAAATGGAAGAAGGGCGTCCTCATCAAGATACCGAAGGGTGACCTCTCCGACTGTAATAACTGGAGGGGAATAACGTTGCTCTCATATGGGGGAAAAGTGAGGTCAAGAGTCATACTAAACAGAATAAGCAATGCCATTGACAGGAAACGTCTGAACAAGAAGGTTCCAGAGAAGGTCGGTCTACTGTGGATCAGATTTTCATTGATTTTGAAAAAGCCTTTGATCTTTGATTCTGTCAACCAGAGGAAAATGCTGAGGGCTATGGGAAAGTTCAGAATTTCATGAAAGATTGTCCGTCTTACACAGGCTATGTATGATGGTATACTTGTCATGTTGAACAAGGGAAGCTGTCTGAACCTTTTGCTGTAAAATCTGGATTAAGACTGTCGCCAATCTTGTTTATCATGACACTGGGTTGTACGTTGAGAGAGGCAATGAATGCAAGGCATGGCATTCAATGGGGATTAAATAATCGATTGGAAGAACTGGATTATTCAGATGATCTCCGTCTTCTTGCAGAATATTTTTGGGTATAGAAATCAAACTCAATGACTTAAAAATAGAAGCTAAAGAAGTAGGCTTAATGATAAATAACAAAAAGACTAAGGAAATGTGCATAAACCATCGTAACAATTATTCTAGTTTGACTCTAGATGGAATGAACATAGAAAGAGTAGAGGAATTTTGCTACTTAAGAAGCATGATCAGCTAGGATGGAGGTGCTTTTAGAGATGGGGTGAGTTGTATAAATAAAGCCAAAAGGAGCTTTTGCACAGTTACGACCAATATGGAGATCCGCTCACATTCACATAAACACAAAGCTAAGGATATTCAACTGAAAAATTAAATCTGTGTTACTCTATGGAATTGAAACCTGGAAAATGACCAAAGACATTACTACAAGTTTACAGACTTTTATAAAACGTTACTTGAGGTACATTATGAGAATATGGTGGCCAAAGACCATTTCAAACAAAGACTTTTGGGAGGCCACAAGTCAGTCCCATACAGCAACAGAATGGAGATGAATTGGGCACACCCTGAGAAGACCGCAAGAAAGTACCACAAGGCAGGCTTTGAGCTGGAATCCACAAGATAGTCGCAGGCAAGGCAGAATGAGGATTACCGGGAAGAGAACCACAGACAGATAGCTGGAGTCAACAAGACATGGAGGGAGGGGAACGCGTTGGCGGCAGATAGAACAAGCTGGAGAAATTGCGTTGAGACCCTATGTTCCACCTAGGAATTAAAGGAAATAAGTCAATGATAAGTCAATGTCCGTAACAATAATAGAAAACAAGAGAAAAGTAGCTTCCGCCAAGCATTTTTAGTTATTTCATATCAAGCCCAGCGTATCGTAATTTGTTATTTTTTTTCTCAACCATGGAAGAAAAGAAAATTCTCAGCTTGTGAAAACTGGATAAACTGAGGTCCTTTCCTGGCAATCAATACAGATATCCTTCTAATTATTCTGCTGACTGTTGGCTGGCTTACACTTCGTAAGACAGAAGAAATTAGTTGAAAATTACCTATAACCAAAAAAAATAAATTATGCCAATAACTAGAACATTGCGAACGTTGTGCTTATTCATTTAACATAACCTCAATCAGCATTACGATAAATATTAAATTAATAAGCCACTTACCCATGGCATAATATCTTCAAGCAATTAGCAGTTGTATCATTGGAGGCACAGGTAGTCCTATTAGACTTTCTGTCATTAGTACATCTTCGAACAACGCGAAGATGTCTTTCGTTTATAGAATCTGAGCCTAATTTTGAATTTGCTATTCCTGTAGAACTCAATTGGGTTTTGCGCATCTCGTATAACTCGACGAGGAGTATGTGTGACTTGGATAATCTCCTGGACATCTTAAAGATCTTCCACAAACTGGATCATGGTTAGAATGTCTGCCATTTTATTATCCTCTACAGTCTACTACGTGAAGTTAAAGTACGGACCATTGGCGACTTTGAAGCAAAGTCTAGGCCAAAGTCTACGTTCCGCCAAGTCTTGACTATGAATGGGGAAATGGTGACTTTGGCTACAAAGTCTTTTTCTTGAATATGACCTTAAGACAGGGGAGTGTGCTCTAATGGTTATGGACTTCGAACATTGATACAGGAATTAGAAAAATGTTTTTGAAAACTTTTGTCCGGTGCGTGGCATTGTATGGAAGCGAAATGTGGTGTTACAGAAGAATGCTGAATGCAAGATAGATTGAATTACAAATGAAGAGGTACTAAATCGAATTGGTGAGAGAATGATTTGGCAAAATAATAATAATAATAATAATAATAATAATTGGCAAAATTTGATGACAGGAAGAGATAGAATGATAGAACAAATCTTAAAGACATCCAGGACTTGTTCAGTTGGTTTCTAAGGAAAGGGTAGGAGGTAAAAAAATGGTAGGGGTAGACCAAGGTATGAATATAACAAACAGATTAGAGTAGATGTAGGAGGCAGGCCTAGCAGTTATGTAGAAATGAAAAGGTTAGCACAGGGTAGGGTGGGATGGAAAGCTGCATCAAACCAGTCTATGGACTGATGACCCAAACAACATAGACAAAATTGTAAAGGAAAAAAAGCAAAATATGGGAATAGGGAGATGAAGTTAATACTATTTGCAGACAATATTGTGGTCTGGGGAATGAACAGCAAACAAGTACAACAACGTGATGCACTGAAGAGAAAATTGAAAAGTATGATATGAAAATCAACGCAGAGAAAAGAAAGACCCTGGTGATATCAAGAAGAGAAACACAAGGAAAAGGCATTGTAAAATTTGGTGGTCAAACCCTTGAAATTTTGGACAGTTTCAAATACTGTACCTAGGAAGTGAATAAATGCAGAATACAAGGCTGGACACGGAGATTAGCAAGAGGGTGCAACAGTGCAAGGCATTCCACCAGTGTGTAAGAAAACTTGTCTGTAACAAGGAAGTACCAACGAAGTGTAAAGAGATAATGCACAAAATGTATTATGCACTCATATTGACTTAAGCGACAGAGACCTGCACAATGACAAGTAGGGAGGAGAGAAGAATTTCGGCCAGAAAAATGAAATACCTAAGAAGTATGATAGGAAAGAGAGGGTGAGAAACAAAGATGTTAGGAAGTTGGAATACAAAACCAAAATGAAGAAGTGATAGGAATAAACTAAAATGGTTTGGACATGTAAAGAGACACAATTGCTTATAAGTAGACTGCTACAGGCAAATGGAGGAGAAAAGAACACCAAAACAAATGGAGATGAAGTTCAAGAGAAAGAGAGTGAAAGGAGCATCTAGAACAAGGAGGATCGATTCAACGAAGTGCAAGAAGAATAAACCTAGACTGGAGAGGAATAGTAAAAGGAGAGAAGGAGGAGAAATGCCATAAATGCTCCAATCTCGAAGGAGCTGAAGAAGGGAAAAGGAAGGACGATGCCGAGCGAAACGAGACAGAAGGGGTTTTATTACCGTTGGCTTATGTATTATTGGCACACTTTATCTTGGTGCATTTACACCCTAGTGCTGAAACGGTCGACCTCGGCAATCTTCGAGATTCGTACTGGCAACCTTTGAAAAACAAACTATGAATCGCTTAAGCATCATTGTGCGACATCTGGCGTACACTTTACTGTTGTTATTTACACAGCAAAGCCAAACTATAGAATTCGTGCTAGGAACAGATTCGCACCAAGAAATGTTATATAATGTGTATGTGACATAGTTGTTGGCTTAAGATAATAACGGTTTAGAAATTTCATATCGATCGATCATATTCTCGATTCAATTCAGATTTTATTTTCATTCAGTTGGCAGCACTATCGTAACCAGGACAACGCCCTCCTTACTCATCACCCCCGTACACAAATGCACCAAGATAAAGTGTGCCGATAATACAGCATATACACAGAGCGAAGCGAGGCAAAAAGGGTTAGAAAACTCATCACCACTGGACTGTTTGGTGATAAGTCACGGTCAAGGCCTTTCAGCAAATCTAGCAGAACTGCGAGCCGACAGTGAAGTGACAGGTTTTATTCAACCAGGTGCCCCCTTTTCAGAAGTAGTGAAACCCCTCTTGAGGAATGCTGATATGAAACCCCTCTTGAGGAATGCTGATAAACTCAAACAGCGTCATAGTTATTGTCAGCGGAACCAACGGCATAGCGAGAAATTAAGGCCATCAGGCTGCAAGTATTCTGAAAAGGACTCTAGGTAAGCTGACCCGTTACAAGTGTGATAGTGACAAACGTGCCCCACAGACATGATTTAACTGACTGGTTAATTGTGAATAAAGCTGCCGAGGACACAAATGAAAAATTCAGCAAATATGTAGTCATTTCAAAAATATTACACTATTAGACATCAGTAAATTAAAGCAAACTTCTCATACGAGGCATGGCATGCACTTGAATAGACTGGGGAGTAACGAAGTTAATAAGTAACATCATTACAAGTTAAGATCAGGAAAAGACTGTCCTAGAACTACCTAGTCCAGGAAACATGTGTTAGATTCTGGACCCAATAACATTTCAATCCAGAATTAAATACCAGTAATGATTTGGAGGGTGTGGGAACAGGCATTTCAAAATATTTCATGAGAACGTCTTAAAAATAAAATTTTAGAATTACTATTACAAGTAATGTTATGTTTATCTGTTTGGATGAACACTGGTGTAATAATGATGAACTTGAACTCATTAATATTGAAGGTTATTATCTGGCAAGTAATTACAGTCGGGTTAATAAAGAGCATGGGGGAGTTGGTATTTTTGCTAAGTCAGGAATTGAATGTAAAGAAAGGAAGGATCTTGAAGTGCATAATTCTGAATTAGAATTTGAACTAACTTCAGTGGAATTTAAGCTTCCCTATGGTAAAAGGGTAATTCTGTTAACCATGTACCATTCACCAGATGCTGATGTGGAGATTTTCTTAGGAAAATTAGATAAAGTCCTTCAGAACATTTTCAGTAGGAACAGCAGCGCAGAAGTAATACTTTGTGGTGATTTTAAGATAGATTTTGCAGAAGAAAACCTTCCGTCAACATCACAACTACTGCATGTTCGTCAAAACTGTAATCTAACACTTAATTTTTACGCCCACCCGGGTAACTGCCACCTCAGCAACAATGATAGACAACATTTGCATTAATTTCCATTGTGCTAAAATGCAAGCGTCCAATATAAATTTTGGATTATCAGATCATCATGCTCAAATTTTGCAACTAGAAATTGAGAATGCTAACAAGCATTCAACCAAAATGAAGCAAGCACAATTAACTTGTTGTTTTCTCTGAAGCTGCATGTGGCAGTTTAATGGAAAGTGACTGCTACAGGCAAATGGAAGAGAAAAGAACACCAAAACAAATGGAGATGAAGTTCAAGAGAAAGAGAGTGAAAGGAAGATCTAGAACAAGGAGGATCGATTCAACGAAGTGCAAGAAGAATAAACCTAGAATGGAACAATGGTAGGTCTCATCAGACCTGGGCTCCAATAACATTTGGTCATAGCATTGACCAAAAGTATAGAACCTTTTTAAGCATGTCACTACATTCTGCCTCAAGATCTTTTACAATTTCTTTGAACTGCCAATGGTTCAAACATTGCTTTTTGCAGAAATTTATACAGTTTGACACAGTATCCGTAACAGATTTAAAGTTGCAAAAGTTCTTTGCGCATAATTGTTTTTGATGTAAAACACAATATACCAGTACCGATAATATTGGAGGTAACCCAGCATCGCGCACCTTCGTTTTGATGAGGCCTGTAAAACCTTGCCCAACCGACAACTTCGCTGGTGCTCCTTCAGTAGCGACACTAGACAGATTTCCGAGTGATAAGCCCATATCATTCATTGCATCTTCAACAGCTGCAAATATATCTGCGCCGGTGATAGTATCTTTTGAGGGGAATGATGTCCAGTAGTTCCTCAGTTATAGCGAAATCTTTTTCGACACTCCTGATGAAAATAGATAGCTGTGCTGTGTCACTTTTGTCAGTAGTCTAATCAAGAGCATCGAGTACTTCTGGAAAGTGCCGCATTTGTTCCGCTTTTGCTATTTCTAGTCAGCACCAGGTTCCTGTATACGATGAGAGGTCGTTTTTTGACAAGCTTATCGCCTCAAAGTGGGCCACAGCACATAATATTTCTGAGCACTCTATTAAACATTCTTTTACAAATTCACCATCAGTACCGGTTTCAGAGCAACAATAGCCCATAACTTGCTCAAACTGCACCTTCTAAAGTGTTGGGTTCAAGTATCTGTAGGACAGGGAGAAAAAATAATTATCTTTGTGATTTCTTAGCAGCACATCTAAGTCTTAATTCTAAATAGTTCTTAATAATACAAACCCCAAAACGAAAACAAATCCCCTAAATTTGATAGGATAGTGCTAATGGGCGATTTCAATGCGAGATTTGGAAATAGAACAGAAGGATACGAAAGGATGATTGGTAAATGTGGGGTTCATCAGTTGTAACGCTCCTGCGAACGATATTCTGTTCTACTGTTTCAGGGTTATCGTCATCAATATCAACATCTGATAAATCCCCATCAGGAATCACTGCCTCATTCAGGATAAAATCTAAATCTTCATATGACAGTGGGAGGTTGGGGTCCTACCAAAAAAACATCTCCTGTTAGGTTATGTGACTATGTCAAAAATAACTTGTAACCTTAGTTTTAATATGAATGACCTACATGTACTAATAAAAAAACAATAATACAGTACAGTACACAGTACCGTAATCAAGAAACTTGAATCATATGAGATAAGGGTATGAAAATCTGGAAGTAAACAAATGTGTACTACCTAACCTCCAATGACTGTAGTTGCCAGATGGAAATAATTATTTTAGGAACCAATTACAGTAAAATAATTAGGGATACGGCTTCAATCATAGTAAAAATATAATTTCTAGTCTTTTACTGACATGTATCTAATATTATTTAATGACTCATGCTTCAAATAAACTTTTTACTCACAGTTGAAAACGAAGCCAGCCATTCGCATTCCATGTTTGAAGCCGCTGTTGTTGGCAGTTGTTGAGACTTAAACAAAAGATATGGAGATCTAACAGAGTAACCAACCTCAGAAACACAATTATTTCGAAGAAAAGATATCTAAGTGGCTAATATGGGCTAAAATAGCACGGTGTTCAGTATAATATCGTTTCTGTAAAGGGTAAAAGTAATTGTTGCCATATGGTAGGTATGAGTAACAAAGGGTTAACGTCGCACCACAACATCAAGGATTTCCGCAACGGAATGATGGGAAAGGGCTAGGACTGGGAAGGTAGAGGCCGTGGCCTTAATTAAGGTACAGGCCCAGCATTTTCCTGGTGTGAAAATGGAAAACCAGGCTGCCAACGGTGGGATTCGAACTCACTATCTCCCGAACGCAAGCTCATAGCTGCGCGACCCTAACCACACGGCCAACGCACTCGGTCAGCACAACACGAACTCCCACAAAACGTCGAAGAATTTTTTCCAAACTATCACATCTACTGAAGGTAGTAAAATTATTAAACATTCATCAGTTCCAAACAACACACTTTCCAGGGTAAATTTCATCTAAACGAAACTAGATCAATGCAAGAGAAGTAAAGAGTTATAGAAACTGGATGTAACGTTTACATACTATTTAGTCTAAATTTCTGGACTTAACACTTTACTGGAGTGATTAAAGAGAATTTGCCTTAATTTTAAATACCTGTAGGTTCTGCTGCTCCACACGATGATAAAAGCTTACACAACAAGATTAACGAATACAATACAATGGATAACAACCCCACGAAAAAAGCTGTTGCATGCGTAGTCTATACCTAATCAATACACTAGTAAAAACGTACGTGCGTGTCGTAACAATTGAAACTACTTCACCAAATTCAATTACAATTCAACTGACCACAAAAACATACCAACGCTCTTCCCTCTCTTCTCTAGCAACAAGGAACTTAGAATACTCAGAGCTAGCAATACAATTTCCTGACGCGAAGAGGATTGGCAGCATGGCATTTACAACCAGCGTCGCCAATATATAAAATCAAAAAGCACTAAAACATGAGAAAGACGCCACAATTATATGATTCTGTATGAAAAAAACAAAGAGTTTTGTCCATACATTAGCCAGGATGGCTAAACAATAGTATCTTTGTATCGCTTATGTCCAGAATAAGATAGAATAGCATATTTTCAAATTTCCGTCATGTACTGTATATTAATGGGCGTAAGTTGAGCATTTTGATTGGCGGTGGCAGGCATTACAGCGGGGGATCCATGGAACTTCCCCGTTTAAGAGCAATTTGAGACCACAAAATTATTGTTAATTCATATAAGCTCCTTTAATATTCTATTTTATTCACTTTAATTCAATAACCGAACCTATGTAACGACCATTCACATAAAATTAAATAATAGACCCAATTGAAATGTATTTGGTAGGTACTTGACCTGTTTTTATCCAAAAATTACGGACAAAAGACAAAACTTTTCTTTATTTTACATACCGGTAATCTGATAACATCGTATTTTTATACTAAATGAAGTCTTCCCTTTCGATTTGAATTAAAGTCATTACTGTAATTATTTTCGGAATGGAAGCACTATATAGTACCCGGTACTTCTTTTGATAGCCAAAAAGCGAGACATCTCGTGGGCGATCGTGCTCCTGCAGTATTTAAACGCTATCCCTTGCTTAAGTATGTCAACAACAGGAAACAGCATTGTAGCTTTGTAGTAGCCTACTGTTGCTCTAGGTATCTAAAATGGAGCTTTATTCCCACCGGATTGTCTACCTTTTCTTGGCAACTCTCCTGCTCAAAATTAAATCCACATTTCTCTGCTACCTCCGTGCAGTGACTGAACAATATTGAACTAAGTTCTACTGTCAAACATTATTCAGTAGGTACCAGTACCTACAAAAAGAACATAACACTTCAAGGGTCCTTTACTTCGCTGAATTTACAGCTTCTAAGTCACACTGCTGGAATGTAGGGTCTTTGATAATGAGTCGCATTGCGTTAGAACACATTTGAGTAAAAGCAAATCAAATAACAATTTGGAATCCCCCAATTTTTTTTAAAGATGGTTAATGGTTTGGGCTACTGCACCGTACTTCCGTCCTAGTTCGTAAACCACGGGCAACGGCCGAGTGGCCTAGAAAGTGGTCCTGAGAGTCAGGATACCCGTTGCTATGGAATGGAAGTGGGCATCTCGGGCATATTCTGAGTCGTGGCCTTCCTTATGATCAGGCGCATAGGAATATACGATCCACCGGTGACCCCTAACCCATTAGATCCTCACTTGGACTATGTGTAAGTAGAGTAGTGTCCTGCTTCATGAATTTACCAAGTTCAGAACATTTTTAGCAAGCCTCGTATCTAAGGGAGTGACGGAGTCCCACACATGCGAGCAACTCCTTGGAAAAACTTGACGAACAAAATGGAAATCGATGGGAAGCTATCAATATTAATGGGGTTTAGGGAAGAAATAAAGTAGAACTGGCTGAGTAAGCAAAGAGGATGCATTAGGATGTGCTAGGTGTAAATGATATTTGGGTAGGGGGAGATAATGAGGAAGATATAGGAGAATATAAAGTTTATGGGTGTTTAAAAGGGAAGGGCAGAGTCTGAGGTAGGGCTGTACGCTAGACCTACATCAGGAATGCTATAGCATGCAACATAGTTTCTGCTAGGCACGTAAACGAGCGAATGATGTGGGTAGATTTGGCAGCTGGAGGAATTAGGACGAGAATTGTGTCAGTGTGAGGGTGCAAATGCGGAAGGAATTGATAAGGTTTATGAAGCATTGAGTGACATCATAGTCAGGGTAAACAGCATGGATACGATAGTGCTAATGGGCGATTTCAATGCGAGATTTGGAAATAGAACAGAAGGATACGAAAAGATGATTGGTAAATGTGGGGAAGATATGAAAGCCAATGGGAATGGGAAGCATTTCCTGGACTTCTGTGCTAGTATGAGTTTTTTGCTAGGGGCTTTACGTCACACCGACACAGATAGGTCTTATGGCGACGATGGGATAGGAAAGGCCTAGGAGTTGGAAGGAAGCGGCCGTGGCCTTAATTAAGGTACAGCCCCAGCATTTGCCTGGTGTGAAAATGGGAAACTAAGGAAAATCATCTTCAGGGCTGCCGATAGTGGGATTAGAACCTACTATCTCCCGGATGCAAGCTCACAGCCGCGCGCCTCTACGCGCACGGCCAACTCGCCCGGTAGTATAAGTTTAGCAGTTACGAATACTTTTACAAGCATAAGGCTATTCACTGCTACACATGCGAGGCTAGGGGTAGCGGGTCCATAATACAATATATATAACTGACTTCGAAGTCTGTTAGGAACGTATGGGTTTTTCAGGGACTTTTCGATGATATGTAGTGAACTGAGTATCTCTAGGCCTAGGATAGAGAAAGTAAAATATGTCTACAAATGAATAAGGGATAGAAAATCTCCAGGACGAGGATATTAGACAGATCTACATGGATATGATTAGTGAGAAGTTTCGAACAGCAGACACTAAGCAGGTACAGGTTATAGAAGGAGAATAGGTGGCATACAAGGATTCTGTGGTAGAAACAGCAAGGGAATGCCTAGGAACGACTGTGTGTAAAGATGGGAAAAAGCGAACATCTTGGTGGAATGATGACGTGACAACAGTTTGTAAAAGTAAAAAGAAGGCTAATCAGAAATGGCCCCAAACAAGTGCCGATGCACACAGGGATTTTTACGTAGATGAAAGAAAAAGAGCAAAACAAATAGTTGTTGAATCCAAAAAGAAGTCGTGGGAAGATTTTTGTAATAACATGGAAAGGCTAGGTCAAGCAGCAGGGAAACCTTTCTGGACAGTAATCAAGAATTTTAGGAAGAGAGGGAAAAAAGGAAATGAACAGTGTTTTGGTCATTCAGTGAACTCATAATAGATCCTAGAGAATCACTGGACAGGTGGTAGGAATATTTTGAAAATCTTCTTAACGTAAAAGGAAATCTTCCCGGTGGTGCCGCGAACAACAAGCTAATGGGGAGGAGGAAAATGATGTTGCTGAAATTACGCCTGAAGAAGTGGAAAGGATGACAAATAAACTCCTCTGTCATAAAGCTGCAGGAATATATGAAATTAGACCTGAAATGGTGAAGTATATTGGGAAGGCAGGGATGAAATGGCTTCACAGAGAAGTAAGATGAGCATGGAGTGCTGGTAAGGTACCTTCAGATTGGAAAATGCCGTAATTACACCTATCTATGAGCAAGGGAACAGGAAGATTTGCAACAACTATCGAGATATCTCATTGATTAGTATTCCAGGCAAAGTATTCACAGACATCTTGAAAGGGATGGTGCGATAAGCGGTTAAGAGGAAGTTGGATGAAACCAGTGTGGTTTCAGACCACAGAAGGGTTGTCGGGATCAGATTTTCAACATGCGCCAGGTAAATGAAAAAGGCTACGAGAAGAGTAGGCAGTTGTGTTTACGTTTCGTAGACCTAGAGAAAACATACGACAGGGTACCAAGGGCAAAGATGTTCGTCATATTTGGGGACTATGTGCCAATTGCAGAAAGGATGGCTAGTTTTGAGCCTTAGACAATATCTACCTAAACAACGTCTAAATCGAGCACAATCTTCCATTGCATAAACAATGCTCAGCCGGTGTCTAACTAGACATCGTTTAAAGATTCAATATAGGTTTGAAAGTGGAGATGTATCTTTCATTCAAATCTTTGCTTGTCGTGACCAATGAAATTCGTCTCTGTGTGCGCAGAACGCCATTCAGCCATTTGTCTTCCTAAACATTACTGAAAAATGGCTAAGCATGAGTTGTCCACATATAAGAATATCGCTTTCGGTGGAAATAAAATCTCATAGTATTATAGACACTAAAGCGACACGCCACCGTATGGGGAAGTGTAGCTTTGATGATAGTGTTGTTACAGTGATTGTAATCTACTGGTAAATTGCTTCGATGAAGGTAAGCTGAAACAATAGTAATGTGTAACCGAATATGTTGTACAGGCCATATAGATGTAGCTTGCATTCCGGAGATTGTAGGTTCGAAACGCATCATCGGCGACCCTGAAGATTGTTTTCCGTAGTTTCAATAGTTTCCCTATTTTTACACCAGGTAAACTATGGCCATGGCTCTTCTCCCCCAGTCCTCCTCTTTAAGCAAAAATCACCACCATCACCACCGCGTGCCTTTTCCTATCTCATAGTTGCCGTAAACTTATCTGAATTAGCGCGATGATTATATTTATATATATGTATATAAACCACATATAACCTATAGTTTTCACTATAATGTGTGCTTACTTGGCAGTAAATATAAGTGAATCCCTCCCAGTTGGTGTATGTGACAGCCCTTTAATGATTGGGACAAGTAATTCCGACATGTATGTAGTCGAAGTGACTTATAATTCCATGGAAATTACCCCATGTGTAATAAAATATTTCGGTTACCAAGAATTGTATACAAGTTGACAGTACTGGACTGTCCCTTTGCCAGTCTCAAGAAGCGAAATCTCATTTTAAGCTCTACCTCCCCGTACATTTCGAATGAATTGCTGCGATTTCACAGCAGGCAACTTACAGAGAGGCCGTCCGACTAACCTTTCTTCCCAGAATCGTATCAACACGATAATACAAATTACATGTTTCATGGTACATAACCTCTGATTGTGATTCAGTCCTCTCATATAGGTTAAACAGTGTTCTCGGCAGTGTTTAAACATGACCGGTTGAACATGGGTTTTAGACAGTGTCTAAGTGATAAATAATGACTCTACAGTGCGGCAGCCATACTTAGGCATTGCTTAAGTGTAGGCATCGTCTAAACACCGTTTCTGCAATTGGCCCTATGGAATTAAGGGTAGATTATTAAAATCAATCAAAGGTATTTATGTTGACAATTGGGCTGCAGTGAGAATTGATGGTAGAATGAGTTCTTAGTTCAGGGTACTTACAGGGGTTAGACAAGGCTGTAATCTTTCACCTTTGCTGTTTGTAGTTTACATGGATCATCTGCTGAAAGGTATAAAATGGCAGGGAGGGATTCAGTTAAGTGGAAATGTAGTAAGCAGTTTGGCCTATGCTGACACCTTGGTCTTAATGGCAGATTGTGCCGAAAGCCTGCTGTCTAATATCTTGGTACTTGCAAGTAGGTGCAATGGGTGTGGTATGAAAATTAGTCTTTCGAAGACTAAATTGATGACAGTAGGTAAGAAATTCAACAGAACTGAATGTCACATTGGTGATACAAAGATGGAACCGGTAGATAATTTTAAGTATTTAGGTTGTGTGTTCTCCCAGGGCGATAATATAGTAAGTGAGATTGGAACAAGTTGCAGTAAAGCTAAAGTAGTGAGCTCGCAGTTGCGATCAGCAGTGTTCTGTGAGGAGGAAGTCAGCTCCCAGACGAAACTATCTTTACATCGGTCTGTTTTCACACCAACTTTGTTTTACGGGAGCAAAAGCTGGGTGGACTCAGGATATCTTATTCATAAGTTAGAAATAACAGACATGATAGCAGCGAGAATGATTGCTGACACAAACAGATGCGATCAATGAAATGAAATGAAATTGCGTATGGATTTTAGTGCCGGGAGTAACCGAGGAGAGGTTTGGCTCGCCAGGTGCAAGTCTTTCGATTTGACACCCGTAGGTGACCTGCGCGTCGTGGTGAGGATGAAATAATGATGAAGACAACACATACACCCAGCCCCATGCCAGCAAAATTAAGCAATGATGGTTATAATTCTCGACCCTGCCAGGAATCGAACCATGGACCCCTGTGACCAAAGGCCAGCATGCTAACCATTTAGCCATGGAGACTGACAGATGGGAACAATGGCAGGAGGATACTCGGGTTGATTAGATAAAGGCTAATTTAGGAATGAACTCGATGGATGAAGCTGTATGCATAAACCGGCTTCGGCGATGGCTCATGTGAGGCGAATGGAGGGGATACGTTACCGAGGAGAATAATGGACTCTGTTATGGAGAGTAAGAGAAGTAGAGGGAAACCAAGATGACGATGGTTGGACTCAGTTACTTTAAAGATGAGAGGTATAGAACGAAATGAGGCCACAGTACTAGTTGCAAATAGAGGATTGGTGCGACGATTAATAAATTCACAGGTGGGAACAATGGTAGGAGGATATTCGGATTGATTAGATATAAGCTAAGTTACGAATGAACCGTATGGATGAAGCTGTATGCATAAACCTGCTTTGGTGATGGGATCATGTGAGACGAATGAAAGAGGATACATTACCTAGGAGAATAATGGACTCTGTTACGGAGGGTAAGAGAAATAGAGGGAGACTCAGACGATGATGGTTGGACTCAGTTTCTAACGATTTAAAGATGAGAGTTATAGAACGAAATGAGGCCACAGTACTAGTCGCAAACAGAGGGTTGTGGCGACGTTTAGTAGCTTCACAGACGCTTGCAGACTGAACGCTGAAGGTCATAACAGTCTATAATGTATTGCACCATTCTTCTGGGAAAACATCTTTCTTGCGCCATATCGGGCGACCAATCTAATGCTCCGGCTATTTTCCCTTTCCCTTTCCCGACTATATCACGTCTTGGATTTCAATGAATGGATCAATGCATTTAAAAAATGATGCTAATTGTCGGCAGCTACATTTGTTTCCATTAATCGGTGAATAAATAATTCATTTCGCCAATATAGGTTCCGATTAAAACAATTATCTCCATTCCACGTTTCCCTATAATCGTCGAAATCTTCTCCGAACTGCCACGCGACACCTCTCAGGGATAATTAACATGCATCAGTAAAGTATATTTTCATCGTGAGATCAACTGGGAACCCGCAATTCCTTTCGTATAACTTACCAGCAATACCACCCACCCGTAAACATCTATGAAATATCATCGTCCAAATTCAATCAACAAAGAAATATTCATGTAAGAATTCGGTGTAAACTTATCTACTATAAATATGAAAATAAATTGCAATAGTAATAATTTAAATGTAAAAATTCTTGATTTATTCATTATTATTAACTGCTTGGGATGAATTATTATGGAGAAATAACATTCAATTACATTAATCGTCTTTCCTTTCCAAAAGATAAATCAAAATTGTCTTTGGTTGAGCTTAATCGATTTCCCGTTAAATAAATATGTTATGCGCACCATAAAAACAAAGAAAAGTTTGCAATATTTCATAAACCGTTATTATCAGTCACATTATGTAACAATCTTGTTGGATATTCATGGAATTAAAATATCAAGAAAATTAAAAATGTAAATAAATTCAGAAGCGAATAAATTAACATTAATTAAAATCAAAGTTCCTAACCATCAAAATGCCTAGGCCTTATGTTTATTTGCGTTAAATTTATATCTTGTCATCCCTTTCTGATTGTCTTCTTAAATTGTGACGTCAGCAGTGTAAGCAAAGTTCCAAAAATTATAGCTCAAAGTTGCTATTTTAAATATAGTTCAATTCATAAAAATTATCAATCAATTTGACTATGTTGCTGGACAAATATATCCATATTATATCCTAAAAATTAAATGTAGGTATCGTCTAATTCTATCAGGTCTTACATCTATCGAGATTCATGTTCGTGTCTAAGTTCAGTTACTATATCACTGAATTTTAAAGAATATAGTTGGTGTCAATATTTATTTATCAATGGCAGGGACTTAAATTAAGAAGATGCTTCCTCTCCTCAAATCATGGCTTCGACAACAAATACCAAACAATACTAATTACAACGTGTGAAATTCTCCCAGAAGGAATCAAGTTTACTCCTAAATATTTATCATTTGCAAGTTTTAATCTGAATACGGTATATGGTTATCAACCTACGGATTCTTTGAAGTATTTCATCGTAAGAATATATTATTAACCCAAAAATATCTTACGTTGCTATAAAAATCATGCCGCTCACGTCAATTACAATCAATGGTTAGTATCACATCGTAATTACTACCAACAAATCATAAATATATATAACTCTCTCCATATTTCCAACCGTATACATTATAACTTCGCGTCATTCATAACCACAAATATTCCCCAACGAATATTTATTCATATACTCACATCAACACGTCGTTCATATTCTTATTTACCCATATAAATATCAATCATTTCTTCCTACGCGGCGTATCATCTCAACACTTCAATATCAAACTACAACGATGCATTTATGGGTTAAAGTTCAATCCTAATACACATAATCACACTATTCTGAAAAAGAAATACATATATGAATAATATAGGTTCATATTTACTCACACGTAACCACGGTACAGCGATAACCAAGTCTTAATAACTTACGAAAACATCTATCTTCTTTTTGCATTACAGCTGGATTATTTCACATTATGTACGTCACTTTTCTTTGGTAATCGTCGAAACATCTTTTAAATTCTCTCCATAATTGACTATAAGCATTCCTACATAAGGGCATTGATTCACATACTCGAAGATTACCTACACCCATGGTTATAAATCAATTACGGTAACATCTTTGCGAAGATCCTGCACATTGGAATCGAATCTCGAAAATATAAAATAACGAACCTCACAAAATTACATTGCTAATATCTACGCACTACATCTAATATTTGAACATTTATGATTACTGTGAATAAATTACATGACATGGAACTTAGCTTTCATCTGCTGATGTTACTGGACTGGGCTAGATTTCAATTCGATCATCCATGGTCTGCGGGCTGGCTCCAGGCAACAGCTGCGTCATAAACTGGCAGTAGCATCCAGATACGGGCCAGTAGAATCAGCTGGGCGGCTTCCGTCAGTGGTCAGTCCCTTGTCCGATGTAGTTATTCATGTTGAGTCCGTTGTTTACATGTGACAGAAACATATTCAACACCACCATTAGTATCATATTACAGTCTTCCAATATTTTATCCTGTATCTAAATTATAGTTCTTTAAAAAGGTTACTCTACCATAATTCAACGATAGCTTTCAATAACAGACTTTATATGGTAATCAATATGCTTTGAATATGCGATATCTTATTTCATTAGATGACTAGCGTCAACTTTTGGTTTAAGCTTCGGCTACCGATCGACTATATATTCTTCTCCTTTCTCAAATTTTCCTCCTTATCAGCCTTAGTATATTACGTTGGATATTGGTGCAATCCTTTTCTTTAAAGCTATTTGATGTACTAATTCTTCTGCTCTTGCTCCGTAGAAAACTGCCTTCCTCTTTACGTGACGATTTTTTATGGTGCGTGAAAATCTCGTTTGGGTGATCAGCGTAATTTCTTAATTGATCAGTTGCTATTTTCACAATCTAAAACATTCTGCTTCTTTTTTTATCACGGCCGCATGGATTCTACATTTCTGTATATCACACTTCGTGACCAAGGTTTATTTAATTCACCAAATTAGCATTATTTTCAGCACAATCACGGCTTAAATTTTATGTGTCCGTATTTTTATGATTACGATATCACGGTCTATTTAACTCGATATGTCCGTACATTCTTCAAATATATTGCTCAAATATATAATTTCTGTCATCTTACTACGGTGCATGGAAAGTATAGGTGTTGTAATCCTTTTTTACTCATGAGCAGGGCAATGGGACGGTACAGTATGTATGTACGTACGTATGTATGTATGTATGTATGTATGTATGTATGTATGTATGTATGTATGTATGTATGTATGTATGTATGTATGTATGTATGTATGTATGTATGTATGTATGTATGTATGTATGTATGTATATTTTTAAGAGCACTGGCTTGTCTAGCACTGGCAGAGTCAGTCCGGAATTGAGGGAGGGAACGGACGATTGAATAATATCAGTAATAGGAATTCGTTCTAGCAACATTATATAGGTACTGTAGCCTATAGAGTTTTACAACGATCATTTTGTGTCATTGAAATAAATTAAACAGAGGAAAAAAGCACTTGTAAAATATGTATTTCCAAAATCTGTAATATTATGAGAATTTGGTTTCCTTCAAAATTTTGGTGGGGGTGGGGGCAACTGCCACCCCTTGCCACCCACGAATTATGCCTATGGGTATATGTATCAATGAAAGGCCATGAGGAAGCACCTCGTTCAAGTCCCAGCATTTTGGAAGGTGGTGGAAGAGCCAGATTGCCTGTAGGCCTACGTTTGGTACACCAATAAGTAAAATTCTTTCAAGAATGAAATTTACTGTGTTCACATATTCAATACAATTACATTCTGTAGTGATTAAATACTACATGAATTACATAAACTAATTAGGTACATGTTTCGCTCTAGTTTTGGACATCTTCAGCCTAATAATAATCTTAAGCTCAAGTCCTTAAACCAATTAAACATTGAAACTTAAAACTAAATATAATGGTCTTATGCTTAAAATTATTTACAAAAAGGTGTGCTTTAGGTGATATTTATATAGATTTAAAATGTGGACATTAATTAAAACCCAGAATTTGTGACAAGGAAGCAATTGAAATTATCATACAATGACTAGGAATTGTCCAAAGCGTACATTGGACCTTCTCCAACTGTATGGATGAATCATAAGGTTGATACTTTATACAAATATGTTCACATTGACTAGAAATTGACCAAAGCGTAAAATGGAACTTCTCCAAATGTATAGATGAATTATTAGGTTGATAGTTGATACAAATGTGTTCATTCAAAGGTGGTTATGATCACCTATGTCATAAGTACACAGCTACAAAACCGGGACCGTGGTAACATGTCGATCTTGTTGGGCTTGGATATCCCATTAAAAGAAGCGTGGTCGGATGGTATTATTTTAGAGATTAAAAACGTGTATGTTCGAACATGTTGTCAATATCATTCATTAGTCTGATAAAATGTTTCTTGGAATTTTGTGCCATTCTTTTCGTATTAATGTTCCCGTTGATGCAATGTTCTACCCTTGGGAGGATTTATGATTATCGTTTGTAACTGAATAAGAGAAAAAAAGAATTTAGAATGATGAATGTAGAGCCCACATAATAATTGTAAAGATGAAAGTGTAATACCCCATAAATGTGGACGAACTTACTTGTCCAATCAGATGTCAGCTGGATCCACTTGTTCCTGTTGGGCCTGAATGACTAACCTTGTTTCTTCTAGTGAATTATTGATGCGGTAACAGTTGTGTGGAGCGTAGGGGGGAAAGGGGAGTGAGTTTTAACTTGTGCGCCTGTGTTATTGCTAGAGAGGCGTCACTCGAATTGGATTGGGCAGGTCTAGCATTAGGCGTGGTAATTGGAACGAATGCGTGCTGTGACTGAAACATACTGGGGAATTTATTCTGATTTACAGCCTGGAATAACGTTGGAGTCAACTCATATAACAGATTTTTGTTGTCAGGTACATCGTTAAGATTATTATTTTTATTATAAGTTTGCTCCAAATAAATGTACAAGTTTTCCATCTCACTCAATAATTTTCCCT
The DNA here is from genome assembly GCF_040414725.1 of Anabrus simplex. Taxonomy (NCBI): domain Eukaryota; kingdom Metazoa; phylum Arthropoda; class Insecta; order Orthoptera; family Tettigoniidae; genus Anabrus; species Anabrus simplex. The sequence goes on from NC_090265.1 coordinate 187,772,458, forward strand.
TACCTAGGCTTCTAACGATCGTCAAATCTTTCTCTATTGAGGAGAATTTATGTACCGTTTCACTCATATGCTGGCTCATGGCTGAATACTTGTTATGTTTGGAAACATTGTAATGTAAACTGTATATAGGATAATATTTTTTGTTTATTTCCACCTATTCAATACATTACAAGATGTTGGCATTTACTTTAAAACATTATTCAGATGAGACATGTTTCGCCTCCTACTGTGAGGCATCCTCAGTCATTATCAAAAACCTTATTATTTTACCAGGCATCTGGTTAAAGATATTCAAAAATGTGTTTGATGATTATAAGAGAGGTAAGATTTACGTTTGTTATAAACATGTTCATGAAGTAACTAAATATCTAATATATTGATAAAAACATATGTAGTTCTTTGTTGAATAGGACATGTTTGATTGTACTATAGTAAAATAAGGTGGCTTGAAGCCGTAGTCATTAATAGATGTCCAATACATAGTGGAAGGCATAAAATATCAGTTCTATGAGAATATACATTACATTCAATTGATACTAAAAACTAGTGGATTCATAGGTAGTACATATAAAATGTTCAATGAAATAACTAAAGATCTAATAAAATGATAAACACATATGTAGTTCTTTGTTGATTAGGACGTCGTATGATTGTACGGCTTAAAGCCGTAATCATTAATAGATGTCTAATATATTAGATATTTAGTTACTTGATGAACATGTTTATAACAAACGTAAATCTTACCTCTATTATAATCATCAAACACATTTTTGAATATCTTTAACCAGATGCCTGGTAAAATAATTTTTTGATAAATACTGAGGATGCCTCACAGTAGGAGGCGAAACATGTCTCATCTGAATAATGTTTTAAAGTAAATGCCAACATCTTGTAATGTATTGAATAGGTGGAAATAAACAAAAAATATTATCCTATATACAGTTTATGAAACTTTCAATACGGACGAAAAATGATTTTCATCACTTGCAACATTGTAATGTTCCAGACACTTGTGTAAAAGTTTCTTCCTGTTTGACCGAGATACGTGAACTCACACTGTGTACACTTTAACCTATAAACACCAGATCTTGAGTAAACGTTATTACTATTGACCTTACGTGATTGAGGAATATGTTCTGGTTATTATTTACTGTCCGGCTAGGTTGATGTTGTGTTTTATTAAACATTAGTGATCTGATGAATAGGCGGGCTGTTATACGTAAATTTCTCTTATTCGGTTACAGACAATACTCATAGATCCTCCCAAGTGTAGAACAATGTACCAACGGGAACATTAATCCGAAAAGAATGGCACAAAATTCCAAGAAACATTTTATCAGACTAATGAATGATATTGACAGCGTGTTCGAACATACACGTTTTTAATCTCTAAAATAATACCATCCGACCACGCTTCTTTTAATGGGATATCCAAGCCCAACAAGATCGACATTTTACCACGGTTCCGGTTTTGTAGCTGTGTACTTATGACATAGGTGATCATAACCACCTTTGAATGAACACATTTGTATCAACTGTCAGCCTAATGATTAATCCATACAGTTGGTGAAGTTCCAACTTACGCTTTGGTCAATTTCTAGTCAATGTGAACATATTTGTATAAAGTATCAACCTTATGATTCATCCATACAGTTGGAGAAGGTCCAATGTACGCTTTGGACAATTCCTAGTCACTGTATGATAATTTCAATTGCTTCCTTGTCACAAATTCTGGGTTTTAATTAATGTCCACATTTTAAATCTATGTAAATATCAGCTAAAGCACAACTTTTTGTAAAGATTTTTTAAGCATAAGACCATTGTATTTAGTTTTAAGTTTCAATGTTTAATTGGTTTAAGGACTTGAGCTTAAGATTATTATTAGGCTGAAGATGCCCAAAACTAGGGCGAAACATGTACGTAATTAGTATATGTAATTCATCTAGGATTTTTAATCACTACAGAATATAATTGTATTGAATAGGTGTGCACAGTAAATTTTACTCCTGAAAGAATTTTACTTATTGTTATCTTCAAAATGGAACAAATACGAGATTTGTTACTTGTAATTTGGAAGACCAATGCGAGATCTAATGGAGTAAAATTATGTAAACAGAATTTGAAGAAAATCCTTATTTAATAAGTTACTTCGGTCTACAGTAGGCCCTACGCTATACAAAATTTTGTTCATGCTAGGTGAAATAGTAATTTAGGGGAAGGTCTAAATATCAATGCTCAAATATCTCTTTTAATACTGAATCCTTAACAGAAGTTGTAGAAAAGATTTTCCAATCTTATGCGTGGAACAAATTTATGCTATGACGAAAAATGAAAATGTTTATGATTTTATATATATTTCCTGCATCCTTCTGCTTTAACACCAAACTTACTAAGGAATCATTTAATTTAATTTTCGGGTTGAACCGTGTTGTACTTGTCTGTAATCAGTCTCTGCCTAGGAGACTGATTACTTCGGATCGAGTAGGGGTATTTCAGTCGCCTTGACAAAGAATACTGAAATGTATTCGAAACGTCGGCAAACTGTACGTGATGTGCAGACAAGTACAACACGGTTCAACCCGGAAATTAAATTAAATAATTCTTCACACCGTGGAAGCTTCACTTCTAAGTTACTAAGGAATCCTTTGTAACAAAGAGAGGAAGAATAGTAAATTGTGATCTTCTGTACCTCTCACATTTTTACTGCAGGATACAGGCCTAGGTTACGGGTCCCGATGCATTTTCAAATCAAATCAAATCAAATCAAAATCCCTTTATTTGCAAATGAGGTGTCTACCTCGGTGGCAAATGGTACACTAAAATACATTATTCTCAAGCACTAAATTTTAAATTAGCAGGAAACGAAGAACATTTTCCTATAATACAATATCATACAATTTACGCTAATAATTTTTCTATTAAACACACACACAATCCTTAATAAATTTATATTGTTTACAAAATTTTACTTATAATATCTTACAAACATAGTCAACTCATATACAGTACGGTATGTGAAATTACTTCTAATAATACTATACAACTGGTATAAGATTAAAATTAACATTGAATTTATTTACATATTTGTATTTTACCCATTTTGGAACTTAAGTAGCATAACGACCAGCTGCGTCTTAACCAGAGCCCCTTTTGCCACCACTTTTCAGAGTTCCTTCACAGCTACCGTAGCGGTCCAGGGCCCTCCAAGACCCCACTGTACTTCACCCCTACAGGCAGTCCCCTACTTGGGCTGTCCAAACTCCTTAGACCAGGGGATGGAATTAATTTAATCACACACATTTATTATTTACAATATCCTGCACTGGTCGAATGCCCTCTAACATTTAATTTATTATCTCTGTTGTTGTTTATTCTCTTCTTGAATATCTGTACAGATTTTGGAAAAGGATCAAACACTACCCCTAGTAAACTGTTCCACTTCTTCACGCCCTTCCCAATGAAAGAAAATTTACCCCAATCGCTTCTGCTAAAATTCCTTCTAACTTTGTACTTGTGGTCAGTTCTGCCAATATAATTATTTTCCAACTGAAGCCTCTCACGGATACCTCTCCATGCTTCTTCTCCTGTATGGGCTCTATATAATCCTATAAGTCTAGTTTTCTCCCTTCTCTAACTTAAAGTTTCCCACCCAAGTTCTTTTAACATTTCTGATACACTACTCTTTCTCCTGAAATCCCCTGTTACAAACTTTGCTGCTTTCCTCTGCACACCATCTAGTTCTTTTATTAGGTATTCTTGGTGAGGATCCCAAACACTGTTTGCATATTCCAATAATGGACGAACCATACTTAAGTAACTTTTTTCTTTTCATTCTTTGTTGCATCCTTTAAGTAGCCTCATTATGACATGTAACGATCTGTATGCTTTCCCAACAATGTCATCAACATGACCCTTCCAGTGCAAATTACTTTCAAATCTCACACCTAAGTATTTGCACTTGCCATCTTTTGGGATAACTACCTCATCCAAAGTATATTCGAATTCAGTTTTAAAGCTCCCGTTTGTAAATTTTGTAACAGTTGATTTGCCTCCATTAATCTTCATATTATTTTCTTCAACCCATTCTTGGATACTCTCAAGTTCCCTTTGTAATTCTGAACAATCCTCAATGTTATTTATTTCCCTATAAACAATTATGTCATCTGCATACAATCTTATTTTTGATGTTATATTGCTCCCTAAATCATTTTTGCGTATATTAAGAAAAGTAACGGACCGATTATACTACCCTGTGCAATTCCCTTCCAAACTTTCTCTTCCTGTGATATATTATTTCCTACTTTGACTTTCTGAACCCTTGAATTTAGAAATGTTCTTATCCAACGTATAACCCTTGCGTCCAATCCTATTCCCTCCAATTTCTTTAATAATATTCCATGTTCCACTCTATCAAAGGCTTTGGAAAGATCTATGGCTATGCAATCTAACTGGCCTCCTGAATCTAACTGATCTGATAGGTCCTGCTGAAATCCCACCAGTTGTGCCTCGCAAGAAAAATTCTTTCTAAAACCATACTGGCTCCTCATGAACCAATTTTTATCATCACATATCCCTCTGATGTACTTTGATATTAAACTCTCCAGTATTTTACAAACTATACTGGTCAGGCTGATTGGTCTGTAGTTCTCTGGTTTCCTTTTATCACCCTTTCCTTTATAAATTGGTATTATTATAGATTCCTTCCATTCCTTTAGTATTACACTATTATTTATGACATAGTCAAAGAGAAATTTTAAATAAGGCACTATATACCACCCCATTGTCTTTATAATACCTCCCCAGTAATTTGATCACTTCCTGCTGCGTTTCCTTGCTGAAGCAGTTGGATTTCTCTGAAAATATCTTCATTTGTGAATGAGAAGCTTCTTTTATCCCTGTATGTCTCTCCCTCTCTATCTTCTGTTACGGTTTCCAAGTCCTGACAATCTTCTTTTGAATCTCTGAATTCCCTACTAAAGAGGTTTGCTTTCTCAGTATCTGTTAAATAGTGTTCACCCCCTTCTCCCACCATTGTAGGAATTTGGATTCCTTTTCCTTTTTGATTCCTAATATATGAATACAGCTTTTTCCATTTCCCTTTGTGGTCATTACCCTCTTGAAAAATGCCATTCATATAATTCCCTTTTGCATCCTTTTTCACTCTATTCAGTCCCCTCATTAGCTGTTTTCTATTTCTCTATTCTCCCTACCTTCTTTGATTTTCCTGTTTACTATTCTACATTTTCTTTTTAATTTTCTTATTCCCCTCGTGTAATAAACAGGGTCTGAGTTCATTTTACCCTTCTTAACAGGTACAAATCTCTTCTCTCCTTCCCAAATGATTCCTTTAAATTTAGCCCAAAGTGTATCCACATTATTCCCTTCACTTATCCAACAACTGAATTGTGATTTAAGGTAAGTCCCAAATTCATCCACTTTAGTTTTTCTGTATAATTTCTTGTCTTATTAAGCATTTTTGGTACGACTAATACATCCTTTATTACAGCCTTATGGTCACCTATTCCTTCGATTACCTCAGTTTTATCAACAATTTCCCATGGTTTAACCAAGAATACATCTAGCAAGTTATTGAGACGAGTTGGTTCTTGTACTACTTGTGTAAATCCTCCCTCCCAAATTAACTTATTTGCCAGTTTCTGTTCATGGGCTTCACTTGCAGGTCCATTCCATTCAACTTCAGGCAAGTTTAGATCACCCGCAATTATTACCGCATCTTTATTGTTTTTATGAGTATAACCTATTATTTTTTCAAATATTTCCATGTCTCTTTCCTTTCTTCCAGGCCTATATGTTCCTATAATTCCCACCTCCTTCATACAAACTAATTTTATCCCTAATATTTCATCCCTTTCATCAGTAAACCATTCATGCGAACAATAAGTTTCCTTCACCAGAATAAATACCCCTCCTCCCTTTTTATCTCCTCGGTCTCTACGATAGACTGTATACCCTTCTGGAAATACTTCTGTATTACCCACCCCTTCTCTCAACCACGATTCCACTCCTATCACCACACCCGTCTCATAAGATTCCATCAATGTACCGAATTTTAATTGTTTATTTACTACACTCTGACAGTTTACCAAGAGCAATCTCAGACCTCCTTCCTCCCTAAAACTTGGCTGTTGCAATTGGGTAACGTTTGACTCATGAGTTGAGAACTTCCCTGGAACTCAGATCCTTGTACATAGATCTTGATTTAAGGGTCTGGGTTTTCTGGCAAGTTTCCCTGTATGTGCCAGTTTAGTGGTATGGGTTTTCTTAAGTACAGATTAGTTTGCATATCTCTGTTGATAATTGTAGCAATTTGTTTACAGAGAGTTGCTTTTCCATTATCATTTAGATGTAACCCATGTCTAGTGAACATTTGCCTGCCAAGACCTAAAGTATCTACTGCATAGACATTTCTAAAACTCTTACATAATCTCTTGATTTTTATATTTACATCATGTACAGCTTTCTTCACACATGAGTCCTCTAAAAGGTCATACCTGGGTGGCACATTAACTACAATTACTTTTGAGTCAGGTAGTTTGGAAATCTTACCTCTGAGAGTCGTAATTAGTTTCTCACCTTCATTAGCAGCAATGTCATTTGTACCACTCACAATCACCACATAATTTTCCTTCTCTAACACAGGATCACAACTTGAAAGGACGTCTTCAGTTTTGGCACCTGGTTTTATTAGTCCTAAAACCTCAGTCTCTGGATTCTGCAGCTCATCCTTGATGCCTTCCGCCATACCCCGCCCTTGACTGTCTGCGTAGAGATGAATCTTTGGCGATCTTGACTTTCGGTTGGTTTTCTTCTTCTGTAGCTTACCTCCACTGGATTTAAAATTATTTGGAAAACTTGGTGTGTCTTTTTCTGGAACTTGCTGCAATAACTGAAATCAATTTTGGCACTGCAAAGAGTTTTTTCCCGGTTTTAAGTTGTACGTAGTTTCTCCCATATGTTTAACATTAGGCCTAAAATGGCTACGCGTCACTTCCGTCCACGGCGATCTTTCTTCTCCGATGTGTTCTTTATCTTCCAGTTTCTTTATTCTGTCCTTTAAGCTTTCATTTTCATGTTTCAGAGCGCATAAGTCTTCTTGTAGCACTCCTAAAATCTTAATTATAGTTTCGTAAGTCTCTCTTCCTTGTTCTGCCTCACTATCAGTTTGTTTACACTCGGGACACAGCCACTCACTTTCTTCAATATCAGTCCTATTTACAATATTTGCACAACGAAAATGGTACCATTCATCACACTTACGACACAGAATCGCATTTTTAAATACTCTTCTGCATTTGCCACATTTTTCACTGCATCTTACACCATTATCCCAAAGTGGGCCATGAGCGGACTTCCACATGATGCAATCTGGGGGAGTTATCTCACCAAATGGAACAGACTGTCTCAATATTGGCAAGGAGCTGGGGAGTTAGATATCGTCCCTTTTTATATTGCTGTGAAGCTAGACCATACATATTCTGGTAACTACTGGCAAATGACACAACAGTCCACCATAGTATTTGAGCAATTTAATTCATGCTATGGAGCTGCTGGTAGGTACAAGGAGATTACACACTAAACGGAACATGGCAGAGCAGTCTTCAATGCTATCCGTGACCATGACATCTTATGTATTTATTCACGAAGCACAAGATACAGCTACACTGAGCAAAATTCCACTTGCACTGTCAACAGACTAATTAACAAATGTAAACTTTCATGATAAAATATAAAAAACATAACAAAAATAACAAGATCGGGTACACGGCCTACTAATAACTACTGTCCGAATCGAAAACCATGAAAATGTCAATGTTCATAGCCAAGTCGTCGTGGGTCAAAATGGCGGTACAACCTATTCACAATCAACTTATCCTTAGGAGACTGTTTACACCCCTCCCAAATAACCTTTAATTGATGCTATATCAAGCTCTTGTCTCCTATTAATATTGCTAAAGAGAGTTGGAAAGTGATTTGGAAAGATCATTGAAGTATTGAGTGCTGAGTTTGGTGAATGTGGAGAAGGTCTCTGGTTCTGGTGGAGTGGGAAGGAACACGGAGAGAAAAGAGTGAGACAAGATGTTCCGAGCGGTAATGCCCATTTAAGATCCCATGGAGGAAACTCAGGTCAGTTACCTGTCGCCTGATGTGCAGCGGTGACACACTTATTGCCTTTAATACCTGCTGCGTAGACAGATTTCTGAGCTTGGGGTTTCTGTTCTTATCAATTGCAGCAAAGAATTCCTAACAATTGCAGCAAAGAAGGACACCGCTCTGTCTAATTGGTTAATATTGGAAGGAGAGCCTATTGTCCAAATCGGAGAGCAGTAGTTCAAGGGAGGGGTTGAATAATCGCGAGGAAGAAGTGACGAAGAGCAGTGGGATCAAGAATTTCTGTGAAGCGGTAGAGAATACCTAGTAATTTCATAGCCTTGGTTGTATATGTTTCTATGTGGTTCTTAAATTGTAATTTTTAACCGAATATTACGCCTAAGTCATGCTGTTGCGTAACTACAGTGATGGGCTTGTGGAGTAGGTAATATGATATTAGGAAAAATGTCTTAAAGATGATTTAATAAAACCACCTATTTAGTACACGTTTATATTTATATAAATTCATGTAGATTGAATACACATATGAATTTATATAAATATCTATGTAAATTAATTTAATTAATTTAATCCACATTAATGTGATATGCATTAAATAGATGGTTTTATTAAATTAAGATATTTTTGCCTAACGCCAATTTCAATTTGGAACAGTTATGAGAGTTGTTACTTGTAAGTAGGCAATATGATGTTGGTAGAGGAGATTTAAGTAGTGTTTAGATCATGTGGCTGCATTTTTGTGGATTGAAGATAAGTTTCCAAGTTCGGCACCAGTTCGAGAGGGCATCAAGTGAGGACTGTAGCAGACTTGCATCTGCTGGATTCCTGATCTCCCTAAATATCTTGCAGTCATCAGCAAAAAGTAGGGTATTTACTGTTTCATTTAGTTCAGACTGCAAATCGTCCATAAACAAGGAAAACAGCAAGGGGCCAAGAGCACTGCCTTGTTGGGCACTGGAGGTGACTGGTAACCATGTGGATGAAGTGCCTGATATTACCACTCTCTGCCAAAGGTTATGTAGGAATCCAGCAAAAAGGGTCAGAAGACTGGCATGTAAGTATATTAAATCGTTCGGAAAGTTTATGATGATGATGATGATGATGATGATGATGATGATGATGATGATGATGATGCGTGTTGTCTAAAAGGGGCCTAACATCAAGGTATTGGTTCCTAATAGTACGAAATGTAATGACAATTTAAAAGTTCAAAATCATCCACTGACCAGAATTTTAAAAATGTGATCATGAAGAATGAATGGTTAAATATGAACTTAAAACAGTCAGTGGATCCAACCCAAAAACTATCATGAACAATAGTATTACTGACCAAGGGATGCCTCTAAAGCAAAATCCTGAATTGAGGATGCTTTTTGTCTAAAGAGATCCAAAATCCAGGTCAACGGCCTCTCGTGATGGTACTTATCGCTAGTAAAGTAGAACCGTAATATTGTCATGTGGCGACACTAATAAAAAGTAGCGTAGACTCACAGTGTTCCATACATTATGGTACTACTCACAAATGAGTAGTATAGTTCCAAAACCTGCCTTCTCCACAAAAATTGGAAATTACTTAATAACGCCATTTTGTTGTACATTCTAAACTGCGTCGTTTAAAACCAGAAATGGGTTCCAAAAACTTCTCCTATTCAAAAACCAATAAGGAAATGAAAGTTTGTTCCAGAAGAAGTCTTCTCCACCAAAAGTTACTTCCAAAAGATGCCTTCTCCATTTCGTTCCAAAAGCAGTATACTCCCATTGCTTTCCATTATACCATTTGATAATTTGTTCCAAATGGTGCCTTATCCACTTTACTGATTTTATATTTTCAACGCCTAGTTTGATAATAATTGAGCTCTAAGAGTTTATATATAGATTAATGAGTTTGGCTATTATTTCTCTTTTAGGTGTTTGCCAGACTGTCTGAGTTAATCAGCTCTTCGTTGTTTGTAAACCAGCAGTAATGCGTTTTCGCAGTCTCGTTTGCTCCTTTGTTTCATGCGTGCGGTTGAGGAATATCGTGAAGGTTCTCAAACTTTCTACTTGGTTGTTGCCGATTTTTAGAGTGCATCGTTGTGTGACAGTATGAATAGTGAAAGTGGTGGTGACGAGAACACTGATCCTGCATCTAATTCAAATGTAGGACGGGAAGAAAAGTGAATACGGATCTACTTTCGTCAAATAGCCTTCTGAAGGCCTCTGTGTTGAATAATACCACCTCTCGTAACTCTAATGATTCACCTTCTAATAACACTAACACCCAATTAACCATCCAGGACCGTATATCGTTTTTGTCTCTGCGAAAAGTCCAAATAATATTGGTAACTTGGGCCAATGGCACTAGGTAGACTTATGTATGAAAGTAAATTTCCAGTATAATCTATTAAGCCCAAAGGTAGAAACAGAATACAGCTTACTTTTCAACCTGTTATGCATGCCAGTACATTATTGCAAAGCAATTTTCTTGCATCACATAAGCTGCAATCATTCATACCGCATTCAAACATCTTTAATATTGGGATCATTAGAGGTGCAGATAAAGATCTTGCTGAAGCTGACATATTAGCTCTCATCAAAAGTGAAATAAAGGTACACTCGATACAGAAACTAAATCGCACGACACTAAGGGGTCAGTGAAAATTGATTTTTTGTGGTAAACAGTTCCCAAAATATGTCTCTATATTCCAACTGATATTAGAGGTTACTCCCTTCATTTTGTATCCGATTATTTGTTCTAATTGCCAAAGATATGGCCATGCTATATCTAATTGCCAGTCTTCCTCATTTCGATGTCGGAACTGTGCCTTGAACCACGCCATAACTAACTGTATGTCTAATGTGCTACAATGCTTACATTGCAACCCCAATCATGTCGCGGGATCTACCGACTGCGCGGTACAAGTAGACATTAAGAAATTAATGTGTTCAGAGAATATCTTATTTTCTGAGGCTGCTTCCTGTTTATATCCCCCTCAGATTGCTCCAAATGATACTCTTCCTGTTGAAGCTCCGAGGAAGCGGAACTTTACTCAAGTTATTGTTAAGGATTTGCCTTCTAAACCAACCCCAGGATATGACAGAATCGGACATTTAAACCTTCTTCAGTCATATCATATACCCAGGCAAGTACTGATTCAGAATCAGCAAGGTCCTATTTACCCTGCTTAGCTCTCCCATCTACGTCTAGACAACTCATACCCCTTTAACCGGCACAACAAACCGTTGTTTGGACACAAAAGTGACAGGTCCCACATTCTGTTCGGTCGATCTTGTTACAACTTACACACTTAAGTAAGGATATGCCCAATATTGCACCTGTAATTGGCCAATTGAATCAATACGTACAGCTATTGTTCCCTCTAGACAATGAGAATTATAATATGGAATGTAGGGTCTGTAAAATAAATATAATGAATTGCACATCTTACTAAAATAATTGGCACTGTACATAATAATACTGCAAGCCACTTGGCTTGCACCCGACTATATTTTTTTCTTCACTGTAGCTCCTGCTGATTCTGTGCCTCTAATTGCATTACGACTGTCTTTTTCAGACCTACTCTCAGTGTTTATGTGCGTACTTCTTTTGTTCACATGTCCAAACATCATACGATACGGGTTTCGGTTATGAAGACGACATTAATAACACACTCTTCAGGTATTATCACATATTCCTTGATACATACTTCAATGTAATACCTCCATTGGTGTTCTCTCATCCCCAAAATGACCTCATTCAATTTTGTTATCCCATGTCTTCCCCTTCTTCTTCTAATTTTTGATCCGGTACTGTTCGCCTGGTAGTAAGTCACCAAGATGGATCACTTCAGCTTGTGTCCCTGTGTATTTTCTATGTTTATTTACCCGTCTGACTATGTGTTATTTCTTACTATGATTAGCGGTTATTGGTTCGTAGTCAATTGTGCATAGCAGCATCAATCTTACATACAAATTGAGGCATCCGTTAGACATCTTTTCGCAAGTTCACATATATTGGCAAATATGAACATTTTTTGTTCTGTGCTTCTATATACCATCATCTATTATGGTTACTCGTGTTGAGAATTGTTTAATTTTTAAAGGTATTGGGACTGGGTGAAAACAAAAGAGCCCATTCAAATTTCAAGAAGAAGAAGAAGAAGAAGAAGGTGTATTTCCGTATACTTTGTTGTTTCCTGTTGTCATCGTTATGAGCTGCTAAAAGATTCACATTGCAATGAATAGAATTATTCCAGCTTTGTTGTTCCGCAAGAAAGAGGAAGAAAATGAGTGAGAGATGTTGGAAATTGGAGTAAAAATAAAGAGAAGAGAGAGGTAATTAGAGTCATAAACAGGTTATGTTGTGCAAACCTAGCCTAGGCCAAACCTCAAACTTTGTACAGTATATTGTACTTATTTAGTGATGACCACAACTATTTAAGTTTTATTGTGTTCTATTATATAGGTATAGTGTTATATTCTTTGATTTTGTTTCAGGTACGCATCTCAAATTCCTCCAGCTATTCCAGATTGTGGTCACGAGAGCAATAAAATGAAATGTATGATACTAAAAGGGATGTGCAACACTTCCACAGGATGTTTTATTCTATTCCTAAGAAGATTATTCCAGACAACTTTATTGGGAAATACTGCCACATAGCACCACCAAAAAGATGTAGGAAAAAGTTAGATCACAGCTCAAATAAAGGTATGAGTATTTCTTATTTTGTAAAAAAGGCAACCCTGAAGCCTGAAGTTCCAGCAAACGTACAAGTTTGTTAAAAGGCATTCATGAAAATTTTGAACATAAAAACGACAAGGATTCAAAATTTTTGCAGGAAGCACATGCAAGGTATCTCCATTAAAGACAATAGAGGTGGGGGCACCAGGTCTGAAAAGTATACCAGTAAAAGAGAGGCAACTGGGAAATTTATGGGCCCAATTCAAATAATATAAAAGCACTATTGCAGGGGTAAGTCACAAAGACAATACTTAGATAGCTACTTAAATATAAATAAGTTGTGGAGACTTTACAACTCCAGGTGTGAAAACCTTAAAATTCATAAAATCCCTTTTCAGGAATCATATTGTGCCATTTCACTATGACGTAAAGTTCCGTCCGTTGTAAGAACAAAGATGGAGTCTAAACTTCCGAATACTAAATATCAAAACGTCTGGCGATACCGCAAACTAAGGTGACAACATTTACATCAGGCGCTTGTGAAAGGATTAAGATACAGGAGGCAGTGCAAGAAGAACGAAAGGAGAAGATTGTTACGGACAATTATTGAGAAAAAAGAAAACATATTGTAAGAGAGCTACTTTTCAACTGAATCAATACGGAAAGCAACATCGTTTACTAAATAAAGAGGGTATCAACAAGAGATTCATCCAGCGGAAACAAGGAGTGGATTTTACTGATAGCTGCGCTGCAGATCATTAATAGAAGATTTTTATTTCGCTCCACGAAATGTAAATACGTGGAAATCCAAGTACAAGGCTACGACAGGCTTACGTCACCACAACCTTTGCTGACGTATTACTTGATATCGTCAAACCTAAAGAATTAAAGGCGTGGGATTTCAACAGTAAACTCTAGAAAGAATATCTGAACATAATCTGTTTGTTTCGAATGTCATATTCAATCATTACTCCAGAGTTCTAGTTGTCCATAAAATCAACTCTTTCAAGGAGACTATCTTTCGCTATAAGCAGATAATAACACAGCTTTTCCTATGATGATTAAGTTAATTAAAATTATATGTTATTCTGTTTCAACTAGTCCAGAATTGAGCAAGATGTCCTAAGAAGATGAAGGGCTAGACTGCCCGAGTGAGCGCCGTCAGATTATATTGCCTGCCGCAAGATGACCAAGCCCAGAGGAGACGAATTCGAGCCTTCCCAGTTTACATAGGGAAATGAAAGGAGGCGTGTCCATATGTCCTGTCACCTGGACATAACCGGCTACAGGAATTGCGGGAATTCAGATAAGTCTTTCTTTTAAACTAATGTATTAATGATTGATGTTCTTTTCTTTGTTCATTACAAGTTTACCGAGTTATTCAGTGTATAAATAATGAGACGACGTAAATAGTGGATTATGAACTAGGTTAGAGGTGGTCAGGTAATCTTCACATTCTAAATGTCAAATCCCTAGATAGGTGGTCAGTCAGTGATAAAAGCCTACGCTCAAAATATGATCCATTTAATGTGAGAAATGTTGATTTCGCTAATGTTGGTAAATGGTGGACCATGTCAAGAGTAAACTCAGGTATGTGTCTGCGATGGTTATAATCAAAGAATGTCAAATTAGACAATCCGTAGGAAATGCTTGCCAGATGAATATGTGTGTTTACAATAATTTAGGGTTATGACAGAATCGAGGTCATAATGTTGTGAATAAGTCCACAAGCCATGGTAGAAATAATAGATACTTCGTGAGAGTGATGAATAAAATATATTAGGTAAATGAAATGTGTTATATGTTTAACGAGTAGTATAATAGTTATTTAAAGAAATGTTGATATGAGATTGGTGATTAAGAATGGTGATAGTTATTGATTCGTCGTGAATACGATCATGGTTATGTAGTGGTGGACTTAATTGTTACCAAGTTGAGTTGTATGGAACGGTAATGAGTTCGTTGTGTTTCCTTTGATTATTTCGTTAGTGAGCAAGCATAAATAGGTTGATATATAATCGGAGTGACACCTGTTGGTTAACCAGTATACCTGAAAGTATCAATAATTTCACGGTTAGGAGGATGAAGTCGAGCATGTTCATACCACCACAGATATTTTTCAATTCTGAATTTGTTCTCAAATAAAGGGAATGTAGTATACTTCTTAGGCAAAATCCCATATCACTGATGGCTGACTATAGGTGCATGAATTATCACCATGTGACAGAATTTTCACACAAAGTAGACCACACTAGCCAATGCGTTTCAGATGGAACTAAGATAGTATCCATTAGAGACTATGATGAAATTGCACTAGTACTCATTTAGGGTAACCAGTATATTCAGGTTAAGAGTAGTATTTAAGCTTACAGGTACTATGTTGAATCATTTATTGAACGTATGCATTAATTTAAAAAAGGACTTATCAGTATTCACGCAGCAAAATAAAGAAACATGAACCTCTTAAGATCCAGTACTTGTTGTAATACTAGGAAAGGATTCTCCCAAGTTAATCTGAGTGTGTATCTGTATCACTATGAACTGAGAGAGAAAAGAATTACCATATTTAAGTAGGCCAATATAGGCTCGAACTAAGAAAGAACAATTAATTCGAAGGCTTCAAAATGTAATATAGGAGGATTATGATTCCAATTTTATAAGATTTGGTTCTAAACATGAAAGTGCGTCCTGCATATTTGAAAACCACCCTCAATCTACAGCTTTATATACAGTGTATTATAATGTAAATATTATTTCTCGTTAGATGCATCTGGCCTTATTTTAACTTAGAATTTCCAATCTAATATTTTCAATTTAATATTTTTAATCTAGTATTTCCTTTTTAATCTAATATTTTGAACCCAATATTTCTAACCTTATACTCCTAATTTAGCATTTCTGAGCTAAAGGCTTAGTAATATTTAATTTGATAATTTACCTTACGTACCTTAATGATCTTTCGTTGAATTTCATTCCTGACTTTAGTCAATTTTTCGACCAATCAAGGCTCCAGCACTTGATACATTACAGATACAATATTCTTGTTGAGGAGTATTTTAACTCAAATGATCATTCTATTACTAGGCACGACTGAGGTCGGACATGTTGAGCACTAGCGTACTTATAGTGAACTTCACCAACTTCTTAGTCCGATACTGACATTTTTATTATTCCTTTCATACCAAAAAAGAAAACAAAGGTATTCTAAGCCAAATAGTGGTAATGGAGGATTTTAATGGAATATTTGGGAATTACATCAAACATTCTGATAGGAGATATATTATATTTTAGGAATTCAAGGCTAATCCCGTCGAGTATGAATATAATATTTAGATGAAGCCTGCAAAGTCCTTAATTAGAGTCTAAGGGAGAATAAAACAATATCCAACACTTGGAATGAAAGTAATGCATAATAAATATGGCATGTGAAAAATGAATTCTTCTTTCAATGTGTATCATAGTATAGCGACCTAATTTTTAAGTATGTATGTCGTAACAACTTGATAGTTATAAGGAATTCTAACCAGTAACGTGTAGGAGACGTCCTTCGACGTGATTTAGGGATTCCTTAGGTTCAATATGACGTATTTTTCTCAACATTCGGAACTCATAGCCCAGGTAGATGATTATGTTAACCGTTACGTTCGCCAGTTAAGCTAGCTTGGATCTTATGTGTCCTCTTCTGGACGCAGGGACGGCGCAATATTAATATGAATTATAATATTAGTTCGGAGCTCCAGCATTGGATGCTGCTTAGTATTTAAGGAACAATTACAACGTGCAACAAGTGCAATTGAAAAACAAAACCTTATGACTCAAAAACGTGTTCATAGCCTTCAAGCTAAAGCATTTTTTTCAAATGCTT
This sequence comes from Anabrus simplex, assembly GCF_040414725.1. NCBI lineage: Eukaryota > Metazoa > Arthropoda > Insecta > Orthoptera > Tettigoniidae > Anabrus > Anabrus simplex. Next base: position 187,789,113 of record NC_090265.1, read on the forward strand.
GGGAAAAAAACAACTGGAAACAATTTAGTCCTCTCGTATGATTGCCAAAAGTATCAGGTACTACCTAAAGTACCTGATCAGAGAGAATACTATTCCTGACAACTTTATATGTAAAATTTCACAGTTGTCGAAGGTTCGTCACAAGAAAGGCTTGGTAAGGACAACGACTTTTCATACACCTGGTGTGAACATGAACACCCAAAAGGCTCGAACGAAATTGCAAGTGCTGTTTTCCATGCTCTTAATACAAGAGCTATAAGTCCTAATATTAAGAGAGTGCGCCTCTTTGCATAAGGCTGTGGGGGCCAAAATAAAAAACAGCATTATCATCGGAATGATATCAAAGTGGTTACTTTATCATGCACCTGCAAATGTCGGTCAAGTTGAGCTTATCTTTCCTGTTTCTGGCCACTCCTTTATGCCCTCTGATAGAGTGTTCACATTTTTTGAAAAAGAAATCCGCAAGAAGGGCACAATTATTTCACCCCAGGAGTATAGGGACATTACTGTACCGTGTTTAAACTTGGATCTGAGTGCCCAAACTTTAATTGGAAAGAAGCTGTCGGAGAGGTCCTTTAGCCACCGGGAAAATGGAATTTTCAGTTTAATGCTGCAAAAAGGTTCATCATTAGTCGAAACAAAAGAACAAATACTCTGGTAAGAGGAGAAGTTCTTTATTGGAGTGACATTAACAAACCACAATCCATTACTTTCTTACAAAGTAATTAGTGACATCCATCCACTTCCAATATATAAAAGAAATGCTTTAAAAACCGGCAAATCTTAAGATGTTGACAATTTGTTGAAGTCATTACGGTGAAGACTGGAAGAACTTAAATGAACTGTCTTTGTATGTAGCAGTTTTGAATAACTCCCCCACAGATGATATTGAAGCTGACCAACAGGGCAAACATCAAGAAGACTGTTTTGAGAACAACGAACCGAGAGTCTATGCTAACCCAATCTGTACTGTATTCTCAGTACCTCTTGATACTGCTTTACATTTGTAATTTACATATAATAACTTTCAAGTTTTTATGTAATAAAGGGTAATACTTTTAATGTGTACCTAATAAATTTACCGTGACAATTTAATCTTTTTAACGTAATAAATTAACCTTGACAATTGAATCTTTTAACTCAATATAAACTTCACTATATACATACATTCCAAAACCAGTCTACACCACCAAAGTTTATTCCAGAAAATGCCATTTTCCTTGTTAGTTTCAAAACATGCCTTCTGCATATTTAATGTTTTTGTTCCATAACCTGCCTTATCAACCATGTTTGTTCCAAAAATACTGCAAATATGCTATCAGCTATCTTTTGATTTAGCTTTTTATTGCTGAAAAGTAGAAATAAAATTTAGCAAAATTACGGGCAAAATAAAACAGAAATAATGAAAATATATGAAAATAACTTTTTAAATTGACGAAAGTTAGGCAAACAATTTCACCACAAATAGGTGCTTCTAATGAAAATCAATTATTCCTCTGAAACTTCTCAAATGATACATTTCCATATTGATGTAATGTTATAAATTTTTAATTTGTACAAGGTTTGAAACAGATCAACATTAAATTTTGTCTGAAATTCATAGTGTTTCAGTTTTATGCTGGTGAGCGTAATAATATTTTAACCTTTTTACTGCCATGAAATTCATGGTGTTTCAGTTTTTATGCTGGTGAGTGTAATTATATTTTAACCTTTTTACTGTCACGTTTTGATGACCACGCAAACCCTATCGGCCAGGTTTTTTTTAAAGGGAGGAGCATTTTCACAAATACATTTTTATTGATACTATTACTCTGGAATATATACCCAACCCTCAGCCCTATTTCCCGATATGGAGTGAGGGACGAAGTGAAATAGGAGACATGCCAACTTTAAAAATTAAAAAATCAGGAGAAATTTGGCAACGAATCGCAACGTATTATGACACATCACTGATAGCAGACCATGTACTAACTCATTATAATTCAATACATCAACAACTCTATTTGGCCTACATATATATATTTTCACTAAGCTATTTATATACGAATACTAAATACTGGACATACCTGAACTTTAGGAACACGTGACTTCTCATCCTTCAACATGCTGAACACATTATGACTAATTGTTGTTCAACACACCCGTAGCTGACTTAGCCCTCTTCAGAAAATCAGAACTAAAATTTTTCTGAAAGCACTTGACTTGCTGAACTGATTTTAATTTGGTCAGACAGCAATGTTGTGAACTGTGCTTTTGTCTTTGTGATTCTGCTAAAAATTCTTTCACATTCTGCATTGCTATGTGGAATTGATAAAATAGAATAGCAAGCATCATCTTAGCGAGTGTGTCATATTTAAGTACACCATCAGCTGATTTCATCTGACCTACCAATGCCCACTGAACATCAATTCTTCATTTTGCCAGGTCTGTTTCTTCGAGCTGAATGTTACAGAACTGGAAGTGCAGAATATCAGTTTCTTTACCTAAATGTTCCATTTCACTAGTCAGAATGTTCGGAAACTAGTTAATGAAAAACCTAAGGCTGGAAAATCATACCTTATTTATAGCAGACATATTTGAAACTTCTGCATTAATTAAAACTTCATCTTTGAATGAAAATTTGTGTAGCATGTAGTCACATGATGAAGAGAAACACTTTCTAACAGACTTAACCCCTTGAGTGCCGCGTGCTATTACGGTTTTCCTACCATTGAGCGCCAAGGCTAGTTTCCGTTTTTGCAAGCTTTTGTTTGATCACTCACAGTTCAGCTATTATTGTAGGTAAAAACTTGATTTTCTTTTTACTGATATCATTGCCTATATGAATAAAGACCTACTCAGTTCATTTATGACCATTATTACATATTTGGTAGCCAAAACCCAAAAATATTATTTAAAATGAAGAAAGAAATGTTCGGCAATAAAATTTCGGTAGAACAATTTTTTTATACCGGTACATCGGGAACATATTTATTGAATAGTACAACCTATTCTGAAGCTATACTGAAAATTGCATTCATTTTGTACCTAAAATAAATCTATAGTAAAAATAATTATTTTACATGTCCAAATGAGCCAAAAATCTAAGTCTAATTATACTCGTTTGGTAAATATGTACAAACTTACAAAATACGGTACAAACTTTCTTTACATAATAATAATAATAATAATAATAATAATAATAATAATAATAATAATAATAATAATAATAATAATAGGATTGGACAAAAGTCATGGCAACTATTTTTATTCTCGTAGATATGTAAATGGATCACAAACTTATATGTGTCGTGTGGAAGTTCTGCAGGCATAGTGTGTATGCAGAACAACAGATGGCTCTGTGATAGCTGGTAGTAGCGCAGCCAGGGCTGTGAAATCATTCAGTTGGTGAGTGTCGTGCGAGATGGAAGTAACCCGTGTTGAGAAGCGCGCTTACATCAAAATAGCCATTCTCCGAGGGAGAAATGCGATGGAATGTCACAGTGAATTAGTGGAAGCCCTTGGGAATAATGCCCTACCATACCGTACAGTAGCACGGTGGGTAGGAAAATTTCAGTAAGGACGTGTGTCAACCAGTGATGAGCAACGCTCGGGATGACCTGTCAGTGTGCGGACCGACGTGGTACGCGCCGTCATCGAGCAGCTCCTAGATGAAGACAGGCGATGGACGCTACTGGAGTCAGAGAGGGCAAGTGGCATCGAGAAACGCACCATCCACAGGATATTGCGTAATGAGCTGCAACTGCGCAAAATCGCATCGCGGTGGGTACCGCATGCACTGACGGAAGTTCAAAGGTGGGTGCGCTATGCAATATGCTCCGACCATCTTGCACGCTGGCAACAGGACGGCAAACAATTCTTGTCACGAATAATCGCCATCGATGAATTTTGGGCCAGGGCATACGAACCAGAATTGAAACGTCAGTCCGCGGAGTGGCGACATGGTGGATCACCAAGGAGGCAGAAGGTCCCTCAGAATCCTTTCCCAGTCAAACTGATGGTGATTGTCGTGTATGACGTCAGGGGTGTAATTGTTTGCCACTTTGGTCCACTTGGCAGAACAGTGACCGCACAGTACTACAGAGACTTCCTGGTGCGACAAGTACGACGTGGCATTCACGAGAAACGTCCGGATCTTGTGGACAGTGCAATAATCCTGCACAACAATGCAAAACCACATAGAGCAGAGTGTGTAGGGCAGCTACTGTGATGTTGGGGATGGGAAGAATTGGAGCACCCACCGTACTCTCCCAACATTTCGGCCTGTGACTTTGATCTCATTCGAAAGATTAAGGAACCACTGCGTGGTAGGCAGTTTGCAACACGAGAGGACGTTGCTAATGCTGCGCGCAAATAGGTGACCCGATTCACACATGGTGCGGCAAATGCTGAGGCAGATGGTATTCAGCGCCTCCCACATCGTTGGCAGCGTGTGGTGTCAGTAGCAGGGGACTACTCTGAGGGTCTTTAGGCCCAGGTTTGTCATGTCAACTTTATGTGTACTGTGTTGTCATTATTTTGCACCGGGAAGGCCATATTGTCCTGTATACTACCATACGAAATTAGCGTGTTACGATATTTCAGTGCGATTCATTGTCCACACATGTAGTTGACACCTTGTCCTGTCGACTGTATATATCAGGGCTGTCCAACCTTCGTTTCTACGCGAGCTCATTCACATGATAAGGGTATGCGGGCGCCAGGTACGATTCCACTAATTCGACTACTGTTATCGGTACTACAACGACTATATAATAATAAAATGAAATGACGTATGGCTTTTAGTGCCGGGAGTGTCCGAGGACATGTTCGGCTCGCCAGGTGAAGGTCATTTGATTTGACTCCCGTAGGCGACCTGCGCGTCGTGATGAGGATGAAATGGTGATGCAGACGACACATACACCCAGTCTCCGTGCCGGCGAAATTAACCAATGATGGTTAAAATTCCCGACCCTGCCGGGAATCGAACCCGGGACCCCTGTGACCAAAGGCCAGCACGCTAACCATTTAGCCATGGAGCCGGACTATATAATAATAATAATAATAATAATAATAATAATAATAATAATAATAATAATAATAATAATTCTAGAATTAAAAATTGTATGAAAATATATTTACTCGCATAATTAATATGAAATCTGGCACTGCATGTTCGCTGCACGTTGAGGAAAGTCTGGTGTGTAACTGGAACAGGCTGCTCTTAACGCGTCATCCAGGTGTGAATCTGTCAGGCAGGATCGGTATTTGTTTTTTATTATGTTCATAGACGAAAACGCGACTTCACAAAGATAGGTTGAACCAAAACAAGATTGCATCTTCGGAGCAACACTGCGGGTAATGGAATATTTTTTACCGTCCACCAGAGTCCAGAAATTGCCACATGTTGCGTAGGAGGATTTCAAAGAGAGGTCTGACTGAAGGCTCAAAATGTCCATTTCTAATTATTCAGGATTATAATTTTCGAATATTTCACACACCCTCCCTCCAAGCTCACAAACGTCAACAGAAGCGAAGGGATTATTGACAAACATGATCACTGGTTCAAGCATTGAAAACTGGCTAAATCTGCTACCAAATTCGGACCCAAGAGTTTCAAGATGTTTAGCAAAAGATGAAAAATCATGCTTGCCGCCATTTACTGTATCTGCCATAGATTTCAAATTTGGAAAATGTGAAAGGGAATTTCTATTTAAATGGACAATCCATACCTTAAGTTTCTTTTCAAATGCATTGACAATACTTATCATACCTGAAATATTATGATCTTTTCTTTATAATTCGAGATTTAACTCATTTAATTTTGAGGTGATAGCTGCCAAGAATGCTAATTCGATTAGCCAAGATATATCATCAAGTTCGTGATAATATTTCCCAGGAGATGATTTCATACAGTCTCGTATCTCATCCAATAGACAGCAAAACCGTTCGAGTGTTCCCCCTATTAAGCCACCTTAAGCCTGCATGAAGGATGACGTCACCATACTCCGAATCTGACATACTTAAAATATTTCTGAACAATCGATGACAAGTAGATGACGATCTTATATAATTCACGACATGACTTACAATTTTCATGACATGATCGAACTTTAAAACCTTTGCGTATAAAGCTTCTTTGTGAGTAATACAATGATAAGAAAGAAATTTTGGAAATGATTCATCCTTAGCGCAAAGAGAAAGAAATCCATTATTTCTACCAGTCTATCTGTTGTTGTAGCGACAAGCTTTGACAGTGGTTACTCTCTTTGGTTAATTTAACGAAACCATTAAATATGTCTTCTCGCCTAGTACGTCCATGAAGTGGCAATAGCTTGACAAATTCTTCCTTTACTGTAAAATCATTAAAAACCATTCTAGCAAATACACACAACTCAGCAGTGTCAGACATATCAGCACTTTCATCAAACTGGAGTGAAAAATGTTCACACGATTTCAAATCCTGATGTAACTGAGATTCCATAATATTAGAAATCTGTTCAACCCGCCTAGCAACAGTTTGGTGAGACAACTGAAGTCCTTTGATTGAAGATATCAATTCAGATTTATCTTTGTGAGATTCAAACAGAGATTCAGAGGCATTTAACATAGCTTCTTTGACTACTTCCCCATCACTGAAAGCTTTTTTCCTTTTAGCTAGGACGTAATAAACTTTGTAAGAAGCTATTGTCACGTTACGCGTTTGCTGAACTGGGTTCTTAAACGCACATTGTTGCAATACTAATTTAGATTTTAGTTCTTTCACTTTGTGTTTTCTTAGTTCAGAATTAACAGGAAATTCACTGTCAAATTTTTTGTGATTAGTCAAAAAATGTCGCTGTACATTACTTCTTTTAGGAACAGACACGCTAGCATTACACAATAAACACGCCGACTTTCCTTTGTTTTCAATAAAGCAATACTGGTCCTCCCATTCACTGTTAAAGTTACAATTTCTTTGCCTTTTATGTTTAATAAAATATAACTTATTATAAACTGAATAATTTGAGTTTAAATAGTAATGAAAAACAGCACACGAAACATGTTGAATGTACAACTTATCACAACACAAGGCACTCAAAACATATTCCGTAAGCCCTCCATAAGCTCACAAGTAATACTGAATGTTCGCCTGAAAGCTAGGAACTGGGAACATTCCAGTTGCAAGACTTTCATAAATCGTTTGTTCATTGTTTACGGCACAGCTTTGTTGGGATTAAAGTTACTTTGTAGGCAAATTGGGTGTCCCATTGTCGTCCTGGTGAAACTCTGTCATGGTAGGTAGTTTATGGCATTGCAATCAAGTGAATCATAAGGAAGCGGTTCTGTTCGGCAGCAGTGGCGGCTCGTGAAAAAATCGTCCTACGTGCTACAAAAAACAAGCTAAATACGCTGTTTTAAATATGCATATTGCCATTATGAACAACGCATACTTCAAACTTGGTAATAATAATAATAATAATAATAATAATAATAATAATAATAATAATAATAATAATAATAATAATAATAATAATAATAATAATACAACTTTTCTCACAATTTATAACTCAGAACAAACAAAAACAACATTAATTTGGAAGCAGATGAATTCTTCGACAACTGTCTACGAGATAAATAATTCATTGGAGAAATATTGTTTTTACTAACCTAATGGCGCAACTTACATCAGTACAAATAGAATCGTGGGAATATAGATCCCCACTAAGAACACTAATTTAATTTCACTTTATATACACTGCAGTGGATAAATAATTTGATAAATCTTCGTATAAACTTTAGCACTAACACAATGATAGAAAAAACACGCACCAGTAATATAACCGCGAGAAAACAGCTAATGACGGAACTGAATAGAGTGAAAAAGGAAGCAAAAGAGAATTATATGAATGGCATACTTCAAGAGGGTAATGACCACAAAGGGAAATGGAAAAAGCTGTATTCATATATCAGGAACCAAAAGCGCACAAAGCAACTGAAAGAGCTGCCAACTGATTAATTGAGACCTCCCCTATTACCAGAGTAAATGTCCGGCTCCATGGCTAAATGGTTAGCGCGCTGGCCTTTGGTCACAGGGATCCCGGGTTTGATTCCCGGCAGGGTCTGGAATTTTAACCATCATTGGGTGTACGTGTTGTTTTCATCATCATTTCATCCTCATCACTACTCGCAGGTCGCCTACGGGCGTCAAATCAAAAGATCTGCATCTGGCGAGTCGAACATGTCCTCGGATACTTCCGGCACTAAAAGTCATACGCAATTTCATTTCACCAGAGTAAATTACATTGTAATGCGGGATAACATTTAGGGTCAGTCAAAGATTCTTTGACTCACCTACGAATTTCTTATTTTTAACACAAAAGGAAGATGGATATTTTAATAAGCATGTGTGAGATAGATTGCCTCCATTTACGCTTTACTTTCGAGCCCAGACGATGCTACTCTCTAGTGGCAGATTCGCTTACCACGTTCAACATAAGCACGGCCGACTGGATCCCTCACTGCGCTCCAAGGAGCTATTTAGAGCGACGCATCAAATCGGCCGTGAACATAAGGGTAGCAGGAGACATCGAGTACTTCTACCCCCTTGCGGGAGAGGAAGTAACTATAAACGGGATCAGTGAAAGTTGATCCCGGTTTACGGTATACTCCGCAGGCTAGGGGGAGTGTTGCAAGCTTGGCTGCGCCTGCGTATTGCTTCCTTCAGGCTACAGACAAGGGCTCACTTCACATGAGCACGAGCCTTGTTCTCCGGGAGAACGGCGCTAGGTGTTCGACAGATCTCGTCCTGATTTTCACAAAACACAAATTCATATCGTACTCAAAACAACGAAAAGGCACCAGGATAATTGTACTGTACATAAATAATATGCCTTTGCTGGCAGGACCTAGTGTTTACAGTGCACTATGTCTTCTGGTATGGGCTAGAGCAATTTTGTTACTTTCATTGATCTGTCTCTGTCTTATCCTTGGCTTTGGCAATAAGAAAGTGACTGAGGTATGAGCGATGCTAGTAATGCCATTCCTTGAACAGCCAGTCCCTGCTATGAATGGCATGAAAATGTTGCTCATAGGGTCGATCGGTGCATGCATTTCAGTGGGCTTGGCAGACTGATATGTAATAGCAACTTCTGGCTCAGTGAGGAAAGCAACGGGAAACTACCTCACTCCTTATTTCCCTAGTACGCCTCTTCAGTGATGCCTAGGCCATCTATGACAGCTGATGGCAGAGCTGTTGAGGATCCAACCAGCCTTAGGGCTGAAGACTGAACATACATACACACATAAATAATATTGCTTACAGTTCCAAGCTACGTGCTGGAGCCCGGTAGCACGTACTGACCGGCCGCCACTGTTCGGCAGAATAAATATGCGGTTATATTTGGCTCCGTGAGTAGAGAGGGCCTTATACCTGGCACTAGCCCCCCCCCCCCCCACAGTGCGAGGTTTGTGGAGGATTTCCCTTTGTCGCAACTACTTACATGTCGAATAGCCCTCTTTCTGAACCTTTCTTCTCTCTCTTCACGAATTGCGGACACGAGTCAGTTAGGCCCGGATCACATTTATGGCTTACTCAAAGCTCTTTGAGTATTTGGAGGTACGGATATAACAAATTTTCTGACTTTGAGAACGGTATTTTTAAGAGAAAAGTAAGAATATTTATTGAAATGCAAAAGTATTGTTTTCAAATGTTAAGTCAAATTAATTTGGAAATTAATTGCGAAGGGCGCCACAAAAGGGCACCTCGGGCGCCATGGCACCCGCGGGCGCCGCGTTGGACAAGGCTGGTATATATCAAATTTTCCAACCTTACTGGTATCTTCAAGAAAAAAATAGTTGCCATGACTTTTGCCCCAACTCTCGTAATAATAATAATAATAATAATAATAATAATAATAATAATAATAATAATAATAATAATAATAATAATAATAATTCGGTACAAGTAAATTTTCCAAGACCTCTCAAACACACTTACCATAATATGTTTTGTCGAGCACAAGGGATATATAATAATTTTCACAGCAATAAATGAACAAGTAAAAGATCGAAAGCAACTTGACACAGAGCGGACAAGGTGCACAGCGAGACTGCTAGTGTTGCTGCCACACCAAGTAAAGCGCGCCAATAAATATGCCTGCTGATTGGACTGATGTACTGAAACAATGGCCTTGAAAATAAAAGAGGCTGTTTATTGCAAAAATTGTAAGTCTTTAACTAACTATATTGGGAAATTCTGAAAGGAAATGACTGTTACTTTTCATAATAAAAAATAAATGTTGAACGTGCTTTTGAAAGGACATTGGCATTTTTCAGATGAAAAACAAACGGGCTTTCAAAAGGACGTTGGCGCTTAGAAGGTTAAAGTATATGCACTTTTCCTCAGACTTCAAAGTGTTCACCGAAACAAACGCAGAGTTGCCTATCATCAGATCAAAATCATCCTTTTGGTTTGTTGGAGTATGATAATCTACATTAAGGAGAGAGGAGGAGCTTTTAATAACGTCTGGTTTCACAAACCTTGCCATCACATTCTTCAATAGTTCCTCCAAAATTGACTTCAATTAGTGGATGTGCGGCATACTTGACTGAAGAGCTACGTTTGGATTCTCAAATATATCCACAAAACTTGAGATTAAAAGGCAAAAAGATTTGTGTAAATTTGATGAAAGGAACATGAACAGTCGTTCTTCACGTGTCCAAGCATGGCTCTTAATGTCATCAGTAGTTTCTTTTTTTGGATGAAACTGATGACTGGGTTTTGCTTTTAACGGAGGAGTGTGGTGAAATGTTATGACAATACTTTACCTTTTCAAACAAGACACATCTGCACTTAGACTGTGCTTAGGAATTTTTTAAATCTTCAACGTTCCCATCTGAGAATCCTTACTCACAATTTCGCTCCTGAATAAAGTAACCAAAGGGTCCCATTGCAGCAAAATCCTATCTAAACACCTTCTTAGTGATAACCATCGAGTAGGCATATGCTTCAGAATTTTTCTGATCTCTGTGTTGTGTAAAGTTTGAAATTCTCTGAACTTTTCTTTCCTCTTTGCATGCCTTTCCAGGTGGTGGTGGTGATTATTGTAGGAGGAACCATCCTCTATATAACACTAATCAGAGAGAAAAAATGGAAGGGGTCCGACACTTCGAAAAATGAAGGTATCGGCCAAACGAAGACAAGGACCACGAAGGATGTGAAAATGAAAGACTCCCCAGGCCTCCATACGTAATACCGTAGGGGTCGGAAACAAAAGATGACTAGGTGAGGTCGGACAGTATAGATGAAAGTGAGGAGCCAGGTTCAAGTAAGTAGAAGCAATGTCAGGACTCAGCTGAGGGCCCCGTGGTCGCCAACCTACGCTCCAAAGTTCAGAGCCCCTGGGGCCTGCCTTTCCAGGTACCGTATAATAAAATATATCAGTTATACTTTCCTCTACATTTTCAGGCAAGCACGCCGCACCCTTCTCTGCAGCAAGATTAAGTGACAAGAGCAAGCTATGATGATTATGTTACTGTTTTCCCGCTTCAAACATCCTGCCACACCATTCTTTAAACCTACTATTACTGGAGCATTATCAGCACCAAGAGCTAAGAATTTTGTTAATGGAATGCAGAATTCCTGAAAAGTTGAGAGCAAAAGATTGGCAATGTTAGCTCCAGTAGCAGCCTCTTCTAAATTAGGCACAGAGAGTAGACGACCCTAAAAAAAATTACAACAATAGAATATATTTTCAAGTAGCTTTTATTGCTACCATCAGTAACAACAGAAAATGCATTCACCTGCAAATGTGATATAATTTTCGCCCTTTCTTCCATGCACATTTCTGTAATTTCAGCCGCTGTTTTTCTTCTAGCACACCCATATCGTTTAGCGATTTCCGAATCAGGAAACATTTTGCAAAAAAAAAAAAACCGCTATCATAGCTTGTGATTTTCATTTCCGTGTTGACGTACAAGTTACAGGCAGATTATGTTCTATGATAAAAGATGTAAAGAAAGTCTCGGCATTCGTCACAGCATTTATATCCTGATTTTTACATGAAAAGTTCAGTTTCTGGTTTCTTTCTACACACTGTACACTCTTCATACGTTTTTTTGTTTGCAGATGTTTGAGTAATTCGTACTTCCCTCCATATGCAACTGAAAAAATAACGCCTACATGTAGTACAGAATGTGAACTTTGGTCCCTTCTTGGATTCACTGAAACACGGGAACTCTTCCCTATAAACACTTTTAAACACTGCATCATATTTCTTTTTTTACACTTTGGCCAAAACAAATATTAAGACATACAACCAAGAAGCAATACTATGTGATTTACACAAGCACTTATGCAGGTCCTGCCCCGGGTAGACGTTTATGGCGTGCTACTTCTGAGGCTAGGTTACTCGCTTGCGACTTCCACTTCCTATTATTAAGCTATTTGAGTATTTGACTGTATTATAGACCAAAGAGGAGCACATGGCTGGCCACCGTGTCCCGTACTACCATCTGGTTGTGATTATTAGAACTACTATCAACCTCCCATATTCAGCCATATATCGATAAAACGAGGAAATGCGCGGAGTTTAAAATAATACGAAAATGACTGAAACTGCTCTGAAAATTGGAAGATCGGACCCAGCGATCTGGAAGAACAATGAAAAATTGGGAGTCTCCCGCTGAGTTGACACGTGTGTAAATGGTATTTTATGGCAAGTTTTTATTTCCATATGCCCTTCCTGATGCCAATCTCAGTTGAGGAGATAATGAAGATGAAATTAATGATGGTGAATGATACTGGGTAAGGAAATGGAAGGAATAGGCTGCAGCCTATGCATAGGGACTGTCCCGACATTTTCTTGGAAGTGAAAAAAGGGAAACCTCAGAAAACCATTCTCAGGACAGCTGACGTTGGGGTTTGAATCCACTCACCTCTCAAATGCAGAGCTTGGCTTTAAAGCTGTAGCATGTTAACACACTTGGTGATATTATTACTGAAATATAATATACAACTGATAATTCCAGAACTGGTGTCATCAAAATCATGAACATCCAAGGGAAAAAACTGATCTGAGGAAGTGGTGATGATTCCTCATCAGATTCAACACTACAACTTTGCCTGTCACTCTCCTGTAGTTCAGCATCATACCCTATATACACTCCATATTCCTCATCAAAGAATTCCTCTACAGAATCGCTATTTATTAGGAAACATTCATTTTCTTCATCAACAAGAGATGAATGTATACTTTAATACACCATGATGGCTACATGATAGCAGGAAAAATGCTTCTCTCCAATGAAATCAAAATAACATCAGATCGCTTTCAAAACATGCAAAATGGAGGGGTGTATCTGCCATACAGAACTTCTTTGAACATTTCTGTGAAAATTCAAAGCATGACACTACATGGGATCGGCGAAGTAGACACTATACCAGGGGTGTTCAACTTAATTTGTGGGCGGACCGAATGGCAGATCCCTATACGTACCAAAGGCCACATTGTTCTATCCCCCCGCCCCCCCCCCCGACCTTCCGTAACACAAATATATCCACACACCCAGGTGCCCCCTTCTTCAATCACTAACTGAGAAATGTAATCAATGCTCTGTAACTTGGGATAAACTTACCAATTAATGAGAGGCCTGGGCCTTCGCTTGATGTGACAGTGTTGAAATGTCTGGAGATAGATTTGACACAGCCCCCTCAGAATAGAATGTAAGTGTTCATCACTGATCCGGGAATGTAATTTTGATTTTATGAACTTCATTTTTGAAAATGTTTGTTCACAAATGTAAGTTAACAAATGCGCACAAGAAATTTCTCGCAAATTTTAAGAAAGCCGGAGATCTTTTAATTAATAAGCACCCTGTACAAGTTAATAAAATTTCCTTCCGCAAACTTGTCCCTTAATTGGGAACAACACTGAAGTTCAATTAATTCGATCCGTAGTTGCACAGGTGCATCGCCGACATCAACTGCAAATGGATTTTCAAACAAATTAATTTTCTCTGCATTCACAGAAAGGTCTTTAAATCTGGTTTCAAACTCATTCTTCAGTAGGTCAATCAACTTAATAAACCGATCATATGGCACTGAATTGTTTGAGTTCACTTCATAAAACTCAGTACAACATAAAAAGTGTGGGAACGTGCCCTTCACTAATGGCTGTCGAAATAATTTCAATTTATTTTGGAACGCTAACACATAACTATACACTTCATTTAAAAGCATGCCTTTCCCTTGTAATCCCTTATTCAAAATATTTAAATGTTGCGTTAAATCTGTCAGTATTACTAAATCCCACATCCAGTGTTCGCCCCCAAATTCTGTCACTTCTTTCTGTTTCATGTTCATAAATGTGCTTATTTCTTCACGAAGATGAAAGAAGCATTTCAATATACTACTACGACTAAGCTAGCGTACCTCGCTATGATAAATTACATCACCGTAATCACAATCAATTCCAGCCAGAAATGACTGGAACTGCTGATGACTGAGTACATGCGTTCAAATATATATATTTTTTACAATTGGCTTTACGTCGCACTAATACAGATAGGTCTTATGGCGACGAAGGGATAGCGAAGGCCTAGGACTGTGAAGGAAATGGCCGTGGCCTTAATTAAGGTGCAGCCCCAGCATTTTCCTGGTATGAAAATGGGAAACCACGGAAAACCATCTTCAGGGTTGCTGACAGTGGGGTTCGAACCCACTATCTCCAGACTGCATGCTCACAGCCACGCACCCCTAACCGCATGGCTAACTCGCCCAGTTGATCAAATATAATTAATTATAGGTGTCACTGTGTTCATCACAAGTTGTAAATTTAATACTTTTCCACATAGCACTTGTTGATGAATAATGCAGTGTAATTCAAGACGCATATCAGTATTTCTGGTAGTAAATTTGTTTCTTATTCTTCCAAACTCCATTTTTTGTAACACTCGTATTTCCTTGCTCCATCTGTTGTTGTAGCTGCCAATCCATCCCATCCTAAATCGAGATCTTTCAATGTTTCACTCAATTGGAGAAACAAATCCTCACCTGTTGTAGTTCCATGGATGCTTCTTAAAGATGGCAGCTCCTCAGTTATTTCACACGCTTTGTCAATCCCATGAATAAAAATTAAAAGTTTTGCTGTGTCACAGACGTCATTACTTTCATCCAAAGCCAACGAAAAGCACTCGAATGATTTAGATTTTTCGCATAGTTGTGAGCACAAATTAGCCCCGAGTTCTGTTCTTCTAGTCATTGTGCTCCGCGATAAGCTGACCAAATTTAACAGTTGTTTCTCTTCAGGACACATTTCTTCTGTTACAGAAAATATACAGTTCTTCACAACTCACCATCAGAAAATGGTTTTCCTTTCGCGGCTAATAAATGTGCACCTTTATAACTAGCGCGAACTGCAGCTATATTTTCCTCGATCAGTTTCGTGAACATCTGTTTTTGAGTGGTGAGACCTCTCATTAAATTTGAAATCTTTTCCTTCGGTAATACCCTATCATATTTACTATATATACATATTTGTGCTTCGAATCATAATGCCGCCTTGTATTCTTTAAAAACTGAGTTATTTTCCTTGCATATCAGACACATTACTTTCCCACTGTTCTCAATACAAAAATTGTCATCAGTCCATTTTTCTTTCAAAACACGGCACTCACTATCCACTTTTCTACGTTTGGAAAGGGACATTTTTGTTCACAAATACATTATTAAAACTACTTTGAATAATAGCAATTTGTAAGAACGCTAGTTCACAGTAAAGCAGTAAATCACAATGAACCTCTCAAAGCACTTTCCAGGTATAAGCTGGCCTTTTCCTGTGGATGTCCCGGGATTACTGTACCAGTGTTGCCAACTCAGCGGATTTTCCGCCAAATTTGGCAGATTTTTAATTGGAACAGCGGATAAATTTTCCATTTAGCAGACAGCGTTTTTTGACGTATTTTCAAACTCCTTTTAGCGATTTTCAGCTGTAACAATATCACCTTTCATCACCAGGAGAGAAAAAAATATAGAACTTACTACGGTACAATAGTCTGCTTATTCCCGTTGTATTGAACTTATGCTGCATACTACCACTCGTTTTCTAGACCAGCTCTGGCCCACAGCCTCAGTCAGAATTTGTTACAATACTTAAGCCTCATTCACAATGCAAACGTAACGTAACGTAAACTTAAAATTAACGTTAACTCAGAAGTTAGCGGCCATCTTATCGAATGGAACCATTCACAATGCGCCGACGTAAACTTAACTGCGAGTCCGTAAAATTAAGGGATTGCAAACTCCAAGCTCTTGCGGTTAATTTTACGTTAACTTTAAGAACCAGCCAATCAGAACAGAGGTAAACATTGTATTTTGTGCACGATATAATGACTTCTTTCGACGAAACACTTGTAATTCTCTTTCAAAACAATCTTTGGAGAAAGAATTACAAAGACGCTGTACCGAAATATTATAGATGGAAATAATATCCTGTAGCAATGAAATCTGACGGTAAATGGCGGGAGACAAGCTCACAGCGCTGGCGAACGGACGAGAGACAATCCCTGTCATAAATAAAATAGTGTATATTTCTTAACACTGTACGGACTATTAGTTTATGAAAACGATATCATCCAAACAAATAGATCCAAACATCTCATCGGGGTGTGATAGATAGGGGCATAGATGTCGGCAAAGGAGACCTTACATTTCTTTTTCATTAGAAAAGAGGAAGTAAATCCTAAGAAAGGCAAACAGTTCAGGTTTCATCCACATGTCCAAAACGAACTGATGAGGGTCCTTTCTTACATTAGATTACCGAAATCGCACTGAGGTAACCTTCTTTGATTCAAGGGATGAACCCATTTTCTGCACCGTTGTTTAGATCGCCTTTTCCCAGGAGCAAAGCAATAGATGTTTGAAGTAATATGAATTCCGCTACCACGTTGTTTGATTCCATCGAGGTATTGAAATATAAAATTGCGAGATAGTCCAAAACCCGACTTCCGTGCTAAATAACATTGCAGTGTTTTGATTGACTGCTGTATACTCTTTACGTTAATGTTACGTTCCTCCATTGTGAATACCACAAATTTTACGTTAATTTTACGGTTACGTTACGTCGTTAAGTTTACGGTTACGTTTGCATTGTGAATGGGGCCTTACAATCGTTACTGTACTCTTGATGAGCCGGGTAGTGTCGTGTTTGATATCGTGTTTCTTTTGACATCAGGTTCTTTTTGGTGCATCAATATGTCGAAAGAAAAGATTAAAAAGTATTCAGATATTTCGTAAAGAGTGGTTAAATAATTAAACTTTAAATGACTAGTTGGTTGAGCTTCCGTGTGATCCCAAACACGGACGGTGCATCTTTTGGCAGTGCAATATAAATGCGAAATTGTTTGATATTATTTTTTTCCGCACTTATCAAAAACAATGAAGACAAGAATGACGTAACTTTCGAAATAGATTTGAAAATTTCCGTATGTGCTTTGTTGCTGTGAACTGCCAGCATATATTTTGAAAAAGATAAGTAATGTATGGCTTCGCATGAAACCACAGGACCCCAACCCAGTACATCTGCTTCAGTGAGTGGAGGAGGAGATTAACTCCTGTTCTGAAACTGGTGAGTGTTGAGTTAATCTCTTTTATTAAAACAGCTGGTATATGCTATTTTGCTTTAGTTCGAAATTTAGCGGAATTTAGCGTATTTTCAACTAAAATTTAGCGGAGAAAATATTTATGAGTTGGCCACACTGAATTGTACCTATAATTAGGGATGGGCTGCGAACGGTGTCGCGAAGAGTCACGACTGCTACCTCTGAAACCGACACTCTCGACTCCACCACGGCTGACTGGATCCGTCGCTGCGCTCGAGCTAGCTAGAGCGACGCATCAA
Organism: Anabrus simplex; assembly: GCF_040414725.1. Classification (NCBI taxonomy): domain Eukaryota; kingdom Metazoa; phylum Arthropoda; class Insecta; order Orthoptera; family Tettigoniidae; genus Anabrus; species Anabrus simplex. The sequence continues at coordinate 187,806,971 of NC_090265.1, forward strand.
GTCAGCCGTGACTCCACTGATGAAGTAACTCCATCTATCAACTATTGTCGGAACTGCTTGGAATTATAGTTCAGCAAACATGAAATATTGTTTCGGGATTTTATCATCGTTAGTGTTAATGTTGTAGGTGTATTTTGACGACGATGATGATAATGATGACGATAATTGTAGTGGTAATAATAATCTGACAGTATACGTTTAGATAATCACCAATACCAAATTCAAGGAGCTTAGCTCCGCGGTGTAAGGGGCAACGCGTTCGCCCGTCATCCGGCGGTCCCGGGTTCCGCTCTCGGCCGGGTTTGGTTTTTTAATTGTAAATGATTAATACCCCTGCCCTGGTGCATAAAACAGAAAAAAGAAGCGAGTGCTTACAGTATGATTTTACAACAAATATTTTACCAAACATTGTGCGTCATAATAGCGCCTCCGTAGTCTAGGGAGGCCCCGGGATCGATTCCGGCCAGGTCAGGGATTGTTACCTGTATCTCAGGTTTCGGGATCACATTGAGGTAGAGACCGGGTCTAGAAAGCCAAGAATAACGGTCGAGAGGATTCGTGGTGCTGAACACACGCCACCTCATAATCTACTGGCCTTCGAGCTGGGCAGAGGTCCCTTGATAGGCCAAAGCCTACCAGGGCTTGCGTGAAAAGGGGCTTTTATGTATACTACTACTACTACTACTACTACTAATAATAATAATAATAATAATGCAACAAGACTTAACGTGGTCCTTGAACTATAATGATAACTTACAACTTGTTTTCCAGTCAGTGACCGTGTCAGGAATGGAATGAATGAAGCCCCCATCCTGCGGCGAGGATAGGAATTGTACCGGTTGCCGAGGCCTGTCGCACTCCTCTGGGGCAATGATGAATGACTGACAGATAAAATGAAATGATGTTGGAGAGTGTTGCTAGAATGAAAGATGACAGGGAAAGCCGGCGTACCCAGAGAAAAACAAACCTCACGTGGAGTGTCCGGGGTTTGAACCACGGAATCCAGCGGTGAGAGGCCAACGCGGTGCCGCCTGAGCCACGGAGGCTTTCAATGGCGTAATCTATGTTCGAATTATGTTAGCGGATTTACCCAAATTAGATTTGTTTTCACCGTTCATGTGCAATTCATAATGATTTACCTTCGATATCTTTTTATCAATTTCCTGATCACGACAAATAAAGAAGTGAAATTAAATGTCCGTGGTCTGCTATGCCGATACTTTCTGACATGACACGTTTAATTTGATTTCAACTACACCATTACGCTCGTCGTCTTCGTTAACGATATCGTACTTCACTCTACAATACTCTTAAAAAAACCCAATGGGCAAATGAGCAGCAACATGTATAATATTATTTTCATGTTATTTTTCGCGCCTCAACACGCAAGCGGCCCCGCAATGAGAGTTAAGTTCGCTTGGAGTCGCGAGGCTTCATGCGAAGCGACCGTGCGGCCCCACAATGCGCATCAAGTTAACTTGGAGTCGAGAGGCTTCATACGAACCCAAGGTACATAGAATACAAGGTAGGGATCACGAGAGAGGTGCGCAGTAGCAAAGCAGAGCTGTGACGTCACGCAGGACCCTCGCGTTGAATCTGCCCTGAATGAGGTAGTGGTAGTTCGAATAAGAATAGCTGTGCACGCAGAAGCTAGGTGCTAATAGTAAACGATAGTAACGTGGTATATAAGAAACCGTGTGTGTTTATTTTATGTGATGAAACGTAAAAATCAGTAATACTGTACACTTTTCATTATGGTTTGTCATGCGAGTGCAGGCTGCACAAAACATAGCAGGCACGCGAAGGAACGAAACATACACTTTCATGTATTCCTTACAGCCACTGGCCTAAATAAATTGTGACAGAAGTAATCAAGACTTTATCGAAAGCTATCTTTCTCAGCTTCGGGAGACTTCATGACCATCCTCTTCCGACAGCTGTGACGCAAAAGGTGAAATCATTGCTGTCAGCCTCAATGCTTTCGAGGCGATAAGAAATTCCAACTGTTCTCCGGAAGATTATGAAACATTATGTCCAAATATGTAACATGATACTGATGAACTCCATGGATATCGGGGGGGCAATTCGTCCGCCTGTCACCCATCGGTCCCGGGTTCGATTCCCGGCCGGGACAAGGGTTTTTAATTGTAAATGATTAATATACCTCGCCTGGGGACTGGGTGTTTGTGTCGACCTTAACCTTCCTTTCCTCACATTCAACACTCTACACTTCCGCAATTACACTTACCGTACCCGCAGGTTCCTATCATATGGTGTATATAGTGGCAAAAGATCTACAGAGGTCGACGCCAAGAACAAATATATCATTGTGTTTTGTTTTTTAAATAAGGCCAGCGTCGAGCCCACACCATCCTATTCTTTACTGGAGGATGAGCAAGGGTTCGTTAAAGCCCTTGAAGAGCTAGTAAAACAGGTCGAGGACAGTCGCAAAACCAAGGATCGTGATGAGCTGCTTAAAGACTTCACTGGCTGTATAGCTTTTAGGGTAAAGAAGAACCTCGATACAGAAATCGAAAACAGGTCAAAATACAAAAGGTGAAAATTAGATTTCATAAACGTCTAGAGACAGTTTGATGCAGCCTACAGAGAGATGGTACTCCACTGTGGTGCTGATGGAAAGAGAGTTCAAATTTTACCACGGGTAAGAACTGAAAGAGGGTTTTAACATCATCACAAACCTTACGGATATCCTGAAGAAGAAATTCCCGGAAATTTATGAGCTTACAAGTTGCTTCATGGGAAGCCGTTCTTTTATTCGAATGGACGTTTTAAACAAAAGTAAGAAAGACATTCAAGAGACCGGGTTTCAGTTAATACAATACCAATAAAAAAGAAGAAAAGCGAAGAAATTCCATTGATGCTATAGAGTGTGTTTGATGTTCTTTTTTAAAAATATCAGCATTATTCTTTGTGTATAACATACCTATTTTTTTATGAAAGGCTATTTATTATGTTGTATATGAAACCAGTGCTAAGAATGTTAATATACAGGTTCATTAATTTATACAGCCTATCTAATGTTAACGTGGAATTTGTCAGCTCCTGGCACTTGGAGGAGAACATTTACTATACTGGTGTTGTGGACAGTTTCCCAACATTTGCGGTTTGTGTTGTTGACAGTGTATATAGTTCCCCAATATTGCTGTAACAACGGGCATAATTCTTGTAATCATCACGCTTTAATGTTTGAGTCTGTAACAATTAGAGCCCCCTTGTTATTGTTATCATAGGTAACATGAACATATAGAATGGCCATTCCACTGCGTTCACAGTCTTAAGGTTGTTACAACCTTTTATACAGATCGAAACACTTCAGAAACGCTGCTTGATTCACACTGTATTTGATCTCCTATTATTACTCTACTGTAATAGCAAAGTGGAATGCCTTTTCTGAGGTGAAGTTAAAATATCAATGAAGTTATCTTATCTCTAACTTGTGGCTAAAACAAAATAGCTCACAGCTGTGTATTAGCCTACCTCATACAGAAGACAAGGCGCTGAGGGTTCAAGATGACGTCATCGACGGCCAAGAGTGGTGGGGAGACCTGCGCGTGATCCCTACCTCTTACTCTATCTACCTTGATACGAACCGAGACCGGTGTTCGGAGTCGATGGAGTCGACGCTCTCGATTCCAGGCTTCAGTCGTGCCCATCCCTACCTATAATCCGCCGTGGAATGCAGAAGGCCTTTCACTCTCCAGGCAAGTCTGCAGCTGTAATTCTAAGATGAACGGATGAAGTTTAACACTTACCTGCGTTTCAGGTGGGAATAATTATGCATCTTAGAACTTTTCTACAGCCCAGTAAAAGAAACATCATGTCAAGAAAAAATTACAAATAATTCAGAGATTTTTCTTGTGGTTTTATCCCCTTTCACCGTAAATTACAATAAAGTTTTTATTATCTAGTTTTTCTGGTGTCTGCGAAAAACATCAATTATAAAAACTTGGCCAGGGCCACATGAAATGCCTTCGTGGGCCGTACGTTGAGCACCCCTGCACTACACCAAAACATATATGTACAGGTTTGGCAGATGAGGTACAGCGTTCAGAAACGTGCATATAGGTTTGGCATTTAATAGGATAAAAATTAAAAAGAACAACCCTCAGGAATTAGAAATTTTGAGTCACTCCTGTGCAGCTGCACTACAATGTTCAATGGTCATTATTGTTCCATCATTGCTAATAAATGATATAGATGTTGATTCTCATAGGGAACCTGAAATACTTGTCCTGAATGAGTAAATTTACAATACCAATATAAATGGTCCGTTGTTGGACATTATAAAGTTTCCAGCTAACTCTGTCGTGTACGCCCCAGACTTGAGCTCAGGACAACCACTCTTCCGAGGATTGAACCTGAAGTCAGGAGCGAAGGAGGAATGGTGTCACTGAAACATGACCAGGTATTAATGGGAGAATATATGTATATATATTTACACCTATGTATAGTGGTAATGGACACAATTAGTGTGCATAATATTAGAAGAGAATTCAATGCAAAATAGATATTAGAACTCATAAGATTATTTTGGAATATGGGAAGAGTATTGAGTGTGGAAATGCGCAGACCAGTTGTGCAATAAGATGACACGGCCTGGTCAAACAGTGGTTAGTCACGTAGGCGGTGTACCGCACAGACCTAAAAAGACAAGGGCATAGATCGTCCTCTAGAAATTACAAAGTCACGTTGAACAAACACGGGGGTTTTAGCCCTCTTATTGGTGGAACTCAGTTCCCACGTAGTGGAGAATTTCGACTTCCTTCGAGAAGCTCGAGTGTGACCGGGAGAAGGTATAAAACAGTGAGACACACCCTAATCGGGGTCTTTGGATCAGATCAACCAGGCAGTTGTAAGCTGAATCTCTGTCAGTCAGCGCTTTGAATTTGCCATAATAATAATAATAATAATAATAATAATAATAATAATAATAATAATAATAATAATAATAATATCATCATCATCATCATCTTCAAGTTGAGACTCAGTAGAAGTCAGCTAGGGAAACCACAGAGTTGACCACGCCAAGTCGTCAAATAAGTTATCATAATAAGATTGAGTGTATACATCTACATACTGTAAATAACATCAACTGAAGGTATTAAATGGTGATTAAGGGAAGCAGTGGACTTCAGATTCTTTTCACATGTAGTGGTTTATCCAGGCCCATGGTATTAATCTCCCAAACCACTTGGGGAGTAGTCTGATTAAGTAATACTCCAGTCGTGAAAAACCAGTGTCACGACAACTCATTCCTAGTTGCCAGCGTTTCGCCGCTGTGTGCTAAGTTCCAACTGATGAGCCCAACTTAGCACATGGGGGCGAAATGCTGGCAACTAGGAATGAGTTCGCTGGAAAATTTATGATGTCCAATAATGGACCATTTGTATTGGTATTATTATTATTAATAAATCCGCTCATACAATTCAGTAGTCATCAGTGCAGTTTAAGGGAGGTATGTTGTCAATACACCAGTCGCCAACAATAGGCATGGGACAAAATTTAGTGCATGTGTGTGGTTTGTGTACCCAAGTGCGAAATTGCACTAAGATGGATAAGTCTGTGAAATGTAAAAGAAATATCCTGACACTTAAGGAAACACTAGAGTTGCTGGATAAAATGGAAAAAGGAGTTAGCTTAGGACAGTTAATGGAAGAATAACATGTGAGAAGTTCAATATTACATAGGCAAAACAATAAATATCTGAAATTTTGCTCTAATTGTCTTTTGGTTGGCTCTATGGTGTTGTGTGCTCACCAGCCACTAGATGGCACCGTTGTCTACATCTATGGTAGGTTTCAGCATTATCAGATCAGTACAGCTTGCGCTGTTGCAACGTAAAGATGGCCACACCACTCACTGTTTGCACCAAGGAAGAACAGTGTTCCGTAATCCGTGTTTTGAGTCTGAGGGTGTACCGCGAGCGGAAATTCATAGAAGACTTTCAGCACAATACGGGGACAATGTTTTGCCACAACAAAGTGTTTACCAGTGGATTGAACAGTTTAAAAGGAGTCGTACAAGCATGAAGGATGAGGAAAGATCCGGGTGTCCATCTGCAGCTGTAACTGATGCCAATATTCAACAAGTGTGTGATATGATCCTGAATAACAGACAAGTGACCGTTGATGACATGGTAAACCAATGCGCATTATCCATAGTTCCGAATATGAAATAATGCATAACAGGCTTAACTTTCACAAAGTCTGTTCAAGATAGGTTCCAAAACAAATCAATGAAGAGCAGAAGCACAATCGTGTCAGAATCTGTCAAGCACCTCCTGGGCCATCATGCTAACGAAGGTGAAACGTTTCTGAAACGGGTCATCATTGGAGATGAAACATGGGTTCACCACTGCGAACCAAGCAAACATCAGAGCATGGAATGGAAGCATCCTGGATCCACAGTCGAAAATAAATTCAAGAGTCAACCTTCTGCAGGAAAAGTGATGCTCACAGTGTTTTAGGACTCTCAAGGACCAATCCTGGAACATTACCAGGAAAAGGGAAAACATACAGTGATATGCTGGTAAACAAGCTGAAACCTGCAGTTTGCAACAAATGCAGAGGTCAATTGTTGGAAAGAGTTCTTTTGTTGCATGACAATGAGTGTCCACATACCGCCGCCCACACCGTTCAACCTCTTCAGATGCTGCATTTCGAGGTGTTGGAGCATCCTGCGTACAGTTCCAATCTCGCTTCATCAGATTACCATTTGTTTGGTCCACTTAAAAATGCTCTAATAGGCTGTTGACTCAGCTCTGATCAACAGGTGAAGGAAGCAGTGCATACGTGGCTTGCTGCACAACCAAAAACTTTTTTTTTGCAGAGGATATCAGAAAGCTTGTGAAATGGTGGACCATCTCCATTGAAAAGCAGTGTGACTGTTGAAAAATGATATCAATAAAAAGTGTGTACTCTCTTTGTAATAAATTATAAAAAAATCATTACAGATACTTACTGACTTGCCCTCGTATATGACAAAAAAGCAAGAGAGTCAGCTTAGACGTGTCACAATTCGGAATAGGGAAAGGCAATAGGAAATCACAAACTCTTCACCAGTCACACAGAGAAAATTTGGATAGTGGTTTTCACTTAAGAGATCAGAAGGCAAATCATTTAAGAAAAGGCTAGGAAATAACACATAGGGAATCTGCCACCTGGGTGACTGCCCTAAATGCAGATCAATAGTGATTGTTTGATTGAAGGCGCATACATTTTAGGGCTAATGCTGCAAGAAAAGGCAGGGGAATTTCATAAGAAAAAATAGATATTCTGGGTTACTGAGTTTATTCTGTAGGCTGGCTTAAACGTTGGAAAGATTGGCATGGAATCAGTAAATTAAATGTTTCAAGTAAGCAGAAAAGTGGCAACAAAGTCTCTGCTAGTGAATTTGTAGAAATATTTAGCAAATTAATTGAGGATGAGGTCTTAGTGCAGATCAAATTTATAATACTGATGAGACACAATTGTTGTGGGGGTGCCTTCCTACAACAACTCTTGCCTACAAAAGTGAAACATTGCCAAAGGGATTTAAACACAATAAAGACTGTGTCACTGTTCTATTTTGTGCGAACACTGCAGGTACGCACAAAGTGAAGCCAACAGTGATAGGGAAATTCCAAAATTTACAATGTTTTAAGAAGGTCTCAAGCATCCCCTGTGGATTACAGTGCTCAAAAGAATGCTAGGGCGGATGTTAATTTGTTCACATCCTGGTTCCAAGAAGTGTTTGCACAAAGCACATTTATCTGCAAAGGGCTTATTGCTGAACAACTGTTGTGCTCATCTCCTGCTGAAAACTTAGTTTGAGGGAATGTTGACATCTTATTTCTCCCACCTAGTGTCACAAGTTTCTTATACAGCCCCAAGGAGTTATCCAAAACTTTATAATTGACTATTACTCCCTTTTAATGTGGAGATGTGTCAACCATGAGCATGAAAGACTTTTAAAAATCTTTCACATTAAAGGATGTCGTATATCTCAATTTGGTTGCATGGAAAGACATTAAGCCAATAACACTGCATCATTTTTGCTGTAAAAGTATGGACCACGGTATTATTTGTGGAAAACGAGAGTGACAAAGATTTCATATGCATCCCATTGCAACTGGAAAGGCGTGGTGTATAAGATATAATCAGTATGTTACAACTGAAGAAATTTCTGTCTGAGGAGAGAGAAATTAGCAATTAGCTGGATATCGATAGCTCCACTCTCATCACGCTCTTCCTCGATGATGATGAAATAATCGATTAAGTCACCGGTAAAACTAATCAATATGAGGAGGAAGATGACAACTCTCTGCCACCAGCACAATTCTTGTGGACAGGAGCAGACACAGGACTGACAATATTCAATTCACAAAGAAATGTTCATACATGTCACCTCACAACGTAATACAGTTGCACTGTATTCAAAGAGAATTCCTAAAATGTCAGAGAGATGTATGTAAACAGGCGGATATCAAAGACTTGTTGAACATTTCAACATTTAAGGAAACTTTTATTCTCTGTCCTGCGGAGTAGGGAAAATATTAGTAATCCACCATCTGTAAAGATCACATAACCGCATTTCAGTTGAGAATTGTAGTGTAGATACAGTATATTAGATAGTATCTTGCCTGTTAAATTCGTGTGTATTTTTGTGCAAACAGCAGGTTTCATTTCTATTACAGCATAGTAGGACAAAGTAGTACTAATATTAATCTGTATAAGTGTTTAACTTTGTTGGTAAGGCAGGTTTCATTTCTATTACAGCATAGTAGGACAAAGTAGTACTAATATTAATCTGTATAAGTGTTTAATTTTGATGGTAATCTTTGAGTACCGTACCTGCCGGTAGTTCTTGCGAATATCTAAATTTAGGCCTAATTGGAATTTTCATTTCTATTGTGCTTAGTAAGAAGCTAGGATATGTCCGAACGTAGTTTTAACATTATTGTAGTGTAGTATAGTAACTTATTAGAAATTAGAGTGCCTATTCTATAATTTTGAGTAGTTTTGCGAATTTCGAACTTTAATGGTAATTTTCTTTTCTGTTTTTGCTTGGTAATAACCTGTTGTAATTAGAATATGTCTGAACGTAGTTTAAAATTATTGTAGTGTATTGTAGTATCTGTAGTTTAAAATTATTGTAATGTATTATAGCATCTTATTAGAAAGTAGTGTGTTTATTCTATTACTGTGAAATATTTGTATAGTTTAGTACCATTTCTGTGGTATCTGTAGTAACTCTCTTACTAAAATTCTGTTGTTGTAATTAGGGTAGACTTAAATGCAGTTAAGAATTGTGTAATTCTTGTGTATTATTCTCCGTTTCCAGTAATTAACAGCAATTTTCATCATGTTAGCGTGTTGTAGGAATAAAAATAGTACAATTAAGTAGTATTGTAGTGTAGTAGTAGCCTATATTAAATAACTTACTGTCGTGTGTTCTTTGTGAACTAACCTAGACAATATTTCTTTCCTTTCATTTTTATTTTGCACAGAATAAGTTATCTTATTTTTTCTTTTCTTTTCATTATTTAATAAAAAATGCCTAAGCAGTGTGAGTGTATGAACTGTGGGTGTGGCCAGGCATTAAGGAGTATGAGGTAGGAGTTGGAGAGCTTGAGGGAGATAATTAGAATACTCTCAGAGGACAGGAAGGAGAGTAGGCCTCCAAACAATGTACAGGATACAGTAGGTGAAATAGGGGATTGGAAGGAAATGGGGGAATTGTGGAAGACAGGTGGTCTAATGTTTTAAGGGGAAGGAGACTGCAGGCTAAGGGCTTCATTCAGGATCAAAATTCAGGACAGGTGTCGGTGAGAAATCGGTACGAGTTACTGCAGGTAGAACAACCGAGGGAAGATGAGGAACAGGGAAGAGTTGCTAGAAGTTTGGAAGTAGGAGAAAGGGAAGAGGTAGGAAAGAGAAATGTGGAGTAGTGGATAGGAAAAAACAGGTGGAACAGGGTCATGGGATGGAGAAAAGGGAGGAGGAAGTAGCTTCTGCAGCTGTCAGGAAAGATAGGACTGACAAGGAGGGGAGGGGATCAAATGAGGTGGGTAGGGTTGAGGCTCTGGTCATGGAGGATTCTATCGTTAGACATGTCAGGAAAGTGTGTGGAGGAAAGGGTACCAGGGTAGAGTGTTATCCAGGAATTAGGTTGAGGCAGATGTTGAAGAAAGTAGAAGAGGAGGGAAAGGAGAAGGTGGTAGTGTTTCACGTTGGAACTAACAACGTAAAATAAGCAGGTATAAGTACCAACATAGTTGGGGATGTGTGGGATCTGGTAAATGCAGCACGGATGAAGTTTAAGGAAGCGGAGATTGTTATCAGTGGAATACTGTGTGGGAAGGATACTCACTGGAAGGTGATTGGGGATTTAAATGAGACTATGGAGTGGGTATGTGGGAAACTGGGAGTGAATTTCTAGATCCTAATAGGTGGGTACAAGATAGGCATCTGCGCTCAGATGGCCTTCACTTAAACCGCAGTGGTACATATAAGTTAGGAAATTTGTTTAGAAGGGTTATAGGGAGGTACATTCAGGGAAACAGGGTGCGCTAGGCAGCGGTGTTAAGGGAACAGGGAACTGGAAATCAAGTAGGGATGACATAAAACTGTTAGTGCTCAACTGTAGAAGTATTGTAAAGAAAGGAATAGAATTAAGTAATTTAATAGATATATACTTACCAGATATTGTAATAGGAGTTGAATCATGGCTGAGAAGTGATATAATGGATGCAGAAATTTTCTCACGGAACTGGAGGGTGTATCGTAGAGATAGGATAGGTAGGAGGGGGAGTATTCATTCTCGTGAAAGAAGAATTTGTAAGCTACGAAAAAGTTAAAGATGACAAGCACGAAATTCTAGGGGTAAGGCTCATTTCTAAAGATAATAGGCAACTAGATGTCTTTGGAGAGTACAGACCAGGAAAGGGTAGCACAGATGCTGATTCAGAATTATTTGATAAGATAATCAGCTATGTGGGAAATGATAAGGAAAGGAACGTGATCATAGTGGGTGATCTCAATTTACCAAATGTCAATTGGGAAGGTAATGCGAACGACAGGAAGCATGACCAACAAATGGCAAATAAGTTAATATGGGAAGGGCACATGATTCAGAAAGTGATGGAACCAACTAGAGGGAAGAATATTTTCGATGTGGTGCTGGTAAAACCAGATGAGCTCTATAGAGAAACCGAAGTAATAGATGGTATTAGTGATCACGAAGCTGTTTCTGGTAATTAAAAATAAATGTGAAAGAAAGGAAGAGATTAAAATTAGGATTGTTAGGCAGTACCATATGGCTGATAAAACAGGCATGAGGGAGTTTTTAATAAGCAACTATGATCGGTGGAAAACGGTAAATAAAAATGTAAACAGACTCTGGGATGGGTTTAATGCAATTGTTGAGGAATGTGAAAATAGGTTTGTACCTTTAAAGGTGGTAAGGAATGGTAAAGATCCACTATATTATAACAGGGAAGTAAAGAGACTAAGAAGGAGGTGCAGGTTGGAAAGAAATAGAGTTAGAAATGGCTGTGGAAGTACGTAGAAATGGAAAGAACTTACTAGGAAATTGAAACTAGCAAAGAAGTCAGCTAAGGATAACATGATGGCAAGCATAATTGGTGGGCACACTAATTTTAGTGATAAATGGAAGAGTATGCATAGGTATTTTAAGGCAGAAACAGGTTCCAAGAAGGACATTCCAGGAATAACTATTGAACAAGGGGAGTGTGTATGCGAGGATCTTCAAAAGGCAGAAGTATTCAGTCAGCAGTATGTAAAGATTGTTAGTTACAAGGATAATGTCCAGAAAGAAGAGGTGACTAATACTAAAGAAGTATTAAAATTTACCTATGACAGCAATGACATTTACAGTAAGATACAAAAGTTGAAAACTAGAAAAGCTGCTGGAATTGATAAGGTTTCGGGGGATATACTAAAGACAATGGGTTGGGATATAGTACCATATCTGAAGTACTTGTTTGATTTTTGTTTGCATGAAGGAACTTTACCAAATGAATGGAGAGTTGCTATAGTAGCCCCTGTATATAATAAAGGAAAGGGTGATAGGCATAAAGCTGAAAATTACAGTCCAGTCAGTTTGACATGCATTGTATGTAATCTTTGGGAAAAACATTCTTTCTGATGATATAAGACATGTTTGCAAAATTAATAAGTTGTTTGACAGAAGGCAGTTTGGGTTTAAGAAAGGTTATTCCACTGAAGCCCAACTCGTAGGATTCCAGCAAGATATAGCAGATATCCTGGATTCAGGAGGTCAGTTGGACTGTATTGCGATTGACTTATCTAAGGCATTTGATAGGGTAGATCGTGGGAAACTACTGGCAAAAATGAGTGCAATTGGACTAGACAATGAGTGACTGAATGGATGGCTCTGTTTCTAGAAAATAGAACTCAGAGAATTAGAGTAGGTGAAGCTTTAACTGTCCCTGTAAAAATTAAGAGGGGAAATCCTCAAGGCAGTATTACTGGACCTTTTTCTTATATATATCAATGATATGTGTAAAGAAGTGAAATCAGAGATAAGGCTTTTCGCAGATGATGTTATTCTGTACAGAGTAATAAATAAGTTACAAGATTGTGAGCAACTGCAAAATGACCTCGATAATGTTGTGAGATGGACAGTAGGCAATGGTATGATGATAAACAGGGATAAAAGTCAGGTTGTGAGTTTCATAAATAGGAAAAGTCCTCTCAGTTTTAATGACTGCATTGATGGGGTGAAAGTTAGATCTTCATTGGGGAAATCACACAAATATGATTGTAATTAAAGGGTACAGATCTCTGCACATGGTTATGAGAGTATTTAGGGGTTGTAGTAAGGATGTAAAGGAGAGAGCATATTTGTCTCTGGTGAGACTTCAACTTGAGTATGGTTCCAGTGTATGGGACCCTTACCAGGATTACTTGATTCAGGAACTGGGAAAAATCCAAAGAAGAGCAGCTCGATTTGTTCTGGGCGATTTCCGACAAAAGAGTAGCATAATACCAATATAAATGATCCGTTATTGGACATTATAAATTTTCCAGCTAGCTCATTCTTGGTTGCCAGCGTTTCGCCCTCGTGTGCTAGGGTGGGCTCATCAGTTGGTACCTAGCACACCTACCAATACGCTGGCTAGTGCATACCGTGGAGGCCACTGCGTAGGCTAACTGGAGCCACCGGCAGTGCCAATGCACTAAGAGACTTTGTCTCATCATTAAAAATTGATGCCTGCTTGGCCATCAGATGACATAGATGTTGATTCCCATAGGGAATCTGAAATATTTGTCCTGAATGAGCAAATTTATAATACCAATATAAATGGTCCGTTATTGGACATTATAAATTTTCCAGCTAGCTCATTCTTGGTTGCCAGCGTTTCGCCCTCGTGTGCTAGGGTGGGCTCATCAGTTGGTACCTAGCACACCTACCAATACACCTACCGGGTATGCACTAGCCAGCGTATTGGTAGGTGTGCTAGGTACCAACTGATGAGCCCACCCTAGCACACGAGGGCGAAACGCTGGCAACCAAGAATGAGCTAGCTGGAAAATTTATAATGTCCAATAACGGACCATTTATATTGGTATTATAAATTTGCTCATTCAGGACAAATATTTCAGATTCCCTATGGGAATCAACATCTATGTCATCTGATGGCCAAGCAGGCATCAATTTTTAATGATGAGACAAAGTCTCTTAGTGCATTGGCACTGCCGGTGGCTCCAGTTAGCCTACGCAGTGGCCTCCACGGTATGCACTAGCCAGCGTATTGGTAGGTGTGCTAGGTACCAACTGATGAGCCCACCCTAGCACACGAGGGCGAAACGCTGGCAACCAAGAATGAGCTAGCTGGAAAATTTATAATGTCCAATAACGGACCATTTATATTGGTATTATAAATTTGCTCATTCAGGACAAATATTTCAGATTCCCTATGGGAATCAACATCTATGTCAAAAGAGTAGCATTACAAAAATGTTGCAAAGTTTGGGTTGGGAAGACTTGGGAGAAAGGAGATGAGCTGCTTGACTAAGTGGTATGTTCCGAGCTGTCAGTGGAGAGATGGCATGGGAGGACATCAGTAGATGAATAAGTTTGGATGGTGTCTTTAAAAGTAGGAAAGATCACAATATGAAGATAAAGTTGGAATTCAAGAGGACAAATTAGGGCAAATATTCGTTTATAGGAAGGGAAGATAGGGATTGGAATAACTTACCACGGGAGATGTTCAATAAATTTCCAATTTCTTTGCAATCATTTAAGAAAAGGCTAGGAAAACAACAGATAGGGAATCTGCCACCTGGGCGACTGCCCTAAATGCAGATCAGTAGTGACTGATTGATTGAAATTCAAATCTTCACCTGCCTCGCCATAACTTCACTGTTCATCATCAAAATAAAAGCATGGCTGCCATATGACCCTGTTTTCTTGTAATAACTGTAAGTACTTTAACAACAATTTTGTTGTGACCATTTATGTTGGATATTCTGTACAATATTTTGTTTGCACTATTACATCATTTAATTTATGTTTGTGATATTGTATGCTTACAGTTATTGTTTTGCCCATCTTCAACTGATCATTTCTATTTGATTTAAATGGTTACCATACCTAGACAGCAATATACGGTGTATGCATGCATTAATTCCAACCTTCCGTGTGGCATATTTCTGACACATTTCAGTTAACCGACCAAATCTATTATACGGCACTCCATCGGTCCCAAACTTGTAAAAGGGATTCTCCTGTATTTGGTTGTTGACTAAATTTAGGTTAGGGAAAGTATAAAATTCAGTTGAAAGAATACCTTTCAAGGGGAACAAAATGTAACAGAGATATCATTTATTTAATTAGTTTAGATTGTCAATCAATCAATCAATCAATCAATCAATCAATCAATCAATCAATACTGATCTGCATTTAGGTCAGGCACCCAGGTGGCAGATTCCCTATCTGTTGCTTTCCTAGCCTTTTCCTAAATGATTTCAAAGAAATTGGAAATTTATTGAACATCTCCCTTGGTAAGTTATTCCAATCCCTAACTCCCCTTCCTACAAATGAATTGTTCTTAGTTTAGATTACTAGGAAATATTCCAGATTTGGATTACCTTGATCAGGGCGCTATGGCTGTGTGGCTGTTAAGAAAAAGGGAGATGCATATGTTATAGACAAATACAAGTCAGATGCAATAAAGTTTGAAGGAGCAATTTCCTTCATGTGAAACCAATTACAAAACACACAGTTTTTGAGTCTCTGGTTGATTTCAGTACTGGATATAATTTATCTTGAAGGATGGCATGTTAGCTTCCAATAGGATAATCACCCAGTTCATAACTCAAAGGCAGTTCGGCAATGGTTTCCTTCACTGGGAAGGATCGAGACAATACCTTGGTCTCTGAATAGTCAGGACCTGAATTCCATTAGGAATGTCTGGGCTCAAATGAAGAGGACTCTGCGGAAAGCCATTGTCACCTGAGCTCAAAGAAAAGAGTTGTGGACAATAGTGCTCTGCAATTTAAAGAATCTCATATTTGGATTGTACTGTATTGATTGTACAGTAAAAAGAAGTATGTAATTAGTCCACCTTAGTCAATACACAAATTCTTGAAGGAAACTTTAAGAAAAATCATATAGCAGGTACATGTTTTGGCCCCATTGGGCCTCTTTCAAAATTAAAAATAAAATGCTGTATGCAGTTAATAAAACATTTTAAAACAAAACACTAGAAGTCCTATAAAAAATTAATCTTGAAATATCTTGTCATATCATTAAAAATGTAACCAAAAGCACCACGTAGAGGTACTCACAGGGTATATCACAATTATACCAACAAACAAATCAGGGATGCTACTCGTGTTATGCTAAGAACAATGGTGCAATCGGATTGGCAGAAAATTTTTCTTTTCAAATGAGGTTACTTTGTTACTTCCAGGGCATGATTCAAATTGACGAACTTGCTACATTTGCTATGCCAGAGAGCCAGCTGCTGCCTGTTGCTGTGCATCAGAGGAGGGAAGGTAGGGGAAGTGGGAGACAAAGGTAATGCTCGGTGCATATGCTCAAATTTCTCTTTCTTTTCGCATAGTTGCTTCCCAGCCTCAGCAGGCAGTGTACAGTTTCTTCTGCACAAATTGACTACTATGCAAACCCCATAGAAAGAGAAGATGAACTTGTACCAAGAATACAGCTTTCCAAGAGGTTCGCAACACACCACATATCCTGAACAGAGTCTAAAGGTCACTACTACACCGTTGTGAACCGTGCATAGAAGTATGAGGGAGGCATATTGAACATCAACTGTAATCAAACTATTGGCTGCATCGTTACCTTCGTTCAGTATTTCACTCCATTTACAATGTTGTGAGTGAAGGAATATACAATCGTGGAGCGGCAGCGTTGCATCTTAGAGCATGTTAAATAATAAAGAAAGTTACTGCGACTAACAGACGAGAGGAGAAACGGTATGGTGCATTCCTTGACTAACAAATGCGTCTTAATTACAGTGTGTTCTTATACCGTATGTGTAATTATGGCTGTTTTAATAAATGAACTGTGGAGAGACAAGGACAATCCTGTGTGAGTTGAACGAGGAAACTTGTGCATAAGCATCATCATCATCATCATCACCGTCCCACTCCAGTTGCCTGGGTGTGGTTAACAAGCCTCCTCCCCTCCTTTCTGTCCTTCCACTTTTCCTGCTCCATTAACTTCCGCCACATCCAATCCAGCTTCCCTAATGTCCTTCCAAATCTGATCCATCCACCTTCTTCTCGGTCTTCCAACTGGTCTCTTTCCGATTCCCTTCTTGCTACCTGTTCCTTTCCCATTCTTTTTACATGTCTGAACCATCTCAGCCTTGCTTTCTGTATGTTCTGTGCATAAGCGTGGAGCATTATCTCTGTCTCCATCATACACCCCAATTCCCCCCTCTCCACTTCTCTTCCCTGAAGTATAACAGGGGCTTGTACTCTGGCGTAGCAACTACAGCAAAATTGTCAATTTGAATTGCTCGCTCGGAAGTAACAAAGAAACCTAATTTTCTCTTCCAATCCAATTGCACCATCGTTCTTAACATAACACGAAGAGCATCCCTGACTCTTTTTGTCACCCTGTATAAAGGCACTTGTTCTTGAAGTAGTGATGGAAGAAATTACTTAAATTTCAAAATATTTTCTACATGATTATTAGTTTTTGATGTATCTTACAAATTGATGTGTCTAACTTTCACACTTCTTAATTCATTTTTTCCATCAAGACTTCAAAGAACGAGTGCCTTTATATGTTCCTCCATGTGGTGTTTTTGGTTATGTTTTTAACAATACAGTAAGATATTTCACGATTAATTTAACATAGGACTTTTATCAATCACACTACTGATCTGCATTTAGGGAAGTCGCTCAGGTGGCAGATTCCCTATCTGTTGTTTTCTTACCCTTTTCTTAAATGATTTCAAAGGAATTGGAAATTTATTGAACATCGCCCTTGGTAAGTTATTCCAATCCCTAACTCCCCTTCCTATAAACAAATATTTGCCCCAATTTGTCCTCTTGATTTTCAACTTTTACCTCCATATTGTGATCTTTCCTACTTTTAAGGACACCATTCAAACTTATTTGTCTACTAATGTCATTCCACGTCATCTCTCCACTGACAGCTAGGAACATATCACTTACTGTTGATAAACTTAACCATAATAGGTATTTTACTTGATTCTATATTGACTTTTCTCCTTCTTTTGAGACCACATTGGATCACTTTAATCAACCTCTTGGTTTGTCGATTTCTTAGTAGGAACTGTCCAAGCCTTGCGGTCCTACCAGTACTTTTTCATACATGTTGCCATTCTTGCCCTTTCTTGTGTAGAGAATATTCTAGTTGGGACTTTCTTCTTTGTGAGTTTAAAGTGGAAAGTCATATTTTTAATTGCTGCGTTTACTTTTTTTCTTATCCATAGTGTCATCGGGTGTAAGGCAAATTTCTTTCAAATCCTCCCTAATTAATTTTATTCATCTGCATCCAGCTGTAGTATTTTTTGAAGCAAGATTGTACTGCACTAGCTGTTTCAGAAGTCATGAATCTGGCATTCTCAGAATATGGCCAAAGTACCCTAGTCTTTTCTTGTGCATGGTATCAGTAATGGGTTTCTCATTTCTGATATACAACGTTGTTAGGTACTATTCGCTGTTGCCCATCTTTTTGATAGCTTTTATTGACATAAGTTCTTCCATTTCATCTTTTGATCTGTAATGAGTCAGTTTTGGAATGTTCGTTTAGATGGAATAATGTTTCTGCAGCATATGTGGCTTCTGATTATTTTGACTGTATTGTAATGTTTATTTTTGCATTAATGGATAAGCATTTCTTTTTGTTTCCCATGTTAATTTTTGTGCCTTAGATAACTTGTTTGCCCTTATCTGATTTGAAGGTTTTTCATTTAAATTATTTGTATCTGTACCTGAAATCTTGTTGTTTTTAAAATTTAATTTCTGAAAAGAAATATAACCTTTATTTTTAAAAGTTTTAAATTAATCTTTGACTATTGTAAATAGACCCATTCCAACCAGCACCTTCTTTCACCTCTGTGATCCACAAAAACTCGGTAACAGATACTTTAAGGCCGATTTAATTTGCAATGGTGTGAAGCTGTGATATTTGAGTTTTTGCTTCATCTAAACCTTAGGCTAGTAACGCCATGTCATCTGCAAAACCAAGGCAATTTGCTTGGATTTTCCTACGTATTTTAATATTTGGAGGGCATTTCTTAAACCATTCTTGCATTACCATTCCTAGTGCACAATTACATAGTAATGGTGATAAGCAATCACTCTGCCGTAACCCAGTAGTTACTTCGAATGGGTCTGATAATTCCCCTTTGAACTTCACTTTTGACTTGGTCTCTGTAAGAGTTGATTTTATCATATTTACTAATTAAAAATGTAATCCCATGTGTCGTAAAATTTTTAATAAAGATTTCCTGTGAATACAATCATAGGCCTTCTTGAAGTTGATAAATGTTATCACCATACCTCTATTTCTTTTTCTGTTGTAATTCATTATCAGTACGAGGCTCATAATTTGGTCAGGGCAACTCCTCTAAGGCCTGAAACCTGTTTGATATTCTCCTAGTTCATTGTCAAGTTTTAATTTAATTCTATTGAGAATAATTCTAGAGAAAATTTTATAAGTAATGTCCAGGAGTGAAATCCCTCGGTAGTTATTAGGGCCTGTTTTGCCCCCTTTTTAATGTAGTGGATGGATGATGGCTGTTGTCCAATGTTCTGGGATTTTTCTGTAATCTAGATGTTGACTAGTTGTTGATGAAGGGCAATTATTGCTGAACTTCCAGCATATTTCCAAATTTTTGCAAAGGTTTGATCTTCTCCAGGTGCTCTAAAATTCTTCATGTTATTCAATGCTGTGTAAACTTCCTTTATTGTTGGAGAGTTTATATTCTCTCTTGGGGTTGTTATCGATGTACTGGCATCCAAGTGAAGAAATTCTGTTGGTTATTCACAATTTAGGAGCATTTTCAAATATTTAGCCAGGATTTGTGCATTGTTGTGATTGCTGTGGGCTAATTCACCATTTCCATCTTGTAATAATAAGGTTGCGGCTTCATACTCAGTCAAATTTAAAAAAAAATTGGTAATAATTCCGTGAATGTGATACTTTGAATTCTTCTTCAATTGAGTTCAGAGTTTCTTTAAGATACCGTCTTTATTCTTCTTAAGGTTTTTAGTTGTATCTTGCCGCTGTTTAACTAAATTTCGAAAAGATCCTTCAGATTTTTGGGACTGGTGCAATAATCATGCTTTGCGTCTTTTCTCAATCATATCATCACATTCATTATTCTACCACTGATGTTTTTCACGAGGCTTTACTGGGGCTAATTTTTCTGCAATTTGCTGAAGGTTACTAATTAGGTCATCTATGTTATCTGTAATTTTAATTTTTTCTGTTGCTCTTTGATAATTTTTATTTTTAATTCGCAGTGTACAATCTATTTTCCTTTCTGGTTTATAGGCTTGTTGTTGTAGTCTCCTTTGGGGAGTTAATTTTATTTTTAACTACATAATGATCTGAACCTATGTCTATTCCTCAAAGAACCCTTAAATTATAAATTTCTTTGTGATATTAATTTATCCATAAATACATGATCTAACTGCCATTAACTTTAGTGTAATCGGGACGTTTCCATGTTTTGTGATTTTGTGGTTTCTTCTTAAAATATGTACATTTTGATATTAGGCCATGATTCCTGCAAAGATCAATGAGTTTTGACAATTTTTGTTTGTTCTCTTCTGAGCAGGCCATTTACCAATGACATAACGATATCTATGTTCTCTTCCTTTTTTTTCACTAGTTGCTTTACGTCGCACCGACACAGATAGGTCTTATGGCGACGATGGGACAGAAAGGCCTAGGAATGGGAAGCAAGCGGCCATGGCCTTAATTAAGGTACAGCCCCAGCATTTGCCTGGTGTGAAAAATGGGAAACCACGGAAAAACATCTTCAGGGCTGCCGACAGTGGGGTTCGAACCCACTATTTCCCGGATGCGAACTCACAACTGCGCGCTTCTAACCGCATGGCTGTTATCTTCCTAGTTGGGCATTAAAATCCCCAATTAATATTTTAACATGGTTTTTAGGAATGTTATTTAGGATATCATCGAGTAGATCCCGATATTTTTACAAAATTGTACAAAATTACTTTAATCCTCCTAGTCAATACTATACATTTTACGTCCTATTAAGACAAAACTTTACATATAAATAGACATGTTTCGACCCGGTATAGGGTCATCCTCAGTAAGATATGTAAACTGAATTAAAAACATAGGAAACACACAAAATGAAATGTTAATTAAAAAGTTTTCTAATAAACATGAAATTTTAAAAACTGTGAAATGTTGATCGTTAACAGTCTTGAGCTGGAGGTCTTCTGTTTCAACGTTTTGTTGTCCTTTGGTGTGGTTCCACTGGTATGTGTATAACCGTTGGCTTAGTTGTTTGTGTTTTGAGATGGGCTGATATATTACCCAGCCAGCGAATTGTTGCCAGTGGCGGAAATCGGAACTAATGCGCTCCGCCCAGCCACACGCCTGCGATAGAAGTGCAGTTGTCGCCAGCGAAACTTCATCGCATGTCGTGTGAGTGAATGATTCGTGCTGGGTCGTGCATTGTGCGTTGTAGATTAGTGAACCCGTGTACGTAAGTGCGTACGTAAGTGAAAACAGTTAATAGACTATATTGTTTGTTGAGCAGTGGAGTAGATGTACTTTAACATAATAATAGTACATAGTACGAATAATAATAATAATAATAATAATAATAATAATGGAAACGTCGAAACAGGAAAAGGGGGAAATGGACTCATTCCGCGGAGAAGAAAACGATATACAATGTTGTGCAATTTTGTAAGCAAGAGAAAAAAGAGAAAAAAAAAGTAATTATACCTCTTCAAAAAGCAATTTTAAGGGCGGCACATATGGTTGGTAAGTCCAAAAAAAACCATAAGAAATATTCTGAAAGACATTGAAAAGGCGGAGCAAACTGGTGAAAAGGTTACAACACCACGAAAAAAAAAAAAGGTCTGAAAGAAAAATGATTTTTATTGATGACTTTGATAAATGTTTTATTCGTAGAAAATTCCTAGAGTATTATGAACAAAAGAAATAAATTCCTACACTGCGGAAACTGCTTGTATTTGCGAAACATGAAATACAGTTTAAGGGAGGAAAGGAAACTTTCCGGAAAACTTTAAAGGACATGGGGTTTTATTTCCGGAAGTGTAAAAATAAACGAACTATCCTCGAGGGAAAGGTCAGACATTATTGCTAGACGTGCGGACTACTTACGAGCTATAAGAAATAACGCAAAGGGTCCAAATAAACCAGTAGTGTACACGGATGAAACGTGGGTTCATACACACTACACTGTAAAAATATGTTTGCAACATGAAGACGTCGCAGGGGTTATGACGAATCGCAGTCCAGGACGAGCTAATGTCGTCCATGCGGGAGGGAGCAGATTTAATTTATGACTCAAAATCCAAATCACAAGATTACCATAATGAAATGAATAGCTGCAATAATTATCAGAAATGGGTAGAAGATAAACTTATTCCAAATATTCTACCCGAGAGATAAAGCCCCCACTAATGCATCTCGTAAGGCTGAAATGGTAGACTGGCTTACTCAGCATAACATATATTGTGATCCCACTTGGAGACGAGATGAACTTTTGAAACTTATAAGACGTAATAAGCCAAAACCGGCATATAGAGTGGATACAATGTTAGAACAAAAGGGGTTTACTGGGTTAAGGCTCCCTCCATACCATTGTGATCTTAATCCGATTGAACTTATTTGGAATTTATTAAAACAAAAGATTGCTGCTAAAAATGTCTCTGCTATTAGCTTAAAAACCCTAAAGGAACTGACCAACACTTCTTTATGTGAAATCACTCAACAGGACTGGGCAAAAGCTTGCGAAAAATACGAGCAGTTGAGGAAAGTTATTGGTACAGGGAAGGGTTAATGGAGGAAACCATAGAAAATATCATCATAAATGTTGGCCTTGACAGTGACGATAGTGATGATGAAAATACAAATGAAAATGAGTGTCGTGACAACACTGAACAAAGTGATATGAATACTGATACTGCAAGTGAACCTGGTACTAGACAATAATGGTCCTGCACACAAAGGATAGATACCAGGTTCTTCATCAGCTGTGTCGGTCTCACTATTCTCACTATAGTGATTGTCGAGGTATCACCTGTGGTGGGACTAGGACCCAAGTTACAACTTTGGATGTGATCCAGTGAGGTGATAATGATTTATGAGTTGGTGATTAATGAAGTTGTGAGAAAAATACAACGGTATTAAACCTCAGAGGTTGCCTCAAGATGTTCTTTGGCTATCATTTTACGGCAATGGGCCAACTTGTCTAAATCTATTATAGAAACTATTTAAATAATTTTCAATCATTAAAAGTGTATCGACAAGGTGCACCCAACATAAAACTATTTTAAATAGTTTCTTTAATAGACATATCACTTAGTCGAGCAGCTCGCCTCCTTTCTCTCAAGTCTTCCCAGCCCAAACTTTGCAACATTTTTGTAACACTACTCTTTCGTCGGAAATCACCCAGAAAAAATCGAGCTGCTTTTCTTTGGATTTTTTCCCAGTTCTTGAATCAAGTAATCCTGGTGAGGGTCCCATACACTGGAACCATACTCTATTTGGGGTCTTACCAGAGGCTTATATGCTCTCTCTCCTTTACATCCTTACTACAACCCGTAAACACCCTCATAATCATGTACAGAGAAATGTACCCTTTATTTACAATCCCATTTATGTGATTACCCCAATGAAGATATTTCCGTAAATTAACACCTAGGTACTTACAGTGATCCCATAAGGAACGTTCACCCTATCAACACAGTAATTAAAACTGAGAGGAACTTTCCTATTTGTAAAACTCACAACCTGACTTTTAAACCCGTTTAAAAAAAAAAAAAAAAGTGTTTTGTTAACTTTATAATTTATTTTCAAGGCTGAAGAAGGCCCATATACCTGCTATGTGATTTTCCTTGTAAGTTTCCTTTAAGACATATTTGTGTATTGATGAATATGGACTAATTATACACTTTTCTTTGATGCTAGTGCTCAACCTTAGGGAAGAACTGGCCCTAAGGAGGGATTCTTCCAGACCCTCGTTGCTTCTGTGCCCTATTGACTTTGAGCTGTTAGAGCACGAGAATCGGTAGACCCAATACCGATTTGTGTGGGTACGTGCCTGTTTTTTTATTTTTAGAGACTGAGGTTAAGTCTCGAAATACATTTTTATTTTATTTTTTGTTCAGTCCTGAAGCACAAGGACAAAACTGCAAGGAATGAGAAAAAAATTGTGATAAATATGATACTATCTGTGCAAGATAGCATCACCATTTCTCCTAGCAAGTTTTTTTTTTTTGCTATTTGTTTTAAGTCTCACCGACACAGATATGTCTTATGGTGACGAAGCGATAGGAAAGGCCTAGGAGTGGGAAGGAAGCGGCCATGGCCTTAATTAAGGTACAGCGCCAGCATTTGCCTGGCGTGAAAATGGGAAACCAAGGAAAACCATTTTCAGGAATGCCAACAGTGGGGTTCTAACCCACCATCTCCCGGATGCAAGCTCACAGCCGCGCGCCCCTAACCGCATGACCAACTTGTCCGGTCTCCTAGCAAGTGTGAACCAGTATAACGGAGGAAAACACAAACAAAAACACAACCAGCTCTCGCTAGGATGATGACAACTATGCCAGCTCCCAACTGCTGGTTCAATGCAATACCTCTACTCGCATAATTAACATGGTGTTCCCTGACTCAACTTCTTTCTCTCACTCCACTATTTTTATTTGTAGAGACCAAAGTTAAGTCTCAGGGCACATATTTACTTAGTTCTCAAGCCCAGAGCCAATATTCAAAGGAATGAGTAGAGTAACCTCGTAATATATACTTATAATCCCAGATACTGCTGTTAAGGTCCATTTGGGACTTGGCAAAAACAACTATCAAGAGTGTGCTCATTCCTTTTTTGAATGACTAATAATGTTATTTGATTTACGTCCCACTAACTACTTTTACGGTGACACCACGGTGCCGGAATTTAGTCCCGCAGGAGTTCTTTTATGTGCCAATAAATCTACCGACAAGAGGCTGACGCATTTGAGCACCTTCAAATACCACCGGACTGAGCCAGAATCGAACCTGCCAAGTTGGGGTCTGAAGTCCAGCGCCTCAACTGTCTGAGCCACTCAGCCCAGCTTTTGAATGACTGTACATTCAGTATATGAACCATTCCCTCTTCAGTTTTTTTTTTTTTTTTTTTTTTCCCGAACATATACATTATCTCCCTTAGAACTAGTTAGGAAAGTTACAATGACAACTATTGTTCCACTAGTGGTATAGGAAGTTTTATTATAATTGGCTTTACATCGCACCGACACACGATAGGTCTTATGGTGACGATGGAATAGAAAAGGCCTAGGAGTTGAAAGGAAGCTGCTGTGGCTTTAATTAATCTACAACCTCAGCATTTGCCTGGTGCGAAAATGGGAAACCATGGAAAACCATTTTCAGGGTTGCCGACAGAGTGGTTCAAACTCACTATCTCCCAAATGCAAGCTCACAGCTGTGTGGCCCTAACCGCATGGCCAACTTGTTCGGTGATATATATAGAGGACACAAGTTGTCAAATAAGGAAGACTTACATAATTAAAATATATTTTATTTAATAAGTGGTAATTACAAAATTTATATGGCTTTGTTATTCAGAGGTTACGTAACACTAAAATCGAAACAAAACTTTCCGAGCACGGCCATTAGGAATACCTCCACGTAATCGAAGTCGTCGGATAGCTTCACGCAAATGTTTAGGTTGAAGAGGGCCAACTTCTCCCTGTGTCTCCATCACATCTAATGCTAGAACAAACAAAATTATTACACATGAGTGTAATATCACTCACACCTTCTCCCTCTATGTTTACATATCTTTAGAGCATACCTTCTTCAACAACTTCTCCAACAAATACTTTGGCAATACCAGACATTGCAATGACCACATTCTGAGATACTGAACAACCAGTAATAGTCTGCATTAACTGAAACATAAGAAATAGGACATGAAATTAATTGTACTAATTTTATATAGGTAGTGTATTTGTAAATTCTAAATAAAGAAAGAAAAAAAAAAAAAAAACTAAGAGGAGAAATAAATTAACAACAACATGGAGCATTTTAATGCTGAAAAACATAATATTCTGCAATGAGCATGCATATGAAGGAAGCTGAACACCGTTTTACTTCTATACAAAAAGGATCTCACAATCAGGATTACAGGCAAAGGGAAACTTTTTTTTTTGCTAGTTGCTTCACGTCGCACCGACACAGATAGGTCTTACGGCGATGATGGGATAGGGAGGGGCTAGGAGTGGGAAGGAAGCGGCCGTGGCCTTAATTAAGGTACAGCCCCAGCATTTGCCTGGTGTGAAAATGGGAAACCACGGAAAACCATCTTCAGGACTGCCGACAGTGGGGTTCGAACCCACTATCTCCCGAATACTGGATACTGGCCACACTTAAGCGACTGCAGCTATCGAGCTCAGTGGGAAACTTTTAAATGAATTAGAGAGTATATTCATCTTTTTGGACAAAACTTAATAAAGATCAGAATCTCAATGATGACACTGAAATCAGAAGTTCTCTACACACTTTTAATGCCTAAGATGTTAATTGCTGTTAATCCAAACCAGGATCCCTCGGTTATTTAAATGCTCAGAAGTAAAAGCTCTCTAAATACCAAATCAGCTCTTAATCCAAACAACCCCACTCCTATGTCAGCATCGACATGCAAAGCTCCGCCTACACCAGACAGGCCGCTGCTGAAACAGTAGGACGTACATAACGTCTGTTGAATGAGTAAGTACCCATTTTAAATATACAAGGAGTATTATATTATACCACCTATTCAATACAATCCACTGTTGTGTGGTTAAATGAGCATAGAAACTACCAAATTATAAGGTACATGTTTTGCCCCTCTTTTACTGAGCATCATCAGCCTTATTCAATCCTAAAACAAACATTGGTCTGAGGTCATTATCCAATTTATATAAACTATGCTGTTAAACGCTTAATAAAACTGACACTGTGGTTCCTTATACTGTATTTAGGGTACAAGGATACCTAGAAACACATATATACACACATTAAAATCAATTTTAAAAATACTGAAATGTTGGTCTAAAATAATTTTGTATCACATTGTTTCTTAGAAATATTCATGTCTGAATCTGAAGTGGATCATCTTCATAATTGCTTGAACAATAAGCAACACTTAGGGACCGGTGTGTTGAACCCAACGTTATCATTAGAAAGGATCAGTGTAACACAATGTGCGTAATGGGCGTGAGATCTGTTTTTAAAAAACATAAGAGTTAATGATGCACAGTCAAATTGAAGACAATATGGACTAAGTTATCATAACATGTGTTGTGTAGAATTCTTCGTTGATAACGAGTACTAATAAACATTGGGGTGTTGATCAGAATCGCTGCTGAACTTTTCAAAAGAGTGAGCTATAGGCCCAAATGACAATTTCATGGAAACGTAATGCCCCTTGTAGATGTAGACGACCATAGAAAGAAACGTGGATGTTCTGTAATGGAACTCAAAAAGGACTTGATGGTGTGTGATGGAACGTCGAATTTCACTAGAAAAATTTTTATATTTAAAATGGGTACTTACTCATTCAACAGATGTTATGTACGTCCTACTGTTTCAGCAGCACTAGCCTGTCTCGTGTTCCTACTCCTAGTGTTGTATCGATGCGGTAGAGGCGGTGGGGGATGCTGAAGGGGGCAGCAGGTAGGCGGAGCTTTGCATGTCAATTCTGACATAGGAGGGAGGTTGTTTGGAGGAGCAAGAGTAGATTTGGTATTTAGAGAGATAAGGTGAGCTTTTAATATGAACATAGCCTTTAGAACAACTAATATGACTCAAAACATATTCAATTATAATAAGATTAATTGTAATGATAGTAGATATTCAGGTTCTGGGGTCTACAGGTTAACATGTTCACAGTGTGGATTTTCGTATGTTGGACAGACTGGACGAAGTTTCCATACAAGGTACATGGAGCATTTTAATACTGAAAAACTCAATATTCTGCAATGAGCATGCATATGAATGAAGCTGGACACCGTTTTACTTCTATAGAAAAGAATCTCACAATCAGGAATACAGGCAAAGGGAAACTTTTTTTTGCAAGTTGCTTTATGTCGCACTTACGCAGATAGGTCTTATAGCGACAATGGGACAGGAAGGGGCTAGGAGTGGGAAGGAATCGGCCGTGGCCTTAATAAAGGTACAGCCCCAGCATTTTCCTGGTGTGACAATGGGAAACCACGGAAAACCATCTTCAGGGCTGTCAACAGTGGGGTTCGAACCCACTATCTCCCGAACACTGGACACTGGTCGCACTTAAGTGACTGCAGCCTATCGAGCTCGGTAGGGGAAACTTTTAAATGAGTTAGAGAGTATATTAATCTTTTTGCACAAAACATATAATAAAAAATCTCACTGACGACACTGAAATCAGAAGTCCTCTACACACTGTAACGCCTAAGATGTTAAGTGCTGTTAATCCAAACCATAATAAGATCCCTCGGTTATTTAAATCCTCAGAATTAAAAGCTCCCCTCATCTCTCTGAATACCAAATCTGCTCTTGCTCCTCCAAACAACCCCACTCCTATGTCAGCATCGACATGCAAAGCTCCGCCTACCTCCTTCTACCTCAGCATTCCCCACCGCCTCTACCGCATCAATACAACACTAGAAGTAGGAACACAAGACAGGCTAGCACTGCTGAAACAGTAAGACGGACATTGAATGAGTAAGTACCCATTTTAAATTTTTAAAAAAATCTAATGAAATTCCACGTTCCATCACACTCCATCAAGTCCTTTTTCAGTTCCGTTACAGAACATCCACGTTTCTTTCTATGGCCGTCTACATCTACAAGGGGCATTACGTTTCCATGAAATTGTCATTTGGGTCTATAGTTCACTATTTTGAAAAGTTTAGCAGCGATTCTGACCAACACCCCAATGTTTATTAGTACTCATTATCAACGAAGAATTCTACACAACACATGTTATGGTAACAGTCCATATCATCTTCAATATGACTACGCATCTTTAACTCATGTTTTTTAAAAACAGATCTTATACCCATTATGCACGTTGTGTTACACTGATCCTTTCTAATGATAACCTTGGGTTCATCACACTGGTGTTTCCTAAGTGTTGCTTATTGTTCAAGCAATTATGAAGAAGATCCACTTCAGATTCAGATACAAATATTTTTAAGAAACAATGTGATACAAAATTCCTTTAGACGAACATTTCAGTATTTTAAAAATTTATTTTCATGTGTGTTAGATATCCTTGTACCCTAAATACAGTATAAGGAACCACAGTGTCAATTTTATTAAGTGTTCAACAGCATAGTTTATATAAATTGGATAATGACCTCAGACCAACGTTTGTTTTAGGATTGAATAAGGCTGATGATGCTCAGTAAAAGAGGGGCGAAACATGTACCTTATAATTTGGTAGTTTCTATGCTCATTTAACCACACAACAGTGGACTGTATTGAATAGGTGGTGGCGGCTGGTGGTTTAAAAGTTCAGTGGTGCACAAATTTTACCATTGATATAACATGAATACAGGTTAATTTTCAAATCCAGATACATGAACAATATTTTATATTATTATAAATAAAACAAACATTTTACATTTCTATTTTCAGGAATATTACTACAACCCAGTAACATTTTTTCATTTAAAAACTCTTTTACCATATTGAAATGAAACACTCTGAGGTAGCCTAATTTCGGTATTGTATCTGGTTTCAAAATTAAACGTCGCATGGTCCTACCCAATCGTTTCACTTCGGATTTTTCTTCAGCAGTCCGTTGCGGAAACGGCCCAGACATTAGACTGACCGAATTCATGATCTGGCAAAATACCACTAACTGATAAAAACGCACAATATTAAAAACACACACGCTGACACGAATGTTTCACTTGTAAATAATATTTTTTCAAATTTAAGGATCACGGCAAATTATTTCCGAATCTACAACCTAAGCTATGTCCTTGGCCTCAGTAGGTCGTAGTTCCTTCCACCTTCCTGGTTTGTTGTCCACTAGTTGGCCCTACTGATATTTACGTATGTTTTGGTCGGCGGAGATCCGCGTAATTTCAGTTAATGTTTCTGAGTGTGTAGTGGTTTCTGATGTTGTGTAGTTGCTCTTAACTTCCTCTGTTATTGTGTTTAGTGCTTTGTTTTGTGTAACCACTGTAGTAAAGGTTACATTTGATGGTGCAGGGCGTGGTTTCGATCCACGAACCTCTGAGTTATGGGCTCAGCACGCTTCTACTACATAGTTCACCTGTGACAGTTTACACAGTGATATCAATAAGCTACTTAGCTTCTACGCACATAACAAACCTCACAACTATACTGAAAGAAACGGCGGTTTTTATTTTCGATTTTAAAGCCATTGGTTATATATCCAGCCACCGCCGTCTCAATCCTATATAGAGATTGAGACGGCGGTGTATCCAGCAGATGAACTTCCATCCAATGTCGCTAGGTGATATCCCTGTTCTATAACAGACTCTCACATTGAGCTCCAACGGTCTCTAGCGACTTGGTTAGTAGTTGGTTACGTAGGAGCACGGCCGACTGGATCCCTCGCTGCGCTCCAAGAAGCTAGATAGAGCGACGCATCAAGTCGGCCGTGGTAGGAGGACCCAGGTTGATAAACCTCCATTTAAGCAATGTATAAGAAGCCACGCCTATCTTTTCCTCTCCCTGCGCACCCCTCTAGCAGCCGGAAAGCACCTCTCAATCAGCCCCGCGCACTCCTCTGCCAGCCCAGGTTTCATCCCACCTCAGGCTGACTCTTTGGCTGCAAACTTTTTGGCTCCTGCAGTGAACATCTAAGAGTACCGGCTTGTAAAGTCTCCTGTAGTCAATATTTGCTCTTTCAAGCTCTTGAAAGGTTTGTCTTGTTGAATGAAAATACCGTACCTAGTTGAGTAATCCAAATTATAAAACTTTACCTAAAATAAACATAAAAAATTAATGGGGGTAGCGCAAACCTGCAACCTTATGGAGAAACCGCCCCTGGGTGGCATAATAAAATACTCCTTGTATAAACTTAGTGTCAAGTGGTGTGTTCCAAGTTGTCAGCAGAGAGATGGCGTGGAATGACATTATTAGACGAATAAGTTTCAGTGGTGTCTTTAAAAGTAGGAAAGATATGAAGATAAAGTTAGAATTCAAGAGGACAAATTGGGGCAAATATTTGTTTATAGGAATTTCCAATTTCTTTGAAATCATTTAAGGAAAGGCTAGGAAACAACAGATAGGGTATCTGCCACCTGAGCGACTGCCCTAAATGCAGATCAGTATTGACTGACTGATTGATAGCGCAATCATATAAGAAATTAGGCCTACCAGGGGCCTATTCCACAAAAGTATGATCTTGTACATTACAAGTAAATTATCTAGTAACTAGTACAAATACCAGAGTTTCTGTTCCACAAAAGAATTTTCTACAGTTTTACTTTACTACTCCATACTTACAAATTACCAGTAAATTTTTATAGGTGTGTTCCACGAAAGTACTAGTACTTGTAACTTAACCCATTAATGCCCAGAAAAGATTTTTTTCGAGTTTTTTGTACTTTTTCCAACATTACATCTATAACCGATCCTTGAAGCAAGAATACTTAAAAAATCTGAATATTTCAGTTTTTGGCGTATGATATATCATACGCTGGGCAGTAGGGGGTAATATATTACACCAAATATAGTTATGATTTACTTAGAACAAAAATAATTGATTGGAACATAAATTAGAACTAAAAACAGAATACTGATCTTATAGATGGAATTTAAATAATTCAGAACCCTCTGAGGCAAGGAATACTCGTGGGGAAAGGCCCTACTCCCCACCTATCATATGATGTGTTAGCATGATCTGAAGCGAACTTTGAAGCCTACTGTTGTTTTTGTAATACAACAGAAACTTATTAGTAACAGTAACCACAGGAAACATTGTATTGTTTGTTTTCATGATTCTCTCCATCACTTCATCGTGTGGAACTGAACAAAGCACTGGAATGAACTTACTGACACTCCACTCTTGAACGCATGATGGTTCTGGCACATCTCTCTCTGTAAACTTCACTGACTTCTTAAGCTCCTTGTTTACCCAATTTCTTACTTTCCTTACTTTCTTTTGTGGATTCCTGGATTTATTCCATTTGGAAGATACATCAATGGATTCTGTAATTGTAGGAACCTTCTGTAGTGGTACTTGATTCTCATCAGCTGCAGTAAATACTCTCTTTGAATTTTCAAAAATGCATACATCGAGTCACTCTTCTAAGCCACACGGAATTTTCTTCACCCTCTGGCCTTGATTTCCTGTCTAAGTACACACTTCCCTACATCCCAAGCTGTAGCACAATCATCATCACTAGGCCCATCGTCTTGATCACTGTCATTGCCATCAACAGCTCCCATAAGCACTAATCATATTTCATCTGCTTCTGAAAATGGGTCATTATCACAATCAACATTTTCTAAGCTGTCCAGAATGTTCAGAATGGCCTCCCCATCTGTTATTGTATTTTATCTGAAACTGATAAATTTCATCTTGCGAATGCCCAGTGTATGATATTTCATACGTTAAAAGATATTTGTGTTTGAATGCCATCTCGATCAGTGAAGATAGTAACTATCATACAAGGTCAAATCCTCATACTATTCCCGTAAAAAATATACTGAAATATGATTAATTTTTCATAGCTCAATTCCACAATAATTATAAATACTCACCGGTGCGTTATTTCTGTCAGCCTGCTGCGCTACCTGCACTTTCTTGCCAACTATCATCGTAACAGGAGGAAAACAACAATGCCATTAGCTAGGAAACATTATTTGCGTCCCTGATGCGCTAAATGATACCTTTAAAAATTGCAAAACAC
Organism: Anabrus simplex; assembly: GCF_040414725.1. Classification (NCBI taxonomy): domain Eukaryota; kingdom Metazoa; phylum Arthropoda; class Insecta; order Orthoptera; family Tettigoniidae; genus Anabrus; species Anabrus simplex. Next base: position 187,839,622 of record NC_090265.1, read on the forward strand.
TCACGGTGACTTAGATATAACGCAATTTGGAAAGCACGTTTTGCGTATGATATATCATACGGTGGGCATTAGTGGGTTAAGAGTGAATTGGGAAGTATTCTCTACCAGTGAAAGGACAATAATATATAAATGTACTAGTGCTATTTAAATATACTTATCTCAGATACATTTTGATAAATATGTGGTCTAGCAGTAGTGGTAGTGATGGTGATGAAAATGAAAACTACCGTCTGTATAGGGAGAGAATAAATTTCCAGTTTAATACTGTATTTGAATACAATTAGCGTTTTAGGTTAAGCACAGTACAAGTGGAAGAACTTTTGATAGATATTGGGCATAGGTTAAAACATCCTACAAACAGAAATCAATTTCTCTCTTCTAAAGAACAGTTACTAACAACACTACATTGGCTAGGAAATGGTGGTTAGTACCATGGGATTGCAGATATGCATGGGATGGCAAAAATCATCGGTCTGTAGGTCAATACATTCTATGGTAGCTGCAATAAATGATATAAAATTTCCTCAAATTGTTCGTTGGCCTGAAAATACTGAACAAACATGTTCCAGGAAGGACATTCATGGAATCATTAATGAGCAGTATATTTCTTACATACGTCCAACTTTTCACCTCAAAAGCTCCATGAGCTTTTCCCAAGTCAAATATTTCCATCCAACCATTTATTTTGTCTTGTTTTTTTCAGACTCTTGCTGAATGCACCAAAAAGAATATCTTTCCTTCGTTCTATTTCCTTCAAAAATGAATAACTTTTGTGTCTCTTGACACCATTTTAACAATTCATGCAGAGTTTGCAGTTTTGTAACAATTAAGTTTGGCGGCCGAATATCGTTATTAGCGGCACCTGATTCCTAATGTCAGAACAAGGTATGTTAGACTATCGTCGAACATATGTGAGGATCGCGGAAGAAGAGAATGGGTGATGATAACAGAGTAATTTCCTAAAATCAAAGAAATAAACTGAACATTGTAGCATTAAGAAATTCACAGAAATAGTAGAGTTCTTTGAATCTTTGCTGCATAACTTACCTTAAAATACGATATTATGATAAATGAGGCAAGCATAACCTAATTCAACGAATGGAATACGAAGATAAATAGTTGATTCATGCTATGAAGTAGTATGTTTATTGATAGGTCATCACTTGTAAAACTTGTAACAATTCACTGGTAATATACAAGAGACTTTCAATCTTTTGTGGAACAGAAATGTACAACTCATACATTACAAGAAGCCACACTAGTAACTTGTAATGTACAAGAACATACTTTTGTGGAATAGGCCCCAGGTTATACATGGTAGAGACTACATGAGTAATAATAATAATAACTTAAATGTTTCCACCTTTTCAATACAATATATTCACAAATTTACAAAATTATACGGTACTAGTTTCGACCCATCTAGGGGTCATCATCAGCCGTATTGGAGCAAAGATCATTTGTGGCGAAATCCTAAGACAATATTATTTTAAAGAATAACAAGTGAAATGAGATGTTATGGTAATAGTTAATAATACAAGGAATATACATAATAAGAGGTTTTTAACAAAGAATAAAGTATAAATGGGGTGTTGTAAAAATTATAATCATGGAAATCAGTAAGTTCTTGTATTGAAATGAAATATGGCTTAGGAAGAGGGCTTAAGGTGGGGCTGAAGGGTGCGGGAGAAAGTGTAATTGTCTTGGAAAAGTACCTTTGATTAAATTTAGGATTGAGTTTAGGTTGGCTGCATTATTGTTTCTGAGGAAAGTGATAAATAGATCGAAGAGTATGTTGGGTTTCTCTGAGATTTCATTGAGATTGTGACTGGCATTAAAGTATTGGTCTAGGTGTATGTAGTAATTTTCCATTATGCCAGTCACAATCTCAATGAAATCTCAGAGAAACCCAACATACTCTTCGATCTATTTATCACTTTCCTCAGAAACAATAATGCAGCCAACCTAAACTCAATCCTAAATTTAATCAAAGGTACTTTTCCAAGACAATTACACTTTCTCCCGCACCCTTCAGCCCCACCTTAAGCCCTCTTCCTAAGCCATATTTCATTTCAATACAAGAACTTACTGATTTCCATGATTATAATTTTTACAACACCCCATTTATACTTTATTCTTTGTTAAAAACCTCTTATTATGTATATTCCTTGTATTATTAACTATTACCATAACATCTCATTTCACTTGTTATTCTTTAAAATAATATTGTCTTAGGATTTCGCCACAAATGATCTTTGCTCCAATACGGCTGATGATGACCCCTAGATGGGTCGAAACTAGTACCGTATAATTTTGTAAATTTGTGAATATATTGTATTGAAAAGGTGGAAACATTTAAGTTATTATTATTATTACTTATATATTGTTCAATACGGACCAAAAACATGAAATTCATAACCATCAGAGACTACATGTGATTATGATTCCTCCTCCTTTGAATTTATATTTCAACACAAAATGTAATGTTTGTTACATGTTAGTAAGTTAATAGAATATCAGTATAATACCTATCTCTCTTATATGAAATGATGCTTTGGTTTTAAAGCATTCTTGTTAATGTGTGAAATACCTCTTTCATATTACCATGCAGAGGTTTTTAAACTGTATTTTATTAACTGGACTCATCATTAATAATTAAAGTAGCACAATCATATGAGAAATTAGGCCTAGCAGGTTATACATGGTGTAGGCTACATTTGCTTATGATCTCCCTTCCTTTGAATTTATATTTCAACTCAATGTTTCATACATACGAGTAAGTTAATGGAATACTTAAGTAGGCCTACCGATATCTCTTCTACAATTTACAATGCTGATATATCCTGTAACGATCTGAATGACCCCGTTGCATAACATCTCAGAGCAATCAGCAATTGCTGCATTGGAAACGGGTGAATTTCGTCCTGCAGGCCTACGGTATTCTAACCTCTTTTCTATCTCTTCGCGTACTTTCCTTGCGACAGGTTTAGATAACCTATATCGCCCCAAAAACTGCATTTCTGTTAGTTCAAGTATGTCATTTTCTTTTCCATGAAACTTCCTGTCTCTCAGCATTTTGAAGGTAAACTACAGAGCACCTGAGCACCCAACACAAAATCTCTTCCAGCCATTTTTATTTTAACAACGTTAAGCAGCTTAACGGGTTGAGAGTGCAATGTTAAATTAACGGAGAGTTTGATGCTTGTTGTTTCAAGTAACATCAAAGGTCATCGTCCCAATGGAGAGTTTAACGGCGTGCTAGCGTTAATGAAGTTTGGTGAAACAGCCATTCGGTTTAACGTGACGTTAAATCCTTAATGGAATTTGATGAAACCGGCCCTTAATCTTTAATTACTAACTGCAACAGGGGACTTACCTAAAAAAAAAAAAGAGCCATAGATGGCCTACTTCTGAAAAACAAGACTGACAAAGGATGTCCGTAACTATCGGCTGAATAGCATCTTGCCTATATTGTCAAAAGCTTTAGAATTCATAGTTCACAAGGATATTACTGAGCCCTTATTGAAGTGCTCATTTAATTGATCAGTCATTTATTCAAATGTACAGTGAATATTCCATTTTTATTAAGTACTAGTAACTGGCAGGAAACATCTACATTCAGCAGCACGTCACAATTTCTGCAGGGAGCTTGAAGCTCGGATTTGTTTGCTCACCAACTAAGTTTGGAAGGTGGAATTTTGACATGAAGCACACAAAGCCGAACAAGGGAACAATAGAATTCCAACAGACAATATTTCGGATGCCCGGGTGAGAGGCTAGGGTCACTTATGAGAAATGTTTGAAGTAAGCGACAGGTACGTGATGCGTCGAGCCAATGAAACGATAGAGCCACCGTCGATGTGGCTAGGCATTGGTCTAGGGAAAAGATGGCCCCAATCGAGGATACGACGGCGTCTTTGAGGACGAGTTAATAAAAACGATGACCGCGTCAGTTAGTTACCCTATTATTCGGTGAGATTCTGTGCAGGTAACATCATAAGAAGAAGTTTTTATTTACGCGAGTGATCGTGTGGGGACTCGTAAGATTTTGTTGAAAGACGCTCAGTCTACATTTGATATACTCAAGTTTTCTAATACTGGGAGAATGGCATTTAACTTACGATTACCAAAGGGAGAGAACAGTTCCATTTAATCATTTCAAAGTGCATAGTAGCCTGCCTGTGTAAATCATTTTCCGAGGGCATAAACTTTACCATTTTCAGTTCAGCCGTTTATAATATGGGAAATATTTGACCTAGTTACGGGAGTAGATAAGAGAAGCGGTTCCGCGACTGAATGGGAACTGGTTTCACGGTTGGTGGAATTTACCCCCGGCTGTAGTATTCTTGTAACTGGCCGGTTGATCTTGACCTAGTATCTACATCGTGAGCGAGGGGATGTTTTAGACGACATCCAGAAGCAGAAGCAGCAACGGAAAATACATCACCTTTCTACCCTCGATCATCGATATGGCGGGCTAAAAAGCAAGATGGGGTCGGCTGTCTCCTGAGGACGAGCGGCCATCAGTCAACATAACAGATGAGTACAGTGTTTTAATGTAATTATGTGAGCGTGAACGTGTTTAATGTTGCAAAAGGGATAGGTTAGCTTGATATTTAATTTCTGTAGATGTAGCTTTGTTTGGAAGGACTACGTCCTATTTACAGTAAATGATAGGAAGCTCCTTAATGTAAATATAAATTTGTAACGTAAATGTGGACCGTTTGCATGAGGTCGCAGCTTGCTTTCCTACATTTTATTCTGATTTGTTTAGCTGAGTGGTTAGTGTCATTTCTTTTACGAGTCAGCTTCTTATTTTAGCCTCATATATTTTGATTTGTTTGTTTTGGTGTTTGAGACGCAGTGTAGGTCTCGGGGCATACTTGTCAATGTAAATAAGGATTCAAAGTCAGGAAGGACTAGATTAATGTATTATTAATGGGAGCTCAAAGTGTACGGAAACATGCCGTCACGTTTTCTGGGATTTATTGCATGATGTGTGAATGAGAGAGTGTAAGACGGTGGAGTGTGGATCCACAAAGTTGTTAGCGTCATCTTCACGACTATTTTGTATATCTAGGTGGTAAATTAATTATTGATTCACGAGTTCCACGAACGCAGTTTCATATTTAGAGTTCCGAATATTAGAATAAAATTTCTGTAAAATGTATTATTATTATTATTATTATTATTATTATTATTATCATTATCAATATGAGTTTCGCGCGATGTGGATTGAGATATTTCAGTAACTTTCCGATGTTCAGACATGATCGATTGTCAATGAGGCAATTTCTTAGTTTCAGTTTAACATATTTATTACAGAGTTGGCCACTTTATTATTCATGTTTACTTTGAGCGAGACTGCTTTGACTTGTGACCAGCGTGGTCAGGTTTCTTTCATGCGAGCGAATGTTAGACGACGTCCTTCATATTTCTTCAGTTTTACGCAACTTTAGGGCATGTGATATTATTATTTGGGGTGATTTTGCATAAGAGGACACGTTCCTCATCTGAAAGGCCTGCATTTTCTTGATTGTGTGACTTGCCTCAGATAGACTGCTGAGCACCGGGCGAGTTGGCCGTGCGCGTAGAGGCGCGCGGCTGTGAGCTTGCATCCGGGAGATAGTAGGTTCGAATCCCACTATCGGCAGCCCTGAAGATGGTTTTCCGTGGTTTCCCATTTTCACACCAGGCAAATGCTGGGGCTGTACCTTAATTAAGGCCACGGCCGCTTCCTTCCAACTCCTAGGCCTTTCCTATCCCATCGTCGCCATAAGACCTATCTGTGTCGGTGCGACGTAAAGCCCCTAGCAAAAAAAAAGACTGCTGAGCAGCGTGTATAAAGGGTTGGACCCTGTGGTTTTGGTATTGCAGCTTTATTTTTTTATTTGAGCGGCCTATACTTCGTGATTTTATTGTTCTGTCCATGTCTCTACGGTTGTTGTAGCCGACGAGAGTTTTATATCACGACGTTTGTTTCGGATTTTCTTTTACGATATAACCGCGGAGGAATATTTTGTGTCATGTATCTCTTCCAGGTTACAACGTTGAAATAGGTGTTGGAAGGTAAAGCCTACTCTGTCACTTTTTTTAAATTTTTTAAAAATTGATTTTGTATCACGTAATTTTCAGGAACCTGCGTTGAATAGGAAGTGTTGCTTAAAGTGTAATTAGGTTTCCTTTTATTTTCGTTGAGGCTTTAAGTGGATGCGAGTTGTGTGAATGCCGCATGCTTTCCTTGGTGAACCCTGGAAAATATGATATGTTTTTGTTTCTTTGAATATATATATATATATATATTGCCATTTACATGTTTTGTTTGGTGTGGTTCCTATCCACATTGTTTGCTGTGCTCATGAGATTGCTCATGACTCCAGGATGTATATATGTTGTGCGTAGGATGTTTTACCACTCAGCGTGTTATATATTGTACAGTTAGGTTAGTTCCCCCCACCCCTTTTGCGCATTAGATCACGTCCTTTCTTAAGGTTAGGGACCCCACTGCAATGTCAAGTGTGCAGAAATGGGGAACGTACTCATCTACAGTTAAAAGTGTTAACAAAAAGTAAAGCCAGGAGCGTGGTGCGCGCACGCAAGCCCATATGTTAAATTACTTTTTTTTTTAAACTTAAAAATTTGATTTGATATGTTAAGTATGTGTGTCGGCATACTTGTGAATTTGTAAAATATTCTGATTCTCAAGATGGACTTTATCCAGCTTAAAAAAAAAAAAAACACCTGAGTCATGTAAATCTATTTATTTGATACTTTGCTATTTTTAAAATATTTATCTTGTTTATTTTTAATAAACAGATTTTCCTCCAAAACTGACGTCATGCTTCGCCTTGCTTTATTTGTAGTTTTAATTGACCTCACTGTGTCCGTATTTAGTTATATGTTCCCTGTCAAGATCCAAGGTGTATGTATTTTTAGGGCATTATTTTTATCATATTTCGGACTGAGCACGCCTCGGATCGGCTGACTAGTCTGGGGCAAGTTACCTTGATGGTAGAAACGGGGACATCTCTTCCAGCCATTTTTATTTTAACAACGTTAAGCAGCTTAACGGGTTGAGAGTGCAATGTTAAATTAACGGAGAGTTTGATGCTTGTTGTTTTAAGGGCCCTAACATCAAAGGTCATCGGCCCAATGGAGAGTTTAACGGCGTGCTAGCGTTAATGAAGGTTGGTGAAACAGCCATTCAGTTTAATGTGACGTTAAATCCTTAACGGAATTTGATGAAACCGGCCCTTAATCTTTAATTACTAAGTGCAATAGGGGACTTTCCTAAAAAAAAAAATTGGAAAAAGGCCATAGATGGCCCACTTCTATAAAACAAGACTGGCAAAGGATGTCCGTAACTATCAGCTGAATAGTATCTTGCCTATATTGTCAAAAGCTTTAGAATTCATAGTTCACAAGGATATTACCAACTATTTTACTCAACACAATCTCTCTGATATCGACCATTCCAGCTTTAGATCAAGACAAAATACTTGCAAATACACTAACATAGGTGACTGATGAGTTGATGACATAAGGCAAGCTATGGACAATAAACAACTCACAGCTCTGGTAATATTGGACTTCAGTAAAGCTTTCAACACTGTTGACAGAGTCATACTTATATCCAAATTAAGGAGTTAAATTTCTCCAGGAGTGTGCTTAAGTGGATAAGAACCTATCTCACTGGCTGCTGGCAAAGAGTGCTTAACATAACAACGAATATTCAAATTGGCGTAGAGCTAATGTGGGCACACTGGACCCTCTATTTTTCTCTTCGTATTGAAATGGCATAGCTTCCAGACTAAAACACTGTAAATACCACTTACTTGCAAATGACTTACAGTCATACATAGTAAACCAGAAAACCTACACTTAGAAACACTACACCTGAATGAAGACTTGATAACCATAGACATATGGGCGAACAATCATAGATCAATAAATGGAATATTCGTTTAATATTTGATGAAAATCTGTCCTGGTCTGTCCACAATGTATCTATGTATAGAACAATATACAGAATGCTACATTGTCTCAATGAATTTTATTTCTCTTTCCCTCTTAAACTGAAGAAAATGCTCTCTGAATCACTTGCATTAACTCATTTTGAGTATTGCAATACAGTTTATAATAACCTAGGAGTAGAATGCGGAAGGAAAATACAGTGTGCTCAAAATGATTGTGTGATCTTTACCTGCGGGGTTTGTTACTCTGACCATGTCACTGCGTCATATAAGCGGCTTGGTTGGCCTCCGGTTGCTAGAGCACTGCACTCTGTTTTCTGGATAATATTGTTTTCTCAACCAGCCTATCTCTGTGATCGCATCAAACTCCTCTCCACAGACCATAAAAAGAATACTTCATCCTGCAGCACCGTGTGTTTATCCTTTCCTGTACACAGAATGATAATCCACACTAAATGGAATCTCCTACCAGTGGACGTCAGAAGCACGTCTAGCAACTCTGCTTTTAAATACGCCTGCGTTAAAGTACTACAAAAACCTGAACGAATCACCTAGTTGTGACTTCAAAACTCCTACTTCCCATTTATCATTATTTACCTGTTATTGTCCGACTCGTTGGCTGAATGGTCAGCGTACTGGTCTTCGGTTCAGAGGGCCCCGGGTTCGATTCCCGGCCGGGTCAGGGACTTTAACCTTCATTGGTTAATTCCAATGGCCCGGGGGCTGGGTGTTTGTGCTGTCCCCAACATCCTTGCAACTCACACACCACACATAACACTATCCTCCACCACAATAACACGCAGTTACCTACACATGGCAGATGCCGCCCACCCTCATCGGAGGGTCTACCTTGCAAGGGCTGCACTCGGCTAGAAATAGCCACACGAAATTATTATTATTATTACCTGTTATTTTCATAGATCATTTTCTTCCTTTCTTTTTACTATTCCTTCTCTTCTCTCTCGGTATCTTCTTGAAATCTGTATCATTTCGACACCTTTCAATCAATAAATCTAGCAGATTTAGATTAAGTATTTTTACATTTTGAGGGTTGAAGGGGTAGTATGTTGTCCTGTGGGTTCACTTCTTGCTGGTGGAAGTGTACTAATAAAACTCAGGAAATGCCATTTATTCCTATGAAGTCCGATATGTGCACGTCAACGCCATGGCCCCTGAGTGTTCACGGCTAAGTCATGTAAGGGCGAACAAGCAAGTTCCTGATGCTTCAAAATGGGACCCACCAGCTAAGGGAGACAATCCCGAAAGAAAACATCGGCCCTCCAGGATTGCTGGGGGTTGGCGTAGGGCTGACAACCAAATCTGTAAAAACTCTTGTTACGAAATCTGAGGAAGAAATTGCTGACCTGACCTCTTTACAACAACCTCGCAAACGTTTAAAGGACTTGAGGATTGGTTCGTGCAATGTTTTGAGAGAGGATGTAAAGATAATTGGAATCAAGAATTGGAGAAGCTCTGCACTTAATAGGAAAGAATGGGGAAAACTTCTTCAGAAAGCCAAGGCCCACAGAGGGCTGTCGTGCCAGTGATGATAATTTTTATATTTTACTAGATTTAATATAACTGGCATTCATATCTACTCAGTTTTAATGTTCATATGTTTGTTATGTACAGACTGTATGTGCTTTGTATATATGAAACAATTCTATCTTAATATCACTAGGTTAGAATATTTATTCATACTATTACTTTTATTATTGTTAACATTTCTTTCATTTATATTATTATTATTTGCATAATTTAAAAGTAGTTATTAGTACAAGCATATTAGGTTAAGAATGCATTAGTGTTTGCAGATGATGTTGCCATTTGGGGAGAAACAGAGCAAGAAGTCCAAAGTAAATTAGGTTGCTGGGTCAACAAATTTAAGGAATATAAGTTAACTGTGAGTAAGAAGAAAACAGTAGAAATGAAATTGAGTAGAACACCCAGCAAATGTGACCTCAAACTTCATGGAGAGAGAATTGAAAGTGTAGAAAGCTTCAGCTATCTTGGAAGTATTATATCAAACCAGGGGAGTACTAAATTGGAAATCCAGAACAGAGTGACAAAAGGTTCCATGTTCTTCTATCAGGTATGAAATCTAGTGTGGGACAAAGCAGTTCCCATAAAATCCAAACAAACAATGTTCAAATCTTACCTCCTGCCAATCATGGCATATGGGTTGGAGACCTGTATGTTATTGAAAAGAGACATCAGCAAACTGCAAGCATGTGAAATAAAATTTTTACGATCTGCTATACAAAAAACAAGAAGAAACAGAATGAGAAATGAGTGCATTAGAAATGACATGGAAGTGACCTGTACGATGGAAGAAAGACTACGCATTGCACAGTTGAAATGGTTTGGGCATGTGCAAAGGATAGAAGAGACTAGAACCTTCAGACAATACTTCAAAATGGCAGTACCTGGAAGGAGACCTGTTGGACGTACCAGAAGAAAGTGGCTAGACTAAATAAATGCAGACCTTATCGAGAAAGGAACAACACTGTAGGATGTGAAAGGAGAAGACCTCTATAATGACAGGAACCGATAGATGCATATTGTCCACAAAAGTCCTACCCGGCCCGCTGGAAGGATACCCAGATGATGATGATGATATTAGATTAAGACTGGTTAAGCGTAAAAAAGGCAGTACATCCCTAACTTTGCCAGGATAAACAAAACACTAAATTTTATCTTTCTTAACTCTAGCCTGAATCAAAAAATTTGAATATGTTGAAGAAGATGCAAAATCATTCTTTTTCATTTCCCCTTGGCCAGCTCCTGCCAGGTCGGGGTGTTGATGGTATACCATCACTCACTTTTAGGCTATTGTTACGATGGGGTCACCACTCCCAAAGGAAGATTCAGAATGATATTTCATTGCCTCCATGTCCAGATTGAGTTCCTAGTCAAAGATTTGCTGTATTTACAGTTCTATTAAAATAACCTGCATGATCAGACAGCTCGCAGCATGGTGGTTCCAGATGGCAGTTACTATGGCAATCAGTACATGCCTATCATTTGAGCCAATCCCACATAGTCGCGCGCTCTCCCTTTCCCCACCTTCTGTCTTAAAGCTCTGATGTGGTCAGTCTAAGTTTCATGTTAAAAATTAGTATAATGCTGAAAATGGGCTTTGGCTAACAGTGGCTACTTTTGAGTGATAACATTATCTGTTTTATGCATTTCTGAAATCAACTAAACATTTATAGTGCAAGTGTGTTTGTGTTAATAAGTATATTTTTATCAAGACTGTGCATGCGTTTAGTGTACAGAGTGGGCGAGAAGTCCCCATACCCCTGTAAATGTTTAGTATAAAATGTTATTTAGGTTATGTTATTTATGTATTAAGTGTCCAATATACAGTATCTGTATGTTCCCCATCATGCTGTAAACACAGTTCTATATGCCTCCATGTTCTGCTTAACATATTTCTGAGCATGTCCGGTGTTATAGTGCAAAATTTATCCTCAACAGCATTGCGCAGTTCTTTGTTTGTAGCATAACAACATGCAGATACATGTGCCTTAATGACTCCCCATAACCATATGCATTCTGTGAGGCCTCTTTCCTCAACCTGAGGTATTAACCATGTATGGAACACGTGTAAATAATTTGAGCCATTCACAATCCCTTCAAAAACGTACAGTCCAAGCAGATGTGATGTCATCACTGCCCATATTGTGTGAGGCAGGTTCCTTTCCAACTCAACTCTGAAATGAGGATTCTCTTTGGCCCACAGGACAACATTTCTAGCACTGAGCTGCAATAAATTAGCACATTCATTTGAAACCATAACCTTGGCATTGCTCACTGCATTTGGGAATTTAATTAACAAAGCATGGCATGCTAAAACACGCTTATTCCGGTCTGTCAAAAAGGTCTTAACTTAATGTCTTTTTTAATGTAATGTCACCTTGTTGTCCTCGGTATACCAAGTTCCAAAGCAAGTTTACACATCGACTTCATAGGATATTGTTCAATCGAAGCACAGACTCCAGCACATATTTCTTCTCGTATCTTCTTCCTTCCACGATGCGGCCTGTCTAACACTGCCCGAGGCAAGCACATCTGTCCCAATCAATAAGTGTGGCTTTTCGCGGTGGAGCCTTATTAAATTTTTCCTGGAATGCTCCCATAATCTGTCTCATTGTTTGCTCTGTGTGTGTCGTTCATGCACTCACACACTTGCCACTAACCGCTCCTCAATAGTGTAACTCATCATGTCTAGAAGTACGGGCCGGGAAAGCATCAATGTTAACAGAGTAACTCTTACCGCTTGTGTAGTAATGTATCCTCTAACTGCTGGGATATCCAAAAACAGAGCTTTAGGTCCAGCAGCCAATGTTGTTTTCTTAGCACCACCCAGATATCACGTGTAAGGTACTTTAAGGTTAAACCGCAGTTGCTCCGACCAGGCGATGGCTGTTACCATCCACAATGAGAAAGGATTTCAAGAATGGAAGAAGTCCATTGCTATGTTTGTGGACCTAACATCAGCATATGGCACTGTTTGGTGTAAAGCAATGATAATGAAATTCCTGAAAATAATTCCTTGCAAGCCCTTCACCACACTACTGAACAACATTATATCCAACAGAATGTCTGAAGTGCATCTATATGGTAAAATAAGTAAGTCTTATAGACGTAACATACCTGCCAATTTTTACGGTTTGTCCGTAAAATTTACGGGAAGACAGTGTGTCTGACGGTTTTACGTACCAAGATCCTCTTTTTAAAATTCGTGTCAGAACAAGCTTCCGCATGCCGCCGATACACGCTGTGTGACCAGTGAATATTCGATACATCGCTCTGATTTATATTCATCTGATCGTTACAGTCTTTGACTGGGAATACGGGATGCGTCCTGAATCCCATAGGTAATAAATTTCGTATTAAACCGTACTGAAGAGCAATATAGTGTAAAACAAAAGCTAAAGCTTTCCAACTATTCAATACGGTTTGTTGTAACCTTAAAAAAGTTACATATTATACCCGGATGAGATGGCCCCTAGGTATCATATCATGGTTTGATATTATAAAATAAATTCAGGCATATGAGAGTATTGAAATATACACATTGTCAGTCTGGTGTGGACGGAAAAATGTCAACATTGTCAGGCGTGCTCGCGAAAATCTGTCGCCAAGAGTTAAGCCTGTCATAATGGGTGATATATTTCCTTGTCGAAAGTTAAGAGGATTAAATCGAACACTCAGAACAACAGTGCTGATTGCTACAAGGAAGTGAGGGAACGTTTATTCCTGAACAAGGGTGCGAACCACGAGTCACAAATACGGAGAAAATATCGCAATAAAGTTTCCTGTGCCTCCAGGCATTTTGTTGTTAAGTTGTCAGGGGGAGATATTTAAACTAACCACTGCAGTTTTAGCCAACGATAAAATTTCAAAAGGGCTCACAGATGCACCAACATGACAGAATACAATATGAAATCCAGTCATCTTCTCAGATATTAATAATTAAAATATTCCAACCACTGAATTGAACAGATGGGATTTTTTAGATATCATCCCAATGTTGATTAATTGTAAGTTTGAGGAATTAAAATAAAGAATTCTAGGAATTGACCCACGCTGGATCGCTACTGGTCAGCAAGATCACACCAGCATAGACGCCGACTTAGCGCGCAAAAAAGTGTAAGACAGAAATGAAGTAATATCTTCATGATCGCCGAACGATATGAAATCAGAATATGACAAGTGAATGTGTATCGCCAGTTTATTAAGTGGGATAAATTAAGAGATCTAAATCCACCTGCAAGTGCCAGTTTAGGATAACCAACCCTCCTCTTCCTGGTATGACCGCGGATGACCCAGGCGGAAACCATATCGTCCATAAATACCAGGATAGTGGAACCTCACATCATCAGTCATTTGAAATAGTTCGATACTCTGACACGTTGACTCTGTCAGTACATCGGGACGCATTCTAAGTCAGTTAGAGCTGAAAGTATGTGAGTCGTTATGAGAGTGAAGACGAACAGTGAGATTATTCATAGTCATCATCATCATCATCATCATCATCATCATCATCATCATCATCATCTGTTTACCCTCCAGGGTCGGCTTTTCCCTCGGACACAGCGAGGGATCCCACCTCGACCGCCTCAAGGGCAGTGTCCTGGAGCTTCACACTCTTGGTCAGGATACAACTGGGGAGAATGACCAGTACCTCGCCCAGGCGGCCTCACCTGCTATGCTGAACAGGGGCCTTGTGGAGGGATGGGAAGATTGGAAGGGATAGGTAAGGAAGAGGGAAGGAAGCGGCCGTGGCCTTATGTTAGGTACCATCCCGGCATTCGCCTGGAGGAGAAGTGGGAAACCACAGAAAACCACTTCCAGGATGGCTGAGGTGGGAATCGAACCCACCTCTACTCAGTTGACCTCCCGAGGCTGAGTGGACCCCGTTCCAGCCCTCATACCACTTGTCAAATTTCGTGGCAGAGCCGGGAATCGAACCCGGGCCTCCGGGGGTGGCAGCTAATCACGCTAACCACTACACCACAGAGGCGGACGAGATTATTCATAGTAGCAAGTGTTAAAAATCAGTATAACTGTACGTTGAAGTTAATCTATTTATAAAGGTTTCATATGATTGAAAGTAAATAATTAACGGAACGCCAATAGTGCTTTCTGAAGGCAGTGTGCGGAGCCTGAAGTAATAATTTCAAGATAGACGGTGAAATAATTATCTGTAGCAGGGAACTGTAGGAGCGTAGCGATCACTAGACGGCCTAGAAATACATCAGAAAGTGCCGGTTGACTACCGCGATACGCACCGGGTCGAATAAAACAACACCTCATCGTAAAGTGTCATAGCTTGTGGTTCCGGACGCAAGTGAAGAAAAGAACTGTAAAAGGTGTCATATGTCTTTAGGCACCTATAAGTGTTTTATTGTATAAATCATTGTAAATTCATCATTAAGGTACTAATAATGGGTAATTGCCCAGGAGAGGTTTTTTTTGTTAGTATTATAAAGTTTCGCAAGATGAATGAGTAAACCAATATGGGGCCATGAGGCTTCTCAATCACCACGAGACAATGGAATTCTGCACAGGAATGAGTACACAAATTTGATATATTTGGGGATGTTATCGCGATAAGACGGGGATAAGTGTAAATTAATCATGGTTACTTAACGTAACGCATGGATCGCTTCCCGAATCCATGATTTATTTAAGATAGACGGACGAACTAATTTACATTAATGTAATTATGGGTTAGACTAATTAATTATTTGTTTGTTGTATATAATGTAAATATGGGTTATATCTTTCAATTAATGCATGCTGTTTGTAAATACTTTCATTGAAGTTCATTTCAAGTGTGTGAAGAACAAACAGTGAGCCATATGTATGAATGTCCTCTCTGCCCATTTTCATGTTCACAGCAAAATTTAATGCTTGCTGAAGACAACGCCCTAGGTGTGGCTCAGTTTTGGCAAAACACCATCTAGATGTACAGTAAATTTGGTCTATTTTCTTTTGTCTGTTAATTTTTGTAAATAGTTTAATTATTACTTTATTTTCAACTGTATGATTAAGTATGCTTCTGACACGAGTAAATAAATAAAATTTCAAGTGTCAGATTTTTCTTTTATGCTAACCCAGTTTATATGATTTCTCAATCACTGAGGTGATTATTTGTACCTTAGTTAGGCATATTTGTTACCAAACCTCTAGATATATGTAAGTACCAGAGTGTATAAATTATGTGTTTGTGTACGGAAGGTCGTGAGAAATAATAATAAGAATGCTTTGTGAGTTCACAAGTTAAACTATAATAATAATAATAATAATAATAATAATAATAATAATAATACTTTGTGAGTTTGCAAGTTCAAGTAATAATCAATGTGGAGATAACATGTGGCGTAAAAGACTTTGATTCGGGCAGTAAATTTTATTTTTAAGTAAATTGTTGATTTCACGTTTTTGGACTCTATAATAACCATAAAATTTTGTTTAGAAGTGATAGAGGTACGTGTATAGGATGGTCACGATATGTTGAAAGCCCAGATTGGTTTGAGCCCATTTTTAATGTTGGAAGTCGTGCGGAACAAAAATTCGGCATGAGGTGAAATTTGAGCCGTACTGTTTTTGATGATGAAACAGATAAATCTCGAGGCGTAAGACGGTATAATATGCCAATTCTGGTGTTATGAGTGGCAGAATCCACGCACCGAGGATTAATTATTGAATTAAATGTTTGACGAGTTCCAGTGGAATAAATGGACTTCAAATGAAAAGGAAGGAATAATTTAGTAATCACAGGCATTGGATGTATTTGCCCAGCCGCGATGTGCCATGGGATTTGAGATGTGTCTTGGGAGGACATGGTGTCCCATAAAATTGACGACAGTACGAAAATGAAGGTTGCGGTTCCGAATACCGTGGTGTCCCGACCGATGTAAGGCGGATCTTGGTGGTTCATAATGGGACTTAACATATGTAATTCTAAAGAGTGAAATTAAAATATAAAACTTTCAATTTAATAATAATAAAAATAATCCCCAAATGAATCTTGTCTTAAATCAATTGCTTAGTGCCAAACTAGATCGAACTTGTGAAAGCTTATGCATTAACCATAAATACAGTTAACGGCAATGTAACATGTGAAATTAAGTTATCATAATAATAATAATAATAATTTGAAGAGGAATAATAGGAAAAATTTATTAGATTATTTTGCGAATAATGATAATGGTAAAATAAATTTAAAATGTTAAATCCATGATGAATACGTGATACGATAATGATAATCTCCACTGATGGAAATAATAACACTAGTCAACAGCCATTTTGCATCCGGAATGTGATACATCAACTAGTATGTATTTTGGTGTGTAGAATCCGAATATACCTTTCAAAATGTTCTAGCACATACCATTTTTGAGTTTTTAAAGGTTTTTTAATTTTTGTATTCAGTATTTTGCTTTTTGCTGTTCTTCTGGTTTGATGTCTAATGGTTTCTTATTGATTTGCAGAGGAGAGCTAGAAGATCTACAAATTGTCAGTAAATGGTTGGTGTGGTAATCCAGTGGTGTGAAAGAGATCCTCAGTGAGTGTTTCCTGTGAAAGATAGTGCAAACTTTTTGTGTTTAAAACTTACACTACAAAAAATGGCAACTAGGAAATCTCGTTGCTGTCTAAACCACCCCGACAACTTTTGTTATGTGTGTGGGAAATTCACTCCAAAAGCCCAAAGAAAACAAATCACTGATTTGGTTAAGAAGGCATATAAACTGTATTTTGATTGTCCTGTTGGTGATCAAGATAAAAATTTTGCACCTCATATTGCCTGTATAACCTGTACTACAACCTTAATCGAGTGGTTGAAAGGAAAACGCCGAGCCATGCCATTCGCTGTTCCGATGGTGTGGTGTGAGCCTAAAGACCATTATTCAGACTGTTACTTCTGTCTTACAAATATTTTGGGACATTCAAGCAAAACTAGACATGAGATAAAGTATCCAAATGTATCTTCAGTGCATTTGCCTGTGCCCCATGATGAGGGGTTGCCTGTTCCTGTCTGTAACTTGAAAGCCACGGAACCAGACACCATTTCAAGTGAATCAGAAAGTACTGAACATATAGAAGAGTACTGCCCTCAATATCATGACACTTCACCTCAGCTCTTTAATCAAGAGGAATTGAACGATTTGGTTCGCGATCTAAAACTTTCAAAACAGCAAGCTGAACTCTTGGGGTCAAGACTGCAGCAACGGAACCTTCTAGCTCCAGGGACAAAAATTTTCTGTTTCAGATCAAGAGGTGCTTCCTTCACTCAATATTTCGATATGCAGAATTCAATGTGTGTATGTAGAGATGTCAATGGTCTGATGATGCAGCTAGGTGTACAACATAATCCACAGGAGTGGCGACTATTTATTGACTCAAGTAAAACCAGCTTGAAAGCAGTACTACTGCATAATGGCAATGCATTTCCATCGGTACCTTTGGCTTACGCAGTAGACATGAAAGAAACTTATGAAGCCATGGCTTTGCTGCTAGAGGCAATCAAATATAAGGATCATGAACGGCAGCTTTGCTGTGATTTAAAAGTTGTTGCACTCCTTACAGGTTTACAGGCTGGATTCACGAAATACTGCTGCTTTTTGTGCCTTTGGGACAGCCGTGACACCAAGAACCACTATACAGTCAAGGAATGGCCTATAAGGAAGTCATATGTTCCCAGAAACGTAAATGTGAAGAATACCCCATTGGTTGAGCCCGATAAAATCATTTTGCCTCCCCTTTATATCAAGTTGGGCCTTATCAAGAACTTTGTAAAATCTCTGTCCGTTAGGTCATCAGCCCAGAGGCTGGTTGGATCCTCAAATAGCACCACCAAAAGTTATGCGGTTATAAGGAAACCGCAAAAACCAATGGCAGCACCCAAATGAGGCGTACTAGGCAAGACGAGGAGTGAGGTAGTGTGCTATTGCTTTCCTCACTGGGTCAGAAAGTGCTATTGCAGCACGAGTGACCCTATGAGCAACACCTTTCATAACACTCAGATGCACTAGTCGTGCTCTGAATGTCATTACTCAGCACCACCCATACCCCAGCAGCTTCCATATTGTCACAGCCATGGATGAGACTGGGACTTCGGTGAAAGCTACACTTTACTCTGGCCTGTGCCAAGAGATGGATACAAAAGTACTGTATCCATCAGGAAATGGCAGCAGGACAAAGAAGGTGAGGCCTTCAATCACTTAAAAGAAAAGTTTCCCAAATTAAGTGAGGCAAAGCTGAAAGAGGGTATATTTGTTGCACCACAAATAAGAAAATTGCTGAAAGACCCAACCTTTGATACCAAACTCACAGATATCCAAAAAGCTGCTTGGTCTTCTTTTAAAGCAATTGTGAAGGGCTTTTTGGGTAACAGGAAAGACAAAAACTGTTACCATTGTGAATGATCTGTTGGATAACTATAAGAACATGGGGTGTAGAATGTCGCTTAAAATTCACTTTTTACATTCTCACCTTGATTTCTTCCCGGAAAATTTGGGAGCCGTAAGCGATGAGCATGGTGAACACTTTCACCAAGACATTCTTATCATGGAACACCGTTACCAAGGCCATTGGAACCCTTCAATGATGGGCGACTACTGGTGGGGTCTTGTTAGGGAGAGTGATGAAACGGCAAACAAAAGAAGAGCTCTGTCGTCGCATTTTTCAAAAACCAAAGACGATTAAAGGTGATAATATCTTCTGAACTAATTTGGACCTTTTATTAGCATCATGCCCATATATATATACAAAACAGTATTGATTTCAAACGTTCTGAATGTGTTTGACTTAATTGTGTAAATTTTCGCTATTGTCGTTTTTTATTCTGCTGTATATCTAGGAAATGTGACGTCATACAGAAAAACTGATTTTACCAGTGTATTCAGCACCCCAAAATTAGGTAAATCCACCCATTTACAAACCAGCTGCAAAAAAAAGTTTAAATTTGTTAACTAGTGTAGTAAATAATAATAATAATAATAATAATAATAATAATAATAATAATAATAATAATAATAATAATAATAATAATAATAATAATAATAATCATCATCAAAAGTTGAAGAAGAAGAAGACGAACTTGTAATAATATTTCTGAGAATAATAATAATGATGAAAGGAAATTAAAATATTTAATGGACAATGATTCAGTGTTACGAATATGATAATCTCTAATAATAACAATAATAATAGTAATTTATTATGAAACTGATCATTAATTTGTGCGGATTAATTACGAGGAAGAACGACCCTTCGTTTGAAATGTCGGCAAAGGTTAGCATATGATCATCCCGGATGATAAATGATAATAATCAAATAATTAATGGTAATCACAAAATATGATACTGATCAGATAAATAATGATAATGATAATCATTTAATAATCATAGGAAGATATGACAGGGACAGTCGTCATGTGTCGAATTGGTCGGAACCAAATGTTGGTTTTCCACATGGGTGATAGTTGGCGGTATGTGCGAAACAACCCACGGACGGTATGTGTCTTAACTATGCGAGCATAATAAGGAACCTCTCCGTATGTCTTGTCGTATTGACAAATGGAAATATTGAGATAAGCTTTGAGCTGACGAGCTACCTCTGGCATGTTTGTAAATCTGGTAATATAGGCTATAGTCTGTCCGTACAAGTAGATTCCATTTTAGATACGATAACATTCCACAGTGGGAATCCGGCCTACTAGAATGTAAATACCGGTAGTGACTCATATCCAACGGAACGTAGAGATGACAGTAAATAGTTACTCTCATGCCCACGTCTCCGAAAGAAGATCTCCAGCGGTGAAACGTCCACTCATATGGACATGGATTCGATTCCCAGTGACCAATGGGGCGAATTCACCAAATATTTCACACTACCAGAGTAGTGAGGTGAATCCAAATTTATGTATTCTTTTTCAGGATGGAAATTTCTAAGTGTAATAAGTGTCATCAATTGCAGTTTGCGAATTAAGTAAATAAATTGCTCCTTATTGCAAATTCAATGGGAAACAGTTTTCATATCTTTTTATTGTAGTTAGTCCAGTATGCCCATGGAATTTAAGTTGTCACTTCCCCGTTCTATTGTGGAGTTCTATAATTAGTAGCTATGAATGAGCCGTCCCCCTTACCCAAATTTGCATGCCCCGTTCATCCCAGTGTTCATTGGTGCGCCTACATATATATATATTTTTATTGTTATTGATTAAATTTTTTAACATCTTTTACAAACCGATCACCCCTGAGATTAAGGCTAGTCTGGGACTCAGGAGGTGAGCAGATGCAATATATCTGTTGAAACTAGTTTCGGCCCTACCAGAGACCATCATCAGTCAAAATCAAAGTAAAACAAACAAACAAACAAACAAACAAACAAACAAACAAACAAACAAACAAACAAACAAACAAACAAACGGCATGCTATATTGTTTTACAGTTTATGGTGTGGGTTACTGTAGTCATGTCCTAGTTCGTGAACCATGGGCAACGGCTGAGTGGCCTAGTAAGTGGTCCTGAGAGTGACGATACCAGCTGCTATGGAATGGGAGTGGGCGTCTCAGACATATTCTGAGTTGTGGCCCTCCTTGGGTTCAGGCAGCCAGGACTATACAATCCACCGTGGTCCCTAACCCGTTAGAGGAGAGATCCTAACTTGGTCTATGTGTAAGTAGGGTAGCATGCTGCCTCATGAATTTACCAAGCTCAGCAAGTGAGATTGAATCATGGTGTAGTAAAGCAAATGCAGTGAACTCGCAGTTGCAATCAACAGTGTTCTGTACGAAGGAAGTCAGCTCCGGGACGAAACTATCTTTACATCGGTCTGTTTTCAGACCAACTTTGCTTTACAGGAGCGAAAGCAGGGTAGACTCAGGATATCTTATCCATAAGTTAAAAATGACGGACATGAAAATAGCGAGAATGATTGCTGGTACAAACAGGTGAGAACAATGGCAGGAGGGTACTCGGAATGAGGAGATAAAGGCTGTTAGGAATTAACTCAATGGATGAAGCTGTACGCATAAACCAGCTTCAGTGGTGGGGTCATGTGAGACGAATGGAGGAGGATAGGTTACCTAGGAGAATAATGGACTCTGTTATGGAGGGTAAGAAGAGAAGAGGGAGACCAAGACGACAATGGTTACCAAGTTTCTAACGATTTAAGGATAAGAGGTATAGAACAAAATGAAGCCACAGCACTAGTTGCAAACAGAGGATTGTGGCGTCGTTTAGTAAATTCACAGAGGCTTGCAGACTGTACGCTGAAAGGCATAACGGTCTATAATGATAATATATGTATGTTATTTTTTGTATGTCCGGGTATGGTTCACATTTCACTTTTGAAGGTGGTGATGTGTAACTAGTGTCTTGTTCCACCGTTTGGTACCAGCACTCACATAGGGGCCAACGAATGCATTCATCATAGTCATTTCGTAACAACACTGTCAGTGTAGGAGCAGACAACATGGAAAGCGACCGTCAGGGACAGTGCTACACGACTTGGTTCCTATGGAAAGAAGGCGTGAACAGTGCAGAAATTATCGACGCTTGGGTGGCAGTCTGTGGAGAATATGCGCCGACATGGAAAACAGTTTACAACTGGGTGGAAGGTTGGAAAACAGGGTGCACATCGATGGAAAAGAGACCAGTTCTGGAAGGAATGTGACAGTATCAACATCAGACAACACTGCCCAGGTCGAACAGGCCATCCAAGGAAACAAATGCGTCACAGTTACGGAAATGTAGGCAGCCACGGCAATTAGCCGAAACACCCTGCAGCGGATCGTGCACGGCCACTTACAGTTGGGGAAGGTGTCATCCACGTGGGTGCCTAGACTCTTGTTTGCAGACGAAAAGCACAGTCATGTGGACGTGTGCAGAGAACTTTTGCAATGCCATGATCAACATCCAGCCGACTTCATGGCTAGGCTTGTGACTGGTGATGAGACATGGCTTCATTACTATGACCCCTGTTTTCTCCACCCAGTTGTAAACTGTTTTCTGTGACAGTGCATGTTCTCCACCAAGCGCCAATGAATTTCTGTAGTGGTCATGCCTTCTTTCCATAGGAACCAAGTCGTACAGCACTGTCCCTGATGGTTGCTTTCCATGTTGTCTGCTCCTACACTGAAAATGTTATTACGAAATGACTATGACGAGTGTATTCGTTGGACCCTGTGTGTGTGCTAGTACCAAACGGTGGAACAAGACACTAGTTACACGTCACTCCCTTCAAAAGTGAAATGTGAACCACACCCGGATGTACAAAAAATAAAGTGTAAAACAATATAATATGCCCCACGTATACAAAGCAAGCATGAAATTCAAGACAAGTTAAGATTTTAAAAACACCCATCACAATCACAGGTCCTGTGCAAGCTCTCAGCTTTCCTCCAATTGGAAGACTGCACCCCACAGAAGACCAGGCGAAACACTAAAATATCAGCACTAGAGGAATCTTCTAGAACTCAGCTCAGCTGGAACAAGTGTGAACGCAATGATGCTGATGGGAGAATGTGAGATGTTCATTTGTTTCCAATATGGATCATTGAAGAAGCACTTAAAATACCAGCAGTTGACGAATCCTCTGGAACTCAGCTCAGCTGAAACAAGTATCAACAGAACGATGCTGATGGGAAAGAGCTGAGATGTTCATTTGTTTCCAACATGGTGGAAACAAACTGGAGGGAAAAATAAAAATAAACATAAATATATGTCCTAGGGAAGAAGTCGAGAGGAAGACCATGTCTCTCATACCTTAGGAACATAATCACTCAGCTGGGTTTTGCTTCCTATGTCACGATGAAAAGGACTGCTGAAGACCGTGGGATGTGGCTGCAGCGACAAGGCTTACTTAGCCTTTAGATAATGGATGGATGGAAATATACAATAATAAAACAAAAAATAAAACAATTTAAAAATATATATCATGAAATAAAAAATGCCTAAGTTGGGGCTGAGGAATGTGGAATGGTGGGTGATTGCTGGAAGGGGTTTAGAGTACTTAATTTCCTTTTACTGAAAACTGGAATTAGTAGATCAAATAAAGGGTTTGTTTTTTCAGATATTTAATTAAGGTTGAAAATGGGATTAAAGAAATGATCCAGGTGGATGAAACAATTCTCAGTTCTGAATCATGGCCTTCCTGGTGCTCAGGCGGCTAGGCCTATACAATCCACCGTTGGTCCCTAACTCGTTACAGGAAAGATCCTCAATTGGATTATGTGTAAGTAGGGTAGCATAATGCTTCATGAAATTACCGAGCTCAGAACGTTTTAAGCAAGCCTCGGACCTATGGAAGTAACGGAGTCCCCCTCCCATTTGACAAGCAAGGGACTCCTTGGAAACAAATTGTTGAACAAAATGGAATTCGATGGGGAGCTATCAATATTAATGGGGCTTACGGAAGAAAGAAAGTAGAACTGGCTGAGTCAGCAAAGAGGATGCATCTGGATGTGCTAGGAGTAAGTGATATTTGGGTAAGGGGAGATAACGAGGAAGTGCTAGGAGATTATAAAGTGTACTTGACGGGTGTTAAAAAGGGAAGAGCAGAGTCTGGGGTAGGGCTGTTCATCAGGAATACTATTGCATACAACATAGTTTCTGTTAGGCGCATAAACGATCGAATGATGTCGGTAGATTTGGCAGTTGGAGGAATTACGATTAGAATTGTCACCATGTGAGGGTGCAGATGAGGATGAAATTGATAAGTTTTATGAAGCATTGAGTGACATCGTAGTCAGGGTCAACAGCAAGGATAGGATAGTGCTAATGGGCGATTTCAAAGCGAGAGTTGGAAATAGAACTGAAGGATACGAAAGGGTGATTGCTAAATGTGGGGAAGATATGAGAGCTAATGGGAGTGGGAAGCATTTGCTGGACTTTTGTGCTAGTAAGGGTTTAGCAGTTACGAATACATTTTTCAAGCATAAGGCTATTCACCACTACACATGGGAGGCTAGGGGTACCATAATAGACTATATCTTAGCCAACATCGTGTTCAGGAAATCTGTAAGGAACGTACAGGTTTTTCGGGGATTTTTCGATGAAACAGACCCCTATCTGATCTGTGGTGAACCAAGTATCTGTAGGCCTAGGATAAAGAAAGTGAAATCTGTCTGTAAACGAATAAGTGTAGAAACTCTCCAGGACGAGGAAATTAGGCAGAAGTACATATATATAATTATGCAGTAGGAAGTTCCAAACAGTGGACAGTAAGCAGGTTCAAGATACAGAAAGAGAATGGGTAGCATACAGGGATGCTGTAGTAGAAACAGCAAGGTAATGCCTAGGAACAACTGTGTGTAAAGATGGGGAAAAGTGAACATCTTGGTGGAATGATGAAGTGAGAGCAGCTTATCAGAAATGGCTCCAAACAAGGGCTAATGCAGACAGGGAATTGTACGTAGATGAAAGAAACAGAGCAAAACAAATAGTTGACAACTAGGCTGCAGTGAGAATTGATGGTAGAATGAGTTCTTGGTTTAGGGTACTTACAGGGGTTAAACAAGGCTGTAATCTTACAAAGGGACAGAAAAGGAAAATGATGTTGATGAAATTACGCTTGAGGAAGTGGAAAAGGTGGTAAATAAACTCCATTGTCACAAAGCAGCAGGAATGAATGAAATTAGACCTGAAATGGTGAAGTACAGTGGGAAGGCCGGGATGAAATGGCTTCATAGAGTAGTAAGACTAGCATGGAGGATTGGCAAGGTACATTCAGATTGGACAGAAGCAGTAATTGCACCTATCTATAAGAAAGGGAAACGGAAGAACTGCAACAACTATCGAGGTATCTCGTTGATTAGTATACGAGGCAAAGTATTCACTGGCATCTTGGAAGGGAGGGTGCGATCAGTCGTTGAGAGGAAGCTGGATGAAAACCAGTGTGGTTTCTGACCACAGAGAGGCTGTCAGGATCAGATTTTCAGTATGCGCCAGGTAACTGAAAAATGCTACAAGAGGAATAGACAGTTGTGTTTATGTTTTGTAGATCTAGAGAAAGCACATGACAGGGTACCAAGAGAAAAGATGTTCACCATACTGGGGGACTATGGGATTAAGGGTAGATTGTTATAATCAAAGGCATTTATGTTGACAATTGGGCTTCAGTTAGAATTGCTGGTAGAATGAGTTCTTAGTTCAGGGTACTTACAGGGGGTTAGACAAGGCTGTATTCTTTCACCTTTGCTGTTCGTAGTTTACATGGATCATCTTGCTGAAAGGTATAAATTGGCAGGGAGGGATTCAATTAGGTGGAAATGTACTAAGCAGTCTGGCCTCTGCTGATGACTTGGTCTTCATGGCAGATTGTGCGGAAAGCCTGCAGTCTAATATCTTGCAACTTGAAAATAGGTGCAATGAGTATGGTATGAAAATTAGCCTTTTGAAGACTAAAGTGATGTCAGTAGGTAAGACTGTAACTACTTTTAACAAATATATGTAACTTTTTTAAGGTTACAACTAACAGTATTGAATAGGTGTAAACCTTTAGCTTTTGTTTTACATTATCCTGAATTCCAGTCGATCGATATCGATTTGTGGAGACAATCAATCAATCAATCAATCAATCAATCAATCAATCAATCAATGATTCCCTATCTGTTGCTTTGGATAACCGTACGCTTGTTCTCTGCATTGATTCGTTCGATAATATTTACCGTCCTGTATAAAATAACTGTTTGTTCTTCACCACGAATTACAAAGCATAGGTTACATTGTAGTTACGAATAAAACATGTGAATTGTGTTTGTTGCCTAATTTGCGTAATATTTATTGCGATGTATTGCGAAGCTGGGTTATGTAGTTGTGGAGTAACGTGAATTGTGTTCTTTGCTTATTTTGTCTTATGATCGTTGTTTATTGGTAATCATGAGTAAATCTATTAAAAAACATTATCATCAGGTGTTTAGGGAAACCTATTCTTTGAGTTTCCCATGTATACTGGAATCGACAAAAGGTGACAAATTTGCGTTTTGTACCATTTGCTCTTGCAATATTAGCATAGCATATAGCAGCAAAAACGACCGGATTAATCATACAAAGTGTGTTAAGCATCTTGGTAATTTGAAATCTAAGGAAGAAAATCAGAAAATTAACAGTTTTTGGCCAAAGCTGGAAATGTTTACGATGTGATAAAGGCAGTGTGTTTGCTTACTTTTTTTTTTAGTGGCACACAACATTCCATTGAATGCAGCTGATCATGCACCAGCTTTGTGCAGAAAGATGTTTCCTACGTTGGATAATGCAAAAGAAGTACAGTTGTGGTTGCAAAAAACATGTGTCCGAAATGAAATGGCACGTACTGCAACACAGGACATTGTTACTTGTTTATAGAATAGCCCATTTTCTTTGTCGACAGATGGAAGCAATGATACCGATTCCAAGTTGTATCCCACAGAGGTTACTTTTTATGATGCTGCTCGAGAAAGTATTATTAGTACTGTTTTATCGGTACCAGCATTGGAAGGGGATATGACAGGACGCAACGTAGGTAAGCTGCTATTGTCGCAGTTGGAATTAAATAAAGTGCAGATTAAGAGCTGTCTGGCATTCTGTTCTGACAAAGCTTCTGTTATGATTGGACAGGAAAATGGAGTTCTAGCAGGTTTGAAAGAAGCTCATCAGGATATTTTTGGTATTGGTTGCAGGTTCCATGTAATTAACTTAGCTGCTGCAACTTAACCAGTTAGAATTGATGAGATTCTTGCTGATATTTTCTATTACATGGAGAAGAGTGCCAAAAGAAAAGAACATCTTCAGAAATGTCAAAGTATGCATGGAAAAGAAACAAAGAATTTGTTGAAGCATGTATGCACAATATGGTTATCCCCAGCCAGGTGTTTACACAGATTATTAGATCAGTGGGATCCACTTCTTTCATTTTTTGAGGATGATGTGGTAGTGTGTGCTCTAAATATTTCTGCCAATTTATCTTTTTTTTTTTTTTTTTTTTTTTACTATACCCAAAGGACACAGTAGATCTGATGACAAACAAATGAAGAGAGTGTGTGATTCTCCCTCCCTGTCCTCCTCATCGTCTGCCAAAAGAATGGCATGTTCTTCCAAATGTGACTCACCTGTTCTCAGAAACGTGAACCCCACTAAATCTCGTGAAGAAAAGCTGTTAATTTTCTTTCCTCCGACCTAAACAGGACATTTTGTATGTTTTTAAATGTAACTATCCCATCATTTGATAAGATCAGTACTGTCCCTCAGAGTGCTTCCCCACATATCCATGTACTGTTTGAATTAATGATGGATCTATTGAAACAGATGCTGACCAAGTTTGCCAAGCCAAGTGTAGTTAAACGGCCTGCATTGCTTGATGTCCAGAATCACCCAATCCAGAATCAGGATGATGATTATGATGAACTGGTAATTGGCATTCAAACATCAAACTTGGTTAAGGTGCTAAAAGGTGAAGACAAATCTCTGTTACTCTCATCAGTCAGACTGTACAGCCTATGACTACAGGGTTAACAAATTCCCCTTTTTTGAACGATGTGCTAAAACATGCACAGGTTGCTAAACTTGATGCCATTGAAGAAGCACAGTTTTATTCTGGTTAATTTATTTCTGGAGAAGTTTCCCATTATTTGTGTAAAAGAGAAAATCAAACAAGAGATGATGCTGTGAATGAACTTCAAAGCTAGTTTGCAGCTCTTCAAATAGACAACTTATATAGTGTTGTAAGTAACCAAGCTACAAATTATTTAAAATGGGCACAGTTATTGAATATCCGTGGAGATGATGGGCATGAAGAACAGGGCACAGTTCAGGTCATCGATGTCCAATGGAACTCTGGAAGCCATTTCTACTTTGAAGACCAGAAGTTCTGAAGCATGTAATACATGATGATGATGACAATGATGATGATGCTTGTTGTTTAAAGGGACCTAACATCTAGGTCTTTGGCCCCTAATGGCATGAAATGAGACGAAATGTAAGGACAATTAAAAATCCATAATCCTCCACTGACCAGAATTCAAAACATGAGGACAAAGAATGAATGGATGGATATGAAGTTAAAACAATCAGTGGATCAGACCCGCAATGCCCCACATTCCCAGAAACTAGCGTTAAACAATAGTACAACTGACCAAGAAACTGCTTCTAAAGCACAATACTGAATCGATGATGCTTGTAGTCTAAACGGGTCCAAAATCCAGGTCATCGGCCCCTCATAATGGTACTTATCGCTAGGAAAGTAAAACCATGGTATTTGTCATGTTGCGGGACTAATCAAAAGTAGCCTAGACTTGCGGTATTCCACACATGATGGTACTACTCACAGATGATGTAATGCGCATATTAACACAGACCTATGGTGTTTCGTACATTGTGCCGCTATTTACAGGCAATGCAAACCTATGGTGTTCTTCACATAAGTGGTCTAACCACAGGGACTCGCACTATCCCGTGGTGTTCCTCACATAGTGGGTACTAATCATAGGCAAGGCAGAACCATGGTGTTGCTCACCCATGATGTCGCTCATATAGTGGTACGAATCGCAGGTACTGTAAAATATATCCTAAGCACACACTGTCGCTACTAATCACAAGCCTATTGTGTAACCAACATAGTGGTACTATGTGCAAGTAAAAGCAACCCATGGTGTTCCCTGCATGATGGTATGAATTACAAGCAGTATCATGGTTCTATTGATTATCCCTTTTAGTTGCCACTTACGACAGGCAGGGGATACCGTGGATGTATTCTTCATCTGCGTCCCCCACCCACAGGGGGTTGTGTGTTTGGTCCACAAGAGGTATTTTATTTCCCCCAAGTCCGCCAGCAGAGCCGGTCAGGACCCCCCTCCTATCCGCAACCTGGGACGCACTACGTGGTAGTATCACCTCTCCCCCTGCTACGCCAGCGTAGTAGTTTCGTGGAGCATGTTATACAAACACGTATTCTATTGACTTTCTGAAGAAAGCAAAGAAAGCCACAACTTTAGCTGTTAAATCAGAATGAAGATGTGCGTGTGATGGTGTAAATACTGTAAATAAACTGGGTGCAGATAACTGTGTGCAGCAACATACTCTTTACTTCAAAGTTTTAATTAGTCGTGTGTATAAACAAATTACATTGTGTAAGTAGATTTCATTGAT
Organism: Anabrus simplex; assembly: GCF_040414725.1. NCBI lineage: Eukaryota > Metazoa > Arthropoda > Insecta > Orthoptera > Tettigoniidae > Anabrus > Anabrus simplex. The sequence goes on from NC_090265.1 coordinate 187,869,239, forward strand.
GCATTTTGAAGATATCTGTGTTAGTTTAACAGAGGTGAAATGTTTTGTTCCTTTTAATGTCACTGGTTGCATGCAGTGTTTTATATTAATGCTGTTGAACACTTAATTATCTGAAGTGAAGAAAATACATGAATTTTGCCGTGTTTTACCGCATTTAGTGCATTGGGTTCCCGCATATTTTGACGTATGGGGATTTTACTGATAGGTCATTTGGAAAGTTGGCAGGTATGAACTAAATAATGGATTACCACAGGGCTCAGTCCTTGCCCGCTTGCTCTTCAACTTATACAGGGCAGACCTACATACCACAAATGCTAGAAAGTTTATATATGCCAATGATCTTGCTATAACTGTAGAGTCCCTTGATTTTAGAACAGCTGAAGTTACCCTTACAGATGATCTCCTCAAACTTAATACGTTCTTCACTACTTGGTGATTAAAACCAACATATCAAAAACTGAGGTCACCTGCTTTCACTTGAACAATAAGCAAGGAACTTACACCCCTCAAGTTCAATTCAATGAACAGGTACTGAAGTTTAATCCTCATCCAAAATATCTAGGCATTGTATTGGATCGATCACTGACCTATAGAGAACATCTCCACAGAACATCTGCAAAAGTCAAAACTCATAACAACAACCTACACAAACTCTCAGGAACAAGCTTCACTTCAAACCCAGACAAACTAGGCTTAATCCTGGATCCAGTTAACATTCTTCCTGGTTTCAACCTACCCAGAAAAATCTGGACATCATTAAACCGAAGAAGAACCCAACATGGCAGATGTCAATACTGAAAGCATAAGAGGAAGGTAACTGAGAACCCTTACTGTGATTGTGGCGACGTGCCCCTGACTCTCCAACATATTGCTATGGATTGCCCACTTAGGAAGTTTAACGGAACAATGCAGGAAGTACTGATTACAATATTTACGCCCTCCTGCTGACAATCGCTATTGATTTGTAAATTATTAATTACAATGGCTGACAAACCCCTTCCAGATTGCTACAAATCAACTTCAATGAATAAATATAGACCGACATACGGAAGTATATGAATGTACACCATCATTTACATAATAACTGCTGCTAAACGGTGCATCATATCGAAAAACGAATTGTACGATAATACACCTCTGGCCTCATTTAAAGAACTAAATGGCTGATCCTATGATATTTCCTTGTATCTCACCTATTTAAAGGTAAGATTATTTTAGAAACGTTGAATAGGGTGAAATTTGTGTAAGGTTTTCACACAGCGAATTACTTTTCAGATACTTATGTGACAGCTTCAAACATAGTGTTTGGCTCACATATGGCTACTGGGTGGGCCAATATTCGTGTAGAATTTGATGATCCTACCTTTCCTATAAGTGATTCAAACAATCAATTATAGGTGTACAAAATGCAAAATTTAGGTAAATCCAGAAATAGAGGCAAATTTAACGTATAAGGGATAGAGATACGACAAAATGTCATAGGACCAAAGATGTAGATTACTCCAAATGGAATGGAGATTGTGCCATCAGCTTTGTGATAAGACTTACCGTTTAGCCACCAAAAACCTCAAAAGGAAGGTCTGCACCGTCATTAAAATTGCATCCATATTTTGATATTTATCGGAGTTAAAAAATAAATATTTTAAACATCTCATAAATTTCCCGTCTGTTACAGGCTTGTGCCGGCGGAAAACTTCTCCTCTCCGCTCTTTCTGTTTATGTGGCCTGGCCATTTTCGTTTTATGCTTGCAAGCTGTGTTTGTCAACTGTCTATCTTAATTGTATGTGTTTTAATGTATGTTTTATCGGCCTTCTAATCTTCCCTTACCATAATAAAGTAATTAATCTTCTCATGTCCCGCATGGCTGCAGAGTAATTGGGAATATCTCCCAGCTCTGGGGTGTTCGCCTTGCCCTCCCTCTCTTGCCTCCATGCCCGTCGCCCTAGCCCCTCACCCCTCGTGGCTGACCAATCAAAGAGGAGTTGTTTAACACGTCACCCGGTCCGCTCTCGGGCAGGTGGACGGCTAATTGTGCTCGTTGTCACTTTGTGGTCACGAGCTGAACACTGCACATTGCGGGCTGCTCCCACAGCGGCTCGAACTAGGCAATCTTGAGTGTGGAGGTAAGAAAGCGAGACCCTTACGTTTCCCCTGTGCAATGTACATGTTAAGAAGGGCTTGAGGTAGTTGAAATATTTGAATTCACTATGAGTAAAATATTCCTTGTACGAGTGAAGCCCCTCTTAGGGTAAAGCTTTTAAGGGCCGAGGCCTGGGTTCGATGTAAGCCAAGCCTTGTTCAGATTCAAGCATTATATATCTTTGTCTGCTTGGACTTATATTTCATTCAAGTACTTTCGTCCTTATTGAAACGCAGGACAAATGAATGTAAATATGGTTTAAAAAATCTCATATTGTACTTGCATATTAACTTCCGAAGGCTTATAATTAACCTTGGTAGTAGACTATACGCTTCTCATATGCTTATTCTGTCAAAGTATGAATGGTGTTAGTGTGTCTTGGGAAGCCTTAGCTTTTCCTTATTACCTTTGCTGTGTTTATCCCGGGGCTTATTCTTACCTTCTTGTTATATGAAATGGTTTAAACTGGATGGTTTATGCCAGATTTTTCTAGAATTACTGGGTTTGATCTTGTTATCAAGCAGTTAGGAAACCCTTCGAGTTGAATATGGTGAATTATAAAGGCTTATTTTATGAGGGCTGGACCCTTCTGTTATGTATTACTATGTTTTTTTTTGTTTTTGTTTTTTGCTAGTTGTTTTACGTCGCACCGACACAGATAGGTCTTATGGCGACGATGGGACAGGAAAGGGCTAGGAGTGGGAAGGAAGCGGCCATGGCCTAAATTAAGGCACAGCCCCAGCATTTGCCTGGTGTGAAAATGGGAAACCACGGAAAACCATTTTCAGGGCTGCCGACAGTGGGGTTCGAACCTACTATCTCCCAAATACTGGATACTGGCCGCACTTAAGCGACTGCAGCTATCGAGCTCGGTATATTACTATGTTAGTCGGTTGGTTATCTATGGAAACTTGTCAAATTGTATTACCATGCAAACGCTTGTCATATCTTTCTTATTGTTATTAACGCATATTGTCATGAAGTAAAGCAAGAGGACCCTTTCATCAAAAGAATTTTGGGCATTTTTAACTTATTGTGCCTTCCACTCCAGCTCCAAAGGCCCACCACTTCTTTCCAAATAGCTACTGGGTAAATTGCCGGTACAAGGCTAAAAGGTATAATTTTGCCAATTTCAATTTTCTAGCTCATTTGGCAGATTGTACTGCCATCTTCATATGGGGGAGGGAGTTAAAAATTAGGACTTTCAGGGAACTTTTAAGTCCATGAAACCTATAGGTTATCGTTTTGGATAAATATATCCGACTGCATTCTTATGTAAATTTGAAACTCCCAGCATGTCCCCCTCAGAGAATGCTGAGAATTTCCGATTTTTCTAGGGATCCTGAAGTCATCAGCTTGTCTGGTACCAAGTATTAAGTTTCTATGATGCCTGGAAGTTTCTCATTAATTCACGCCTGTTTTCATTTTTATGCCATAATTGATATATATACAGTATATATAGATTGCTACATACCGTACTGACTTCTATTTAATAATATGGATTACATTTCACCCCCTTCCATAGTGGTTCTAGGGGCGTCTTACTCCCACAGTATATTTTCCAGATAGTAAGTCATACTGGAACATACACACGTCCATTATCTCGGTCATTTTGGATAATTTATTTTTTCACTCTTTTTCAGCCCCTATGCCAAAGGGGGCTGAACTCAGACTTTAAAAAGTCCGGAATGTTACTATTCTTCTCAGCAATCGCGAAAACTATGGATTTGACACTACTTTCTATTATTTTTATATATCGCTCCCCTATCGCACCCCCCCCCCCCCCAAGGGGGCTGAACTTAGACATTAAAAAATTCCAGAGTGTCACTATTCATTTCAGCGAGCCCGAAAAGTATGGATTTGACACTACTTTCGATGATTTGTATATCTCACTCTCCCCTCGCCCCCCCACCGCAAAGAGGGCTGAACTTTGATTTTAAAAAATCCGGAATGTTACTATTCATCTCAGCGACCCTGAAAACTATGGATTGACACTATTTTACATTATTTTTATATCACCCTCCCTCGCCCCCCACCACAAAGGGGGCTGACTTGGATTTTTTAAAAATTCAAAGTGTCACTATTAACCTCAGCGACCCCGAAAACTATGGATTCGACACTATTTTCGATTATTTTTATACCTGACCCCCCTAAAACCCCCACCCGTAAGGGAGCTAGAGATGGCTTATCCCCACAGTGCTCGTCTCAGATAGCAAATAGTAAGTGTTCAAAATTTGCTTGAAATTACTCCAGTGGTTTAGGAGGAGATGTGTCATTTGCACACACATACATACATCCATTTTTATACATAGTAAGATAAATAAATAAAACCACTCACATCTGCTATGGCTTCACACTAACACTCAACTGCGACAATATGTATTACAACACATGATTCCAACAATTAATAAGAAGTAATATAGCTACCAACCTGCACAAATAACATATGTAATGTAGCTACCAACCTGCATAAATAACATAGCATAAATAACATTTGATACTAAACAGTTACAGGAGTACGGGGACATCTCGCCCACCCTGTAGTGTAAATCTCAGTATTGTATAGTATAACGCAATTTTTAACTTAATCCTTGTTATTTATTGAACTTCAACATGTTGCAACCAGTTTAAAGCACCGCTGAATGACGACGAGGACAACCTGGACCATCACATGACAGGTTATCAACACCAGAGAAAACGCAGAGCTATACTTTGGGCTTCAATAAAACGAGGTCTCATGACACGATCGTGAGATTAAAAGCCTTGCATAACGACAAGCTGAAGGATGGACTTTTACCGATCACAACTCTAATTTTAATCATATGATAAAGATGAAAGATGTTGATTCCCAAAGGGAACCTGAAATATTTGTTCCGAATGAGTAAATTTATAATACCAATACAGTCGGTCCGTTATTGGACATTATACATTTTCCAGCTAACTCATTCCTGGTTGCCAGCGTTTCGCCCTTGTGTGCTAAGTTGGGCTCATCAGTTGGTAAATAGCACACCTACCAAGTCGCATGGCTAGTGCGCAGGCTACTTGGAGCCACCGGTAGTGCCAGTGCACTATGAGAAACTTTATCTCATTTTTTAAAATTGATGCCTGCCTGGCCATCAGATGATAAAGATGTTGATTCCCAAAGGGACCCTGAAATATTTGTTCCGAATTAGTAAATTTATAATACCAATATAGTTGGTCCATTATGGACATTATAGCTTGCATCTTAAATTGTGCCAACACCTATGGCAGGGAATTCCATAATCTGGCACCAGTTACCACAAATGATCTATTAATTTTATTTGTGCAGTACACAAGAATAGAAAGAAAGGAGCTCAAACGGGTATTTAGGCCGTGAAAAGATAAAAAGGGGAATTTAGAATAGGAATACAGCATAATCACAATTGAAGGTTGATAGAGGGAGAAACAGAAAAGGAGAATTTACGGACAAACACGAAATCCCACAAAGACAATGAAATCTCACTTCTCCAACCAGGCTCCCTCCACATTAATCCCCCCCCAAAAAAACAAAAAAAAACAAAAACACAAAAATGGAAAACAAACCCAACAGTGTCCTGTGTACCTAGTCTTTTACTACCTGTATTCTGTTTATCTCTTTTTTATAAAGTCCATAACAAAAATCTCCAATTAATGAAGGTCATGACTCAAAATGTCCAATATACAAAATAGTCTAATGCACAAAAAGTACAAAACAGTCCAATGAACAAAAAGTCCAATAAACACAAATGTCTAAAGTACAAAAAAGTCCAACATACAAAATAAAGTTTAACATAAAAAGCCCACAAGTCAAAAGAAATGCCTACAGGTGAAATTAATTTCTATAACAAATACATTATTATGTTTCACTACTATATATTTCGTTCATGTATCCATGGTAATCACCAGGGCTCAGAAATTGAAGACCTATAAAAAGACCTAAAGATATGAACAAAAAAAGGACCAGAAACTGGCAAAAGAATGCAAAAATGCAATCCAAATTCATTCATAATTTTAGTTTTGATTACATATTTAATGAAGGAATGTAATGTTTAAAAATGCAAAGTTCTGGTGGTATACAACATACAGTGCAAAAATATATGAGTGAAATACTTCTTTTTTCAGACATTATATATTTTTAGATTAACATAATTTAAAAAAAGAATTCTGTGTTTCTTAAAAAAAGTACCTGCAGAATTTAGAATGAAACACTTTTTCCACCCAGTGAATTCAGTAAACCCACAATGGACATCCTGGCGAAATAAATTGAAATGAGTATAAACTGGAATCGTATTTGGCTTAACTACGCAAGGGTTACAGAAATCGGAATTCGGAAGCCTTACCTGAGGCTTTGCAGTATATCACAATAGTCATCTCCAGGTTCTTAAGTGTAAAGGTTCGTCTGTTTTCATACAGCATGTTGCGAAACATCGAGAAACTTCTCTCCCCATCAACGGGTGTTAACTGTTCGTTGCTATTTTGCTTTACATCGCACCGACACAGATAGGTCTTATGGTGACGTAGGGACAGAAAAGGCCTAGGAATGGGAAGGAAGCAGCCGTCGCCTTAATTAAGGTACAGCTCCAGTATGTGCCTGGTGTGAAAATGGGAAACCACAGAAAACCATTTTCAGGGCTGCTGACAGTGGGATTCGAACCCACTATCTCCCAGATGCGAGCTCACAGCTTCATGCCACTAACCGCACGGCCAACTCGCCCGGTAAGTGTTCCTATTTGAAGCAAGTGAGATCTTTTCAGAAACACACACATGCACATCAAAATTTTCTCCTTTCAGTATTTCACTTGTCTTGAACATAATTTGATACCCCAGGATTTTTTCAAGCACTAGTTTCATTTCATTTCATTTTACTCACATTTTGGATATGGTTCAAATATATGTATTTCACTACAGAAAAGATGTTTAAGAGGTGATGGATGAAGTAATGATGATTCGAATTGAGGATGGGCAGTAAAAATGTAGTCGAAGGAAGGTGAAGTTGAAAAAAAAAAAAAAGCCATTAAGATATTTAAAAAAGCTAAAATGGGACCACGAATCCAATAAACGTCTGAAAGGAAAAAAAAAAAAGGACAAATAAAACCTGCCATTTTCAGACACTTGAGGGTAAAAAAAGAAAGAAAAAAAGGATTCCCCAACTTCCGAGCCCTAGTAATCACATTTCTTACAAATTATGGCATACATAATAAATTCTCAGAAAAGGAAAGAAAAAGAAAAAGAAAAAACATTGTTGTCAAGTGATTCCTTTCATTCTTAAAACAAAAGATACAAATTTTAATGGTGATGCCAAGAAAGGAAGATTTGTAAAACCCGTTGTACGGCCAACAACTTGCATAACCTTATAATACATACATACATTATCATTATATGCCTTTCAGCGTTCAGTCTGCAAGCCTCTGTGAATTTACTAAACGTCACCACAATCCTCTATTTACAACTAGTGCTGTGGCCATCGTTGTCTTGGTCCCCCTCTACTTCTCTTACCTTCCACAACAGAGTCCATTATTCTCCTAGGTAACCTATCCTCCTCCATTTGCTTCACATGACCCCACCACCGAAGCTGGTTTGTGCGTTCAGCTTCAGCCATGGAGTTCATTCCTAACTTTGCCTTTCTCTCCTCAGTCCGAATGCTTTCCTGCCATTGTTCCCACCAGTTTGTACCAGCAATCATTCTTGCTACTTTCATGTCTGTTACTTCTAACTTATGAATAAGATATCCTGAGTCCACCCAGCTTTCGCTCTCGTAAAGCAAAGTTGGTCTGAAGACAGACCGATGTAAAGATAGTTTCGTCCGGGAGCTGACTTCCATCTTACAAAACATTGTTGATCTCACTTACTATATTACCATCCTGAGAGAACTGCAAGCTCACTGCATTAGCTTTACTATACCTTGATTCATTCTCACTTACCATATTACCATCCTTGGAGAATACACAACCTAAATATTTAAAATTATCTACCTGCTCTAGCTTTGCATCACCAATCTGGCATTCAATTCTGTTGAGTCTTTGAAAGGCTAATTTTCATACCATACCCATTGCACCTATTTTCAAGTTCCAAGATATTAGACTGCAGACTTTCGGCAAATCTGCCATTAAGACCAAGTCGTCAGCATAGGCCAGACTGCTTAGTACATTTCCACCCAAGTGAATCACTCCCTGCTACTTTATACCTTTCAGCAGATGATCCATGTAAACTATGAACAGCAAAGGTGAAAGATTACAGCCTTGTCTAGAATCCCTGTAAGTACCCTGAACCAAGAACTCATTCTCCCATCAATTCTCACTGCAGCCCAATTGTCACCATGAATGCCTTTGATTGATTTTAATAATCTACCCTTAATTTCATAGTCCCCCAGTATGGTGAACAGCTTTTCCCTCGGTACCCTGTTATATGCTTTCTCTAGATCTACGAAACATAAACACAACTGTCTATTCCTCTCGTAACATTTTTCAATTACCTGGCGCATGCTGAAAATCTGATCCTAAATATCCCTCTGTGGTCTGAAACCATACTGGTTTTCATCCAACTTCCTCTCAACCATTGATTACACCCTCCCTTTCAAGATGCCAGTGAATACTTTGCCTAGTATACTAATCAACGAAATACCTCGATAGTTGTTGCAATCTTTCCTGTTCCCTTGCTTATAGATACGTGTAATTACTGCTTTTATCCAATCTGAAGGTACCTTACCAACACTCCATGCTAATCTTACTACTCTATGAAGCCATTTGTTCCCTGCCTTTCCACTATACTTCATCATTCCAGGTCTAATTTAATTTATTCCTGCTGCTTTATGACAATGGAGTTTATTTACCATCCTTTCCACTTCCTCAAGTATAATTTCACCAACATAATTCTCCTCCTCCCCATGAGCTTGGTTGTTCGCAACACCACCATGAAGATTTCCTTTTACGTTGAGAATACTGTATTTTCAAAATATTCTCTCCCTCTGTCCAGTGATTCCCTGGAATCTATTATGAGTTCACCTGAATTAGCCAAAACACTGTTCATTTCATTTTTTCCTCCCTTCCTAAGATTCTTTATTACTGCCCATAAAGGTTTCCTGCTGCTTGATCTAGTCTTTCCAGGTTAATACCAAAATCTTCCCACGACTTCTTTTTGGATTCAACAACTATTTGTTTTGCTCTGTTTCTTTCATCTACGTACAATTAATTCCTGTCAGCATCGGCCCTTGTTTGGAACCATTTCTGATAAGCCTTCTCTTTATGTTTACAAGCTGCTCTCACTTCATCATTCTACTAAGATGTTCGCTTTTTCCCATCTCTGTACACAGTTGTTCCTAGGCATTCCCTCGCTGTTGCTACAACAGCATCTCTGTATGCCACCCATTCTCTTTCTATATCCAGAACCTGCTTACTGTCCACTGTTCGGAACTTCCTACTAATTATATCCATGTACTTCTGCGTAATTTCCTCGTCCTGGAGATTTTCTACCCTTATTCGTTTACAGACAGATTTCACTTTCTCTATCCTAGGCCTAGAGATACTTAGTTCACTACAGATCAGATAGTGGTCTGTTTCATCGAAAAATCCCCGAAAAACCTGTACATTCCTAACAGATTTCCTGAATTCGAAGTTGGCTAAGATATATGGCCGGTTTCTGGAATGACAGTTATTTGTAGATGCGTAGTTATCAGTGACTTAACATGGTGATACGTTTAAAATGAGTTTACGAAACAACAGTTTCTTCACAGTTATCTCCGCAACGACTGGTAACTGCAGCTACTCTACGTTAGAGCTGATTCCAACAAATACCGGTATGAGATGCCACTCCATACTGTTTCGTACAAGGTCTTATATTAGTTTCATAAACATTAGTAAGTGATAATGAACTGGTTATAGTATATTTACATTCACTGTAGTTTTAATGTGCTTGGGTGTGCTGGAAACGACAATATTTCGGTCAGTACGTTTACTTCCACCTTATCACTGGCTTTAGTCACTGATTACACTTGTATGGTGTCATCTGTCCCAGCTGTTTAGAGGTTACAATCCCTCGGAGCATGACGCCTCTACTGTAGATGTATCTTCCAATACGGGAAATGAACCGTCAAAATAGAACTTGAATCAAACAGATTTTCATCAGGATCCTTCAGTGTAGCTATAATATTAAGATCTCTTTCGTCAAGCTTTGAATCATAAGTCGCACAAACAGTTAGTGAACACCCAATCTGAAATTATGGAGTATTTACCATTAATATTTACATTTGTACTAAATAATAAATATCTTAGGTACCGGTATGCATTTAATATAAACCTGCTGAATAATAAATATTGATTTTCATTGCTTTTTTTAATGCTATTATATCCTTTAACCGGTGACATGAGTTCTCATAGACTCCCCAATAAACATAAAACATCTGGACTTCTTTAATTAAAAATCTTGCAGGGAGCTGTAGTTTATGTTACCTTCTTATCTGTTTTAACACACTTCACTCCCTGGGTCAGGGTTAGCTCGCTACGTTCGATTAAAATTCTCAAGTGAACTTTACGTCAGCAGTTACGAGAGTATTTTTGTCAATGCATGTGCATGGTCACTGTAAAAAAACATCTGCAACAGTTGCAGCAAGAACAGCTGGATATCACACCATCAGTGCAGAACTTCAGTGCCGGAATGATAGGTTCCAAAGTGTGCGCCCACATTTTCATTTAAGTGATTATTTCCGTTTATGCTTCTTGTGTTCTGGATCAGTGAAAAGTGATCTGTTTGGTAACTGCGGTGTCTTTTTATAACTTTACTGAGGACAACGATCAAGGTGAAATTTAAGACAATGTCTGCATACTGGGAAATAATATATATCTAATTTTTGCATCATTAGATTGTACATATTTTCATATTATGAGAGATTATTACATGCTGAATCAGATTGATTGAGATGACTGTGTACATATTTGCCAACCATTTTTCGTTGCAGAAAACTTCTGCTAGTAAAAGTAACTGGATATTACCAAAATAACCCTAAAAATATATGTGAAGAGACATCTATTAGAGGACGAGAGATACTAAACATGACGATAACTGTACTGTTTATTACCAGGGCTTATAAATCTCGATTTAAGTTTCCGGAAACTCATTAAAGTTAACAGCACAGTTAAAGTTACAAGCACTTTTAGGTAACTCACAGATAACTGTGGTGTACCAGAAACCGGCCTTAAGTAAAACATCTCAAATTACTAGTCCATTGCAGTTATTAAGAACTACAAATTCTCAGTTCGAGGAGTACATTAGGGAGCTACTAAATGAAAAATTTAGTGATATAGCTATTTTCTTTTGGCTATTGGCGATCACAGTTTTAATGCTTTCGTGTTGTTCAAGTTGTGGCATGAAAGCCCGGAGAAAATGAAATTAGAATTCTTAAAGGGTTTGGCATCTGATCAGGTCAAATTACATGTCAAAGAAGAATGAGCGAGTTCCCGAGAGATACAGCAGGAATAAGCAAGATTTTGCACATAAGACTCGGCGCCGAGATACGGAAGAAAAACTGAAGAAACGGCAATCTTGCCATACATGTCCAGCATACTTGAAAATAAAAACAGTATATGCATGTTTTAAGTAGGAGTTTTCGGTTTGTTTGCTATCTACTAAAAAAATCTGCAACAGTTGCAGCGAGAACAAATGGATATCGCACTATCAGTGCTGGAATGATAGGTTCCAAAGTGTGCTGCACGTTTTCATTTATGTGGTTATTTTCGTTTACACTTATTGTCTTCTGGAACAGTGCAAAGTGATTTGTTTGGTAACTGCTGTGTATTTTTATAATTTTACTGACGACAATGATCAAGGTGAAATTTAAGATGACGTCTGCGTACTGTGAATAAAAACGAAGGCGAAATATATATTTGCCTTATTAGATCGTACATATATTCATATTATGAGAGATTATTACATGTTGAATTAAACTGATTGAGATGCCTGTGTTCATATTTGCCAACCATTTTTCATTGTAGAAAACTTCTGCTGGTAAAAGTAACTAAAAATTACCACAATAACCCTAAAAACATTTGCGTAGAGACATCTATTGGAGGACGAGAGATACTAAACATGACAATAACTGTACTGTTTATTAGCAGGGCTTGTAAATCTGGATTTAAGTTTCCGGAAACTCATTAAAGTTAACAGTGCAGTTAAAGTTACAAGTGCATTTAGCTAATTCACAGGTAACTGTGGTGTACCAGAAGCCGGTCAATAGTCTATTATGGATCTGGTACTTCTAGCCTCCCATGTGTAGCGGTGAATAGCCTTATGCTCGAAAAATATATTTGTAACTGCTAAACCCATACTAGCATAAAAGTCCAGCAAACGCTTCCCATTCCCATTAGCTTCCATATCTTCCCCATATTTACCAATCATCCTTTCGTATCCTTCAGTTCTATTTCCAATTCTCACATTGAAATCGCCCATTAGACCTATCCTATCCTTGCTGTTGACCCTGACTGACTACGATGTCACTCAATGCTTCATAAAACTTAACAATTTCATCCTCATCTGCACCCTCACATGGTGAATACACTGAGACAATTCTAGTCCTAATTCCTCCGACTGCCAAATCTACCCACAATATTCGCTCGTTTACGTGCCTAACAGAAACTATGTTGTATGCAATAGTATTCCTGATGAACAGCCCTACCCCAGACTCTGCCCTTCCCTTTTTAACACCCATCAAGTACACTTTATGATATCCTAGCTCTTCCTCGTTATCTCCCCTTACCCAAATTTCACTTACTCCTAGCACATCCAGATGCATCCTCTTTGCTGACTCAGCCAGTTATACTTTCTTCCGTTAGCCCCATTAATATTGATACCTCCCCATCGGATTCCATTTCATTCGCCAAGTTGTTTCCAAGGAGTCCCTCGCCTGTCAAATGGCAGCGGGACGTTACTCCCATAGGTCCGAGGCTTGCTTAAAATGTTCTGAGCTAGGTAAATTCATGAAGCTACCCTACTTACACATAAACAAGAACCTCATTTATCTGGATTAAGCAGGACCGGAACTGATTTGGATTATCAAAAATCCTGAAAAACTAAAAAAACAAATACAGTACATAACTTGTATAGCAAAACCTTTTTCATTTATACAAAAAAATATAAGTACACTTTTCTTGCATTTACGACTCTGTTTTATGCACTAAAATAATGTGAGTTTTTTCTGTTTTACATTTGTATAGCGTTTGCACGCTGCACGATCACCAAGATGTTTTACTAACATCAGTTCTGCCGGTGTGGTTTCAGTCTGGGATTCTAAATAGGCCATCAGTTTGTCCAGTTGGATTATTGCCTCTCCATGGTCCTTCTTTCTTCTGATGGAGCGCCGGTTTCTTTTTCGAATTCACTATCACTCTCGTCATTACCTGCCGAGGAACAAGAGGCAATAATTTCTTCATCTGTCATTATTCCGTAGCCTGAATTACAGTCAGTTTTCAACCAGTCATTTACGTCGTTCTCATCTATGTCCGAGCATCCAGGAGTGCGTGCAAATGTGAAAGAACTCGGAAGAGTCCACAACTTCACAAACCTCGGTGGTAGATGTACAGATAGAAGGCCATAGATGTTTCCAAGACTTCTTAATTGTCGTTTCACTAACTTGATCCCATGCAGATGAGATCATATAAATAATCTTTCATATTTATTGATTTCAATACCAAAATTACACCATATTCCCCCTCTTCAATCAGTTTGCTGAGCAGCTGCCTCCTGAATAACCGCTTGATGTTTTCAATACACCCTGGTCCATTGGTTGCAACAGAGATGTTACATTAGGTGGCAGAAATTTCACTTGGATATCACCACTGACCAACTCTTCTACTCCCGGATGTGACGACGCATTGTCAAGGAACAAAATGGCCTTCAGTGGCAAACCTTGTTTCATTAAAAACTTTTTAACATTCGCCACGAAGTTTTCTTGGAACCAGTTTTTGAAAGTTCCACTGTCCATCCATGCATTCTTTTGGGATGTGTAAGAAACTGGCAAGGCACATCGTTTCACATTTTTGAAGAGCACAGGGATTTTTTTATCTCCCTATTAAAAGGAGAGGAAATGTATGTCCTCCAGATGCATTGGCGCATGCCATAATTGTAATGTGATCTTTACTTCTTTTATCTAATTTAGACGCTAGTCTCTTATTTGATAGCATGCGATAAAACAGCCCAGATTCATCGGCGTTATATATTTGAACTGGCTTTATGTTCTCGGAGCAGATAATGTCCTCAAATTCCTTTGTGATACTGTCAGCAGCAACTTCATCCCCTGAAAAACTTTCACCAGTCACTGAAAGCTGGCATATGCTATGACGAGCTTTTCACTTTTACAACCAACTCTGACTAGCTGTGAAGTTAGGATCTCCATTTGCTACCTTGCTGTTCAAACTAGGCACCTTTTTTGTAAAATCTGCTCTAAAATCGGAACACCATGCTCTCTTTTTTTTTACAAAACCACATGAATAATGCATCATCTGGAGATTCATCTTTACCTTTCTTTACTGTGGCACGATTCTTTAAACTATCTTTTGTCATCATTTTAAAGCAGGAGTCTTCAATTTCTTTTCAGGTTTTCTTCCAATCGGACACAGCTGAAGTCCCTATGCCATTGTCTACAGCAATATTTTTCAAAAGTTCTCCTTTGTCCAGCCTGTTTAATGCTTCTAACATTTTATCCATGGAAACAACCACTTTCTTCCGTTATGAAGCCATTTCTCACTCACTCAAACAATACAATACTGCACAGGAAAGTACTGAAACTGTACAACGTGGTGTTAACCTTCAGCTACTGATGTGGTCTCTCACAGGCTATCATTATTGAGCAACGATGTGAAGATAACGTCTGCAGAAGCAGATGAGTGTCATAGACTCCACGTCAGCAGGACAGTCATTAAAAAAGTGATTGAAGAAGTGACTAAACAATGTTTACCGAACAGCATAGCTCTGCGTGCTGAAGCACGCTGGTAGTGCGTTGCATTCAGAAGAGTGTGGGTTCGAATCCCACCTCGACCGTTCTGGGATGCCTAAAAAAAAAATCAGTTTCATGGTCTGTATCACACTTAAACAGATTCACAACTATGTATTCTTTATTTTCCAACTTGTTGATACACTAAATTGCTTAAGACAACTTATTGGTTAAAAGTGGTACATGTTTCGTATATTATCAACATCTTCAGTCACATAAGAATGTTTTAAGGACACTCCCTCTAAAGCATTGGTACTTTGTCAATATATGAATGTTTTATCTAAACAGTGTTATTTTAAGGACACTTCCTCTAAAGTATTGATACTTTCATCTAAACTCTTCGCCTGTAAACCTTCTTGTACCTAAAACCCAGATGTTTAACTACTTTCCTATGGGAAGATTTTATCCCACTGAAAATTTGTCTGTTTTCAAGAGAACGAAGCAATTTCAAAAGGTAGGATGTTCTTTATACGGTAATATGCGTAAATATGCTGACGAATTGCATCTTGCTGAAAAGACTCTAATTCTGTTACCAATTTAGGCTTATTCCTCTTCTTCCCTGGAGTTTCAAGTTTGGACGGCCCCGCTATCTGTTCCTTGGCAAAGTACTTCTCCTTCCCTATGCCTATAACTGTGCTCCTGTTAATCTTGGTCATATCAGCTGTTCTCTGAAGAACTGTTTCGCAACAGGCAAGAGAGGCGCGCCGTTATCTTTCTCCTTCTCGAAATACTCCCTAACACTCCAAACAATTTCCCGGGCCTGGCTCCTTAGGGGAGTACCGCGTCCTTGGGAGCTTCATCCTTAAGACGTAGGTGTTGACATGACAGAATATCACACACGGGCCTAAAATTATCCTACTACAGTAAAACCTTGTTAATTCAAAGTCGTTGGGACTAAAAAATCGGACTTCTAATTACGTGATTTCGAATTAACCGTCAATTCGCAATTCAGAAGTACCAACCCTTGCCGCGTTACAAAATGTTCTGAGGCCCGTTACTGCATGCATTTAACCTTGATTCACAGTTTATACCTTTCAAATGCCATGAAAAAAGAACTATTTCCAAAATGTATCCAAGAAGGTGCATTTACAGTATTCAAATAATGCACTCGGATATCTCACTGGTAAACATAACCTCACGCAACGAAAGAAAGAAAAAAAGCACGATTCAAAGACGAGGAGAAATCTATGCTCGCTCCCATGTGCAAGTGCTTTATTAATTGGATTACTATACTGTATGCATTTTAGATGCCTTGTATTTACACAGAAAGTACCCAATGCCCTTAAAATCGAACTTTCCTATGACTCTATCCTTGTACGATTTCCCGCCATGGCATTTCTCTCGTACATCAGAAATGTAAACACTTGCCGCGTCACAAAGTATTCTAAGACCCATTAATACATGCAATCGCCTCGTAAACCTTTCAAATGCCATGGAAAAAACTATTTCCAAAATGTATCCAACGAGGTGCATTTACAATGTTTAAATAATGCACTTGGATAGATCACTGACAAACATAACCTCACGCAACGAAAGAAAAAAAAATCGCACAATTCACAGACAAGGATAAATTATGCCGGTTCCCCTGTGCAAATGCTTTATTTTTTTGGATTTCTTTACTGTTTGCATTTTTATTATAGATGCTTTGTACTGGCATGGAAAGTGCCCGACGCTCATAAAACATTGTGGCTTATCGAAGTTTTGTATGACGGGGGGATGAAGTATCTCGCTTCCATGTGCACTGCAACGCACTACTATGACCCCCATCCCTCACACTGTACGATTTCCCGGCTGGCAATTTCTCCTTTTGGGCTCGCATTAAAATAAAGCAATGCAGTTCACCGGCAATGTCAATATTGTTCGGTGCCTATGAATTTATTATATTTGCCATGCTTTTTGGTCATCTGTCGGCATCGCCAGTGTTCGCGGATTCTGTTTTCCCGCACACTGCATGTTGCGTGATATTACGGCGTTCCTTAAAAGGTTGAACACAAAAGAGTTCCGATTTCATTCAACTTAGCAATCATGAAGCGCACTGTAGACCCACCGAAGTGAGTGTAAGTGCGGAAAGCTAACCTTCCATGTTCCGGAACGCCCGTTCTATTATGACGCGGAGCGGATAAATTTCGAGTTGAAATTACTCTAACATACTATTGTTTTAAAATGTAAAGGCAGTTTCGAATTAAAAGTCTGAATTTCGGTAATGGGGCCGACATTGTACTTCGAATTACAAATTATCCGTATTTTGAATTAAACAATTAAAATAACATGCAAAACTGTATCTCATGTTTCCGGGAACGAGAGATTCTTCGAATTAGGCGGGATTTTGAATTATCGAGGTTCTACTGTATATAACTACCGAACAAAATATTAAACTAAGGTATTATATTAACTAGATTACTATTGTACCTTGTTACCACATATGAGGCAGATGCACCTATGCCTGACCCTGTACCTATAGATGACAGCCTAACTTAAAATAGTAAAATATGTGAATATCTCTACTCATACTTAATTTCTTTTTGCATCAGTTTGTAGTTTAACCTGTTTAAGTGCCGAGTTATCAGTTGACTGTTTGGTACCTCAGTACTGAGTTTTTTCATTTGTATGAAAAAAATTGTAGAAACTGCAATTTTTAACTTATCAGTGGGGTGATTAGCTTAAAATGTTTATAAATGTTGGTTCTTTATAAATCTAAATGCAAATGGAAAATCCTACACTTATGTTCAATATTATTTAAAGAGAAAACAAAATTACATGTGCCCACATGTACATCATCTTTATAAAAGTAAAGAGCCCAAAATAAAATTACTTCCTAAAATCTGTAGGCAACTAATACATGTAACTCCTTACAAGTAAATAAGTTGATATTTTAAAATACTTTCTAAACTTGGAATGTGGTGAGAGCTCAATGTTTTCCGCCAGTTGTTTGTGATACTAATTTGTTTCATCATCAAACAGTTGCACCAACTCCACTGGCAGAATAGTTTAAAAAAATCAATGATCTTGCGGTTGTCCTCCAACACTACTTGGCTCCCAGAGTTTGTCAGAGTTACTTGAAAGTCTGGTGGAGAAAAGTCATTCGTCCACCATGAAAATAGTGATGAAATAGCTTTTGAACTCACCATGTTTTTCTTCCTTCGTTTAGAGAGAGGCTCTGTTTCTTTCTCACTTACAATATTTTCAGCTCTCTTTGTATCATCTCACTTTACTTAACAATTCATTAAAATATTCAAAAACCACTTAACAATTCATTAAAATCATCATCTTTAACATCACTTTCCACTGTGGTTAATAACTGAAAGAGTCTTTGATCCGAAATAACATCACTGCGAGAGCAACTAGCTTGTTGTTCCGCCATGCTTCTTTATATCATAGATGAGGGGAGTCAGGTGCCTTGGGGTCTGCCTGAGACTTGTTCTCGTACAAAACCGTCGCTTCGGTGACATAAAACGTATACGGATATCAATCCTTAAAAAAAAAATTAAAATCATATCATAGATGAGCTCCACACGCGTCTTTAAAAAGCTCTGCAAGTTACTTCCCGAAGCTATACGCTGTGATCAATTAGTTCTACATAATGCCCACCACATGGCGGTTAAATGTCCCTCTTTGAAAGAAAAAAAAAATGAGTTGGCAGTAATTAAAGTTATGATCTAGATCTGCAAGTCCTTTGTATAGAGGGGAGCATCAACAAACAAACTTTGAAGAGAACATTAGCATTTTTCATAAGGAAGTTAGCACAAGTAAATAAGGTATTTATTATATTTTGTTTATTGGGTTCTGAAAGTTCAATGTTTGATAGTATGTTCAATGAATGTGTATGAATTCTATATGGTAGCTGAAGTGAAAATTATAAATTTTCACATAAATTATGAAGGGTCAGCCATTGGTATGCCATAGTGGGGCCTTATACCTACAGCTGACACATTAGTGTGAAAAAATGATTTTGGTATGTTTCAAATTAGAAACATTCAGTTTATACTAGTTAGATAGTGGATACAGTGGCCATGATCGTTAAGACATCAAGTCTATATGGTCTGACACCGTGGTTAACCAGTTCAAGTCCCGTTGGTCGAAAAAAATTTCACTATCAGAATGTTGGCGGCAGGGTAAGAGAGGTGGTAGTAAACAATTTGTAATCACCAGATTGCGTGCCAAACGCCTGGATTAAATTCTAAACGTCTCCGCAGTGCTCATATGGATTCAGCGCATATGATACTGTTGATGATGATGATGATTCATTTGTCGGATGGGGACGTGAAGCCTTGAACAGACCCCTTGGTGCTATTCAATAGGAGTAGGCTATGTGCTGGCACCGGATTCCACCTTCTGCCTCCCTACTATCGTGTATCACGTCATTCATTTTATCTCAATAAATTCTCCGATGAGGCTGACCTAGCCGGAGTTTCTTCTATTCTAGGAACTGTTAATTTCATTACCACAACTATTAATATACGTGCTCCAGGAATGTCTCTGGATCAAACCCCTCTGTTTGTATGGTCTGTAGCTATTACAGCTCTACTCCTTCTCCCTCTCTTCCTGTACCAGATGAAGCTATTACTATACTACTCACTGATCTAAACTTAAATCATTCATTCTTTGATCCCGCTGTCAAGAAGATTCATCTATCTTCATACCCAACTTCACAGAGAAACGGGACAAAGGGTGGATATACATACATACTAGTTAGATATAATATTTCTCTATATGCATTTCAGTGGGCTTGGCAAACTGATATGTAATAGCAACTTCTGGCTCAGTGAGGAAAGCAATGGGAAACTACCTCACACATTTCCCTAGTATGCCTCTTCAGTGATGCCTAGGCCAATTATGACAGCTGATGGTGGAGCTGTTGAGGATCCAACCAGCCTTCGGGCTGATGACTAAACATACATGTGATTCTCCAATAAGGGAACATGAAACTGACCCCATGTGTAGTGTAGGCAACTGATATAAACCATAATCCAAAGCTAATACACTGCGTGCATATTTTTAAAATGTAGTCACTCCTATCTTTCAGGTGGTGATATAAAATGGACCCTCAACAAAGTAAATATCCAAAACACCTACAGTCATCTGTGGCTGCTGCATTCAATGAGGTGAAACGAGGAGTGCCAGTAAATACGGCAGCTTCAAAATAAGGGGTAGAAAAAAAGGCTAAGGGGAAATACCCTGCTTATAATGACACGATATCTGTAATATTTAGGCTGTAAATCATAAACAATTATCTGATAAAAGGGTCATTTATTTTGTTATATCATACAATATAATCTGCGTCAGCCGTAGATGCAAAAAGTGTCAGCCTTAGGAGAATGAGGAAAAATAAGGTGTCAGCTACAAGTACGAAAATACATGTTTTAAAAATTAACTTTAAGTGATAATTATTGGCTACACATTTTCTTTCAATGCATCTTGTTGGGCACAAAGAGATTTATCTGATGGTACACAGAGATAATGTGTGACATGCTTAGAAAAATTTTTCCCTGGATTATGTAAAAAATATTATTAAAGTGTCAGCTACTAGTGCATCTACCTTAACATGCTATACTATTAAAAAATACTAAAGAATAAATTCATAAACTCTACACTACAAAATATAAATCCACAAAAAACCTAGCACAGATACCACAAGAAGAACTGAGCACAATACAACACACAACTGATAGCACGTGGTTACAGTAAACAACAGATCGACAACATTGGTAACCGGAACTGGAGTCTAACGCGCTCTATTGGAGCGGTCGGCTGCCTATGATGGGTTGTTTATTAATTCACTTACCCTCCGCCAAAAAGCAGCGCTCAAATATCAAGTCAAAACTCATAAGAACTTATGGACTGCTCCACTAAGGTCGGGGCACAGCACTTCTAAAATACGTCTCCTTTTTTCTTTATCTAAAGAATCTTTCATTTCACCACCATCAAATCATGCTTTTATCAACTTTTACTTCATTTAAAGACAGTATCATCTTACCCGTTTTATTGCTGCTTTAGGGAAGGCAGATCTGCGATACATTTCATATCTGTCGAGTTGTTCTTCAGTAAAATTGGACACTAATACCCTGTAAAGAGAATAAAATAATCAAATAATGACCAGCACAAACAATGAGCGAAACTATCTTCCCCCTTAATTTTTATGAAATATGAGGGAGAAGTACAGGATAATGGCAATTCAAGAGGGTAGTTGAAATACCACTTTAAAACTAGGCCTAACATTGAGCAAGTTAAGTGTTGAATGTTTGAGGCAATAAAAAATAACAGGGGATATTAAATTTTAATTTCCACTAGTCTATATTCACTTTAAGCTGATTAGTTTCTGATATCACCAACCATATTCTCCTTATATGCGTACTCTTAAAACACTATATTTGTTCCCACTTCATTACATATACTGCCATGTTACTAAGTAAAATTTATGCAGGAAAAAGAACAATAATCTACATAAAACTAAAACTGAAATAGCTGCAGATTTAGGAAATACCTGTAACACACATTCACAGTCCATAGAAAAAGAAACACTATTTTACAGTACATGAATTTTTAAAATTGGGTGCAAAATCAACAAAATATTACCATCAATAACAGGGGAGATAGGGGCCTACTCCGCAAATTTGGAAAATGCTCTCCTAACATGGTTGTGGCAAAAATGTTGCATCTCTCCCAGTCAGAAGCAACATGTTGAAAACTTTAGCTAAAATGATTATCATCACTGAAGATTTTAAGGCCTTGTCAACATGACTGCAAGGATTTAAAGATAGTCACAGAATCTCCAGAAGAACAGTTGCGGCAAGTCCAAGTCTGTGGACGAAGTCACGGTGAAGCACTGGAAAGAGATTTTAACAGAAATCACAAGAGAATATCAACCTCAAAACATTTAAAACTGTGATGAGATCAGTCTTTTTCTACAATCTCCTTCCAAGTAAAACATTAGCTAAGAAATGTGACCGTGCCCTGATGGAGGGTATAAAAGCAAGAATCGTGTTACTGTTCTTCCCACCTCAAATGCGGGTAGCTGTAACAAACTACCTCCACTTATGATAGGAAAAATCTCAAAATCCGAGGTGCTTCAGGACTGTCAAAACAAAAACTTACTGATTATGAGTCCAATAGAAATTTGTGAATGACCACGGTTGTTATGGAACAATGGATAAAGAAATTGGATCTTAAAATGAAAATGGAAAAGAAGAAGATACTGCTTCTAATGGATTGGTGTGCAGCTCACCCACCCAAAATAGCCTTGGAAAATGTTTGAGCAGAATTCTTCCCCTCATACTGCACCAGCACTCTGCAGCTGCAGCAGCTTGAACTGGGTATCATTGCCAACTTCAAAGTGCACTACAGGAAAATGTTTGTACAACATTTACTAACATTTCCAGTTGTCACAATTGAATTTTTTTCCCATGAATCTACTCCAGGCCATGGAGTTCATTTTGGCTACCTGGGAGCATGTCTCATCCTCCACAATCAACAACTGTTTCTGTAAAGCTAGTCTTTTACAAGAAGAGGCCTCCTTTTGTAAAGATATTGAAGATGCATCTCACAGTGAGCAGCTATATTTACCAGACAGGGGTTAACGTACAAATGTACACTTTGATGATGATTTCACTGTATGTGGAGACTTAAAGAGGACGAGGAGATCATTGCTGTTGTTTGTCAACATGGTGCTGGTTCTAGTGATGGAGAAGGTGACTTCCGGAGATCTCCTTTTTTATGTACAGGCATTGTTTGTAGCTTGTTGTGCTATCTGTTGGCTATAATTTTACCTACTTTCAATTATGTCATGGAGTAGAGGGATCACATAGATTTTAGTGCCAAAGTGTATTTTTAATTGTACCGTCTTTGTAGCCATTGAAACTTTGTATATACATGAGTGTTCTTACGCGCCGAGAATCAATGTACAAGATGGCGCACCCATGGCAACGTGCCCTATGTGACAACAAAGTATTTCAACATTTATATGCAGATTCATTATCTGGTGTGCCATATGAGTGATGAGCCCTGAGAATTCTCGTAGTTTTTCAGCTGACAGTAGGTGACAGCCGACAGTAGGGGACGGGCTGCGAGAATTCTCACTTTTATGCACCTTGTATTTCTTTGATTACTGATGAAATTGAGGGCGAGATTATGAGTTTCAAACGGTGTAGTCATGGAATATAAATTGTCGCTGCATCTTTCCTTCTTTAAATCTTCGTGTATTTAACAAAATAATGTTGGATATGTAGAGCTATTCCCTGGAGCTCCAGTGCAGATATCAACATGACACGGCATATTCAGTTGCCGACAGCTACCGGTAATTGTGATTATGTACAGACCGGTTATAATAGGTACCGAGTGACAGTAAATTAGATATTTCTAATGATTAACGACTAACACTAAACAGGGAATAGCCGTAAAGAGAAATCCTTGCATGTTTGAAAACAATGAGTATACAAATGGCACAAATACAGCATTCATACTACACTGTGCTTAGAAAGACTATCAAATGGAGCCACAAACGGTACTGCTTTGAAAAATATCACAACGTACAGACTATGAAGCAACATAGTGAGTACAAGTTCCAAGTTTTAGGTCGATATCTTGAATACATTTCGAATTACAGTAGTTTGAGTGCAGCAGTATAATTTTTTCATGGAGTCTTGGAACTATCCGGTCTACATGGGGTAGCAGCCTCTCGTCAATGTGTTAATATTCCTATTGTTTTTCTAAGTCTCTGCATATGTTGGCATTGTGTACAATACTCTAGTGTAATATTTCTAACAAATTTGGGCACTAAATAAGGTAATGCCCCTATGTCTGACAGCTGAACTTAAGACATAAAATAATGAGAATACAGTAAAACCTCGTTAATTCGAAGTTGTTGGGACTCAAAAATCGGACTTCGAATTATGTGATTTCGAATTAACCGTCAATTCGCAATTCAGAAGTACCAACCCTTGCCGCGTTACAAAATTTTCTGAGGCCCGTTACTGCATGCATTTAACCTTGATTCACAGTTTATACCTTTCAAAAGCCATGAAAAAAGAACTATTTCCAAAATGTATCCAAGAAGGTGCATTTACAGTATTCAAATAATGCACTCGGATATCTCACTGGTAAACATAACCTCACGCAATGAAAGAAAGAAAAAAAGCACGATTCAAAGACGAGGAGAAATCTATGCTCGCTCCCATGTGCAAGTGCTTTATTAATTGGATTACTATACTGTATGCATTTTAGATGCCTTGTATTTACACAGAAAGTACCCGATGCCCTTAAAATCGAACTTTCCTATGACTCTATCCTTGTACGATTTCCCGCCATGGCACTTCTCTCGTACTTCAGAAATGTAAACACTTGCTGCGTCACAAAGTATTCTAAGACCCATTAATACATGCAATCGCCTCGTAAACCTTTCAAATGCCATGGAAAAAACTATTTCCAAAATGTATCCAACGAGGTGCATTTACAATGTTCAAATAATGCACTTGGATAGATCACTGACAAACATAACCTCACGCAACGAAAGAAAAAAAAATCGCACAATTCACAGACAAGGATAAATTATGCCGGTTCCCCTGTGCAAATGCTTTATTTTTTTGGATTTCTTTACTGTTTGCATTTTTATTAAAGATGCTTTGTACTGGCATGGAAAGTGCCCGACGCTCATAAAACATTGTGGCTTATCGAAGTTTTGTATGACGGGGGGATGAAGTATCTCGCTTCCATGTGCACTGCAACGCACTACTATGACCCCCATCCCTCACACTGTACGATTTCCCGGCTGGCAATTTCTCCTTTTGGGCTCGCATTAAAATAAAGCAATGCAGTTCACCGGCAATGTCAATATTGTTCGGTGCCTATGAATTGATTATATTTGCCATGCTTTTTGGTCAACTGTCGGCATCGCCAGTGTTCGCGGATTCTGTTTTCCCGCACACTGCATGTTGCGTGATATTACGGCGTTCCTTAAGAGGTTGAACACAAAAGAGTTCCGATTTCATTCAACTTAGCAATCATGAAGCGCACTGTAGACCCACCGAAGTGAGTGTAAGTGCGGAAAGCTAACCTTCCACGTTCCGGAACGCCCGTTCTATTATGATGCGGAGCGGATAAATTTCGAGTTGAAATTACTCTAACATACTATTGTTTTAACATGTAAAGGTAGTTTCGAATTAAAAGTCTGAATTTCGGTAATGGGGCCGACATTGTACTTCGAATTACAAATTATCCGTGTTTTGAATTAAACAATTAAAATAACATGCAAAACTGTATCTCACATTTCCAGGAACGAGAGACTCTTCGAATTAGGCGGGATTTTGAATTAACCGATTTCGAATTATCAAGGTTCTACTGTATCTCCATTCATACTTAATTTCCTTTTGCATCCGTTTCTAAATGTTTCTCTTTGAAAAAAAAAAAAAAAGTTGGCAGTAGCGAAAGTTATGATCCAGATCTACAACTCCTTTGTGTGAAAGGGAGCATCAGCAAACAAAGTTTGGAGGAAACCTTAGCATTTTTTCATAAGAAGGTTAATGCAAGTGAATACAGTATTATACCGTATTAGCTTGCATATAACTCACCACTGCGTATATCTCACACCCCATTTTTAACATTTGAAATTATTGAGGAAAAAATCCCCACACACAACTTGCATCAATTTCTGACATCATAAAGACATATGGTACATACACAAAATAAAGTTTGGGTATTCCGTTGAAGTGCCTACATTACATATTGGGACTGTACCAATTGCTGTTACAGTACTTTGTACATAACAGTACAAGAAGCTGCATCTCTTTCTACCAGCAAAATGGTTGAGGCTAGCTGTTGTAACAAAAATACCTAACTCGCAAACCCCCTCCCCAAGGCCACATTCCTAGCCAGTCAGTCACACCATAGCCCGCTGCTCACACTCAACCATCCCCTTCACTCTTCAATCTTTGTCAATATTCTAATCGCTACCCGTCCGGCAGATCTGATCACGTGAACTGGGAGTGTTTCCTTGTTGAGGCAGTCACATGATCATGGTATTAGGTATCGTTCATCTGTTGTACTGTCGATAAGTACCAGTATTCTGTCTTCACGTTTCACTCTTGTTTCTCAGTTAAGTTTTCTTGTGTAGGTAAATCTTTAAGTTGTGGAGAAACGTTGGAGTTATACAGCCGAGTTTAAACTCAGTGAAAATATATGCTGAAGAACATGGTAACAGAGCTGCCAGTCGAGAATTCAGTGCGACCGAGTTTAATGTTCGCTACTGGCTGCGCTACAAACCACCAATCGAACATGTAAGGCATTCAGAGGGCCGAAAACTGGAAAGTTTCCTGAGCTGGAAGACTAGTTGCTTCATTACGTTACTGAGTTGCAAAATGATGGCTTTTTTTTTTTTGCTAGGGGCTTTACGTCGCACCGACACAGATAGGTCTTATGGCGACGATGGGATGGGAAAGGCCTAGGAGTTGGAAGGAAGCGGCCGTGGCCTTAATTAAGGTACAGCCCCAGCATTTGCCTGGTGTGAAAATGGGAAACCACGGAAAACCATCTTCAGGGCTGCCGATAGTGGGATTCGAACCTACTATCTCCCGGATGCAAGCTCACAGCCGCGCGCCTCTACGCGCACGGCTAACTCGCCCGGTAAATGATGGCTTTAGCATTTCGCACAAGATGCTACATTTCCAAGCGCGCGAACTAGCGATTAAAGGAAGAATCAGCTGTTCAGATCTGAAACTGAGCCGGGGTTGGATCCGTAGATTCATAACATGAAAGGGATTGTGTCTGCGAAAGCGATTTCAGCGACAAAATCATCGATTTTCATCGCCATGTGATAGCAATATGGAAGAAAAACAATTGACCCTTATTTCAAATTGGCAACACTGATAAACTTCAACGTGCCCTGCAACACCACTATCAACAAAAAGGGAGAAACTAGCGTGCTTGTACGTACAACTGGGTGTGAAAAACAGCGTTACACTGTCATGCTACCAATAACCGCAGATGGAAGAAGATTGCCACCGTATATTATTTTCAAAAGGAAAGCAGTGCCTAAAGCGAAGTTTCCCAAAGGTATTGATGTACAGGTTCAAGAAAAAGGAGGGGCTGATGACCTAGATGTTAAGCCCCTTAAAACAACAAGCGTCGTCAAGAAAAAGGATGGATGGATACAGCTCTTGTCCAAGACTGGGTCCATACGGTGTGGGGAGCACAGCCGGCGGCATTGCCTTGACGCCCAGCAATGGGACAGTTTCCACGGACACTTGGTGGAAAACATGAAGAAACGTCTTCAGGAAATGAAAATTGATCTCGTTGTAATTCCTGGTGGACTCACACATTGTCTACAGCCCTTAGATGTTTCCGTCAACAAGCCCTTCCAGAACAACATACGTAAATTGTACGCCAAATCGATGACAGGAGGGTAGCATGAGCTGACGCCAGCAGGCAAAATAAGAAGGCAGTCAGTTGAACCCGCGTGAGATTAGGTTGTGCGGGCATGGGTTATGGTGTCGACAGACATTATTGAGAAGAGTTTTTTGAAGATGGGCACCGCAAATGTGTTGGACGGAAGTCAGAATGATATAGTATGGGATGGTGACCAGACTGATGCACATGAGAAAAGCTTGGAGATTGAAGGCAGTGACAATGAATAGGGTACACATACCAGTGGTCTTGTTTCAATAGCCTAATGCAAATGTTATGCTTTTTCGGGAATATGATCTTTCGCACACAAATCCCTGCATATAGGCCTATCACACACCAAAAATGTGCACACTTATTTCTGGTCAAAAAGGTGCGAGTTATATGCAAGCAAATACGGTATTTTGTTTATTGGGTTCAGAAAGTCAAATCTATGTTTGATAGTATGTTTAATGAATGTGTATATATTCTGTATGGTGGCTCAAGTGAAAGTTATAAATTAGGCTATCACAAATTATGGAGGGTCAGCCATTAGTACACCATAGTGGGCCAGCTTAGGGTGAAAAATTACTTTGGTCTGTTTCGGATTAGAAACACTCAGTTTATACTAGCCAGATATAGATACGGTGGTCATGTTTGTTAGGCCATCAAGTTTATATGGTCTGATACCATGGTTAGCCGGTTCAAGTCCTGTTGTTCGAAAACATTTTCACCATCAAAACGTTGGTGGCAGGGTAGAAGAGGTGGTGGTATACAATTTCTAAGAACCAGATTGCGTGCCAAATGCCTGGATTAAATTCAAAACCTCTCCACAGCACTCGTATGGAGAAAAAGCATACGACGCCGTTGATGGAGATTCGTCCGTCGGATGGCGACGTGAAGCACTGAGCAGACCCGTTGGTGCTATTTGACAGACTATGTGCTGACACCGGGTCTCACCCTCTCCATTCCTACTATCATATATCACATCATTCATTTCATCTCATTAACTCCTCTGATGAGACATGATATAGGCTTTTTGGGCTTATGCCGTGTCAAGAAAATAAGATGAAATTCTTTACATTTCGCAGAGAACTTCGCACTCCGTCTTCAGAAGAAAATCTCGACTGTTCACAAGGAAGACTTCTCCAAGAATGAAAGTTTGAATTTAGACGTTAGTAATAGAAGTGTAAGTGGTACGTTCATTCATCACCAGATGGCTCACCATACGCGGCACAGCGCTAGCATTTGAAGCGGAAGCTGACGGCACCATCAGAAACATTCTAAGAGGGGGTCACATAACACGTGTACACACATTATGAAAGTATGACACTGGTAAAAGCCTGGAATGAAACATCTGGTGATGAAGAACGTACAAATTTGGAAATAACCGAAACAAAATAATAGTGAAGAGAGAGGGAAGAGAACTACCTACAGAAATCCTTAATGGCTGGCAACCATGTATTACTTAATTGATAGCCAGCGTCCCTGTTGAAATTGTTAGGATTTCTATGTATTTCCACAGCTTCTCGTGTAATCCTGGACCTGTAGTGTCTAGTGTGGGTATGAGCTTGAGCATCTTGGAACATATCATGACCTGACGATAGGGTGTGCTCAGCTATTACTGATTTGTCTGGCTAGTTGAGACGAATATTTTATTTGTGTTCCTTGATACGCCAATAGACCGGCATGTTTGGCTAATGTATACCTTGCCGCAAGTGTAGGTAATTTTGCATACCCCAGGATGTAAAAGTGGGGAAAATTTGTCCTCAGTCTTACTTAGACTGTGAGCAATTTTAGTGACTGTGCCAAACACAGTCTTTATATTATTTTTGCGAAGGACCTTGGGAATTCGATCTGTCCCCAGGGAACGCAGTGCCACCTAGATTATATGGACTTCCAAAGATCCATAAAGAAGATATTCCCCTCAGAGAGCTCTGAAGGAACTTAAAGATGATTCTGAATTGACCATTCTCTCAGCTGATGTGATAGTGGTTATGGACACTGGAGAGTATAAGAATAAGATCTCGGCTATAGTCAAAGCCTGTTTACAGACTGAGCTCACATGACCCTGCAACTTGTGTGACCAACACCACTGTGAAGCTCTTAAGGCAATCCTCAATTCCAAAAGAGGAGGCTAAACATCTGTCCCCAGCGGACGCAGTGCCATCTAGATTATATGGACTTCCAAAGATCCATAAAGAAGCCTTTCCCCTCAGACCTACTGTTAATGCAATAGGTTCTCCTATGTATGACCTGGCTAACTACCTAAGCAAATGACTTCAGCCACACATAGGACGTACTGAATTATATGTTAGGGACTCTCTGTATGTTGTCAACAAGTTGTCTACCATAACCCTTCAACCTAATGCACTTCTGGTGAGTTCTGATGTGGATTCCTTGATTACTAAAGTGCCGTCTCTTGTTGAACATCTGTTCCCTGAGGATATTACTAAGCTATTTTACCACTGCATGACTTCCAGCTGTTTCTTGTGGGATGGGAAATTTTATGAATAGACGGACGAGGTGGCTATGGAAAGTCCACTTTCGCCAGTAGTGGCTAATTTCTTTATGGAGCATGTTGAAGAGGAGGCTACTGCTTCAGCGCTCGTCAAACCTATGATTTGGTGGAAGTGTGTTGATGATACTTTTGTGGTCTGGACAGAAGGTCCTGAAAAATTTCATCCATTTCTAAACCACCTAAATCAGCAACATCCTTCAATTAAATTTACTATGGAGATGTAGTCTGACGGATGCCTTCCTTTCTTGGATGTTCTAGTAAGAAAGAATCCGGATGGCTCCTTAGGACATAAATACAAAGTATGTTACAAGTGTTTATTTATATATCCACCTATTCAATACAAAGAGATCTTTTTAGAAATTAAATATTATTATAAAATGTTAAGGGACATGTTTCGCCCATACCGACAAATCACTACCTTCATGCAGATTCTCGTCACCATCCAGCACAAAAACAAGGCATTCTCATGCCACTCACCAAGAGGGCGATACGAATTTGTGAGCCATCAAATATCCAGGGGGAGATGGACACACTCAAAATCACGTTCAAGGGTAATGGTTACAGCAATGTGCAGATTCATAGAACCCTGTATCCCAGAGGAATGACCAAGCAAAGCTCACACAAAGAAGAAGTGAAGGGAACTGCCTACCTGCCTTACATTCACAACACCGCAGATCGAATTGCCAAGGTCCTCCACAAACATAATATAAAAACCGTGTTTGGCACCGTCACTAAAATTGCTCACAGTCTAGGTAAAACCAAGAACAAATTATCCCCACTTTTACATCCCACAAAAAACCAAACTGGACAAGTTGAGGAATGATGTGGTTAGGAAGGAAGCTGGGATTTTTACATCATTGTTAGATCGGATTAGCATGTCCAGACTGAGGTGGTTTGGGCATTTAATGAGGTTGGAGCCAACAAGGACAGCATATTTTAACTTGGAGCGACATGTAGCAGGGAAACGGATGGTGGGAAGACCAAGAACCCACTGGAGGATGGACATCGTAAAGATGGACATTGCAGATCAGAGAAGGACACTAAAGGACGTCATTAACAATAGAACGTATCTCAATAAGACAGAATGGAAGAGGCTCGCCAACAGTACCCGGGAAATTGAAACTGTTAAATGATGATGATGATATTTTATGTCCTGGGGTACATATACAAAATTCCCTGTACTTGCGGCAAGGTATACATTGGCCAAACATGCCGGTCCATTAGTACTTATATCAAGGAAAACAAACAAACTATTTATCTCAACCAGCCAGAAAAAATCAGCAAAAAATCGGCCTAACTTCGGGTCATGATATCGTGTTCCAAGATGCTCGAGCACTTACCCACACTAGACACTACAGGTCCAGGATTATACGTGAAGCTGTGAAAATACATAGAAATCCTAACAATTTCATCAGGGACACTGGCTATCAATTAAGCAATACGTGGTTGCCAGCCATTAAGGATTTACGTAGGTAGTTCCCTTCCCTGTCTCTCCACTATTATTTCGTTTCGGTGTTTTCCAAATTCATACGTTCCTCTTCACCAGGCTTGTGTCAGTGATATATTTTCATAATGTGTGTACACCTGTTATGTGACCCGCTCTCAAACTAATTTTGGTAGTGCTATCAGCTTCCACTTCGAATGCTAGCGCTGTACTGCATATGGTGTGCCAAGCTCAATCTGATGGTACATACAGATAATGTGCAACTGTTTAGCAATTTTTTCCCCTTGAATTATTGAAAAAATTAAACTGTCAGCTAGTAGTGCATCTACCTTAATTTGCAACATTTTTTTTTACAGAGACAATGCAAGTTTACTCATTTAAGTGAAAAGAAATTCCTGTTAATATTAAAACTAAAAGTGTTTACCGTCAATCTATTCATTAACAATATTGCAAACCTGGTACATTAAATGAATCAAAGGTACAAACTGACCTACACTGTTAACTTATATCTCTGAAATAACCTGTCTTTAATCTTACTACTAAAAATTATCAAATTTATTTTAATAACTAGCCTATATGACATAATATCTAAACCTGATTTCTATGTAATTATTGGTTACCAGTATGCATTAAATTTACTCATCACCTCTATATATATATATATATGTTTAACTGGGGTTGAACTATTTATCAAGTGCATCGGAAGTTAGATTTCCTTCAGGAGTGTGTATGTGTGTTCATATATAACCAATGAGCCCAAGAGTTACAGGTTATTGGTTTGCTCACAGTATATAAACTTATGCCGGGGGAAACAATAGGCCTATATAAGAATTCTTTCAGATGTTTTTGAAGACTTTCGTGTGGAGCGTGGCATTGTATGGAAGTGAAACATGGACGATAACTGGCTCAGAAAGAAAGAGAATAGAAGCTTTTGAAATGTGGTGTTACAGAAGAATGCTGAAGGTGAGATGGATAGATCGAATCACGAATGAAGAGATACTGAATCGAATTGGTGAGAGGAGATCGATTTGGCTAAATTTGACGAGAAGAAGAGATAGAATGATAGGACACATCTTACGACACCCAGGACTTGTTCAGTTGGTTTTTGAAGGAAGTGTAGGGGGTAAGAACGGTAGGAGTAGACCAAGATATGAATATGACAAGCAGATTAGAGCAGATGTAGGATGCAATAGTTACGTAGAAATGAAAAGGTTAGCACAAGATAGGGTGGCATGGAGAGCTGCATCAAACCAGTCTATGGACTGAAGACTCAAACAACAACATGTGTGTATTTGTATATATACAGTACATTTAAATTTCACCGTTGACTGATCTTTCTTCAAGTGAACAGCAGTGGCACCAACAACTTTTAACTTCTTTCGCCAAATATGAATTAAGTTAGAGGGAGGCATGCTTCAGTCGACCATTCGCACGTTTCGTAAAGATAAAAAGCGTAGAAAAATGACGTGAAATAATATCATAGCATCAAGGGCGCCTATAGGATAATTTGTAGTGGGGGGAGTAGATCTGGGGGAATGTAGTATTTTTAATATTTTGGTAGATGAATGGTGACTTGCATTCTACGGTAGAATACCACCCACGGTATTTCCTACCACTTCTAAGTAATACCGACTTTTAAATCATATTCTTGAAAGAAACACACCTGACTACATAAGATTTTTTCCTTTCCTTTCCCCGGGCATGGACGCCCTTGCATAGCACGATACATTGATCCTTCATGCCTGGCATGGACCCACCAGCCTGCCCCAGAAGTACTTATGTTTATTATTTGTGGTGTCGTCCGAAACGCGACATGTTTAACCTCTAATCTATATTTATGAATGGTCAACGGAAGTTTTACCAAAAACGTACTGCATTTTCTCTCGTTCTTCTTCTTCTAGCTCCTTTCTACTTTTAACTTCTTTCTTCTTGTCTTTCTTTTCATTGGTTGTAGGCTTGGGGAGCATTATATCTTGCTGAAACAAAGGTTTGATCTCTTTAACTAATTCCCCATCTGTTGTCATGGCAGTGCTTGTTTCAAAATTGTCATTATTACTCAGTATATCTTCCAATGCACTGGCTGCTTTATTCAAATTAGGATCGTCAGTCTCATTGCCATCAGAGTCAGACCTATTATAGGAAGCATATTCCGCATCACTTTCCTGTTTCAGAGTCGGTGAACTGTCCTGACCATGTTCAGAATTGTGCAAATTTGCGTAATCATCATTCGCCTCAAAGTTGTCAAAACTGACTTTACTGTTCAAAATGTTGTTGCTTTCACTTGGCAAATCATCCCTTGAAAATATATTTTCCATATTGATATAATTAACTATTTCACGTACATCCAAAAATCACTCATTTCCACCTTCAAAATACAAGAAAACTAAGATGTTATACTCGGAGAGAAATGCATAAAGTTTAACTAAACACTACTCTCAAACACAAGGATATTCATTCTTGAATTTCATTCGTATAACCTGCGTATTACAGAATGGAAATTGTTGTTGTTGTTGTTGTTGGAGAAGTTCTGTTCTGTTCGTGAAGTTGATTTGGGCTCGTTATTTCACCCAGACACAGTTGTTGGAGAAGTTATGGGCTCGAACAAGACCATCTACAATAATATCAGACCTTAATACAAAAACAACATGGCCGACGCATCGGTTCCATGTAAACACGCCTGTGATACACAAATATAACCTTTTGATTATTGTATTGAATTGCTAAGCTGTCAATAATAACGAACAGGAACTCTACTTTGGGTAATAGACCAACACTATCTAGAAATAGCCTCTGTTTAGCTAAGCAATGTGTGGATAATTCAAAATATACGGTACATATTTTCTATGAACTAGTATCGTAAAGGAAATTGGTAATATAGGATTGAATTCTAAAATAACAGTCCTGGGGGAATATTTGATACGTTTCAATTCAGTCAATTAATTAATAATCTCCTATGATCTGAATTTAGGGCTGACAACCAAATGGCAGATTACGTATCAAATGTCTACTTAGAACTTTCTTAAGTGATTTCAAAGAAATTGGAAATTTATCGAATTGGTGTAGATATAGTGGGGAGCACCCTTGGTAAATTATTCCAGACTGTAATTCTTCATCCTATAAATCAATACTTGTTTTAGAAATACATTTAATCGAATGACCTTTCTATTACCATATGTTTTAAGTACTGTAGGCCTATAATAGCCTACCTCGTTCAAGAATTTTTTTAGAAACTTAACCTTGTCGCGAATTTCAATTCTCTCATAACAATGATTCTGATAGGTCCTAATGATCAACCAAACTGCTACATCTGTTCACTTCAGAGAATCTACAGGAGAATGAACTTGAAATTCTCTGGTAGCATATTTATTTTCGTTTAAATCACTTTAACATCCACATCGTTGGTAACGTAAATACATACTGTAAGGGACAGTATATCAATTGATACCTTGTTCTCTAATTTAACAAGGAGAATATAATCTTCATTCACAGATAAATAAATAGCTTTATCACTTTTTATAACCTCAATTTTAAAATCCTCCAAAGGTATAGTAATTGAGAAATGTACTAGGATTGGCACCAACACAGAGTTTTGGTCTTATCCGAAAAAAAAAACAGCTCATCAAGTACACGGAACACATCCTCTCTATTGACAAATTTATCCTCGAATGCACCGTAATAAATTACTTGTAACTACGAAATCATCACGGTGCATTAAGTACACTTGATCCAATACGATCGACACGTCCTAATATATCAAAATAGTTTTAAAACCATATTTCAAAAAAAAAACATGACTACACTAACGTTTCCTAATCAATCCAAACCAACAGAAAGAAATAAACAGATGCTTCGCACATGCTCATGTTTACATTTGAACAAACCGATCGGGTCGCCATTTTAGCTAATATCGATAGCTGCATTAAGGTCTGATATATTGTAGTTGGTCTTGGCTCGAAGCAACTCGAAGTGGAAATTAGAATGATCGATATCGACCACTATCGTCATACATCGACAGTCAGTTGCCTATTATCGATAGACAACGATAGGGTTTTTTCCCTCATTGGCTTATTTTTCGTGCTAACCAGAAAAAGTACAGTTGTTTGAAGTTAACTCGTGTTCGAATTCATAGGTGTGTATTTAAGTATATCTGCGTACCTGCGACTTCAGTGCCGGCAGAAAAGCTATTTAGCATTTTGGAAGGCGGAAGTCTCCATACAACCTGACCTTAGTTGAGATAATGCCAATACGGGACAAACAATGATATTTATATGTTGTCAGAGACTGTATGTAGGCGAGAGAAGATAAAGCACATTTTAGGTCAGTAAGTAGTAAGTAGACAGCTCCCAATTTCAGCACTGCCTTATTTTCTGTTGGTCTCATCCCACAAAAAAGAAGTTCCATTTTTCAATGAGCCATCATCATCATCATCATCATCAGTTTTCCACTCCAGTTGCCCGGGTGTGGTTTACGAGCACTCTCCACTTCTGTCTGTCCATGTACCACTCTTCTCTCAAGACGACATCCCAGCTGATTCCTCTTGTTCCTATGTCCTCTTTCACTTGGTCCAGCCACCTCTTCCTAGGTCTTCCTACCGGTCGTTTTCCGGCCACGACTGTGTGTAGCCATTGTTTAGCTGTCCTTCCATCGTCCATTCGTTTGACATGGCCAAACCATTTCAAACGGGCCCTTGTCACTTTTTCATTCAGGGATGGGTACACACCAGCTTGCTCCCTTATTCTTTCATTCCTTACCCTGTCCCTTTTTGTCATACACTGTGAAATTATAAAGAGAAAGCTTCCTTTTGTAACAAATTTGACAATCACCTGCGAAAGGAATTTGAAGTATCGCCTGAAGATCAAAACTTCCACATACTAATTTTGGGTTATCAACTTCATGTTTCATTTCCCGAACTTCAAGTTTGCGAGTGATGTGGTCTATATAGTCCTGATTTGTTGTAGTGGTTTTAGTGCGTTCTGCTTCAATACACTTAGAGCATTGGTCCTTTTTGGGAATAAAAGTTGCTAACGGTGGTTCAAATTGTTTGAAAATAGATCAAAACACACATTCTGACAGTGACTTAACCCTCACGCAGTCGCTCACTCATTTGAAACGTTAGTAGTCGCGCGGGGTGTTGACAACACCCCATCTATCATTTCCCAGTACAACCTACATAAAGACATGTTTTTTCAAAAATGTATTTTATGATGTGTAATATAGATTTACAAACGAGACTAGCATATGAAAATCATAAAATGCGAAATATTCTCGTACAAAAATCCAAGCATACGAAAATATTGAAATTATTACTCAATTTCCGCATTTCTGTACAAAACAAATTAATAAAAGAATATTTTTGAATTACACTCAATATTTCTGTTATCATATTGCAGTAAAGACATGTAAGGAAACATTTATCATTCAAAGTAATAAACTTCACAAGGTCAGAAACTTAGTCTGTATCACTTTGTGGTTCACCTGAATCTTGGTAAAATTTTCCACACACATTCCTCATACGTTTCAGACACATCACTCAACAACAGGGATCACAGTACGAGTTAGTCTTTACATCTTTGTTTCTAGGGCATACTGTGCGCCGTGACTGTTTCGGAACTCGTTCTCGGACGTTTGTCGCCTTACTTGATGTCCAGAGCGATAAACACCTGCTAGTATCAGAATACCAATCACACCCTTTATTTCGAATTTATCGGTATATTTCGCATCGCGACCTCTCGAAGAACTTCCGTCAATAGTGTCTATGTAAAATTTTGTACAATTAGTAGTAGTTCTGATCATTACATCATCCACGAATAGCGAAAAGCACTCGAGCACTGACTTAACACTTTTAGCACGGACCTAGACACCAGGGAGGTGTAATACTATGTTTTGTTGACGCGTCCTAACGTTCTTTGGAGGGGGATCTTTCTTCCACTTAGTCTGTTTATCTTTAAACAAGTACCGATTTCCTCCTTCATGGTGAACTGAATCATTATCACCGTCCGTCATTATCTTCTTCACTATCAGCCTCTGTATCACTGTCTTGGATAAGTTCCTCATTTGAGTGCACTTGAAGCAGCTTCCCACAAGGTTTCCTACAGTACCAATATGTCAAAATCACAAAAAATTGGACTTGCCACAATTGTGCATTAAGGTATCGTATTACAATATCCGAGAAAATGTCAGGCGATTGCAAAATGAACACTGCAGCTGAACGAGAATTTCTCACTTGTGTCTCGGGCGGTCACTTCATGGGCAAGCGCGTGCAGCCCGAGAATGTCTCGGACGT
Source organism: Anabrus simplex (assembly GCF_040414725.1). Taxonomy (NCBI): domain Eukaryota; kingdom Metazoa; phylum Arthropoda; class Insecta; order Orthoptera; family Tettigoniidae; genus Anabrus; species Anabrus simplex. The sequence goes on from NC_090265.1 coordinate 187,906,970, forward strand.
GCCACTGAAGAAATTTATGAGTGATTCCGGTTTGAATTTCAGAAATTATGTAGCATGAAATAGTCGTGTTTTCTACTGATATTTTGTGGATTGCCTTCAATAATAAATGTTCTATTTTCGGGCATAATGATATAATTCGATTCACTGTTTGAAAACTATCGATAGTAGAACTCATAATATCGGAGAATATCTATGGCGATTACTATCGATAGTTTGCCGCCTCTACTATCAACTGACTACCTTCTTGCCCGCTGACGTCATACGACACTGTTTGGTTTGTTGTAGTTTGTTGCGCATGCTCCCGTAACATCTGGAATCTTCCAGAAGAATTTCTCCTCATTATTTCCCCTCTACTCTACTGTATAAAAACCTGGCCTTTCTCCGGATTATTTGAAGAGGACGAGCTCGACTGCGCTAGCGAGAGGACATACGTGCCTATCGCTCAGCTGTCCCTCTCCTCTCACCGAGACCTTCCAGACTTCGAGAGACTACACTACCTGCCCCAACCGGTTACCGCTTCTCGGTACCTAGGGTTAGATAGGGAATCTGTGGACCAGGGACCCGCTTAACAACGGATAATCCCGCGCCCACTAGCTCGTATTAGAATGTCCCCACACCAACACACACGGAACCAGGCTCGTAATTCCCAAAAGAGCAATAAATCGCATCGGAAAGAGCAATTTGTCGACGAGCCTGGGACCATTACAGACACAATCGCCGAGCAACCAGAACGTCCAGAGAAGACCGAGAGGGATGAGGCGCTGTTGTCACAGCGCTCTGACCAACCGGCTGGCTCCAAACCTACGGCGGAGAAAGAGACCCCCTTACGTCTCTACTCGACTGTGGCGACGCTGTACTCACAGCGCCTCAACTTCAACACCACATATCCGTGGCTACAGTTTGAGGGCAGCCCCACAGCAACGGCCGCTGGCAGGAAGGCTAAGCCAGGCTTTCTTAAGGCTGGCACAGGTAGCCTTGTCACGCGCGGCCTCAACCGGTCACAGACGACCCTCGCTCCGGACACTGACCTCGTAGAGCAGGGAATTAACGTGACAGATAGTGTTTCACTCACGAAACACTACATCCTACACATGACAGGCATATATAGCACTGACACTAAGACTAACACCCCCCTGGACAGCTAACCGGAGCTTAAGCTCGCACCTACCAGTCCAACCAGTGCCGGCCCGCGCGGAACGCCATATAGCAGAGCCAGCGACCGGCCTGGCGAAACCTGGGGGCGGCGCGTCGACCGGCCCGGTGGCCCAAGGGGCTAAACACAACACAGAGAGCACCTCTCCCCCCAATGCAATCCACCCCCTCCTACCTAACCTAGTGGTCGTACTGCCAGACGCCGGGAAAAAGGGACCCAGCCCTGCAGACCCGAGCGAAGAGGCGGCCGCCCAGGGAAGGAACATTGGGGAAAAGAACCGGACTCGGCGAAAGGCGCCAACAAAAGTCCAACCCTCCCCCAAGCTAGCCAGCAACTCAGACTCGGACGAGGCAAAACTGGTGATGGACCTATCAAGTTCATCCCAGGAGGCCGACTCTGAAAGTTCGGAGGGAGAGGAGCAGCGCGAACAAGGGGTGACCGAACCCGCGGTCCCAGCCACCCAGCCTGGAAATCAGGGTGACGGTTTTAGGGAGGCCAAAGGGAGGAAGAGGGGGAGGGGAAAGGGAACGAACCCCAGCCCCGGAGCCGCAAGGCTCAGAAAGGCGGGGGTGGAAACCCGAGAACCCAGGCCGATAGCTCCACGGACACTACAAACGACACGTCCAAGCCACCACCAAACACAAATATGAGGCAGACATATCAGAAATCACCTCAACCAGCCACACCCGTTACGGTCTACACAAACAACATCAAACAGATTGAAATGGAGCTTCTCAAAGAGCTGACACATGAGCAGAGAAACTACTATTTCTCTAAGCCGAGATTTAATGCGCACGAAGCAGTCCGGCTACACATGTCTAGCTTCGAAAGCTATGAAATCGCTATACAGGTGCTGAGAAGGCTTAATATCACATTTGTAAAGATATTGTCCAACGCTACAGTAAAACGATTCGTAGTGAGAACGCCCACCAACACATACGAGCCGGGAGATATCGGGCTAGCCATGCAAGCCCAGGGTATCAACGCCCTTACAGTGCACCGGTTGCGAACAGGAAACAGACCAGCCAAAGGCTGTCTCTTCCTAGTTGCCGTGGCGGACACCCCAGGAGCAGACAGTCTGAGGAGAATGCGGATGCTGGCGAATATGCTGGTGACAGTCGAGCCGTACCGCCCCCAGCCACTGGCCACCAATGTGGAGTGTGTCAGAGGCATGGGCGCTCAGGAGCGGCCTGCCGGCTAGATCCCAGATGCCGCAGATGCGCCGCCTTCCACCTGTCTCGCGACTGCCCCCACGGCAGCGACCCCGCGTACTCTCAGTGCGCAAACTGCGGGGTGAAACACGCGGCTAATTATAGAGAATGTCCCAGCCGCAGGGACTACGAAGCCGCTTACCAAGGCAAAGGGCCAAAGGGTGACAAGCGTGGCGACCCTAAAGCCCAAGCAGGCCCGTCAGGCACAGGCGCTTCACGCAAGCAGAAAACAGGTCCCTCAGGTAAAAAGGACCCTTCAGGTCCTCCAGGCCCTTCAGGCTCAAAGGGCCGTAAACAAGGCCACTCAGGCAAATTAGACCCTTCAGGTGGAGGCAAAACTAACTTGCAACCCCCAAGGATGGAGGGTACACACAACCCTGGGCCCTCAGCCCAAGCACCCCCACCTTCATCCAAAGTAAGACCTCAAGGAACTACTCAAAGTAGAAGGCCCTACCCCCAATAACTACAAGGCAGGTTAAGCCCACGCAAGCTGCCCCCGAGCTGCTCCAGGGCCCCCCCGGGCCAGCTCCACCCCCGCAGACAACCTGCCGACAAAAAACTAGCATCCGAGGCACCGCCCCCATTGCCCGCCCCAACACCACAATAAACAGACCCATCTCACCACATACACACAAATCACCAAGCCAGGTACAACAGCCCGAGGGGGACACGGCAGGGAGAACATTCAAGGAAAGGATAGAGGAAATCCTGAAAACCATCTTCCCGAACTTGAACCTCACTGCAATCATAACCTCTGCAGTTATGATAGCCAACTTGCTGCCCTTCCCCTGGCTGAGGGTCCTGGCGAATGCAATATACGAACTCCTAACCCAAGATGGCTGAACAACTCAACGAGAATAATAACAATAATAATAATAATAACAATAATAATAACGATAACAATAACACGCAAGGGCTTCGAGTACTAATATGGAGCTGCCAGGGCATTAGGTCCAGGAAATACGAACTCGAACCCTTCCTAGTCGCGAACACTATTCATGTAGCACTCTTAACAGAAACGTTCCTCCCACCAGGGAAGAAGTTCAACATAAGAGGCTATAGATAGATAGATAGATAAGAAATGGGTGAGCCCTGTTTTCGCAGAGCTCCACACGTAGGTCTATGAAGACCCTTTGTACGCCTTGGACGGGTTTGCCTAGTCCAGCCCTAGTGCTCCTATAAGGGATACCAGTGTCCGGATTTTGGCGTTCCTGATGTCCTCCAGGCTCACAAAATGTGAGCCCAGGAATCGATGTCTAGTGCTTGCAAAAGCCTCGCACTGACATAACACATGCGCGGAGGTCTCCTCCTCCTTACCGCATCTTCTACACATCGGATCCTGGGTGATTTTCATGATGTGTAGGTGTCTCTGTAAGGTATTGTGGCCTGTTAACAGTCCAACTACCATTCTCATTCTGGTCCTATTCAAATTCATTAGGACCTTTTTATAGCTTTGACTAGGCCCTTTGATAAGTTCACGTGCCTGTCTTGCTATGGTTAACCTCTTCCAAATATCTAGGTGAGACTGGTTTATCCATTGGGATATTGCCAGTCTCACACTTCGGAGTGACACTCCCAGGAAGGGCTCTGGTCCAATGAAGGAACCCATTGAGCCCTGTTTCGCTAGTTTGTCAGCTTCTTCATTTCCACTGATACCTGTGTGCCCAGGAACCCATAATAGGGTAACTGAGCTAAGCTCACACAGCTGATCTAACATCCTTTGGCATTCCCATACCAGTTTTGATGTTGTTTTAACTGCACATAGTGCTTTTAGCGCTGCCTGGCTATCACTACAAATAGTGATATGTCTTCTGTGTCCAGGCATATTCCATATATTTACAGCACAGGCTAGTATTGCGTATACTTCAGCCTGGAAAACAGTAGCATATTTACCCATAGGAAGGGAGAGCCCTGTCTTAGGCCCCCAGACCCCGGCGCCTGTGCCCGTCTCCGTCCGCGAGCCGTCCGTGTACCACGTACAGCCCCCAGACTTAAGACGGGCCCCAGCGTTCGCGGCCCACTCCTCCCTTGTGGGTATCACCACTGTAAATTTATAATTCAAATTAAAGCTAGGCTTCATCAGATCTCCGATCATCATTGTCATAGGGCAAGTCTGGTGAAGCCTGGTAAGAATAGAGGCATGACCTCTATTCGGGTTTTTGAAGGACCATCCTCCGAGTGACCAAAGGCGATAGACACTCATTCCCGCTATTACTTTAACATATAAATGTAATGGGGGAAAACCTAGGATGGCCTCCATTGCACATAATGGTGTAGTATCCAGTGCCCCTGTTATTCCTAGACACGCAAGTCTTTGGACACTGTTTAACTTGGTACTCACAGTTTTGCTCTCTGAGCCTGGCCACCAAACTATAGATGCATAGGTGATCGTGGGCCGTACAATGGAGATATAGAGCCACTGGACCACCTTAGGTCTTAGGCCCCAAGTCTTCCCGACGGCCCTGCGACAGGCCCAGATAATTTTGCGAGCCTTATCCACCTTATGATCTATGTGTTTCTTCCAACTTAGTCTTGCCTCAAGGATTACCCCTAGGTACTTAACCGAAGTTGTCTTAACTAATTTTTTCCCAAATAGGAAAGGCTCTGACAGTCCGTCTAGCCTCCTCCTCTTGGTAAATACCACAAGCTCCGTCTTATCGGGATTAACCGACAAGTCTGTCTCGTGGCACCATCTTTCCACCCTACGTAGAGAGCCCTGTACGAGTTCAGAAACCGTACTGGGGAAATTTCCTACCGCCATCAGGCTTATGTCGTCCGCATAGCCTTGGGCGTATATTCCTCCAACATTTAACCTGGTAAGTAGTTCATCCACTACCAGACACCATAATATTGGTGATAATACTCCTCCCTGTGGACACCCCCTATCTATATTAGCTCTCAACATTACAGCGTTGAGGGTAAACAGAACTTGACGACCCTGCAGTGAGGCCATAATCCATTTTATGAGCATGCTGCTCACTCCTCTTCTCTCTAGACTACGTTCTATGGAGCCCAAAGATGTATAGATGAAGGCCCCTTCTATATCTAGGAATACAACCATGGCAAGTTGTTGTTGATCCAAGGTACTCTCCAGCTTAGAAACTAGCTGATGTAGTGCCGTCTCAACCGACTTCCCTGGTTGATATGCATGTTGGTGGGAATGCAGGGGAAAGTCTCTTAATACTTTCTCCCTGATATGTCTATCCACCAGTCTTTCCAAAGTCTTAAGTAGAAAAGACGTTAGACTAATGGGTCTATAATCCTTAGGTCTAGTATATGAAGACCTTCCGGGTTTAGGTATAAATACCACCTTCGCCTGACGCCACAAGGAGTACACGTACCCCATAGTGAGACAGGCTCTAAAAATTCTAACCAGGTATGGTATAAGGACCTCTCCCGCCTCCTGAAGAAGCGCCGGGAAGATTCCATCCACACCTGGGCTTTTGTAAGGGGCAAAGGATTCTAATGCCCATTTAACCCTTCTTGGGGTGACAATCTCTGCGGCTTCCCTCCAGCCACTTTTATCGGGTCTGAAGGATCCGCTCGATTCTACCTCACAATTCGTGATTACCGAACCTGGAAAGTGGCCATCAAGCAATAAGCTCAGGGTCTCCCCCTCTGTGGATGTGTATCCACCAGAAGGAGTCTCCAGTGAGCCCAGCGTTGCCTTTTTATCCAAGGTTAAAATTTTATGAAGCCTTGCCGCTTCATGTTGACTTTCAATGGAGTCACAAAATTGTCTCCAAGATTTCCTAGAAGCCTTTTTGACTTCTGACTTGTACCTTCTTTGTGATTCTTTGTAAGAATCTAGGCTTTCTTGATCCTGAAGTTCCCTGTATTTATTCCAGAGCCTTCGTGTATTTCTCCTCAGGTGTTCAAGATAACTATTCCACTTGAAGCTTCCTGTTACTCTCTTTGCCTTAACAATAGGGCAGTTTAATTCATAAGAGGTAACCAGTGTCCGTGTGAGAAAACTCACACTGAGCTCCAGCTCCTCTTTGTTTTTAATTATGTTTGAGGGTCCTCCCTCCAGTCCCCTTCTCACGTCCTCCCTAAAAGATATCCAATCGGTTCTTCTAGGGTTTCTGTAAGACGGGATCTCGATGGATCCCTCTATATAGAACACAATGTGTCTATGATCTGACAAGGAAGGCTCCAAAGAGACCTTCCAGTCTTTAAATTCCTGCATGATTCCCATGGAACCCAGGGTAAGATCTATGATCCCTTCGCTCCTATTATTAATGAAGGTAGGGGTATCACCAATATTCATGATCTCAAGATCAGTTGTACATAGAAATTCTATGAAGTGCTCTCCCCTTCGGTTTGTATTTTTGCTTCCCCAAATGCTATGATGAGCATTGGCATCGCATCCTACTATGAGGTTTAATCCTTGTTTCCTACAGTATATCACCAGTCTCTTGAACTCCTCCGGCGGGGGTGGAGATTCAGAGTCTCCTGGGAAATATGCAGAACAGACAACTAAGTCTCTTGGCTGTCCGCCCTCTTCATATCTCATTAGGACTGCTACCAGGTCTCTACTAATGAAACCCGGTATAGCCCAAGCGTTATGATCCTTAACTAGTATACAAGCTCTAGGCTTCTCCTCTGCTATTCCACTGAATAGAGTGAAACCTGCACATTTTAGTCCCATGATATGTCCCTGTCGAAGCCAGGGTTCTTGTATCAGGGCGACCGAAAACCCGCCTTTCTGGATACTTCTATTAAGTACCCTAGAGGCCGCTATACAATGTTGTATATTTGCTTGTATGAAAGTAATCATTCTTTACTTTCATAGAATACTTTACCTTATGCGGTCTCCGGAACTTGCAGCTCCGTCTCCCGCGATGGATCCTGGGGCTTGGCTGGCCCCGGTTCCTGTCCGGGCTCCAGCTCTTCGCCCCTGCTGGTCTCGGTTTTATCTGTGGTGGGGTTGGTCCTCTGCTTGTCACGCTTGCCCTCCACCAAGGTGAAGGTAGCCACATGCACCCCGCAGAAGATCTTCTTCCCCACCACTTTCTCCACATCCCTGGAGTCCATGTTGACCACAAGGCGGACACCTCTCTTCTCCTCCTTGCGGTCGTAGACCCTCCAGCTGGTGGGATTTAAGCCATGGTTCTGGCGTGCCATTCTTCCCAAAAGGACATTATTGTCCTTTGGTTGTCCTGGTATCCAGACCATGACTCTCTTGTAGGAAAGGAGTTTGTCCATGCCCACAGTTGTGAGCCTGGCTCCTTCCCACGGTTGTATACCTGCAACAAGACTAGAAAGCCATGCTACAGTTTCGTTGTTCTCTGCTATGATGACGGCCGCACCCCTCGACAGATAGCAGTCCAGGAACTGAGGCTTAATAGGCCCCTGCTCCGGAAGCCCATCTATCAGATTGGTGATAGCCTCTTCCACAGCTTCCACCTGTTTCTCGGATAGCTGCTGGTCAGGATATCCCACAGGTACTATGGCCATCCTGATCCCAGCTCTGGCTATCCTAGCGTACTCCACCTTGGGTCTCTTGCGGGTCTGCCGATCTTCTTCTGGGGTTGCCCCCGACAGAAGTCGTTTCCCCGCTGGCATCATAGTGGGTGGGGTCCTCTGTGCCCTAGAAGTAGAGCCCTTTTCAGGGTCCCGCCTCTTGTGCCCATTGGATCCCTCCACTGTTGACGCTGTTGTGATAGTAGAAGTCCCCTCAGCCCCAGGAGTCAGGCCCTCTCTGGCCTGCTCCCGGGCCTTTAAGGCCTTCTTATATCTCCTTTTTTCAGCGCCAGAGCGCTGTTTCTTCTTCTTCTTCTTCTGGACCTGTAGATTGCCCACCTCTTGAGTGAGCCCTCTAACTGTCGAAGATGAACTATCCGAGGGTATCTCCGAAGAGTCCCCTTCGGTCGTTGTTGTAGTGTTTCTCTCGGAGGCCCCAGAAGGGCTCTCCGGTTTATGGATGGCTACCGTATTCATACAAATCCCACGAGTAGCTAGGGAAATATATGTCCGCCCAGGCAGAGCCCCGCATACCTGGGTAAGGCTACTTACTTCGAGAGGGTGCCAAGTATCTCGAAGGCTCCGTCTAAGACACATCTCCCATGTGCCATGCACCCCATCGGCACGGGTCGCGTTACACCTTAGGGTTGGGCGGTGCTTTAGCTTCCTCCTCCTTGTATGCCGAACGGTTACCCAATAAGGCTCCATTCGGCATCGCAAGAAAGGAGCTACTAGTCCCCCTCACCACGAAGAGGATCTTCAATTGAAGAGGGTAACCAAGGTTAGCCCCCTACAATTGTAGAAGCACACACGAGGGGGAAGAGGCTATAAAATACACAGAAGCAATAAGGCCAACGGAGTTGGAGGGGTGGCAGTTCTAGTAAGAAAGGACATCAAACATATGGAGGTGGACACACCAGAGCTGGTCGAACTGGAGGCATGTGGAATTGCCATGCCAGTCCGAGGAACACTCATAAATGTCATAGCGGCATACTCCAGACCGAAAGGCCTGAACACACAAGACATAGACGCAGTACTAAGGCTAAATCGAAACACGATCCTAGGGGGAGACCTAAATTCGAAACATGCCAGCTGGGGCTGCCTGAGACCTAACTCAGAAGGCACAAAGCTGTACAACCACATGCTATCCCAGGATTATGTGGTAACAGCCCCCAGCGAACCCACGTTCCTAGCGCCAAACGATCAGGTCGACGATATACTAGACATAGCCCTACTGCGACATATTCCTCAAAGGCATAGCATAACGGTAGTGAACGACCATGGGTCGAGGTACCAACCAGTGATATTTACACTAAATGCGACCCCAGAGGAATATGAAAACAACCCCAAGCGTAGGCTCAACTATAAAGCAGCCAAGTGGGGCAAATTCGAACACAAACCTGACACACTCCTACAGGGAAGCGAGGGTATGCTATTAGACAGCACAGCCCAAATTGACGAAGCAGTCAAAACCCTAGTAGAAGCAATTCAGGCAGCCGCAGCAGCGAGCATACCAGAAAGCAAACACAAAGAATACCCACAATTCGAAATTCCAGCCCACATTAAGGAATTAATACTCAAGCGCAACAGCCACAGACGCAACTGGGCACGACACCATAGAGGCTACGACAGAATTATGAAAAATGAACTCAATACCGAAATACAAACCAAACTACAGGAATGTAGGTCGCGAGAATGGAACAATAAACTCCGTCTATTCGACACAAACACCAGGCCTGTGTGGAACCTAGCGAGACACTTCTCTCGTGAAACACGCGCATCCCTACTATTAAGGGACCAAACGGCCCGGTATATGAGAACCATGATAAAGCGGAAGTCATAGCGGACTCGATCGAAGCGGCATTCACTCCGAACGAAATACCTTCTGACCCTGCCTTCACCAGGCAAACCGAGGCAAAGGTAGCTGAGTTCCTCGAAAACGCACCTAAGCCGGAGGTTAAGAGGACAAATATACACGAAATTAAATGGATTATAAGTCATCTTAACCCCAAGAAGGCGCCTGGCCCAGACGAGATACAGAATGTTATAATTAAGAAATTAACACACAAAGTCCTAACACTACTTACCAGCATCTTCAATTCAATGTTCAGACTCCAATACTACCCTGAACAATGGAAAAGGGCTAGGATACTCGTATTTGGAAAACCAGTCAAAGACAAGTCAGACCCAAATAATTATAGGCCTATCAGCCTCCTAGACGCCCTTAGTAAAGTATTTGAGAAAATACTACTAAAAAGGTTAATAGGGCATATCAAGGAAAGAGGAATAATTCGCAACGAGCAAACTGGCTTCAGGAACGGGCATTCAGCCCCACAACTGCTCACGCGATTCATAGTAAAAGCGACCATAGGTTTCAATAAACGAAGGGACACAGGTTCGGTTTTCCTTGATATCCAGAAAGCATTTGACAAAGTCTGGCACGAAGGCCTACTAGCGAAGCTAATTGACCTCGAATTCCACCCAGGCTATATAAGGCTAATCAAATCCTATCTGCAGGGCCGAGAGTTCCAAGTAGACGTACACAACACGCTGTCAAGCACGCGAAGTATTAGAGCGGGCGTAGCCCAAGGATCACTTATTGGCCGAATCCTCTTCGTCCTATATACAAATGACATGCCCACTACGGAACTCACTACCACATAACTCTACGCTGATGACACTGCCATCACAGTCCAACACCCACAACTAGCGTGCGCTCGGAAGAGGCTCCAAGTAGCGCTAAGAACTCTCGAGCCATGGCTAACGAAATGGCGCATCAAGGTCAATGTTGACAAGTGCCAAGCCGTGCTGTTCACTAGGAAGAACAGACGCACACGCAGACCAGCCAACATTAAACCGCTAAAGCTTTACAATCAGGATATAATATGGCATGATAAAGCCAAATACCTAGGAGTAGTCCTAGACCGAAAGCTCACCATGCTATACCACATCAAAGATATCCAAAGGAAAGCTCAGATTAGACTCAGCCAGCTATACCCTCTACTGAACAAAAAGTCCAGTATAAACACAAACGTAGCCATAAATATGTTTAAGGCCTTAAGTAGGCCAATAATCATGTACGCAGCCCCAGCCTGGCGGTTCACTGCAAAGACCCCCTGTGGGTGGAAGCGGTAGAATAACACACACGGTATCCCCTGCCTGTCGAAAGAGGCGACTAAAAGGGGCCCCAGGGGCTCTGAACTTTGGAGCGTGGGTAGGCGACCACGGGGCCCTCAGCTGAGTCCTGGCATTGCTTCCACTTACTTGTGCCAGGCTCCTCACTTTCATCTATCCTATCCGACCTCCCTTGGTCAACTCTTGTTCTTTTCTGACCCCGACGCTATTAGGTTTGCGAGGGCTAGGGAGTTTTTCATTTTCACGCCCTTCGTGGCCCTTATCTTCCTTTGGCCGATATCTTCATTTTTCGAAGTGTCGGATCCCTTCCATTTTTCCCTCTGATTAGTGTTATATAGAGGATGGTTGCCTAGTTGTACTTCCTCTTAAAACAATAATCACCAACACCACCACTCACTGCAAAGACGAACCTGGATACGCTAGAACGAATACAAAATAAATGCATTCGAGCAGCGGCCAGACTCCCTTTCGACACACCAATACGCCAACTACGCTATATTGCTAAAGTCAGCTCGATTAGGCGCCACATATGAAAACAAACACTAAGAATGTACACAAAGTCAGGGGGTAATAAGATCAACCCGTTAATAAGCGGGATCGGACGCTACGACGTCGATCTTTACAAAAAGTACCCTACACCGAAACACATTCTGTTCAGCCACAGTGTTGGGGGGACGAGGGGCCGATAGCTGGCTCCTCCCCAAGCTGACACCTAGACAGCACTTAAACCCACACACTGCAGACAACATGTACCTATGTAAATATATAAATATGCTCCCATGATTACAGCTGTCTTTAACCCAGGGACCAGGCGAGGAAAGACTGATAAGCAAAACAACACGAGAAGAAGACGGTGGCAACTCAGCCAGACGGCCAAGGACGAATCAAACACCTCCGCCCCCCCGAAAGAGACAGGGAGTGGAACATCAGCCCGCGCCCTATAACGAAGACAGCAGTACTAATATATTTACTATTTCGTGTCATTCTTCCATGACATAGGTAGAGCACTGGACGTGAGCGCAGGCAAGCAAGCCGGCACTCCAAGGAGCATAGTTGCAGATCTGCAGTGACAAGTGTGTTCCAACAACACCGCACAGAGGGATACCGCCAGGCGGAAGAAGAAGACAGCCCCTTGCACCAAGTAAGGCTTGGCTCTTAATCCCCCTCTCCAAACGGAGACTTGGCACCAGAGACCACTGGCTGCTGGGAAAAGGGACGATCCTGTGGCCGAGAGCCCAGACGCTAGTGGACCCGAGCCATCCCGGCAGTGACAAGATGGACTGATCCCCATAATAACAAACAATGGCAAGGAAATGGTTATGATTGCATGACACATCTTCCAAACTAACACAAACTCTGGACTTTCCAGCCTACATCATTGCATGTGCTATCAAAAGTTGTCAGGTTTTACACGTAGGCTGTTTCTCTTTTCTGCCTATGTGATTTTTCCCTGACCCTTCAATACCATACTTCAACACCACCTTACCAAACACAAACTCTTGCCTTGGTAGCGAGTCTAACTTGGAAACCGGCAGATACTCCTTGTATCACTTCCCACACTTTCCTGCTATCTCTTTCTACTTATAAATTAATAGCATGTCGGAGGCCATGTAGATTGAGTCGATGGTCACGGCGGGGGAGCGGGCTACGAGGGCCCCCCGTAAAAAAACCGGATTATTTGAGATGGACTTGAGCCTGTGTGGAGGGTGGAAAACCAAACCTTGCCCCCGTCCTTAGGGACTTGTGCCCATGAGTGCGATTTTGTGGCACTACTACGTATATCAAGATGAGGTATAACAAACTATTAATTTATTTACTGTAAAATTTCGAGCTTCACGAGGAACAATAATTTTCCTTTGAAATTTTAATAGGGAGCATAGCATTTCCAGACGAAGGTTCCAGTCACTTTCAAACAAAGGGTGTAGCGTATCAAGGAAATAGAAAAAATCAGCTGATTCTTGTATTCCGATCATTAGTAGTTCTGAATAGGCAGTTAAAGTATCCGTAATTTATATTTCACACCCTCGACATTTCAGTATTTATGAGCGCTTAGCTAATAATCAAGTTCCTACATTCCAGTATAACTGCAGTTCAAGTCCCTGGCGTAGTTTAGACAGAAATACTTTTGAGAAATTATTGTAAACCACCTCATATTTTTCAACATTTAAGGACACTTTTATCCTCCGTCCCGCGGAGTAGGGAAAATATTAGTAATCCACCATCTGTAAATATCACAAAACCGCATTTCAGTTGAGAATTGTAGTATAGATACAGTATATTAGATAGTATCTTGCCTGTTAAATTCGTGTGTATTTTTGTGCAAACGGCAGGTTTCATTTCTATTACAGCATAGTAGGACAAAGTAGTACTAATATTAATCTGCATGCGTGTTTAACTTTGTTGGTAATCTTTGAGTACCGTACCTACCGGTAGTTCTTGCGAGTATCTAAATTTGGGCCTAATTGGAATTTTCATTTCTATTTGTGCTTAGTAAGAAGCTAGAACCGTTATACGTCCGAACGTAGTTTAAATATTATTGTAGTGTAGTATAGTAACTTATTAGAAATTAGAGTGTCTAATTTTGAGTAGTATGGCGAATTTCGAACATTACCATAATTTTCTTTCTATTTTTGCTTGGTAATAACCTGTTGTAAATAGAATACATCTGAACGTAGTTTAAAATGATTGTAGTGTATTGTAGTATCTGTACTTAGTCTGAACGTAGTTTAAAATTATCGTAGTGTATTATAGCATCTTACTAGTAAGTAGTGTGTTTATTCTATTACTGTGAAATATTTGTATAGTATAGTACCGTTTCTGTGGTATCTGTAGTAACTCTCTTACTAAAATTCCGTTGTTGTAATTAGGGTAGACTTAACTGCAGTTAAGAATTGTGTAATTCTTGTGTATTATTCTCTGTTTCCAGTAATTAACAGCAATTTTCATCGTGTTAGCATGTTGTAGGAATAAAAATAGTACAATTAAGTAGTATTGTAGTGTAGTAGTGGCCTATATTAAATAACTTACTGTCTTGTGTTCTTTGTGAACTAACCTAGACAATATTTCTTTCCTTTCATTTTTATTTTGCACAGAATAAGTTATCTTCTTTTTCATTTTCTTTTCATTATTTAGTAAAGAAATGCCTAAGCAGTGCGAGTGTAGGAACTGTGGGTGTGGCGATGCATTAAGGAGTATGAGGGAGAACTTGGAGAGCTTGAGGGAGATAAATCGGATACTCTCAGAGGACAGGAAGGAAAGTAGGCCTCCAAACAATGTACAGGATACAGTAGGTGAAATAGAGGGATTGGAAGGAAATGGGGGAATTGTGGAAGACAGGTGGTCTAATGTTTTAAGGGGAAGGAGATTGCAGGCTAAGGGCTCCATTCAGGATCAAAATTCAGGACAGGTGTCGGTGAGAAATCGGTACGAGTCACTGCAGGTAGAACAACCGAGGGAATATGAGGAACAGAGAACTGTTGCCGAGAAGTTTGGAAGTAGGAGAAAGGGAAGAGGTAGGAAAGAGAAATGTGGAGTAGTGGATAGGAAAATACAGGTGGGTCAGGGTCATGGGATAGAGAAACGGGAGGAAAAAGTAGCTTCTGCAGATCTCAGGAATGATAGGACTGACAAGGAGGGGAGGGGATCAAATGAGGTGGGTAGGGTTGAGGCTCTGGTCATGGGGGATTCTATCGTTAGACATGTCGGGAAAGTGTGTGGAGGAAAGGGTACCAGGGTAGAGTGTTATCCAGGAATTAGGTTGAGGCAGATGTTGAAGAAAGTAGAAGAGAAGGAGGAGGGAAAGGAGAAAGTGGTAGTGTTTTCCGTTGGTACTAACAACGTAAGACAAACAGGTATAAGTACCAACATAGGTGGGGATGTGTGGGATCTGGTAAATGCAGCACGGATGAAGTTTAAGAAAGCGGAGATTGTTATCAGTGGAATACTGTGTAGGAGGGAGACTGACTGGAAGATGATTGGGTATTTAAATGAGACTATGGAGTGGGTATGTGGGAAACTGGGAGTGAATTTCTAGATCCTAATGGGTGGGTACGAGATAGGGATCTGCGCTCAGATGGCCTTCACTTAAACCGCAGTGGTACATATAAGTTAGGAAATTTGTTTAGAAGGGTTATAGGGAGGTACATTCAGGGAAACGGGGTGCGCTAGGCAGCGGTGTTAAGGGAACAGGGAACTGGAAATCAAGTAGGGATGACATAAAACTGTTAGTGCTCAACTGTAGAAGTATTGTAAAGAAAGGAATAGAATTAAGTAATTTAGTACGGTAGATATATACGTACCAGATATTGTAATAGGAGTTGAATCATGGCTGAGAAATGATATAATGGATGCAGAAATTACGGAACTGGATGGTGTATCGTAGAGATAGGATAGGTAGGAGGGGGAGTATTCATTCTCGTGGAAGAAGAATTTGTAAGCTACAAGAAAGTTAAAGATGACAAGCACGAAATTCTAGGGGTAAGGCTCAATTCTAAAGATAATAGGCAACTAGGTGTCTTTGGAGTGTACAGACCAGGAAAGGGTAGCGCAGATGCTGATTCAGAATTATTTGATAAGATAATCAGCTATGTGGGAAACGATAAGGAAAGGAACGTGATCGTAGTGGCTGATCTCAATTTACCAAATGTCAATTGGGAAGGTAATGGGAACGACAGGAAGCATGACCAACAAATGGCAAATAAGTTAATATAGGAAGGGCACACGATACAGAAAGTGATGGAACCAACTAGAGGGAAGAATATTTTGGATGTGGTGCTGGTAAAACCAGATGAGCTCTATAGAAAAACCGAAGTAATAGATGGAATTAGTGATCAAGAAGCTGTTTTTGTGGTAATTAAAAATAAATGTGAAAGAAAGGAAGAGATTAAAATTAGGATTGTTAGGCAGTACCATATGGCTGATAAAACAGGCATGAGGGAGTTTTTAATAAGCAACTATGATCGGTGGAAAACGGTAAATAAAAATGTAAACAGACTCTGAGATGGGTTTAATGCAATTGTTGAGGAATGTGAAAATAGGTTTGTACCTTTAAAGGTGGTAAGGAATGGTAAAGATCCACTATATTATAACAGGGATGTAAAGAGACTAAGAAGGAGGTGCAGGCTGGAAAGAAATAGAGTTAGAAATGGCTGTGGAAGTACGAAGAAATTGAAGGAACTTACTAGGAAATTGATTCTAGCAAAGAAGTCAGCTAAGGATAACATGATGGCAAGCATAATTGGTGGGCACACTAATTTTAGTGATAAATGGAAGAGTATGTATAGGTACTTTAAGGCAGAAACAGGTTCCAAGAAGGACATTCCAGGAATAACTATTGAACAAGGGGAGTGTGTATGCGAGGATCTTCAAAAGGCAGAAGTATTCAGTCAGCAGTATGTAAAGATTGTTAGTTACAAGGATAATGTCCAGAAAGAAGAGGTGACTAATACTAAAGAAGTATTAAAATTTACCTATGACAGCAATGACATTTACAGTAAGATACAAAAGTTGAAAACTAGAAAAGCTGCTGGAATTGATAAGGTTTCGGGGGATATACTAAAGACAATGGGTTGGGATATAGTACCATATCTGAAGTACTTGTTTGATTTTTGTTTGCATGAAGGAACTTTACCAAATGAATGGAGAGTTGCTATAGTAGCCCCTGTATATAATAAAGAAAAGGGCGATAGGCATAAAGCTGAAAATTACAGTCCAGTCAGTTTGACAGGCATTGTATGTAATCTTTGGGAAAAACATTCTTTCTGATGATATAAGACATGTTTGCAAAATTAATAAGTTGTTTGACAGAAGGCAGTTTGGGTTTAAGAAAGGTTATTCCACTGAAGCCCAACTCGTAGGATTCCAGCAAGATATAGCAAATATCCTGGATTCAGGAGGTCAGTTGGACTGTATTGCGATTGACTTATCTAAGGCATTTGATAGGGTAGATCATGGGAAACTACTGGCAAAAATGAGTCCAATTGGACTAGACAATGAGTGACTGAATGGATGGCTCTGTTTCTAGAAAATAGAACTCAGAGAATTAGAGTAGGTGAAGCTTTAACTGTCCCTGTAAAAATTAAGAGGGGAAATCCTCAAGGCAGTATTATTGGACCTTTTTCTTATATATATATCAATGATATGTGTAAAGAAGTGGAATCAGAGATAAGGCTTTTCGCAGATGATGTTATTCTGTACAGAGTAATAAATAAGTTACAAGATTGTGAGCAACTGCAAAATGACCTCGATAATGTTGTGAGATGGACAGTAGGCAATGGTATGATGATAAACAGGGATAAAAGTCAGGTTGTGATTTTCACAAATAGGAAAAGTCCTCTCAGTTTTAATTACTGCGTTGATGGGGGTGAAAGTTCACTTTGGTGATCTTTGTAAATACATAGGTATAAATATAAGGAAAGATCTTCATGGGGGTAATCACATAAATATGATTGTAAATAAAGGGTACAGATCTCTGCACATGATTATGAAAGTATTTAGGGGTTGTAGTAAGGATGTAAACGAGAGAACATATTTGTCTCTGGTGAGACCTCAACTTGAGTATGGTTCCAATGTATGGGACCCTTACCAGGATTATTTGATTCAGGAACTGGAAAAAATCCAAGGAAATGCAGCTAGATTTGTTCTGGGTGATTTCCGACAAAAGAGTAGCGTTACAAAAGTTTTGCAAAGTTCGGGCTGGGAAGACTTGGTAGAAAGGAGACGAGCTGCTCGACTAAGTGGTATGTTCCGAGCTGTCAGTGGAGAGATGGCATGGGAGGACATCAGTAGACGAATAAGTTTGGATGGTGTCTTTAAAAGTAGGAAAGATCACAATATGAAGATAAAGTTGGAATTCAAGAGGACAAATTGGGGCAAATATTCGTTTATAGGAAGGGGAGTTAGGGTTAGGAATAACTTACCAAGGGAGATGTTCAATTAATTTCCTATTTCTTTGCAATCATTTAAGAAAAGGCTAGGAAAACAACAGATAGGGAATCTGCCACCTGGGCGACTGCCCTAAATGCAGATCAGTATTGATTGATTGATTGATTGATTGATTGATTGATTGATTGATTGATTGATTGATTGATTGATTGATTGATTGATTGATTGATTGATTGATTGATTGATTGATTGATTGATTGATTGATTGATTGATTGAAACTATTTGAAGTTTCTATTGAAGAACTATGGTTACAACTCTCTTTCGAGCTGTGCCAAAGCCTACTACATACTAGAAGGCCTGGACAGAGAGCCAATTTCTTGTATTAAAAGCTGGGGAATAGTTTTTTCTCTTTCTGTTGTTTGGCGCGAATTATATGATTACCTGTGTTAGTGTAACATGTTTTATGAGAATAAATAACATATTAAATTTCGTTTTATAAGGAAAAGCCTTATCAAACATGAAATATGAAGAGTTTTGTCGTTTTTAAATTTATTTGGTCTCACGATTTGCAATATATGGATGGTTGCTGAAGTGCACTGAAAATTTGTTTATTTATGTGCTTCCAATTTACCGTGAAGGTGGTGGTGGTGATTATTGTTTTAAGAGGAAGTACAACTAGGCAACCATCCTCTATATAACACTAATCACAAAGAGAAACTGAAAGGGACCAGACACTTCGAAAAATGGAAGTATCGGCCAGAGGAAGGACAGAGCCACAAAGGGCGTGAAAATGAAAGACTCCCTAGCATGCGGAAACCTTATAGCGTCGGGGTCGGCAAAGAACCAGAGTTGACCAAGGAAGGTCGGATAGGATAGATGAAAGTGAGGGGCCTGGCACAAGTAAGTGGAAAAAATGCCAGGACTCAGCTAAGGGCCCCGTGGTCGCAAATCCACGATCCAAATTTCAGAGCCCCTGGGTACAATTGCCGTCAAGTTTCTCTTTCCATTCTTTAGGTTAAGGTGGTTTATTGGTACGTGCCTAAGTGCACATCTGACACAGCGAAGAAATATACACAAATATTAATTTTCATTTTTTTCTAAAGATCCGAGATTACGGGAGAAATGGAGGCTTGCTATTTCTCGACAGGACAGCAGAAAAGGATATCTTAGGGCTCCTAATGTTAACTCCAGAATATGTAGCTTGCAATTTGTCGAATCAGATTAGTGTACTGTGAGGGGAATCCTGCTCCCCGATAAAGTGCCGGCCCAAATTCGCCTTCTCCTTAAAAATGTACTGTATTAATATTTACAACGCGGGCGTTAGGATATCTCGGAAAATGTAACCTTGTCCGAAAGCTGAAATTCCTTACCGCTCCAAACTTTAAAGAGACGTTTCAGTGCCCCGACTGTGATTAAGCACACATCACGTTCGTTATACTTACACTTTTTTTCAGGCCCGTTCTTAATAATAATGCAAAGAAAGTTACTAAAGACCGTGATTTATTAAACCAATTCAAGAAAAGTGTTGAAATTATAGAAATAGGGAAAAATCGTGCGAGTACTTCTATTTAGGCCTATTTCTCGATTCTTATGTGAGATAATCAAGTGCTACCTGAAAGAAATATATGAAGTGTAGTGTGTTCTAAGTTGTTTTATATATTTATATCTGATTCACACCGGGCATAATGATAATAAAATGTATTATTTCGCGTTATTGTATGAATCTTCAATATAAGGATATAGACAGAACATGAGAACAACAGAACATAAACGCAATCCAAGCGGCCATTGCCTGAACTACTTTGTTTGCCCAGAAATGGGTCGGCTTGTCCAGGCCTTCTATTATAGCGTAAGCAACGGCTGTCCGTGTTCGGTTTCTGGAACTCCGCGAGTCCTACACACGCTCAGGCGTAAACAGTGCTTCGCCATTCATGCTTACAGTTGGTTAGCTTTGAATGTGACAGTCTTGGAACAGCTTTATCGTATAATATTGTGATTTCGGCCTGCATAATATGTTGTGCGGTGACTGACTGGTAACTGATGCAGTTCTGATTTATATATTTGGACTTTACTTCGAAGAGTGTTGATTTTGTATCCTGATCTTGTAATTGTGCACATCTTTCTTTTATACTCTTGGTTTCTCAACTGATAGGCGTATTTTTCCTTTTCCATGCTTATTACTTTCCGTTCCTGCTTTGTTCTTCCTCATTTGCTCTCTTTCCTTTTGGTAGATTTTATTTTGTATACAAATCCGAATTTTAGTAAATACTACAATTATCTTGATACCAGGAAATCACCATTATTACCACGGCCTCTATTTTCAATCCGGTATATTGTATAGCGTGAATACTATCACCTAACGATTAGCAAACTACTCGGTGCTGTCGATATATTGAAATCTTGCCTTAGCACAATTATTATTATTATTATTATTATTATTATTATTATTATTATTATTATTATTATTATTATTATTATTATTATTATTATTATTGTTGTTGTTGTTGTTGTTGTTGTTGTTGTTTTTGTTGTTGTTGCGGGATATCCCGTGTAACACAGAGGTGAAAGAAGGTGCCGAGGTGAATGGGTCTAACTACAATGTCAAGAAGTGAATTTCAAAAACTTCAAACTTAACAATTTTACAGGTACAACTAGCAATCGTTAAACATGATGGAAAAATCCAAGATTCAGAATCTTAACACTTTGGGCTTTAAGCCCCTAGCTTTACATTTCCTGAGCTATAAGCTCAAATTTATAAAAGAGCACAAAGTTATACAAGGGCAGAAATCACCTAATTTTGGAGCACTTGGTCCCTAATACGATATCAAGCCTCCCAGAGGCACTTTTACAACACTTAAAAAAGAGCTAACGTGCTCTCAGTTTCTCAAGCCTACTCAAGGCAACACCAAAAAAACTCTTAAACTCTTTGGCCTTCCATGGCCCAACATAGAAATTGAAACAGAGGTATCTCGTACCCAACCTATAGGGCCTTTGGGGAAAGAACAGGTTAAGTAAATTGCTTGAAACAAAAAATGAATGGAGGCGTACAGTGCTCCAAGATAGTGAAAAATAAAAACCTAAAGGGCACTAGGCCGGTGAAACAGGGGCTATTCCCGAACTACTGAGGTGACTCGTATGGAAAGTAATTTACCACATTACAGAATGAAAAACAGTTATAAAAAGTAGTCACCTCAAACCAAGATGAAGGGGAGCTCGAGAGGGTACATCACTCCCTATCCCCGATTTACAGTCGAAGATTTTATGAACCTTTTTACATTAGCCGGCAGAATATACATTTTAGAAAAAAACGTTACATAATTAACGTTTCGGACCCTTCCCTCGGGTTGAACTGCGGAGCTAGCAAGAAAGAAAGATGTTATGTGGCCATTACCTTGTCGATGTACTGCTGCCTGATGAAAGAGGCCGCCCGCCTCCTGATTTGACACACACACTTAGTAAGATGACGATCAATTGGCCAAGAGATGTGCAAAGCCTATAAACCCTCAGGGAAGGTTCGAGATTTTTCACGAATGAACCAGCCACACCCTCTCAATTTTATTTGTTCAATTCAAAGTTTCACTTCAGGATCGAAGAAGAAGACTGTGATAGGTTGAAAAATAATTACAGAAATTTGTGATTGTCTAAATTTAAACCTGGCGGAAGTAAAAAAGGAATATTGCCAACCCAAAAATAAATGAACATGAATCAGAAAAAAACTTATGAATACAAAAGTTCTTTGAATTATAACTTCTTATACCTCGCACCAGGGTGCACGAACATCGTTTTAGTGGTGTCTTCTGTGGAGGAATGTCCAAACTTCTCGATGAATGTCAAATAAAACAAGTAGAAATTCACTCAGGTTAGGAAACAGTAGAATAACAATATTACTCAATATTTTAGTGGTAACCTCTTCTGATTAAAGTTCTAAGTTGGTGTAGTTGCAGTTTAACTGTTTTACCAATAGAGGTGTTCATTTAGGTTCTAGATTTAAATGCGCTTCGTTGGGGTGTACCTCTCGGTACAGACCTCCCCCCCAATGTCCTTCCTTGGGGTTACACAGAAGAATTTTGAAAATAAAAAAAATTTCGAAGTTGTTGACAGGTAGAAACTTGTTAAACCCCAGCTTAAAAGTGCCTTTGTAATCATAGAAGGTTAAATACATGTGACTGTTTTTTGACGCCAAGTCCTGCCGCTGCTGCCGGTATCCAGTTGAGGTCGCCCGGACCCCTCAAGTACCCTCAGATACACCTCTCCCGCTACTATGAGAGGGGTAGTCGTGGTGATGGTCGCCGCAGATTAGAAGTATATGTGCAGTCCCCAGATGAGTTGGCGGTAGGGACACCGCTCTCCAGCTTTTGCCGGGAGATGGAATCTTTCACGCCGTTCACAAGGAGACTTCACTGGAGTGGAGTGGGCCCGTACCCCACTTCATTTGCAGTACGGCGGCGAACGGCTGAGGGGGCACTGAAAAAGTAAGATCTCGGCTACAGAAAGGTGATCTTGTAGACTTGAAATTAGAGGGTACGATTTTATTGGTGATGCTGAGAGGCGGGCGGCGTGGAAGGTTCTTTAATGCCAAACGTGTGGATATGCAGGAGACGGGGGCTTGGTAATGGCCTCAAAGGAATTGACAGCAGTAAAACCAGAGGGGAAGATCGTACATAACAGGTCAATTAAATACAATAACATTGCAGAAGGCCTCAACAAATCAAAAAATATATAACCTTCAAACAGGTGCTAAATTTTAGTTGCTAATATTGGTTAATTATACAGGTTTTACCTGCGAGAGGTGTACTCTAAATATCCTCTCCGTGGCTGGATTGCTCACTAATAATGTAACGGGAGTCGAAAAGTCCAAAATAACGCACGGACCATGAAATCTGGGGGCAAGCAACCGCGGGGACAAAATTCCTAACCATGACTTGATCTCCGACTTTTAAATTGGTGGCCCTCCGTCCCTAACCTTTTCATGAGAAACCTTCAGGTTGTGCTTAGGCTTTTTCCATAGATCTCTAATATTATCGGGATCTATTGTCTCTGCAAGGATATCATTAAGTCACTAAAGGTTAGAGGTCGGCGTGTTAGGCACAAATTTAAACGTCAGAAAAGCTGGAGTGAACTTATGGGACTCATGAACTGCCGAATTCAAAAGCAAAGGCCAACCAATGCAGGGACTATCTCACCTGGAATGATCTTCATGATGAAATGCGATGAGAGCCGATCTAAGATTACGATTGACCCGCTCAGTCAGAGATGGTTGAGGATAATACGCCGAAGTAGTTACATGTGAAATGGACAGATCAAAAAGGAATTTACGGAAGAGGTTGGAGGTAAAAGCTTTAGTATTATCAGAAACTACATATTGGCACGGATCAAATTAAGCGAATATGGTATTTAAACAAGAAATGGTGGACTGAGCGGTAGACAGCTTAGTCGGAAATAACCAGGAAAACATGGTGAAACCATCTACACACACTAGAATGAATTTGTTTGCGTTCCCCTTTGATTGGGGGAAGGGTGCGACGTAGTCTATATACAGGCGCTCCATGGGGCGGGACGCTTGATGAGAAGATAATAGACCTAGCTTAGTTGACAAGGTGGGCTTACTAAGCAAGCAAGATTTACAAGCTTATACCAATTCACGAATTTCACCGTCCATATCTTTCCAAATAAACATCTGCCGGATCTTTTCTCGGGTCTTGAAGATGCCTAAATGCCCCCTAATAGGGTCTCATGATAGTACTTGAAGATCATAGGTACAAGAACATCTGGAGCCACAACTTTCATCCTTTTGGTCATGTCGCGACTGGCAACACAAAACCCCGTTCCTCAATACATAAGGGATGACATGTTCCCCAGAAGAAAGGGTTTCCATAACAGGGGCCAGCACAGGATCTTCTCGTTGATATTTTTCAATATTCCTAAACAATATAGGGGCATCAGTTAGAATGGCATTAACACCCGCAAGTATGGGCGCGGGAAGAAAGGAACTATCTTCCTGTTCGAAGGTCTCCACATCATGATCAAACATGCGGCTTAGTCCATCCGCAACAACATTTTCGGATCCTCTGATATGCCTAACATCAAATTGGAAAGCAGAAATCCTAATGGCCCAACGGGCTATACGACCAGTACGACGCGGCGTAGCTAAGACCCAACTTAAGGCTTGGTTATCTGTTTCCAGGTTGAACTTGACATATTCCAGATAGAGGTGGAACTTCTCTAATGCAAATAATACTGCCAAACCCTCAAGTTCATAGACGGAATATTTGGCTTCTTGAGCCGATAGTGTACTAGATGCATAGGCGATGGTTCGCCTTCCGAGATCAGTTTCTTGAAGAAGCACAGCAGCCACCGCCGCCGACGAGGCGACGGTTTGAACGAGGAATTTCTTGTAGAAATCAGGCATAGCAAGGACCAGGGCATCACAAAGAGCAAATTTCTGATCTTCGAAAGCGGCTTGTTAAGAGGGTCCCCACTCAAATTGGACGCCTTTTCTACGAAGTAAGTTCAAGGGCGCCGCTCTGTTAACGAAGTTAGGAATAAATTTCCTGAAGAAATTCACCATGCCGGTGAACCTGGCAATACCTTTGATGTCCTTAGGTGGTTTGAAATCACGGATGGCCTGTGTTCTTGAATGATCGATCGAAACACGATCGGGCGACACAATATGTCCTAGGACTGACATGGAAGGTTTATCAAACGCTACCTTAGATATCTTCACAGTCAGCCCGGCCTTAGGAAGGCGATTAAGGACCTCTTTTAGATGATCATGGTGTTCTTCAAAGGTCTCAGAAAATACGACGATATCATCCAGATAATGATACAAGCATTCAAATTGTATGTCGGAGAAGACCCTATCTAGCAGTCTCGTGAGCACAGCTGCCCCCGAGTGGAGCCCGAAAAACACGCGGTTGTACTCATACAAGTTCCAATCCGTGGCAAAAGCAGTTAGATGTTTTGATTCTTCGGCTAGAGGGCTCTGATTGTACGCCTTGTTAAGGTCTGAGATGGTGAAGAACTTAGTTCTCAGAAACCATGAAAAACAAGAGCGAAGGTCGGGAAGAGGCACAGATTGTAATACCACCCTCCGATTTAACGCCCTGTAGTCAATCACAGGACTGAAGCCGCCTTGGGCTTTCGGAACCAGGAAGATGGGCGATGAATACGCCAATTTAGAGGGTCTAATAATACCATCCTTTAACATCTGGGCGATGATCACTTTTAGACCTTTCATTTTTGAGGAGATAGCCCATAAAGAGGAAACCTAAGGGGGATCGAATCCGTAACACCAATCTTGTATTCAATAAGGTCAGTAACGCCAAGAGTATCGGAAAATACATCAGGAAATGACTGACACAACTTACGAATACTATCAGCCTGCTCCTCAGGTAGATGTCTAAGATCTAACAATATCTCATCCTGGGTAGCCGAAAGAGATGAACAGGACACAGAATTACACTTAAGCAAGGGAATTTTATAGACACTAGAAAATTTTAAAGTGCACGACTTGCTCTGAATGTCGAGCAATAGACCAGTAGAAAACATGAAGTCCGCTCCTAATATTATGGGGCAAGGCTAGTGCTTAGCCACAAACAATTTAACTTTCCAGGTGAATTTAGAAATCCGAATTTTGGCAAAGATAAACCCTAACATTTCTAAGGGAGATGAGTTAGCCGAAACGCATTGAACAGAAGATGGAAAATAGTCAGGAAACTTACAAATGCTCTTTAATTTCGAATACCATTCAGCCGAAATAATGGAACAAATACTCCCTGAGTCTAATGGGGCAGTGACCGGTTCACTATTCAATTCAACTTTGAGAAAAGGTACAAGTGTGTGGGACTCCGCCGCAATCTGAATTTATTCTTTAAGGCATTGAAATGCGGTTTAGAAGAACTTCTAACCTGTTCCGAGCTTTTTGTGGGTGTAACAAGGGCTGAGCCTGGAAAAGATGAACACGCCGACTCAGCCGATGACACTAGTCACTTTCGATTATTAGAGTTCGCGGAGGTTGCACCAGAAGTTGAACAGGAGAGGGTGCTATTGGCGTTAGCGCAATTCTTGGCGATATGTGAAAACGGGCCACATTTAAAACATCCTCTTGATGACCCTGCTCCATTCTTTGTCCCACTTTACTTAATCACAGGGCACTTGTTACGCAGATGACCTGTCGACCCACAAGCATATCATTTGCACGTGGTGAAAGTTCGGCGAGGTTGAGGCCGAAAGTTACTCGAAGACGGAGGGGGCTCCTTAGCGACCCGTAAGGTGTCGGTATGCCGACACCGCACTCCTTCGGCTGAGACCGCCATAGCCTGTAATTCAGCAAAGGTTTTAGGACGCGACGTGAAACACAGGTACGACCTATAGGGCGGGGAAATGCCTTCAACAATGGTCTGCACAATTTGATATTCAGGGAAACGAAGAGCGAATACCCTGGCGTAGAACTTAATGTTCTGGATGAATTCTGCAAGATTTTCATACAGTCGCGTTACTCTGTAATAGTACTTTTGAATTAAGGGAGACATGGCTCTGGCCGGAATGAAATTAGCTAACAGATGGGCGTGAAAGTCTTCTATAGAATATTGTTCAGCTATTGCTCTGACTATTTTGTCCGAGAGGACACCTATGGAGTGAGGGTAAATGATTTGAAGAATTTGAGAGTGAGAGAGAGAGAGAAAACAAGTGCGTGATCTTGGAATACAACTAAAAACCTTAAAAATGAAATGACATTCTTAGTGGAATTAATAGAAAACTTAGAGA
The DNA here is from genome assembly GCF_040414725.1 of Anabrus simplex. Classification (NCBI taxonomy): domain Eukaryota; kingdom Metazoa; phylum Arthropoda; class Insecta; order Orthoptera; family Tettigoniidae; genus Anabrus; species Anabrus simplex. The sequence goes on from NC_090265.1 coordinate 187,933,584, forward strand.
TTCCCCTAAACAACGTAGCCAACGTATGAGGCGAACTACTGAACCCAGGTAACATGGAAGGTAACGGCCTAGAAAGTTGAGAAGTCTCAGGCACAGCATTATTTATAAAGAAGGGTGGAATTGATGTGCGACGATCAGGCTCGGTTTCCAATGGGGCAGATATTTGTTGAGTAGCTACAGATGTTCTGCTTTCTACGTTCTTGGAAGAATCTTCCTCACTCACCATGTTTATCGCGGGGGCTTGGTCGGCTTTGGGAGTAGCTGCCCCAGTCAGCAACGGAAGGACTTTATTTGACATTTCAGACAAGTGTTCAACAAGGTTACTAGCCTCCTTGGCATGGTTTTATTTTAGTTTGAGAGACAATAGGTCCCTCATCCTATTATAAAAATGGAACAATCTAGCCTGTATTCTTTAAGTTGTTTAGCCGAAGGATCACTCAACTCAAAAAACTAACTACAGATGCTAACTCAGTGGTGTTATCAGTTGTTGTGGAGAGAGCCTCCTCAATTTCTTTTTCCCCCAAATTTGGGATATTAATAGGTAACTCTAATGATACTTTGAGCCTGGTGGTATCTGCCGCAACCGTTCCTCCAGACTGAACATTCCTAATAAGTAATTCGTAAATCAATTCCGCCTTGCGCAAGCAGCCGGGATGAAGGAATTCGCGAGGGCCAGACATGGTGAAAGAGAATTACGGTAACAAATTTAGAAAAGAGAAAGAGAGAAAAAAGTCCAGCGACTGAAAAAATTGTTAGAGTACAAATCGAATCCTATGTTTAGCCGTCAAAAGGGGCTTAATTGAGACCCATTCAACCACGCTCTGCTACCACTTGTTCCGGGATATCCCGTGGAACGCAAAGGTGAAAGAAGGTGCCGGGGTGAATGGGTCTAACTACAATGTCAAGAATTGAATTTAAAGCTTAAACTGAAGGTTATATTTCCCAAAACTTCAAACTTAACAATTTTACAGGTACAACTAGCAATCGCTAAACAAGATGGAGAAATCCAAGATGCAGAATCTTAACACTTTGGGTTTTAAGCCCCTAGCTTTATATTTCCTGAGTTATAAGCTCAAATTTACAAAAGAGCACAAATTTATACAAGGGCAGAAATCCCCTAATTTTGGAGCACTTGGTCCCTAATATAATATCAAGCCTCCCACAGGCACATTTACAGCACTTGAAAAAGAGCTAACGTGCTCTCAGATTCCCAAGCCTGCTCAAGTCAACACCAAAAAAATTACACTCTTTGCCTACCATGGCCCAACTTACAAATTGAAACAGGGGTATCTCGTACCCAACCTATAGGGCCTTTGCGGAAAGAACAGGTTAAGTAAATGGCCTGAAACACAAACTGAATGGAGGCGTACAGTGCTCCAAGATAGTGAAAAATAAAAACCTAAAGGGCACTAGGCCGGTGAAACAGGGGCTATTCCCGAACTACTGAGGTGACTCGTATGGAAAGTAATTTACCACATTACAGAATGAAAAACAGTTATAAAAAGTAGTCACCTCAAACCAAGATGAAGGGGAGCTCGAGAGGTTACATCACTCTCTATCTCGGATTTACAGTCGAAGATTTTATGAACCTTTTTACATTAGCCGGCAGAAGTTACATTTTAGAAAAGAGGGTTACATAATTAACGTTTCGGACCCTTCCCTCGGGTTGAACTGCGGAGCTAGCAAGAAAGAAAGATGTTATGTGGCCATTACCTTGTCGATGTACTGCTGCCTGATGAAAGAGGCCGCCCGCCTCCTGCTTTGACACACACACCTAGTAAGATGACGATCAATTGGCCAAGAGACATGCAAAGTCGCAATTTATAAACCCTCAGGGAAGTTTCGATATCTTTCACGAATGAACCAGCCACACCCTCTCAATGTTATTGGTTCAATTCAAAGTTACACTTCAGGATCGAAGAAGAAGACTGTGATAGGTTGAAAATTAATTACAGAAATTTGTGATTGTCCAAATTCAAACCTGGCGGAAGCAAAAAAGGAAATATTGCCAATCCAAAAATAAATGAACATCAATCAGAAAAAATGTTTGAATACAAAAGTTCTTCGAATTATAACTTCTTCTACCTCGCTCCAGGGTGCACGAACATAGTTTTTAGTGGTATCTTCTGTGGAAGAATGTCCAAACGTCTTGATTAATGTCAAATAAAACAAGTAGAAATTTACTCAGGTTAGGAAACAGTACAATAACTAAATTACTCAATATTTTAGTGGTGACCGCTTCTGATTAAAGTTCCTAGTTGGTGTAGTTGCAGTTTAACTATTTTACCAATAGAGGTGTTCATTTAGGCACTAGATTTAAATGCGCGGCGTTGGGGTGTACATCCCGGTAGAATTATTATTATCATTTTTGTATACATGTATAACCCCTGTGGGGTTACAGCATAGTAGCAGAGTACAAAATCGTAGCAAATATAAGAATTGTGTAGTCTATAACCACTCTAACTCTCCGCCTTGTTAATGCCGTATTTACCCTATTTCTTTCTTGTGTGGTTTAGTACGTCACCTCGCTAGACTTTGCTTTTTTCTTTGTCATCTCTTCTAACATGGCTTATTTTCCTGACAATTTTTCTCCTTACCCTTCTGAGACTTCTGTTATTTCGTTTGATCCTCATTTAAATTTTTCTGATCCAAATCCTCTTACTAGTATTGAACCCATAATTCTACGGTGAGAAAATTGTTTTTTCAAATTCCCATTATTTATTTCAGCTACCTACAAACTACTTTTTGAGAGCAGCCAAGAGTCTGGCTGTCTCGTGGGAACGAGCTCCCCGGGTCGAGAAAGCCTCGTGTTCGTGAAATACCGCGACACTTCGGTGGACTTCGAATATTGAACAATTCATCAAATTCAAGATATTCTTCATAACGAGAGATTTTGGCGACATAGTAAATCCAGGAATAACGTATCCAAATTATTCATAAACCATATGTGAAGGTAGAACCCCCAGGGTAAATATAAATGCAGTTAAGCCTAGAGAAGAATTTGCGTCCGGCTCCCGAACCAGCGACACGTGCCAAGGCCGATGGATGAAGAAAATGCCGCGAAACGCCCGTTTCGGCCGTTGCGAGTAAGGGGAAAAATATGAAATTAACACCGTAATAAATCGTAAGTCTGTCCGAAGTTATGGAACAAAATCATGATAATTGGTCTATTGGATGTGAAATTAGGATATTGCAATACCAAGCTTCATGGTGTGGGTAGCGTCCTCCCATAGGGTATAAAAGAAATCTCTCTCCGTCTATTTTACACATTCTACCTGGCTGTCGGAACGGCGAAGCTCACGTCACTCATCAGCAGGAAAGTGCGGTGATTTTGTTCTCCAAGTAATTCGTTTCATATCCGTGTCCATGGTTTAAATATAATGTTAAAGTAGAAGATGGTAGAAATTTTCTGAGCTGCCGCTGATGGAAACTTTGAAAGTTTAGAGCTTTGGGTAAATAAGTAGTTGAGTTTCTCTCTGTATTCAGTGTGTGCGTCTAATATTTGTCAAAGAGAAGTCTGAAGATTGGCTGCGAGGTCTGGTTTCTTATCTGTTTGGAACACCTGGCCCTTAGTACGGTGAACGAAATCAGAATCTTGGAACACAGTGGCCGTTGCCACTTGAGAAGAGTGATCGTCGCCTGTTAAACGTGTTTAAAGTGCGCTGTTTGCGGTGTCAATCGACCCCGAGTGTAAATTGTTGTGTAATTTAAGCTATATATCTATAAGAAGATGATGTCAAAAATAACCATGGCAGGTTAGGCATAAAGTCTGCTGGCTAGATGCAGCCAGAATCTAGGATGATGTCTACGATTACAGGTCTGTAAATATCTTTGTATCAATGTTGTAGTTAGAATATTGTTTGTCCCAAACAATTTTTAAGGCGTGTGTTGGGTTGATATTTAATAATGATCCGGCGAATATATTACCTTTTTGGTCGTCGTGTGAAACTCTACAGTGCTGTAAAATTCACGCCAAGAAAATACAAAATGCGAAGCTTAAATATTGTGTTAATACTCTTTGAGATATTTTCCAAATTGAGTAAAATTAAGAAGATGATAACGATCATGTACTCGTTATGAATATCTTAATTTCGAATATCGTATGAATTCAGATTTATTTGCCTAAATAATAATAATAATAATAATAATAATAATAATAATAATAATAATAATAATAATAATAATAATAATAATAATAATAATAATAATAATAATAAATATGTTTACCGAGGGATAAAATTTATTCTATTTTAAAAGTGCATTTAACAGGTACGTGCAATAAGGTTTGCTTCTGTCTAGGATTCCAGTGAAATCCGATAAAGTTATGTTTTATTCATGGGAAGTAAAATTCTGTGACATCGTTTATGTCGGTGATATGGAAAATCACGGTGTGTTGTTGTATTCCTGAGGTCCGAAAGTTAGTAGCGTATACTCGTCCAACACTCGGCCACCTGGATTCCTCGCTGCACACCCTGTTTTCTGCACACCTTGCAAGCAAAGTGAATGCTTGTAAGGAGCGGTAAGGGATCTCGATTTCAGTAATAGCCGTGTGAGCGTTAAAGGTGTGTTTTGAATGTGCCATCTGTCAGCCTTCAACTAAACTATTAGAATGGCGGTAATAGCCATCGATTTGAATTTCTATCGCGTAGTACTTCCTTGCGAATTTGGATTATTACCGCGATCTACTTCCTAGCGTTTGGCGGCAAGGGCCGATGATTTGAACTTTAAGAGGGACGAAGGTACTTCGTAGCGTTGCGCAATAACCTGCCACTTTGTTTTTTTTTGCTAGGGGCTTTACGTCGCACCGACACAGATAGGTCTTATGGCGACGATGGGATAGGAAAAGCCTAGGAGTTGGAAGGAAGCGGCCGTGGCCTTAATTAAGGTACAGCCCCAGCATTTGCCTGGTGTGAAAATGGGAAACCACGGAAAACCATCTTCAGGGCTGCCGATAGTGGGATTCGAACCTACTATCTCCCGGATGCAAGCTCACAGCCGCGCGCCTCTACGCGCACGGCCAACTCGCCCGGTGCCACTTTGTTTAGCTTCCTATGCGTCCGATGTGTTTCACTTGATCTATGATTACGTTAAAAAAATTGTCTTGGATTCTAGATGAAAATCTCGATTTACAGTTATTATTCTGGACTTGTCTATTATTACGTTTAACTCTGCTTGCTTTTTGGTACATCGTGTTGGATTCAGGATGAAGTTTGCGCGATTTACTGTTCACTGGTATTTTAATTAATGATAAGAATAACAGGGGCGGTTATTCAGTGGAATGAAGGGAATGAGTCATTCCCTTAAAAAAATATTACACAAAGAAAAAAATAATATTTTTTTGTGTAATATTTTTTTAAGGGAATGACTCACAAAGAAAAATTAAGCATGTTATTGCAACCAGTATTTATTTTAAGTTTTGTGTCGTTTGGTATAGTATATAATTACCTTTATTTTAACGTGACAGTGTGCATGGACTGTTGAGAGCTGCAAACATACGTCTGTCTCCATGAGCTCGCGTGATACTCACATCACGGCCGCTCGTCAGCAAGTGGCTTGCCAGACTCGACCTTGGCTTCACTCTGGTCCCTTCGTAATTATTCGTTTGGGTTCGGCAAACTTCGTGGGGCGAAGCAAGGGAATGCATCTGACTACTCATTCCGTTCGAGAATATTTGTATGTGATAAATGTGATAAAACTTGTGAGAAAAAGATTTAATTGTGCTTGTGTTTTCAACTGAAGTGAAATATCGTACTGTGAGTTGTACCATTTAATTTACTTTGTGTTATTTGTGAAAATTACACCAAATTTACGTGCGCACATGTAAATTAAAGGAACTACTGCGATTCTGCCGGCTTAAAAGGGAATGCATTGACTGTGTTCATTCCCCACTTTGAGTCTCTGAAGCATGGCAACTGTCGCCGCGAGTGAGGAGAGCGGAGGGGGATGTGGATGCGTATTAGAATCTCTCTTAATCCAGCGCATGAGTTCGAGGGCTTTTCAGGAGAAGAGTAATCTAATTTCCTGTGGCAGGCCAATGCCTGATTTACCGGGTGTAAAAACTAAAACGAAACGTGTTCGACACTTTAATACAGAGCAGTATGGAAAAATAGGCTGGTTATGTGGTTGTCAAAAAACATCAACACTATACTGTTGGCCTTGCGTTCTATTTTCAAACGAAAAGGGGGTGTGGAACAGTGTAGGCTTCGATGATATGAATAACTTACTTAAAGCATCTCAGCGTCATCAGCAATCACAAACACATATCCGAGCTGAAATTCTGTTAACAACTTTCGGAACGACCAGAATAGATTTGCAACTCGATCAGCAGCGTAAACTGGAGACAATAAAACATAACGAGTTCGTAAAACAGAATAGAAAGGTGATCCAACGACTGATTGACGTTGTAATGTATCTTGCAAGACAAGAACTTCCTTTCAGAGCGCATGCAGAAGATAAAAGTTCCTTAAATAGTGGAATATATATAGAACTCATAACGCTGCTGAGCAAGTAAGACGACACACTGGCAAATCATTTGCAGAAAGCAACGGTGTTCACAGGTCTTTCACATCAAATACAAAATGATTTAATTGACGGAGAAGCCAGTGTGTTATTGACCGAAATAAAGAAACAAATATCACAGTCACCATTCGTGGCGATTATCATTGATGAAACTACTGATATTTCTGCCCATTCCCAACTTTCAACTGTTGTTAGGTTCACGTCTGCTGATGGAGAAGTACAGGAGCGATTTCTTGGATTTACCGACGTAAGCGCCGATCGCAGTGCTCCTGCTCTTGCAGATCACGTGTTCCACATAATGGACGAGTTCAACTGTGGTTCTAAACTACTTGCTCAATGTTACGATGGAGCCGCAGTGATGTCAAGAGACCTCAGTGGTTTACAGAAAAGAGTGAAAAACAAATATCCCGACGCTATATTCATACATTGTTTTGCTCACAGTCTGAACCTTGTCCTTACACAGACAACTTCTAATATAAAGGAATGTAAAATATTCTTCATGACTCTGAGTAGCTTGGCCTCTTTATTTTCTAATTCGACGAAGAGAACTGCTGCATTAGATAAAGAAGTCAAGAGACGATTTCCTAAAGTGTGTCCAACGCGATGGAATTACAATGGAAGACTTATTGAAATAGTTCGTGAACAAAAAGAATTAGTTCAGTTGTTCGAGAATATCCTTGATAATCCAGAGCAATGGGATAGTCAAACCTATCACGAAGCTCGAGGTTTTAACAGCGTTCTCTCAGAATTCCAGTTCAATTTCATTTTATTAGTTTTCAGCGAGATATTTTGCTTAACCGAATCTCTCTTTGAAATTCTTCAAACGAAAGCACTGGATGTAAATTTCTGTATTGCCAAAGTAGGGGAAACAAAAAGTATCATTCAGGGAAAAAGAAATGATTTTGAAAGAGTATGGAACAAATGTCAAGAGAGCTGCGAGCTGCCAAAGAAGAGGCTACGTCAAAATGAAACCTGCGACATAAATTCACACTACCGACGCATATATTGCGAGATATATGACAATAAACATACCCAACTAGAAGTTCGATTCCAAGCACTCGAGAAATTAACATTTTTACAGTTAGTTGATCAAAGGAACACGGAGAAAAGTTTTCCTGAAGCAGCATTCTGTTCTTTGAAACAAAGTTACGGTCAGCATTTTGACTTCGCCCGTCTTAGAAGCGAGCTCAGCGTAGCTTATTCCTCCGATGATTATCTTACGATGGGAGTTTTTATTTATTTATTTTTTGTTTTATTTAAAATGTAGTGGATTGTCATCTTCTGCCTTTTCTGAACTGTTTAAGTTATGTGCGTTGATTTCAACTATCCAAGTGTCCAGTGCTAGTGCCGAACGTTCATTTTCGGCACTTCGGAGAATCCACACCTACTGCAGAAACACACAGGGACAACAGAGACTCTCGAACTTATCTCTACTGTCGATTGAGAAGACGTTACTAAAATTGAAGTCATCAAAGAATGAAGAAGAATTCTACAGCCTTGTCATAGAAGAATTCGTCAAGAAGGAGAGGCGGATTGAATTATCATTCAAATAGCACAAGATAATGTGAGTTATTATATTTATTTTATACATCTTCCTAGCTTATGATATGTGCTTCCCTTACTGTAAAAGTCACGCGCCGCCACTGAATAATAAAACAGTTTGCTCGGCATGTTTCACCTGATCCATTATTACGTTTAACTCCTCTTGAATTTTGGTACACTCTCTTGGATTCTGTATGGACTTTGTCGACTTACCAGATCTTTTGCTGTCAGTGAAATATGAGTATTAATTCTAAAATTATTGGAGGACATATGCAATTAGTCCATGGAGAGAAGGAGGGAGTAATGAATCGCTGTTTGGAATCTCTGTGTACTGCAAGCTTCCATTTCAAAGTAGATTTAATTACACATCTTGAGGAACAACATCAAATTCATAGCTCTAAGCAAGAGTTGATATTTGATTCCTTCCAAGGTAAAATATGTCTTTCCCTACATACCCTATGTACTTAAACATTCAATTACATACTTTGCTCTGTCAGATTCTGTTATTAATTTAATGTTTAAAAAATACTATTCAGTGGCAATTTAAACATGCACATTGGTGAAATGGACTAGTTAATTTACATCATCATCATTATAGACTGTTCAGTGTTCAGTCTGCAAACCTCTGTGAACTTACTCTACACCTCCACAATCCTATATTTCTAACTAGCTCTGTGAACACGTTTAGTACCATACATCTTATGTTTCAATCATTCGAAACCGAGTCTAACCATCATTGTCTTGGTGTCCCTGTACTTAACCTCCATGACCAAGGTACATTGTGAGTTCTGTGGTGAACTTAGTAGTTTGTGATGTGAAGGAATCATTTTCTGCTGTAATCCTTGGTGTGCTTTGTTTGTGTTTATACGCAAATTTAAATGTCAGATGTTGGCGTGTGATGCCATAATTTAATCGTGGCGACCTTCAACAAGTTGACTGTGAACTATGACATCATAAACATGGCTACCGTGGCTAAATAGTCTTAGAGCTTAGCAAATATTTTCATTTAATAATCACTTACTCTTTCTATTTTCCCTTTATGTCCTCGCAGGCGATGGGTATAATCACTTACAAATTGTGAAAAATCATTAATTTTGCCCCTAAGATCCTTCTTAGGACATGGTCACATTCGCCCTTACGTTAAAAAATTTCTGAAACCCAAATTAGCGATGGTCAGCTTCTTTACCGGACCCGTCCATTATTCTCCTAGATAACAAATTATCCTCCATTTGACTCACATGGTCCACCAACAAAGCTGGTTTATGCATACAGCTTCATTGATAGAGTTCATTCCTAATTTTGCCTTTATCTCCTCATTCCGAGTGCCCTGTTGCCATTGTTCCCACCCGTTTTTTCAGCAATCATTCACGCTACATTCATGTTTGTTACTTCTAACGTATGAATAATACATTCTGAGTCCACCCAGCTTTCACTTCCATATAAGCAGAGTTGGACTGAAAACAGACTAGTGTAACCCCTTGTGGGTGGGGGACGCAGATGAAGAATACACCCATGCTATACCCTGCTTGCCATAAGAGGTGACTCAAAGGGGCAACCTAGGTGCGGAAATGGATTGTGGCTTTAGTACCATGTGTTGTACCGCCTGTGGATGGGAGGGGCTGAATACATCCGCAGGTAATTCCTGCCTGTCGTAGAAGGCAACTAAAAGTGTCATGTGGCCATTGGTCCCCTCGTTATCGTTTTATTTTTTCTTGAGGGTTAGTTGTAGACTGAATCAAAATTCTGATGTGTGTGCAGCTTGGGGAGGGGCCTCTTACGTGTGTGATGATGCTCAAAAGCCCAGATGGTATCCCAAGAGTCCAGTTGGGTGGAAGCGCCATGTATTCGGCAGTAGTATCCGCCTTACAATGCAGGTCCCTGCATAGCCTAATGTCAGAAGGACTTTTTTAAATCTATACTTATCACTTTGTATACGCAATGCGGTACATGCTATTGTAAGTGATTTGAAGTAGGGAGTCCTTTTGTTCATAGCCTCAGTCAGCCTGTATTAGGCACTGTTCAACATTCGACCCCGGGCAATACCTGCTACAACCAGGTGGGTATTGCCTTGGCAGCTTAGTTCGGCTACAGAGGCTTCTGATTGGAGTGGGTGGCATTTGGGGAGGATGTTTCTCGTCATGGCTTCAAAACGTTTCAGGTCTGCCCAGATTCGTCCGCCACCCAAGCCTTTAACTTGCGATTCCCTCAGGAGGGCAACCGCTTCGGAACAGGCACTACATGAAAGCATGGGACCCAGCTTCCCTTGGTTCCTGCGTGCAACCAGAACTGTTGGGCAAGATTTCAAGGTGGTGAAGTCTGTTTTGTTCTATAGATACACTGAAGGTGTATAAGGCAAACTGCAAGACTTAAAGAAAATGCACAATTTTGGTTTGGTATTCAAGACTCGCACTTCACTTCAAGCTGATCATGCGACCACTTTGGCAAAATCCCCATCAGAGTGAAAGAGCACAAAACCTCGAACCTGGTTTGTGGAGTTATCTACCACTGTCATCTTATCTTGAACGACAATGAGTTGATGGAAAACATGAAGCACTGTGGCGTGACACACATCCTAACATCCATTTCTGATACACATAGATATTCCGTTGCTGTTTCTACTACAGCGTCCCTGTACACCGTCCATTTTCTTTCTATATCCTGAATTTACTTACTATCTTTTGTTTTGAACTTTTTTAGTAATCATATTCATGACTTCTGTCTAATTGCCTCATCCTACAGATTTTCTACCCTTATTCGTCTGAAGACATATTTCAGTTTCTCTATCCTAGGACTAGAGATATTTAGTTCGCTACAGATCAGATAATGGTCTGTATCATCAAAAATCCTTGGAATAGCTGAACATCCTAACAGATTTCCTGAATAGAAGGCCGTTTATGATAGTCTATTATGGATCTGGTGCTCCTACACCCCATGTGTAGCAGTGAATAGCCTTATGCTTGAATATTACCACTGAAGTCCAGTAAAGGTTTCCATTGCTATTAGCTTCCTGATACATATCTTTCTCACATTTACCCATCACCTTGTCATATCCTTTAGTTTTATTTCTCTCTCTTGCAACAAAATCGCCTATTAGCACTATCTTATCTCTGTAGTTGATCCAGAATATGATGTCACTCACCGATTCATGAAACTTGTCAACTTCATCCTCATCTGCATCCTCACATGGTAAATATAGTGGGATAGTTATCATACCTACTAATTCCTCCAACTGCTAAATCTACACACATCATTTGCTCATTTACATGCCTAAGAGAAACTATGTTGCATGCAATACTATTCCTGAGGAAAAGTCTTAAACCCACACTCTGCCGTTCCCTTTTAACACCTATTAAACCCCAAATCCCTTGGCACTTAACGCCCTTGAAAGGGCCTTGGCCTGCCCAGCGACCGTTGCTCAGCCCGAAGGCCTGCAGTTTACGAGGGGTCGTGTGGTCAGCACGACGCATCCTCTCGGCCGTTATTCTGGGCTTTTGTGACCGGGTTTAACAACTATTAAGAACACTTTATAATTTACTAACTCTTTGTCATTATCTACCCTTACCGTAATATCATTAACTCATAACCCATACAGATTTGCTGAATCAGCCAGTTCTTCTTTCTTCCATAAGCCCTATTGAAATTGATAGCTCCCAATCAAATTCCATTTCTTATGCAAAGGTGTTTCAAGGAGACCTTCACCTGTCAAATGGAAGTGGGACTCTGTTACTCCCGTAGGTCTGATGCTTGCTTAAAATTTTCTGAACGTTCTAGGTAAATATTCTGTGAAGCAGGATGCTACCCTACTTACACATATTCCCAGTGAGAATTTCTTCTCTAATGGATTAGGGACCACCGGTGGATTGTAGTCTAGCTAGAGACCACCGGTGGATTGTCTAGTCCTAGCCACTTGAGAATAAGGGGTCCATGACTCAAAATATGTCCGAGATGTCCACTCCTATTCTATAGCAACTAATATCCTGACTCCCAGAACCATTTACTAGGCCACTCAGCCATTGCCCATAGTTCAAGAACTAGGACGTGACTACTGTAAGCCACACCATGAACCATTCCAGATGATTTTATAATGCAAAATTAATGAGCTTTCAGATATGTGATAGTTATTTAAACTCTTTCTTTTTCAGATTTTGAAGAGTGGCTGAGACAGAAACAACGAGAAAACAACTCACATTATTATCGCAGGACAAGAAGAAGAAGAACTGATGGTTCCGAAATTATTTACTATGACTGCAATCGCTCAGGAAAGTCTCGTGAATGTAGAGCACCAAGGCAGAGAGCTTCTAAAGCACAGGGATCTTCAAAGATCAATGCAGGTTGCACCAGCCATTGCAAAGTGACAGTAGGGGAAAAACAAATGTAGTGTTTTGGGCTACTCATTATGGTAATGGGCAGGAAATAAAACATCTCGAACATACAAAGGCAGAGAGAGAGAGTGTTTAGCAGGTCAGATGAGTTTAGGTCTGTTGCTGTTTCTACTACAGCGTCCCTGTACACCGCCCATTTTCTTTCTATATCCTGAATTTACTTACTGTCTTTTGTGCTAAATTCTATTCGGGAAAATGTTGGCTCTGAAGTGAAGAGATCTGACCTTATAACAAGAATCGACCTGCACAATATAAGAAAAGAATTCAATTTAAATATTTTTTCAGGGCAGCGTCATGTAAACGATTCCTGTAGTGTTGACATTTTTGTGCAGGAATCACTGAAGCTTGGGGAACAAAATCCTGTGGTATTTTACAAAAAACAGGGGGTGAATCACATGAACTGTCAAGGAATGACTTTTGCATTGTGCTTATGAATGAAGCACAGAAGCATATGCTAATAACAGTTTCAAGGAATGCCATCTGTATAGATGGAACTCATGGCCTAAATGGTTATGACTTTGAACTAACAACTGTATTAGTATTAGATGACTACAACGAAGGTTTCCCTGTATCTTTCATGTTTTCGAATCGAAGAGACTGTTATATTTACGAATTCCTCTTCATGAAAATTAAGGAAAGAACTGGTTCTCTATATACCAAATTCTTTATGAGTGACATCACTGAAACGTATTACATGGCATGGAAGAGTATCATGTGTGCATGCATTCTCCTGCAGCTGCCTGGATTATCTTACCAGAACCATGATATGCAAACATGTCCACTATTGTATCATGCATTTAACGCAAAACCTTGTTGGTACCTCTCAACAAGCACTTCCCTCTTCCCTAGGAAATGATGGTTGCTTAGAACTGCAATGTCACATGAAGCAATTGCACAAACCTGCAGAAGCTACACCAGAAAGTATTATGGAAGAAATTTAAAAAAACCAATCAGGTAACGATCGGGAAATTAGAACTACTTCAAAATGATAAGGATAAGCTAAAAGAAGTTCTGAAGCAGCTTAAAGCTGTTGAAGTTTTACAGCATCACTTTGTTCCAATGACAGTCAGAAAGAAACTTGCTTTACACCAACACAAACAGTAGAGTGTGAACCTCCAAAAAAAAAAGTTCAAAAACAGTCATTCTTCTCAACAAAGAAGTCCTCTACAAAAATGCTTAAAAAGAATGAAGTGCAGGATAAAACCATTGCTTCTACCATAGTGCATCCACAGCAAGAAGGTGATAATTAACATAACTATGCTGGTTGAACTTCTTGGCCAGTTTTGTTTAGTGTGATTTCTTTTTTTTTTGTGTTCCTCAAGTGTTATCATTCACTTTTTAATTTTATTTACAAAATAGAATAAAGATAAACCCACACTGATACATCATACACCTCTCATTACTGGTGGAACAACTGACGGATTGTGGTTCAGGTGCTATTGTCTTTTATATGTATGTGGAGTAGATGATGGACAGTGCTTCTTCTTTTTCTTCCTCCTTGATTAATTCAGTGTAACAACTGGTTTGCCCCTGCGATGGATCTTCCCCAACTGGCTCACTCCTGTGCAGTATGTTTTGCGTCTGCACAGCTCCTGCATCCTGTGCTACCCGAGTTATTGTTTATTTTAAATATGTGAAGCAAGTGATAGACTATACTTCTGGTGCTACTGTTTATTTTATACATATGGAGCAAGTGATGGACAGTGCTTCTGGTGCTATTGTTTATTTTATACATATGGAGCAAGTGATGGATTGTGTTTCAGATGCTATTGTTTATTATATGTATGTGGAGTAGATGATGGACAGTGCTTCTTTTTCTTCCTCCTTGAGCAATTCAGTCTAATGACTGGTTTGCCCCTGCGATGCATCTTCCCCAACTGGCTCAGTCCTGTGCAGTATGTTTTGCTTCTGCATAGCTCCTGCATCCTGTGCTACCAGTGTTATTGTTTATTTTAAATATGTGAAGCAAGTGATAGACTATACTTCTGGTTCTATTGTTTATTTTGTACATATGGAGCAAGTGATGGATCGTGCTTCTGGTGCTATTGTTTATTTTATACATATGGAGCAAGTGATGGATTGTGGTTCAAGTGCTATTGTTTATTATATGTATGTGGAGTAGATGATGGACAGTGCTTCTTTTTCTTCCTCCTTGAGTAATTCAGTCTAATGACTGGTTTGCCCCTGCGATGCATCTTCCCCAACTGGCTCAGTCCTGTGCAGTATGTTTTGCGTCTGCATAGCTCCTGCATCCTGTGCTACCAGTGTTATTGTTTATTTTAAATATGTGAAGCAAGTGATAGACTATACTTCTGGTTCTATTGTTTATTTTGTACATATGGAGCAAGTGATGGATCGTGCTTCTGGTGCTGTTGTTTATTTTATACATACAGAGCAACTGATGGACTGTGATTATAAAGCTATTGTTTATTTTTGTTTTTAATTTGTAGGTGGTTCATGGTGTGGGTTACTGTAGTCATGTCCTAGTTTGTGAAGAATGGGCAACGGCTGAGTGGCCTTTTAAGTGGTCCTGAGAGTCGGGATACCAGTTGCTATGGAATGGGAGTGGGCATCTCAAACATAATCTGAATCAAGGCCCTCGTACTCAGGCGGCTAGGACTGTAAAATCCACCGTGGTCCCTAACGCGTTCGAGGATAGAACCTCAATACGATTAAGGATAGAAGGTTTCCACCTGTTCAATACATTGACAGAGTAACTTAATTAAAATATCACATTTTTATTATTATCATTATGGTACCGTTTTCGGCATCTCACATGCCATCATCAGCCAATGAAAATTTGCAAGGCATTATAGGTAATTACATGAAATATTTATGCAGTATGGAAACATATACAGAGCATGCTATCTAGTGTTCTGAAATTTTACAATTATATATATACATTAAAATATGTGTGATTAAAATACAAGACCGCTTAATCTTTTAAGATGTTAGACACGTCATAAAACACAACACTTTCTTGTGTATCAAAAAGATCTTTCTTACCGCTAAAATATATGTGAATGGCCTTGAAGAGTACAAGGTGTTCCTTTTTAAAACTTTATCTTCAGTCTTTATACACTATCTGACGTACTGAATTAGATACTGATGCAGCAGGACGTACTAACTCTCTTAGCACTGGTACCAGTGTAACAAATTGACAATGAATCTGCAGAAAACTAAATACATGTTTATTTCAAAACAAAAAAATCCTTCACTCAAATAGTGATAAATTAATAATAAATGATACGGAAATAGAATAAATAAAGTGAAATATCTTGGATTAATTATTGATGAGAACCTGACCTGGAATGACCATGTTGAATAGATAACTAAGAAAATCGCCCCAGTTCCTGGGTTACTAAAAAGACTTAGATATTTAATCCCTAAACACCTCCTCCTACAAATTTATTATTCACTAGTACATAACCACTTGCAGTACTTATGTGTAATTTGGTCACATTGTACAAAGTCTTCCCTGAATGAACTTATGGTGTTACGGAACAGGGCAATAAGGAACATATTTAACTTATCATTATACACCCCAGGAAAATACTTATACACTCAGGCCAAACTTCCACCTCTCAGCATAATTACAGAGCTTAATTCTGTCATACTAATGTATAAAATAAAAAGAAACATAATATTTCACAACACTACTTTAATAACCAATTCAGACAACCACAGGTATCAAACTAGACATGCAGATGATTTGGCCTTGTATCACATCCACTCTTCAAAATATGGGAAGAACAGTTGTAAGTTCTCAGCAATTCAAGCATACAACAAACTTCCTGCTGACATAAAAATTGTCCCTACTTTAATCACTTTCAAACGTAAGGCAAAGGAAAATCTATGGAATAGATACTTTCAAGGGCGCCCATACCCGGGGGCAAGATGGGGCCGCGGCCCCCCTCTAGCTCTCAGGGAAAGGCAAAAATCTACTGTAGTCAGGTGTTTTCCTTTCAAGAAAATGATTTAAAAGTCAGTATTACGTAGAAGTGGTAGTACCGTTCCCCACCAACAGGCATGGGATACAGTGGGTTATTCTACCGCAGAATACAAGCCGCCATTTATCTTCCAAGATATTAAAAATACTACGTACCCCTAGGTCTGTCATATGGTCGTCCATGGATACTTCATAGGTGAAATATAAATAGGTAATGTTTAAAACAAACACTCGCCCGCTTCGTCAATCCTGTTGCATTATTACTCACTTGTAGTACTAAATAGTTTAAGTAAGTATAATTAAGGAACTATTGAATGGTATTTTATTTTTTACACTTTCTGTATTGATGTCTCTACTTTTACTGTTTAAGTCACCTGATTATATTATTGTAAGTATCAGAGTTTGTAGATCCGCCATTGAATATATTATTCATTGTACAATTCCTCTGTATGAGCCTTTGGCTCGTTGGAATTAATTATTGAAATACATACATATCTATCTATCTATCTATCTATCTATCCATCTATCTATCTATCTATCTATCTATATATCTATCTATCTATCTATCTATCTATCTATCTATCTATCTATCTATCTATCTATCTAACTATCTATCTAACGGTGGCAAATAGAACATTGTTCCTTTTGTTTATGTGATTAGGGTATTTAATCATTGTTCATATTTATATGAATCAGTTCCACCTAGTATGTATTCCTGAAATTTCTATGTTATACAGATTTTTTCCTAGAATGTCACAGTCTTTGTGAAGCTATTCTAAAACATCTCATATGATTTAAGCTTGAACTCTGCATTTTAGTGTTGTTCGAAAATTATTGTAAGGCTGAGGCCGTGCGTTGATAGATGAGATCTTGAAAATTTCAATATCAGGTGGATTTTGACAAGTAAATATCGATCTCGACCCAACACGGACCTCTTACTCGAAGTGGCCAAGCGTGGTGTATGTGAGCAGCTGGAATGCAAAGTCACAATGATTAAATACCTTAATCACATAAACAAAAGGAATAATGTTCTAGAAATCAGTATTTAATTCAGTACGTCAGATAGCGTATAAAGACTGAAGGTAAAGTTTTAAAAAGGAACACCTTGTACTCTTCAAGGCCATTCACATATATTTTAGCGGTAAAAAAAGATATTTTTGAAACACAAGAAAGTGTTGTGTTTTATGACGTGTCTAACATCTTAAAAGATTAAGCGGTCTTGTATTTTAATCACACATATTTTGATGTATATATATATAATTGTAAAATTTCAGAACACTAGATAGCATGCTCTGTATATGTTTCCATACTGCATAAATATTTCATGTAATTACCTACAATACCTTGCAAATTTTCATTGGCTGAAGATGGCTCGTGAGATGCCGAAACCGGTACCATAATGATAATAATAAAAATGTGATATTTTAATTAAGTCACTATGTCAATGTATTGAACAGGTTGAAACCCTTCATTCTTAATCACATTGTAAATTTTGATTCAATATAATGAAATTCTTAACATTAATTGAGAGAATCTCACTTGGATTATGTGTAAGTGCGGTAGCATCTTGCTTCATTAATTTACCGATCTCACAACATTTTAAGCAAGCCTCGGACCTACGGGAGTAACGGAGTCTCACTCCCATTTGAAAGGCGAGGGACTACTCCTTGGAAACAACTTACTGAACAAAATGGAATTTGATGGGGAGCTGTCAATATTAATGGGGCTTACAGAAGAAACAAAGTAGAACTGGCTGTATTAGCAAAGAGGATGCATCTATATGTGCTAGGAGTAAGTGATATTCAGGTAAGGGGAGATAACGAGGAAGAGATAGGAGATTATAAAGTGTACTTGAGGGGTGTTAAAAAGGGGAGGGCAGAGTGTGGGGTAGGGCTGTTTATCTGGAATAGTATTGTACGTATTGTAGTTTCTCTTAGGCACGTAAATGAGCAAATGATGTGGGTACATTTGGCAGTTGGAGAAATTAGGACGAGAATTGTCTCAGTGAATTCATCATGAGAGGGTGCAGATGAGGATGAAGTTGATAAGTTTTATGAAGCATTGAGTGACATCGTGGTCAGGGTCAACAGCAAGGATAGAACAGTACTAATGGGCGATTTCAATGCAAGAATAGGAAATAAAACTGAAGGATACAATAGGGTGATTGGTAAATGTGGGGAAGATAAGGAAGCTAACAGCAATGGAAAGCGTTTGCTGGACATCTGTGCTAGTAAGGGATTAGCAGTTACGAATACTTTCTTCAAGCAAGGCTATTCACCACTGCACATAGGAGGGTAGGGGTACCAGGTCCATAATAGACTATATCAGGACCACTACCAGGTCCATATTAGACTGCATCAGAACCACTTCAGGAAATGTTAGGAATACATGGGATTTACAGGGATTTTTCGATGATACAGACCACTATCTGATCTGTAGTGATCCAAGTATCTCTAGGCTTAAGACAGAGAAAGTGAAATCTGTCTACAAATGAATAAGAGTAGAAAATTTCCAGGACGAGGAAATTAGACAGAAGTACATGGATATGAGTAATGAGAAATTTCAAACAGTGGACAGTGAGCAGGTTGAATATACAGAAAGAGAATGGGTGGCATACAGGGACACTGTAGTAGAAACAGCAAGGAAATGCCTAGGAACAACTGCGTAAAAATGTGAAAAAACAAACATCTTGGTGGAATGATGAAGTGAGAGCAGCTTGTATACATAAAAAGAAGGCTTATCAGAAATGGCTCTAAACAAGGGCTGATGCAGACAGGGAATTGTTGGTTATGGGAAAAATAATGTGATAGATGTCATCATAGTGTATGAGAAGTGACACACTTAACTTAGCTATGTTTTGGGGTGGAGATCTGTCTGGAATTAGCATCAAAATTTCCTGACACTATTGTAACTGAGGCAAGCAGTTTCATCATGTAAGTATACTAGGCCAGCAACATCATCTATACATTCCTATAAGAAAGCAAGCTTTGTGAGAATGATTATAATTTACTACCCATCGTACTTGGTAGCGATTTGAACATCGATGTGAAGTCAGCACTTGGTCAAGAGTTTCTCTCCTTCAAGTGTGATAGATTTGCCCTCGAATTAAATGATGACCCAGCCATTTCCGCTATGAGGAGTAGTACTTGTGCCGATGCTGTTTTCAGTCGCCATGTAAACCAGATAAGAACTCAACAGCACATTTTGTACTTTCCCTATCATTCTCCATTACGCCGAGTATAAATAATGTACCACAACCTATGATTGTAGATAAATTTGTGAACAAATCTTTGTTTCGTTCCATCAGTATTGTATTTTTTCTTCATGAAAAATACTTAATCACACCTCTACACTCGTGTGCTCCATTACAGACAAGCGCACATTTCACTCGTACATTTTCTCCGCTACACAAAAGATCACAGAATTGTGTAAATGAACTTGCTCTCATCTTCTAAGTCTAAAATATATCCATGATCTTATGCTTCTCTGTGAAGTGGAGAAAATGCACCAGTGCAAAGTTTTTTGTATGGAACTTTTTTATCTCAAAATGTACTTTGCACATTTGTGCACTATACCTAACTTATTATTATTATAAAAGTGTTTTAGCTTGTACAGTTAAACTTATAACTAGAGTGTGGCTTGTACAGTACCAACTTCTTTATTTAGAAATAACACAAGTACTTTTTTCTTTATCTTCCCCTGCTTGCCCATAAACGTACTCTAAATTATGTTCCATGATTATTATTTGCATCACAATTTCATTGCACCCTCCTCTAGCTTTGTAGAATATGTTCACATGTAACCAGATCGGGCAAGTCAATTTTCTTCCATTTTCAATGTTATGTATGACTAACGTTTTCATGCCAAGTTTAACACTTTCTTTAATGGCGATTCTGAACCTAAAGGTGGTAGTGTTTCACGTTGGTACTAACAACATAAGACAAGCATGTACAAGTACCAACAGAGCTGGGGATGTGTGGGATCTGGTAAATACAGCATGGGTAAGTTTAAGGAAGCGGAGATTGTTATTCGTGGAATACTGTGTAGGAGGCATACCGACTGGAAGGTGATTGGGGATTTAAATGAGACTATGGAGTGGGTATGTGGGAAACTGGGAGTTAGATTTCTAGATCGTAAACTGCAGTGGTACATATAAGTTAGGGAATTTCTTTAGAAGGGATATAGGATGGTACATTGAGAGAAACAGGGTGGCCTAGGGAGCGGTGATAAGGGTACAGGGAACTGGAAGTCTAGTAGGGATGACATAAAAATGTTAGTGCTGAACTGTAGAAGTATTGTAAAGAAAGGAATAGAATTAAGTAATTTAATAGATATATACTTACCAGATATTGTAATAGGAGTTGATTCATGGCTGAGAAATGATGTAATGGATGCAGAAATTTTCTCACATAACTGGAGTGTGTTACATATAATCATTCTCATTTTTGGTCCATATTGAATTTTACATTAAGTCCAAATAGCATGTGTATTTATTAAAAACCACCTATTCAATACAATGTAAAGTTCTTATAATTAAGATTTATATCTTGTCATAATAATATTATTGGGACATGTTTCATCCTCTAGCTGGGCAACATCAGCCTTATCTCGTACCTCTTAATCATTAATCAGGATCCTGATTGTGTACAAAATGTTACATAGATACTATATTATACAGAGTTAAAGAAGTCCATATTACATGTTCTTAATTAATAGTCTGAGAATTTGTGTAATAAAAATTTCTAAGAAATCACCTTGGCTGAAATGATTTACTGTTAAAGAGATCGTACGAATAAAAATTACAATTTATTGACTGTCTTGTCCATTTTCAAGCTTAGTCTGAATGTCTATGGCTAAAACTCTATTCCTATATATTTTTAATACTATAGAACATTTGTTTTTGTTTATGACAATGAATAAAATCTGCTTGAAAACTTTTCAAACTGGTTGTGGTCGTAATAAACAGTTGCCTTATCAAAACTTTTTGCAATCCTGCCTAAAAATCATTGATGCTAAACTCTCCCTTGTGGCCGCCCAATGAATGAGTATTAGTTTTGAAATATAATGTTGTTTAACAATCTAGAAGACGATATGTTGACATAATTATAATTATCAAAGCACATATTATTCGAATCCGGCTTTTTTCTTAATTTCCGTTGTAAAAGTGAAGAATAGATATTCAACAGAGCAAAAGTAGTTGTATCCTTTAATTGAAATTATGGTTGCTGCCTCTTGTTATGCTACTGGTCGAAAAGGGACACTTGATATTAGTTGATGCATGAGTGTTGATTCTAATTTGTGAGAAAGTGTGCTGATTATGTCCCCTCGACTATTGTGAAGAAGACTAGTTTTTCTGACAGAGCTGGTTCGACTGACTTTTATCGTAGAGATAGGATAGGAATGGTAGGAGTGGAGTGTTCATTCTTGTGAGAGAAGAATTTGTAAGTTACAAAAAAGTTAAAGATGACAAACATTAAATTCTAGGTGTAAGGCTCATCTCTAAAGATAATAGGCAACTTGATGTCTTTGGAGTGTACAGACCAGGAAAGGGAAGCGCTGACGCAGATTCAGAAATCAGCTATCTGGGAAACAATATGGAAAGGAACGTGATTGTAGCGGGTGATCTCAATTTACCAAATCATAATTGGGAAGGTAATGCAAACGACAGAAAGCATGACCAACAAATGGCAAATAAGTTAATATGGGAAGGGCATATGATTCAGAAAGTGATGGAACCCACTAGAGGGAAGAATGTTCTGGATGTGGTGCTGGTAAAACCAGATGAGCTATATAGAAAAACCGAATTAATAGATGGCATTAGTGATCACGAAGCTGTTTTTGTGGTAGTTAAAAATAAATGTGAAAGAAAGGAAGGTATTAAAATTAGGAATATTTTCATGGTGTTAAAGTGGAAACCACGGAAAACGATATTCAGGGCTGCCGACAGTGGGGTTCGAACCCACTATCTCCCAATTACTGGATACTGGCCGCACTTAAGCGACTGCAGCTATCGAGCTCGGCCCTATAGTTTTCAGCTTTATGTCGTTCACCCTTTCCTTTATACACAGGGGCTACTCTAGCAACTCTCCATTCATTTGGTGTAGCTCCTTCATGCAAACAATAACCAAATAAGTACATCCGAGGTCAGTAGTGACTGATTGAAAAAACCTTTAGGGGAGCATCCGTGTCTTAGTGTGCCGGCCTCTTCTATTATGTAACAACTACCACCTCTTGATTAGGCATTATGTACTACATAGAAGGGAATAAAAGCATTCTTTGCACTGACACAGATAGGTCTTATGGTGACGACAAGAATAAAGGCATAGGTATAAAAGTCAGTATCGGTACTCTATGGTTATAAGCTTGAATTAAAAGCCACTCTATACTACATCTGCGTAGTTTTAGAGCATTGGTATGATTTGCTGCGGTGGAAGTTATGCAGCAACAAAAATTTCTTAAACTGGCCAGTTTAGCTGGAATAACATTGTCACTGAAGATTTTGAGGATAGTTTTCGAACTGCTGGAGCTCAATGCTTATCCAGTTACGGTGCATGAACTTCTACACAAGATATTCAGTCTTCAGGGGAGTAACAGGAGCAGAGACTCCTCCCGTTCAGCAAATACTCGCAAATCTTCCCATTCTTCAGACGTTTCACTGAAAGTCAATCAATCAATACTGATCTGCATTTAGGGCAGTCGTCCAGGTGGCAGATTCCCTATCTGATGTTTTCCTAGACATTTCTTAAATGATTTCAAAGAAATTGGAAATTTATTGAACATCTCCCTTGGTAAGTTATTCCAATCCTTAACACCCCTTCCTATAAATGAATATTTTCCCCAATTCGTCCTCTTGTATTCAACTTGACAGGAAGGAAAGAAGAAGACTATAAAGCAGTCTTTGTTATTGTTATCGTCCGAAGCTTGGAACTAGTGTGTACTTGTGTCAGAAAATTGAAGAGGTGATAGGATTGTTTTGGGTTTAATGTATTGATCATGTATAACAGAAGGATATCCAAAGATATGTCACTCCTGGAAAGTAGTGTCTTTATGTACTCACCTCGAATCCCCAACAATCATTTAATTTCCTCTGTCACCGAGCTTGATAGCTGCAGTCGTTTAAGTGCGGCCAGTATCCAGTATTGGGGAGATAGTGGGTTCGAACCACACTGTCGGCAGCCCTGAAGATGTTTTCCGCGGTTTCCCATTTATACATAAGGCAAATGCTGGGGGCTGTATAGTACGCGAACCTTTTCTTGAGCCCTGAGCTCCATAGTGCTGAATGGGAACTAGGGCTCAAGAAAAGGTTCGCGTACTATACCTTAATTAAGGCCACGGCCGCTTGCTTCCCAGTCCTAGCCCTTTCCTCTCCCGTCGTCGCCATAAGACCTATCTGTGTCGGTGCGACGTAAAGCCAATAGCAAAAAAAGTAATTTCCTCTGTCATTCATTAATCATTTCCCCAGAAGAATGTGACAGGCTTAAGCAGCCGGCGCAGTTCCTACCCTCGCCGCTAGATGGGGCTTCATTCATTCCATTCCTGACCTAGTCGACTGACTGGAAACAGGCTGAGGAATTTTTTCATTCTAAATCTTTAATCAAGGTGTTGAAATGTTTACTGCGATGCCAGAATACGTGAGCAGTGAGATTGCCAATCTAGTGGGCAGCTTGCCTGCAGCAATTTCTGAAGGTCAATGACAGAAGGGGAGATTGAGGAATTTATCTGGAAGTGAACTCCGACTAATGAAATGTCCAAGTGACGCTAGAGATCTTTGAAGAGATTAAGAGCTTCCAAAGTGAATTCATGTATATCAATCCGTAAAACTTTCGCTACTCACTGGGCGAAACTTAGGTTCGAGATCGAACATACCGCGGACAACACCTTCAAATCAATATCAAATATTATTCAAGTATGCTATATGTTGCATATACTATTTTTTTAATTTACTACAACAGATTCTTTTAACACCGCACATGGATCTTGCATGGATATTTCCTCCCTATCAACATCATTATATGTCTTTTCACGAATTATGTATATGCCTAACCTAAATTTTATTGACAACACCTTCCATAATAATCAAAAAATACGTTCAGCAAGTAGCTTATATAATGAGTACTATCAATGAACATGAGCGTACGAGTTCGGTAAAATATACATGGTATTAATAAGGCAGAGGATAAAATAACATATAGTCCGCAGCTCCGCAGCCATTCCAATAGTTTAGTTGAATACTGAACCGACAGATGGCACGTACATACCACACCTTTAGCGCTCTCACTGCTATTTCTAAAATCCAGACAATTCAGACTCTTTTATCGCTCCTTACAAGCATTCCCTTTGCTTACAAGTTGTGCAGAAAAGAGGGTGTGCAGTGAGGTATCCAGCTGGCCAAGTGTTGGATGAGTATACGCTACTCGAAAGTTATAGTAAAAATAAAAAGGAAATTTTATAAAAGTTGTTTGTCACGAGATGATTGAGATTTGAAAAGTCTTGAAATATAAGAAAAGGGATTGATGGCGAAGAATTTATATATGTTGAGATAAGAGTTGTATAGACGTTGAAGGCAGAGGAAGCCTGTATTTCATATAATACCATCGTGAGAAGGCGATGAGAATGAATTTTTGAGACAGGCTATACTTGCTGATGGCGAAGAATTTTTGAGGCAGGCTGTATATTAAATGTGATATTTATGTAGCAGGCTGTAGTATATTCCGCTAACAATCCGAAAACTGAGACCAGGAGAAGGTTGGTTCGAGATGAGTATTAAGATTTCAAGTTAAGATCCCAAGTGAAAAATAATTTCTGGTGAAGTTGTAGCTCGTCGTAGTTACAATCCAAGTGACTAGTTTACGTAAAGTCAGTATAATGAATATTATAGTAATATGACCTCAAGGGTAGAAGAGCATTCTGAATACACGGTGTTACTTGACGTAACGACAAGTTTCCAATCAGTAAATTTTATAAATTACGAGACGATAATTTATCATTAAATCGGAAACATTGTGGGATGAGATATTGGACGTTATAAAGCGATAGGTTGGCTGTGTAGATTCATTGGATTTCGCCTCACTGGATAGTCATGGATATGGATTTGGAATAGTAAGGTGGTAGGCGATTTGAGGGACTCACCCTAAAATTACCGCGTGGATTTTTGCGGTAGTGATAGGTAGTGTTTTTGGCGATATTCTCGTAATGTTATACGTGTGTTGGAAGTCAGTATTATTTTTCCAAACTTCATTGCGCATGCTGAGATCGTGTTTGAGTGGTGGATTGCTTACCACGCGTTATTTATTTTCAGTTTCACATTTTAGTAACAAGATAGGGATTTAGTTGCATTTCCCGACTTGCGTTCATTCTGTGGCCAGATTTGTTTCTTTGTGTGTTATTAGTTTCGACCAGGTTTACAGCTAAAATATCTAAGAGTGTGTTTGAATTTATGATTTCGCCTGATATGCCAGAGGAAGCGTATACGACCCAATTTCCGCTCGACAATAGATTCAGGACGTCACGTGTTATCCTAGGAGTATATTGATGATGAGACGTCCTAGTTCACGCTCAACGGTAGGTTTAGGAAGGTGTTTACCTAAGATTATGGAACCACTAATGGCATGTGAGGGTTGTCCAATATTGGATACTCAGTTAATGGTGATTGAATATTTACTGCAGTTCGCCATGCGTGTTTGAGTTCAATGAACTTCAGTATTTTATTTTACGGACTTAACTGTTTTATCGTTCTGACGTCCATTTGCTTTGATAGTGTGCGTGTTGACACTCAACGTGTTAGTGTGAGAGTTGAGATACGAATGCGGGTTCGATTCGTCAGCCGGTAATATATTTTAATTTCAATTTTTGTCGTTCTTTCACTTTTATACGTAATTGAG
Source organism: Anabrus simplex (assembly GCF_040414725.1). Classification (NCBI taxonomy): domain Eukaryota; kingdom Metazoa; phylum Arthropoda; class Insecta; order Orthoptera; family Tettigoniidae; genus Anabrus; species Anabrus simplex. The sequence continues at coordinate 187,959,857 of NC_090265.1, forward strand.
TGTGGTCAATTGATAACTTGTAGGTAGTGTGTAGGGACAAACAATAAGTAGATGGATCTGTGATGGTAGTCATTGTTAAAAAGGAAAGAATTCTTAGGTTTTCATTTTACCATGTGGACTTGTAATTTTATTAAGGGTAACGTAACCATTTATAACCTGAACGTTGGTTTAATAATAATATTTTTCAAGTGATTTAATACTTTTTATTTAACTTCAGTGTTTGGCATTTTTTCTAAATAAGTGTTTCCTGCATTTCGCAGTTTTGTTCCTTCAGAACGACGTAACGTAAGATCCTCTCGGATCGTGTTGCTGTTGGTGCCTTCTGAACAGCTGTTTGGGTAGTTCACGTTTCAGCATCGGGATTATTTCATAACTTAAGGTGTCACGAGATGACAATACATGGTGGAATTTTATTTTCAGTTGTGAATATTGCTGTTAACTTGTAGTGAACACCATGATTTCTAATAATATTTTGCAACCTATCCAAAGCATCTGATAGTCAAATTGGTTCAATTAAGGGTCCATTCGGCGGGTGTTTCCGTATCCGAAAGGGTATTCAACTGGTGGATAACCTTAATTAAGAGTAAATCCGGCATTCTACTTGTTGAAGGTCAGATTTTCCACGGATCGTGTGGATTAATTCTCAGTTATCGTTGGATCAATAGGTGCCCGATTTCAGGTTTTCTTTTCACTTTTTCAGTTTCGCTGTCCACTAATTTGTGAGATCTCTATTTTTCTCCGAAGAAAATTCTTCGATATTGTAATCAATGAAATTAACGCTATGCAATGTGACTGCGTTTGAAACATTTAATAATAATTTTTTGATCAAGGATTTATATAAATAAAACTTTTTGTGCAATTAATTAATTCAATAAAATTTAGTAAGCACATACTTGCTTCTCATTTCATGTAGTTAGGCTCTCTTCTGAACCACATCGTTTGGTTAAGATCGTGACCGAATTATTCCCGCAACGACCCCAAGATTTAAGAGTTCAATATTGCTCTACTGCAGCAGCTGTAGCCGACCAACGATGGAATGGTAAGTCAAGGGTCCAGTATGTTTTATAATCCTTTTGTTACTTGTAATTCTGATCTTACCTCTACATCCATTACTCTTACTACTACTGTCTCTTCCAGTACGCGCTCTGAACCTATACCACCCCCACCTCAACCTAACATCCCTCTCTATCTTGATCATTCTCTTTTTACTGCTGAATCTAAACTTCCACTTAATCAGGCACCTCCGCCTTCTGTCGATAAAACTCAATCAGCACAGCACTACACTCCCGATTTGCGAACTCCACCACCACCCCCTTCTCAGCAATACTTTTATGAATCTCCATTTCATCACAACCCTTCTTCACATCAACCACTTAAGTTCCATATCTTGAATAAATGTCTTGACCAGGTACCCCTTATTCAGTCCACTGATCCTGATAATTTGACACAATGGCTTTTTTTCGCAAATTTCTACAGACTGATTTAGCTCCATTATCCCAGTTGCTTTCATTGCTTTATCCAAAAACATCTGGTCATCTTAATAATTTTTGGTTCAAATATATGAAGTCTTCTCATGATTGGGCTCACTTCCGCTCAGTTTTACATACCTATTTTTAGCCTTATGAAATTCGACAACAACTGAGTATCAAGTATGTCAGACGCCACCAACGTCCGGATGAATCGGCTTATGATTTTCTTGACTCTATTATCTGCTATTCTGACGTGTTGGCTATTGCTTAACATCCCCAGGAAATTATTTCTCTTGTTCTATTTTATGTTTCTTGAGCTTTCCGTCAAATAATTAATCCCTTTACGCTACCCTCCACTATCCCTCAGCTTTCCAATATTGCTCAACTAGATATTCTAAATACCCACAGTACCCTTTATTATTATTCCTCCACTCCACCTCCCCCGTTTAACACTTCAACAATCCACACCCCTCCCACCACCCGTCCACCTTCTAATGGTAATACTTCTCGTCTCCGCTGTTATCGACGTCAGGCTATGGGGCACTTAGCACGAAATTGTACCAATTCTAATTTGGGAAACTTCAATTCCCGTCGTCAGTAGGCAGCTCACGACCTCGTGGGCAAAATCTGTCTCATGTTTCGTCAATATTCTCTTCTGGTACTAAATCACAGTCATATACTCTTGTACAGTTACATAACTCTCCTTCCTTAGCCTTATTAGATTCAGGTTCTGCAATTTCTCTAATAAGTTTCTCTTTTATTTCAGCAACTTTTACAAACACATCCTCATCTTCAACTACGTCCTCCTACCCTTAGATGTCTATCCATATCTCAACACTCTCTTGAAATCGTGGGTCAACTAAAACGTAATGGTAAAATTTCCAAATTTTCTTGGCCATTTGAATTTCAGGTTGTTAATAATTGCTCACTTCCTGTCATATTGGGTTATGATTTTTTTTGCTCATACTGGCCTTATTTATAATACTGGCATGGCTTCTATCTCCTTTTTCAATCCACGCGTTCAAATTCCTTTGGTAGATCCCATCGATTTTCCTATGAACCACGTTTTCAGTCATCAGCGTATTTACGCCACTGCTCCCCAACAAGGTGCCATTGAGGTCTTGAAATCTGAATTTGCCGATGTTATCGCAGATAAGCTAGGCTCTGTTGTTAATTATCAAGCTCACATTGATTTACTTGATGAAACTCCTGTCCGTTCGCCTCCTTACCATCTTAGCTTACCTCGGATGGCCAAAATGGACGACATTATTCAGAAAATGCTTCAGGATGGTACCATAGTTCCCTCTTCTTCCAATTATGCATCTCCTGTATTTTTAGTCGACAAGCCTGATGGTTCTTCGCGCCTTGTCATTAACTATCGAAAATTGAACTCCAAAATTCTCTATGATTCTTACCCTACTCCTGAAATGCGTGGCACTTCTTCTCTAAAGCTAAATATTTTTCTCTCCTGGACCTTAACTCCGCTTATTACCAAATCTCCTTGGACTCTCACAGCAGCAGGCTTAATGCCTTTATCACCCGGAATGGCCTTTTTCAGTTCACGAAAGTTCCTTTTGGATTGAATTTGGAGTCGCAAGATTGGTGGATTCTCTATTTTTAGATATTAAGTATAAATTTCTCTATCCTTACATAGATGATCTTTTAATATTCAGCCCGGATTTTGAGTCTAACATGTCACACCTACACCAAGTTCTCTCTAGATTACGTTCAATTGGTCTTACTGTTAACCCTTCTAAAATCTCCCTAGCTCAAACCTCTATAAAGTTCTGTATCATCTCATGGAGTAGCTGTAGATCCCGAACGTACTTCTGCTATTTCTATCATCCCACCTCCCAAAAATCTTAAGCAAATGCACACATTTTTAGTTATGGTTTCTTTCTATCACCGGTTCATTCCTAATTTTTCTCACATTGCTGAGCCTCTCAATTATCTGAAACTTAAAAATATTCCCTTTAACTGGACTCAATCTCAACAAGATGCCTTCAGCTTAAATTTCTTTTGATGTATGCTCCCATTCTTCAATTTCCTGATTTCTCCCTACCTTTTGAAATACATACTGATGCTTCGAATCTTGCTGTTGCTGGTGTTCTAAGTCAGGTTGTTAATTATGTTCCTCTACCTATCTCCTATTTCAGTCGACTTCCTTCTCCTATTGAGAGGAAATATTCAATTTTTGAGCGTGAAGCCCTGGCCTTATTAAATGCAATTGAACACTTTGCTGAATATCTGGAGCATAAAGAATTCCTTGCAAAGACAGATAATCAGGCCCTTTCATGGTTGTTACACAATGCACCTAGGATTGGTAGAACTGGCCGATGGCTTATGTGATTGTCCAGATTCAAGTTTTTCCTTAAGTTCATTTCTAGCAATGAGAATTCTGTAGCTGACGCCCTTAGTCGCTTGTTTGAAACTTCTGCCCCCCAGTCAAGTACGACTGATGATCTACCCCCGGATGTCTCAATGATGCCTTCATCTTCCTCCATTAATGCTGTTTTTTCGTTAACAGATTTTTCTCTTTCATTTCAATCCTGTCAGTCGCATCAGCTCACCGATCTGTTTGCATCCAACTCAAACAATCCATCTCTGACCCCTCTTATCAGGGTCCCTTTACCATTTTTAAAGATCTCTTGGTCTGCAAACCCACTAAGAAAACTTCTCCTAAAGTGGTACTTCCATAGGCTCTTCAACCTATGATCCTGCAATATTATCATTCTTCCCATATGGGTGGGCATCTACGCATCACTAAAACATACAACCGTACAGCCTCTCTTTTCTTTTGGCCTCAAATGCGTAAAACTATTCGCAACTTTGTTCAAACTTGTGAATTGTGTCAAAAATCTAAACCTTTAAACATAAAGTCTGCTGGTCATAATTCTGTTCTTCCACCCACTCATCCTGCCCGAAACTTTTTCATCGATCTACTTTGACCCATAGTTCGTTTTTCTCGTGGCAACTTGTATATTTTCACCTTGTTGGATGCCTTTTTTTCAAAATTTTTAGTTCTTCGTACCTTACGGAAAATTTCTACTAAGATCATCATCAATTTACTCACTGAACAAATCTTTCCTATTACCGGTTTGCCTGCTAATATTGTTTCTGATAATGCTTCTATCTTCAATTCAAGTGCTTTTTTAATATGTGCTTTCAACTGGATATCAAACGTATTTTTTTACTTCTCCCTACCACCCTCAGTCCAACACCGTGGAAAGGTATCACCGCATCACCGCTCTATCTATATTTCATAGTTCTTTTCAGAAGGACTGGGATTCTCATCTCTCCTCTTTGGCATTAGCCTGTAACTCCAGCATCAATAGTTCCACTGCTCAAACTCCGGCTAAGCTTTTTCTAGGCCGTGATCTTCAAACCCCTCTTTCCTTTAATTGGGACCTCTTCGAATCTTCTGATCAGCCATCTTCTTCAACCCTCTGGAAAGACGCGTTTGATCAATTGATTAAAGCTCAACAAGTGTACAAAAAATCTTCTAATATTCGTCATAGGGCGTCCAAGTACAAAATTGGCGATTTAGTCCTCGTTGCCAATCAATCGTACAGCTCAGCAATTAATGCTACCTCTGCTAAACTTGCCCTTCGATGGCTCGGACCATATCGTATCTTGTCTTTCCCTACCCCTGTCACTGTATTTTTGCAATCTATTACAGATTTGTTTGACACTAAGATACTTCATCTTAATCAGCAGAAGCGATTTCATCCTTCTTAAACTTTCACTTCTCGATTTCCTTTGCCCTGAGATTTCTTTTTTCTTGTTATTACCTCCACTTCTTTCTAATTTTTTATTCTGCGTCTGGTCTGGAAATGTCTAATGCTCCCGGTGTTATTTACTTTTCTTTGTTCTTTTCTTTCCCTTTGTTTGTCTACCTCATCCCCCTTTTCTCCCTTTATGGAATTTTTTTATTTTCCCCCTTCACACAGGTTTCTCCAGTCTCCCTCCCAGACCAGATGGCACAGATTATAAAGGGAGTGTATATATATATTCCCAGACATTTTTCTCTTTTGTAATTGCTCTTACTTTTCGTTGTATTTTACAATATTTATATATTGATGTTTAATTTGTAACTACCCTTCTTTCCTTTCCTCTTCCCTTTGCTGACGCGTTAGCCCTTTTCTTTCCGTTTCCCCCCTAACTTTTTTACTTCCTATATTTATAATTAGGCATGTTTATCTTGTTGGGATATTTTTTGGAGCCTTTTGTTTTTTCTTTCAGTATTCTAGCTCCTTGATTTACCGTTCCGGCAACTCTCGACCTCCGCTGCAGCTCTTGGAAGGGCCCTCCATCGCTGTTCCTGGGGCCACCACGCCGTCGCCACTGAACTGCATCTCTTTTTTCATCTCCTACCAGCAGTCTTCATTTTTCTACGATACCGACTACTTCAATTACTACCAAAAAAATCCTTTGATTTTTTTCTGGTGCCCGGCGGATAGTGTAACGGACTCGTCACTTCACTGGCATCTACTGCCACGAAATATCCCATGTACTTCTAATATGGACTCACTTTCACTGATAACACGCCGCAGTTCATTCTGCAACTGGGACTTAAATACTTCAGTGAATAGTTATTTGGACATCACATACTTTATACGTACTTCAGCTCTATCCATCTCCACTATGTACTATCAACTGTCTACCTTCTTGCCTGCTGACGTCATACGACACTGTTTTGTTTGATGCGCATGCTCCCGTAACATCTGGAATCTTCCAGAAGTATTTCTCCTCATTATTTCCCCTCTACTCTACCGTATAAAAACCTGGCCTTTCTCCGGACTATTTGATCCGCTCTGAAGGGTCCCTAAACTCAACTGTATAGCAACCCAAGAGACACCACAACAACATGAGAAACCACCCAATCACCATATACTCGAACGACCTCATGAGAATTGAGTCTGCGCTGCTCAAGTACCTCCCACACGGCGAAAGGAACAATAAGTTCGTAAAGCCCAGGAGGGATTCCCACGAAGCTGTCCAGCTGATATTATATTCAGAAAAAAGCTATCACCTGGCAACTGTCGCACTTGATGAGCACGATATTCAGTATACACTGCTCAACTACGGAAGAACTAAGAGATTTGTACTCAGAACCTCCGTAAACAAGTACACGCTCAAAGAGATCGGAGACGCCATCTCAGCTGAGCAAATCCCAGTCCTGGTAGTACAGCGGATTCGAACAAGGGAGGGGAGGAAACAAGCCCCACTCTACCTTGTCACGCTAACGGACCAGTTGGAAGTGGAAACGATGGAGAGTCTGCACACCCTCCGAAACATGACTGTAAAGGTTGAGCCTTACCGGAATAAAGCCACATGCACCCAGTGCAGAGTGTGCCAAAGATTCGGTCACTCCCAAGTGGGGTGTAAGCTTAGCCACAGATGCAGGTGGTGTGCCGGGCCCCACTCCTCCCGTGACTGTCCGAATGGCGGAGGCAGGGAATTTGTTAAATGTTGTAACTGCGAGGGGAGACACGCGGCCAACTACAGTGAATGCCCGAGCCGCAGGGAATACGAAAGCTCCCTCAGAGCTAAGAGACCGAAGGGCGCGAGAGAACAACAGCGTGGCCGCCCTGAGGCTCAAAAACGCCCATCAGGTAACAAAATCCCCCCTAGCAAACCAGGCCCTTCAGGTAAACCTGGCCAACCAGGTAATCAAGGCCCTGCCAATGGTATAGGCCCTTCAGGCAGAGGCAAGACACAAAATAAACAAACCAGACAAGACAGACACCCCGAGGCTCAAACCCAACCAGACCCCACTCTCCAAGCCTCGGGCAACGAAATATAGCCTTATACAACCAAGGCAGGACCAACCCATTAAACAAAAACAACAAAAGCGACGCAAAGACCACGCCTAGGGAACCCGAGCAGGAACTAAAGGGAGAACTCGCCGCCTGCTCCACCCCTCGCAGTCAGCGCACGGTAACTAGGATCACACACAAAGCATCCGCTACCCAGACCCCGCCCACCACCACCAACACAACACTAAACACATCACCCCAGCCACAACTCCCACGAGAACCTCCAGGTCAGAAGACCAATGCGGCCGAAGACATACTGAAGTCACTAGGCATAAATATACCGCTGACCACCCTGATACACACCATACTAAACTTCTTAAAAAGGGTGGCAGAGGAGGAAAATCTCAAGTGGCTGAGGATAATAGTAAACCTCATCGAGTCATTTATCCCCATTCCCTGAAATGGCTGCACAAAATACACATCACATAAACACACACAACACACAGGGGCTGAGAGTTCTAATTTGGAATTGCGACGGAATACGCAACAAGAAAATAGAACTCGAAGCCTTCCTAGTAAATCACGAAATACACGTAGCACTAATCGCGGAGACATTTCTCGCCCCAGGCTCGAAATTAACAGTTAAAGGCTACGAAGTACACAAGTACGACAGACCCTCACCCAGAGGCGGCGTGGCAGTACTGGTAAGAAGGGACCTAAAACACATGGAGCTTGAAATCCCAGAGCTAGTGGCAATGGAAGCATGCGGGATACGCCTACTACTACGTGGGACGTTAATTAACGTCATTGCAACGTACTCCCTTCCAAGGACAGTCAACACAGGAGACATTGACGTACTCCTAGGACTAGCCAGAAACACGATAATTGGGGGAGACATCAACTTGAAGCACGAAAGCTGGGGCTGTCTTAAGCCTAACAAACAAGGCACCACGCTATACGAACACATGCTCGCCCGCGAATACGTAATAGCAGCACCCAAGGAACCCACCTTCCTAGCTCCGAGAGGGCACACATCTGATATACTAGACATCGCCCTACTTAATCACAACCCTCTGGAATACAGCATGAAGGTGATCAATGACCTAGAATCAAGACACCAACCAGTACTTCTAACACTGGATGCTGACCCCGAGGGATACGAATTAACTCCCAAGCGAAGGCTAAACTATAAAGCAGCCAAATGGGACAAGTTCGTAAGGAAACTTGATTCGCTGTTACAGGGAACAGAAAACAACACTCCTGAAAGCCCTGCCGTGATTGAGGAGACAATATCAACCCTCATTAAGGCGATACAAACAGCGACAGAAGCGAGCGTACCCACTCACACACATAAAAAACACACCTTCGAAATTCCAAGCAACATTAAGGAACTCATACGAAGACGGAACCGTCACAGGCGCAGCTGGGCCCGATACCACTACGACATAGACAGGGAAATTAAAAATCAGTTGAACACTGAAATTCAAAATGCCCTGAAAAATACCGGTCCAACGAATGGAACAACAAACTGCGAAAATTCGACACGAACACCAGACCCGTCTGGCAACTAGCAAGACACTTCACACGCGAGCCATACGTTATTCCAACCATTAAGGGACCAAATGGACCAGTATTCGACACGCGGGAGAAGGCCGAAATCATAGCTGATACATTAGAAGCAGCATTCACACCGAATGACAACCCTTCTGACCCCGAATTCACGCGGCACACCGAAGCAAAGGTAGAGGAATTCCTGAACAATGCACCTAGGCCAGAAGTTAAAAAGACAAATCTCCATGAAATAAAATGGATCATTGATCACCTCAACCCTAAAAAAAGCCGCAGGGCCAGACGATATCATGAATCTAGTTCTCAAAAAACTAAGCAGGAAAGCCCTCACAATAATTACCAACATATTCAATGCCATGCTTAAGCTGCAATACTTCCCAGAACAATGGAAACTAGCAAAAATCCTTGTATTCGGGAAGCCAGGGAAAGATAAATCGGATCCCAACAACTATCGGCCCATAAGTCTACTAACAGCCTTAAGTAAAGTATTTGAGAAAATACTGCTAAAAAGGCTCCTAAACCACATAAAGGAGAAAGGAATACTAAGGAACGAGCAATTCGTGTTCCGTAACGGACATTCCTCCACTCAACTCCTCACGCGGTTCCTCGAATATGCCACTATCGGGTTTAACAAGCGGAGGGATACAGGCACGGTATTCTTAGACATAAAAAAAGCCTTCGATAAAGTATGGCACGAAGGCCTGCTGGCAAAACTGATAGACTACGAGTTCCATCCAGGATATGTAAGGCTAATTAAGTCTTACCTGACAGACAGAAAATTTTAAGTAGACGTACACAACACTCTATCAAGTACTCGAAACATCAGAGCGGGCGTAGCCCAAGGCTCACTAATAGGACCGATCCTATTTGTCCTGTATACCAACGATATGCCGACCGCAGAGCTCACTACCACATACCCCTATGCAGACGACACAACAATTACCGTCCAGCACCCCCAGCTCCTGAACACAAGAAAGAGGCTCTAGGTAGCGCTGCACACACAGGAACCGTGGTTCACCAAATGGCGCATTAAAGTCAACGTAGAGAAGTCCAAGCAGTGATGTTCACACGCAAAAACCCGCCAACATCAAACCACTGACACTATTCAACAAACAAATAGAGTGGCACGAAAGAGCCAAATATCTAGGGGTAATCCTAGACAAAATGCTAACGATGCTACATCATGTCAGAGACCTAAGGCGAAAAGTTCAAGTAAGGCTTGTTAAACTGTACCCCATACTAAACAGCAGATCCAGCATTAACACCAAGGTAGCAGTCAACATGTATAAAGCCTTAATTAGGCCAATCATCATGTATGCTGCCCCAGCATGGGGATACACGGCCAAAACCAACATAAACAGCCTCGAGTGCATACAAAACAAATGCCTGCGAGCAGCGGCGAAACTCCCTTACGGAACGGCAATAAGGGACATACGCACTCTAACAAACACTCGCTGTATAAGATACTACCTTAGAAAGCAAACACTACGAATGTACACCAAGGCGTGGGGCAACAAAATCAATCCCCTAATCAGGAGTATTGGAAGGTATGACCCAGACCAATACAAAAAGTACCCCACGCCGAAACAAATACTATTCAGCCACAGGAATAGAAGATAACGGACTCCTCACTCCTTCTAAGGCATAACACACTAAAATATACTTAAATGAACACCACTCAAACATCACTTAAAAAATGTGTATACAAATTGTATATTATATGTTTTCCACTTCCTTGTATTTCTACGTTTATGTTTCAGTAACACGAGGGAACACAGCTGACCAGCCCCTCAAGAAGCGCACATGGGCAACAATTGCATAAGACTGGCCACAGCGACAAAACGTAACCCCGAGTCCGCACTCAAAAAAATAAATTAGTGTACAGTAATTCTTATAACATCAAGCATGTATGTTCCTCATTGTTTATTGGTATATATATGTGTATATGTTTATCTCTAGATTAGAAGTGACATGAGTGGTCACCACCGCAACGCCGGGACACACCCAAGGGATGAGAAAGGAAGAAGACGTTAAAGAAGACGCTAGCCCCAGCTACACAGATGGCTTGGCTTATCCCTTCTCCGTAAATGGAGGCTTGGCACCAGGGAACAGTGGCGGCTGGACAATGGGACTTTTCCTGTAGTTCCAAAGCCCAGAAGCCATTGGATACGCGCATGAAATCCCGCAGTGCCAAGAAGGCTGATCCCCCTATAACAAACAAACATTTCTGGATAATGGACATGACTTGTGCATGATACATACTCCTCACTAACACAACCTGGAAAAATCCAACCCACATCCTTGCATGTGCTATCTACAAAATGTCAGGTTTTACATGTAAGCATCTTTCTATTTCCGCCTATGTGTTTTTTTCCTGACCCTTACTACCCAATTACACCACTATTGATACCCACCACCACATCTGGCCTGGTAACATGCTGAGCATGAGGACAGGCGGATACTCCTGTAGTATCACTTCCCACTCTACCCAGCTATCTCTTTTCTTCTTAGAAATTAATAGCATGTCGGAGGCCATGTAGATTGAGTCGATGGTCACGGCGGGGGAGCGGGCTACGGGGGCCCCCGTAAAAAACGGATTATTTGAGATGGACTTGAGACTGTGTGGATGGTGAAACACCAAACGTCGTCTCCGTCCTTAGGGACTTGTGCCCATGAGTGTCCATTTTGTGGCAGTACTACGAATATCAAGATGAGGTATGACTAACTATTAATTTATTTACTGTAAAATTTCGAGCTTCACGAGGAACAATAATTTTCCTTTGAAATTTTAATAGGGAGCATGGCATTTCCAGACGAAGGTTCCACTCACTTTCAAACTATTTAAGGTTTCTATTGAAGAACTTAGTTACAACTCTCTTTCGAGCTGTGCGTGTGCGGTTTCTGGAACACCGCGAGACCTACACACGCTCATTGGTAAACAGTGCTTCGCCATTCATGTTTACAGTTGTTTAGCTTTGAATGTGACTGTCTTGGAACAGCTTTATCGAATAATATTGTGATTTCCGCCAGCATAATTTGTGCGGTGACTGACTGGTAACTGATGCAGTTCTGATTTGTATATTTGGACTTTACTTCGAAGATTGATGCTGTTGTATCCTGATCTTGTAAATGTGTATATCTTTTTTTATACTCTTGGTTTCTCAACTGATAGGCGTATTTTTCCGTTTTCCTGCTTGTTCCTTTCCGTTCCTGCTTTGTTCTTCCTCATTTGCTCTCTTTCTTTTTGGTAGATTTTATTTTGTATAAAAATCCGAATTTTAGTATTACTGGTTGGGAAAGTACCACATTTGTATATTCTTCTTCTTTTTGTGAAAATTTGGAAGAGGTTTGGTTTGTTTGTTTCAATACATCTGTTTCCAAAGTTTATTATGCTTTATTTTCTATTCTTCAGCCGTCAGGTTCCTAATTTCACTTGACACTCCCGATTTTTTCTAATGCTCTTACGCACGGTTTCCACCGCGCTATTTGTTAGTTCGCCGTGAATACAATTATCTTAGTACCAGGAAATCACCATTACTACCACGGCCTCTATTTTCAATCCGGTATATTGTTTAGCGTGAATACTATCACCTACCGATCAGCAAACTACTCGGTGTTGTCGATATATTGGAATCTTGCCTTAGCACAATTATTATTATTATTATTATTATTATTATTATTATTATTATTATTATTATTATTATTATTATTACTATTATTATTACTATTATTATTATTATTATCATCATCATCATTTTTGTATATGTGTATAACCCCTGTGGGGTTATACCATCTTTACACACAGTTGTTCCTAGACGGTTTCTACTACAACATATCCGTATGCCACCCATTCTCCTTCTATATCCTGAATCTGCTCACTGTCCACTGTTCGATACTTCTCACTAATCATATCCATGCACTTCTGTCTAACTTCCTCGTCCTGGAGATTTTTTACCGTTATTCGTTTGCAGACAGATTTCACTTTCTCTACCCTAGGCCTAGAGATACTTGTTCACTACAGATCAGATAGCGATCTGTGTCATCGGAAAATCACAGAAAAACCCGTACATTCCCAACAGACTTCCTGAATTCGAAGTCAGCAAAGATACAGTCTATTATGGATTTGGTACCCCTAGCCTCCCATGTGTAGCGGTGAACAGCCTTATGCTTGAAGTACGTATTCGTAACTGCTAAACCCACACTAGCACAGAAGTCCAGTAAACGCTTCCCATTCCCATTAGCTTCCATATCTCCCCCACATTTACCAATCAGCCTTTCGTATCCCTCAGTTCTATTTCCAACTCTCGCATTGAAATTGCCCATTAGCACTATCCTATCCTTGCTGTTGACCCTGACTACGATGTCGCTCAATGCTTCATACAACTTGTCAACATCCGCACAGGGTGAATACACTGAGACAATTCACGTCCTAATTCCTCCAACTGCCAGATCTACCTACACCATTCGCTCATTTACGAGCCAAACAGAAACTATGTTGACTGCAATAGTATTCCTTATGAACAGCCCACTCCTTTTTAACACCTATCATGTACACTTTATAATCTCCTATCTCTTCTTTGTTATCTTCCCTTACCCAAATATCACTTACTCCTAGCACATCCAGATGCATCCTCTTTGCTGACTCAGTCAGTTCTACTCCCTTCCATAAGCCCTACTAATATTTATAGCTCCCCATCGAATTTCATTTCGTTCACTAAGTTGTTTCCAAGGAGTCCCTCGCCTGTCAAATGGGAGTGGGACTCCGTACTCCCATAGGTCCGAGGCTTGCTTAAAATGTTCTGAGCTTGGTAAATTCATGAAGCAGGATGCTACCCTACTTACACATTGTCCAAGTGAGGAGCTCTCCTCTAACGGGTTAGGGACCACTGGTGGATTATATAGTCCAAGCCGCCTGATCACAAGGAGGGCCATGACTCAGAATATGTCCGAGATGCCCACTCCCATTCCATAGCAACTGGTATCCCGACACACACACAAACACGCGCGCGCGCGCTACTTCATGGCTATAGAAAATAATGGTCCTGTGATTTTACCTATACTTGCCGAATACTTGCCTCATTCTCTCGTTCGACACCTACCTGGAAGAACTTGTAAGCCTTCATTCGATTCCTCCCATTCCCCTATACAAGCATGTGACTATGAATGTACCCAGGATATGCAAATAACCGTCATGAACCTTACTGTATGAATGCACGTTTGCACAACGTACTTGTGCCCCGCTTATTCGTAAGCATAGAAGAAATGAACAGAAAATAATCGTTCCAAGGACTACATAACCACATGAGGCTGAGGCGCGTGACCAGTTTCAAGGAAAATAATGGTTAGGAAGGGCATCACAGATAACAATATTTCAGTTATTCATAAATTAACCATGTTTCCTTTACAGAAGTCTTCATCATTCCTTCAATATTACCATTTTACTTGCATTTTCCGCCTATAGATTAAGTAATGCAATCTTCAGTTAATGAACATTGCAATAATATTCATATAAAAACAGAACTCGGTATTTTGGAAAACTCTGAGTAGGACAATTGCTGTAAACTGACAATATTTGGAGGGACAAACTGAGACAGTGGGATTTTGGAAGATTTAAGAATTCAGAGGTTGAATATCAGCACAAATCACATACAGATACGTGTAATTGTTATCCATTTATAATTCTGAATTTAAAAGATTCACTTTAATTCAAACTTGACAGAGCGATTGGCTGCGTGTTTTGCGCCGTGCAGCAGTCAGCTCGCATTCAGAAAGTGGGTTTGAAACCCACTGTCGGCAGCCCTGACGTTAGTTTTCCGTGGTTTCCCGTATTCACACCAGGCCACGGTCACTTGCTTCCCGCCCCAAGTCCTTTCCTATCATTGCCATAAGACCTAATCTGTGTCAGTGCACCTAAAGCAAATTGTAAAAAAGCACAAGTTCAAACTTTGTACTGTACAATTGCAAAGATTCTCAAACAATTGCTTGAAAACAAAAAACCAAGATCTAGTTTCTATAGTTGAAGAGTTAAATTTTAGCACAACTTTAAGTATAATATACACTTTGTTCATCTGGGAGAAAATCCATTCAACCGATAAACAAATTACTACATACAATATATATATTCAAGTTGCTTTTTATCGCACTGACACAAGTCTTACGGCGACGATGGGATAGCAAATGGCCATGTCCTTAGTTATGGCTGAGCCCCACCATTTGCCTGGTGTAAAAATGGGAAACCAGCCTCAGGGCTGTCGACAGTGTGGTTCGAAACCACTATCTCCCGAATGCAAGCTCTCAGCCGCGCCACCATAACCGCACGGTTAAGTTGCTTGGAAATTACTGCCTACCCCACACTGACTGCATGAAGTAGAACAGAATATGTGATCGAACTACTCAAGAACAAGAAATAACTGATTTGTTTGACAGCCATCGCCAGAGCAGTGATGTTTGAAAACGAGACGTCAGCAATTGTGAAGCAAACCATCATCTTCACCGAATGAACAAAACGTCCAAACACAGGATTGCTGTGTGTAGTCTGTGACGCCTGGTCAGTTTACCTATAATTATCAAAATACTTACCAAGGATACCCATTTTACACGATCAAATTTCCTGGTTCACCCTCGCCCCCATGACACTAATGGTAATGGAACAGTAAAAAGTTAAATACAAAACAAAGTACACAGTTTATATTTTTAAATTACCCACACATTTATTCAAAAGTGAAGTTTAGAGTTCCTGTTGGGTGAATGTTTACACTGGAAAGTTACAAATGTTACATAATGTACAGATCAATCTAGTTGCTAAACACCAAAACATCTTTTTCACCCGGCAGCAGATCACTTGTCGAGGGCGACGATTGGCAAGTCACCGACACCTGAAAGAAAACGTACATTAATAGGGTAAAATCAATTCCCATACTCTGTCAATACTAACCATATGTAAAGTCCAAAATGAAATCGTTAATGTATAAAGAGTTGATACAATCGTTAGGTGCAATGAACGATCAATAAGGAGAAGAAATCCAGGAATGAAGGGGTTAAGCATCAAGAAAGGGTCATGACAGGTGGGAGTTCCCACTGGAAATGTAAGATCTTTCTGACAATTATCATCGAAGCAATACAAACTTGCCATCTTCTTCAATTAGGTCTCCTCATATAACGCCTACGAGTGTTAAGGTAAGCCAACTGGTCACATATATTTTAAGAATTAAATTTTCAAATAGGGTTCATAATAATTTATCGGTCCTTACCAGGGAAAGCAATAAAGCTGAAAGAAGATAATTATTATGATTATTGATTTCTTCATGGAGTTGAATTTCAAGGTAATTGGTACAACAGGATGAATAGTTACAAAAGGTTCACATTTAACATTGAGCAGGAAGATGACTTAAAAAGGAGGACCGATAGGAAAGTAATGCAGGATACATTGTGGGTCCCTGCCACCAGCATACGATTCTCTACCTATTAGCCTGTGGGCGGTGAAAAAACCCACAGGCTTCTTAGTAAGTAACAAATGCCAATTTCTGTTGCCACAAATAAAAACCATTTACACTATAAAGATGATGTGAAAGAGTGGTTTACGAGGAAGTTAATCCCTTGCCAGTGACCATGTGTCAAAGAAGTTGTCCCTTCAAACGTCACAGTATAACAAATGTATTCAGACATCGATGACCTCGAGAGTTTAATCTTATCACAGACTTCGAACTGGTCCGTGAACAGGATGATCTTCTCTGCACGCGCGCATGGTGTCCCTTCTACATTGCCATATTTCTTGAGTTTGAAATCTGAGGTAACAGTAGCACACAAGGAACGCTCTTCTTGCGGTGTTAATGCTGGTTTTGGTTTCTAAATCTGAATACCATTCTTGCATTAGCCAGCATCCTCTGCTCTTGATAGTAACAAGCTTCGGCAGTTATATACCCACACCCAGGGGATAGAGGAAGGTGTAATTCCCACCATTACTTATCTTCTCCTGTAAGCCAAGATCACAATCATTTTGAATTTTTATAACATTTTTACGCTTTCTCCTACTCCCACTGTCTATTAACATATCAAAACCATTTCATGAAAATTAGCAATTAAGAAAATAAATATTTTATTTAATAAAAAAAAACAAAATGCCGGTTAAGATGAAAACTGAAAGTTTACTTTAGCAAGGGAAACAGTGTGTCAATCTATTTAATTCATAGATTTTAACATTTTAAAAAAATGTAAAAAAAGTTTCAGATCTCATCTAGGATGGGGAATGGCCACATAACATCAATATTCTTTAGCAAAACTTCACACAACACAACATAATTCTGACAAGATTTTTGCTGGAGGTGCTATCTCTCTTCAAATGAAACGTTCAAGCTCTCCCATCTATTGAAACGTAATACAAAATACAGAAAAAATAACACACTACAAACTATTTTCTTACAGCATCATACAGAATAAAGCACATACACACTTCTTTCTTTTACAATTTGCTTTGCGTCGCACCGACACAGATAGGCCTTATGGCAAAAAGGGCTAGGAGTGGGAGGGAAGGAAGGAAGCGGCCGTGGCCTTAATTAAGGTACAGCCCCAGGATTCGCCTGGTGTGAAATGGAAAACCATCGACAGTGGGGCTCGAACCCACTATCTCCCGAACGCAAGCTCACAGCCTCTTCACGGGCCAACTCGCTTGGTGTACACACTACTTGCAGGTCGCCTCTCTTCTTTTACGGCCTCACTGGACCACTTCAGTCAATCATTCTCTGGTTATCATCTTTAATGGGTTTTGTTTCCAAATTGCCCAGTAGCTTTTCATTCGTTCTGATCTTTTCTGTCGTTCCACATTTGTAACTACCCATTTCATTGCATGTCATTTGTTTCTTTTTAGTTTAAATCTTATTTTATGTTTTTCACTTTCTTTACATATTCAGTTTTGTTTTACAAATCATCCAGTTATTTGTAGTTCTTCCATATCCTCTCTAATTTCCTTAATCCATCCTACTCGTTGCTTGAAATTCCAGAGTTTCTCTGTAAAATTTTCTTGGTAATCTGGTTCCTAATGTCAAAACCTAATACAAGATTAAGAAAAACTAGGAAATACCTTACAACCTATTTTCTTTCATTACAGCTTAGAAAATAAAGTAAACACTATTTACAGGTCTTGTCTCTTCATACACTACCTTCAAGTTTATACAAGATCAAGAAAAACTACGAAATTCCATACAATCTAGTTCTTATTTCTGTTTATATTATATAGAATAAAGTAAGGTACACACTATTTACATAAGGTAGTTTCCTATCTGTCTAAAACTAATACAAGATTAAGATAAACTAAAGTACCCAACATTAATAACATAACTACCGTAGGTTTTAAATCACATTTTAGATATGTGCAATATTTTTATGTTTACGAATTGGTGATATGCCGTTGCCTCCCTCGCAGCTTGCCAAAGAGTAGAACCTGTTGGTAGAGGGAAACTAGGGGTAAGGTGTGTATGTGTGTGGCACTGTTTAACCGAGAGGGAGAGAGAGGCGATGTGTGGTTATAGGCTGTCTGTCTTTACGTGTAGTAGAAAATGAATACACCGAGAACAATTCCAGAATAACTTCATGTGCGGTAACGAATTTAAAATGAGTACTGTACTTTGTATAACTTTATGTTTAATAATAGAATCATACCCTACATAACGGTCCTGTCCGGCATTAATACCGGGTGCCGGTGCCCAAATTCTTTGAATTTGGTGCGGATAAGTATAACCTAACCCACATTCCGTACCTTTAAGTCAGAGACTACCTCCAGTGTAATTCATTAAAAGCTAAAATTTACAAGAATGAAATAATCGTCTCTCTCCTTTATTAATGAGGATGCTTGCTGCTTGTTGTTTAAAGGGGCCTAAAATCTAGACCATTGTCCTAGTCATTTCCTCGAGAGACTATTGTACACGCAGCAGTGTTAATTGCTTCTGGCATAGTCAGTGTCTTGGAAGTTCTTTTACCTTTAAATTACTGCCTTGTGCATTTACAGCGCCTCTGAAGTTCAATTTTCTTACTAACATTGCCCTTGGTCTGTGGTAAAGTTGCAATATGCCATTCAGAAGCATTCAGAAGAGGAACTAACCGTTTCAGGCTTTGACTGCAGATGTTGTAATGCTCTACATTATTAACTTTAAGGAGAACATTATTAAATTGCAGAGTCAAGTCTGCTCTCAATCTGGCAATATCGATTACTGCAGGCCTATTTATTAATTCATCATTGCCAACTTCATTTAAAATTGCATTTCTTTCGGCAGCTACAAAATGTTCTTCGCCCATATTAGCACTTCCTGAAGACTGAATGGTACATTCAGAAGGTGCTAATGTACGACATAACAAGTGTATAAGCTTGCACATGTTCCACTTAATGCTTGCATCAATGCAAGTGCAACTAAATTTGTTTATGCAAGCCTTGCAGTGTGTACATGTAATGAAACAACTGCAGTCTGGTTGCACAAGCCTCATAAAAGTAAAATACTCTTACCTCCGCTTCACATCAAACTAGGGCTTATGAAGCGATTCATTTCTGGTTGCACAAGCCTCACAAAAGTAAAATACTCTTACCTCCGCTTCACATCAAACTAGGGCTTATGAAGCGATTCGTTAAGGGCCTAAACAATGAAGACAAATGCTTTCAGTACCTGTGTCATCGATTCCCAGGCATCAGTAAATCAAAAATCAAGGAGGGTATTTTCACAGATCTAGATATGAGAAAACTTCTTTCTGATGCTAATTTTGAAAACGTTACGTGCACTGCAGAATAATCGGCATGGAAAGCATTCCGAAATGTGGTCAAAAACTTTCTTGTAAACCCAAGGGATTCATACTACAAACAAATGGTGGATAGACTGCGTGTTCCTTTCCAAGATTTAGCTGCAAAATGAGCTTGAAAGTGCACATGTTACATTTACATCAAAATCAAATCAAAATCTCTTTTATTTGCAAATGAGGTGTTTACCTAGGTGGCAAATGGTACACTAAAATACATTATTGTCAAGCACTAAATATTAAATTAACAAGAGAATAACATTTTCCTATAATACAATATTATATAATTTACGTTAACAATTTTTCTCTATTAAACACACAGCTCATCCTTAATAAATTTACATTGTTTACAAAATTCTACTTATAATATCTCCTGTACTACTTACAAATATAGTCATCTGATATACAGTATGTGGAATTACTTCAAATGATACTGTACAACTGGTATAAGATTAAAATTTACATTGCATTTATTTATTTTTTTCTTTTCTTTACCCATTCTGGAACCTAAGTAGCATAACGCCCCTCTGCGTCTTAACCAGAGCCCCTTTTACCACCACTTTTCAGAGTTCCTGAAGGGCCTTCAGAGCTACCGTAGCGGTCCCAGGGCCCTCGAAGTCCCCACTGTACTTCACCCCTACAGGCAGTCCCCTACTTTGGCTGTACAAACTCCTTAGACCAGGGGATGGAATTAATTTATTCACACACATTCTTTATTTACATTAACCTGCACTGGTTGAATGCCCTCTAACATTTCATTTATTTTCTCTGTTGGTGTTTATTCTCTTTTTGAATATCCGTACAGATTTTGGAAAAGGATCAAACACTACCCCTGGTAAACTGTTCCACTCTTTCACACCCTTCCCAATGAACGAAATTTTACCCCAATCGCTTCTGCTAAAATTCCTTCTAATTTTATATTTGTGGTCAGTCCTGCCGATATAATTATTTTCCAACTGAAGCCTCTCACGGATATCTCCCCATGCTGCTTCTCCTGTATAGGCTCTATATAAACCTATAAGTCTAGTTTTCTCCCTTCTCTTACTTAAAGTTTCCCACCATAATTTATTTAACATTTCTGATACACTACTCTTTCTCCTGAAGTTCCCTGTTACAAATCTTGCTGCTTTCCTCTGCACACTATCTATTTCTTTTATTAGGTATTCTTGGTGAGGATCCCAAACACCGTTTGCATATTCCAATAATGGACGAACCATACTTAAGTAACTTTTCTCCTTTAATTCTTTGTTGCATTTTTTAAGTAGCCTCATTATGACATGTAACGATCTGTATGCTTTCCCAACAATGTCATCCACATGACCCTTCCAGTGCAAATTACTTTCAAATCTTACAACTAAGTATTTGCACTTGCCATCTTTTGGGATAACTACGCCATCCAAACTATATTCAAATTCAGTTTTAAAACTCCTGTTTGTAAATGTTGCAGCAGTTGATTTGCCTCCATTAACCTTCATGTTATTCTCTTCAACCCATTGTTGGATACTCCCAAGGTCCCTTTGTAATTCTGAACAATCCTCAATGGTATTTATTTCCCTATAAACAATTATGTCATCTGCATACAATCTTATTTTTGATGTTATATTATTCCCTAAATCATTTAATATATTAAGAAAAGTAACGGACCGATTATTTCCCTATAAACAATTATGTCATCTGCATACAATCTTATTTTTGATGTTATATTGTTCCCTAAATCATTTACGAATATTAAGAAAAGTAACGGACCGATTATACTACCCTGTGCAATTCCCTTCCAAACTTTCTCTTCCTGCGATACGTTAATTCCTACTATGACTTTCTGAACACTTGAATTTAGAAATGTTTTTACCCAACGTGTAACCCTTACGTCCAATCCTATTCCCTCGAATTTCTTTAATAATATTCCATGTTCCACTCTATCAAAGGCTTTGGAAAGATCTATGGCTATGCAATCTAACTGGCCTCCTGAATCCAATTGATCTGATATGTCCTGCTGAAATCCCACCAGTTGTGCCTCACAAGAAAATTTCTTTCTAAATCCATACTGGCTCCTCATGAACCAATTTTTATCATCACATATCCCTCTGATGTACTTTGATATTAAACTCTCCAGTATTTTACAAACTATACTGGTCAGGCTGATTGGTCTGTAGTTCTCTGGTTTCCTTTTATCACCCTTTCCTTTATAAATTGGTATTATTATAGATTCCTTCCATTCCTTTGGTATTACACTATTATTTATGACATAGTCAAAGAGAAATCTTAAATAAGGCACTATGTACCACCCCATTGTCTTTATCACCTCTCCAGTAATTTGATCACTTCCTGCTGCTTTTCCTTGCTGAAGCAGTTGGATTTCTCTGAAAATATCTCATTTGTGAACATGAAGCTTCTTGTTTCCCTCTGTGTCTGTCCCTCTGTAACTTCTGTTTCGGTTTCCAACTCCTGACAATCATCTACTGAATCTCTAAATTCCCTACTAAATAGGTTTGCTTCCTCAGTATCTGTTAAATAGTGTTCAGCCCCTTCTCCCACCATTGTAGGAATTTGTATTCCTTTTCCTTTTTGATTCCTGATATATGAATACAGCCTTTTCTATTTCCTTTTGTGGTCTTTACGCTCTTGAAGAATGCCATTCATATAATTCTCTTTTGCTTCCTTTTTCACTCTATTCAGTTCCCTCATTAGCTGTTTTCTACTTTCTCTATTCTCCCTACCTTCTTTGATTTTCCTGTTTACTATTCTACATTTTCTTTTTAATTTTCTTATTTCCCTTGTATAATAAACAGGGTCTGAGGTCATTTTACCCTTCTTAACAGGTACAAATCTCTTCTTTCCTTCCCAAACGATTCCTTTGAATTCACCATTCAAGTGTATCCACATTGCTCCCTTCACTTATCCAACAACGTAAGTGTGATTTAAGGTAAGTCCCAAATTCATCAACTTTAGTTTTTCTGTACAATTTCTTGTCTTGTGTGACCCTCTTATTAGGCCTTTTTGGTACCAGTCCTACATCCATTATTACAGCCTTATGGTCACTTATTCCTTCAATCACCTGTTTTATCAACAATTTCCCATGGTTTAACCAAGAATACATCTAGTAAGTTATTGAGACGAGTCGGTTCTTGTACTACTTGCATAAATCCTCCCTCCGAAATTAACTTATTTGCCAGTTTCTGTTCATGGGCTTCACTCGCAGCTCAATTCTATTCAAACTCAGGCAAGTTTAGTTCTCCCCCAATTATTACCACATCATTATTATTGTTTTTATGAGTATAATCTATTATTTTCTCAAATATTTCCATGTCTCTTTCCTCTCTTCCAGGCCTGTATGTTCCTATAATTCCCACCTCCTTCATATTATCACAAATTAATTTAATCCCTAATATTTCATCCCTTTCATCGGTAAACCATTCATGTGAACAATATGTTTCCTTCACCAGAATAAACACCCCCCTCCCTTTTTATCTCCTTGGTCTCTACGATAGACTGTGTACCCTTCTGGAAATACTTCTCTATTACCCACCCCTTCTCTCAACCACGATTCCACTCCTATCACCACATCAGTCTCATAAGATTCCATCAATGTACCGAATTTTAATTGTTTATTTACTACACTCTGACAGTTTACCAAGGGCAATCTCAGACCCCCTTCCTCCCTAAGAATTGACTGTTGCAATTGGGTAACTTGAAATTCCTTACTTTCCTGAGTTTCATTTTCTAGTTGGCTGAGCCAGCTTGAAGTACAGCTGGCTCTTTCTACTAGTTTTCCTGGTCAGTATTATAACTCAAGAGAGTTGCCTTTTTTACAGTACATATCTTATGATTAATACAATCTAGAACAATATTTGCTATCTTTCGTTTACCTGAATTGTTTAGATGAAGGCCATGCTTTGTGTAACAGTGTCTCTCGAAACTGCTGCTATCAATTACCTGTGTATTACGAAAATGTTTACAAATTTTAACCATATCTGTATTAACTTTGTCCACTTCAATGTTCACACACGAGTCTCCAATCAAATCATGCCTGTGGGGCACGTTCACTACAAAGATGTTAGTGTGAGTCAGCTTACCTAGTGTATATTTAAGTTCAGAAATAACATTCTTAGCGTCGTTGTGAGCTTCGTCGTTCGTCCCGCCGATGATCACTACTGCATCACGACTTCCGAGATTTCTTGCCGCCTGCTCCGTGTTTTCCAATACCTTCTTCATAGGGGCCCCAGGATAGATGACTGCCGATGCTGCAATATCTTCATTGACCATTTTCTCCGCAGTTCCCCTCGCCTGGCTATCACCAAATATAAGAATTTTCGACACTTTCGCCGGTGCACTGTGTGGGATTTTAGGCCTAACTTTGCCGCTTCTCGTAACGGATTTTGCGCTATACGTTTGACTGCATCCTATACGGATACCTTGCGTATCGCTTACTTCTCTCAGGGCTGAAAATCGATTTTTGGTGTCAATTACAAAGTTGTCCTTATTAAACTGTACACTTTTCCTCCTAGAATCTGAAGCAACTTGACACCACGCGCTAGAATTCTCGGAGCCAGCTGTATTTTGAGTATTTACTGGTACCGGTACTTTCGATTCCAGTAAACATACCTTTTCCTTTAAAACCCCATTCTCCGCTTTTAATGCTTGTAAATCCTGTTGCAATAAAGAGAGAATTACAAGGACATTATCATTACCTCCATCCTCCAAGTAATGAGACGCCAGCGATTCGTTGACCGTTGCAGGCCTAGGTTTGTAACCGCTATTCAAATTGCTCTCGCCACAGCTAACACAAGTCCAAGTATCTTCATTTTAAGCAAAACCAGCACTACATATACACTCAAAATGGTACCAAATTAAACACTTTTCACACTGGATACCATTCTTCACTCGCTTCTTGTTTACACCACATTTATTCCCGATTATTTCGCAAAAGAACTGGGAGCTATCTTCACTTACATCCTTCGCTGACGCCATCTTGTTGCAATCCCTGAGAACCTAGGCATGCTGAG
This sequence comes from Anabrus simplex, assembly GCF_040414725.1. NCBI lineage: Eukaryota > Metazoa > Arthropoda > Insecta > Orthoptera > Tettigoniidae > Anabrus > Anabrus simplex. The sequence continues at coordinate 187,984,433 of NC_090265.1, forward strand.
TGAAGAGCAAGGAGAAAGATTCCATCAGGATCTACAGGAAATGGAACCCAGATATCAAGGGAAATGGAACAAAAACATGCTGGCAGATTACTGCCACTCCTCACACAAGGAAAGCTAGGCGAAGACGTTTCTTAAAATAAGGTAGGACATCATAAAATTGAAACCGTAGATTTACCATTCTAAGTACGGTACGTTGTGAGGCTTAATGCGTGCTAAATTTTGGTCCATTTGGCTGTGTTTTTCTACAGATCTGTTAACACATTACACTACATATCTTTATATTATGTTCATAAGTACACCAGTGTAAAATAGGAGTGTTCAGACGGGTGAAAATAATAAGAAAGAGGTGTTCTTTACATGTGATAGTGGTAATCTTGCTTGTGCGAGTGTTGCATATTTGTCTAATTTTCATTTTGAATTTCCACAAAAACCTGATGTGATAGGGGAAAACTGACTTCAGTTCCGGAATCAGCATGCCTTGAATATGTAAGATCACTATGTAAACTTCATGCAATGATCGGAAAGTTTGAATACGCAGGTCAGTGTAATCTCTACTTCATTCAGCTGGTATTTATTTTTGTGGAACGGTATGGTGGGCGCGTAAATGTTCTGCTTTTAAAGGTGGACTTCAGTAGACTGGCCGACATGGTGCTCGAATCGGATGGTTCCATCGATAATGAAGCCTTTCTTATCATCATCTTTAAAGGCAATTTTGTCAATTCGTCTTGTACTCCCTGTCATAGAAAAGCCATAGACTTTTTCATGTACACGGAAGTTTTACTGCGGAGTTCTTCTGCAATCAGTGATCTTATCTTGTGGTGGCGCGAGTTTCTCAGTACTTCGCCGTAGAGGCAAGTAGTGATGGGCAGGCTGAGACGAGGTCTCGAGGTTTCTCGAGACTAGAGCAGGTACTACTTCTCGTGAGAAATTTCGAGAGATCTCGAGAGCGTTGTCCCTGCATTGTGTGGCGAGCAGCATGTCGTAGGCCTACAAGTAGACGGAGCTGAATGTTGTTGTTTGTGCCGAGTATGCGAACAGCAAACCGCGCGCTTTCTCCATTCCGTAAATCAGCATCAAGTAACTAGGGCGTTCGTTTCTTTCATTTCTACCGAGGTCTATTTTGACACAGTATAACATAATTATAAAGGATATGCACTATGGCAATGATGCAGCGGTTAACACAGAAGGTGTACATCATTAGATGGAGCTGAGGAGCATGGCTCAGCGGTGACACGCTACCGGTCCAGTGACAACCGGTACAAGCACAAATGGAGCTGAGGAATATAGCATTGTAGGCTTACGTAGTCAGCTGATGCACGATTTGCTCTGTTCTTCGAATATGTCATGATCACGCCTGTCTTATCTGATTCGATAATGGCACACTGGTGGTAGGTTGAAAGTATAGAAAATATTTTTTATCTTCAATTAACATATTCATACATAATAATGTTATTTGTTTTACGTCCCAATAAGTACATTTACGGTTTCCGGAGACGCCGAGGTGCCGAAATTTTGTTCTACAGGAGTTCTTTAACTTGCCAATAAATCAACTAATAATAATGTTATTTGCTTTACGTCCCACTAACTACTATAACGATTTTCGGAGACACCGATATGCCGAAATTTAGTCCCGCATGAGTTCCTTTACGTGCCTCTAAATCTACCGATACGAGGCTGACGTATGTGAGCACCTTCAAATACCACCCGACTGAGCCAGGATCGAACCTGCCAAGTTGGGGTCAGAAGGCCGGCGCTGTACCGACCAAGCTACTTCGCCCGGCACAATTTTATTTCAAGAAGTAAATTACAAGTAGACTTTGTGGAAAAAGTAACCGATCGTTACAAGTAATCCGATTACTTTTACCCAGTTACTTCCCAACTAGGAAAATGATAACATTTTGTGTGCAATTCTTCCCTAAGATTCTGACATGTGAATGACCTATAATGTTGTTTAGAAATCGCCGATGATCATTTTGAAATATCTGACGTTTTAAAAGTATTCAGTGTTGTGAATTTAAAATGTTCATTGATCATATTCGCCAGATTAAATGATTACTTATAGTATTAAAAGTGACGTTTAACTATATTTTAACTATGTTAAGAAAAACAGTCATTAATAATAATCACAATAATATATTATTATTAATATTTGTAGAAACGTTTTAATGCTGAAGTAGATTACTGTGGATTTCTTTCGTTCACATGAAATATTGAACACCATACCGGTATGTCTCCGTCCTGTTCTTGTCACAATCTCCCTAACGGTACGGGACGACGACGGCTGTGTGACTGGACCGTTTGCGAATAGCAGTAACACTACCCGGAACAGCAAACTGCGAGTCGCAGCGCAAGACCGTCATGGCAGTCTGGTCACAGTAGCAGACAGCAGTGGACCGGTAACAGCAAACTGCGAGTCGCAACGCAATACTGTCACAGTAGCAGTGGACCGGTAGCAGCAAACTGCGAGTCGCAGCGCAAGACTGTCACAGTAGCAGTGAACCGGTAGAGAAGTGGATCCTGGAGCAGGTTGTCACTGCTCCATTCGGAGAATAGGTGACGCGTACCGGTACGCCAGTACTGACACACCTCTACTCCTCACCGAGTACAAAAATCTATCACTAAAAGGTATGCGTACAGTACTAACTCATTTTTACAGAGTAATTGTCTTGCCTCACACAATTTACATGCATTTATTCCACACTCAAACCTATTTCGGATTGTTATAATTAGAGGAGTTGACAAAATCTTACAGAAGCTGACATATTAGACCTAATTAAAAGTGATATAAAGGTACATTCTGTACAACGGTTAAATCGTAAGACTATGGAAGACGGGAAGGTAGTATACGTGCCGACTGGCTCAGTCAAAGTTGTCTTCGGTGCGAAACATCTTCCCAAATATGTATCTATTTTTCAAGTTGTGTTAGAAGTTACTCCATTTATAGTCGTCCCCGTGTAAGGACGTACCCTAAGGGTGCAACCTTACCCTTTCTCCCCTGTAATATTAAAGTATTGATTTATAGTAACTTTTCTTGCTGTTGGGTCCTTTTCAGTGTCGGTAACCATACAGTTTAGGGACCCTACTTGCCGATACGACGTCTTACATTTACCGTTAATCTGGCACGTTGGCAACGTTCAATCACTGTTCTAGCGTGAATTGCGTGTTGCCACCGCATTGGTATTAAAGTCACTAATGATACATTTGCGAGAATATTTAAAGAATATTTTCTTTTTCTGTGGGATTGTAAATCTATTTGGCTAATACCAGGTAAGTAGAATTGTGGCATGTTCGGATAATGCATTTAATAACATAGTCTGTATGAAATGATGAGCACAATATTTTATTAATTACGTTCCTATTTCGTCCCATACTTATACGAACAGAATTCGATTGGGTTGTCTAAGAAGGAAGAAAAATCTGCAAGAACTCCTCCGAAAAGGAAAGCAAATTTACGTCCTTTACAAACATCAGGTCAAGAAATGCTTGTACATTGAAACACGAACTACGACGAAGAAGGTATCAGTCGCAGTGATACGAAGCTAATGGCAAGAGTTTCATTATTAACTGGGGTAAGTGTTCGTTTTTATCTTGTTTCTATGATAAGTTTCTGACATAATGACAATCAGTTCAAATGGAGCAGTATTTCATTCTGAACCTAACCTAACCTAATCATGTAGGCCTATACCATGTCTTGTGTCGACTTCGATACGGTTTGTAGACTTAACCTTTGTGTATTCCTGTTGACGTACGGTGTATGTGTATGTAATATATTTCTGTGTGTGTATTCTTACAGGGTAGTGATGAATATATATGTTATATATTATATTTTATTTAAAAATCTTAAAATAATTTATCTTCATCAGGTGTCTTTGGTTTCAAATGTGCATTTCTCTTTCAGGGTCGCCCACATACTCCTGGAATAAACCACACAAATCTGGACATGATGTTCAAGGAGTAATTCGTCGACCTGTGTCTGAGGGAGGAAGACTGGTTATTGTTCATGCTGGAAAGAAAGATGGCTTTGTACCTGGTATGTTCTGACTTTATTTTACTTCATTTTATTATAGTGAGGTGATCTCTCTTTTCATAGTTATGAGGGTATTTAGGGTTTGTAGTACGGATATAAAGGGGGAGGGCACGTAAGTCTCTGATAAAACCCCAACTTGAGTACAGATCCTGTGTACGAGACCCCCACTAGGATTACTTGATTTGAGAACTGGAAAAGTTCAAAAGAAAGAAGCACGATTTGTTGTGGGTGATTTCTGACAAAAGAGTAGCGTTACAAAAATTTTGTCGAGTTTGGGCTGGGATGACTTGGGTGAAAGGAGACGAGTGGCTGGACTAAGTGGTGTGTTCCGAGCTGTCGGTGGAGAGGTGGTGTGGAATGACATTGGTAGACGAATACGTTTCAGTGGTATTTTAAAAGTAGGTAAGATCATAGTACAATTATAAAGTTGAGGATGAAAAGTGGGGCAAATATTTGTTTTTGTTTTTTTTAAGAAGGGAGTTAGGGATTGGAGTAATTTACCAAGGGAGATTTCAATAAATTTCCAAATTCTTGGCAATTATTGAAGAAAAGACTAGGCCTATCCCTGAAACTACATCTTCCACCTGGGCGACTGATCTAAGTGCAGATCAGTGGTGCCCGATTGATTGAAATTGACTGGCACGAGATCGGTAGTGGCATTATAACTTAACGCTCATTGGGATCTGTACGTGGTTTTTGATTTTGACTTCTCCACTGTCAAGGGATCTCTTGGTTATTAAAAAGACTTGCAGGTATTCACTTTAGGCCAATGATTAACCTTAGAGAGGTACTTCAATCAAAACTTCCCCAGTGTATTTTCATATAATATTACTGGATATTTGTATCAGTAAATTACTTGTATTGCAGGCCTATTTATTATGTTTATTCTGCATTCGACAATCTCCACCTGAATCGGTGCTTGATACCTGACTGTTGAACACCTTCCAAGCTTCTTATTTCTTACTGCCTGATATAGGTTCAGTGTTTGCAGTAATTACATTTGTTCTAAGGTATTGAAATGGGTGTTTATACTTATATCTTTAATGCAAGTGATCGTGGACTTCTAATCCAGATATAGGCCTACTAATGGAAATACATTCATGAGAGATGTTAGGATAAAGTAGTGTAAGTAGTAATTCATTGACTTCATCATCAGGTGACTTTGCTACACAATAGTTGGTTTCACTTAAAATCGGACATCTTTTTGTATCATTCAACAGAAATAACATTTTTTATCAATTAATAGGCCTATCCTTGAAGAGGGGTGATCTCATATTTTTAGGGAATACTTTTTTTAGAAGAAATAACTTCATACTAAAACTTAAAATTCTTACAGGTGCTGATTTGATGCTACAAACTTGAAGAGAAATCAAGATTATGCTACAAAAGATGAGCTGCAAAGGTTGTGTAATATGAATCGAAGTCACTTAAAGAGGTACAGAAGCACCTAAACATAAGTTTAGATAATGTTGTTTACATTCATGTTGTTGAGTTTCATGTATGCATAACAATATTTCTCTGTTTCTTTAAAACCAGGTACATTGTTGACGAGATGCTGCACAGTGAAGGCCATACTGTCCTACGATTTCCTCTATACCACTCATTTTTCAATGCCATCGAATTTGCATGGTCTGTGGCAAAACAGTATTATAACAAAACAGTGGCTTCAAGACCTGGTCATGGATTGGACAGAGCTACAGCTGTGTGGAAAGAATCTCTTGATCAGGTAGGCCAAGTGGAAATGTTATTTATTGGATATAGGCAAGTGGAGTTTATAATATACTTGTCAGGTTGTGATACTTCAATATATCCTACAGGTGACAGCAGAGATGTGGAGAAATGAAGTGAAACACACTGAGAAGAAGATTGTCGAGTCGGCCAACTAACTGGGTCATCTTTGAAAATGTCTTTTTTCTATCAGCAGAGGCTTTTTTTAAATCGTCATATTTTGTATAGGCTACGCGAGATGGACAGTAGCCCACTGGTTTTCCGATTAAACATCATTTATTTAAGCTATTGCATCAGTCTACTTACATACTCACTGTCCACGTATACCGGTAACCTGGTGATTCGATTATTGAAGCATTGTGCAATGATGCGACATACAAACTGAGACAATTTCGAGTGGTCATGAGCATAACTCATAGTCATAGGGTAGGCTAAATAATAATGTTATTGGCTTTATGTCCCACTAACAACTTTTATGGTTTTTTGAGATGTCGACGTGCTGGAATTTAGTCCTGCAGGAGCTCTTATGTGCCAGTAAATCTACTGACACGAGGCTGAGCACCTTCAAATGCCATCGCACTGAGCTCGGCCCTGCCAAGTTGGGTTCAGAAGGCCAGCGCCTCATCCGTCTGAGCCATTCAGACAGGCGTGGAGGCTAGAGAGCTGAGTTTAAGTAATTGTCGAACGTCAACTAGTTATAAAAATACTGATTGATTAAACTAATACGGTAATTAGAATAACCTAATTGCCTACCTACTTACAAGCTAGGTACTTTGGAATTATGTTCTGACTGTCTTTTTAACACTGTAAATAAATCCATCTGTTATTTAAAACTCCCTGTAAGAAGAGGACAGTGAATGCGAGTGGGTATTATTTTCAAATGAGCTGAGCTCGAGAGTCCATTGTAGCATATGATTATGACTCTGTATGTATTGCTTCAGAGGAAGTTTGGCTCCCCGCCAATGTCCAGTGTACCGATAATGAGCCGTGTGTGTGTTGTGTCTCACTGATCCGTGACTACGTACGATTCTTTCAGTGTGCCATGATTCACTGTGTCTCGCTGCAACGGAAGCTCGGCTCCCCGCCAGTGTCCATTGTGCCGATAAGGAGCCGTGTGTGTCATGTGGCTAACTGAGCCGTGATTGTGCATGATTTGTGTGCCGTGAGCTTGCCGTTCCTGTGAATCGATTCACTCGGACACTTGAATGGATACACTGCTTCGAATCATGCACTCAGTAGCCAACATTAGTACAGGTACATAGTACATTACCATTAAGACAGATAGCATTGCAAAGTAATTCGTCTTTACCATAATAATAATAATAATAATAATAATAATAATAATAATAATAATAATAATAATAATAATAATAATAATAATAATAATCGTATGGCCTCAGTTACCGTGTGTAGACATTTCAAGTTGACGCCATCTGGCTGTCTGCTCGTCAATTTTGACGTTCCGTTTTATTCTAGGCCCACTAGATGGCAGACCGAGTATACCGAAACTCTCTTGGGCGTCTCTGGCTGAGATTTAATTAATTTTGTCAGGTAAACACCAAATGTGTCGCCAGAGATCTTTTACATGCCGATATCGTACGGCATGGAGTGTCGAATGGACTTTTTTCCGCCCTTCAAAAATCCGACTACCTCTGCCGGGTTTGAACCCGCTATCTTGAGATCCGGAGGCCGTCACTCTACCACTGATCCACAGAGGCAGCTGTCTTTACCATGAAATACATCGTCAACATAGATTAGTGAGGTTGGACATCCTGCCCGTCATCATTCATGAGTCGCTGTTGAACATACTGTACTTGTCAAAACTAGTAAGTTTCTATTTTACACAATAATAGTGAAATGTTGATGAAGACGACATACTCCCAGCCCCCGTGCCAGAGATATTAACCAACGGTGGTTCAAATTCGTGACCCTGTCGGGAATCGAACCCGCATCCTGTGACCAAAGGCCAGCACGCTAACCATTTAGCCATGGGGCCGGACAATAATAGTGAAAAACCACGTTCACTGCAGCTATTGTTGACTGGATATTTCTTCTCTTTAAAGAACAGTGAGTACCACGAATTAATATCCTGTTTTGTTGATTCCTGTAAACTTTGTATGTACCGGTACGGTGTTGGTTCCCCAGTTCCTAGCGTATCTACTGAATGAAAACTTTGTAGATCAATGGATTCAGTTTTATGTTTATTGCCTTCAGTCGTCACGGCAGTGCTTTCAATGACAACAGTCGCTCGAGTACAATTCCTGTCGAACCTAACCTAACCCTGTGACAATCAGTGGTTTTCGGTGGATCACAACCTAACCGGGGTTTTCGGTGGATCACAACCAAACCTGTACCTATCAGTGGTTTTCGGAAGAATACTGTGGTTTTGTCACAAGCCAATACAGACTCTTGAATCAATGTGTGAAAATGTGAAAGTGCAGAAAACCCTCTTCAGGAATGCCAATCTCAAAGTCCATAGTCTTTTTAGCGTTGTCACACAGCTGAAATGTAACTTTAGAGGTAATTTAAAAAAGTCTTGTATATAGGCTCTACAGATACATAGTACATTACCAATTCCATCTCGATAGCTATGAGACGCACACTGCATAGCGGTTTCGCTCTATAGATAAATCATATTATAGTGAAAAAAAATTGTTTAAAAAAATCCGACATGAAGGTCCAGAAGGAAAAGACTTTCATTGGAATTTTTATTTATGTGTTCACCACCCTAGTAGGTTTAAATAAACCTTATAAATGATTCGTAAGGCCCATTCTCGAATATGGATCTGCATGCTGGGATGCGTACAGGATGGGTTTAATAAATTCCCTAGAGAAAGTTCAAAGAAGAGCGATGCGTTTCGTAACTGGGAATAGGAGGAATACCATTAATTGGGAAAGTCTTGAATCTAGAAGAACTAGAGCTCGCCTGTGTGGTCTTTATAAGAGCTATACGGAAAGGGATGCTTGGAGTTGTATTAGGAATAATTTGGAACCTCCCTCATACTTATCGAGAAATTACCATAAGCATAAAAACCAGCATACGGATGTGGGTAAGTTTTCCTTCGTCAACAGGATCGTAAGGGATTGGAATAAATTACCTGCAGCAGTCTTTGATAGATTCCCTTCTGGTATCAAGTCATTTAAGAAGACCATTAGTGTTTGTGTAAAGTGAAAAGTAAAAGTTGTAAATTATGGGCAATGAATTTGTGATTTTCTGCTTGGATTCGATTGTGAAACTGGGAGGTTTTTACTTGTGGTATTCTCTTTCCAGGAAATTGCTTGCTGTACTCATGTTTTTGTAATTGTTGTTGTTCTTGGTTAATTAAAAATGTTTTTAACTTTATTTTTTATCACTTGTAACGTTAAGCTAGTAGTAAGCTCAATCTATAGTTTTGTAAGCCATAGTGTCAAGTATTGGAAATAATTAAATTGTGTGTGAAACTGTACATGATGCTGGATTTAAAACGACTAGTAATATTTCTTGTAATATTTTTTATGGAATTCCTTTTTGTACCGATACTTGAGTTGTTGTAGTTGTTGGGTAGTAGGTTTTAACTTTATCATCACTTGTAGTGTTAAGCTAGTAGCAAGTTCAGTCTGTAGTATTGTAATTTGTAGTGTTAAGTACTGGAAATACTTAAGTTGTGTGCGAATATGTATATAATGACACTGGATTTAGAAAGTTAAATTACTAGTATTTCTTGCTTGTTGTAATGTTGTTGTTGTAGTGTAATTACGGTTTAACTTCACTTTATTATCACTTATAATGGTAAGCTAGTAGTAAGGTCAACCTATAATATTGTAAGCCATATTGTTAAGCACTATAAATATTTAAGTTGTGTGAGAATTTGTATATGATGTTGCTCGATTTAGAATATTAAACTAGCAGTAATGCTTGCAATATTTTCCTTCCATATATCTGCTTCTTGTACTCTTGTTCTTTGCTTGTTTGTTTGTTTTTTTGTTTGTTGTTGTTGGGTAATTATGTTAACTTTACTTTATTATTACATTACTGTAAGTAACCGTTGCCACCGGAATATTTCCCATTTGCAATTTAATAATAATAATAATAATAATAATAATAATAATAATAATAATAATAATAATAATAATAATAATAATAATAATAATAATAATGAGTGACAGGGGTTTAACGTAATTTGGAAGGAATGTTTTGCGTATGATAAACGAGTACCAGGTTAACTACTGGGGGGCAAGGGCGGCATGCGTAGAGCTAACCACTCCACTCCACCAAGTGCCGACGTTATGGATAGTTGAAGCCTTCACCTTCCACCCTTCCAATGGCTTTCATGGTTTGTACGGAGATGACTGCTTTTTGCTTTTTAAATATTAGTATTCATGTTTATTATGTTTGTTTATTCATACCCCTGCTTCGTAATGGCTCTAAATGTTGTAAATTATATTTATATTTACTTGTATTTATTTCCTTTTTCCATACTGCACATGTTTGTTGTTATTATTATTACTGCTACATATCGCTTAACATGTAAATAAACTAATATTTAATACAGTAAATAATGTTTATCTCTTTGAATTCATTTTTTCGTTGCATATTCTTTTTGCTATGACAACATTACTTCTTTATGATATAAATAAATATAAAATAAAAGTATTTCTTCCCAAACATATTTGTTATACGTGCACCAATCAGAGAACCAACTGGGGAAGTACCTTTTACTAAGGTGCATAATGTTTTTGCATACATGTATAATTGAAGAACTGAAGATCCATATACAGGTAAGTGGGTTGCCTATGTGGTAGGCCTATTACGCGTCATAGGAAACTGAGTGAACTGGCTGTGCAGTTTGATCACATTGCTGTGAGCTTGGTATCAGGAGATGGTGATGGATTTGAACCCCACACTCGGCAGGTCTGAAGTTTTTTTTTCGCCCATCATTTTCATTTCAGGCTAGTGCTGTGTCTGTACGCTTATGTACATTTTAAACGTTTGAAATGTTAGCCCTCTTTCCTATCCCATTCTTGCCTCACAACCTGTCTTCATGTGATTTAAGGCAATGTATATGTAAAAATCTGGTAATGTTGTTTGACTCATAGTGCTCCTGTACATTGGTTTCTGTAATGTTGTAAGCTTGAGATACACCAACTTGTAAGCTGAAAATATTTTTCAAATGCCAAATGCCGTAAAAGTACTTAGTGGTATGTAAAGCTGTTAGCATTATTATTAAAAGGAAGGACAGATACGTCTTATGTGGTAAGTCCTTGAACTTGCAGAAATCTCAATGAATTATACAATCTATATTCCCTCCCCCCTTCCTTTTTTTTTTTTTGCTAGTTGCTTTACGTCGCTCCGACACAGATAGGTCTTATGGCGACGACCCCCCCTTCCTTTAAGAATGCAGATATAGTAATACGTACATCAGAATAAAGGCAGGATTTTTTAAAATTAATTTAAGCAAGTGAAGGAGAGAATGTATGACTAGCTCAGGTTGGCGGATTCGAGTTAGCCGGTATTTGAAGGTGCTCAAATACGCCAGCCTCATGTCTAGATCTACCGGTACATAAAGAACTCTTGAGGGACGAAATACTGGCACCTCGGCGTATATGTAAACGATAGAAGTAGATAGTAGAAGTAATATTCAATTCTGCAGTGAGCTTGAAAGCTGACCTAATTTCCGTTCACGTAGCTTGGCACATTAGTGTTCTTATATGGTGGGTTCGAGTCCGGCGGTATTTGAAAGTGCTCAAATACGCCAGTGTCATGTCTAGATCTACCGGTACATGAAATAACTCTTGCGGGACGAAATTTTTTGGCAGTACAATTTATTACATTATTATTTTCAAATCCGCAGTGAACTTGAAAGCTGACCTAATTTCCGTTCACGGAGCTTGGCACATTAGTATTCCTATATGTTTCCTGGTAAGCTTGAAGATATAACCAGCCTGCAGGCTGAAAATATGCCCAGTAATCTCTCTCCTTACTGGTTACCGGTATTGAAGAGAGAAGGAAATGTTCGCGCAAAAGAAAGGGAAGTCATTGGATGTCTGGAACTTTCGAAAATCACACTGCAAAGATTTATTAAATAAATTGTATCGTTTAACACGCCCCTCTTTTCAAGAATATGGTTAGTACGCCTACTGTATATCAAAATAAAGACAGATACATGTAACATTAATTTGAGTGAGAAAGTGTGTTTATTTCCTTAATTCCTCATTGAGCGTGGAAACCGACTTAATTATGAATATCTTGATTTATTTCATCTTAACTTTTAGCATTTACTAGGGTAGGGATACATTCATTATCGGTGTTTACATTGAGGTTAGTTTGTTATGGTTACGTCTGGTGATTTTAATATGTAACCAGGCAGGTTGGCAGCAGTGATCAGCCATTACAAAAAAGAGAAAAGAAGAGCATCGGGCGGCGATATTTACTTTCTGGGGTATTTCCTTACGCGGCGATTACTATAAAGTTTTCAAGACATATCACCTACCTCAGAAATATGGCTACTAATTATATAAAACTCCTCAAAGCTATAACGAGGCGATCATGGGGAGCAGACCCTACAACAGCCAAGTCAGTGTACTGTGCTACAATTCGTTCAAGATTAGATAATTGCGCACATATCATTGATATTGCTAATCCAGCAACACTGAATAAGCTAAATACTATACAACACCATGCGTTACGTACTTGTTTTGGTGCATTAAAATCTGCACCAACGAATGCTTTGCAAGTGGAAACGGGAGAACCACCACTCGATATTTGCGGGCAGTACCGGTACCTTACTTCCAAGTACCTACTACGACGTTTCATATCAGTTTCTCATCATATTATACCGAAACTCCAACTACTGTATGAAAGATACAATTCGTATAATATAAGAAATAAAAAAACCCTGCTCTAATAAGTGTATTCCAACACGTATCTACATTCAAAACTAGTGATGGGTCGCGTGATGCAAAGCTCCCGATGCATTCTGAGCAAGCGATGCAGTACGTGCCTCATGATGCTGTCTCGATGCCGTATAGTGACGTCAGGCGCATGAGTCCTTTGTCTCGAGGCAGTGCTGGGAAACGTATCGAGAGCTCTCGATGCATTTCGAGCAAGTGATGCAATCCATGACTCGTACCGGTAATCCTATCTCGAAGTTTGAATCGGGACATCATGCGCATGTTATCCCTCGACTATACTATGCCTGCTGATCAACTAATGACGTCTCCGAAAATCTTAATAAGTAGGTAGTGGGACGTAAAGCAAATAACATCATTATAACAATGACGATACGCCCACTTCTTTTTTATCTACTCGCAGTCAACTTACTACCTGTACTTCCTGTATTTTATTTATGCACAGTCCGCTTCCACGGCGAAATGGTTAGCGTGCTGGCGTTTGGTCCAAGGGCTTCCGGGTTCAATTCTCGGCTAGGTAAACTGTTTTATTCTTCACTGATTAGTTCCTATGGTTCGGGGACTGGGTATGTGAAATAAATAGTAATGAAGAGTGTGACATATTTTTAACATTTTATTGAAACCATTTCTTTTACGACGCATCGAGTTGTGTAATAATTTGAACAGAACGGAAAATATACCGGTAATGGCATAAAGATACTGGTGTATGTGTGCATGTATCTGAAAAGGGACTCGTTCTCTGGATAAGTCACATTCTGGACTATCGATACTTTTATATAAGTATGGTAACAAATTGATCGTTTCCATGAAAAGGATCATTCAGGACCAGCCACAATATTATCTGACCTGAAGGCACATACACAGGATGAAGCCGAACTCCGTCGACAAACTTTCGGAAACTGTTGAGGGAAACCTTCTGTTTATATTAGTAGAAGGTACCCGTGGTCTCCGGTGGCTCGTTATAGAGTAGAACCGGTAATTAAATTATTATTTATTCGGTTTTATTACCGCAAACAACCTTATTCATCATCATCATCATCTGTTTATCCTCCAGCTTCGGTTTTTCCCTCGGACTTCGCGAGGGATCCCACCTCTACCGCCTCAAACAACCTTATTTCTGTGGAAATATCTTCACAACAGAGAAAGAGCCTGCAATATTCAATAACCAAAACGTACAACACAAAACCCAGAGTAGCAAAGCCTGTAATATGTAATAACCAAAACTTACAACACAAAACACAGTAATGCGATAACCCTCTGTAGAAACACGTACACTTTTATCACAGTGTGTTCAATATTTTCTGTCAGTGTACTGTTTTAAAGGTAACAGTTCCATTTCGTTGGCTTCCAGCACGTTAAAGAACTCCTGCGGGATATAATTCCCACACCCCGGCGTCTGTCAAGAACTAGCATTTAGGGCGGACGTAAAACAAACAACATTATTATGAGTACTATTTTCAGTGCAATACAGATACAAAGCTAACTGATCTCATGACATAGCCACGAGGTAATGAAGTTTGTTTACATTATGATTGGTGTATATTGCAAGTGTTCAAGTGGAAGAGATTTTATTATATATTGGTTATTTTATATGTTCAGTAACGTTACCGGTACAATTACTTCTAATAGCGATTTGGTTGTTTCTGCACGAACAAGCGTGAGTTTGGTAGCCGAAACTCCGATTGCAAAACAAAAACAAACAAAAATAGTTGAAGAGAAGATTCGAACCACCACAAAACGTAGCGGAGGATATTACCCAACGATGCTATTTAGCCAACTGAGCCATACTAACAGCTCGAGTTCAATGTTTGCTAATCATTTCTGTTGCTACCATATTCGTCCTGACTCCTGGCTGAGGTCCAATTGGAGCGTGCCTCGAGATGCATCGAGATAATGACGTCAGGCTCGAGTATCTCAAACGAGAGTTATGCCAATCCCTACGTAGACCTCGAAGATGCATCGAGAGTGGTGACGTCAGTCTCGAGTATCTCGAACGAGAGTTTTGCCCACCACTATTCAAAACTAATATCATCAGGAGCGCAAACCTCCCCCATTATACAGTATCGTATGAAGTAGTCCAATACTACCCCGATACTATAAAAGCTATAACTACTAGCTTTGCTTTGCTGCAGTATAAAAACTCTACGTTTTCATCACACTCAAAAAAATGTCGTTTATCATACACTAATATTAGTAATAATTTCTATACCGATGGATCTAAGAATTCCTGCGGCGCAGGCACAGCGTTTTATTATGAACAAATACAACACATTAAACTATATAAACTCACCCGGATTTCTCTATATTCACCGCAGAACTTATAGCGATACGACAAACACTACTGTATATAAAAACGAATCAATCCCAAATGCCAATATCTTCACAGATTCACTATCAGCATTACAATCGACTCAGTCCTCTAAATTCACGCTTAATTGGTATATTTATAATGTTAAGCAGCTATTATATGACCTACATAATACTGGTACACAGATTACTATTATATGGATTCCAGCGCATAAAAATATTCCCGGAAATGAAAAAGCGGATAAAGCTGCCAAAGAAGCATCACTGCTCAACACCTCTCCAATGACATTTATGACTCCAGTTACTGATCTAATTCTAATACTAAAGAAACATCAAAAATCAACATGGCAACAGTTCTGGAATGAAACTGCAAGAATAAAAGGGAAATTCTATCACAGAATCCAACCCTCTCTGCCAATCCAACACTTGTATCAATGAACAACATACACACGGTGTCATATAATAAATATTATTAGGCTACGTTTCAATCATTCGCTTACGCCTATGTATAAGTATCGTTTCAACATTGTCAACCAACCGATATGACAGTGTGGTTCAAATGAGTGAATTTACTACTCTTGAATCCCTTTACCTGTACCCAACAGATGTAGCAGAAGTTAAGTCAATCATATCTAACCTTAAAAGTATGAATAGCTGCGGTATAGATGACATTACTACCTCACTATTAAAAAAAGCAAAGGACTCTGTAATAGGATTACTCATAGAGATCATTAACGAGTCCCTGACTACCGGTATAATACCCAATAAACTAAAGATAGCAAGTGATTCCTGTGTTTAATGGAGTAGATTAAATCCAAGTGATTATAGGCAAATCTCGATTTTATCAATTGTTTCCAAAATTATGGAAACAGTTGTGAAGAAAAGACTTTTGGCTTTTCTAAACAAAAATAATTTCTTCTATAAGGGGCAATATGGGTTGAGGGAGAGGTCTAGTACTGAAGTAGCTGCTGTTGATCTCATTACAATGTTACAATCCACCGTAGATAACAACAACATTGCAGCAGGCTTATTCATTGATCTTACCAAAGCTTTTGACTGTTGATCATAGTATTCTTTTACGAAAATCAGAAAAGGCAGGAATTCGTGGCCTTGCACTGAATTGGTTTCGAAATTACTTAACAGGACGAAAGCAACTTTTTACCGTGAATAACTACTGGAGCTCTGCCAAGTGGTGTCCCAAAAGGTTCCATACTAGGTTATATTTTATTTCTCATTTATGTAAATGATATTTCTTCATGTAATCTAAATGGCTATATCACATTATACGCTGATGACACCAATATCTTCTATACGGGCAAAAGTAAGGACAGTTTTAGAAAACATGCAGCAGGACATACTCTCTTACACTGGTACCAGTGTAACAAATTGACAATGAATCTGCAGAAAACTAAATACATGCTGATTTCAAAACAAAAAAAATCCTTCACTCAAATAGTGATAAATTACTCATAAATGATATGGAAATAGAGAAAGTAAATAAAATGAAATATCTTGGATTAATTATTGATGAGAACCTGACCTGGAATGACCATGATGAATCCATAACTAAGAAAATCACCCCAGTTGCTGGGTTACTAAAAAGACTTAAGATATTTAATCCCTAAACACCTCCTCCTACAAATTTATTATTCACTAGCATATAGTCACTTGCAGTACTTATGTGTAATTTGGTCACATTGTAGAAAGTCTTCCCTGAATGAACTAATGGCGATACAGAACAGGGCAACAAGGAACATTTTAACTTACCATTATACACCCCAGTAAAAGACCTGTGCACTCAGACCAAAATTCCACCTCTCAGCATAATTACAGAGCTTAATTCTGTCATACTAATGTATAAAATAAAAACAAAACATAATATTTCACACAACTACTTTAATAACCAATTCAGACAACCACAGGTATCAAATTAGACATGCAGATGATTTGGCCTTGTATCACATCCACTCTTCAAATATGAGAAGAACAGCTGTAAATTCTCAGCAATTCAAGCATACAACAAACTTCCTGCTGACGTAAAAATTGCCCCTACTTTAATCACTTTCAAACGAAAGGCAAAGGAAAATCTATGGAAATGATACTTCATAGGTGAAATATAAATAGGTAATGTTTAAAACAAACACTCGCCCCGCTTTGTCAATCCTGTTGTATTGTTACTCACTTGTAGTACTAAATAGCCTAAATAGCCTTGTGGTGATTTTCTACCTGGCACACTAGCAAAGTCAACAGTAACTTAGAAGACAAAATACTGTGTAGTCGACATACTTTGTCCTTGTGGCAGCCTCTGCATGGGGGAAGTTGTAATAATAAAAAAAATAGTAGCCTATAATTAAGGAACTATTGAATGGTATTTTATTTTTTACACTTTCTGTATTGATGTCTTTACTTTTACTGTTTACGTCACCTGATTATATCATTGTAAGTATCAGAGTTTGTAGATCTGCCATTGAATATAATATTCATTGTACAATTCCTCTGTATGAGCCTTTGATTCGTTGGAATTAATTATTGAAATAAATATCAATCTATCTATCTATCATGAAGGGGAATCGTCACCGAACACTTCTGGCCCGGTCTGCATCACAAGAAGCTACCCTGTTACATACTATCCACTTCATATCTGTATCGACTATATGATCCAATTAATTGAAGGAACAAGAATCCACCTGATCGATACTTTCACTTTTATTTAGCCTTAGGCTAATTCAACAGACATTAGATTAAAAGTTCAGAACATGTTTCGAATGCATTGCATTCATCATCAGCTGCTTACATTTGGCAAAAGTAAAATTAGCTAAGAACAGTCTCACAATTTTCTTAAAACCTTAAAAACAAGTGTTAGTAGTGCATGTGTGAATGGATTGGGGGGGGGTAGAGGGGGGGATGCATTGAAGGCGATTGTTAGTTAAACTATGACTTATTATTAAAAATCTTAATGTTAAAAACACTGATGGACTAAAATATAGTTCACTATAAGTCTTGTGAATTTTCCAAAAGTTTGTTGATTACTGAAGAACTTGTATGCACTATGTGAAGTATTTCTGTTGAGCTATTGGTAAAAAGTTTCCTTAAGAAGGCATCTGGTGTTTTCACGTCTCTTATCTGCTGTTGGGTCGAGAGGTGTGGCTTGTTTCGAATATGAAGTTTGCTATTTGTGAGACTGTTCTTAGCTAATTTTACTTTTGCCAAATGTAAGCAGCTGATGATGAATGCAATGCATTCGAAACATGTTCTGAACTTTTAATCTAATGTCTATTGAATTAGCCTAAGGCTAAATAAAAGTGAAAGTATCGATCAGGTGGATTCTTGTTCCTTCAATTAATTGGAAGAAGCTACCCTGTCGACAACAATTACGATGTATCCAGGTAGGTGTTCGTCCTATCTACAGTTATTAACAAATTAAACGAGTTATTCAGCTAAGATGTCCACCTGAAATAACTCATGAACAGTTTAAGGTAGGTACTGACATTCTGTTTTAACTTTTGTAAATGGTATTGAGGAGCTCATAGTTCAACATGCAGTGCTTTCCAAGGCTTTTGACAAAATTTATCGTCACACACGTTTTCATAATGAGCAGTGTTCGGGCATTTTAGATTACACGTTCCACTCAAGTGTAATGGTGGCTGCATATGTATCAAAGCGCATCTTTCCCCGTCTCAAGTTCGAATAATGCACGCCTCTAGTATCCAGGTAGGTGTACATCCTATCTACAGTTTTTCACAAATTATGCAGGATTATTCAGCTAAGATGACCACCCCAAATAAGTCGTGAACAGTTTAATACAATGACATTCTGTTTTCAAGAGGAACGACGGAATCCAAGGAGGAAATAGAGATTGAGATGGTTACCGGAACTGAAAGAAATGCTAAACCCAGTGTGGATGAAAATGTAAAGCGGAGGGAAGAAGAACGACAGTGGACGAGAGTGATGAGAGGAAGAAAGGGACCCAGGAGTGGACTAGGATCAGATGGGGAAGGAGAAAAAGAAACAAGAGAAAGAATAAGGGGCACAAGACAAGGTGAAAGCAAGTTGAAGGCAGTACAGGGAGACGCGTGACTATATCTGGGAAAATGACCCCAGAAACCATGGAAAAAGACCTAGAAGATTACCTAAGGGAAAATGGGGTATCTGGAACAATAAATTGTCGAATAGTTAAGTGGCACCAATACCAGGAGCGCATTCAAAATAGGCATCACAATGAAAGAATATGACAAAGTATATGAGGGGACATTTTGGCCAAAGGACATCATATGCCGGCCCTTTCGAGATCCCTGGAGGTACAGGAAAAAATCATAAGATGGAACTGGATCAAGTGAAAGTTCTCAACTGGAATGTAGAAGGCGTATTAAGACAGATGCCGAGAGACATTTTCAGTGAGTTCGACATCTGTATACTGACAGAGACATTTATTACCGCAGAACCAAAGTGTGAAGTGAAAAGATTCTAAAACATTCATGCATTTGTGAGGAAAGGCAATAGAGGAAGGCCGTCAGGTGGAGTAACGTGCCTAATCAACTCGAAATTTACCCCCTTTGAAACAATTCTCAAGGAGGAGAATCAATTGGTGAATAAAACAAAAATAGGAACATTAGTAGGCATATACTGCAGACCAGAGTACAGAGCAGTAGACATAGTAGACAGTATACAGAGAGCATTAGACACTATACAGGCGAATGAAAGTGATTAATGCGGGCGACCTGAACTGCCCAATAAATAAAGCAAATAACAAAGCAGAAATAGTACTGGACTATCTGCTAGGGGAAGGGCTCACATTACTGAATGACGAAGGGCACTCACATACATATGCCTCAAGGAAGGAAGCGCCATAGACCTCACACTCATTAGAGGCTTCGATGCACTGGAACATACCGTCATAACAAGAAATGAGGTAGCTTCAATCAGGAAACATATACCAGTAAGAACGACACTCAAGACAAACACACACATGAATAAACAAATAAAAACACAAAGGATACAGAGAAGGTTGGACCCACATTTGCTCCAGGAGAACACTGGTAAGATACCATGCATACTAAAAGATATCTGCACGAGGCTATAACAGGAATAACGAAATTCATCGAAGAAGGAAATGCAGCAAGGGGACACCAGGAAAGCGCAAAAATGGTTTGACAAGGAGTGTTACCTTGAAAGACGAATTACACTAGAAAAATTTATGATGATGATGATTATTTTAAGGGGCCTAACATCGAAGGTCATCGGCCCCTAGAAAATTTGCACATAACTAGGAGAACGAAAGACAAAACAGACCTGGAATGCTACCAGACAGCGAGGAAGAAATTTAAGGCGCTACTAAAGCTGAAAAAGCGGGAATTTAGGGCAAAGGAAGACGAAAAGCTGAGAAGAACCCTTATAAGGCACTTAGATCACGGCAGCCGTGATTTCCTGCAGACATACCCATGGAGACCTGGGAGAATCATATGAGAGGTGTGTTAGCCATTAAGGAAACCAGACCGAGTTAGAGGAGGGGAAAATTATAGAAAGAACTACAATCTTCACAAGTGAGGAATAGTGTTGGCTACTGAATGCATGATTCGAAGCTGTGTATCGATTCATTCAAGTGTCCGAGTGAATCGATTCACAGGAATGGCAAGCTCACAGCACACGATTCAGCTTACTCCCAGTGGACAGTGCTGAGTAGCGCACTCCTGACTCACTAGCGGGACAATGGACGTTGGCGGGGAGCCGAGCTTCTGCTGCAATGAGACAGTGAATCATGGCGCACTGAAGGAATCGTGCGCAAGCACGGCTCAGTAAGACAAGATACACACGGCTCATTATCGGCACACTGGACACTAAACTGTATATAGTATAATATCTTTTGTTTATTTCCACCTATTCAATACATTACAAGAAGTTGGCATTAAAGTTGTTTTAAAGTTTTAATGTTTTAAAGTAAATGCCAACTTCTTGTAATGTATTGAATAAGTGGAAATAAACAAAAGATATTATCCTATATACAGTTTATGAAACTTTCAATACGGACGAAAAATGATTTTCATCACTTGTAACACTGGACACTGGCGGAGAGCCGAGCTTCCGCTGCAGCGAGACATACGGTGAGCCATGGCATACCGAAAGAATCGTATGCAGTCACAGATCAGTGAGGCACAACACACGTAGGTTCATTATCAGTACACTGGACATTGTAGCCTACATTCAGTATCTTCAATATGGACAACAATGATTTTTAACACTGGACATTGGTGGGGAGCCAAACTTCCTCTCAAGCAATACATACAGAGCCATGGTACACAGAAAAAAATCGTATGCTATAATGGACTCTCGAGCTCTGCTCATTTGAAAATAATACCCACTTGCATTCACTGTCCTCTTCTTATAGGGAGGTTTAAATAATAGATGGATTTATGTGCAGTGTTAAAAACGTAGTCAAAACATAATTCTAAAGTAGCCAGTAAGTAGGTAGGCTATTAGGTTAAACTATTTAATAGTTTTATGAATTTTAGTATTATAACTTAGTTGACATTTGACAATTAAACTCGACTCTAGCCTATGACTATGAGTCATGCTCGTGACCACTCAAAAGTACCTGTTTTATATTGGGAAGAACGGCTCAGTATTCTCTCAGTTCGTATGTCACACTGTTACACAAGACTTCAATCATATGTGGACAGTAAGTGAGTCGACTGACGCAATACCTTAACCAACAGTATGTTGAATCAGGAAACCAGTGGGCTACTGTACATCTCGGGTAGCCTATAGAAAATATGATGATTTTAAAAAAATCCTCTGCTGATAGAAAAATACATATTTTCAAAAATGACTGAGTGAGTTGGACGTGCGGTTAGTATCGCGTAGCTATGCGCTTGCATTCGGGGGATGGTGGGTTTGAATCCCACCGTCGGCAGCCATTAAGATGGTTTTCCGTAGTTTCCCCATTTTCACACCAGGAAATGCTGAGACTGTACCTTAATAAGGCCATGGCTGCTACCTTCCTAATCCCAGACCTTTCCCACCCTGCGTCGCCGGAAACCTTTGATGTATTAGAGTGACTAGCATTTTTTTCTAAGAAAGAAGTTCATAGTATGAAGACCAGATGGCAGCAGCAAGCACTGAATGCTTACCAGTACATACTACACAGATGCAGTAGGAGCGGTGACTCTAATGTGCCGTGAATCGGATCACTGTATCAATTCAGTAACGTGAACGGAATCAAATGAATCGATTCAGTAAAATGAATCAAATGTCCCATCACTATCAAAGAAGTGAGAAAGGCCATCTCAACAAGCAAGGTAAACAAGACAACGGGAATAGACGGACTTTGCGCAGAACATCTAAAAGCTACACTACCCTACCCGGAACCAGTGTGGACAACGCTAATGAACAAGTGCGTGGAATCCGGTAACATACCTAATGCATGGTGGAAGGCAGTCATAAAGATGCTATATAAAGGACAAGGGGACACGAGCAAACCAGAATCTTACAGAGGTATAGCCCTGGAATCAATGACATTTAAAATACTCACCAAACTATTAGCATAGAAAATAAGTAACATGATGGAACCACTGTTACCAGATGAACAATTTGGATTCTGGAAGGCGTGATCCACCCTGATAGTGGTGAGCTGTCTGCTAAAGGACATGCAAGAAAGAACACAAGCCCACGGGAAGAAGTATGTAATCTTCAATGATTACGCCAAAGCCTTTGACACTGTCAATAGAAGGAAATTAATCGAGAAACTGGAAAGTCTCGTCGGACGATCAGATATGACAAATTTAATAGCAGCAAACCAAGTGCAAATCAGTGAGGGGCTATCCCAATCAGACTGGATAGATCAAACCATCAGAGTGCTACAAGGAGACCCACAGAGCCCTTTATTGTTCAATGCGCTGAGCCAGGATCTCCCTACAAAAATCAAAGAGGGAGCACAAAATGTAAGCATATACATATATTTAGATATGGCACTAGCCGCTGATAACATAAAAGATTTGCAATAAACGGAATGGAGCTTTTCACACAATGGGCGGATGACAACGAGCTAAGGATGAATCTAAATAAGACAGAATGGTATTCAGGAGAGGACGACGCTTATCGAAAGGGGACTACACTGTATGTGGGGGACATACATTAACACCGAAAAACCAGTTCACATATCTAGGGATCACAGTACAAGTCTCCAGGACGACCTTCTCAGTACACATAAACAAGAGACTAGCTGCTGCACTTAGAAGCATTAGTGAAATCAAACATCTGCAAAGAACGTCACTGGAGACGGCCATGAAACTTTTCCAAGTCAAAGTGCTACCAATGCTCACATACGATTAGAAGTAATATGGGAGTACCTATCACATAAACAGCTATGAGAACTGGAAAGCATGAAACCGAGATACCTTAAGAGGGTCCTGGCGGTATCTAAATTCACCCGATCCCGGTACGTATATGTTTTAGCCTGGGAAACCTTCTTGATAGAGGATTTAAGACTACAAATGCCTCTACAGCTAACTCCGGCATACGAGGAACTGTTACGAGAACTATGAGAGAAAAGAGACTCGATCGAGGAAAGCTTTTACAGTACAGACACACTGATAAATAAGGATTGGATGAAAGAGAAATATGAGTTGAGACATTTGGTGACACGCTTTGCAATACACAGCTTTCACCACCATATCTGTGCCAAGAAATCCTACCACTGGGCCAGCCAGAAGTGTGTATGTATTGTGCAATGAACTGTGTGATACATATCACGTAATGAAGTGCAAGAAGAGAACAGTCTCTCTGAATCAATTTTGCTCTGAACAAAGTTCTCCTTGAGTGAATTGTAATTTACTTGATGTAATATGCAAATTTTGCACATTGTGCGCAATAAAATTGATTATTATTATTAATGGTATTAAGGGGTTCATAGCTGAACATGCAGTACTTTTCCAAGCTTTTGACAAAATTTATTGGCTCACACGTTTCTATATGAGAACAATATCTCACGCAATAACTGCTGATGATATACAATCAAGTTTACACTTGCAATTACTGGGACGTCGCACAGCTTGCTGTAAAGGAGAATCGGTCTTGAGATTCTTGCGAGTGTCTTGAGATCTGCGATTTTTCTTGGATTTGGAAGTTCGCTGCCTTCATTGGAGAATCTGTTAATATCTGTGATGTTGAGGGCCTGTAAACAATGCGTTGTATCCAGCTCCAAGCCCCGTTCAGATTTACAGTATGATACAACTCTCACAGATCACAGGATAGGGTTGCAGATACCCCACTCATTTCAAATTTTGATCATGCCTACTGTACACATCCAGCATTTGAACAGTTGACCGCATATGTGAATGATGTTGTGACATATATTGCTGGATTTGTGGCGAGGAAGGTGGAATGCCTAATCAAATGTGCAGTATGTTTGGGTGCTCCGAGAAGTGCCAGAGAGAACTACACTGACTATGTCTTAATCAAGGAGAAGATGTACTCTGGAGGTGAGGGATTAATCGTGCCCTCCAAAGATGCTATGTAAGTTGACTGAAAGTGCACTTAGAAATATGAATGTACAAAGGAGCAAAGCAGTTGATAGATTATAGAAGATCCTCTGTTGAGGTCATTCAATGGAAATTTGTTTTATGGCATAAAGGATCATTTACTTGATCAAGGATTTTCACAGAGCCATGAAATGGACTTGGTGAAGTTAATTATGAAGAGTTATGTCAGTTCCAGAATGCGACATGAATGTGGTAAGGAAGAGAAAGGAGACAGAAAGAAAGTAAGAAGTGTGTTGAATAAGTACATATTGTTCAATCATCAGTGATTTAGGACAATATTGTCAAGACATGCAAGTCTCAGGTTTTTTCAACATTCCTGATCTTCATCCTATTTTTATCAAAGATGTAAAGTCAATATGGAATCCATAATGATTTCTTAAGTTTGAATCTATAAATGTTTACCTGATTTCAAAACCACACAGAACAGATAATGTTGTTATCACTCAAAAGCAGCCAATGTTAACCAAAGCCCATGTGCTACATAATACTACTTGGCAACGTGGAACTCGGACTGGCCACCTCAGGGAGCTTTAAAACAGGGAGAGTAGGGAAAGGGAGAGCATGCAAAAACCTGAGATTGGCTTAAATAGGGGGCAGGGCGTCTACTGGTTGCCATAGTAACTGCCATCTGGAACTACCAGGCTATGAGCTATTAGCACATACAGGTTGTTTTAATAGAACTGTAGAGTTCCACACAATATTTATGACACAGGTTTTTATAATACTAACCTTGAAGGTACAATAGTGAAGATATTGATTAATTTTAACCATAAAAGCACTTACCTACTCAAATCAAAGCAAATTTGGAGAATCCAAGAGAAATGTTCTGAACTATTATCCATTTTTATTTTATAGTAAAAATACAAACTGGATATTAATGTAGCAAATGTCCACATTCTTGAATGAGATAATAACAACAACAAAAAAATAACAATATCACAAAAATACTTATGACAATCCAAAGTATACAAGAAATATACATTTGTAGGAAAACTAATTCCTACTTACATGTAAGATTATGAACAACTTATGAACACATTGGTGATACTCAATAGTTTATGCTATGCATACAGTCAAGAAAACGTTTCTTTGTACAGGTGAAGAGCATACATTAATATGCTTATTTTTAAAGAGGATATTCATCATAATAAGTCATTCTGTTTTTATCACAGATGATTGGTAAAAAGCCACTTTTCTGGGGTATATGACATAATTAATTCACCTCTGTCTACTGATATAATATATAATACAAAATTGATGTCCATTATATTGAGTTGATGCAAACATCCATGGCATTTGGATATAAGATGACACTACTGAGATAGCTAGAACCTTGTTTTCATTTGTCAATTGTAATTTGGCATGCCATCGCTGTGCTTGTGGATAAGCTTTTGAATTGTGTTGCTCTGATGTGTTACAAGAATGGTAGAATGAAGTGACAAGTGAAAAAACAAAACAAAACAAAACAAAAAAAAACGGATGCACTGTTTGAGTTTAACAGAGAAGCAAAAGCAGTTGAGGGGGCTTGAAGTATTTGCACTGTGTAAGGTAAAGTGACCAGACATACCGTTTTGAATGGGACAGCACCGTTTTTCAACCTGTTGTCTCCGTCTCCCGATAGATTTTGTTGGGACGCCTCTGTCCTGTTTTGTTAGAAAATGAAATTTTAGTCTATTTTTGTCAATGTAATAATTTAAATGATTATAGATAATGAAATCTGTTTATGGCAAGGTAACTATTTTTTATGTCCATAACTACGCAGCTGAGAGTAAAGAGAGAATATAGGAGGGTGTGACAATATTCGTTACGAGCAACAACCAATATGGCATCACCACTATACTATTTGTTTTTATCACCTGAAGTGAGTTGCTGGTTCATTCTCTCAGCAACAGCAGTTGGAGTGTAGTATGATACAAAATTAAAGATAATGAAACAAAAGTGTATGTTCATTACTGCATTGCAAGAAAGGTAAGCATCTTATTACATAGAATTTAATGCAATTTAACTCCCGATAATTATGTATAGAGCAATAAAAAGTTATTTTCTATCGTAGGAACATGTATTAAAAAAAAAAAAAAAAAAGTGCTGATCAACTGTAATGTTCGTTGCACCATTTGTAACACCAAATTGTCTGTGTCCCATGGAGAGAAGAGTGACACTGAACAACATTTAAAATCAAACAAGCATTAAAATGCAGAAATTGCAGCAGCATCATCCAAAAGTGTAACTTCATTTTTCCAGTCAACTTCAGCAACAGAATGTGAACTGCACTTGGCTGCAATTGAAGGAGCCTGGGCTTACCATATGATTGAAGAAAATCATAGTTTTTGCTCAAATGACTGTGTTTTGAAACTAACAAGAAATTGGTTTGAACAGAAATTCTCTTGCAGTTGTACGAAGTGTGAAGCCATAGTTGTGAATGTACTTGCACCTCATTCTTCTGAAATATTTCAAAAAGAATTGTATGAAGGTAGGTTTGTAACAGTGTTTACAGATGTTTATAATCATGGGGAGAAAAAGAGTTTTCCTGATATGGTTAGGTACGTTTTACCGCTACAGAGTGTCTCTGTTCGAATTTTGGAAATTGATGAATGTCCTGGCGAAACAGCAGATATTGTTACCAATTATCTGACTGATATGTTTGGTGGGGCAGCACATAAAGGATCCAGAAATATTTTTCACCAACTTAACATGTCATTACATCGTGAAATCCTTGGCGTTGGATGTGCAGAGCATATAGTGCACAACACAATTAAGACTGCTGCTGATTGTTTATTTATCGATACAGAACTGATTATTCACAAAATATTCTACTGTTTTCACACATACACTATTAGAGCAGAATCACTATAGGATTTCTGCAGTTTTGCTGAGACTGAGTACAGGAAATTGTTAGGTTATAGTAACACCAGGTGGTTAGCATTGATGCCAGCACTTGGAAGAGTTTTTGGAATTTTTGAAGGACTGAGGTCATATTTTCTTAGGAAAAATGTGCAATGATAATGAATTTTTTTTTGAAAACCCACTGGTAAAGATTGTTTTTCTTTTTTCTGCACAACCAAGTCACAATTTTCTACCAGGCAGTTCTCCAGGTAGAATGTGAGTTAAAACAGGTGTTGAAGTAGCCCTGGCACTTTCCATATTGAAAGTAAATATGACTGAGAAAAAGGACAATTTTATCCCAGATGATGTAAAATGTGCCTCACATGAATTACAAGATGGGGGTGAGGTGAAAGTACAGGATTTCCAAAGATTTGCAAATAGTTTCTATGATTCATGTATTCAGTACTTAGTCTGGACTGACAGATTTGAAGTATATAAAAAATGTAACTCTGCAAATAACCTCAGCCTTTATGGGTGAGGTTAACTTCCAAAAGTAACCAAGGGAACCTGACCCCTACAGAGCACATCCCCAGGGGGCCCTTGAGTATGTAGGGCTGGTTGAAATACCCAATACAACCCATGGACCAACAGCCCAATTCCTGGGGGCTTAAAAATGCTGGGACACCCTCTCTCCAAGGGTAATAAATATGGAGTGCCCTTGCCCTGGGTTATGGGGGAAGTCCTCAAGGGCATCTACGGCGGGGAAGATGAACTTCGGTATGGTGGAGATGGCGGAAGGTGCAAACCCGTAGCGTCTGTACTCCAAAGGAGCGGCTACGAAAGGCGTCTGTCTCCATGTTAGGGGCGGCCTAATTTTGAACCTGGCAGCAGGTATAAAATGCCTTAGGGTGTGGAGAGTCCATCGTAACAACAACCTATATGGATACAGCAGAAAGCGGAAAAGGTTAGGGCATCCCCTGCGCAGCTCTTTGGATTCTAAGGGAATTGTGAGAAGTGGGCAACCAGCACCAAACTACATCAAGACTGCGACAGTAAATGTCCTAACACTAGCAGGAAAGACAGAAGAACTGGTTGATTTCATGAAAGAAAAAAGAAGAGGGGTACAGGAAAGATTCTTCTGAAAGAAGGATGCAGGTTGTATTACAGTGGAGGACCTGAAGCAAAACAAAATGGAGTGGCCATCATAGTTGGAAAAGAAATCCAAGAATATGTGGAATCTACAAAACGCGTCAGCAATAGGATGATGATGATGAGACTCCAGGTTGAAAATGGCATAAAAGTTGGTGGATTTTTGCTTGAGGAACCAAATCATATTTAGAAAAGAAATCCAAAAATATGTAGATCTGAGATTTCTCCTGGTAAACTGTCAAAGAGTAGTAAATAAGCAATTAAAATTCAGTACATTGATGGAATCTTATGAGTTTGATGTGGTGATAGGAGTGGAATCATGGTTGCGAGAAGGGGTGGGTAATAGAGAAGTATTTCCAGAAGAGTATACAGTCTATCGCAGAGACCGAGGAGATAAAATGGGAGGAGGGGTATTTATTCTGGTGAAGGAAACTTATTGCTCACATGAATGGTTTACCGATGAAAGGGATCAAATATTAGGGATAAAATTAGTTTGTGATAATATGGAGCAGAAGGGAATTATAGGAATATATAGGCCTGGAAGAGAGGAAAGATGCATGGAAATATTTGAGAAAATAATAGATTATACTCATAAAAACAATAATAATGATATGGTAATAATTAGGGGAGATCTAAACTTGTCTGAAGTTGAATGGAATGGTGCTTTAAGTGAAGCCCATGAACAGAAACTGGCAAATAAGTTAATTTGGGAGGGTGGATTTACACAAGTAGTACAAGCACCAACTCGTCTCAATAACTTACTAGATGTATTCTTGGCTAAACCATGGGAAACTGTTGATAAGACGGGGTAA
Organism: Anabrus simplex; assembly: GCF_040414725.1. NCBI lineage: Eukaryota > Metazoa > Arthropoda > Insecta > Orthoptera > Tettigoniidae > Anabrus > Anabrus simplex. The sequence goes on from NC_090265.1 coordinate 188,013,700, forward strand.
TTGAAGGGATAGGTGACCATAAGGCTGTAGTAATGGATCCAGGACTGGTGCCAAAAAAGCTTAATAAGAGGGTCGCACAAGATAAGAAATCGTACAGAAAACGAAAGTTGAAGAATTCGGGACTTACCTTAAATCACAATTCAATTGTTGGTTAAGTGAAGGGAGTAATGTGGATACACTGTGGGCAGAGAAGAGATTTATACCTGTTAGGAAGGGTAAAATGACCTCGGGCCCTGTTTATTATACAAAGGAAATAAGGATTTTTTTTTTGCTATGGCTTTACGTTGCTCCGACAAAGATAGGTCTTATGGTGATGATGGGATAGGAAAGACATATGAATAGTAACACAGTAAAGGTTTCCACCTATTTAGTACTAATATGTATTTACAATGTTATAAATTACATGGAACTAGTTTCGACCCACCTAGGGATCATCATCAGCCATATTAAAGCATACATAAGTTTTTGTCGAATCCTAAAACATGTTATTTTTAACTGTAATAATCGTATGGATTTTATAATTTATAAAGTGAAGTTTGGTAATGAGATGAGAAATGTTAGTATGGTACAGGTGAGTAGTAAATAATATATATACAAACAAGTTTGGAACAAAGTACTAGTGAGGTGCTTAGAGTTGTAAACATATAACCTCGTGGATGTCAGTAGTCCTCGTACTAAAGAAACAATGTAAAATAACACATATAAACATATATACAAGTATGTACAAAGTCTGGAGAGTAAAGAGTGATACTCTTTTAATGTCGAGTCGGCTTGACACTGATCACTTAAGCGGAGAAATTAGGTATTTAGTGTATTAAAGCTGTGTTGGTCGGTGCGTTGTTGATTGTTGGACGTGAAGTTATTTTTGAATTTCTGGTTGAGAAGAAGGTGGAAACTGCGCGTGGATATATTGATTCTCAGTACTTAGCGGAAACCAAATTGGACCTGTTTAAATGGAGAAAGTCGGTAAAAACAAAAAATGGAGATAGGAAAGGGATAGGAAAGGCCTAGGAGTTGGAAGGAAGCAGCCGTGGCCTTAATTAAGGTACAGCCCCAGTATTTGCCTGGTGTGAAAATGGGAAACCACGGAAAACCATATTCAGGGCTGCCGACAGTGGGATTCGAACCCACTATCTCCTGGATGCAAGCTCACAGCCGCGCGTCTCTAACCCCATGGCCAACTTGCCCGGTAATAAGGAAATTAAAAAGAAAATGTAGAATTGTACACAGGAAAATCAAAGAGGGTAGGGAGAATAGAGAAACTAGAAAACAGCTAATAAGGGAACTTAACAGTGAAGAAGGAAGCAAGAGAGAATTACATGAATGCTATACTTCATGAGGGTAATGACCATAAAGAGAAATGGAAAAGCTGTATTCATATATTAGGAATCAAAAGGGAAAAGGAATCCAAATTTCCACAATGGTGGGAGAAGGGGGTGAACAATTCTTAACAAATAATGAGAAAGCAAGTCTATTTAGTAGGGAATTCAGAGATTCAGTAGAAGATTGTCAGGAGTTGAAAACCGAAACAGCAGACAGAGAAGGAGAGATAAGGAAACAAGAAGCTTCTCATTCACAAATTAGGATATTTGAAGAGAAATCCAACTGCTTCAGCAAGGAAAAGCAGCAGGGAGTGATCAAATTACTGGGGAGGTATTAAAGACAATGAGCTGGTACCTAGTGGCTTATTTAAAATTTTTCTTTGACTACATCATAAATAATAGTAGTAATACCAAAGAAATGGAAGGAATCTATAATAATACCAGTTTATAAAGGAAAGGGTGACAAAAGGAAACCTGAGAACTATAGACCAGTCAGCCTGACCAGTATAGTTTGTAAAATACTGGAGAGTTTAATAGCAAAATATATTAGAGGGGTATGTGAAGATAAAAATTGGTTCATGAGGAGCCAGTATGGATTTAGAAAGAAATTTTCTTTTGAGGCACAACTGGTGGGACTTCAGAAGACATATCAGATCAGTTGGATTCGGGAGGTCAGTTGGATTGCATAGCCATAGATCTTTCCAAAGCCTTTGATAGAGTGGAACATGGAATATTATTAAAGAAATTGGAGGGAATAGGATTGGACGTAAGGGTTACACGTTGAATAAAAACATTTCTAAATTCAAGGGTTCAAAAGTCAAAGTAGGAAATCATGTATCACAGGAAGAGAAAGTTTGGAAAGGAATTCCACAGGGTAATAAAATCGGCCCTTTACTATTCTTAATATATGCAAATGATTTAGGGAACAACATATCATCAAAAATAAGATTGTATGCAGAATTGTTTATAGGGAAATAAATACATAGAGGATTGTACAGAATTACAAAAGGACCTTGACAGTATCCAACAATGGGTTGAAGATAATAATATGAAGATTAATGGAGGCAAATCAACTCTCACAACATTTACAAACAGGAGCTTTAAAACTGAATTTAAATATACTTTACATGAGGTAATTGTCCCAAAAGATGGCAAGTGCAAATACTTAGATGTGAGGTTTGAAAGTAATTTGCACTGGAAGGGTCATGTTGATGCCATTGTTGGGAAAGCATATAGATCATTACATGTCATAACGGGGCTACTTAAAAGATGCAACAGAGAATTAAAAGAGAAAAGTTACTTAAGTATGGTTCGTCCATTATTGGAATATGCAAATAGTGTTTGGGATCCTCACCAGGAATACTTAATAAAAGAAATAGATGGCGTGCAGAGGAAAGCAGCAAGATTTGTAATGGGAGATTCAAGAGAAAAAGTAGTGTATCAGAAATGTTACAGAAACTTGGGTGGGAAGCTTTAAGTAAAAGGAGAAAACTAGACATATAGGATTATATAGAGCCTATACAGGAGAGGAAGCATGGAGAGAAATCTGTGAGAGGCTTCAGTTGGTAAATAATTACATCGGCAGAGCTGATCACAAGTTTAAAATTAGACGGAATTTTAGCAGAAATGATCGGGGTACATTTTCATTCATTGGGAAGGGCATGAAGGACTAGAACAGTTTATCTGGGGAAATGTTTGATCCTTTTCCAAAATCTGTACATATATTCACGAAAAGAATAAACGGCAACAGAGAAAAGAAATCTTAGAGGGCATTCGACCTGTGTAGGTTATTGTAATAAAGAATTTTTGTGAATAAATTAATTCCATTCCCTTGTCTATGGAGACTGGACAGTTGAAGTAGGGGACTGCCTGTAGGGGTGATGTACAGTGTTGACTTTGAGGGCCCTGGGACTGTTATGGTAGCTGTGAAGGCCCTTCAGGAACTCTGAAAAGCAGTGGCAAAAGGAGCTCTGGTTAAGACGTAGCAGGTCGTTATGGACGTTAAGTACCAAAATGGGTTAAAAAAAAAAAAAAAAAGGATGTACATTTAAATCTTATAGCAATATTCGTCCACTAAAATTGCTCACAGTCTGAGTAAGACCAAGGACAAATTGACCCCACTTTTACATCCTGGGGTATATGAAATTCCCTGTACTTGCGGTAAGGTATACATTGGCCAAACATGCAGGTCCACTGGTACCCATATCAAGGAACATGAACGTAATATTCGTCTCAACCAGCCAGACAAATCGGCAATAGCTGAGCATGTTCTATCGTCGGGTCATAATGTCATATTCCAAGATGCTCAAACTCTTACCCACACTAGACATTACAGGTCGAGGATTATACAGGAAGCTGTGGAAATAGGCAGAAATCCTAACAATTTCAACAGGGACACTGGCTATCAATTAAATAATACCTGGTTGCCAGCCATTAGGGATTTACGTAGGCAGTTCCCTTCCCTGTCCCTTCACTATTGTTATTTCATCTCGGTATTTTCCAAATTCGTCGGTCTAGAAAGCCAAGAATAACGGCCGAGAGGATTCGTCGTGCTGACCACACGACACCTCGTAATCTGCAGGTCTTCGGGTTGGCAGCGGTCGCTTGGTAGGCCAAGGCCCTGCAAGGGATGTAGTGCCATGGGGTTTGGTTTGGTTTGGTTTGATTTTCCAAATTTGTACGTTTCTCATCGCCAGATGTTCCATTCCAGGTTTGTGTCAATGTCGTATGTTACGTACACATGTTATGTGACCCTCTTAGACTGATTCTGATGGTTCGGTCAGCTTCCGCTTTGAATGCTAGCTCTGTGCCACGTCCGGGGAGCCATCTGGTGACGAATGAATGTACCATTTCCACTTCTATTATAACATCTAAATTTCAAAAAGTCATTGTTTAAGAAGCATTTTCGTGGACAGTCGAGATTTTCTTCTGATGACGCAGAGCACAGTTTTCCGCAAAATGTAAAGAATTTCACCTTATTTTCTTGACACAGCATAAGCCCAAAAGCCTATACAGTATCATGATTAATGACTTTAGTGTGAAGTTTATATCATCGCTGTATACCATTATCCCTAAAGTGCAACAATTAAATGTGAAAAAATAATAACACAAAAATATTATAGACTTCTACATCAACCTAATAATATGACCTAGATGTCAGGCCCCTTTAAAAAACAAGCATCCAAAATAATACTAGGTATTATATATAAATATATATTTATACTAGCTGATGTACCCGTGCTTCGCTACGGAATTCTACATTGTATACAGAATTCTAGGTTAGGTAGTGTACACGTTGTGAGCAAGACTGTATTAAATTGCAAAGCTCTTAACGTTACCCTAGAAACGCGGCGGCGATGTCACCAAACATCTTTTCTCATATGAAGACTGAGTTAGGGAATTTTCACTTTAATGGTAGACCCGCTTGCATTCCATCACTCACAATAAGGTTGGGAAGCTTTCATTTTAATGGTAGACACTCACTCTCCACCTGCCTTTTTACATCCCCAGAAAGACAGTCGTACTGGTTTTCCCAACTGAAATGAACAAACCTTACAGTGACGTCAGTAGGAACGGCGCAATTAAAAGCAATGCTTTCATATCAAATACTCGATCAAATCACAAACCACACATTTTCTCACTTTTAATGAACAGGTCTAAGCTCCCGATATTAGAGTCCAAAGTTTCAGAGCTGGGATGACCAAGTCGCAGACAGCTGTGATCCGTGAACACTCTTTGTCTTTTCTTCGGAGGGGAGGGGGTCGAATAGTGGAGACTCCTAGGGCAAAAATCATGCACTTTTACTAATCTATTTCCTAGGAGTACACGATGAGTCGGTAAATATCAATTCACTACACTGGCGGCGGAAAAATCTTGGAGGCAAATTTTTCCTCCAAGCCAGAGGGGAAACCCCCTCTTCACTGTTAATTTGGAATAAATTGAATGTGGAATTTAATAAAAGTGAGGAGGAAGAAGCTTAAGAAACGGCTCTTTTCAGGGTTGAATTTTGAGTTATTTAGTGAATTGTGGTGCTATAATTTGGAATAGGCCTAAATTGTTATTCTATACCAGGTACTACTACTACTACTACTACTACTACTACTACTACTACTACTACTGCTGCTGCTGCTACTACTAAGTGAGCCTCTGCCTTGAGTATGCACACTGCTCATTCAAAACAGAGCATCAGAGTGGGGATAGAATGGCATGCTAAAGAAGAAAGTTTTCTAACTCCCCGGCTATTTTCCGCCAGTAATCAGTCAGGCTATTACACTCGGTACACAGCAGTAATCCCATCTATCGGAGTTGAGAGGCAGCATAAGAGATAAAGAACACCGCCACTAACAATCGTCAATGTAATGTTATTGTTCATCAATGTTTTTCGATTTCCACTTTCACAACTTGTCATTTTTATATGACGCACGGGACCTTTTTTATGGATCTCTATTTTTTAACATAATATAGTGCTTCTCTGGACTCCTAAGCCTCCACGCGCAACAATTACCTAGTTCCAAAAAACTGAAGAGCCTTTCCAACATCCATGTGTTTTGACGTCTAAGTATACTTTAAAGAATGACGTAACTTCTTTGAATATACAACAGCAAACTCAAGAAGCCAGCATTCAACTGATAATTCTTCTTTATAACATCTTTTAGTGCACACTGGACTTTTAATGCTATACGGCGCACTGAACTTTATTCATAAATAACCAACATAACTTCCGCTCAGTGCTTCGTCAATTAGAAGAGTTATTATTTTTAATATATTGCTGCTCAATATCCCACATGGTATGTACTTTTGAAAAGACTGTACTTGTGTTTACATTGTTTATTTTTTCTTCGATATTTATGCTTTAATTTACTTCAGGCTGATGATGACCTATTACTAGGTCGAAACTAGTCCCTATGTAATTTAAACTATTTACATTTTGTATTGAAAAGGTGGACCCAAAATAATATATTAATTTACTCTGTTGTAATCACAGTTCAATACAGATCTATCATTATGAAACTTATTTCTTTTAATTAACAAAATAAAATTGACCGAGGAAATTTACAAGACTGATGCATAACTGACCGTTGTTAATGAACAGGAGAACTGCCCATCACAGGAAATGCTGGAAACCATGATTTTGATGCACCAACTGGTTGCTGTCACATGTCTGCGCATGCACATCTCCCGAGTACATCGCTGTGTCATTCCATGTGAGTGAATGAGCGAGAGGAGCAAACATGATTAATGACCAGTTGAATGAAGCACAAAATGGTGGTCACGAAAAATGATTAAGCACGGTTTGTGGAAGACCTGTGTGGAACTGCTTGCACAAGAGTTTAAGACTGGAAGTGTTTTGGCAAAACCTCCAGTAAAGTCTGCAATGCAAAACATAGAAGCAAAATGGCATGAAACGGGCTCTGTCGCGAATAAAAACCGTAACTATTCGAAAAAGAGTTTGAACACTAGAAAACATTGCTCGAGTGAAGGAAAGCCTGGAATGAAGTCTGATGAAATCTCAACGCCGTTTATCTGTACAAGTGGAAATTAAGAGATCGTCGTGTCAAAACATTATCCAAAAGGACCTGCATCTGTATCCTTTCAAATTTACTGTTGTGCATGCATTAAAGCGTCCAGACGCACCTTTGCGTGTTGAGTTCTGCCAGTGGTTTTCGAATGGAGTCAGTTTTTCATTTCTTCAGATGAGGCCATTTCCAGTACCTTCTGTGACGTTCATTAACAAGGGTCGATCCTGCTTCAGTCCTATTGTAAATATTTTCCGGGCCAGTTTTGTTTTGCTCACTCTGTACAATCATGTTCCATTTTAGTTGTTAGATACAAACCACACAGGCTATAAAATCGTCAATTTACATATACAATGTTTCAGAAAAATATATATGATACAACTGACTTTGGTTTGTGAGGATAATCAGAAAGTTGCCTGATTGAGAGGTGCAAACCTAATTTTGTACATCAACATTAATTTTATGTGCTGGCAATCTGTGCTCCAGCATTGATGTCAACTGGCAGTAGAGTGGTAATGACACTGTTTGCTAGAGTCTTAGGTAACACAGTCTGTGGGTTGTAATAATTTTTATTCCCATTATGACAATTTGCAAAATTTCATAAATGTCTTTCATATATTACAACACAATCTTCCAGAGTTATTATAAACAATATCTAGCAGGCTTTTAGTACTTACAATAAGCAATGTAAGAAATAATTTAAGAATAAAAATTTAAACTAATAATAGATAGCACACTCTCCTGGACACCTCATATACAGTACCACACTTAAAAAATAAAATCTCTGCCTTGTTTGGTATCATTGGCAAGATTAAGTACCTACTAACAATTGACACTCTTCGTCTAATTTATTTCACAATGATACAATCCCGAAGTTTAAATGCCTTGCAGGAATGACTACAAAATAGATCTTATGGAGGTGAAAAGATTGTGATTGCTACAAGAACCACTCTATTCGGAGACCTTTCCGACAAATTCAATATGTGCAAAGGTGAGCGGGACATACTGAATTGTCAAATGAAGACAGAAGACATCCAACAATGTGACAGCTGAACTTGGGAGAAAGTGCAGGCCTTCAATTGTGTATCATATAACAAGATTTTTCAATTGCGTTCATTTGTAGGAGCATCCGATAACTTTCACATTACAGTTGGTGTTCAGCAGACCTTGGACTTATCACTGCTTCTTTGGGTGTGTGTATGTGATGTACATTATGTTGGTAGATTTGCACTGACCAATATACCCTGACCCCTTCTTTGTGCTTATGTAATTCTAGATGTAAAAGAAACAGTCTTGATCTCTAATGCAAAACCCAAGTCAAATAAGATGGCAGCAGAGTAACAAGACTGTGTGTGAGGCTTCTTGAATTTTGGTAATGCACGAGTAAAACCACTTTCCAGTTCTTCATCAAATGGATAAATAGCAGTGGGACAAACTGGTGTTTGCATGTGATGGATGAAACAGTTGTGGAATTCATTAGTATAAGTGTGATTTGTGTTATTGTGTCTTGTTGGTGAAGGCATGGGAAATCAAAAGCAGGACAAAAACAAGAAGGTGGAGAACTCACCCATACAATTGCCAGACTGAAGCCAGAGCTGCATAGCGGAAAAAAGGGTAACGAAGGTTTAAGAAGAAATTACATATCCTCAGGAAGATGATTCATCTGACCTAACCAAAGAGGTAATTCAAGTTATGAGTAGCTCTAAATTCTTAGATGTGGAACGTCTAGTTGAAAAAATGATTGCTAGGTTAACTGACAGTATTATTGACTTTAACAATAACATCATTACTGATTTAAAGGCAGAACTTAGTCAAAGAGATCAAAAGATTTGTGAGTTGCAACAACAATTAGACAAGCTGAATTCCAACTCACACGAAGAGATTGAATCAATCAATCAACATATGAGACGGAACGTGGAAATCCATGGTGTGCCAGAAGTACATAATGAAGATGTTTACAGTATTATCAGTAGCATAGGAGCGGTGATTCGGATGTGGCATAAATAAAAATGATATTGATACTGCACATAAGTTACCATCCAGAAACCCAGCATTACCAAGACCGATGGTTATGAAGTTTGTGAATAGATGGAAGAGGGCCGAATTGTTCAGCGTCAAGAAAAGAAGTCCACGAATTTCATCTCGGGCTATTGGTATTAATGCTGCGGACCAGCCAATCTATATAAACTAACACTTACCTCCCAAAGCAAAGGTACTTTGAAGAGGGCAAAGGACCTTAGAACATGAGGATTTAAGTATATAAGGTCCAGAGAAGGGGAAATCTTTGTTAGGAAAGATGACACCTCACAGGTAGTAACCATACGGAGCATAGAGGACCTTAAAATTAGAATTGGTGTAACTAGGTTATGTTATTCTTAGTCTAACAGCATTAATTGTCTAAGGATGAATACTATAGGTAACTTATATAATTCAGAGATTCAGTTAAATGATCTAGGAGAACTAAAACAGAAAATTCATAGCACTCGTATTCTGTATGTTAATGCTCGAAGTCTTTGTAATAAGTGGCTAGAACTGTGCATTCTAATAAAACAAACCCAAGCGCCCGATATTATAATAATTGTGGAAACATGGCTATAAAGAAGAGAAATATTTTATGCTGAATAACTATGATAGTTATTTTTTCTCTAGAAATTACAATAGGGGGGGTGGAATTCTTATCTATATTAAATCAGAGCACCAAGCCAAAGAATTATTGTCAGTTAACTGTATAGATACCGTGGTGTAGGGGTAGCATGCCTGCCTCTTACCCGGAGACCCCGGGTTCGATTCCCGGCCAGGCCAAGGATTTTTACCTGGACCTGAGGGCTGGTTCGAGGTCCACTCAGCCTACGTGATTAAAATTGAGGAGCTATCTGACGGTGAGATAGCAACCCCGGTCTAGAAAGCCAAGAATAACGGCCGAGAGGATTCATCGTGCTGACCACACGACACCTCGTAATACGCAGGCCTTCAGGCTGAGCAGCGGTCGCTTGGTAGGCCAAGGCCCTTCAAGGGCTGTAGTGCCATGGGGTTTGGTTTTGGTTTTTTTAAACTGTATAGATATACCATATAATATACTATTAATAGATATCAGTGGGTTTCAACGGGAAATACCTATTTTAGCTTGCTATAACCAACATTATAAATTCAGTAAGTCCTTTCATATGAACTTAAAGAAATATGGAACAAGAATTGTAGGGACTTTTGTGTTACAATTAGGGATTTTAATATTGATAAAATATCACAAAATCAGCAATCTATTGAGCTGAGTAAACTACGAGAATGCTATGGTCAACTGCCATGTAATAATATATACCCCACTAGAGTAACAGAAAAGAGTTGTACACTTTTGGATCATATTTATATTAATGCACCCTGTAAAAAAATTGTGTATAATGTTTACAGTGACTTCAGTGATTACAATGTACTGGTTTGTGATCTTGACATTCCAGTAAGAGATAGTAGTAGTATTTTTAAATATTCCACAACACACACTCTAGAAATGGATATTAAAAGCACCAGGAAACTTTTATCTAAAAATTCTTTGATATTTGATGCTAATGACAACTGTGAAACTACTGTCAATATGTTAACTAATCTCCTACCAGAAGCTAGCATATCCAGTTTTAAGACAATAACTGAATCAAGACATAAAAATTCAGGATATCCGTGGATGACTCCTGAACTCCTCAACCTCATAAAATATATGGGAAAATTAAGAGTTAGCATTATAGGTTGGGAAGGGGATGCCAGTATGTTTCAGAATATCTAAAAGGTGAATATAAGATAATCTGTAATAAGGTCACTAAACTTAAAGGAGAAGCTGAAAGTTTTTATTACAGTAACAGTTTAGTTCTAGTAAAAATCCCTGGAAATGAGTTAATGAGATACTTCAAACAACAAACAGCAACAACAGAGATATTCAACTAAAAATCTATATATATAAAATAAGAGTTTTGTCTGTACATTGCTCAGAATTTGAAAATAATGGTATTTCTGTATCAGTCATGTCCATAGTAACAAGAAAATGCCCTTTTTACATTTCCGTAATTTCTGTCTGTCTGTCTGTATGTATGTACACGCATCACGAGAAAACGGTTGAAGAGAATTTAATGAAAATCGGTATGTGAAGTCGGGGGATGAGCCTCTACCATCTAGGCTATAAATCATTTTGCTCACGCTGAGTGAAACGGTAGTTTAGGGGAAGGCCTAAAATTGAATTCTCAACTATTTATGTTATTAGTGGTCTAATGAAAATCGGTATGTGAAGTCGGGGGATGAGCCTCTACAATCTAGGCTATAAATCATTTTACTCACACTGAGTGAATGGTAGTTTAGGGGAAGGCCTAAAATTGAATTCTCAACTATTTATGTTATTAGTGGTCGAATTTTAAAGAAAATGGGTATGCAAAGTTGGGGAATAAGTTGCTACAATCTAGGCTATTAATAATTGTATTCATGCTGAGAGAAATGGTAGTTTAGGGGAAGGCCTAAAATTTAATTCTCAAATATTGTTGTTATTAGTAGTCCTATCTTGATGAAAATCGGTATGCAAAGTCAGGAAATAAGTCGCTATAGTCAAGGCTGTAAATTATTTTATTCACGCTGAGTGAAATGGTAGTTTAGGGGAAGGCATAAAATGTAATTCTGAAATATTTCTTATTTGAGGTGTAATCGATGAATGCTACATAACTAAGGTTACATAGTATCAAATTTCCTATTATTCATGTCTTATACATTGTTACCGTACTGGCTATGATCACAAAGATATTCATGAATTTGGATTTTTGTTACTAAGTCCATATCAGCGCCAAGTAACGAGAAAATGGGTAAACAGCATTTAATGAAAATCGGTATGTAAAGTCGGAGAATAAGAAATTACAATTTATGGTTTACAAATCACAGAGTAGAAAGAAAACTAAATGTGAAGGCCTACAATATAGAAAGCTCATAACATTGATCAACAATAACATTACATTGACCATTGTTTGTCGTGATGTGCTTTGTGTCTTCTGTTGCCCCTCATCCCTGGTAGATAGGATTACTGTTGCGTACAGAGTATTTTTATTTGATTTACGTTACACCGACATAGATAGGTTTTATGGCGACGATGGGATAGGAAAGGGCTAGGAGTGCCTTAGGCCTTAATTAAGGTACAGGCCCAGCATTTGACTGGTGTGAAAGTGGGAAACTACGGAATACCATCTTCAGCGCTGCCGACAATGGGGTTCGAATCCACTATCTCTCGGATGCAAGCTCACAGCTGCGCACCGCTAACCACACGGTCAACCCGCCCAGTCGTACAGAGTGTAACAGCCTGTCTGAATATTGATGGGAAGTAGCTGGGGAGTTAGATAACTTTCTTCTTTAGCATGCCATTCCTCTGGTTTATAAATTTTTTGATACAACTGGTACGTAACACACTGGATCATCATAGCATTCGGGCTATTCAATCCCTACTCTGAGGCACTGATTGGAATGAACAGTGTGCATATTTAGCGGAATAATGGCAGATGAGTGTTCATGGCAATCTGCGCCCTGGTCATCCCAGCTCTGGAACTTTGGACTATTAGATTGGCACCGCAATCTAACCGCAGCTCTGTTCATTAAAAGTGCTAAAACTTGCGGCTTTCCATTTGATCGAGTATTTTATATGATAGCATTGCTTTTAATCGCTACATTCATACTTACGTTTTTGTAATGACCTATGTTGATTTCAGGTTAGGAAAACCACAAAGTCAGTCTTTCTGAGAATCCCGTAGCGAAGCATGGGTACATCAGCTAGTCTATATATATAAGATAAGAGTTTTGACTGTACATTGCTCAGAATTTGAAAAGAATGGTACTTCTGTATCGGTCATGTCCACAGTAACAAGAAAATGCATTTTTTACTTTTCCCTAATTTCTGTCTGTCTGTCTGTCTGTCTGTATGTATGTACACGCATCACGAGAAAACGCCTGAAGAGAATTTAATGAAAATCGGAATGTAAAGTCGGGTGATGAACCGCTACAATCTAGGCTATAAATTATTTTAATCACGCTGAGTGAAATGGTAGTTTAGGGGAAGGCCTGAAATTTAATTCTCAAATATTTATCTCATTAGTGGTCGTGTCTTAATGAAAATCGCTAGACAAAGATGGGAAATAAGTCGCTACAATATAGGCTATACACGCTGAGAAAAATGGTAGTTTAGGGAAGGCCTAAAATTTAAATGTCAAATATTTATTTTATTAGTGGTCGTATCTTCACGAAAATTGGTATGCAAATTCGGGGAATAGGTCGCTATAATCTAGGCTATCAATAATGTTATTCGCACTGAGTGAAATGTAGTTTAGGGGAAGGGCTGAAATGTAATCTATTAAGAGTTTTGTCTGTACATTGCTCAGAATTTGAAAAGAATGGTATTTCTGTACCGGTCATGTCCACAGTAACAAGAAAATGCATTTTTTTTACTTTTCCCTAATTTCTGTCTGTCTGTCTGTCTGTCTGTCTGTCTGTCTGTCTGTCTGTCTGTCTGTCTGTCTGTCTGTATGTACACGCATCACGAGAAAACGCCTGAAGAGAATTTAATGAAAATCGCAATGTAAAGTCGGGTGATGAACCGCTACAATCTAGGCTATAAATTATTTTAATCACGCTGAGTGAAATGGTAGTTTAGGGGAAGGCCTGAAATTTAATTCTCAAATATTTATGTTATTAGTGGTCGTGTCTTAATGAAAATCGCTAGACAAAGGTGGGAAATAATTCACTACAGTATAGGCTATACACGCAGAGAAAAATGGTAGTTTAGGGGAAGGCCTAAAATTTAATTGTCAAATATTTATTTTATCAGTGGTTGTATCTTCACGAAAATTGGTATGTAAAGTCAGGGAATAGGTCACTATAATCTAGGCTATCAATAATGTTATTCGCACTGAGTGAAATGGTAGTTTAGGGGAAGGGCTGAAATGTAATCTATTAAGAGTTTTGTCTGTACATTGCTCAGAATTTGAAAAGAATGGTATTTCTGTACCGGTCATGTCCACAGTAACAAGAAAATGCATTTTTTACTTTTCCCTAATTTCTGTCTGTCTGTCTGTCTGTCTGTATGTATGTACACGCATCACGAGAAAACGCCTGAAGAGAATTTAATGAAAATCGGAATGTAAAGTCGGGTGATGAACAGCTACAATCCAGGCTATAAATTATTTTAATCACGCTGAGTGAAATGGTAGTTTAGGGGAAGGCCTGAAATTTAATTCTCAAATATTTATGTTATTAGTGGTCGTGTCATAATGAAAATCGCTAGACAAAGATGGGAAATAATTTGCTACAATATAGGCTATACACGCTGAGAAATGGTAGTTTAGGGGAAGGCCTGAAATGTAATTCTCAAATAAGTTATTTATGTTATTAGTACTCTGGTCTCCCTTCAAATCGCATAAATCTTATGTTATTAGTGGCCGTATCGATAAATACTACATAACTAACATAACTTTAATTATGCCGTAAGTTAGTAGTAGTTATGTAAGAAGTTATTAAATTTCCGATCACTTATATCTTATACATTGTTACCGTATCGCATATAATCAGAGATATTCATGAATTTGGATTTTTGTTACTAAGTCCATATCAGCGCCGAGTCACGAGAAAATGGGTAAACATAATTTAGTGAAAATCGGTATGTAAAGTCTGAGAATAAGGAACTACAGTCTACGATATAAATAATTTTGTAGGACACCCTAATTTCACAGAGTCGAAAGAAAACTAATGTGAATGCCTGCAATATAGAAAGCTCATAAACTTTATCAACAACTAACATTACATTGACCATTGTTTGTTGTGACGTGCTTTTTGTCTTCTGTTTCCTCTCATCCCCGATAGATAGGATTACTGCAGCGTACTGAGGTTTTTTTAATTTGCTTGACGTCGCACCGACACAGGTAGGACTTATGGCGACGATGGGATAGGAAATGAATAGTGTTGTGAAGGAAGCGGTCTTGGCTTTAAGGTACAGCCTGGTGTGACTGGTGTGAAAATGGGAAACCACGGAATACCATCTTCAGGGTTGCCGGCAGTGGGGTTCGAATCCACTATCTCCTGGATGCAAGCTCACAGCTGCGCGCCCCTAACCACACGGGCAACTCGCCTGGTCGTATCGACTGTAACAGCCTGCCTGTATATTGGCGGGAAGTAGATGGGGAGTAAGATAACTTTCTTCTTTAGCATGCCATTCCTCTGGTTCATACATTTTCTGATATATCTGCTACGTAACACACTGGTTCATCATAGTATTCGAGCTATTCAATCCCTACTCTGAGGCACTGATTGGAATGAGTAGTGTGCATATTTAATGGAATAATGATAGAAGAGTGTTCACGGCAGTCTCCGACCTGGTTATTCCAGCTCTGGAACTTTGGACTCTTAGATCGGCACCGTAGTACTGTTCGTTGAAAGTGAGAAAGTGTGCGGTTTTTCATTTGATCGAGTATTTTATATGATAACATTGCTTTCAATCGCTACATTCCTACTGACGTTTTTGTAATGACCTATGTTGAATTCAGTTAGGAAAACCACCAAGTCAGTCTTTCTGAGAATCCCGTAGCGAAGCACGGGTACATCAGCTAATTAATAATAAGTTACTATAATCGCCAACCCCTGTGTTATTTCAACAACATTAAATGAATATTTTACTAGTATTGGTCAGGATCTAGTTGCTAATTTGCCTACAACCAATACCAGTAATTTATCACACAGCACCAAGAAATTCTTTATTCTTGTATCCAACTGACAACGAAGAAGTAGCATGTATGATAAAAGAACTAAACAATTCCAGTAGTTGCGATTGTTCTGGTTTAAGCAACACAATTCTCAGTTATCAACCAAATTATTTCCATACATCACTGCATTTATTAACAAATTGTAAGCTGAAGGCACAGTTCCTCCATTGTTAAAAATTGCCAAAGTTAAACTCATCGATAAGGGTGTAGATAAATTAGACATAAACAACTACAGACCAATCTCTATTGTTCCCAGTTTAGCCAAAATATTAGAAAAAATTGTTAAAATAAAGTTATTAAAATTCCTTCTTAAGAAATACTACTTTTATAAGTATCAATATGGCTTTATTCCAAATGCCAGCATATACCATGTTGTTGAGGATGTTATCATTAGACTGCAGGAAGCTCTTGATTTACAAAAATGAGCTTTTGGGTTATTTATAGACTTAAGAAAAGCCTTTGACACAGTTGATCACGAGATCATGATCAGCTGGAACAAGCAGGAGTAAGCGGTGTAGCGATGAACTGGTTTAAGGATTATCTCAGTGATCGATCACAGTTCGTTTCATATAAAAATGCAAATAGTTTATCTCTTCCTATATCAATTGGAATTCCTCAAGGTTAAGTACTGGGTCCAATTTTATTTCTAATATTTTTGAATGATACAGGCTCCCTAAAATTACAAGGACAATTATCTCTTTTGCAGATGATACAAATATATTTTATGTTGGTACTTCTGCTAAAGAACTTGAGGTAAAAATGCAGCATGACATTAGCTTATTACAAACTTGGCTTTCAAACAATAAACTATCCATCAATCTTAGCAAGACCAACTACTGTACATGATTTTTCACAAGCCCTCATGTGCAACTCCTCCTGATCTTACATTAACATTTTCAATCATCCTTTCCCAAGAGTACAATTTACTGAATTTCTAGGTTTTTTTTTTTGCTAGTTGCTTTACGTCGCACCGACACAGATAGGTCTTTTGGCGACGATGGGACAGGAAAGGGCTAGGAGTGGGAAGGAAGCGGCCGTGGCCTTAATTAAGGTACAGCCCCAGCATTTGCCTGGTGTGAAAATGGGAAACCATGGAAAACCATTTTCAGGGCTGCCGACAGTGGGATTCGAACCTACTATCTCCCGAATACTGGATACTGGCCGCACTTAAGCGACTGCAGCTATCGAGCTCGGTAATTTCTAGGTTTAAAAATAGATGAAATGCTTGACTGGAATGAGCAAGTTAAAACCATATGCAAAAAAAATAACTCCAGCAACTGCTCTCAATGAAAGTCATCCGACTTATATGATTCATGTTTGGGGATGTTGCAATAAGGAACTCTTTGAGAAAGTTGCCATTTTACTAAAAAGAGCACTAAAATACTTTATAATTTACCGCCCTTAACACCTAAGGATTGTTTGTATAAGAAATGCAGACTTCTACCACTCCACATGTTACGTGACAGAGCTTCAGCTATGATGGTATATAAAATTAAGCATAATTTGGTTCATACAAACACTATCTGTATCATAAATTCTGACATACACTCATATAACACTTGAGGACCAGAGAGAGCCCATACCGAATTTGTAAAAATTAATAAGTATGGTTGTATCTTCTTATGGCACTACTCTGTGAAGTGTACAATGCTCTCCCTAAACATATACAACAGGCAAAAAAACCCATAACCAAACCAAACCCCATGGCACTACAGCCCTTGAAGGGCCTTGGGCTACCAAGCGACCGCTGCTCAGCCCGAAGGTCTGCAGATTACGAGGTGTCGTGTGGTCAGCACGATGAATCCTCTCGGCCATTATTCTTGGCTTTCTAGACCGAGGCCGCTATCTCACCATACAACAGGCAACAACAATTTCAAAATTTAAACAAAAAATAAATAATCAATGGACAAAAAAATGAGCAGTAAATCTTACAAACCAAGTAATGTACAGTGGTCTTATATATTTGTACGGGTTTCCTCTTCTCTAAGACTGTAACATATTTATGAAATAAGGTATTACTGTATTGTAAATATTTTGTAAACTCTGCCAATATTAATTCTTGTATTGCACCGTTAAGGGCCTCGGCTCAGGTGCCCTTTCTTGAGTAAATAAAATGAATTTAAAAACTTGAAATAACTGATTAGTAATATATGGCCTGAGACTCAACAACATGAAATTAACGAGCTCGATAGCTGCAGTCGCTTAAGTGCGGCCAGTATCCAGTAATCGGGAGATAGTGGGTTCGAGCCCCGCTGTCGGCAGCCCTGAAGATGGTTTTCAGTGGTTTGCCATTTTCAGACCAGGTAAATGCCGGGGCTGTACCTTAATTAAGGCCACGGCCACTTCCTTCCACTTCCTAGGCCTTTCTTATCCCATCGTCGCCATAAGACCTATCTGTGTCGGTGCGACGTAAAGCAAATAGAAAAAAAAACAAAAAACAACAAAAAACCATGAAATTTGAATGTATAATGCCAGACCCACAAGAAATCAGAACAATTCAAGTTGATGGTTAGGTTCTGTGACTAGAGATGAATTTTAAATATCCTGGGTTATGACTATTGACAATGGCTAACTAACTGAAGAGGTGAATGGTGAACACAAGGATTAATGCAGCCTGGATGAAGTGGTCACCTGTGATTGCCAGATGAAAGACTACCTCAAATTAGAGATCCATTGCACTTGTGTCAATTTTGTTGTATTGAATATTACAAAATATATCCTATCAATGAAAGAGGCAAAACATTGGTTGTTATGGAAACAAAGATTCTTAGATTTTCAGTTGATGTCAGTAGGTTAGATTGCTTCCAAGGCATGCCAATCTAGGAGGAAATGCATGAAATCCAATTGACAGTTTGGATATGTGCTGTGAGCAGAAGCTGATATGATTGCACTGGAGGTCCGTGGAAAGAGACCTAAGGAATGACGTAAGTAATGATGGGCTGATATGCTATGTAAGAATAGAAAGAGCATTAAACTACACTTACATGGTCCATGCTGAATCAAACGGAGACAGCAGAACCAAATATGGATCCTGCCATTAGGTGGGGAAAATGCTGATGAACAAGAAATTCTTTGTATTTGGATGTGAAGCTGTAATCATAAATAAATAAATTAAATAAATTAAATAAATTAAATAAATAAATTAAATTAACTTAGCAGTCACAGCACAGGTACATTGCTGATGGGTCAAATGAGGCTGTAACAGATCATGCCATAACTTTTTCCAATTTGAGCCAGAACTAGCAAATCAATCCTAGTACCTTCAAAGTGCAGAACTGATTTAGGATGTAAAGAAAATTCAATAACCAAACAAGGTTCCATACAGTTCAATATCTTTTGGCATTAAACTTATTTTCAAGTGATGTTCATATAGTGGTTTACAGCCAGAACAAAAAAGATCATTACCCACTGTATGCAAATATTTTATATGAAACTAGAGTGTATTTGACTGCTATATCTTCAAGAACTCTCACTGATGATGATATGTAGAAAAGAATCATCAGGTAACTCGAGGCAGGTCAAACTCAGATGCCAAGTCTCATACCTTGCATGCCCTGCAGTGTGTTATTTGTAGGGTCTGTCAGAGGTTATGAGGGATGAAATCCTCCAGCAATGGATCTCTAAGAAGTACAACAGCACAAGAACCAAAGGAATTAAACAGACTCATTACTGGGACTGTATACTCTAGTTAAGAATACAGAAATATTAGACTGCATACTCCTTAGTTGTCTGTGATGTCACCATCCATAATGATTCCAGCAAGGTAGTACAGTATCATAATCCCATAAGCTGCAGTGCACCTAGAGCAATGCTGACAGGCTCTTTTAAAAATAAAAAACCCACAAGAGGTTAGTTATTTAGCTCTAACTGCCAGATAATACAGAGACAACATTGTTAGAGACGTTGAGAAGCACCACAGGTGAGTTCCAAGCAGTGGTAACTCAATTCCCTAATAAGGCCAATGGCTTAGGGCAGATGAGCCTCTTTAGGTGGGATGATGGTCCCCTCATTGGTGGAAATGACACTGGAATCCATCACACAGTATTTGCTCTCCACGTAGGGGCTGTATATGAAAAAAAAAGTGCAGCTTGCAGAGAACTCTTGGTAAGCAAGCTCTTCTGGTGGACATAATAAGTGGTCTTACTACTACTACTACTACTACTACTACTACTACTACTACTACTACTACTACTACTACTACTACTACTACTACTACTACTACTACTACTACTACTACTACTACTACTACTACTACTACTACTACTACTACTACTACTACTACTACTACTACTACTACTACTACTACTACTACTACTACTACTACTACTACTACTACTACTACTACTACTACTACTACTACTACTACTACTACTACTGATAAGCAACATGTTTACCTTATATAAGGTGCTGGAATTGGTGGCCTTATTCTCCCAATGCATTCTGAAAACCTACAATAAGGAGAAATCCTTTCAATTTCACGTTGAATATTGAGTTTTAGTTCTTCTAATGTGTGGGATTTTGATTAGGGCTTCGAGGGGGGCCACAAACCTTGACTTCACTTACTGCAGTTACACAATTAGCTGTTGTGATAGGCCTTGCAGAATCAAGCTGAAACCAAACATAATCTCACTCCTCATCAGTTAGCTCTGCAAAGAACACAACTCAAAATCTGTGCGATGTACTTCCCTAAATTCATGGTCTCCATGAAAAATATTGAGCCAATAATCCTCCCAGTACTAATTGCATACCAAATACCAATCTTTTCATGGTAAAGTAGAATTGTGTAACAAAAATGATCTGGTTTCTTTGAGCGTGAATAGCGAATGTTATGCTTGTTAACTCGCCTGCATACATGGAACCAGGATTTAACACAAAAATACAAAAGTTGTGGGTCTACTAAGCTGTCAGTTATAGAATGAAATATCACTAGCAAAACCACACTCAGGATACCAGATCTTGAGGTTTCAGCACATGAACTTGGGTTGCTTTATATGATTTTAGGTGCAGCAGGTAGATAGTTTGAAATGCAGAACCTATTTATTTGTTGTGCAAGTTTGGGAAGTGATTTCTGTGGGGAATGAGCCAGACTAGCACTGATTTTGTGTACCTTTTCTGTACATCTACATCTGTGTTTTTCATTGAGCACTGAATCTGTGGACTTAAATTTCCATACAAAACTTTCAATCACACTTCTTGAGGGTGGATTAGCGAGCAGAATCAAGTTTAAAACACCCTTTGCATAGAAGTAAGTGCTCTTCCTTTATTAGCCATCTAACCATCCTGAAGCAGGTGGTAAAATGAACCAGAGACAGAAAGGAGACAGGAATCATTTGTCTGTCATTAGTGAGCACTCAGCTCACTTAGTGGCAGGTGGTTGTAGTGTTGACTGAGAGCGCTCACTCACTATGAGGGTGCTGCGGTCACCAGTGTTTTAATTTTATAGTGCTGTATTAAGCAATAGATGGGCCAGACATGTCTTAAACGAACATCACATCAATGACAGATTAATGATGATAAGGACAACTGAGCTGTGGAACCTGATGATAATACAGGTATACTTCCAATATCAAACTCACAATGATTATGATGATGTGCAAGAACTGTATGAAGAACTAGAAGAGCTAATACCCGACGCCCTTAAAACATCGCGGCTTTATTACAAGATCGTGGCTTATTGAACATTCCTATGATGAGGGGAGGAAGTAGGAGGTCTCTCACTTCTGTCTGCATTGCAACACAGGACAGTGACCCTATCCTTGTACCAGCTTGTACAATTTCCCGCCATGGCACTTCTCATAAATCAGAAATGCCAACCCTTGTCGCATCACAAAGTATCTTAAGACCCATTAATGCATGCAATCACCTTGATTCACAGTTTAAGTCTTTCAAATGCCATGGAAAAAATCATTTCCGAAATGTATCCAACAAGGTGTATTTACATTATTCAAATAAAACACTTGGGTAAATCACTGGTAAACATAACCTCACACAACGAAAGAAAAAAGAAAAGATATGATTCAAAGACGAGGAGAAATCTATGCTGGCTTACCTGTGCAAGTGCTTTATTTATTGGATTACTGTACTCTTTTCATTTTTAGATGCCCTGTACTTGCATGGAAACACCATAGCTTATCAAAGTTTCCTATGACAAGGGAAGTTTTTTCGCTTCCGTCTCAACACAGTACAGTGACATCATCTCCTTTAAAACCCTAAGTCCATTTGATCTCGCCATTTAAAAAAATGCAGTTTCATCGGCATTGACAATATTGTTCAGTGCGTACGAATTGATTATAATTATGAGCCACGCTTTTTCGCCAACTGTCAAGATCGCCAGTGTTCACAGATTCTGCTTCTCTGCACAACTGCCCGCCTGCTACAATATATTGTGGTGTTCCTTAAAACGTTGAATACGAATGAATTACGATTACACTCAAACGTAGAAACTATGAAACACACTATAGACATACCGAAGTGAGTGAAAGTGCGGAAAGCTATTCCTGCACGTTCTGGAAGACGTGTTCTATCTATTCTGTAAAATACTATTTTTTAAAATGTAAAGGCAGTTTTGAATTAAATGTCTGAATTGTTTTCTGTTTAAATATGACACATGGGATCAGTTTTCTTCTATCTGCACTTACACAAAGCATAACTGTACACCCAACATCAAAAACTATGTGACCCAGGAGTGTGTTGACAACCTTGACGCAAATTAAAACCGCATTCCAATTTCGTGCCTCAAATTTTAAATATGCAGGGATTATTTGCGAAAATATGGTATTTGTCTTGTGATAGCCTAGTTATGAATAAGAAAAACTAAGTGAAATCGCTTACTAATGAAAAGAAAATTAAAATCCTTCAGGAAGTGGATAGGCACCTTAACACAAGAATGGTGTCATGTTACAATGGTAACATTGTAGAGTGTTTCTTTAAATTGGCTACAATACAACATTATGTTGTATAGGGATTCAACCAGTCTATTACCTACTTGCCATGAGGGATGTTGAGATTTTAGTCTCCCTTGCTTCTGCACATTGCAATCCTGATGAATCAGTAAGAGTTCATTTTCAACGCATTTTAACCATTCCTTCTTCAACGCAGTTAGCCTTCGAAGGTGAGGATAATGGATTTTGGTTAATACTCACAGCCATTTAAGCGGCATGGATTTCAGAGTGCGAGGTACTGTCCTGATAGTATCATTCAGCTGGACGTCAACTTTTTCTGGAAGAGTGGTCTGGATCAAACCCTGACCAGCTAGGGTTAATCTCCAACCCTTGTAGGAAGCCTCCCGGGTTCAACTTGCCAAGAAGGATTTCGGCTTTGCTGTATAGAGTCCAGACCAGTCTTGTGAGATTCAACTTCTGGCTCAACAAGTGAGGAAAAAATTTCCACCCCTCAATGCGATTGCAGTGACATAGCGCAGGCAGTCCACGATGTCCACCTGCTGTGACATGAGCTGTTAACATATGGTAATGCTAGCAGGTTATGGGAGACAAATATTGTACATTGGTGTTTCTTTACTTTCAGGCTTCGTTACACATTAGAAGAGGCCAGTGAGATGGCTTAAGTTGATAATCTTGACATGTGTGCTTTGGAGCTTCCAGGGAGGATACCAAAAGCTTCATGCAACAAGTGACGAAGCAGTGAAGTGGCTGAATTCTCTGGACATTAAACTGTTATTGAAATTTACCATCCATGGATCTTTATGTCTGATTATTTGTATTTAGTGTATATCGTTTTATAATTAATTTTCTATTACTGTACCCTCCATATGCCACATGAAATATATATAGATGGCTTAAGTTGATAATCTTGATGTACGATATACAGGATGGTCAGAAACAACGAGAACTTGGTATATGAGCTATAGAAGGTTGGCCATATTGATAAATAATTTGAAAGAAATAATTCAATATCTCATGTTGTTGTCATTTTATCAGCTGCTGAAGTTAGCCAATCAGATCACTTCGCAGGTGAATTCAAATGGGCTTTGCAAGGTGGTGTTGCTAAATCTGCACGTAGTTTAACACCGGCTTGAGAACATCGATCAAAGAAAGAACTTGGCCACGAGGGGGATTTGAACATGGACTCCCGAGCTGACGCAGGATCGCGACATAGCAAGTAAGCTATGGTGACACCGGCTGAAATTCACGGTGTGTTTGTGTTTGATGCTGATTACTTGGCATGGATCTGTAGATTTAGGCGTGGTTTAATTAACAGTTGAATAAAGTAGAGTATGTCGACAAAACCAAACTTTTTTTTTTCAATAGCTCTTTTTCCATAATTAAAAAGGACCCCCACACCTAACATTCAGTGCCAGTTAAAACAAATCCTTAAGAACACATCTTGTTTGTCAACCGACCAAGAATGTAACAACCTTATTAATATGAATCCTGGTTTACCTACAACTAGAGTGCTCCACAAAATCCACAAGGCCGGCGTCCTCATGAGACCGATCATCAACTTTAGACCTAGTCCACTATATAAAGTATCCCAGTTTATCCAAAGGTTCTTGAAAATAAATTACTGTTTTTTAGCTAAAAATCTATTAGAAATACTAAAGAATTGATAAATGATATCAAAATTCAAACAAGCCATTCCATCCATTTTTTTGACATAGTAAACATGTACCCTAGCATTCAAATACCTGAAATTTGTGGGATCGTCAATAAGAATTTGAAGAAATACAATAGATTAACTCAACAAGAAATCCTAGAATTCATATCTATTCTAAAACTGTCTTTAAATAATAATAATTTTTGTTTTGATAATACAATTTATCAGCATAATGAATTAGCCATGGGAATTTCAGCTGAGATTTATCTAAACAAGTTGGAATACACAACAATTATTAACAAGTATATTTTCAACAACATCCATTTTTGAACCAGATATGTAGATGACATATGTGTGATAATTAATGAAAGCATGATAGATGCAACTACTAATCTTTCCAGCCTGAATGCACATGCCCCACATATCAAATTCACTTTACAGTCAGAATCGCAACATGTCCTTAACTTTTTGTATTCATCCATTACTAGAAAATCAAATTCGTTATCTAAAGAAGATCTGAATTAAATACTATTCGTAATATCACTAAGTCCAATAGTTACAGTAGAACACTCCCCCCCCGTTGATGCACCAGCCCTGAAGGGCCATGACTTACCAAGCGACCGCTGCTCAGCTCAAAGGCCTGCAGACTATAAGGCATTGTGTGGTCAGCACAGCGAATCCTCTCTGCTGTTATTCTTGGCTTTCTAGACCAGGGCCACCATTTCACCATCAGATAGCTCCTCAATTGTAATCATGTAGGCTAAGTGGACCTTAAACCAGCCCTCAGATCCAGGTAAAAATCCCTGATCTGGCCGGGAATCGAACCCGCGGCCTCCCTACACCACGGGGCCGGCAATGGTTACAGTAAACATTTTATAAAAATACATACATAATCATACACCGTTATGCCTTTCAGCGTTCAGGAAAGCCTACTTGCGTTCAGTCTGCAAGCCTCTGTGAATTTACTAACCGTCAGCACAATCCTCTATTTGCAACTAGTGCTGTGGCCTCATTTAGTTCTATACCTCTGATCTTTGAATCATTAGAAACTGAGTCTAACCATCGTCGTCTTGGTCTCCCTCTACTTCTCTTACCTTCCATAACAGAGTCCAATGTTCTCCCTAGGTAACCTATCCTTCTCCATTCGCCTCACATGACCCCACCACCGAAGCCGGTTCATGCGTACAGCTTCACTCATTGAGTTCAATCATAATTTAGTGTTAATCTCTTCATTCCGAGTACCCTCCTGTCATTGTATCCACCTCTTTGTACCAGCAATCATTCTCACTACTTTCATGTCTGTTAATTCTAATTTATGAATAAGATACCCTGAGTCCACCAAGCTTTCGCTCCCGTAAAGCAAGGTTACTCTGAAAACAGACCGATGTAAAGATAATTTTGACCGGGAGCTGATTTCCTTCTTACAGAATACTGTTAATCGCAACTGCGAGCTCACTGCATTAGCTTTATTACACCTTGATTCAATCTCACTTACCATATTACCATCCTGGGAGAACACACAACCTAAATACTTAAAATTATCTACCTATTCCAACTTTGTATCATCAATCTGACATTCAATTCGGTTGAATTTCTTACCTACTGACATCAATTTAGTCCGAAAAGCTAATTTTCAAACCATACTCATTGCACCTATTTTCAAGTTCCAAGATATTAGACTGCAGGCTTTCAGCACAATCTGCCATTAAGACCAAGAATAGGGCCGACTGCTTACTTTTTTTCCTTAAAAAAAAAAAAAAGCTATTTTTTCGGGGCGTCGACCTAGAAAGATCTTTTGCCCTACTTGCACCATATGTGAGGAACCTGCGTGTATTGTGTAAATGGCAGAAGTGTAAAGTGTTAAATGTGACGAAAGGAACATTTAGGATGACACAAACACACAGTCCTCAGGCCAGGGATATTAATCATTTACAATTAAAAACCACTGACCCAGCCAGGAATCGAACCCGGGGCCGCCAGGTGACAGGCGGACGCGCTGCCTCCCATACCGTGGGGCCGGACAGACTGCTTACTACATTTCCACCTAACTGAATCCCTCCCTGCCACTTTATACCTTTCAGCAGATGATCCATGTAAACTATGAACAGCAAAGGTGAAAGATTACAGCCTTGTCTAACCCCTGTAATTACCCTGAACCAAGAACTCATTCTACCATCAATTCTCACTGCAGCCCAGTTGTCAACATAAATGCATTTGATTGATTTTAATAATCTACCCTTAATTCCATAGTCCCCCAATATGGCGAACATCTTTTCCCTCGGTACCCTGTCACATGCTCTCTCTAGATCTACGAAACATAAACATAATCATCTATTCCTCTTGTAACATTGTTGAATTATCTGGCGCATACTGAAATTCTGATCCTGACAGCCCCTCTTTGGTCTGAAACCACACTGGTTTTCATCCAACTTCCTCTCAACCACTGATCGCACCCTCCCTTCCAAAATGCCAGTGAATACTTTGCCTTGTATAATAATCAATGAGATACCTCGATAGTTGTTGCAATCCTCCCTGTTCCCTTGCTTATAGATAGGTGTAATTACTGCCTTTGTCCAATCTGAAGGTACCTTACCAACACTCCATGTTAATCTTACTACTCTATGATGCCATTTTATCCCTGCCTTCCCACTATACCATTTCACATCTAATTTCATTTTCATCTATTCCTGCTGCTTTATGACAAGAGGAGTTTATTTACCATCCCCTCCACTTCCTCAAGCGTAATTTCACCAACATCATTTTCCTTCTCCCCATGAGCTTGTTGTTCGTGACACCACCAGGAAGATTGCCGTTTACATTGGGAAGATTTTCAAAATATTCCCTCCACCTGTCCAGTGATACCCTGAGATCTTTTATGAATTCACCTGAATTACCCAAAACACTGTTCATTTCCTTTTTCCCTCCCTTCCTAAGATTCTTTATTACTGTCCGGAAAGGTTTCCTGGCTGCTTGACCTAGCCTTTCGAGGTTATTTCCAAAATCATCCCATGAATTCTTTTTGGGTTCAACAACTATTTGTTTCGCTCTGTGTCTTTCATCTACCTACAAATCCCCGTCTGCCTCGGCCCTTGTTTGGAGCCATTTCTGATACGCCTTTGTTTTACCTTTACTGCTGCAGTAGTCATCACCAGTGGGACACAGGAGAGAGTAATTAGACGAATCCAGAGAATATGACTACTGCAGCAGTAGTCAAAACGTCTGGCAGGGCCGAGTGGAGTAGACCACGGCAAAATAGCCCAGAAGACTTTGATCATATTGACTCCAGCTGTTTCATACTTTGATCATAAAGTAAATTGTTTAAACATAAAAAACAGGGAATGCATGCACAGCAAACCGATGAAAATCACATTTTTTTTTTTTTTTTGCTAGTGGCTTTACGTAGCGATGGGATAAGAAAGGCCTAGGAGTTGGAAGCAGCGGCCATGGCCTTAATTAAGGTACAGCCCCAGCATGTGAAAATGGAAAACCTCAGAAAACCACCTTCAGGGCTGCCGACAGTGGGATTAGAACTCACCATCTCCCGGATGCAAGCTCACAGCCGCGCACCTCTAACCGCACGGCCAACTCGCCGGTATAAAAATCACTAAAATACTAAATACTTTACAAAATGACCCCTGTGGTGCTGCAGTAGGATGAATCAATCTGCACAGACACCAGTGGAGAACTGAACTAACACACACACACTCAATATACACACTCATAAAGGAAAGCAGAGAAAGGGATTTACAGGCTTGGTCTGATGCAATTGAAAAAAATCTTTAATTGTATTTCCAATGGGGACTAGGTACATTCAAATTTTCCCCACTAATTTGAGTCAGTGATATTTATACCATAAATGTGTGACATTACATTAACATTTTACATAGCTACTAAAAAACCCTTTAACACACAAAATTCCACCAAAAATTAAGCTAGCCGCCTATTGCATTTTTTTGCCACTAGAAGGATTTAGAATCCACCAGAATTAGCGGGAAATACACTAGGTTGGCTACGTTGTTCGAGAATATGGTATCGAAAGCAAGTATACATTCTCAAAAGTTCTCTAATGCGTTATATTCAGGTCTGCCAGTCAATAATTACAGGCCACAAAATCAATTGAAAGTCATCAAAACTCAAGAAATTTCGGTTTATTGGTGACCTTGAGCTCAGCTGCAAAGTGCACTGACACAACCGCACAAACCAGTAGGCTACAGCTGGGGAAAGATACTGTAACCGTTCATCACCATGCCATAGGCATGTTAGGAGGTTTAGTCAATTATATATGCCGTTTTCTGCAACATCCTGTGACAAACAATGTAGCAGTCTACATGCCGAACCAGGATGTGATTTGTGATATCCCAGCCCGAAGGGGGCAGTTTTCTGCGCTGTAACGAGAAAAGTATAGCGCATTACCGCTGAACCTTGAAATCGCGCTCCCTTTTCGTGCGAGCGAGAAGGAGAGATGACGCTACGCATGGAAATGCAGGTTGTCGGAGAATGGGCTGAATTAAGGTGTGTTAACTCCTGAGAAATAAACGTCCTTTACTAATTCAACACTGCATTCATTGGTGCCACTTCACCATAATTTACTAAAAAGAGGAGGAAGAAGAAGAACACCTTCATCTGAGATAATTTTTGGAAATTTATGAATCAGGTCTCATTCGAACCAATGTATTTAATGTTGATTGTTGATGCATATAAATGCAATACTTTAATAGTGGATCGGTAATGACGCCTGTCATACAGTGGTACGTAGATTAAAGATGACTGCCGAAATCTGACAACGTGCGGAAAAAAGTGGGAGGTCTTGCATGATGAACCATGACGCATGAATTTCTAAAAGGATGCTTTTGAGATTGTGAATGATCCACTGATCGTTTCAGGTTTATACGAGATCAGTAGAAAGTAGGGGTTGCGAGTTATAATTTGATTGTTTTCACGTCGCTGAAAGATTCCGATTACCAGACCTTCATTTTGAACAGGAGCGTGGTTTACCTCCGCCCTGACCATTCAGTCCGGATGCTATAAGTAGAAGCAGGACTTAGATACAGTATCCCATTGTCATTTGTGTAGCCACAGTACTCACACGTTAGGAGTGAACTTGGATATCAGTGTATGAAGTGTTGTGTCAAGGAAGAAAAACACATCGGTGCAATGTAAAATATTGCGAAATAAGCCATGTGGTGCAAGATAATGTACAATGGAGATGAATAGAAGCCTTATCTCATCATTTATTTTTTTAAAAATATCAACGGCAGTCAGTTGCGGCTCATCATGCAATCGTCAGTGAAAGGGCAAATGCATCAGGTTGTTTAGAGGTAGTGAGACAGCTAATTATGTTTGGTAATTAATAGTGATCGATCTAAAGCATTTTAAGAGTGAGTGACGTTCAGTAAAATTAAAGAATTATTCCTGATAAAATTAGCGTTTGCATACTCCATGGACACTCGTGGTGATAGACTGTGATTAATGGGGAAATAAACAGTGATCTCTACAAACTTGCCACTATTTGCATTAATCTATTTAAAGTTATTAGTGGATCTTATCACCAGTAGATTCCTTTGAAAGTACATAAACAGTGCTTAGTAACTGATTTCCCATTTTTGCCTGTATGTTCGTGAGTGATCATCGAACCCAGATCTGGAGCCTATGAGAAACGCGCCTAAGTGCCTGCAGTCATTTCTACAGGGGACATCCAGAGACTCAACTAAGAAGACCACAGTTCGAGACATGGATCGTGTTAGGATGAAGAGGAACCAAGGACTATCAGAGAAGAATATTCATCATGGTCGTGTAAAAATTGAAAGTGTACCTCGAGATGACGGCAAACCATACCCAGCATGCAATAAGTACATATAATGTTCTTTCTAACACAGTCCCTGTACCAGTACATGGTCACCTTGCGCATGCGCAATATGAAAAATCCTTTCCAACACAGTCAAATTGCGTCCATGTATTCGTCCGTGTACTGCAGTCAGGCGTTCCAACAAACTCTTTGCATCGATCCCTGGCGGTCGGAACTAGTCCGCAGTCTAAAGCATGTACTGAGTCGTACATTTCTGTGACATACGCAGAAACACTATATCGTTGCCTCCTGCTGTACACTGATTTCTTTGGAGTTCCTTAATCAGCTGTTTTTATGCACATTGTGAGCTCTTCTCCCATTAATAAATTAATCAGCTGTTTGGTTACTGAGGTCAGGATGGATAGTGACGACGATTTTTTACACTCTTCATCCAGTGAAGAAGAGGAAGTACTATTTTTCGCAAAAAGAAAAAGAAATTAAAATTATTTAGGTGACGGTAATTAAACATCTTTCTTTGGTTATTTATGTATTGTGTTACGTTAGGCCTATAGTTTATGAAGGCACAAAAGCTACCAGGTGAAACAAAATATAATTGAAATACGATGTATTTTGCAGAAGAAACTGTTCCTCAGTATAATGAAAATGAGTTTATCGAGCATTTCCGCATTAGCCGAGGAGTTGCTCAAGATATTACAAATCGATATGAAAGAAGTGAGCATCATAAAAGACATTACGGGCAATATGGGAAAATATCGGCATTACACCAGGTTAGTACAGTAATTGCCGTTACTCCTATTCCTTGGAGTTCATGAACGAGAATGCATTCCAACACAACCCAATCGTGTATCAATCCCGGAACCAATACAAAGTCAGCGCATGCGTATAGAGCGGTATATGGATGCGTCCATGTACTGACAGCAAATTGTGTGTTGGAAAGAACCTATAATTTGAATACATTAAAACACAAGATTTGCATGCCAGTAGTAATTTTTATTTTGTAAATATTAAAATGTTATAATTAATAATATTAAATATAGGGAACACTATACGTGTGTGACTGGGAAAAGATTATTTATTATTTTAATTAGGGTTTTCAGGTGATTTAAGAATAATCATTGATATTTAGCAGGCTTATTTGCATGAATTATTATATAGATCCCATAAATTCTTAGTGTATATGAAGCACATATTTTGAGAAGAATAGCGCTTTAGCTAAATGTATAACTTCTACGTAATGTTACTATCTGGTAAAGATTTCATAGTAATTTGAATATAAACTATATGTCTGCTTCAAGGTGATTCAGGTATTTATAAATCCCATATGATAATAGATGATCATTGAAGATGTCCCAAACCGAGGTATTTTGTGAATTATACAGATATGCAAGAAGAATTAAATAACCTGTAAGAATGGAGTCTTCTCTGTAAATTAATAGACGGCTCTCAAATGAACGCGTACTTGATAACGAACCAAGATGATATAAAAGAAAAAAAGAAATGAGGAGTTCAGTGTGTTTTTGGAGCCGCAGAGCTAGATACACAGCTATTGTCATGGTTGACGGATTTACGACGTAAGGACTTGTAGGGTCTGAGGGAGATTGTGTTCTCTCCAACAAGCTTAATGTTTACCTGCAGGATCCCTTTCGTTTGCCAATGCAGTGTCAATTCCATTCTAATGATACGCTGTGAGTAACGCGGATAATTTTATGATCTTGCGAAGGATAAACCCCTTCCCATTATTACGCATTAAATTAGCTCGTGATAAGAGTTTTAAATTTTTTACCTTGGAAGCTGGAGTACCTGGGTTCGACTCATGTTGGAACGAAGAATTTAACCTGATACTATGGCTTGATTGAGCCATATCTTCAAGATGTATTGTGTGCTATATGTTTGATATTTTTCCTATGTAATGTGTTTACGTGTTTTATTATCCCCCAAGTGTTTTATGGTGATGGGTTCGATACCAGCGTTGGTTGATTTTTCTTTGAATATAATTTGTTAGGTAAATTCAGGATACGCGTATGTGTTCAGTGTAATATGTAACTGTCGTGGTCAAATAGACCATGTGTTTGATATACGGCGATGCAATCTCGTGTTTAAAAGGAAATGAACTTGTGGGAATGTTTACATTCCACAGCCATGATAATTAAATACATGACTAATGATAATTAATTAAATACATCATTAATGATGATTAACAATAATTAATTAACAGGATGGATGCCATTTAATATCCATTTTTGATCAGCTTATTAAAGTAATAGATGCCATTTAATATCACTATTACAGATAAATAAATCCACGTATCAGTGCGTATTAATCAAATGATTTAAAGTATGCCAAGCAACAACTACAACTGTGAATAAACTAAAAGGACGTTAAGGCATTATATATATATATATATATATATATATATATATATATAAAATTAATGCTTCAGTCTTGATTATTTCTTTGTTTATGTGTTGTAATATGGCATCATCTCGTGTACTAACCGTGTGATTTTATCAGTATAATAAAATGTTTAGCGAATATATTTCAACGAAGATTCTTCTCATTTAATAATATTAGTGTATTCCTCTCACATTATAGAGAATCCTACTTTCGTTATATTTTATGTAGTGCCTATTTTCTTTTTCAAACATTCCATGAGTTCAGCCGGTGACGCGATGAAAGTAGGGAGGACGAGACTTCAAGCCTGGGAAGTGACGTCTGAAGGTTCTCATCCAACAATTCCATCTATACATCTGTTTGTGAAACCGAATTATGTATAAGCTGCCCTAAATTACCCAGTATGGGTACACTAAAATGGCGCTCAGCGTGTAAAGGGCAGGTTCTATATTATGTTACGGCCAGGTTCGATATTCATGTCGGTACCACTTAAATGACGCCAAACGTGAATAGGCTGGTTTTATATCCACGTCACGGCACTAATACGATGCCGAACGTGTAAGAGGCAGGTTTCATACCCGTGTTGCGGTAGATTTTAAATGTCTTCGCAACACAAGGCACTACAATATTTGCATATTTGAATCACTGATAATGTTAATTTTGTTTCACAAATACATAGCCAGATATTAAGGCATGAGTTTGAATACTGCTACTGTAATAGGGGAATACGCAATACCAAGTAGTAATACTGATTCGGTAGGGTTGAAACGAAATAGATGGAAATATTGAATTTATGCCGAATAATATTTTTGATAGGAAAGAGGAATACAAAGTTTAGGGAATCAGAGGGTGTGAATATAGCATTCATAGCGAATAAATATGTCGGATGGAGTGCTTAAGCCACAACCAGAGACAATGATATCACACGTAATGATATTTAAATGAGTGACAGAAATAAATTAAGTTATAGTCATATGATAGGGAGAAAAATGAAAAATCGTGTCTCCAGATTAAATTGAAAAGTACACGATAGTCACTCAAAATTATAATAGACCCAAGAAAATTATGGAGTTTGAAATTCCATGGAAACAATAAAATGATTTTCCCAAATTTGAGGATAAAGTAACTAAGTAAAATTCTTCAAATTCTGCTAGTTACGGGTCTTAGCCAAAGGTGATGCATTGTTGCAAGCCTTGGTAATTTAGGGGACATATCCCATTGTGAAGATTTAGATATCGTGGTTAAGAGGGGATGCCTTATCCTGTTACTCTTAAACGTGTTATGATAAACAGTGCGATGTTGACAGCTCGTAGACGGGTAATTATCTGCTAAAGCATTTTACCAATCTTGAAGGTGATGACATCCAATATTTATATACCATGTTTCCGGTATATGTAAATTATCGAGCCCAGTACAGGTCGCGAATGTCAGCAATTTTCATTTCTAAGTTATACACGTACTGATAGAATCACTAATAATTATTAGGAGGCGTGATACGGCTGTTTTGAAGCTTGTTTCGATGTAATCTGATGATATATTTAAAAAACACACCTAATTAAGATAGGAAATTTTAAATCATGGTTTGGAAATAGTATGGTTTTGCTCGATTTTTGGGGGTACAGATTCTCAAAATAGTGTTGTGATGGATGTGCAAGCAGTGAAGGAGATGATGGACAAGTTCATGACAGATATTAAAGAGCGTTTTGATAAGCAGGATCAGGCCAGCACAGACTTTAAAGAACGTTTTGAACAGGTAAATGCAGACATTAAGGAACGTTTTGAACAGCCCAACACAGACATTAAAGAACGTTTTAATCAAATGGAGGGACGTGTTGAACAGGTAAACACAGACATTAAGAAACATTCTGAACAGGCCAACACAGACATTAAAGAAAGTTTTAATCAAATGGAGGGACATGTTGAACAGGCAAACGCAGATGTTAAGGAACATTTCAATCAAATGGAGGGACGTTTTGAACAGGCAAATGGAGATTGTAAAGAACGTTTTAATCAAATGAACATGGACATTAAAGAACAGTTTTTTCAGGTAAGGGCAGATACTCAAGAACAGTTCAATAAAATGGGAGAGCATCTTGATCACCAAACTGAACAGGTAGGCTGTCTCACTAAATGCATGGATGACCAGGAAGCGTTTATAAAAGCCCAGGCCATAGAATATAACACTCTTATCAATACTGTAACGAAAAAACTAGAGACTATGAATATCCAATTAGACAAATCTGAAACTCGTTGGAATAACCAAATGGAGGAAATCGAAGACCGGATGACTACCCAGGAGATCAAAATTGAGGATTTAGGAGTCAAAACAGGGACAATTATAAAGGATGTTGAAACATTACACGGGCATGTAGAGCAACTTACAGTGAAGTCCGAGGATACAGAGGGATGATTGGTAAAGACCGCAGAGGAAAATGAAGTTAAATTCAAAGAGGTACATGCATTAATGGACAGACAGCTAGAGCGCATGAAGAAAGATGTTAGTTTGGATGTAAGAAGAAAGCAACGGGAAATCCATGGTCAATTGCAGGAATCAACTGAGAAGACTGACAAAGGGAATCAGAAGGCTCATAAAACATGTATGAAGATGGACAATGATGATGAATGGATTAGGGAGCTCAAAGATGAGGTGGAAAACGTCAAATTACAGAATGCCACTCTTGTAGAGTCTAGCGAGATGCGTAATCATGTCAATGTCAAGGTAAACGGAATAGAGGAGGCTGAAACAAACAGTATATGTGAGATAAATGAAGACTGTAATGGGAATTTGAAATCCTCTACCACATCTAATGAAGCGGATCAGGAAATAATGAAGATTCGGAAAGGCAAGCTCAGACAAAGGACAACAGTAACCATAGATGCATGGGTAGTTCAACCAGAAGATATGTTGGAGGACCCAATTAGATGGAATAAGAAAATTATGAAAGAGCTTCCAGTAATATACATAAGAGTCAATGATCTATGCGTCCGCTGTTTGTAGGATAGTGGAGCCAGCGTAAGTGTAGTATCAAAAGCGTTTGTTCGAGAGGTCCAGTCAAAATTTCAAATTCCAGTATTGCCGGTATCCAAATTAAAAGTGAGAGGTATCATACCTGATCGCACTACGGTGTGTGACACTCAAGTATATCTCGATTCGGAAATAGGTAACACAATATTGTCACACCCATTTTTGATGTTAGAGAAAGTAGAATACAATATTATTCTGGGAACATATCTCTTGAGAGAGTGTAAAGCTATAATTGATATGGATAATAATCAAGTAAAGTTTCATATTAATTCAAGTCAGGAGGACGTCCAATTAAATGATGTACCAGAGGTTACGGGTGCAGAGAGAATTTGGACCACTCAAGTTCACCGTAACAGGGAAGATGATCCCGAGATATTTATGAATTGGGAATTAAAGGAGATAGAGGAAATGAATTGTAAGTTCGAGAGGATGATTGCCAATCTGGAAAAGGAGGACGAAGAGGAGGAACCAAAATTTGCGGATGTAGTACAGACCAAAATTCAAGAAGCAAAGATTTAGATAAACATCAAACTGTTTTTGGGTCACAGCCTGGGAAAATTTTAAACTTTAAATATAATCTCATCATCAATAGTTGGAAACCATTTAGGAAAAAAACCGCATCCTATCCCAGAGAAGTATCACGTTAAGGTTCGTAGCATTATCAAAGAAATGGAAGATGATAATTTAATTTCAAAGGTGCCGACACCATTTCTAAATCCACTGGTCATTGTGGAAAAATCAAATGGATCGTTGAGGGTATGTTTGGATGCGAGGGCCATCAATGAGAGGATGGTGCCAGAATACGATAGGACACCTAATATTAAAGACATCCTAAAAAAATTCCAGCATAAACAGCTCTTCTCTAGTGTGTAGATTTAAGAGCATCATATCATGTAGAGTTGTCGGATGAGTCAAAAATTCTTACAGGATTTATGTTCGACCAACAAATTTATGTGTTCAATCGGTTGCCATTCGGAATAAAAAATGCTGGGTCAGCCTTGATAAGGGCGTTAGATCAAAATTTGAGTGAAGGGGTCAAAGAGATAATGGTCCGGTATGTGGATGACATCCTGATAGCGACATCAACATTAGAACATCTAGAGCATTCAAATCTTGTATTACAAGTACTGGATCGAAATAATTTCAAGATTACTCTTGATAAGTCAAAATTTTGCCGATGGAACATTTTATTTTTGGGGCATATCATCGATTCAGAAGGTATCTCCCCAAACCCTGTCAAAATTAAAGCTATTCAGAATTTCCCAAAACCACTAAGGGTCAAGCATGTCAGGCAATTTTTGGGAATTTGTGGTTTCTTTGCAGACCACTGTCCTACCTATACAACCACGGTTGCTCCTTTGCAAGATCTTTTGAAGAAGAACAACCATTGGAAATGGGATGAGACATGTGAGGAAGCTTTTAATAAAACAAAGAAAGTACTAGGAAGTAGCGTGAAATTGGAATATCCTGATTTTGAACAGAAATTTATTATCCAGACAGACGCGTCTATGACATGCGTCGGTGCTGTGCTGTATCAGGAAAGAAAGGATGTCGAACCACGTATTAATTATTTAGCCTTTATGAGCCGAAAATTACGAGAGCACGAAAGGCATACCGTGACCGAACTTGAAATGTTAGCCATTGTTACCGCTCTTGGTCACTGCTCGAAATACATTTATGGTTTTCCCATTCTTCTCACAACAGACCATGAGCTCACACCTTTATGCTCAAATCGACAATGTCATCGAAAAGAGTAAATTGGTGGACTCTGTTCATGCAACGGATCGATCTAGAGATTGAGCATTGCTCTGGCAAGTACAACGTTATTGTGGATGCTTCGAGCAGAAACCCAGATCTGGAAGTTGAGGCCATTCACCATTTGGAATTAAGTGAAGGCGACAGAGAGGCACTCAATCAATTGTGACGTATTGCCGAAGAACAAGAGAGTTGGCCAGAGACGCGTCGATTAATTGATTTTATCCCCAGGCGACTTCAACCAGAAACACCCGAACAGCGCGACGCCGGACGACATTCACAAAATTATAATTTCCTTAATGGTATATTGTATAAGTATGTAGATAATGCGCATAATCGACTCAGAATGGTTGTTCCACCAAGACTACAAGTCGACCTAATATGGATTACGTATCACGCAATAGGGCATGCGGGAGTTGACAAGGTGTTGGCAACTTTGAAAGAAACATTTACGTGGTCTAGAATGAGGAAAAGGATCCGTACCATGTTGATGACATTTGTCAACGCATCAAGCCCAATACATATTTGTTAAAACAACCTCCAAGACCATTAATTCCAGAAAAGCCGCGAGAATTGTTCGCAATGGATTTTTATGGCCCTATTCCAAAGGCAACTAGGGGATTACAGTATATTTTAGTCTGCATAGACGTATTTTCAAAATTTATCCTGCTATGTCCGGTCCAAAGGGTAAATACCCAGACGGTTCTTAATCAAATTCACAGTAAAAAATCCCAAAGATGGGAAAGCCCAAGAGGTTGCTTACGGATCATGAATCCCAGTTCATCTCTGCCATATTCAAGCGGGTGATGGAACAGATGAATGTACAACACATCATGAGTTCCATAAGGTATCCTGAATCCAATCCTTCAGAAAGGATAATGAGGGTATTAGAAAAATTTTGCCGAATCTATTGCCCGCAACAAAATTGGAGTTGGGCTGATGTCATACCAATCATTATGGAATGCATCAACTCCACGGTCCATGAATGAAACCGGACAAATCCCTAGCCTTATTCACTTTGATGAGAAATCTGATAGAACTTAGAAGGATATTATACCATGCCCTGAAGATCCAAGACCGTCAATGGAATTGAGGGTGAGGACCACATTGGAAAACCTTTGAAAACAGGCTGAAAAGAGGTTAAGACGCCAAAGAAACAGAAGATCTCACTGACCTCTTCGTGTAGAACTAGTTTTAGAGAAGCACCCCGTCGTCTCGGATCCTCCACGAAAGTATTATCACAAATTCGCGGAATTCTATGTAGGGCCGTACAGGATCATACAGAGTTTGGATAATAACTCCTACAAAGTACAGTCGATGGATGGAACCATAAAGGCACTCCATAACGTATTGACCTAAAATTATACCATGTAACAGGGCAAATTCCCACTGAAGAACGTGAAGATCCCATTGATGGAGAACCAAGTGAAGATGAAGGGGATGAAGAAGAAATCGATGTCATAGATGATATTGAAGATAACGAAGAATTTCCCGAGATTAATCTATTATGGGATGAAGATCTACACGACGTGAATGATGATGATGAGTTTACAGACAATGATGAGTGCAGACGTAAGCTAATGCAAGAAAACATCACTCTCCAAAAATAAGATCAGAATTTTATGACAGTGAATAACTTGTAACAACGTTGAATAAGAAATATCCCTAGTTTTGTGATTTTTCTTAGTCGGAGAGGAGGAAGGATGTAACCGTTCATGACCATGCCATAGGCATGTTAAGAGGTTTGGTCAATTTTATATGCCGTTTTCAGCAACATCCTGTGACAAATAATATAGTAATCAGCAGTCTACATGCTGAACCGGGATGTGATTTGCGATATCCCAGCCCGAAGGGAGCAGTTTTCTGCGCTGTAACAAGAAAAGTATAGCGCATTATCGCTGAACCTTGAAATTGTGCTCTTTTTCGTGCGAGGGAGAAGGAGAGATGACGCTACGCATGGAAATGCAGGTTGTCGGAGAATGGGCATACTTCAAGAGGGTAATGACCACAAAGGGAAATGGAAAAAGCTGTATTCATATATCAGGAATCAAAAAGGAAAAGGAATCCAAATTCCTACAATGGTGGGAGAAGGGGGTGAACACTATTTAACAGATACTGAGAAAGCAAACCTATTTAGTAGGGAATTTAGAGTTTCAGTAGATGATTATCAAGAGTTGGAAATCGAAACAGAAGATAGAGAGGGAGAGAGACAGAGGGAAACAAGAAGCTTCTCATTCACAAATGAAGATATTTTCAGAGAAATCCAACTGCTTCAGTAAGGAAAAGCAGCAGGAAGTGATCAAATTACTGGGGAGGTATTAAAGACAATGGGGTGGTACATAGTGCCTTATTTAAAATTTCTCTTTGACTATGTCATAAATAATAGTGTAATACCAAAGAAATGGAAGGAATCTATAATAATACCAATTTATAAAGGAAAGGGTGATAAAAGGAAACCAAAGAACTACAGACCAATCAGCCTGACCAGTATAGTTTGTAAAATTCTGGAGAGTTTAATATCGAAGTACATGAGAGGGATATGTGATGATAAAAATTGGTTCATGAGGAGCCAGTATGGATTTAGAAAGAAATTTTCTTGTGAGGCACAACTGGTGGGATTTCAGCAGGACATATCAGATCAGTTGGATTCAGGAGGTCAGTTAGATTGCATAGCCATAGATCTTTCCAAAGCCTTTGATAGAGTGGAACATGGAATATTATTAAAGAAATTGGAGGGAATAGGATTGGACGTAAGGGTTACACGTTGGATAAAAGCATTTCTAAATTCAAGGGTTCAGAAAGTCAAAGTAGGAAATAATGTATCTTAGGAAGAGAAAGTTTGGAAGGGAATTGCACAGGGTAGTATAATCGGTCTGTTACTTTTCTTAATATACGCAAATGATTTAGGGAACAATATCAAAAATAAGATTGTATGCAGATGACACAATTGTTTATAGATAAATAAACAACATTGAGGATTGTTCAGAATTGCAAAGGGACCTTGAAAGTATCCAACAATGGGTTGAAGAAACTAATATGAAGGTTAATGGAGGCAAATCAACTGTTACAACTTTTACAAACAGGAGCTTTAAAACTGAATTTGAATATGCTTTGGATGAGGTAGTTATCCCAAAAGATGGCAAGTGCAAATACTTAGGTGTGAGATTTGAAAGTAATTTGCACTGGAAGGATCATATTGATGACATTGTTGGGAAGCCATACAGATCATTACATGTCATAATGAGGCTACTTAAAGGATGCAACAAAGAATTAAAAGAAAAAAGTTACTTGAGTATGGTTCGTCCATTATTGGAATATGTAAACAGTGTTTGGGATCCTCACCATGAATACCTAATAAAAGAAATAGATAGTGTGCAGAGGAAAGCAGCAAGATTTGTAACAGGGGATTTCAGGAGAAAGAGTAGTGTATCAGAAATGTTAATGGAACTTGGGTGGGAAACTTTAAGTAAGAGAAGGGAGAAAACTAGACTTACAGGATTATATAGAGCCTATACAGGAGAAGAAGCATGGGGAGATATCCGTGAGAGGCTTCAGTTGGAAAATAATTATATCGGCAGGACTGACCACAAATATAAAATTAGAAGGAATTTTAGCAGAAGTGATTGGGGTAAATTTTCATTCATTGGGAAGGGTGTGAAGGAGTGGAACAGTTTACCAGGGGTAGTGTTTGATCCTTTTCCAAAATCTGTACAGATATTCAAGAAGAGAATAAACAGCAACAGAGAAGATAAATGAAGTGTTAGAGGGCATTCGACCAGTGCAGGTTATTGTAAATTAAAAAATGTGTGTGAATAAATTAATTCCATCCCCTGGTCTAAGGAGTTTGGACAGCCAAAGTAGGGGACTGCCTGTAGGGGTGAAGTACAGTGGGGACTTCGAGGGCCCTGGGACCGCTACGGTAGCTGTGAAGGCCCTTCAGGAACTCTGAAAAGTGGTGGCAAAAGGGGCTCTGGTTAAGACGCAGCAGGTCGTTATGCTACTTAGGATCCAGAAGGGTAAAAAAAAAAGAAAAGAAATAAATAAATGCAATGTAAATATTAATCTTATACCAGTTGTATAGTATCATTTTAAGTAATTCCACATACTGTATATCAGTTGACTATATTTGTAAGTAGTAAACAATATAAATTTATTATGGATGAGCTGTGTGTTTAATAGAAAACATTGTTAGCGTAAATTATATAATATTGTATTATAGGAAAAATTTTCTTCTCTTGTTAATTTAATATTTAGTGCTTGACAATAATATATTTTAGTGTACCATTTGCAACCGAGGTAGACACCTCATTTGCAAATAAAGAGATTTTGATTTGATTTGATTTGAATTAAGGTGTGTTAACTCCTGAGAAAAAAATGTCCTTTACTAATTCAACACTGCATTCATTGGTGCCACTTCACCATAATTTACTAAAATAGGAGGAAGAAGAAGAACACCTTCATCTGAGATAATTTTTGGAAATTTATGAATCAGGTCTCATTCGAACCAATGTATTTAATGTTGATTGTTGATGCATATAAATGCAATACTTTAATAGTGGATCGGTAATGACGCCTGTCATACAGTAGTACGCAGATTAAAGATGATTGCCGAAATCTGACGTGTGGAAAAAAGTGGGAAGTTTTGCATGATGAACCATGATGCGTGAATTTCTAAAAGGATGCTTTTGAGATTGTGAATGATCCACTGATCGTTTCAGGTTTATGCGAGATCAGTAGAAAGTAGGTGTTGCGAGCTATAATTTGATTGTTTACACGTCGCTGAAAGATTCCGATTACCGGACCTTCATTTTGAACAGGAGCACGGTTTACCTCCGTCCTGACTATTCAGTCCGGATGCTATAAATAGAACCAGGACTTAGATACAGTATCCCACTGTCATTTGTGTAGCCGCAGTACTCACATGTTAGGAGTGAACTTGGATATCAGTGTAGGAAGTGTCAAGGAAGAAAAACACATCGGTGCAATGTAAAATATTGCGAAATAAGCCATGTGGTGCAAAATAATGTACAATGGAGATGAATAGAAGCCTTATCTCATCACTTAATTTAAAAAAAATATCAACGGCAGTCAGTTGCGGCTCATCATGCAATCGTCAGTGAAAGGGCAAACGCATCAGGTTGTTTAGAGGTAGTGAGACAGCTAATTATGTTTGGTAATTAATAGTGATCGATCTAAAGCATTTTAAGAGTGAGTGACATTCAGTAAAATTAAAGAATTATTCCTGATAAAATTAGCGTTTGCATACTCCATGGACACTCGTGGTGATAGACTGTGATTAATGGGGAAATAAACAGTGATCTCTACAAACTTGCCACTATTTGCATTAATCTATTTAAAGTTATTAGTGGATCTTATCACCAGTAGATTCCTTTGAAAGTACATAAACAGTGCTTAGTAACTGATTTCCCATTTTTGCCTGTATGTTCGTGAGTGATCATCGAACCCAGGACTGGGGCTTACGAGAAACGCGCCTAAGTGCCTGCAGTCATTTCTACAGGGGACGTCCAGAGACTCAACTAAGAAGACCACAGTTCGAGTGTTAGGATGAAGATGAATCAAGGACTATCAGAGAGAAGAATTTTCATCATGGTCGTCTATAAATTGAAGGTGTACCTCAAGATGACAGCAAACCATAGCCAACATGCAATAAGTACATATAATTTGAATACATTAAAACACAAGATTTGCATGCCAGTAGTAATTTTTATTTTGTAAATATTAAAATGTTATAATTAATAATATTAAATGTAGGGAACACTATACGTGTGTGACTGGGAAAAGATTATTTATTATTTTAATTAGGGTTTTCAGGTGATTTAAGAATAATAATTGATTATTAGCAGGCTTATTTGCATGAATTAATATATAGATCCCATAAATTCTTAGTGTATATGAAGCACATATTTTGAGAAGAACAGCGCTTTAGCTAAATGTATAACTTCTACGTAATGTTACTATCTGGTAAAGATTTCATAGTAATTTGAATATAAACTATATGTCTGCTTCAAGGTGATTCAGGTATTTATAAATCCCATATGATAATAGATGATCATTGAAGATGTCCCAAACCGAGGTATTTTGTGAATTATACAGATATGCAAGAAGAATTAAATAACCTGTAAGAATGGAGTCTTCTCTGTAAATTAATAGACGGCTCTCAAATGAACGCGTACTTGATAACGAACCAAGATGATATAAAAGAAAAAAAGAAATGAGGAGTTCAGTGTGTTTTTGGAGCCGCAGAGCTAGATACACAGCTATTGTCATGGTTGACGGATTTACGACGTAAGGACTTGTAGGGTCTGAGGGAGATTGTGTTCTCTCCAACAAGCTTAATGTTTACCTGCAGGATCCCTTTCGTTTGCCAATGCAGTGTCAATTCCATTCTAATGATACGCTGTGAGTAACGCGGATAATTTTATGATCTTGCGAAGGATAAACCCCTTCCCATTATTACGCATTAAATTAGCTCGTGATAGGAGTTTTAGATTTTTTACCTTGGAAGCTGGAGTACCTGGGTTCGACTCATGTTGGAACGAAGAATTTAACCTGATACTATGGCTTGATTG
Source organism: Anabrus simplex (assembly GCF_040414725.1). Classification (NCBI taxonomy): domain Eukaryota; kingdom Metazoa; phylum Arthropoda; class Insecta; order Orthoptera; family Tettigoniidae; genus Anabrus; species Anabrus simplex. The sequence goes on from NC_090265.1 coordinate 188,057,417, forward strand.
AGCCATATCTTCAAGATGTACTGTGTGCTATATGACTGATATTTTTACTATGTAATGTTTTTACGTGTTTTATTATCCCCCAAGTGTTTTATGGTGATGGGTTCGATACCAGCGTTGGTTGATTTTTCTTTGAATATAATTTGTTAAGTAAACTCGGGATACGCGTATGTGTTCAGTGTAATATGTAATTGTCGTGGTCAAATAGACCATGTGTTTGATATACGGCGATGCAATCTCGGTTTGAAAGGAAATGCTCTTGTGGGAAGGTATACCTTCCACAACCATGATAATTAAATACATGACTGATGATAATTAATTAAATACATCATTAATGATGATTAAGATAATTAATTAACAGGATGGATTCCATTTAATATCCATTTCTGATCAGCTTATTAAAGTAATAGATGGCATTTAGTATCACTGTTATAGATAAATAAATCCACGTATCAGGGCATATTAATCAAATGATTTAAGGTATGCCAAGCAACAACTACAACTGTGAATAAACTAAAAGGACGTTAAGGCATACTATATATATAATTAATGCTTCAGTCTTGATTATTTCTTTGTTTATGTGTTGTAATATGGCATCATCTCGTGTACTAACCGTGTGATTTTTTCAGTATAATAAAATGTTTAGCGAATAATATTTCAACGAAGATTCTTCTCATTTAATAATATTAGTGTATTCCTTTCACATTATAGAGAATCCTGCTTTCGTTATATTTTATGTAGTGCTTAATTTCTTTTTCAAACATTCCACTGCCTGTATGCTTTATGAGTTCAGCCGGTGACGCGATGAAAGTAGGGAGGACGGGACTTCAAGTCTGGGAAGTGACTTCTGAAGGTTCTCATCGAACAATTCCATTTATACGTCTGTTTGTGAAACAGAATTATGTAATAGCTGCCCTATATTACCCAGTATGGTTACAATACAAACTTTGCGTATAAAAAACGACTGAGGTTTTTAACATAAGAATCCCCATTTTATATTCGGGCCAATACGGGAATATCTTAAGACCTTGCATGACTTTATGAATGTACGGTACAGCAATTACGTTCAGGTCTTTATGGTGTCAGAAGATTGAATGCATCATTGGAAACTGTAGCAGCTGTGAAAAGTTAACCTTGGATAATACATCAAAATGAGTAAATGTGCCGAGAAAGTGCATTTACTCCGAAATGAGCCATGATCAACCACAGCAGTAAGGATATTTCAAGTCATGGATATGGTAAAACTTCCAAGCATATTGCAATCTCTCAAGACTAATCCTGTCTAGAGGCCCAGTAACTAGTGCCCTGAGGGAAGTGCCGAAAACCTGCTCGGTGATACAGTCGTAAAAAGTAAGTCGAAAATAAACATCTACCTCATAGATTTTTTGACAAAACTTGTTCAGTCTTCAAGTAAAGCTGTCAGAAGGCACTCCGACTCTTTCCAACTGTTACGCCCACTCTTCATTACGACGACCGTGGTTTCCCTAAACAATACTAGGTGAATACAATGAGAAGATGATACTTTAAGCAATTTCACCGCCAATCGCTTTTCCGGGATTTGTTCTAATTACCATAATGAGGGGCTGTTAACGTGAAGATCCAAAGGAATGATGTTGCCACCCTTCTGTTCTTGTTATTTGATCACCGGTATATGTAGTTATGTTTTTGTAAGTCTTTTACCCCATAAATTACCGTTAGGCCTATCTGGCTTTTAAGGTTATGTTATGTTGTACTCAAGAACATAGTTCGAATACAAGTATCAATTTTCAAAAGTTCCAAAATGCATTATATTAGATTCTACCCATCCTGAAGAACGCTTGATCGAGGATTAAGCATTGATGTGACAGTAATTTCTGGATGGTTGATTTGGGAAATCGTTTCTTCGAAGAATGGATTAAGCAATATTTTTAAAACACGATTCAATTAGGATGTTCGCGGGATCACATTATTTGAATGAACAGTCCAGGAAAATGTTGTTTTTGGGTACGGATAATCGAGGTTCCACTGTAGTAGCATACACTAAAAAGAATGAAGCAAGTAATGTAAAAATCCTTTACTTCTTTTAAAAGTTTTGAGAGCTTACAATGAAAACAAACTAGTTGTGGTATTATATTACAAAATAATTATTAAATGACCTTTTCAAATGGCATTTCGTGATTACTTCATTCATGAAGGGAAGATGAATGAATAAAAGTGAAATTTACTTGCTACCCATTTAGCTAACTAAGCAGTTCAATTGACTAGTAACCTTTGATGGCAAAAAACATGATGGAACTTCCTATACCAGCACATGTACTCATAATCACTTTCAGGTTTATGCAGAACTAATTTGAATTTGATGGATAAATACTGATAGTATGGTATAAATGAAAATAAACTCATAGCACATATAGTTCTTTTAAGGGCCTTACCCAGCCAAGATGATTGCTGCCCAGCTATACAGCCGGCAGATAATATCAGAGGTCATGTGATTTGTGTGACTTCTTAGCCATGATTACTTGGTTTCCTTGGTCAGGTTTACTGCTTCTCACATCAGACAACTCATCAATTGACCTCAAGACTGTGAATGAACACAGTACAAGCTTTCTTTGTACGATTAAAAGCTCTAGGACACGCCAGGGATCAAACCTATGACCACCAGATAAGAGGCAGACATCATCACAAAGATCAGTACCATTATTAAAATACTTTAGTAAATTAATTTACATTCTTCTTTTATTACCTGCATTAATAAACCCACCAAATTACCAACCACTTAGAGATTTTAAAATTGCAGTTTCTTTTTCCCTGAGCTTTACCCTGACTAAATGTTTTCAATTGAGTGGGTATTATGCGCATGTGATAAATTTACTTAAATTAAAACTTGAATGCATCATTACAACAGCTATATATAACAACAGAAACAAACACATACCTATATACAATAATCAACAAAAGTATTGTTTCAAACAGGGTGTTCTACTAATAAATCTAGAAGTCACGTATCAGCTGACAATCTTTACTCCTAAACATTCATAAGAGTTTTTCTAGTAAAATTATGAAGAATATGTCTTTTGTTGCTGTAAAGTGACAATCTAAATTTAAGTAGAATCACAGATCACCAGATATAAAAATTATAAATCATATGAGAATGAATTAAGTAAAATACTTGTCGAATGATACAACTAAATGAATGTGTCTGTACAGCTTTACATTTCAATTAAAACAGCAACAAAAGCTCATCTTACATCATCATATGCAGAGAACAAGTCAGTTATTGTGAAATCAAATTTTTGTAATCGATAGGTGTTTTAAAACTAATGTTCGTCTCACTTTTCTATGCACAATGGATAAAAGATTCACAAACCAATATAACTGAAAAGCACTTACTTTGTATTAACAACCTCTAATTAACTTTTGTCAAGAAATATAAATAATAAAGACATATAATGTCTAGCACTGAAGATGATCAAAGAATAGGAAGTGTAATACAACAATTTTAATATCCATCATGACTCTCATCTTCAGAATCATCTTGTTCATGATAATAGCACTCCGTAGATCTAGTGGATTCTGTTTCATATGCCAAAATCTCAGCATCATTCAAATGTGAATTCCCAGTGATGAAATGAGCAAATCTGAAAGAAACATCGTAAAACAATTTAAAATACCAAGTAACATCAAGTAAAATAAGCAGAGGAGGCAGAGAGACAGCTGATTTCATGTCCCTTACATCATAAGTTTGATCCAAGTCAAGGATGAGCAGAGAAGAGTTATGCACATCAGAACGTGAAAGGATCACACTTGCAGAGCGGGCAACTAACAAGTAAAATTAATCTAACCCAGTTAGATTCTACTGTTATAATAGATGGACTGGACAAAAGTTAAGACAACTCTAGTAGTGTAAGCGTGAAAATAATGGAAAAATCTTCATGAAACAGGCTTTCAACTTTTATGTCAAACAGAGTGCACACAGTACAAACCGAAGAGAAAGTAGTAGTAATAATAATAATAATAATAATAATAATAATAATAATAATAATAATAATAATAATAATAATAAAAGAAGCCAACTGGACACCAGTGAGAACTGAACCCACAACCTTCTGATTTCACATTAGATGTTCTACTGACAGTCACAGTGGCCCTAGTCATATCTATTCTGTTGGCAGGAATCTGAGCTACACGTCTGGGAATACTGTCAGCACAACTGTAGAGTGTACGACTGTAGCCTGCTGAGGGCAAATTCAAGTGAATATTTAGTTTTCAAGACCACATATTACTAGAAACAGACTTTCAACTTTTAGTTCATATCAAGTACATGGCAGAGTTGGTGGTGGTGATTATTGTTTTAAGAGGAAGCGCAACTAGGCAATGATACTCTATTACCGGTAACACTAATCAGAAGGACAAATGGAAGGGATCCAACTCTTTGAAAAATGAAGGTATCAGCCAAAGAAAGACAAAGGCCATGAAGGGCGTGAAAATGAAAGACTCCCTCGGCCTCCATACATAATACCATCGGGGTAAGAAGAGAACAAGAGTTGACCATAGGAGGTCAGATAAAGGAAAATGAGGAGCCTGACACAAGTAAGTGGAGGCAATGCCAGGACTACACGGCAGAGGGATGTTAAGTAAAGAACAAAGTTGGCCAAATGGACATCACTGAGAACCAAACTCATAGCATTTAAATTTTGTGTCATGTTATCTACTGACTGCATTACAGTGACCCTGGTCATATTTGTTGAGTTGGAAGGGATCTGAGCTACATGTCTAGCACTACTGCCAGCACAGGAGTAGAGTGCAAGATTGTCGTCCACTGTAGGTCAATTTGAAGATGTTGAGGTCAAAGCCATATTGTCTGCCAAGTTGACAGACTCTAGCCAGTAATGAGTTCAGTAAGTTCTTGTATGCTACCCTCAATCAGCACAGTGCCATCAGCATATCAGTTATTATTAATAATTTCACCACTGATCTAAATGTCTTGCTGAACTCCATCATGTGCTTCAATGAATATCTGCCTGAGTTTACGGGCAAATATGTTGTCAGGTTCTTCCTTCTTCTTCTTGAGCCAAGACCAAACAGTTACTCATTTAAGTACTGTTAAACATTGCAGATATCAGTGGATCCAGGGTTTCAACATCACTGTTGTTCAATTTCATCATCATCATCATCACTTACCCAAAAACATGGCATATACAGTTAACTCTCTATTTCATTTTGACTTGATTACTTCCCACATTGCATGGCATCTTTTTTGCATTACTTCACCCAATTAATAAAACTAGCAATATAAAATATTGCAATCTTTCAAAGCTGTACTGTGTCGTGGAGGTTAGGGGGTTTCAACCCCACAAAACATAACAGAACTTGACAAATTTAAACATCACAATACAGGTTTTTGAAAATTCAAGCCATTACATCAATACTATTAGGATATCAGCATTTGGAAAGTAAAACAATTGAATTTAACCTAGAAAAACTGTGTCATCTTTAAATATTTCCCCTATGAATGTAGTTAACATTTTTAATGAAAAGAGTAAATTATTAAAAAAAAATATTTTGGTGACAAATATGAACTGTTGAGTTTTCCTCTAATTTGAGGTTCTCTTTTTGAGCCTTATTTTCATGATTCTGAGTCAGTATTTAACCTCATGATTATTGGCTGACCCAGGCAAGCGTTTTACAAAAGCTGTTACTCAAAGGAAAATTCAAAATGATGAAATAATTTGTCTCAGTGACCACCATAAACTATTAAAAAATAAGCACGACAGCTATTCAAGACCAAGTCTAGTAGGACACTGAAAAACTGCAGACAACAAACTGCATATGTTGTTTAAAAAAGCAAATTGGTTGTTTGAATTTGTTACTCTACACTGTGGAAAATGCCTCTAATTTCCTTTATTTAGACTCTTAGGTATATATGAAATATGATCGGCATGAAGCTATTTGCTTTCCCTACCCAAAGAGTAAATCAATGGAGAAATGAAGTGAAGTTCCAACCATCAGATAACTGCTTAATTATTTATTAATAGTGATAGTATGATCATGCTGCCTGTTGCCATTTCTTGATGGATGCAGAAAAATTTAATTTCCACCAAAGTCCCAGTCTCGTCCATGATTGTGATGATATGGAAGCTGCTGAGGTTTAGGTGGTGCTGAGTAATAACATTCAGAGAATGACTAGTGTGGCTGAGTGTTAAGAAATTTGTTACTCATAGAGTCATTTGTGTTGCAAAAGAATTTTCTGGCCACGTAAGGAAAGCAATGGCAAACTATCTCATTCCTCATCTTGCCTTACATTGGCACTGTCATTTGTTTTACCAGTTTCCCTATAACCACATAACCTTAGGTGGTGCTATCTGACGATCTAACCAGCCTCTGGGCTGTTGACTAGACAGACAGATTGATCGTGATCTCGCGAGTTACTTATTCCTACATTACAATGAGACCTACAAGTTTTATGAAAACATATTATGAAATATATCAATAACAATAATAAACATCATTGTAATATATTTATTTGAGTTAAGTGTATTGGTGTGTGGGGAAGAATAGATTTTAAACAGATTTTATGCAGCAATATACTTACATAAGTTAATAATTTAAGATTTGACCACTACACTACTTTTTTTTGCCAGCAGCAAAGATGAACTTGCTATCTTGACTATGAACAGTGAAAAATGTGAGCACAGTGTATGAATTAAACATTAACATTAGTAAGTCCAAAATAATGATAACTGAACGAGGATGATAAATGTAAGTTATAAATTAATGAAATCTGCAGAGAAGTGTAATATGTAAAACGGGACAAACTATTAATGAAAAAATATGGCACTGATATTGCCTTTTCTCAATTTAAATAATCAATCTTTAGGAAACATTGTAAATCTTTTTTGGAGTATTCTGAGTCCAATGGGACTATCTACAATGGGAGACAGTTTTCAAATAAAATATAGAAATATTTTCATGTTATTGAGCCACTGGAAGATTTTTCAAAAATGTATCAAACCTGTAAAATTGAAGTACACCGCCGAACAACGCTGAATGGCACATTTTCCATTTTTTTATAGTAGAGGCAAAATGTAAAAAATAACAAAAATCTATACTAATATTATAAAGAGGAAAAATTTGTATGTTTGTTTTTAACGAATAGATTCCAAAACTACTGAACCGATTTTAAAAATTTCCTCACCTATAGAAAGCTACATTGCCAGTGAGTAACATAGGCTGTATTTTATTTTCAAAACAATTTGAGGTGGGGGGTACAGAGGGAGGGTGGGGAGAGATAAAAATAATAGGCTAATATAGGCAAAATATCGAATTTGTCATATAAGGACGAGACAGAGTTCAATTTAATCCTCTTGACGCAAAGAACAAAACTTGGTAAGCCCTATGGGCCCGAAAACCATGTTTTTAGGCCTTAAAACCAACCGTTACGGAGATATTGGCACCACACTACCCCTGCTCCAGGAATTGGATAAAAGAAACGAACTGCCGTAACGATGGCAACGTCAGCTCCAGGATTCTAGAGTAGCGAGATTATGCATGTACGTTTGTGCATAGCTGCCAACCAAAATTGGTACATATAAGACTTACTATTTGGAAAAAATATACTGTTGTGTAAGACACTCATAGGACTCTTTTGGGCGGGGATGGAAAGGGGGTGAAGTATAAAAATCTTATCTTACTATATATAAAAATGGATGTGTGTGTGAGTGTAAATGACACATCTCCTCCTAAACCACTGGAGCAATTTCAACCAAACTTGGTACACGTATTACTTACTATCGGGAGACCAACACTGTGGGGGTAAGCCATCCCTAGCGCCCTTAAGGGAAGGGGGTCAGGGGGGTTATTTATAAAAATAATCGAGAATAGTGTCAAATTCATAGTTTTCGGGGTCGCTGAGTTGAAAAGAAATACTCCAGAATTTTTTAAAGTCCATGTTCAGCCCCCTTTTAAGTGGGGAGCAAATGGGGAGTGAGATATAAAAATAATTAAAAACAGATTCGAATCCATAGATTTCAGGGTCTCTGAGATGAATAGTAATACTCCAGATTTTTTTACATGTCCAAGTGGGGGGCGAAGGGGATGACATATAAAAATAATCGAAAAATTGTATATAAAATCTTATCTTCTTCTGCTTACTATATATAAAAATGGATGTACGTGTGTGCATGGGTGTGTGTATGACACATCTCCTCCTAAACCACTGGAGCAATTTCACTAAACTTGGTACACTTATCAATTAGTATCAGGAGACAAACCGCGTGGGGGTAGGACACCCCTAGCATCCTTATGGGCAGGGGGCGAGGGGGGCTGGTATAAAATAATCTAGAATAGTATAGAGTCCAGAGTTTTCGTGGTCGCTGAAATGAATAGTGATACTCTGAATTTTTTAAAAGTTCATATTCAACCCCCTTTGAGGTGAGGGGAGAGTGAGATATAAAAATAATCGAAAACAGTGTCGAATCTACAGTTTTCGGGGTCACTGAGATGAAAGGTGACAATCCAGATTTTTTATCTCTTACGGGTGGAGGGCGAGAGGGGGACAGTCTCATTGACAGTTGAAATCCTGTACATCATATCTATAGTGCGACAGCTAAATACATATAGTTATCACTTGTTAATTTTTGACAGAATCAAATACTTCCCAGTCGATTCGAGCTTCCATAAGGACAAAGTTTTACTTGAAAATTAAATAATCTAAAACTTGAAATCAAACACATCTAAATAATTCTAAAACTACATTATAGATCATAACATATCAATCTGCAAGTCAAAAAGGAATTCTATAAAAATTCACTTCACACAAGACTGGTAATGCAAATCTTAAAGGGAAATATTCAGAAACTATCCGGGCAACGCCAGGTACTACAACTAGTAAATAATAATTTAGTCATTATATCAAGAAATCAGGCACGTTACATTATAACTAGAGATGGAAATTTGTTCAGAAACATAGGCTTTTGAGACATAAATCTGTTTTAGGGTCTTTTTAGCTAGATTTCGTTGGTTTTATTGTGCCTATTTCAGGGGTTTGTGTGTCCCTTTTTGGAGTATAATTGCCTCTTTGATGCACTTTGACTGTATTTTAAAGAAGCTGTTTTTTTTCCAATTCATTATAATGGATACTGGATAATGGCCGCACTTAAGCGACTGCAGCTATCGAACTTGGTCCCAAGAAAACTATGGTGTCGCCTCAACAGACTGAGAACTGGGTATGGACGCTGCAATTTCTTACGCCATAAGTGGGGTTGGATGGTTTCCCCTGTGTGTGAATGCAGTGCAGAGGAGCAGACCATGGACCATGTCATCCTGCGCTGCCCTCTTCATGCCTACTCCAGAAGCCCCTTCGACCTGTTTCATCTCTCAGAAAGTGCTCTAGAGTGGCTGAAACACTTGGACCTGGACTTATAAATTTGTAGTTACAATCACCATACGATTAAATAAAACTAGTCCCCCTCCCCAGTTGTATCCCCCGACCCAAAGTATCACGCTCCAGGACACTGCCCTTGAGACGGTAGAGGTGGGATCCTTCGCTGAGTCCGAGGGAAAAACCTACCCTGGAGGATAAACAGATTAAGAAAGAGAAAGAAAGAAAGAAAGAAAGAAAGAAAGAAAGAAAGAAAGAAGGAAAACATTTCAGTTGTATATCTCTATTTTCACAGTTCAAACTACCGATTTTTAATTTTCATTCACAAACATGTATTTCAGCATTGATATAGACTGAGAATAAGCTATGTATCTGTAAACAGGTTACTGAACCTCTTATTCTAATGTACAAGACGTCCCCGCATATTTGCGGCCCAACAATGAACTTTGAAACATCTCAAAAAACCGTTGGACATACAGTTGGCATTTAACATAGATATATATATATTTTTTTCTATTTTGTTTTACGTCGCACCGACACAGATATGTCTTATGGCGACGATGGGAGAGGAAAGGCCTAGGAAGTGGAAGGAAGCGGCCGTGGCCTTAATTAAGGTACAGCCCCGGCATTTGCCTGGTGTGTAAATGGGAAACCACGGAAAACCATCTTCAGGGCTGCCGACAGTGGGGCTCGAACCCACTATCTCCCGATTACTGGATACTGGCCGCATTTAAGCGACTGCAGCTATCGAGCTTGGTACATAGATATTTGAACTTGACACCAGAATGTCAGTGATTCTTGAAAAACTCTAAGAATTGTATCCAATTTCAACCTCAGCAAATATAATTCTTGAAATATGTAGAAATCGTGGGGCCAGGGTAAAAGCCCTATAACCCCCAAAACTGTACCATATGTATATATCTTAACGTTAAGTATTTTTAGAATAGTGGCATTCATGTTTATTTTAATGGCATTCTTGTTTAATTCTAATTTTATTAGTATTTATCCTGTACAGTCGCTATAAAGCAGGTTCTTCAACAGCTGAAGATGACCTATTTACAGGTCGAAACCGGTACTGTCGTTTTTGTAAATAATATCGACAGTATGTAAAATAAAGTATTGATTAGGCGGAGAACTCATCCTTCATACTTGTGTGCTTGAACTATCAATACGGACTATGAAGCTAATAGATTATAGTAATGGAATGCATAGCGCCCCCTTAGCCCCGCAGCCCAATACGGGGTCGGAGATGAAGTGAGATTATATTTTTCAGCATATTTTTATGGCCGGATGCCCTTCCTGATGTAAACTTCAGTTGAAAAGATTAATGAATATGAAATGATTGGTGGTGAATGAAACTAGGTAAGGAAGTGGAAGGAATCTGCTGTGGATTATGAATAGGATCTGTCCCGGCATTTGCTTGGGAGTGCAAAAGGGAAACCAAAAAAAATCTCAGGGCAGCTGACTGTGGGGTTCGAACCCACTTGCCTGCCGAATGCAGAGCTTGGCTCCATAGCAGTAGCATGTTCACACGCACGGCTACTCCGCTCAATGATACTATTGCTGAAATATAACATAAAATTGTTGATCCAAGAACTGATATTATCATGATCATTAACATTTGAAAAAAAAAAAAAAAAAAAGAAAGAAAAGAAATCTGAGGAGGGGCTGACAATTTTGCATGAGATTCAACATTTCTAATTTGTCTTGCACTTTCTTGTAACTCAATATTGCCCCCCTATATATTCTCCATCTTCATTATCAAAATATAGCTCTCCAGAATCACTATTTATGAGGAAACATTCAATTTCTTCGTCAACAAGAGAAGAATGTATACTTCAAGACGCCATGATGGCAACATGTTAGTGGGAAAGATGTTCCACTCCAACGAAGCTGAAATAACACCAGATCGCTTATAAAACACGCAAAATGGAGTAGTATATCTGCTGTAACAGAACTTCTTTGAGCATTTTCATGAAATTTTAAAGCAAGACACTATATCCCGTTCATTTGAGATCGGTGAAGTACACACTGCACCAAAACATAACTATACGGGTTTGGCGGACGAGGCACGGCGTTCAATAAGTATATATACGGGGTTTGGCGATGGACATAGGTCGCCTACGGGAGTCAAATCAAAAGACCTGCACCTGGCGAGCCGAACATGTCCTCGGATACTCCTGGCACTAAAAGCCATACACCATTTCATTTCTTTAAATTACTGTAAGGAATACTTTGATTCCTTGCTGAATTGTGCAGATCCAGAAACCTGTATTGGTAAACCATCTAGTTCCCCATCAGAAGAACAAATACCAGAGCCATCATATCCAGAGGTATTATGAAGTATTATACATTTAAAAAAACAATAAAGCTTCAGGTAGTGACAACATTCCTGCTGAGCTTATTAAATATGGTGGAGAAAGATTACATAAATACATATATAAGATCATTCTAAGGATATGACACGAAGTTATTCCAAAAGAATGGCAGGAATCACTTATTGTCCCAATTCATAAAAGAGGGGATAAGGAAGAACTTCAAAATTACCAAGGTATATCTCATGCAAACACAGCCTACAAAATTTTGTCTTTTATTCTTTTACAGCATTTAAATGCCTTTGCTGGTAGGAATTAGTGTTTACAGTGCACTATGTCTTCTGGTTTAGGCTAGAGCAATTTTGTTACTTTCATAGATCTGTCTCTGTCTTATCCTTGGCTTTGACAATATGAAAGTGACTGAGGTATGAGCAATGCTAGTAATGCCAATCCTTATGCAGCCAGTCCCTGCTATGAAAGGTGTGAAAATGTTGCTCATAGGGTCGGTTGGTGTATGCATTTCAGTGGGCTTGGCAGACTGATATGTAATAGTAACTCTGGCTCGGTGAGGAAAGCAACGAGAAACTACCTCACTCCTCATTTCCCTAGTACGCCTCTTCAGTGATGCCTAAGCCATCTATGACAGCTGATGGCAGAGCTGTTGAGGATCCCACCAGCGGAATCGCTGAAGGACTGAACATACATACAGCATTTAAAACCATTTGCTTAGCCTCTTCAGTCCCGAGCCTGTTGATGCATTCGATGTGTTATATTTTGCTCAAATAATTTAAAAAAATTCACCATAGAAAATTAGTGTGTTTCACTAAGTTGTTTTATTCGTGTAGCATATATGCTACATCAGGACTCAGAGTTGACTTTCCTACCATTATTACTTTTTTCCTTAAATTACTTTGTTTTATTGTAAGTAGATGAAACCACATGTAGAGCATATGCTACATACGGACTAAGGAGGTTAAAAATGTTATTGTGGACTACCAGAACCATTTTTGTATTAACAAATCCATGAGTACCAGGTTAATTCCTGGGGGCAAAGGCAGCCGGGCATAGAGCTAACCACTCTACCCCCATCACGTGCCGAGGTTAACAATGGTGGAAGCCTTTACCTTCCACTTCTCCAAAGGTCTTCATGGACTGTACGGAGGTGACTTTGCTTTGCTTTGCCTACTACAGATAACATATTTGCAATTAAGAATATTAATGATAAGGTGGAACACAAGGAGTCTGTTCATTATCTCTTTATAGATTTCTTCAAGGCATATGATTCAATCCATAGAGAAGGGCTGTGGAACATCATGATGCAGTTTGGCTTTCCCATAAAATTAATTAACATGTGCAAACTGTCTATGGATTGTAATGTTAGCTGTGTTTTGCTCAAGGGTAGAAAATCAAGTTCCTTCCAGAATAAACCTGGATTGAGACAAGGGGATGCACTATCTCCTCTTCTATTCAACATTGCACTGGAGAAGATTATCAGGAAACTAGCTCTTGTACCTGTTGGCATCATATTGGGGAGTCCTTGCATATGCGGATGATATTGTTCTTATTGGCCGCAATGAATTACAAATTAGGCAGTTATTTGTGGAACTAGAGGAAATGGCTGCAAAAATTGGCTTACGGGTGAATGATAAAAATACATTACATGGTTGTACAGAGACCGAATCATGAGGAGGATGACAGATTGCCTTTGAAGATTGGGAAATGTATACTTAAAAGAGTAGAGGACTTTAAATTCCTTGGTGTATTAATCGATGATCAAAACCGAAGGCAACAGGAACACTAAGCTAGAATTACAATAACTGAAATTAATTAATAGGGGTACTTCTATTCAATACACAAACATTTATTAATGTGAATCAATCGCATGTCGTTCACATGAGGTACTAGTTTCGGCACTAAACTTGTGCTATCATCATCCACCGAGTCAAATCAAGCAAATACAATAACTAGAAACAACTTTAAAACACACTGTAACACCTACACAGATTAATATTAAATAAAATAGGGTACATGATAATATTGCCCTTCAATATAAAATTCTTTTAAATTGATGATGACACCATTGTTTTGCACATATGGTGATTTGTCCAGCTTGTATATGTCCTTAGTTCTTTGATCTTGTTGAAATTACACTGCAGAGTTTAAAGTCATGTGAAGTTAACACTTTGTCTGATCTGTGGTTTGGTTCCGAAAATAAATGTGCATATGATGAACTTGGTTAGACCCAAAGAATTAATTCTCACTTCAATATGGGTTTTTTGGAACCTCTCTCAAAAGTAATGGCTCCAGCAAAGACCAGAGCAGTAATTTCATCAATGCTGAAACCCGCTGCAGCAACACAGTTGTCGATGGCAGCAGTTCGTTCTTCCATGAGACGCTCCAATGCAGCCAGTGAAGACACAAAACTGGCTGGCTGGCATTTTTAAAAAATTGTCTTATCTAGTTCCTCTTTTGGTCCATTTAAGCACAGGCTCAGCAGGTCATAGCCCAGGATTTCGTTAGCTTCTTCAAACAGATCCTTAGCAATTGGGAACTCGTAAATCCTTGCCCATGCCAGCAAACATAGCTCCTTCCCCAGGAAGGAGAATTATGGATGTTTCTCTCGGATCTCACTGTGGTCTTGGAGACTTGAGGGATTGATCTCTCGTCGCCACGGCACCACGGGGATAAGGTGAAGTTGTCCAGGGATCTTCGGGATCGACCTTTGCGGGACCTGCAGCGTCATTAAGCAAGTCCTTCAGAGAATGACGCTCACTGTAAGTTTGCAACTTTGACGTCCTGGACAAGGCACGACGAGCAAGTTGTCGGCTCAGCATCACAACAGGAGAGCTCTACCTGGAAAATGGCTGTATGGTCTACGTATAAATATTACGATCCATTGAAAGCTGGCAGCATTGATTGTACGGATACTGAGCCTCACGATTGAGCCATTGTGAAGGCTCTTACTGCAGAATATATTTGTGATCCGAAAGTAGAAGGGAGACCAGAATGTACCATATTAATTTCCTGCCTCACAAGAGAGATGACAGAACGACAAGTGAAGTCATTTTTCTCTAACTATGGTACTACACTGACTTAGCAAATGTCATGGGACTGTCACCTAATAGCGTGTGGGGCCTCCTCTGGCCCTGCGAACTGCAGTGAGACACCGTGGAGTGAGTCAACAAGTCCCTGGTAGTCCTCTGAACGCAGCTGACACCAAATCGTTCGCAGAGTGGCCACCAATGCTGGTCCGTTCGTGGGTGTAGGATCCATGGCACGAAGCCTGCGTTCCAGGACATCCCAGATATGCTCGATATGGTTCACATCAGGGCTCCTAGGTGGCCATGGCAGTCGTTGGACCTCCGCTGCATGTTCCTTGAATCATTCCTGGGCGAAGTGGGAGCGATGTGGCAGCGTGTTATCATCTTGAAACACCGCAGATCCGTCTGGGAGCTGGAAGGCCAAAAATGGGTGGAGTTGGTCTCCGAGCATCTCAACATACCGCGTACCATTCAAAGTCTCTTCCAGAACAACTAGGGGGCCCATTCCATACCAGGAAAATGCACCCCAGACCATAACAGAGAGACCAGCGCCCTAGACCACACCTTCGAGACAGGCGGGTGCCTCCCATCGGCATGGTGCAGTTGAAATCGTGATTCGTTCGACCATATCACGTTATGCCATTGTTCCAGTGTCCATCCCTGGTGACTGGTGACAAATGCGTGCCGTCGTGCCCGATGACGTTGGGTTAACAGTGGCATCCGTGGGCGGCGCCGGCTCCCATACCCCATAGAATCCATGTTCCTACGGATTGTCCACTGGGAGACGTGTCTAGCATGTCCTGTGTTGAACTGAGCCGTGATTTGTTATTCGGTTGCCCTTCTGTCACTATTAACAATCCGTCTCGGATGTCGCCGGTCACGGTCATCGAGGGTGGCTGGACGGCCGGTCGTTCGTCTGTTGTGGACGGTGACACCCGCTTTCAACCATTCACGATACACCCTGGACACGGTTGATCATGTGAATTGAAATAATAACATTAAGTTATTTATTAGACCACCTAATCAATACAAAATCGGATTTTGTATTGATTAGGTGGTCTAATAAATAACTTAATGTTATTATTTCAATCTAATATCATCAATACGGACCAAAAATGATATTTATTACATGTAATGATCATGTGAAGCCGAATTCCCACACCACTTCCGATATCACACTTCCCATCCGTCGGGCGCCGACCACCGTACCCCGTTCGAACGGTGTCAGCTCACGACGACGTTCCATGTTACACCTGTCACATGCACAGCCACTGCTCACAAGGTCTCCTATACAACTGTCGCTGGCACAGGGGGCGTGTGGTGCGCAGACAATACACCTACGCATCAGTGCTCCGCTATCCCATGACATTTGCTCAGTCAGTGTATACGGAGATGTCGCCTAGTAAGAGATATTGTGACTGGAGTTTCTAAGTGCTACGCTTTTGTTGAATGTGAACGCTCATCATCAGCTCAATTATTGTAATCTCACTTCAATACGGATCATGACATTTCTAAATATCAAAGCTAGAATTAAGAATGCAAATAAGGCATTTTACTCTATCAGCCCTATATTAGGCTTCAAGATTTTAACAAGGAATGCAAAAATGATGATCTACAATACAATCATTTGACCAGTACTTCTGTATGGTTCCGAGACATGGGGTATAACCAAGAAGGAGCAGCAACAGTTGCAAGTCTTTGAGAATAAAGTTTACAGAAAAATATTTGGCCCATGGTTCGATCTAGCTCCCAAAGCTGGCAGAAAAGATCTAATTATATTTACACCCTCTCTCAACAAAACACTATAATGGGTGTGATAGAATCCAACTACGCTGGGCTGGACATCTACTGAGGGTGCAAGATAACAGAGCACCAGTAGATCTATACAAGGGATCTCTTAATGGGAAAAGACCTTCAGGAAGACCCCGAAGCACCTGGAAGAAGATCAACAAGGTATGCCGGACCCTCCAAATTGGTAAATGGGAAGAGCGGGCTCAAGATCGAAAAGAATGGAAGAGGATTGTGAGATCGGCACGGGAAATTCACGTCCCTCCGAAGCCTACGGTGTGAGTGAGCGAGTATTTGGATTTGCACTTCCGTATTGTTGACTCCCCAGATCACTATGACATTTGCAAACAACAATATTTTTATATCCCCTCCATATCTCGCCTTTGTTTCCTTTAGGATTTCATCTATAACCATTATAAAGCAGTGTCTTAGTCCAGTTTGATTTCTAAAACAATCTTCTCCCCACTGTAGTCGGGACACAACTGTAACAGTTTTTACACATTGCTTTCACTAATTCCCTCGACTGCTTTCCTCATCCTTTTCTTTCCAAGATTTCCCACACCTTTTCTCTATTAACACTATTGTATGCCTTCACTAGATCAAGGAATACCATCATCAGATCTTTCCATATTCCCACTGTTTATCCATCAGTAATCTCATGATAAATATAGGGCCTGTCATTGACCTACAAGGTGTACAACTTGCTTCCGCCGTTTTGTCCCCAACATTGGGGGCTTTAATGAAACAGATTACTTACACATGTATCATTCAAAGTAGTGTCCATCGCTGGCTACGACTTTCTCCCATCTTTCGGGCAGTGTTCGAATCTCGTGTTGAAAAAATTGTTCATCTTTTGAAGCGATCCACGAATCAATCCAATTTGTGACTTCTTCATGAGATCGGAAGTGTCTGTCAGCCAGGCCACGCGCCACTGATCGAAACAGGTGATAATCGGAGGGAGCAATGTCTGGAGAATACAGCAGGTGGGGTAGGACGTCCCATTTTAACATTCCCAGGTATGTTTTGACCTCTTTTGCAACGTGGGGTCGAGCGTTGTCGTGTTGCAAAATCACTTTATCATGCCTCCCACTGTATTGCGGCTGTTTGTCTTTCAATGCTCTGCTCAAACGCATTAATTGCGTTCGATAACGAGCACCTGTGATTGTTTCGCCAGGTTTTAACACCTCATAGTACACGACGCTGAGCTGGTCCCACCAAATGCAGAGCATGATCTCGGAGCCGTGAATATTAGTTTTTGCCGTCGACGTTGAAGCCTGGCCGGGATATCCCCATGATTATTTGCATTTAGGGTTATCGTAATGAACCCATTTTTCATCCCCGTTCAACGTCTCTTGGTTTCAACTCATACGGGACCCAAGTTCCTTCTTTCTGAATCATGCCCATGGTCTTGAGATGTTTTGAAATGGCTTGCTGTGTCACTCCCACTGATCGTGCCAATTCTTCTACAGTTTGTCTCGAGACTTCACTCAGCAATGTCTCCAATTCTGCATCTTCGAAAACTTTCTCTCTTCCACAACTATGCCGGTCTTTGACGTTAAAATCACCGTTCTTGAAGCATTGAAACCATTCATGACACGTTCTTCCACTACAAAACAAACAGTAACACCTCCCGCAAATGCAGAGAATTTGGCTCGTACACTGCCATGCTCAATCGAGAACAACTTTATGATCCAGACACACGTCGACTAAGTTTGAATGAGGTTATGTTGACCGAGGTCCAAACTAACTGCCTGACATCTGCAATCTGTTTCGTTCGACCGCTACGTACCGTTGTCGCCATCCATCGGCAAACGACGGAAGCAAAGTTGTACACCTTGTACCCTATCGAAATCCATACGGCTCTTCTTCTGAATTTCTTTCCTCCCTTCATATCATTCTTTCTATTATTCTCTCCAATATTTTGGCTACTTGTGACATCAGTGTAATTCCTCGATAACTGTCGCATACCTTCCTATCACCTTTCTTAAATACTGGTAATAGTACACATTTGCATCTATCATCATGTACTTGCTTTTTCCTCCATATACACTTTAGCAGCCTATATAACCAATGTAGGCCAATAGGTCTTGATGCATTTATTATTTTCACACATATTTCATCCATTCCTGCTGCTTTTCCAACGTAGGCCAATAGGTCTTGATGCATTTATCATTTCCACACATATTTCATCCACTCCTGCTGCTTTTCCAGTTTTCATTTATTTAACAGCCATTTACAAATCTGCCATTGCAATATCACTCTCCATTTCTGGATCATTCTCATTTACCACTACACTCTCTGCTGCATCATTTCTCACATACAGGAGTTTATCGAGTTAATCTTTCCACCTACTCTTTCTCCCTTTTGGGTTTGTTATTAAATTTCTACACTCTTCCTTCACTAGTTTTGTGTAGATATTTTATCGGTCCATATGTAACATCCTTTTTCCATTCACTTTCTTCTTTCCTATCTCTACTGTATTCTTGCCATGCTTTCTTCTTTTGTTTAACAACTTCTTTAACCTTTCCATCCCTTCACTCTTGCTGAAGTTCTGCCACAAATCTTCTCTGCACAGCTAATAGATGTGTTTAAAAATTTGGTCCATTCTTCTTCTACACTTTCCATTTCTGATATAGGGATGCGCTGTTTTAATTTCTCCCAAGTTTTTTATTTTTTAATTTCCATGCTTTTATTTCAATATAAATGGTCAGTTATTGGAAATTATATACATTTTCCAGCAAACTCGTTCTTGGTTGCCAGTGTTTTTTCCTAGAGTGCCAATTTCGGCTCATCAGTTTGTAACTAGCACACCTACGAAGACGCATGGCTAGTGTATATAGTGAAGGCCACTGCGTAGGCTACTTGGAGCTGCAGGCAGTGCCAATGCATTATAAGAGACTTGGTCTCTATTACAAAAACTGATACCTGCTAGGCCACAGTGAACCTATGGGAATCAATATCTGTATCATGCTTTTATTTTATTCTGTGTTATTTCTTTTACTCCCACAATTTTAACCATTTTCAATTTTGCTACCACTACTCCGTGGTCTCCATCAAACGCTTCACCTGGTAGTGCTGTTACATCCATTAACTGTTTACGGATTGTTTTCTCAACCAAAAATAATAACTGTTTTTGTCCTTCTTTCACATCAGCCATATCTAGTGATCTTTCTACTATTCTTCTTTCTAAACTTAGTATTACTCACAATCATTCCATTTCTCTCACAATAATCAATCAGCTTATCTCCCTCGTGGTTTCTTTTCCCATATCCAAAAGGACCTCTTCTTTCCCAATTCTGTCATTTCTAACCTGTGCATTCAGGTCTCCAATGACTATAACTTCCACATTAGTGATTACTTCCTCAAATGTCTCCAACAATTCCTCTATATTTTCCTCACTGTTTCCAGTTTTGGGTGTATAAACTTGGATGAAGTCTTTCACTCCTTCAGTCCTCAGTCGTACTCTGATTATTCCATCACTAACACATCCACATTTTCATCCAGGTTTTTGTTAACAATCACTCCTACACCATTCTTTGCCTCATCTCCTCCACTCAAGTATAGGGTGTACCTCAGCTCATCTTCTTCCCTCCCTTTCCCTTCCACTTGACCTTACTCAGTCCCATCATAGCAACATTCTTTTCTACATCAAGTCAATCAACTATTCTGACTTTTCTGTCAGGGTCATAACATTAATTATGCCCACCTTCATAATATTGTAATAGTGTACTCATACTACTCCCTGAGTACAGGGCTGCCTCTTCTGCAATATCCACCATTCCAAAGATCTTCTGTGCTGCAGATTCTGTTCAGATCTTCACTCATAACCCTGAGCTGGGATGCTTACCAGATGATACACCCCGGGTCAATGTGCTCTGGGACTCTCATAGGCAGGGGCGCCACTCCCTGGGCAGGGCTTCCTCCGAAGAGGGTCCCTACCTGCTACATTACATACCATGAATTTCAATTATCTTAATTTATTAAGAATTAAGAAAACATTTCAGTACTACACAGAAGAAACAGTATAATACAACAGAGTACTGTGGTACCTGATAGGGTCTTTTAATTTAAGTACAGTCTTCCACGGATCACACTCAGGACTTGAGCAGTATCCACGAAGATCAGTTAGAGCTTTGTGAGTCTCTCGAACCGCTTGTTCATGATATTCATCTTCTGTTAACATCTTCATCTTTGGGGGAAATCGGCGCTTCCTACAGCAGACAAAAAAACAAGAGCATATAATGCACACTAGACAATGTATTTGGCATTTTCTTAACCCATAAAAATATATACTGCAAGACAAAATAATTAGAATATACAGACTATTGTTCTCTGTGTTAGCAACATTTTTTTTGTGGAAAAGGCAACTTCTGAAAATAGATTATGAAGACCTTTCAGCATACTGGGTATTTTACTGTTAAATATGTACATTAAAAGTAATGGAAAGGAATACATAATGAGATAAATACAATGACAAGTCACCAGCAGAAAAAGAGACAAGGACAACACTGGAGAGAGCCCAGCTATATGAAGATGGCAGTGGATAAAGATGTGGAGATTGTCCTTGTCCTTTTGTGTTTTCATGTTTGTCCTCGTCACCTTTTCAACTGCTCCCTCTTCTGATACCGACTTCTCATTGTGTTTACCCTCTTGTGTGTTCCTTTCACGTTACTTTTTATTGCAGATGACTTGAAAGGAAGTCATTATTAATGCATAAGAGGTATTACAAGGGCAATTATTTGAATGTTCCTGAATTATTCTTCCTGTGTTCAATCAGTAGAATGGATACATTTCTGGATATAATTAAGGGTATAGCACATAAATTGAGACACACCATAGCCAAGTGATATCATCATTCACTGATGCAATTGCAGTTTGAACCCTGGCCATGCAAGCGGGATTTTAAAAAGAAAAATCATGTTCCTGTAGTCTGCCAGCCAAATAAAAACTAAAGGTTCCATGGCTTTAATCACAATATCAACATGCATGTAAAACTACAACTTAACTGTTTGCTTAATCAATCTTGAATTACTGTATATTTGCATAATAGATGAAAGTTTCTTTTTTTCAAATTTTTACAATAAAAATCAAGGGTGTGTCTTTTATGCAAGGATAAAACCGCATCGAAAATATTATTAACGATATAGCAAACCAACAGCGCCTACAAATGATGTATTAATGGTCTTGCAGCGAACTGATCGATCGATCCAAGACTAACATCAGCTGTGACAGGTGGCATACAGCCTGCCGTAACTTAAAAATTGGAAATAATATATTACTGGTAAAATGAAACATTACTACTAGCTATTGCACTTGTTGTTGACAGGACGATAACTCAGCACGTGCATAATTACATTTCTGTCGACCCCTTAAGTTGTTTCCCGAGATTCTGAGGCATGTAGGTGGACATGCAGCTGTCAGTGGCATATTGTGACCTACTCTCTCCTTGGTTCTCTGTGGCCATATGCAGTTTCTTTTTCTTTTTCAATATTACTGCTCTAGATTTGATCTATTTCTTCTGGTATAAAAACCAAGAATCAGTTAATATTAAAAAGGTAGACAACAGACAGATTTACAAACCCTTTAAATGTTGCCAAGATGATTTTGATAGCAACTCGCCAACAAGTTACTTAATGGCTCTTGGGCTTAAACTTTCACACAACCAGCACTAATATTTCCCTACCACTTTATCAATAAAAGGTATAGAACAAAAAAGTTTTAAAATAATATACTAAATCAATTTTGTCTTGAGCAATCTTCCTGTGGAACTAACTGTAAAAGAGATACATTGAGTTTTATTTAAAGACCCCTCCTGCTGAATGTTTTTGAATGAATTATAGCTAAGATCCTACCCACCCTTATACTAAATAACAAATTTCATGAAAATCCACCTGTTCATTCTCCCATGATGCTGTAACAGACAAAAATGAAATTGAACCCGACATTGGCTATTATTTGTCCTGTCTAGTATCAGGTTAATATTTAAAAAATAGAAAGACAATTTTTTATATATACAGATTAAAACGTAGAGTTACCTCATTCCTGTCCGGCCGTGCGGTGTACGGGACAACGCGTCCGCCTGTCATCCGGCATCCCCGGGTTCGATTCCTGGCCGGGTCAGGGGTTTTTAATTGTAAATGATTAATATCCTTGCCTGGGGACTTAATGTTCCTTTCCTCACATAAAACACTCTACACTTCCGCAATTCCACTTACACGCAGGTTCCTCTCATATGGTGAAAGTAGTGGCAAAAGAACTACAGAGGTCGACGCCACAAACAAATAATAATATTTAAAAAAACTCATTCCTGACCACTGGAAGCATTCCAATAATATAGGGTTATTAGTGAGGCCTCGATGGCTATGACCACTGGCCTGTAGATGATGAATTAAATTTGGCAAGGTGCTGCCGCCAAAAGGACTGCAAAAGTCACACTCGTACACAATGTATGAAGTGTGATGTATACTTGTGCTTGAACAAGGATTTTAACTGTTTTAAATTGTTCCACACTATGAAATAGAACATTTGAACATATACTGAGCTGAATTTTTGTGTGTATGTAACAAGTGAATTAAGTCCTGACATGCACAATTGTGTGGGTCCTTTCTTCGGATGTTAGTTTTTATTTTGTAAAATAAACTATCAATATTGAGGAGCATTTTAGTCAGTTTTTGACATACAAACAAAAATTCACACCTCCAGTTTTCTTTCAGGCCTGAAAGGGATATGGTTCCATACTATGATTTTTTTTAAATTTCTCGATGCGAGATTATGAACAATCATCACTGTCTCCTTTAACCAGTGTGGCTTTGTTAAAAAACAGTGAACAACAGACGCCATCCATGCACTTAGTCTATTGATGAAAAGACACCACGAGAAAAGGAAGACAGTTCACTTGGTCTTTCTTGATTTGGAAAAGCGTTCAGCAGAGTACCACATGATCTCATTTGGCTGGCAATGAAATTACACAGTGTACCTGAAGCCTATGTCAACTGGGTGAAACTTCTGTACGCAGAGTCCACAAGTTCAGTACAGTGTGCAGCAGGAATGTCCAGCACCTTCCAAATCAATGTTGGTGCCCATCAAGGATCAGCCTTGTCCCCATTGCTCTTCATACTCTGCATGAACGCCATCATAAATGGCATGCAGACTAGGCATCTGTGGACGTTATTATACGCGGACGATGTCATGCTGGCTAACGAGACATGTGAGAGCCTCGAACAGTACGTGCAAGAGCGGAAGATTTATCTTGAAGAATTTAGGAAAAAATTAAATCTGAAAAAGGTAGAATATCTGGAATGCAGTGACCAAACTGATGGCACGATCACTGTGGGTGGAGTTCAACTTAATAAAGTGACCTAGTTCAAATACCTGGGTCGTGCTCCACCTCGGACTGCAGTACGATTTCTGATGTCAAGATAACATTCAGCGCTGCATGGATGAAATGGCGCCAAGTTACTGGAGTCCTGTGCAATAAGAAAATTCCATTGCATCTAAAAGCTAAAAGTCTACTGTACAGTGATTAGACCAGTGGCCCTCTATGGATCTGAATGCTAGCGTACAATTTGAAACATGAACAGTCACTTAATGCACTGAAAATGAAGATGCTGTAGTGGTCGAATGGCTTGACTTGACTAGGAACGATGCTGTGCGTAAAAAGTTCAAGGTTGCCTCAATCGCAGAGAAAATGCATGAATCACTCCTTGGACATATATAATACCAATATAAATGGTCTGTTATTGGACATTATAAATTTTCCAGCTAACTCAGTCCTTGTTGCCAGCGTTTCACCCTCGAGTGCTAGGTTGGGCTCATCAGTTGGTACCCACCACACCTACCAAGACGCTGGCTAGTGCATACCGTGGAGGCCACTGCGTAGGCTACTTGGTGCCACCAGCAGTGCCAATGCATTACGAGAGACTTTGTCTCTTTACCATAAATTGATGCCTGCTTGGCTATCAGATGATATAAATGTTGATTCCCATAGGGAGTCTGAAATATTTGTCCCGAATGAGTAAATTTATAATACCAATATAAATGGTCCGTTATTGGACATTATAAATTTTCCAGATTTCATTAATCTTCTAGAGAGATAGATAGAAGATATTTACGCAGTCATCTTTTAAGACAAGTTTACTTTGTCCACTTGAAAGCAGACATCTCGTAAGAAAGGGGTTCTGGGTTGAGAACAAGAAAATTACCTCTCCTACATCATCTCCTCTAAAGTGTATGCTGGTGTAAAAAAAAAAAAAAAAAAAAAAAAAAAAAAAAAAAAAAAAAAAAAAAAAAAAAAAAAACACAGATGATTAGACAGGCAAAAAATGAATGGCTGAATAACAAGAGTAAAGACATGGAAGAATTTAAGGCAGGAGACTTTTAACATGCAGAAAAAGCTGCAACAGTCAGCGATAAGTAAAGATAGGTATAAACGGATGGCGACTGACAGTGATGGATAGAACACAGTGGAGGAGGAAATTTGTAGTGGTGCGCAGACAGAGGGCTTGATCACGTGAAATAAAATGAAATGTTCTTCCAAGTTCATATTAAAATGAGAAGTGCAACATTATGTTTCATGTAAGCCTATTCTGTTTAACTTCATTGAACTTTAATATTGAATAGAAGTGTTTTTTTTTTTTGGTATTTTTTAAATCCATATATAATTCCATATTTCAATAAAAATGACAATATATATTTACATATTTCATTAATTAGTACACATGAACCCTGCGTGGCTCAGGCGGCAGCACGGTGGCCTCTCACCGCTGGATACAGTGGGTCAAATCCCGGTCACTCAATGTGAGATTTATGCTGGACAAAGCGGAGGCAGGACAGGTTTTTCTCTGGGTACTCCAGTTTCCCCTGACATCTTACATTCCAGCAACACTCTCCAATATCATTTCATTTCATTTCATTACTCATTCATTCATCATTGCCCCAGAGGAGTGTGACAGACTTCGGCAGCCAGCACATTTCCTATTCTCACCGTTAGATGGGGGCTTCAATCATTCCATTCCTGACCTGGTCCAATGACTGGAAACAGGCTGTGGATTTTCATTTTCATTTCATTAATACATATAAATCTGTTCCCTGTTCATCACTAAAAATAAAATCCTACAAGATACTCTTCAATTCAGTTTCATACTTTTATTTCATCACAATCATTAACTTTCATTTACTTCCTAATACAAAATACTACAAATACACTTCCATAAATGGCTATGACAGCACCGGAAAATGCACCAGCAATTGAAGTTACAGAAAAATGATAAAACTAGCCAGCCCATTAAACCACCCCTATATAATATCCAAAGCATTTAAAATACAATGATGGTGTTAATAACAATAATAATAATAATTTTAAAAAAAAGCTAAAAGTACCATTCAAAGTAGCTGTTGACATCAACCGGAGCACGGTGTAACGGAAAGTAACCAACAAACTATTCAACTGGTTTCAGGCCAACGACAGAGCGTTTCACTGCCTTGCGCTCTTTGTTGGAGCAGCAAGGAGAGAGGATGTACTACCAGAGATAAGTTCCAGCTTTCCAGTATTAAAGGGTATAAATATAATTTAAACATAAATATTTCTACATTTCTAAACAATTTTCAACATTTAAAAAAAGTGATTTGATATCATCTGATGATGTTCAAGAATGAAACATGTCAATTTAATTATTTTTTTTTGCTAGTGGCTTTACCTCGCACCGTCACAGATAGGTCTTATGGCGACGATGGGATAGGAAAGGGGTAGGAGTTGGAAGGAAGTGGCCGTGACCTTAATTACGGTACAGCCTCAGTATTTGCCTGGTGTGAAAATGGGAAAAAACGGAAAACCATCTTCAGGGCTGCCGACAGTGGGATTCGAACCCACTATCTCCTGGATGCAAGCTCACAGCTCCGCGCTCCTAACTGCATGGCCAACTCGCCTCGTCAATGTTTGTTTAATAGTGTGCTTTTTACTTTTTTTTTTTTTTTTTTTTACAGGTATGTTATAGTGTAATAGGTGTCCTACAGACTGAAAAGCTTTAAAGTTACATTAACTGAGGCAACAATGAAATGTATGGTTTCCTTCTCAAGAATCTGAGGATATTCTTGTATAACGAAACATGTCAGTCTTTGTTTATCGGTGTGTAATTTTATACAGATGTGTATCATGTTATATGTGTTATAACTAGTGATTTGACTGACTGAAAAGCTTTTAAAGTTGTACTTACTAGGAGGAAAATGGACTGTTATACCAGACATTCAGAACCTAGCGCCATGCATACTCCACTGGCCCCAGCCTCTGCTGCTTGACAGATGTAGGCAGCCTCACTGAGGCAGCATGGAGGGAGAGCCAAAGCAATAGACACTTGACTGAAAACTGTTGTATTTGAAGTTTATTCTTACCTGCTTTCACAAGATATGTTGAAAGTTGTCACCGTCTTTTTCCAGGCAGTTCATCTTCGGTTATACTCAGAATTAATTTTGTGATATCTTCCTCAAGAACCTGAAGAGTTCACGGGTTGTTCCTATATGCTTTCTGTTTAAGGTTACCCCAAAGATAAAAATTACAATCTGTTAAATCAGAGGAACGAGGGAGGCAAAGTGCATGGGTCTATGTGCCCATGGGTAATTACCCATTGTGGCATCATACACAACCATTAACCCGGCTCAAGGGAGATAGGGTCACCTTCCCTAACCTTCACTCGAGTAATTCTTGTCTCGCGCATCCACGTTGCGGGGGTGAGTATACCCCACATCAGTAGGCCGGTGTGAAGGAGAGCTAAGTTCAGGCAGGGACCAAGTCTCATGGGGTCTAACGTGGAACCCATGCCCAGGGTTATGGGTGAAGACCTTAACATCATTTTAGGCAGAGAAGGAGACCTTCGGAATGGCAAAGATGGTGGATGAGGCAACCCATCTCTCAGGGGGAAATTAGAAGAGGAAACCACTGCCTTGTGGAGAAGAGGGATCTTCAAAGGCTAAGGGAGTAAAACCCGAAAGAAAATCCTCAGAAGCGTTGCGCTTAGCAGATCAGCAGATGAGTATAAATTTATACTTGCTTTCAACTATAATACAAGCCTTGGATGGGAGTCTAAAAATGGAAATGGAATTGACAAGTCTCTGGCTACAGTTGCACAGTATCATGGTAATGCTGATGTTCGTGCAAGTGTTAGATCAGATAACAAAGCCCAATTTGGAAGAATAAATATTTTAACAATGAATGGGAAGGAATATGAATTGCTTGACCTAATGGTGAGACGAAAACTCAACATCCTTGGATTGATACTTGATGATGATGATAATGCTTGTTGTTTAAAGGGGCCTAACATTGAAGGTCGTCGGCCCCTCATCCTGGGATTAAGTCAAGTAAAATGGAAAAGGAAAGGAATGAAGAAACTAAGAAAGGTGTACACTTTGTACTGGATGGGTAACAGTAAAGAGAAAAGAAATGGAGTGGGATTTATAGTGAATCAGAATGTTGAACCAATAGCTGAAATTGAGTATATAAATGAAAGAATTATAATAATGCATATACATGTAAACAAGGAACTACTTAAGATAGTACAGGTGTATGCTCCACGGACAGGATGTAGCGAGGAAGAAAAAGAAGATTTCCTCAATGAACTGGAAACACATATTGTTGGAGATGGGATCATGATAATGGGAGATCTGAATACCCATGTGGGAACGATAGAATGGGATAAGAGAATGTTCTGGGCCCACACGGGTATGGTGATAAAAATGAAGATGGAGAGAAACTGTTGGACTTTTGTATCAGAAATAACCTGATAATAAAGAACACATGGTTTATGAAGAGGAATAGTCCTAAGATCAGCCGATATAGTTGGGATGGACAGTAAGGAACACTCATCGATTTTATAATAACAGACTGAGAATGGGGAAGATACGTCATGAATACGAAGATAATCCCCACTGAAAGTATGGAAGGTGATCATAGATTAGTAATTGTGGAATTAAAACAAGTAAACCCATAAATTGTACTGAAGAAGAAACCAAAGATCAGGATTTGGGAATTGGAGGAGGATATAAGAACGGCATTCCAAGATTGGATAAAAAGGAAGTTGCCTAACACGGAAATACGAAGTGGAGGAGAAGAGTGAGACAATTTAAGACAGATATTTGTGGAAGCAGCAACTGAGGTATACGGAAAACAAAAGCAAAGGTTAAGGGAAAGGAGACACGGTGGTAGACAGACAAAATAAAAAAAGAAACAAAAGAAAGGAACAAGGTGAAGAAAGAAATGGATAAGGAAAAGCAAAAAACGTATCAGAGGGATGAGAATAAGATAGAAAGGTTACATGTGGAATACAAAAGATTGAAACTACAAGTAAAGAGGAGTATCTAGGAAGAAAAGGAGAAATCTTGGGGAGAGTTTAGGAACAAAATTGAGCAAGATAGTCGAGGAAATCCGAAACTATTATACAGAGTAATAAAATCGAAAAGAATAAATCAAGAAAAAATCAAGACATTAGAGAGAGAAGATGGATCCATAGTACATGACGAAAAGGGTCTTCAGAAGGTGATGGCAAAATATTTTGAAAAACTTTGTAATGAGGATGACTGCTCAGAGGAAGAAGGAGATAAGAAAATGGAAATAATAGACGGAGAAAACAAAGAGAACCCGATAATATGGTTGGAACTTGAAAGGGCAGTGAAAGCAATGACCAAAGGTAAAGCAAGTGGAAAAGAAGAATTCAATGCTGATATGATTAAGGCAGCAGGAAGCAGTGAACCACAGTGGCTATACCGAGCCTTGAATGTAACATGGAAGGATGAAAGGATACCTGAAGATTGGCAACAAGGAAACATTGTACCATTGTTCAAAAAAGGAAATAGGAAGAAATGTGAAAATTATAGAGGTATAACCCTATTATAGGAGCCTCCGTGGCTCAGACGGCAGTGCGTCGGCCTCTCACCGTTGGGTACCGTGGTTCAAATCCTGGTCAGTCCATGTGAGATTTGTGCTGGACAAAGCGGAGGCGGGACAGGTTTTTCTCCGGGTACTCCGGTTTTCCCTGTCATCTTTCATTCCAGCAACACTCTCCATTATCATTTCATAGCATTTATCAGTCATTAATTAATAATCACCTTGGAAGTGGCGACCCCATTGTATTAACAGCCTATATATGGTTCATCATTTTATCCCTGACCCGGTCAAAGACTGGAAAACAGGTTGTAGGTCTTCATTTTTCATTTTCAAACCTATTATACCATGGGCTAAAAAAAGGAGAAAGTCATAGAACAAAGAATGAGGGATATAATAGAAACACAGTTAGGGGAAGAACGATATGGCTTTAGACCAAATAGATCAACAATAGACTTGATATTTACAGTGCGAACACTAATGGTAAAACATCTGGAAAGGAACAAGGATATCATCTTCGTAATTTTGGATTTGGATAAAGCTTATGATATAATTAAGAGAAAACATGTATGAGAACGCCTACGGAAAAGGAATGTCAGCAAATTATCACAAAAATAATTTATTCTATTATCACCACCTATTTAATACAAGCCAAGTGCTACGTGGATAAAATCTACATAATACTATATACACTTCTCAGGGACATGTTTCGCCCCTTGTTAAGGGCATTATCAGCCTTTAGGTAACCTTAAGGTCAAATGTCTGAA
This sequence comes from Anabrus simplex, assembly GCF_040414725.1. NCBI lineage: Eukaryota > Metazoa > Arthropoda > Insecta > Orthoptera > Tettigoniidae > Anabrus > Anabrus simplex. The sequence goes on from NC_090265.1 coordinate 188,087,551, forward strand.
ACATTATCTCATCATACATGGATTACAATGAAAATTATGTTACACATTAAAAACATCTTAAAGTTAACATGCTACAATTATAGTATAAAAATATGCCACATTACACACTATGAGTATCGAGAACTGATAGTGTCAATACTCGTGAAAATTAAAAATGAATATGAAAACAAAAAAAATTTAAGATGTTAAATTTTTTTGCAGATTATTGTGATAGTAACAGTCTTCAGTAAAGATTGTAATCTTCTTTGGGTATATTAGTCTCTAATGTTCTGTACCTAAACTTGATAAAAATAATGTCAATTAATTATAAACAACAGCTGGATATTTAAGAATAAATTAGATAAGTTGAGTGTCGTTATTACAATGTTGTAAATTTAAAAATGACCATATGTTTTCTGTTGCGTAACGCGGTGTTACTATTCCAAATTTAGGCCGCTGCTTAATTGTTGAATTGTGTCCTTGAAGTTATGAACAATCGTGTGTGAATAGTCTTACTTGTAGATGTGATTATTAGCCTTTGAGAGAGATAATGTCTGTAATGAATTAAAAGAGAAGTTAAAATTAGTATTCTGAAGCACGCGTATTGACAAGAAACTTCAAGTAGTTATATGTCAATTGAGAAGTAACTTACTTATCAAGGTAGTGCTAAGTAGATCTGACTGTTCCGGCAGCTCCTGCCCGACTAAAATTTCTATTTCTGGTATTATACTTGTGCGGTAAAGGAGGGGTGGGGTGTAGAGGAGGGTTAATAAGGGGTGGTGTGGGTAGACCAAACGTTTGGTTTGGTGGATGAAATATTTGGATGAGAGGATTTAAAAAGATTTGGAACTTTATTCACTATATGTATTAATTTGGGTGTTAATTTGAATAAAGGAATTTTATTTTCTGTGATCTCATTTCAGTTATGATTGTTATTATAGGTTTGGTCAAAAAGATGTGTAAATTTTCTATTTTGTTCATTACTGATACATTTAATAATAGTAAGATCCTTCTCTATGGCTGTAAAGTGGTGTCCTGTCTCAGTTATATGCTGGCTCATGGCTGAGTACTTGTTATGTTTAAAGGCATTGTAGTGTTCCATGTATCTCGCGCAAAAGCTCCTCCCAGTCTGGCAAACATGAAAATCCACACTGTGAACAACTGTGAACATGTTAATCTATATACACCAGATCTTGAGTAAATGTTGTAATTGACCTTATTGTGGTTAAGAAATTAAGAAGTTAAAAGGGTCGTTCATAGCTAGACCTTTTTGTTGGTAAACTGTACCATTGAAAGATAAATAATTATTATTTAGGACAAATCTTAAGATCTTCATAAATTCTTCGATTTCCTAGGATTCATATTAAGAAGTTTCTGTTGTTCCTGTTTGTTGAGAAGAAAATTGGAGCTTTTAATTAAACTTTTTAGATTTTGTTGTACCTTTGTGGTAGGATCTTTATTAACTATTGTATAAATCTTGTCCTTAAAGAATTCTTCAGTTTTTTCAATGTATGTGTGTTTGTCTAATAGAACTGTGGATTCTCCTTTGTCCATTTTTACGACGATAATTATGCTGTTGTCTATTTTCTTTTTCACTTTCTGGATAAATTTATTGTGGTTATAATCAAAATCTGCGTTCATTTCTTCCGTGAACATCAGAATAAAATTCCAATTCTTTTTAAATCCTCTCATCCAAATATTTCATCCACCAAACCAAATGTTTCGTCTACTCATACCATCCCTAATTAACCCCCCCCCCCTTTTCCCCGCCCCAACCCTCCTTTACCACACAAGTATAACACCAGAAATAGAAATGTTAGTAAGGCAGGAGCTGCTGGAACAGTCAGATCTACTTAGCACTACCTTGATAAGTAAGTTACTTCTCATTTGACATATTAACTACTTGAAGTTTCTTGTCAATACGCCTGCTTCAAAGTACTAATTTTAACTTCTCTTTTAATTCATTACAGACAATATCCCTCTCAAAAGCCAATAATCACATCTAGAAGAAAGACTATTCACACACGACTGTTCATAACATCAAGGACACAATTCAACAATTAAGCAGCTGCCTAAACTTGGAATTGTTGACACCACTTTACGCGACAGAAAACATACGACAATTTTTTATAATTACAACATTTTAATAACAACACTCAACTTATCTAATTTATTCTTTAATATCCAGCTGTTGTTTATAATTAATTGACATTGTTTTTATCAAGTTTAGGTAAGAACATTTGGGACCAATGTACATAAGAAGATTACACTCTTTACTGAAGACTGTTACTATCCCAATGATCTGCAAACATTTTAAATTTTCATTCTTAAATTTTTTAGCTTTCATACTCATTTTTAATTTTCAGGAGTATAGACACTATCAATTCTCGATACTCATAATGTGTAATGTGGCATTTTTTTTATACTATAATTGTAGCATGTTAACTTTAAGATATTTTTAATGTGTAACATATATTTCATTGTAATCCATGTATGAATAGATAATGTTTCAGACATTTGACCTTAAGGTTACCTACAGGCTGATGATACCCTTAACAAGGGGCGAAACATCTCCCTGAAAAGTGTATATAGTATTATGTAGATTTTATCCACGTAGCACTTGGCTTGTATTAAATAGGTGGTGATAATAGAATAAATTATTTTTGTGATAATTTGCCGACATTCCTTTTCCGTAGGCGTTCTCATACATGTTTTCTCTTAACTATATCATAAGCTTTATCCAAATCCAAAATTACGAAGTTTGTGTCAATGATAGGCAATATCAAGTGCTTCAACTGCTAATCAAGGGCAAATTGGGGTGCTTGGGGCTAGACAATGTTAAGCCACACACTGAGCAATATTGGTAGTTGTACATTTTATGTATCTGCTAGTGGGTGGCAAGCCACTGGCGGAGTAGTATTTGAAGAAACCAAGACACAACACTAACTCTGCTGCTATGTATTGCACCAAGACAGACAAAACACAGGATGTATGGACCTTTTTTGAATCTTCAGATGTTTCTCCTGTAAAATTCACTTAATGTGACTAACCATTATTTAGCCTTTTAGCCCCAAGCGCCTCACTTTAAGTTTACACTCTTATATTATATACCTACTCTCAGCCTTTTCTTTGTTATATACCACCTGTGCATTTTCTGTTGGTTTTTTTTTTATTTTATATATATATACAATTAGCTTTACGTCGCACTGATGAAAGAGGTCTTATGGCAACGATGGGATAGGAAAGAGCTAGGAGTGGGAAGAAAGTTGCCGATGCCTTAATTACGGTACTGTTCCAGCATTTGCCTGGTATGAAAATGGGAAACCATGGAACCCACCCGTTTTCAGCAATTATCTTAGTTGCATACCTGTTCCCCACCTGCTGTTATTTCTTGATAGATGCAGTATTTTCTCATCTCTCTTGGCGCAGGACAGATTAAAATGTAGCTTCCGCTGAAGTCCCAGTTTTATTTATGGCTGTGGCAGTATGGAAGTTGCTGAGTAATAGCATTCAGAACACAACCAGTGTGTCTGAGTATTATGAAAGGTGTCAATCGTAGGGTTGGTTGTGCTGCAATAGCACATCCTGGCCCAGTGACCAAAGCGATAGCAAACTATCACACTCCTCATCTTGCTTAATATGCCTCGTTTCGGTGCCATCATTGGTTTTTACAGATTCCCCATAACCACATAACCTTCGGTTACTATCTGAGGATCTAACCAGCCTCCAGGCTGATAATCTAATAAACATACCTGTTCACAGTGTTTTCTTTGGATGGATCTGATTTGCTTCTAATAAATAATTATCACAACTCACAGGGAATTACCTTGGCTGAAAAGTCAGTGTCGAGGCTTTTGACTCGGAGGGCCTCAGGTTCAATTGCCAGTCAGATCGGGGAGTTCAACCGTGCCTGGTTAATTTCTATGACTCAGGGACTGAGTGTTGTCCCAATACACTTCTCTCCATATATGCAACATACACCACACTACCAATCACCAGAGAAATACACAATAGCAAATATGTCCCCCCACATAGGACTGGTGACGGGCAGGGTATCTGGCAGTAAAACATGGCCAAGTCCACACACACGGCACAGTTTACATCCACAACTCCACCAGCATGAGAAAAACGGAAAAGGAAAAGACATACAGGGAATCACCATAATGATTTTGTTTGTTATTCTTCTCATCAATATTTTTGATTCATTTTCTGAAAAAGCTGTAAAGAAAGAAATTAGACTGGTTAGAGATCTGACAGACACGGAGAAAAGGCTTTGTTCACAGAATCACGTTACCAACTGTGCTTTTATATACCTACCTTCTTGGGGTTGGTTGGATTTCACTGGAACACAGTTATCATCATCGTAAGGAATCACTGTACTAATATTATACATCTTTGCAAATGAGTAACCAGGTGAATCTGTCCCCTTCAAAGCACGTCGCCAGGTGGTGGATAGGGGGTTTCTATAGGGATGATCTTTGGATCCGTGGACCAACAGGTAGCCCAATTCCTGGGGGCTTCCGGCGGTTGGGAAGGCAGGCAATGGCTGCAGCAGTTTCAGAGTCTGTTAGGGAACGTGTGATTGTTGATATGCAGCAGCAATTCCACACTAAAAAATACAGTGTCACGCACAGGCATTTTCTGCATACCACTACAAGTCCTTCAGCAATCGGGGAGTTGCGACGGGAGCAGGATTGTGTAGTCTGAGAGCTCCTAGTAACAAACCGGCATGTACATGACGAATGTGCAATTGCTGTTTTGCTTGAGGAGAGGCTGTAAAGCAACTTGTGCTGCGTTTGTGACTAAGCAGACCTAGTTAGGAACCACTCTGCTCACCCCAAATGGAGCGGGGGCTAGAAACGGTGTCCTAAATATAGTCAACCTACATACTACGCGACTGGGCACCTGCACCCAGAGGGTAAACCATGTGCAGTCAATAGAAAATAAAAATTAATCTTGATACTTGGAACATTTGTACTTCAATGGACAATTATACAGTTTATTGACCAGAAAGATGAACAGCTACTCTGCCTCATGAATTAAAAATATGTAACTTCGATATTGCAGCACTGAGTGAAGCAAGACCAGGCGAAGGGTAAATTAAAGAACAAGGAGGCAGTTACACGTACTTTTGGAACGGAAGGGATAATCATAAGCACCAAATTCATGGTGTTGGTTTTGCCATTGTGAACAAACTAGTTCCTCACCTTGATGAACTACCTTTTGGCATAAATGAAAGGCTCATGAATATATGCCTCAAGCTCACCAATAATCAGCGAGCTACAATAATCAATGCATATACTCTTCACACTCACTTGAGATGATGATGAAAAAGAAGAGTTCTGTTCCCAACTCGACATGCTTCTAACAAAAATACCCAAAGCTGATAAAATCATTCCCTTGGAAGACTTCAATGCAGGAGGTGGTAGAGACTCAACACTATGGCCCAAAGTAATTGGAAAGGAAGGTGTAGGGAAGTGCAATTCTAATGGAACTCTTCTTCTCATGAAATGCTCAGAGCATAATCTCATTATCATTAACAGACTCTTTAGGGAGAAAGATAAATTTAAAACATCATGGTAACATCCAAGATCAAAACATTGGCATCTAATTGATTATGTAATTGTGTATGCTCGAGATTGACATGATGTACTAATCACAAAAACTCTGACAAGTGCTGATGACTACTGGACTGACCCACCGACTGAAACGATCTGTGATGAACCTTCACATTCATTTACAAGGAAGGAAGCAAAGAAAACTTACAGGAGATCCAAAGTGAACATAGACCATCTCAAGGATTGTGACAGTAAAGCAAAATTTCAGCAACACTTGAGTGAAAGGCTATCAGATAAATATTCTGAAAGCCTGAAGAACACTGAAACACTTAAAACTGCAATATTGTCTGCTGGTGAAGAATCGGTTGGACACTATAAGATCAAATGTCAAAACCGGTTTGACAAAAAGAAGCAAGAAATTTCGACTCTCCTAAACAGAAAGAGAACGGCATACCAAGCTTGGCAGAACAATCCTGGCTCATCCTCCAAGAAACGAGAGTATCAAGAAGCCAATGTGCAGAGAAAATCTCATGATCTCAAAAACAGATGCTGGACGATGAAGTCTCAAGAAATGCAACATCTAGCAGAAACAAGCACCACTTGGGCTTTTTTTTTTTTTTTTTGTATGCTATTTGTTCGGGACGTCGACCTAGAAAGATCTTTTGCCCCTACTTGCACCATATGTTATGAACCTGTGAGTATTTGTAAATTGTGGAAGTGTAAAGTGTTGAATGTGAGGAAAGGAATGTTAAGGACGACACATACCCCAGTCCCCAGGCCAGGGATATTAATCATTTACAATTAAAAACCTCTGACCCGGCCGGGAATCGAACCCGGGGCTGCCGGGTGACAGGCGGACGCGTTGCCCCCTACACCGCTGGGCTGGGCACTACTTGGGCTTTTTTCAGCATGATGATAACCATATATAGCGGATCGACTCAAGGTGTAAACCCACTTAAATCTAGCGATAGCTCTACTCTTCTAAAACACAGTGCTTCCATCAACTCCCGATGGAAGGAGCATTTCCACAAGCTCTTAAATAAGGAGCCAGAGATTGATGAAACAGCACTCTCAAAAATTCCACACAGTCCTGCAATGTTTAGTCTTGGCAAAGTTCCCTCTTTACAAGTTGAAAATGCTATTAAAGAACTTAAAAAGAATAAAGCTGCTGGATTAGATGGAATCCCTATTAAATTCTTCAATGTAAGAGATGAACTGCCCTCTGTAGTACAGGACCATTCTTACACCGCTGCATGATAATATGAATGGCTTGGTTCTTGTCAATAATGGTCCTGGAAAGAAATTTGAAATCACAGCAGGTGTGAAGCAAGGCTGTGTGATGGCTTCCACTTTGTTCTTAATATATGTTGGGAATATACTTCCCCTTGTTGATGGAAAACTATTAAAGGGTGTAGGAATCGAATATAGAACCGATGGAGGTTTATTCAAACCTCAGTAGACTGCGAGCCAAAACCAAAGTATCCACTATCTCCATTATTGGACTCCAATATGCAGATGACAATGTTGTTCTTGCCAACTCTGAAACAGATTTACAAGCAACCTTGAACATGTTTGATGAAGCATACAGAAGCAATGGTCTAAGAGTTAATATTCAGATGACACAGATCCTTCACCAACCAGCACCCAACTCCATCATTATATGCCTTACAATCATAGTCCAAAGAGAAGTTCTGCAGAATGTTGAAGACTTCCTGTACTTTGGCAGCCATCTCTCAACAAATGCAAATATTGATTCCAAAATCCAACACTGCCTCAAATGTGCTAGCATGGATTTTGGTCACATTCGGATAAGGGTCTTTACCCAGACCAAGCTTTATGTGTACAAAGCTACTGTCATACCATCTCTTACATATGGGTGTGAAACATGTACTACCTACAGAAGGCACATACGATGCCTGGACAAATATCACCAGCGTTGCCTGAGGAGCATCCTTACAGTGAAATGGCAAGATCAGCACACTAACATTGCGTTCTAGACAAAGCAAACTCCACTAGTATTGAAGCCATAATCATCAAGCACCAACTGCACTGCACAGGGCACACTGCTCATATGCCTGAATTCTGTCTGCCAAAACAAATTATGTACTCCCAGCTAAAGAATGGTCAATGACAATACGGAGGACCACAGAGGAGGTACAAAGATGCACTAAAGACCTTTTGAGAAATGTCAAATTAAAACTAACAACTAAAAAGCTACTCTAATTGATCGCCCAGTATGCCACCGTAATGTCAGCGCTTTGATCCTATGCACTGTTTTCCATTTCTTAATCGGCTGATGATGACCTGGATTAGAGTCGAAACCGGTACCATTTCTAATTATTATTAAATGAGAATGTAATTCTCTACATTTCTTATTCTTTGGGATTGAATAGGTGGAATCTTCTTATCAATTATTTCAATTTTAATTGAGCAACAATGTTGGAAAATAGAAACTGACAAGTGCAATGCCAGGAAACAATGGGAACTTATGAAGAAAAAGAATACTACATATAGACATGATACTGTATAGGCTTTTGGGCTTATGCCATGTCAAGGAAATAAGGTGAAATTCTTTACATTTCACAGAGAACTGTGCTCTGCGTCATCAGAAAAAAATTTCGATTATCCACGAGAAAGGCTTCTTAAACAATGACTTTTTGAAATTTAGACATTACAATAGAAGTGGAAATGGTACGTTCATTCATCACCAGATCGCTCCCCGGATGTGGCACAGCGCTAGCATTCAAAGCGGAAGCTGACCGAACCATCAGAATCAGTCTAAGAGGGTCACATAATTTGTGTACGTAACATATGACATTGACAGGCGTATGACATTGACACAAGCCTGGAATGAAACATCTGGCGATGAGCAACGTACGAATTTGGAAAACACCGAGATGAAATAAATAGTGAAGGGACAGGGAAGGGAACTACCTATGTAAATCCTTAATGGCTTGCAACCAGGTATTATTTAATTGATAGCCAGTGTCCCTATTGAAATTGTTAGGATTTCTACCTATTTCCACAGCTTCCCATATAATTCTGGACCTGTAGTGTCTAGTGTGGGTAAGAACTCGAGCATCTTGGAACATGACATCATGACCCGATGATAGAGCGTGCTCAGCTATTGCCGATTTGTCTGGCTGGTTGAGACGAATATTACGTTCATGTTCCTTGAAATGGGTACCAATGAACCAGCATGTTTGGGCGATGTATACCTTACCGCAAGTACAGGGAATTTCGTATACCCCAGGATGTAAAAGTGGGGACAATTTGTCCTTGGTTTTACTCAGACTGTGAGCAATTTTAGTGGCAGTGCCAAACACGGTTTTTATATCGTGTTTGCAAAGGACCTTCGCAATTTGATCTGTGGTGTTGTGAATGTAAGGCAAATAGGCAGTTCCCCTCACTTCTTCCTTCTGTGAGCTGTGCTTGGTCGTTTCACTGGGAAGTAGGGCTCTATGAATCTGCAAATTGCTGTAACCACTACCCTTGAACGTGACTTTGAGCATATCCATCTCCACCTGGATGTTTGATGGCTTACAAATTCGTCTTGCCCTCTTGGCGAGTGTCGTGAGAATGCCTTGTTTTTGTGCTGGATGGTGGTGAGAATTTGTATGAAGATAGCAATTTGTGTGGGTATGCTTACGATAGATGGTATGTCCTAAGGAGCCGTCCAGTTTCTTTCTCACTAGGACATCCAAGAAAAGAAGGCATCCGTCCGACTCCATCTCCATAGTGAATTTAATTGAAGGATATTGCTGATGTAGGTGGTTAGAAATAGATTAAGTTTCTCAGGACCTTCTGTCCAGACCACAAATGCATCATCAACATACCTCCACCATATCATAGGTTTGATGGGCGCCGAAACAATAGCCTCCTCCTCACAATGCTCCATAAAGAAATTAGCCACTATGGGCGAAAGTGGACTTCCCATAGCCACTCTGTCCGTCTGTTCGTAAAAATTCCCACCCCACAAGAAATAGCTGGAAGTCATACAGTGGTAAAATAGCTTAGTAATGTCCTCAGGGAACAGGTGTTCAATGAGAGACATAACCAAGTCAATCGGCACTTTAGCGAACAAAGACTCCACATCGAAACTCACGAAAAGTGCATTGGGTTGAAGGGTTATGGTTGACAGCTTGTTGATGAAATACCGAGAGTCCCTGATGTATGATTCAGTAGTCGTATGTGTGGCTGAAGCAATTTGCTTAGGTATTTAGCCAGAGCACATGTAGGGGAACCTATCGCAATAACAATAGGTCTGAGGGGAACATCTTTTTTATGGATCTTAGGCTGTCCATATAATCTAGGTGGCACTGCATCCCCCAGGGATAAATGTTTAGCCTCCTCTTTTGGAACTGAAAATTGCCTTAAGAGCTTCACGGTAGCATTGGACACACGAATGGTGAGGTCATGTGGGCTTAGTCTGTAAACAGGCTCTGACAATATAGCCAAGATCTTACACTCGTCAGTGTCCATAACCACTATTGCATTACCCTTATCAGCTGAGAGAATGGTCAGTTCATAATCATCTCTAAGTTCCTTCAGAGCTCTCCTTCCGCCTCTTGTTAAACTGGGCGTGGGTACAACAGCAGACCTCCTCAGCCTCATCCGTAGGTAGTTTGTGGATGGCTGCCTCAACAGAAGTAATTAACTCCTCAGTGGGAATTTTAGAGAGAGCAATAGCGAAATTAAGACCCCTAGCTAGAACTGCCATTTGGTTCTCGTCCAAGGATATCTTGGAAAGATTGACAACAGTTTTACTAGCATCCAGGTTCGTGCGAGAGACTGCCTGTTTCTGAGCTAGTTGGAGGAACTTTGATTTCTGTCTGAATGACACCTGGTTGAATTTTCGTTCAGCCTATATAGCAGTAATGCAATTGAAAGTCAACCACGATTGGTTTTATTTTCCAAATTTGTACGTTTCTCATTGCCAGATGTTTGATTCCAGGCTGGTGTCAATGTTATATGTTACGTACACATGTTATGTGACCCTCTTAGACTGATTCTGATGGTTCCGTCAGCTTCCGCTTCAAACGCTAGCGCTGTGCCACGTACTGGGAGCCATCTGGTAATGAATGAACGTACCATTTCCACTTTTATTATAACGTCTAAGTTTCAAAATAGTCATTGTTTAAGAAACCTTTCTCGTGGACAGTCGAGATTTTCTTCTGATGTTGCAGAGCACAGTTCTCTGTGAAACGTAAAGAATTTCACCTTATTTTCTTGACACGGCATAAGCCCAAAAGCCTATACAGTATCATGTCTATAAGTACGGGCCATGAAAGCATCAATGGCAACACTTCATAGTCAGCCCTCACCAGACCAAATATATGACAACAATGCGGTAGGATCTGCAGCTCCATGACTGGCCTCTACAGCCATCTAAGAACCCATAAAAACTGAGTTTTGAAGAAGACAATTATACTCGCCAGCAAGTGATAGCCTATCATTATGAAGACACTATTTTGATCTGCAATATCTTCATTTTTTTCACATCAATAATGTTTATTCTTTCACAGAAAAATGCCACAAAGAAAATATTTCAACTTAGGAAAAGCAATGGATAAAAGCATAGAAAACCAGACTAGTGAAAAGAGTCTAAAGTCCATCAAATTCTAAGGAAAATTAATCGTACTATTAAGAAATTTAAACCTGCCCAAGTTGTGCAAAGGAGGCACACAGATGTAAATTAAGATAATAATAATGTTACTAGAGAACCCGTGCTGCTCCGCAGTATTCGTTATAAATCGGTTGATATGCCTGTTGTAGTCATTTTGTTTTGTCTGTCTTTTCAATGATTTTATGAACATATGGTATGCCACAGTTAGCAGTCAAAATTCATCCATTCTGACATCATCATACCGTCTGTCAACTAAAAATCTATCCATATGCTGTATTCGCTTTCTTATCCTGCAGTTCTTGATGTAAAGCTTGGCATTGTGTCATAGAAGGCAATGGTAATTTTAATCACAGTTCTACTTAGAATGGTTGTCTTGTGTGCTCATAGGTTAGTCTCGAAGAAGCGTTTTATACCAGGCAGAGAATTTTCAAAGATACGTGGCCTTCACTCTTTCTAGTGTAGCTAGGTTTTCCTTCGATAGGTGTTCCCAGATTATGTCTAAGGCGTATGTCATGATGGGGTCTGTTTGTATGTAGAATTTTTTCCTTTAGCAGCATGTACGTTCTGCCATCTGTTGAATATATTTGGAAGCTGGAAAATGTTAGAGAATCAAAGAGTATCTAGCACAGAATAGTTTTCTTCTGTGATTAGAGGAAGTGTATACTCTCTGGCTTGCCAGATAGTAATCAAACATGGCTACTTGGAATGACATTACTAAGGATGAATTAATAATTAATGTTGCTCGCTTTACGTCCCATTAACTACTTTAACGGTTTTCGGAGACGCCGAGGTGCTGGAATTTAGTCCCACAGGAGTTCTTTTACATGTCAGTAAATCTACCGACACGAGGCTGACGTATTTGAGCACCTTCAAATACCAACGGACTGAATCAGGATCGAACCTGCGAAGTTGGAGTCAGAAGGCCAGCGCCCCAACCGTCTGAGCCACTCAGCCTGGTGCTAAGGATGAAAATCACATATATCAGAATATTAATTAAAGTTTTAGTCACTTAGCAACCTGGTAAGTACATACTGTATTGCGGTAAGGGTAAGCCTTTGCCTGCAATTAATGGAGTGATCATTTAATGATTTGATTTTATGATTAGTCAAAGTTGGCTGAACTCAGAGCCCTATCAATGTCTCAAGATTCACCGGCATGTAATTCTGGAGAGAATAAGGGAAATCGGTCCAGTAGAATGGATGGACGGATTTGCCAAAGTTGCTTTTAGTAAACTCTTTTAATGTATAGATTGATTTTATGTCCCACTAACAACTTTTATGGTTTCCAGAGATGCTCAGGTGCTGAAATTTTGAGCACCTTCAAATACAACTGGACTGAGCCAGGATTGAACCTGCCAAGTTGGGCTCAGAAGGCCAGGGCTCTACTGTCTGAGCTACACAGCCTGGCTGTAAATTAAGACCCTTTTAAATAGTGTTATACAGGCTGTTATACTGACAGGATGTGACCAAGGTGAATATGTGTTCAGACCTCATATTCCCCTAATAGGCCAACTTAATTTTCTGTTCTAATTTAAAAGACTGCAGTTCCCATTATATGCCTGGTTTTGTACAAAAATAAATAAGCCACAAAGTCTTGACTTTGTGCAAAGTAGGTGTGAACCTGAGAAAATTATGCTTTTCATATGGACTGCAGGATGAAGAGTGAACAATTGTTTTTTCATCCGCACTGGAAACAATATTCTTTTTTTTAAACCTATTATGTCAAGTATAAAATAAACTCTCTAGTAACACATAACTAAAGAATAAAACCAATGAGTCAGTAATGAGGAAGTTAAAGAAAGCTACCAAAGAATCACCCACAGCCAATTTAAAAATTGTCCAAGTCTGCATGTCCCACCAATACGCAAAAAGTACTGAACACGTCATACAATTTCCAGTATTTATTAACTCTCTAAATGGACACAAAAGCAATTTTCATGCAAGCAAAGCTGCAGGCAGAAGCTAGTTGGCAATATAAAAATTGTCAATAGAAAAGAATAGGAAATTGTCTAACAGTGGAGTAATAGTCCATACAGATCTTTAATTCTGATATAAGCCCAAAGAAGCATTCTGGTCTCAGAATTTTTCAGTATCTCTAACATTTATTTTCAATTCTTATTCTTTCCAGTAGAACATGTTATTTTAGTGGAAAATATAAATATACAAGGGAATCTAATTATTAACTTGATCTCTTACGTTAAGCAGAAAACCAATTTTCTTTGCTGAAATTTTCATATATTTTAGTTCACATTATAAGTTACACCTACTGTATCTGCAATGCATAAAATAGTAATGCAAAAGGAGTGAAACTGGGTAAATATGGTAATGTAAAATGTTAGTGTGTTCTTTAGTAAAGCATTCACAATGTAATGGTTGAAATGAGGACAAATATTCAAAAAATTATGTTTAGCCTAAACAATAGAATCTAAAGAGATTTTTCATAATAATTATTTAAATATACTCTTTAAAAATAATATATTTTCAATCAATGTGAAACAATTTCTCATAAATGGCAAAAGAGATCTATTAGCAACTCTTGTCACATCAGCTAAGTCTAGTTACTTGTAAATAGAATAGAACATCACCGATTTGATTAAAAGGTAAGTAAAGGAGAATAAAATTTAAGCATCATTTAAAATATTTGCTATATTCTCCTCAAATACAACCTTGTGATACAAGGACTAGCACAGTACCTTATAAGGCACTTTCAAATAACATTTCCAAAAATAATACAAAATTCTCATCACTAAAATACTGAACTGGAAGCAGTTTTGGCAAAGTGAAATCCATGTTCTTCATGCAACTATCCACTATGCAGCTTCACACCAAGTATTTGGTATTTTGGCACACGATCATATTCTTCATGCAATTACTTGCAAAACTCAATTTGATTCACATGCTCTCCACTTTCGGCATATTTGAAAAAGTGTTCGTTGCCATGATGATCTATAAAAGGTAAAGCACTTGTTAACTGACTGTACAAACCCAACAAAAGAAGACGACATTCTTTAAAATGCTGTGGCTGCATATTATGCAGTCAGATATGCTGTGAAATGGTGAACATACAGTATAGAGGAAACACAGATAAAACCAGAAAGGATGAAATATCATTATTCTTAAAATTGTCACTGTAGTACAAACAAAACATATAGTTTTGCACATTACAATTCTCATAAAAAACTTACATAAAATTATATACGGTTGCCCACAAATCCCTTATTCCCACATAATGATCCAAAGGGTCTACAAAAGTTTCATTGGTCCTTTGCAACATTTTTCTGCAATGTGGTTGGTGGTGTTATTTCAAAAATGGCCCATACTTCATCTTTATTTTAGTACCGATTTGCAGACACTTTCTTCAGACCGTTTTTTGAAGAGTTCAAGCTGGGACTTTGTAGAGGCCATGGTACAGTAATGATGCAGATAAAATGGGTTATTCAAGGTCACTTCATTTGGTAATCAGAATATTGTTTTCTTTGTATAGGTATTACACTTACAAAGGAAATGTAATATGTCCTCCTATTCAATACATACACATCTCCATCATTAGATGGAGTAATAATAGTCATAATTCAACTCGGTTTGAGCCATCTTCAGTGAAAAAAAAGGGGTTAACATTTTTTTACATAATTGATGCTAAAAAATGTGTTAAAAACATAATGAATAAAAGAATGAAGACAAATGAGACATGGCAGAATTAAAACAGTAAGTGATTATGGCAAGGTTGTGGACCTTTTAGTCTAAAAACGTGCAGTGTGTTACAATTAAAAAACGAGGACGAATTCACTGTGCTAAAATTTAAAATGACTGTCTTCGTTGAGTCACCATCACAAATAGTTAAGAGGGCAGCGGAAACTTGAGAAAATATGTTTGAGAAGAAAACAAGTCATCATCATCATCATCATCATCATCATCTGTTTACCCTCCAGGTTCGGCTTTTCCCTCGGACTTAGTGAGGGATCCCACCTCGACCGCCTCAAGGGCAGTGTCCTGGAGCTTCAGACTCTTGGTCGGGGGATACAACTGGGGAGAATGACCAGTATCTCGCCCAGGCGGCCTCACCTGCTATGCTGAACAGGGGCCTTGTGGAGGGATGGGAAGATTGGAAGGGATAGACAAGGAAGAGGGAAGGAAGCGGCCGTGGCCTTGACCTCCCGAGGCTGAGTGGACCCCGTTCCAGCCCTCGTACCACTTTTCAAATTTTCGTGGTAGAGCCGGGAATCGAACCCGGACCTCCGGGGGTGGCAGCTAATCACGCTAACCACTACACCACAGAGGCGACGAAGAAAACAAGTGCCACGTAAAATTTATGTGACACATAGAGGAAACCACCAATGAAGTTCAAATTTATTAAATAGTTGCCCTCTCGAAAGGCCTGACCTTCTTAAATTTAGCGGTCCTGTTCTCACTGATCGTGTCTAATGTTGGCTCAGCTGTGTTTGCCTTATTGATAAATAGACAAGATGGCAGCAAAATATTGAGAACCCACCTTTGAAGTTCAAATTTATTAAATAGTTGTCCTCTCGAACGGCCTGACCTTCTCAAGTTTAACAGTTTTATTCTCACTGATGTATGACTATTATTACTTCATCTCTAATGATCTAATGATGGAGATGTGTAATTATTGAATAAGATGACACATTATATTTCCTTTGTAAAGTGAAAACCGTCATTACGGAATGATTCT
Organism: Anabrus simplex; assembly: GCF_040414725.1. Taxonomy (NCBI): domain Eukaryota; kingdom Metazoa; phylum Arthropoda; class Insecta; order Orthoptera; family Tettigoniidae; genus Anabrus; species Anabrus simplex. The sequence goes on from NC_090265.1 coordinate 188,103,400, forward strand.
AGCATCTTGTAATAGGTATTACCAGTGTTGTTTTCTGTTTCTTTGAGATATCAACATGGCCAATTTTCCTGCCAAGTACAGATAGGTTTGATTTTAATTATTTAACAGGTTTCAACAACTTACAAGCCTTAGGTGACAGAGAGAGGCATCTTCTGCCCAAAATAAGGCAGAGAAATTTCTTATATTGTCATTGGATTATATAAACATAAATTTGGTTTCGGGATATTTTGAATGGGATTTTATTTCCAATTATCATCTGATTTATGTAAAGAAATTTTAATCAAAGTTTGGATTATTTAGAAGACCATTTTATTTGCATATTTAATTCCTGATTAAGATCACATATAACTTTGGCATAGAGAATCACAGTGGCGACATCTTTAAGTTACAAATGGAATTCTCTGGGTCACAGATGTCACTTTTTCAAAAGGTACAGTCAAAGGTTCCATCTTTACAATACTTATTATTATTATTATTATTATTATTATTATTATTATTATTATTATTATTATTATTATTATTAGCGTATGATGCATACAAGGTAGTAAAATAAAAGAATATGTACAATATATACAATTTACAGCATTAGGGCCAAAAGGAAAATAACTTTAAATATGGATTGGTAGATATTTAATCCAGTTAATTGCTTTTGAATTGACTGCATGAAAATCTTCCAAGGGCCCAGGATACATCTGTAGAGGACACTCCTGTACGATATGCTTGATGGTTTGCACTACATATCCACAGTCACAACGAAGCGAGTCTATCCAGCCCGACTGATGTATGGTTGCACTGGTTCGGGCAGTGTTACATTGAATTCTGTTTAGTCGTGACCAGTTAGTTTTATGGTGGGGTCATCTATTTCAATCAGACCATGAGGGGGAGATTTAGACCACTCAACCTTCCACGAGGGTCAAACCGAGTTGAAGTAAGTTGTATAGCCATCCTGTATGCTGGTTTTCTGTAGGGCCTATTCCATTTCTTATTGCAGGTAACTTTTATCTGGCATACCTGAAACACCTATTTACAGTCTAAAGAAATATTTAACTTTCTTCAGATTATTCCAGGTATTTCTAGGATCAATGGGCTAATTTTCAGTTTCGGCTAGAGTGTTAAGGTGGATGCCTGAGATCATGTGATTTTTCAGGTAAGAATTCAATCTAAGGACCCACTGGGATTAAACCTCAGCGGTCTAAGGGGAAAGCAAGCAGCTAAGCCACTGTGCTGATCACTGCTCCCTCCTAGAGGCATAAAATAAAATAAAATAAAATAAAATAAAATAAAATAAAATTAAATTTAAAAACTGGATTGCTATTACCAGCCTGAAGATAAATTACAGCATTCAACAGAATGTTACTTTTAAAATAACTTTTGTGATGGAACAACGGTACATGTAGTCCACACTTATCACAAAGGTTGTTTCCCAAGGCAGTCATCATATCCACTACATTATCATTCAGTCTGCTATAAAAAGTAAGAATAACATTTTTCTGAAGTTGATACCTTACATGCACAACCAATATGTTAAATTTTATCAGTTATTGTCAGAGTAACAAGTTGAATGGTGTTACATGCAGCCTCTTGATAATGAAAGTGCTTATTCACTTATTCATGGTTTCACTTTCATTATTATTTACAAGACTGATAGTGAATTTGTCACAATTATAACAATGTACAAACTAAAACATTACTGAAAACATTACCTTTCTTTCCTAGTATGTATCCTGCAACAGTGCAGGATACACTTGACTAGTTACCGTTCACCACCTTCTTCTGTTGAGAGCTCATCTGGAAAGCACTTCATGAACATGACATCTCTGAAGCCTGTGTGTGATGTATTCAGATCTTCTACTGCAACATCTCAAATTGAGTATGTTGTCCAGTTGGAACTTCACCTCCTTTTACTATCAATATTGGAGTCCACCAAGAATCAGCACCTCTTCTGTTCATCTCGTGCATAGATAACAGTAACAGATGAGCTCACATGGTACCCCGTCAAATGCCTTTGAGATCAAGGATTGCCAGGTGTAAAAGCTAGTTCCATTCTCAGTGTTTTTTAACAACATGAATACTTCCACATCTTCCCTGATTCTATCTAGCCACTCTTTTTTTGGGTGACCACAAACTCTAATTTCTGCTGGGTCATACTGGGGAGGGGGGTCAGTTTTTGCATGGAGTTAGCATAACTCCTATTGATGTGCCTGTACCACCTGAGCTGTGCTTTTTTTTTTTTTTTGTAATGGAGGTCACTCCCATCTATGTTCTTACAACATCGTTCTCGATGCAGTCTAGTCTTGTAACACCCATGGGCCAGCACAACATTTTCATCTCCATTAACTAGAGGGCCTGGCCATGCTTCGTTGATGCCGGCCATCATTCCAAGCATTACAGTGCCACTGGACAAACCACAGACTTTTATATTTTCCCTTTCCAGTGGTTAGGAAGTTTCTTATGGCATATGGTAGCATTTCGGTGACTCGGCTCCATTTCAGTCATGCAACAGTAACTTGTGTCCAGGAACATCTCTCAACCAGAAGTAATTAGCGAAGTGAGATATTTAAGTTGTGATGTCTAGGTGAAATGATGACCTCTGCTTAAGGTATCATCGGTCTGTGTGCCACACTTTAAATAATCAGTGTTGTTTAGTGATGTTTAGTCAAGCCATTCTCGAATAGACAGTCTTTCAAGCTTACAGTCCGATCCTCTTAGGTGTAACAGGTTTGATCAACAAGAAACACATCATTAGCATATAAGATTGTCCAAGGGTGAAGTGTCTGGATGTAAGATGATGGTAAAAGGAGGTAAAGTTCCAACTGGACAACATATTCAATTTGAGATGTTGCAGTAGAAGATCTGAATACATCACACACAGGCTTCAGAGATGTCATGTTCATGAAGTGCTTTCCAGATGAGCTCACATAGTACCCTGTCAAATGCCTTCGAGATCAAGGATTGCCAGGTGTAAAGGCTAGTTCCATTCTCAGTGTTTTTTAACAAGCAGGCAGGTGGCATGAATTGCATCAGTTGTGCTGAGCCTTGTAACGAATCCACATCGATTTTGGGCTACCTGTAAGCGATTGTCAAGGATATGCTCAAAGAAATTCATCATATGGTAGAACATGTGGATTGGGTGATAATTGTAGCATTTGCTGATATCTCCTTCACCCTTCCAAATGGGGATGGTTGTGCTGGTTTACCAAAGCGTGTTGACTTCGGGCAATTATTGGTAGAGGTGGGGGGCATGATTAACATGAACACAGGCATGTGAAATGAGGAACAACTATTAATGCAAACATTCCTATATAACAATATTCATAAACAAACAGAAAAAACAGAACAATAACAGAGCTTATTTCTCAAATACATTTTCAAACGAGTCTTATGTATGGAGTTTTCAATAATATTCACAAGTAAACAGAAAAACAGAACTTGATTCATAAATAAATATTTTGAAGGAATGTCACAATTACAACAATCAGAACTTGTTTCATAAATACATTTTCTTAATAAATGCCCTATTAATGTATACAGTATGATGCATTTCATGATACAAAATGTGACAAGCTCTATCACCAGATGTACCGCATGAACACCCTCCATTGGGAAATGCAGTTCTCTGAACGAATGCCCGCTTTCTAGTCTCATTTCTTGATATAAAACCATCTACCACCTTAGATTTAACGCCTTAGCAGCCTCCAAAGGCTACCAAACTCCACGTTTGAAGGGGACTTAATACCTAGGAGAAGAATTTTTGGAGCTCAAAATGGCACTCTGTTCCCCTAAGATCACTTTGAGAGGGGGGGTGCGCAGAAAACACCTCCCCCCCAAAATCAACACCACTGGGTCTGCCAGGCTGTAGGTAAGCAGCCCTCGACAAAGATATGACTGATATGACTTAACAGTGGTTCCTCGTTGTATGAGCATCTTCCACATTTCAGGAAGTATGTTATCTGGTTCAGTTACATTGCTATTCTTCATCCAGTTCACAGTTTCTAAACAAACCTTTAACTTTTTGCGGTCCTTAACACTCCAGAGCGCACTAATATTATCACCCGCCTGCCACGCTGAACGCTCCAAAGCGCTCGTCCTGCTCACGTTCATTAGAAGTGTGTTGACAGAAATACTGAAGGGTCTTGTGAGACCATACAGTATTCCCTTGACTCAGCAAGCGGTCAGTACCTTGTTGACAGCGTTTCCTGTGTATATTTCCCAAGCAGACCTACTTGATAAACATAGTCTTTAGTTAGAGATTATTATTCTTCTTCTTCAAGTTCACACCATGTCGTCTAATCGTGGAGTTGTGTCAAAAAGTTCTTGTGCTGTCAACAAATTCAGATCTCCGAATGATGGTACAGTGAAACAAAAAACCACTAAAGGCAATGAAGAAATAGAAATTGCGTGTCCTCATGCTATCATAATTTACACAAAACATATGGGTGGCGTGGACATCAGTGATCAGAAAGGAGAATACTACGGAGTTGGGTGATCATCTAAATAATTGTGGAAATTTATTTTTCATTTTGTGATCAATGTGTGTACTGTGAACAGTTTCATTCTTTACAATGTGAGTAACCGACCAGCTTTCACAGCTCACGGAAACAGACAGCTGAACTTCCGGCGCAACAGCTGATCGGGAACTTCACGTCTCGCAAACTGATTTCATGCTCTTTCCAAATCCATGACACTGTACATATCCCTCTCTTGCATCACAACACTCAATAGGATATGCTGCAGAGTAGGAAGAAGTGCTTCTGCTCTGCATCATTGGAGCTGGAAAGACTCTCCAGCTTGTAAGTGTGGTGCTGAAGTGCAAACCATCCTGCACATTCTGAAGGATTGCCCTCTGCAAGCTTTTGCTGGTTCCATTGAGGACATTCACCAAGTGATCCCTGAGGCACTCTCTTGGCTGGAAGAGCTGGACATTCGTCTCTAAGAGACTGAAAGAACCCTACACCTTTTTTAATGTGGAGTTTGTATTCTATGTATATAAAGTCAATTTTTTTTTGTGCCTGTCAAGAAAGTGTACATAGTTGATTGTCAACTGTAGCATCATTCGCTAAATAATAAATAATACCCTGCCAGCCAACATTTTGGTGGTGACATTTTTTTCCACCAATCGGACTCGAACCCTTAACCACGGTGCCCGACCATATAAACACGAGGCTTTAATGATCGTGGCCACTATGTGGGCTTCTTCATGAGGTATATTTTTGACATAGATAATCAGCATCTCCCAGAATGCAACTTTCCAGAATCATGACACCCAGGCTGTGGGGTGTAGTAAGAAATGATTCGTACAGTTGTCACACTCGTATTAACCTTCAGAATGCTATTGATGAAACAAGTTTATTGTGAGTGCTACAATGGGGTAATGCTATTGATATGAAGGTAATCCCAAAAATAAGGTCTCTATTTTTTTAAATACATAGGCTTGTTTATTTCTACAATGGTTTACATCATTTTACAGCTTGAACATTTAGCTATTTTTCAATATGATTCCCATTTCGGTCAAATCATTTTTGTAAATGCTGTGACAGTTTTTGCATGCCCATGTCATACCAGCTCGCCGCCATGCTGTTCAGGAACCTCATCCTTCACCTCGCCATCAGTGCTGAATTGCTTTCCAGCCAAATGTTTTTTCAACTTAGGGAACAAGTGATAAGCACTGGGCACCAAGTCGGGACTATAGGGTGGGTGGGGGATGATGTTCCACTGAAACTGTTGCAGGAGAGCAACGGTTTGCCGGGCGATGTGTGGGCGAGCGTTGTCACGGAGATTGTTTACACCCTTGCTCAACATTCTTCTTCTCCGGTTCTGAATTGCCCGTCTGAGTTTTTTCAGGGTCTCAAAGTACCTGTCAGCGTTAATCGTGGTCCCAGCGGGCATACAGTCGACCAACAATACCAATTTTCATACCCAAAACACAGTTGTCATCACTTTACCGGCAGACTGTGTTTGCTTGAATTTCTGCGGCTTTGGCGAAGAGGGATGCCGCCACTGGCGTGATTGTTGCTTGGTCTCAGGTGTAAATTGGAACCCCAAGGTTTTGTCACCCGTGACAACTGAGTCCAAAAACTTGCCCTGTTCGGCTGCAAAGCATTGAAGAAATGCGCGGGAAGAATCAACTCGTTGCCGCATATGGTCTTCGGTCAGCATGCGTGGCACCCGGTATTCCAACTTTTCTGTTAAAATTCTGTAAGCGGCGCTTCGGGAAACCTCAGGAACCAAAGTGCAGAGATCATCCAGGGTGAACCGCCGATCTTAACACGATTTGCTCAACCTCCATGACTGTCTCGACGGCAACTGACAGCCTAATACCAACATAAATGGTCCTTTATTGGACATTATAAATTTTCCTGCTAACTCATTCCTGGTTGCCAGCGTTTCACCCCAGTGTGCCAAGTTGAGCTCATCAGCAGGCAAACAGCACACCCACCAAGATGCATGGCCAGTGCATACCATGGAGGGCACCGCGTAGGCTATATGGAGCCACTGACAGTGCCAATGCACTATGAGGGACTTTGTCTCATTACCAAAAATTGATGCCTGCCTGGCCATCAGATGATACAGATGTTGATTTCCATAGGGAACCTGAAACATTTATGGTGAATGAGTAAATTTATAATACCAATATAAATGGTCCATTATTGGACATTATAAATTTTCCAGCTAACTCATTACTGGTTGCCAGCGTTTTGCTCCAGTGTGCCAAATTGGGCTCCTCATGTCCAATCATAATGTCATAATGTAGTCCTTCTAGAAGATGTAGAACACCGAGGAAAAGAATGATATAACCACCCTCAATGTTTCAACCATTTTAGTCTCTTGAGAACTTGCGTTGACAACTGCCCCAAGCAAGTATATGTTGAATTTTCTTACGAAGAGGATCTGCTTCAGTACCAGACATGTGCCGTTTTTAGAATTTTATATGACACAAATTTTCTTTTGGACAATATTTTAAATTTGTTTACAATGAATTTAACATGTGTTGTATATGTCATGTCCCAACATCATATTTTATAACTGCTATTCCTTAGTGTTAATACCATAAGAAATCACAGTTCAATTTTTGTGAATTATAAATGTCATTGTCCTCTAAACAATGTTTGTTTTAAGATTAAATTAATAAGGCTGATGATGCCCAATAAAAGAAGGGTGAAGCATGACCCCATAAAATTTAGAATTTCTATGTTTATTTAACCACCTAACGTGGTACTAACTGTATTGAATAGGTGGGATAATAAATATACTCATTTTGTAAACCAAGTGAGAACTAACATCAAACTTATAAACTATTTTATTGCAATCACTGACACAGGTTTCCAAGTTTGATAGATTGAATATTTGGTGAATGGACACGGTGCGCTACTGATAACCTGCTGTGCATGTAAGTTAGTCAGTTCACAAACAGTGCAATAAAACTGTCACTGATAAATATATTTACAAAAGACATATCTTCACTGTTTGGAACCTCTACATTTAGGCCTACATTTCCTAAAAACTCGGGTAATGGGGGAGAATAGCTCGGAGAGGTATCAGGTGTCATTGTCTGGTATTTCAATATTATCGTGCACTGTTGTTTCGTCCTCATCACTTTCACTATCTAAATCTGGGATGAGTTCATCACCAGAATCATCATTATAAATTAATTCAGACCGAGCTCGATAGCTGCAGTCGCTTAAGTGCGGCCGGTATCCAGTATTCCACTGTCGACAGCCCTGAAGATGGTTTTCGGTGGTTTCCCATTTTCACACCACGCAAACGCTGGAGCTGTGCCTTAATTAAGGCCACGGCCCCTTCCTTCCCAGTCCTAGCCCTTTCCTGTCCCATCGTCGCCTTAAGACATATCTGTGTCGGTGCGACGTAAAGCCAATAGCAAAAAAAAAAAAAAATATATATATTTCAGCAGCCCCTTCAACAGATATAAACTTACTGCTCGCCATACTGTCTACTTTACAAATAAAAGTATTTTATAAAATCCTCCTTATCAATACAAATCAATACAAATACAACTGATAAGGAGGATTTTATAAAATACTTTTATTTGTAAAGTGATAGCCGTCAATATGGAATGAGATTTGTAACTTGCAATGCTGTGTCTAGATAGTGGCACTAACACAACAACACTGGAGACAAGAGCGCGGGCTTGGAATGTGCTCAGAAAGAACAATTTTTTGCTGGGTGACATATGTTAACGAAGGTCAGAACGTTCATCTAACTACCATCTATGAAAGAATGAAGGAACTACGATCTGTAGTGCGGTTTTTAACTTGAAATTTTTGCGCAAGTTCTTATCCGCCTTAATAGTCCAGTCAAGTTAAACATGAAAAGGGGGTCGTGCTTGCAAAAGGTCCAGTCGTTCTGAATTTTTTATATGTTGTTAGGACCTAAACAAATATTAAAAAACCAGATTTGCAATTTCCAAAGTGCTGTGCGAGCGGCGGTGTACCCAAAAACCCATGAAATTTTCGGACTTTTTTCAGGTTTTGCTCAATATCGTAGTGAAGGAAGGGTCTGACTGGAATAGTCACTCTATATGCTTTTAAAGTAGACTACATTTGCTACAATTTGAGGCCAGGGCGAGCTCTATACAGCCATTGATTCCCAAGATACAATTCTTTGAAAATAGGTCATTTTTTCAAAAACGTGAAATTTGTTTGAATTGGTCATTTATTTTAAGAAATATCTTATAAAATATGTATCCCACCCCAAATATTACATAGAATGAACTTGTAGCAAATTTAATTAGCTTTCATTTGAGACCAGACTGGTACCTGTAGGCCCAGTGGTTCTCTCCAAAACATCAGAAACAGTCATAAGTGGGTTTGGGGGGAAAATGCAAATAAACTGTCCTCACGTCTTTTTATGTTTTTTTATCAAACAGTTAAAATTTATTTTTGTTATTGTTAAAAATGCATTTGAGGCCTGTCGGGTAGACTGAACAATCCATGTGACTTATAACTTCATAATTTTAGGAGGTTTTTTTTACAGAACCAATTGGGAACAGTTGCAGACAAATGAAGGACCCCGTGGCGATAACATTCTTTTTGGATCGTGAAGATCTGCTAATCTTGCAAGGAAGGCTATTTTAGGACGCGTAGTAGAACCAGTCCTAATCTTTCGTACTGGTGTGAGAAAGACAGACAGGCGACAGAGAGAGGAAATAGCCCTCGCAGGTGTTCCCGCCTCAAAGGGAATTCCCCAAGTGTTTTCGTTGTCCCCTCCCTTGACCTCCTTACCCGCACCCGGCCCTTCCAGGGCAGCTCTCAGTGTGTTGCGACATGTCTATCCGTCCGGGCGTGTGTTTCTTGTGTCGTGAGGACCTCGAAACAGGTCCTATTGTGATAATCAAAGAACGAGGAATTCGAACACTAATTGAAGTGAGTGAAAAACGTGGTCTCACGGAAAATAAAAATTACCTCCAAAATTGCAACCAAGTCAGCGTTCATGATGCATGCAGGAAGAGATATACAGCTGTGTGTAACGTTGAAGCCTCAGTTCGTAGAGGAGGGGATTCTGCTTCCCAACCGAAGACTCCATCGACAAGATTATCAAGTAAACTGGCTCCTACCTTGAGAGGGATTTGCTTTTTGTGTGGTGATGCAATCACTGAAGCATTTCTCCAGCAACAAAGCAAACTGCCCTTGGCAAGAAGGAATGTGGTCCATACAGTTCAGAAGTTGGGCACGAGGCAAACTATTTTAGATGCTGCTAAACGCCGAGGTGACGACTGGGGAAGGGCCATTGAGGAGCGCCTCCTCGCCATTGACGACCTGGTTGCTGCAGACGGGACGTACCACAGATTGTGCTATAGGAGACTGTTTATAATACTACCTGCTTCTGGGAATAAGAGAGGGTATCGTCCAGCCAGTAATACTGAAGAAGCGATGGAGTGTGTGTACGATTACCTATTGGAAAACAGTGATGAATACCAGTTTTCTTTATCACACCTTCTGCAGCAAATTAAGGGTGATTGTATCCCTGATGTCAGAACAGCGAAAACTCACCTCCAAGAACGTTTTGGCGATGACATAGTCATAGTGGAGATGGGTTCCAACAAAGGGACACTCGTCTGCTTCAAAAACACCGGCCACAAAATTTTGTATGATCATTGGTACAAGGAACAAAAAGGCGATGCGCAGCAAGAGCGGTTGAGAGTTGTGAAGGCAGCGGCAGAAATCATCGTGGAAGATATCTGCACGCAAGTGTATGACACCAGTCAGTATCCCCCCTCGGACGATTTCTTCAACAATGTTGATTCTGTCATCCCTGAGTCAGTGCAGCAATTTTTTGAGACTGTTGTTCTCAAAAACAAGCGTGGCCTCCTTGAAGCATGGAAGAAGGAGGGAGTAGAAGTGGCTGTTGTGGAAGAAGATGCGGATCGAGAGATCGTCATGACAGCGCTTTCAAGAAAAGCAGTAGCCGATCGGGTCGTCATAGTGGGAGAAGACGTCGACCTGCTCGTTCTTCTCAATGGTTTAGGCGCTGAAGAGACAAACGTCTACCTTCAGAAGAGCACGAAGGGCGAAGCTGGTTGCTGTCACTACTCTACGACCTCCTACAACCACCAGGGCTCCCAGAGATCGCCAGGGACGGTACTATTCATCCACGCGTTTACCGGGTGCGATACCACCTCAGCACCGTTTGGCCAAGGAAAGACCAAAATGACCATACTCCTGAGCAAGAGTGAACACCTTGCTGAGCAAGTGGAGGTGCTGAGCAAGTGGAGGTCTTCCTTCGGCCAGACTCCACCCCACAAGCCGTGAGAGAAGCAGGCATCAAGTGCTTTGTGGCTCTATATGGGGGAGACATCACGAGCGATACTTTGGATTTCCTGAGGTATAAGGCGTTTGTCACTTCAACGAGAATAAACCTCGCCCGTTTGCCACCAACGGAAGATGCCGCAGGCCACCATGCAGCAAGGTGCTACCTCCAAGTGCAGAAGTGGCGGGGAGTCAATTTGAATCCCACTGATTGGGGGTGGAAGCTGTCTTCTCAGGGACTCACCCCCATTCCCACCACCATGGATCCCGCACCTCCTGCACTTCTGCGAAAAATTTCATGTAAATGCAAGAAAGGGTGCTCTGGGAGCTGCTCGTGTAGAAAGGCTGGGCTCCACTGTTCAGTCCTCTGCCAGACATGCGGTGGCAAATTGTGCATTAACGTCCCGGATGTGGAGCTGAAATGTTCTGACGATGAAGATGACCCGACTACAGACTGGGCGCTTCTCTTAGCGTCCATCACAGCCATCGAGACACCGTCTTCGTGCGAGCACATGCCAGGGCCATCTAAGACAAAAAGACATGATTTGGCAACCAAAACACTATACCTACATGATTTATATTAGTTTTCTTTTTTGTGTACATGTAACTTGTCTTTATAGTATGGACCATGATGTTTGTACAAGCATTTTAGTATGTATGTATATAAAACAATGTTTGATGATGACGTAATTCCCGATAAGTATATTATCTTTTTATTTTTTCATCACATTTTTTCTAACAATAACAAAAATAAATAAATTTTAACTGTTTGATAAATAAAGCCATAAAAAACGTGAGAACAGTTTATTTGCATTTCCCCCAAAACCCACTTATGACTGTCTTTTGTTATCTGCCGTTTTTGAGAGAATCGCTGGACCTACAGGTACCAATCTGGTCTCAAATGAAAGCTACTTAAATTTACTACAACTTCATTCTATGTAATATTTGGGGTGGGATACATATTTTATAAGATATTTCACAAAATAAATGACCAATTCAAACAAATTTCACTTTTTTGAAAAAATGACCAATTTTCAAAGAACTGTATCTTGGGAACCAATGGCTGCATAGAGCTCGCCCTGGTCTCAAATTGTAGAAAATTTAGTTTACTGTAAAAGCACATAGAGTGACTATTCCAGGCAGACCCTTCCTTCACTAAGGTATTGAGCAAAACCTGAAAAAAGTCCGAAAATTGCATGGTTTTTTGGGTACACCGCCGCTCGCACAGCACTTTGGAAATTGCAAATCTGTTTTTTTATTATTGGTTTAGGTCCTAACAACATATAAAAAATTCAGAACGACTGGACCTTTTGCAAGCACGGATGTACATCTTGACTGGACTATAAGGCGGATACGGGAAAATACACTGGCGAAATGTTATCCGCCTTAAGGCGCCTATGGGAGTCAATGTGTTAAATTGACTTAGAGCCTTGATGTAGAATGAGGCTAAGTGGTGCAAAAATAAATCAGCACAGGGATGTTTATGCATCTGGAAATACATCACACTTAAAGGGTTAATTCTGGCTAATATCATGTGATCTGATACTTGATTCACTTCAACTGTAGTCATGCAGCTTTTGGTCAACAACTATCGCAACTCCATTCCTGGGAGAACTAATGCCATGATAAATAATCTTGTATGTTATCACTGATGCTTTCATGGCCCGTAATTGTACATGACATAGGCTTTTTGGGCTTATGCCGTGTCAAGAAAATAAGGTGAAATTCTTCAAGTTTCGCAGAGAACTTTGCTCCGTGTCTTCAGAAGAAAATCTAAACTGCTCATGAGGAAGACTTCTCCAATAATGAAGGTTTGAATTTAGGCATTAGCAATGGGAAGTGGAAAATTAATTCGTCACCAGATGGCTCACCATATGCTGGTACAGCACTAGTATTCCAAGTGGCAGCTGACGGCACCATCTAAAGTTGTTCTGGGAAGGAGCGGGGGGGGGGCATCACAGGCGTAAATACATTATGAAGTACGACACTAACACAAGCCTGGAGTGGAACATGGTGATGAGGAACATATGAATTTGGGAAACACTGAAACAAAATAACAATAGTGAAAGGACAGGGAAGAGAACTACCTATGTAAATCCATAATGGGTGGCAACCACGTATTACTTAATTGATAGTCAGTGTCCCTGTTGAAATTGTAAGGATTTCTACATATTTCCACAGCTTCATGTATAATCCTAGCCCTGTACTATTTAGTGTGGATAAGAGCTCGAACACGATAGGGCGTGCTCAGCTATTGCTGATTTGTCTGGCCTGATTGAGACAAATATTTCGTTCATGTTCCTTGATACGAGTACCAATGGACTGGCATGTTTGGCTAATGAATACTTTGCTGCAAGCACAGGGAATTTTGTACACTCTAGGGTGTAATAGTGGGGACAATTTGTCCTAGTTTTTGCCTAAACTGTGAGCAATTTTAGTGATAGTTTCAAACACGGTTTTAATATTGTGCTTGCAGAGGACCTTGGCAATTCAATCGGTGTTATTGTGAATGTAAAGCAGGTAAGCAGTTCCCTTCACTTCTTCTTTCTGTGAGCTTTGCTTAGTCGTCCCTCTGGGATACAGGGATCTATGATTCTGTACATCAATGTGGCTAGTCGTAGACTGGGGACTTGCTTCTTTAGATGCTCCATCCTTGACCGGGTAGGTCTTTTCTGTTTGTCACGTCATTTAGGGACAACCTGCATCGTCTAGTTCTTGCACTAACCGGGAATATGTTCAAATCATTTTCATTTGATGCGATGAAGGAGTGCTCCAACCAATGTGTTGTTTCATTTGTCATTGGATTTTAAACCTACTGCCCTTAACATATGGAACAGATGCAACTGGTAGCTGCTTCTAACCTGAGTTCAGATGTGACATGATGGAATTCAGAGGTATTTTGTGTGTGTAAGTTGCTTTACGTTGCACCGACACAGATAGGTCTTATGGCGACAATGGGACAGGAGAGGGCTAGGAGTGGGAAGGAAGCAGCCGTGGCCTTAATTAAGGTACTGCCCCAGCATTTGCCTGGTGTGAAAATGAGAAACCACGCAAAACCATCTTCTGGGCTGCCAAGAGTGGAGGTTCGAACCTACTATCTCCTGAATAGAGGTATTTCCTCAACTGGGGATTAACACCCTCATAAAGGAGCTCTTTTGTCTGAAGCAATTGGCTCCTTTAGGTTGCAGGTTATTTCCTGCCACCCAAAACTTAGCACTGAGACACTGGCTGTATGGTTTACTCCATTACCATAACAAGGTGAATCTGGCCAGACACGGTTTCACAGTATAAAGAAATTGGCATCATTCAGTCAAAAGCCAAATCTAACTTTCATGTACTCTAACTTAACCTATTAGAGAATAATAACAGTTAGGCACATCAACGTGGCTTGTAAAATATCTACTATTATGAATTGACAGAACAACGGCAATGTTAAACTTGCACTAGACGATTCAGCACTGGCATGTGCAGGTAGCATATATTGCTCCTTTTGTAAAATAATAAACGTGTATAAAAGACCATTATTTGGCCAAAACATTTCAATTAGTTCCTTCAAAGTAAGTATTAAAATTTATGAAGGAAGCTGAGTCAGAGAATTCCCTTAAATTTCTAGTGTCAAAACAAGTATACAACAGAGTAGAACAAGAGAAAAATCTTCATTACGGTATATTCAATAAATTATTACTTGTTTGACTGCTGCACTTATGAAGAGAAACCACAACACAAAAACACATACCGTATTTACTTGGGCATTAGACCACCCTGGCTTTTTTAGACAAAGAAAATGAAATAAAATAAAGCTCGCATATAAGATCCCCCAACGTAATTCGTCAGAGAAGAACGATTCCGCTTCGAAGCGGGTACAGCTGGTACTGCAACTTCTATGATATCACACAAATTTGTGAATAGTTTTGTTTGTCCGACTCGTGCAATTAAAACGGGCATCAAAGTCATACAGTACGGCTGTGTTTTGTAGTTAAAAATGTCCTCCTCTGTAGCGTACTGCAGCTCCAATGACGTTGCACAAATAGGTAGTTTTGTATGTCTGACCCGCACGTTGCAAGCACACATCAGTCTTGTAGTATGTCTGTGTTTTGTGATTAAGAAAGTCCACGAGCGTAAGGGTTAGCACAATTAGCTGCAGTTCTCGGGAGCCCAAGTTAGATTGCCTGTACTGCCACAGACTTACGAATGGCAGGAAGGTTGATATGCGGTAAAATGGTACATGCAGCTCACCTCCATTGAGGGCGTGCCTAAAATGAACTGCACCACCTCAGGATGAGGACACAAGTTTACTTTAGTTAAGAAATATTCACGGTCGTTGCTATTAATATAGCGGGTAAGATCATTAACAAAGTGATCGTAGGTTAATAGTTAATATTTTTTCATGAAACTTCTGGCACTATCCAGCCACTTGACAGTATACCTAACCTAAACAATGCGGTCTCTCTTATGTCAGTTACAGCTGTTTAGGTAAACCCTGATGCGATATATGTAGAGAACAAGCATGAAATATACTTTAAAATAAAGGTCTGGCTTTCAACAGCAGCAGTTATTCAGAGAATGCTTCTAGTCATTGCGTATTACATTCGGAAATACAACTCGTATCATATGCTAGCTATCAACTAGTGGGTTGGCACGCTTTCCACAGCATGGCTTTACTCAGAAAGGGTGGCTTCTCCTTCACATACACATACACTAACTGGGAATAACAGAAACTATCTCCAGAAAACATTTGCGAATAGATTCTCACTGTTTGAACTCTATAATTGGGGGCAAAAGTATTTTTAAAAGTTTCAAAAGGACGGGATTTCGAATGCTGTCAATGGCATTGAAAATTATGTCATTTGGGATGAGGACAACGCTGGTAGCAGGGAAGTTAGCAGCACAGGATGACGATAATTCAAATGAGAGCAGTGATTACGTTTTCTGTGCAATAGGCCTACTGCTCAACTGACAGAGACAAATGACTGGCCATCAACTTCTTTTGTATCAGACCTAATATTGCATAATACTGAGATCTGTGCAGAATCTCTTTTAAGGAATGTTTAATGTATGATGTGGAATGTTGTAGAATATTTTAGTTGTATTCCCTTTACCTACCTAGCCTGTGTGGTGTAGAATATTATTCTGGAATGTTTTGTTGTATTCCCTTTATCTACTTAAGTAACTACTAGATTGTAAATTATTATTGTTCGGTGACATCTGTAACATTCCAGAAAGGTTGTGACGCAGACTATTAGAACAGGGTGTGTTGGCCCCTGGCGATTCTAGAAGCATGTCCTTACTAATTCTGGAAGATGGAAAGTTCGTGATTAATGTCTGCCTATGTTCTGGAATATTGTGAAATCATTGCGACTTGATAGAGAATTTTGATTGGTGAATCCTGGGTGGCAATAGGGAGGCTCCTGTGCTCTGATTGGTCACTCGGTAATCACACTGGGGCCAGACTTGCCTTTTTAAGAGAGCGAGGCAAGATTTCGTGGTCTTTCGTTTTCTCATCAGTCCAGTGATCAGACACACATCGGCGAATCCTCTCTCCCGGGTTGGGCTACCTCGGGGCAAGCACTGTTTGTTTCTGTTCCACCTTAATTTGCATTTAATGTTTGCTTATATTTTCACATAGGAGTCTGCCCTACTCGCCACTCAATTTCTCAGATGTCTTAGAAAGCACATTAACTTTCATTTACTACTGTATCCTGTGTTTCCTCTTACCCTCAAAATTGTATTGTAGAAGTTGCATTATGTTAAGATATCTCCAGTTTACCTCTTGACCTAATAGCAAAGCTCTTGGCAAAGTACATCTAATTTGTATTTTGGAAACGGTGTATCTGGATTGTTTGGACAGATGAATTTTGTTCGGAATTTACCTTGTAATGTTTATTTTGGAAAATAATATTTTGAATCAAGGGATCACCGTTGATTTTTCTGGAAGCCCGCAACTTTTGTATCTCTATGGCCCTGGTAGGTTTCCCAGACCCGCTCCACGTTCCCTTATTACAGTCTCCACGTTGTCCAACCTGAGATTTATTTGTATATATATTTTTTTTTTTTTTTAAATTTATTTATTTCATTTCAATATAGGCACCTGAGCCAAGGCTCTTCTTGGTGCAATACAAATAAATGACAATGGCAGCTATATTCACAATCTGATTACAAAATAAAATACAGTAAGTATATAATTTAACATGGTGTAAGAGATAAGATAGGACAAAGCTTCCTAACCATAATTACCATACTACTTCAGGTATTTAGTTAAATTACTTTTGAAGATAGATAAAGTTGGTAACATTTTTATATTTTTTGGAAGCGAGTTATACATAGTTATAGAAAAATGCCAAAGAGAGTTTTGACCATAACTAGTGGAATGAATCTGATTGTAGTGAATATTATAAATAATTCTTGTTTCATAATTATGAATCTGTGAATTGGTAATTACTGATGTGTTTGAGCGGACTAATTTGTTTTGAATTTTATAGATCATAATTATAGAAGCCTTTATGCGGAGGTTTGGAAGTGATAATATATTACAATATTTATACAGATCTTTAGTCGGTGTCAGAATGGGCAGTTTGAAAATTATTTTTAGTGCTCTCTTCCTAAGGACCCCTACCTTTCCAAATAATTCTTTATTACAGCATGCCCAGACATGTATCATATAAGAGATGTGGCTTTCAATAAGAGCATAGTAAATACCCTTCAACAACCCACGAGAAAACTTATATCGCAGTCTACTGAGGATACCAATCACAGGGATAATTTTATTACAGATAGTCTCCACGTGATTACTCCACGACAGATTTTCATCTATAATCAGTCCTAAGAATTTAGTACTGTGCACTTTCATTACTCTTTGATTGAAGAAAAGCAGATTTTTATCCAAATTTAATACATATAAAGGTTTGTGAAAATTTATGTAGTTTGTTTTTGTTAGATTGATAGTTAATCGGTTGGAATTAAGCCATGTTTCAAGTAATCGAATATCCTGCTGCATATTTTGTTCAAGTTCATGATTGCTAGAGCCTGTATAAAAAATATTAGTGTCATCAGCAAAAATGGATAGTCTTCCATTTAATTTAAGGTGACCAATATCATTAATGAAGATATTGGCACAATTCATCTGATGTTTATTGTGTGTTACGGTTTTGAAGTGTTGTGTAATTTGATTTATTTTTCTCTTTTCTTCAATGTGTATCGTGTAACCACTGGAAACCGGTCACAAATACGATAAATAAAACTACATCCAACCCTTATCTCTTTTCTCTATGGGGTCGTGTATGAAGCAAGACGAATCTTTGTAGCAAGTTTTTACCACCAGATGCCCTCCCTGGTGTCAACCTCATCAGAGGAGATGAAACGAATGACGTGATATAAGAGTAACTAAAATTGACTATACTTACTGTATATTCTTCTGTGAATCTGTCCTAAGACAGGTATCAACAAGACATCCTCCATGATTCTCCGTCCTGAGCATCTTGTTTCAGTTGTTCATAGCGCCCTTGTTTGACATCTATTAACATTCCAAATCTCCTTCTTCCTCTTCCTTTTCTTCCATCTATTTTTCCCTCCATCACCCTCTGTTGAAGACAATTTCTATGTAGTATGTGACCCAACCAGGATATTTTCCTTTCCCTTATCATTTTCATCAGGTGTCTCTTCCCTCTTATTTTTCTTAGCACTTCATCATTTCTCACTTTATCTGTCCACTTCACTTTTTCCATTCTTCTCCACAATCATATTTCAATAGTTTCCAAATACACTGTTTCTTCCTTCCTTCCTTCCTTCCTTTCTTTCTTTCTTTCTTTCTTTCTTTCGTAATGTCCATGTTTCAGCTCCATATGACACCATACTCACCACAATACACTTTGCGAACCTCTTTCTCAAATCAATAGGTATTACCTTAGATGTCAAAATCCCTCTCACCTTCCCGAAATCTACTTTTCTCATATATAAGCTTAAAAGTCATGTGTTCACCATTTATAGTCTTCTTTATTTTTTACATTTTAGAAATGCTGCTTTCCAACTAAGGTAACCAGTAAGACTCAGAATACAATCACAAATTTGTTACAGAATAGTGTAGAATACATACATGTACAATTTATAGTTCTTTATATCCGGAAGTCACTGGACAAAATTGGAGGTTACCGGTATCGCATATTGGACCCCCCCCCCCCCCCCCCTCACCACTTTTTGTGGCTATAAAAGTGGAAGAAAAGGGGGACTAATACGAAAGTAAATACGGTATTTTTTAATTCATTGCTAAATAGGTAAGATGAGAATTTAATAACAATGCTCTTAATCCGGTGCTTCTACGTCCAACCGATCTCAAGTTATGCATGAAAGTAATAATTCTTTGTGATGTCACTGCACTATTGAGTCTACCTGGCAGCCTTGAAACTGTGTATAAACTTGGGCAGGCATTTCCCGCAATCCATCTGCTGTTGCCATCCATTGTTAGTGGGCTTATTTTTATTTAAAATGGATGTAAATAACATTCGTCTGTATCAGTTTTGAGTCAGAATGAATGAGGTTTACTGATGCCCATTCAGATAGTAATCTTGACATGGGTATACTAAACACAACAGGCCAAGTCGGCATACATTTTTCGTGTAAATGTAATGAATGTACAATCATGAATATGAATGAAGGAAATGTTTGCTGTTGTAAATTAGCCAATGTAAAAGCAGTAACATTAGTATTTATGTATAACAAAAAATCCCTCGTTTACAAGACTTATTTTAGACTGTTAAGTGTTGACAATGACACGACATAACTTGAGCTTAAAAAAATTAAGAGGGCTTAATTAGGTGACAAGAGCAGAATACGATGATTATGTAACTATTTACCCACTTCAAACATCCTGACACACTATTCTTTAAACCTACCATTACTGGAGCATTATCAGCACCAAGAGCTAGGCAGTTTTTAAATGGATGCAGAATTCCCGAAAAGTTGAGAGCAAAAGATTGGCAATGTTAGCTCCAGTAGCATCCCCTTCTAAATTAGGCACAAAGAGTAGACAATTCTGAATTTCATTGAGTTCAGGCCTAAAAAATGTTACAACAATGGGATATATTTTCAAGTTGCTTTTATTGCTATCATCAGTAGCAACAGAGAATGCATTCACCTGCAAATGTGATACAATTTTCGTCTTTTCTTCCATGCACATTTCTGTAATGATAACCTCTGTTTTCGTTCTAGCACACCCGTATTGTTTAGCGATTTCCGAATCAGGAAACATTTTGCGAAACAAAGGTCGCGCGTGATCGGCACAATTTACAGGCAGGTTATGTAGTACTATAAATGACGTAAATAACGCCTCGGCATTCGTCACAGGATTTACATCTTAGTTTCTACACGAAAAGTTCAGTTTCTGGTTTCTTTCTACTCACTGGACACTCTCCTTACGTTTTTTTGTTTGCATATGCTTGAGTATATCGCATTTCCCAGCATGTGCAACAGAAAAATCACACCTAGATATCTATATATGTAAAATAAGAGTTTTGTCTGTACATTGCTCAGAATTTGAAAAGAATGGTATTTCTGTATCGGCCATGTCCACAGTAACAAGGAAATGCATTTTTTTACTTTTCCGTAATTTCTGTCTGTCTGTATGTATGCATATGCATCACGAGAAAACGGCTGAGGAGAATTTAATGAAAATCGGTATGTAAAGTCGGGTGATGAACCACTACAATCTAGGCTATAAATTATTTTATTCACGCTGAGTGAAATAGTAGTTTAGGGGAAGGCCTGAAATGTAATTCTCAAATAAGTTATTTATGTTATTAGTGGTTGTATCGATAAATACTACATAACTAACATAACTTTAGTTATGTCGTAAGTTAGTAGTAGTTATGTAAGAAGTTATTAAATTTATACATTGTTACCGTACCGCATATAATCACAGAGATATTCATGAATTTGGATTTTTGTTACTAAGTCCATATCAGCACCGAGTCACGAGAAAATGGGTAAACAGAATTTAGTGAAAATAGGTATGTAAAGTCTGAGAAAAAGGAACTACAGTCTACAATATAAATCATTTTGTAAGACGTCCTAATATCACAGAGTCGAAAGAAAACTAATGTGAAGGCCTGCAATATAGAAAGCTCATAAACTTTATCAACAATAACATTACATTGACCATTGTTTGTCGTGATGGGTTTTTTGTCTTCTGTTTCCATTCATCCCCGATAGATAGGATTACTGCAGCGTACCGAGGGTTTTTATCATTTGCTTTACGTCGCACCGACACAGGTAGGTCTTATGCGACGATGGGATAGGAAAGGAATAAGGGTGTGAAGGAAGCGGCCTAGGCTTTAATTAAGGTACAGTCTGGTGTAACTGGTGTGGAAACTGGAAACCACAGCCATCTTCACGGATGCCAGCAGTGGGGTTCGAATCCACTATCTCCCGGATGCAAGCTCACAGCTGCGCGCCTCTAACCACACGGCCAACTCGCCTGGTCGTACCGAGTGTAACAGCCTGCCTGTATATTGGCGGGAAGTAGCTGGGGAGTTAGATAACTTTCTTCTTTAGCATGCCATTCCTCTGGTTCATACATTTTCTGATATTACTGGTACATAACACACTGGTTCATTATAGTATTCGAGCTATTCAATCCCTACTCTGAGGCACTGACTGGAATGAGTAGTGTGCATATTTAAGGGAATAATGACAGAGGAGTGTTCACGGCAGTCTGCGACCTGGTTATTCCAGCTCTGGAACTTTGGACTGTTAGATCAGCACCGTAGTACTGTTCATTGAAGGTGAGAAAGTGTGCGGTTTTTCATTTGATCAAGTATTTTATATGATAACATTGCTTTCAATCGTACATTTCTACTGACGTTTTTGTAATGACCTATGTTGAATTCAATTAAGAAAACCACCAAGTCAGTCTTTCTGAGATTCCCGCAGCGAAGCACGGGTACATCAGCTAGTAGCACAGAATGTGAACGTTGGTCCCTTTCCAGATTCACACAAACACGGAAACTCTTCCCTATAAGCACTTTTAAACACTGCATCATATTTCTTTTTTGACATTTTGGCCAAAACAAATATTAAGGCACAACACGAGCACTTCTGCAGGTCTTGCCCCGGGTAGAATGACTATGGTGTGCTACTTCTGAGGTTAGGTTACTCCAAAGAGAATGTTACTCGCTTGACTCGCTTGCAAAGAGAATGACTGTATTATAGACCAAAGAGCAGCACATGACTGGCCACCGTGCCCCGTACTGCCACCTGGTATCATTAATACAACTACTATCGACCAGCCATACTTAGCCATATATCGATAGAACGAGGAAATCCACGGGAGTTTAAAATAATAAGAAAATTATGGATATTGCTCTGAAAATCGGGAGATCGGACTCGGCGATCGGGAGGAACGATGAAAAATCGGGAGAATTGGCACGTCTGTAATAATAATAATAATAATAATAATAATAATAATAATAATAATAATAATAATAACAAATAATAATAATATTAATAATAATAACAACAACAACAACATTTCAATATTGTACACCAGTAATAGTAACCATAAAAATAATAATAATTATTATATAATAATATGGTACACCAGTA
Organism: Anabrus simplex; assembly: GCF_040414725.1. Lineage (NCBI taxonomy): Eukaryota > Metazoa > Arthropoda > Insecta > Orthoptera > Tettigoniidae > Anabrus > Anabrus simplex. The sequence continues at coordinate 188,125,755 of NC_090265.1, forward strand.
ATAATACTAATAATATTGAAGTTTCAATGATCATAATAAATAATAATAATATCATCATTTTAATATTGTACACCAGTAATAGTAACCATAATATCGATGTTTCGATGATCGGAATAAATAATAATATCCGACTGGAACAAGTTAACTTACACGGACGCCATTCACTTGGATGCTCTCATTTAATGTTAACTGATAATATCCCCAAAAAATAGTAATAATAATGATAAAAAATAATAATGATAATCATAGGTTTGAGACTGGTAGGAAATATAATAATACGTTTAATGGAAGGGAGATTTAGACTTGTAACGAGATGAATGGTCGTGTGCAAAATTTAGTGCAAGATCCGTTTGTTTGTGTTTGCCTGAGGGCTGGGAGCGGATTGCAGTAAAGCATTTCCCGTCAAGTCCCTTGTTATGTAAGTGATGTATTTGACCTTCCCAAACCAGGTGGTCGAGCCCGAGGTAATCTGTGTAATGACGAGTTCGGTATGGCATAACATGAACTGGACGAATCATAGGGTCCGTCCGCATATTAATTCCTGCCTAATCATAGTAATATCTTCTTCTTCTTCTTGCGTTACAGCTTCTGTAGGACCACGGACAGCTCCTTCTTGGATTGCATTTTCTTCTTCTCCTCCCAGAACCTCTTCATCCTTTCTCTTCTTCTCTCCCGCTCTTCTTCCGAGATATTCAGTATCCTCTTCTCTTGTCTACTCCACTGGTGACTCTTAATCCTTTTCCTGTATCCATCCCTATCATTGATCTCTGGCATATTAGTCGGTATGTACTTGCTTCTCCAATTTTCCTTTTCTTCCACCTTGATCCCCAATTCCAACCAATCTTTCCGGAGTTCAACTACCCACTTGGTTCCTGTCTTTCCTCGTGTCCTCGCTGTTGTTTCCCATACTCTTTTCGTCATTCTATCCATATTCATCCTGATTACATGTCCCGCAAACCTTGCTCTTTTCAGTCTGATTTCTTCTGAGATTGTCCTCATGTTCCGGTATAGTTCTTCCCTGGGTCTCCTCATCCATCTCTCACCTCCTCTCTTAGGGCCTAGTATTTTCCTCAATATTTTTCTCTCCTCTTTCTGTAGTTGTTCCGCACCATTTCTTCCTAGTGCTATTGTCTCAGCAGCATATAATACAGCATTTCTCACCGTTGCCTTGTAATGTCTAATCTTTGCGTCTGTAGATATATTATTTTTATTGTATATATCTCTGGTCATACAGAAGGCTGATCGCATCTTCTTTATCCTCTCTGTTATTCCCTCATTGCTCCTATTCCTTCCTGTTATAAATTCTCCTAGGTACTTGAATTTGTCCACCTTTTGCACGGTGCCTTCCGGTGTTGTCCAATCCTCAGTGGTATTCAATGTCTTTGTCTTGATGTAGGCGATCCTCAGTCCTACTCTTCCGGCTATATTGCTAAAGTTGTTGAGTTGTGTTTTTGCATCTTCTTCTTTCTCACTTACTATAGCTATGTCGTCTGCAAAGGCTAGACAATCTACTTGGGCCCTATTGTCCTTTTTGTCCCCAACATGCGTCTTTGGTATTCCCATTGTCTCATTCATTGTTCTCCACTGCCTGATGACTTCATCCAGAGCTATGTTGAACAACATTGGTGATAATCCATCTCCTTGTTTGACACCAGTGTTGATATCAAATTCTTCAGAGAGTACTCCTCTGAATCTCACCCTTGCCTTTGTGTCTGATAGAATTTCCATTATGAGTTCATGTGTAGTGCCATCTAATCCTCTGTTCTTCAGGATTCTTCCAAGGGTTTGTCTGTCGATGGAGTCATATGCCTTAGTGAAATCTACAAAGGTTACCACCGTTTTTTTGTTCTTTAAGGCCCTATGTTCTATCAGTTGTTTCAGTATAAATATCTGTTCTATGCATCCTCTTCCCTTCCTAAATCCTGCTTGGTAGTCTCCAATTGTACTTTCTAACTGTTCTTCTAGTCTATTGAGCAGGACTTTCGACAACATCTTATAGCCAATCTCTAGTAGCGAAATTCCTCTATAGTTGTTTGCATCCCTCTTGTCTCCCTTCTTACGTATTGGTATTATGATCGCATTCTTCCATCCTTCTGGTAACTTCTTTGTTCTCCAAATCTGGCCGATGATGTTGCTCATGTTGTCTACTGCCTTGTCACCTCCCCACCTAATCATCTCAGCTGATATTCCATCATCTCCGGTTGCTTTGTTATTCTTTAGATCGCTTATGGCCTGTGCGAACTCATCTCTAGTTGGAGGACATGACTCTCTCTCTTCTGTGTTTGTCCCCAGCTCCAGCTCTTCTTCAGGTGGTTCACAGTTTAACAGGTCATGAAAGTATTCTGCAAGTATCCTACAGTTCTCCTTCACACTAACTGCCAGATCCCCATTCTTATCTCTTATAAAGAGTTCTCTGCCTTTATATCCACTCAGGCTCTTTTTGAATTTCCCAAAAAAGTCTGTACTATTGTTTTTCCTGAAGTTGTTTTCAATTTCATCCAATTCCTGCTTCATCCTCTGTCTTTTGGTCCATCTTATGGTTCTGGCTGTTTCCTTCCTTACTCGTAGGAAAACTTCCCATTTTTCCAGGTTCTTCTTAATGCTCCAGTCTCTCCAGGCTTTCCTGCGATTCTCAACCGCTTCCTCACAGTCCGTATTCCACCACCAGTGTTTCTTTTTCTTTTCTTCCTTTCCCCATATTTCAGCCTGTTTCCTCATATTCAGCTTCATGTCATCCCATCCATTGCCAGTTTCTATTCCTTCCTCGTATTTGGATCGAATGTGCCGTAATTTGTCTCTGTAAATATTTATTTTTCCAGTTAGTCTACTTGTCTGTGGCAGTCTACCCCTGAGCGGAATCCAAAGGCACTTGATTTCTGTAAGATAGTGATCTGATTCTATTCTTGTGTTCTTTCTGACCTTTGTGTTCATAATCTCTTTGTGTTTGTCCGATTGATTGCCACATGGTCAATCTGGAATTCCCCAATGTGGGTGCATGGGCTTGCCCATGTCTTTTTCTTATTCGGTTTGGCCCTGAAGTGAGTTGTCATAAGTCTCATTCTGTGTTCTCGACATAGTTCAATTAACCTTTCTCCGTTTTTGTTCGTCCTCTTGTGTGCTGGGTACTCGCCTACTATCCCCTTATGTTGCTTCTCCCTCCCTACCTGTGCATTATAATCACCTATAAGTATCTTTACTTTTCTGTGTGGTATGCTTTTCAGTGTATCATCCAGTTCCTCCCAGAAACTGTCTACAGCTTTCTTGTCTTTTCTGTTCTTGTCATTGGTAGGCGCATGTCCATTTACTATGGTATATATTTTGTTCCCTGCTCGAATTGATAACGTGGATATCCTTTCAGACCTACTCTTCATTTCAATTATGCCATCCTCATACCTCTTGTCTATTATGAATCCTGTACCAAAGCATGTAGGTGTGTGCCTTCCTTTTCCCACTCTGATTCCTGGCTTTCCTTTCAGCACTATGAAGACTTCTGACTCCACTGTGTCTTCATCACTATATTTTGTTTCTTGCATGGCTAGTATAATCATAGTAACATTATACAAACCAAGGTGCCGGCCTTGGCAATGTATGTATTCGCTGGAGTATCTCATCAAATGGACCGGGAAGCCAACAGTAAAATTTATTTTACTCTCGTGCTCTCGTATCCGAAAGGATCGTCCATGGGAAACACCCACTCATACGAATGCTGGTTCGATCCCAAGGGATCAGATGATGGAGCCAGCTCCAGCAGTTCACACCAAGTAAGGAGGAACATATCCTACGTTTTTATTACAGGATTGGTATTGTAAAATTGATCCACACCACTTGCGGTGCAGCAAGAATCTTGTATTTTCTTCTCCGGTCAAATCAGTGTATTGGTAAACTGTGTATGACTTAATTGCGCCAAATGTTGCAATAAACTGCTCCTTATGGCATTTTTTCAAAGGAAACCATTCTTATACTCTTTTTATTGTAGTTAGCTATGAATGCCCATGATAATTATAAAGTGTCACTTCCCAGTCCTGGTGTGGAGTCCTTTACTTTGTGTTTATGACAGCTATCCCCTACCTTAATTTGCACACCCCGTTCATCCCCGTGTTTATTTGTGCGCCTATATTTATACTTCATATTTTTATTAGATTTTATTGATGAAACGGACACCCCTGAGATTAACGCTAGCCTGAAACTCAGAGGGTGAGTGGGTGCAGTACCTAGACCAAAACAGTATGTTATCAAATTTATTGCCGTTCTCCATTACGTTGTCTTATTAAAAATCTAAATAGATCTCAGCCAAAATCCCCGAGGCTGGAGACCCCATTGCTAACCCATCTTGTTCATAAATGACCTTGTCAAACACAAAGTAGTTATTATTTATTAGTAACTAGATTAAGCTCATGAAATCTTGTATTTCAAGTTCACTCAGATGACTGTAAGTCCTTAAAATCGTAATAACCCTTATAGGACCAGCTGATGATATATTGTCAGTGACAATCCCTGCGAGAAAGACCAACTGACAATATATCGTCAACGGTCACACTGGCTAAAAAGACCAGCAGGCGATATTTCGTCAATGGAATAAAAGGATATCTGTACGCCAAATATTTTAACACATGAATAATATGACGCTATATTAAGTGTCTTGAAGATCTTTTGAAACTGTTAGGTTAAAGTTTGATTGAGTTTCGAGAGTCAAAGCACGAAATAAACACCAACAAGTACAGTGCAGCACATCTAATACAGAGCGCCACCTTGTGCTCAATCGTGATAATGCCAACTGGAGACCACGTGAGTAGGCCTACTGAAGGGGGAACAAACCTGGCTAGGTTTGGGCCAGGGGAGGACCGTTGGATGGACAACTGAGGGGAGTGGTCTCTGCTATGGAGAGCCTGAGTTGCGGGAGGACAATGTCTGGCTGTATGCCTCACCATGAATGGTGAGAATGACGCTCAGGACCCTAAAAGGGGCAAAAACCCTATGATTGATTGAAATATGGATGCTTATAAAGAACCAATTTCAAAAACTTCAACATCAAGGGAAGCCATGGAAGCTCCAGTAGAGCAGATCCGGGAGCAAGCCCAAGATGAAAAAATGGAGACAGAAGTCCCAAATGGACAGGCTGTCGCTAACTCAAAACAAGAAATGGTAACAGAAGCTCCAGTAGAGCAGACTGCTACCACAAGCAAACCAGAAATATCCATAGAGACAGAACTGAAGGTTTCAGCATCGAAAATCAACAGATTCCATATCCAAAAACCACCTCGCAACAGTGCATATTACATGGAAAGGATGAGAGCGAGGAAGGAAGCCAAAATAGTGGCTGGAACTTGGACGGAGAAGAAGCCAAGGAACAGGGATCGGCTAGAGGCTATCCCTCCGACAACGCCCAAAAGGCCAAGGTCGGGGGATAGTACGCCATCAAGTTTGGTTACAAAACCATCGCCAAGAAACAGAAAGAAGAGACGGTCATGTCCTTTTTGGTAAGACTAACTTCAATCAAGGTAGCAATGATACCTAAAACCTTTCCAGACGGGAATCTAAAGGAGGAAGACGAGAAGGAACTTACATCTGCCCCGATAGCGCAAATGATACCGCTATTGGACGGATGCCTTCCAGGCTTCCTCGAGTCTCCAAGGCTGGAAAGTGGAACAATGGTACTGAGCTATGCAAATCCAGAAACTAAAAGCTGGCTGGAACAGACTGGCCAATTGCAACCCTTGGAAAGGGGAGAATTTGGAGGTGGCAGAAGCCAAGAAGGCGCTGAATATTAGAAAGGTCATCACCAACTTTCCTCCTCCATTTGACAAGATGAAAGTTGATGATGTGCTTGTCAGGATACATCAGCACAATACCATACTTCCAACGAAAGAGTGGAGAGTACTGAATGCAACAACTACTGATGAAACAGCAAGGACAATTGTTTTGGCCCTTAATGAAAGAGATTTTGAAGAGCTCAAGAAGAGAGGCCTTAAGGCCAAGCTTGGACTTGGGCAGATCAAATTTCAAGTAATTAAGGGAAAAACAAAACCTAGCATTGGCAAGGATGGTACTGAAAGTTCTACAGCCAACCTACAACATAAAAAATCAGCTGTGGCCAATTTCGTCAGGAAGTTCAAGTCTGAGGCTATCGATATGGCTCTTATACAAGAGCCATGGGTAGTTAAGGGCAGAGTAGCAGGACTGGTGGAATCTGGAGGTAAGCTAATGTACGATACCACATCGAATATGCCTAGAACAAGTTTACTTGTGAGCAGAAAACTAAAATGCCTTCTGTTGCAGGAACTTTGTTCAAAGAACTTGGTGGTGGCCAAGATAAAACTTGGAAATTGGGAAGGTCCCAGATAAATAACCATACGCTCTGCATACCTCCCATATGACTCAACTAATCTTCCCCCATCAGAAGAAGTTGAGAACCTAATTTGCAACGCAAAGAGGAAAGGCGAACGCCTAGTTCTTGGAGCAGATGCAAATTCACACCACACAGCCTGGGGCAGAATGAACTGCAATGTAAGAGGTGAGTCTTTACTAAAGTTTATTGTTGGAACTGAGTTGATGATACTAAACCTAGGAAACAAGCCTACATTTATAAATAAAAATCATAAGGAGGTGATAGACATTACACTAAGCACTACACATAATGCGAACTTTATTAAAGACTGGAAGGTGCTGGAGGACAATGGCAGACCACCAGCACATCCAATTTGCAATAGATGCGAGACTATGTGGGATTGAGATGTACAAAGACTCAAGAAGAACTAAGTGGGCTAGATACAGAGAAATTCTAGGGAAGGCTGTACAAAATATTCCAACTAACGTGAGAGGACAGAAAGAATTGGATGAGGCAGTGGAACTATTAAAAGAGGCCATTTTAGACTCATTCCATGACAACTGTCCTCTCAAAGAAAAGAAAAATACCCCCCAAAAAAAAGTAAGGTGGTGGAACAACAAACTAGCCAAAATGAAAAAAGAGGTTAGGATGTTGTATAGAATATCATCTAGAAATGTATGTGGGATGTATATCATAGGAAAATCACTGTGTATAACCTAGAGATACGGAAAGCAAAAAGAAAATCTTGGAGACTGTTCTGTGAGAAAGTGGAATCACATACTGAAACAGCAGGCTCCAGACGGTTCTTAAAGCAACCCATATAAATCAGGTGGGGACAATGGAGAAATCAGATGGGTCGTTTACTCAGGCAGGGAAGGACACACTGCTAATGGCGTGTCACTTTCTTGAGGCTGAGGAGATGACAGAAGAAGAAGAAATGGTTGGAACAGAGACTGGAGCTCGAAGAGCAGACTGGAACAGAGACTGGAGCTCGAAGAGCAGACTGGAACTGTGCCGACAGAATAATACGACACAACCATGTAAAATGGGCAATCAACACGTTTCACCCTATAAAGGCTCCGGGGCCAGATGAGATACATCTGATACTCCTACAGGAAGGACGGGAGATACTCGTCAATGCCCTGACGGACCTCTAGGGAGCTAGTCTACCTTTAGGGTACATGCTGAAATCATGGTCTGAAGCTAAAGCAGTATTCATACCTAAGCCTGGAAGGTCAAACTATGCCCAAGCCAAAGCATACAGACCATTATGTTTAACCTCCTTCATGCTGAAAGCAATGGAGAAACTTCTGGATAAATATATCAGAACATGAAAATCACTTCGCATATAGACCTGGCAGATCCACTGAAGTAGCACTCCACCAGTTGGTTTGTAAACTAGAGGAAAGCCTAGAATATAGAGAAATTGCACTGGCAGCATTTTTAGATATAGAAGGAGCCTTCAGCAATACAACCTCTGACTCTATGATCAAAGCATTGGAAAAGAGAAAGGTGAGTAAAACTGTCGTCAAATAGATTAAATCCAAGTTAGACGGAAGGAAGATAAAAGCAACCTTGTTTGAAGAAACGCTGATGGTTAGGGCCACCCGAGGCTGTGCTCCGGGAGGAGTTCTTTCACCTCTGCTGTGAAACCTCGTGGTGCACAAAATCATAGCTATGCTCAACGAACAGGGTTTCTACACACAAGGATATGCAGATGACCTAGTGATTGTGGTACGAGGTAAGGTGATGAGTGTTATCCAGGACCTCGTGCAAAGATCACTCAACCTTGTGGAGAACTGGTGTCGGGAAGAACAACTTTCAGTCAATCCGAACAAGATAACTCTGGTCCTATTTACAAGAAGGAGAAAATTAGAGGGAAAGAGATCACTGAAGCTCTTTGGGCAAGAGATATATATATATGGAAGAACAGGCACTGCACCTAGGTGTAGTTTTAGATAAAAATCTAACCTGGAATCCACATATAGAAAGGAACATAACCTGGGCCAAGAACTTGCTGTATGAATGTAAAAGAGCCGTTGGGAAGATGTGGGGCCTAAGACCATCAATGGTAATGTGGATATACACAATGATCATTAGACCATTGATGGCCTATGCTGCAATCATCTGGTGGCAGAAAGTAAGTCAAGGAAAAGTCGGCAGTAGATTGGACAGAATACAGAGAATGGCATGCATAGCCATAACTGGGGCTATGAGAACTACGTTGACAGAAGCCTTGAATACTTTACTAGACCTCCCATGACTAAGCAATTTCATAAAAGGACAGGCTAGAATGAGTTCATATAGATTGGCACAATCAGAGTGCAGGAATGCAAAAAGACCCAATCTAGGACACTGTAAAATTAACAGAGTAATAACAGAGAAGTTCTACACATGCCTTCTGATCATATGATACCAAAATACAACTTTAAAAAACTGTTTAAGACCCAGATAACAAAAAAGAAGAAGACTGGGATAACAAATGGAATACTGAAAAAGAAGATATAATGTGGTGGACTGATGGCTCAAAGACTGTGGATGGCACAGGAGGAGGGATCAACGGGGGAAGACCTGAGAGATCAATCCAGATGAGCCTGGGCAGACACACTACAGTCTTTCAAGCTGAAATGATAGCTATCACAACATGTCTTGAAGAAAATCTGAAAATGAACTACAGGAATAAGAACATTTTCATTTCTACGGACAGCAAAGCGGCCATCAAGGTACTAGAGGCAGTCCGGATAATATCCAGAATTGTCTGGTATTCCCACTCACTTCTCCTGAAGCTCTCAAAGTACAACATTGTCAAAATAATATGGGTACCAGGGCATGCAGGTACAGAAGGAAATGAAAAGGCAGATAAACTGGCCAGGAAAGGGGCAGAAACACCTTTTGTAAGCCCAGAACCTGTATGCGGGATTTCCTGTGGATAAGCCTGACACTGCATAAGAAAATGGGTACAAAAGAAACAAATGGAGAACTGAAAAAATACTCCAGGATGCAGGCTTGCAAAGGAACTGATAAAAATACCAAACAAGAAGCATACTAAAGAACTGTTGAAACTCAGCAGAGAAAATATAAGATGTGTAGTGGGACTGTTGACAGGACAGCTTTGTGAAGGGAGCAGGTATATCTAAATGGGAATGAAGGAAAAACATGGTAGCAAAAGATCTTAGAGGTCGAGGCTAATTAGGAACTATAATATTTAGAGGCCCCATTAAGAAAAGAAGAATGAGAATAAGAAGAATGATGGGACTGTAGTTTGAAGTTGTTTAATTTATTAACCAGCTCTATGGAATTCTTTATAGATTTGTTCGCAGTGAACCTATAGTGTTGTCTAAGACATTTCTGTATGAACTGAGCCAATTTGTATAGGGGACTGGGTCTGTAATTTATTATGGGTCGAATGAGGACTCCAGCCTTGTGGATTTTGGGAAGTGCATTTGCTGTTGCTAAGGCCCGGATCCATATTTATTAATTTATGTTTCTCCTATTCGGTAAAGAGAAAAGACGCATTCTTTAATGTTTGTTTTAACTGATGTTAAAGTACTTGTGTTGGATCTTTCTTGGTCACTAAAAAGTTCTCATTATTTTAAAAGTTTTTTGTCTTTTGGACGTAATCGTCCCTATCATAATGACTGTCGCATTACCCTTATCGGCCGTTGTAATAATGAGTTCCTCGTCTTTAACCTTCTTTTTGAGCCCTAGAATATACTTTCTTTCCAAAAGGAAGTCCTTAGAACTACAGGCAGGGATTGCACTGTTATTTATAACAAAAGTTTTGCTTAACTTTCTTTTGAGATCTAATCTAACTTCATCTTGCACCTCATGTGGCAGTTTTTCGATTGCGACTTCCAATTCTATAACAAGCTTGAGGTCACTTTGGCCAGGTTAAAATTAGGCCAGTTGTGTTTGGGGCCTTTTGAGAGAATATGTTTTTCTTTCTCATTCAAGTTAGTCTTGGAAAGGTTGATTACTGGAGATTGAAAATGCCCGATTAAATCATTATTAGGAATCTGACTGGTTTTTAGGAGGGGTTTGCTTGATGCTGATTCTTTCTTTAGTATTTCAAGTTTTTTCTCCAATGTTATCTGTTTGGTAGAAAGCAAGCTATTTAGTTTATTTTGAACCAAGTCCTGAAAACGGTTCCATTGGGCCTTCGTAAGAAAAGCAGCAGCCTTGAGGTGAGTCTCATATAACTGTTTATGCAAAGAAGATTTTTTCTTATGAAGAAATTTTAATTCATTTTTTAACCAAAATCTGTTGGATTTTTGTTGAGCGCTACGCTGATGGGGAAGAACATGATTCATTCTAAATACACTTTTTAAAAAATTAGGGTTCAGATTATGTACAATACAATGTTTAATAAACTTTATATCTTTGCCTATTTTCCCTACCTTAATTCTTAAGCCCATATACTGGTGGGCTATTGACTTTGCCTGGTGGGCTTCTTCATTTAAATAATAAACTTCATTTTTATCCATATTGAACTCAGATTACATTTTAACGGCATTTTATTCTTCAGTTCATTCATATTTTCTTTTTCATTTTCAGGCCCCTATTGTCAACACACAATCAGATTCAACTTGCATCAGTATAACTCCACCTCCTAATCAAGAAATCTATTATAATGTGGCATCACCACAACACTGTTTTATGTACAATATGCACATAATTTTATTTGCATAGCCACTTACAGTGTTTTATAATTGACAATTCGTTGTTTTGAACAACAGTTTTAACATATGATTTTAATTGGACTTCATGCTTCATATCATGTTCACACCGCACCATTTTAACATTGAAGATTGACAAGACGCTATCACGCCGCGTCACAAGATACAAAGACTTTGCATTTACTTATTTTAATGTGTCCTTGCCTTATTTTTAATGTTATGTATTTGTATTTGTGACTGAAGATGTCCTGCAAGAGGACGAAACATGTTTCACGAGTGTAATTTAATGTAGTCTTTGTAAAGACAATTACAGTGTTGTAAAGGTGGAATTATAAAATCTAAATTTTCACAAGTTGAGTTTACAAAGCCTTTCCAAATTTTAGGGTCCACCTTATTCAATACTATACAATTTGTTGTGCAGGTGTAATTACAACATATTACGTTTATTCAGAACTAGTTTCGATGCTATACTGTGTCATCATCAGCTGAACAGAGTCATTGGAAAACTGGCAATCATATAAATATTATCAACATTAACATTGTGATGATGATGATGCTTGTTGTTTAAAGGGGCCTAACATCTAAGGTCATCGGCCCCAACATAACATTACCACAAATTAAAATCTTATAATATTAAAATTAATAAATATTTTAAAAGATATAGTGTTTGTCCTTCCTTTTTCAACAAGTCGAAGACTTGCGGGTCAGTTGTTCCAAATTATTAAAACCATATGCAATGAGGTTCATTATAATTACTGTAATTTTAAGGGAATTCAAATTGAAATTCACACACAAATTAACACACAAAGTTATTAAAATAGTTCTGTTCCAATGTCTCTGTTCAGCTGACGATGACGCACTATAACGTCGAAACTAGTTCTGAATAAACATAATATGTTGTAATTACATCTACACAACAAATTGTATAGTACTGAATAAGGAGGACCCTAAAACTTTCAAAAGCTTTGTAATCTCAGTTCAATATGGATAAAAATGAATATTATTTTAAATAACCCTTTATTATTATTATTATTATTATTATTATTATTATTATTATTATTATTATTATTATTATTATTATTATTATTATTCGGTTTCTACTTGTGTTATTACAACCGTACACACTACAGGTAGGTATTTTGACAAACGGTCATCAAACTTGATTGTAATAAACAACACTTCAAATAACAGAAAAGTGGCAGCGTGCATATTATAACAATCAACCAGATTGAGTAGTTGGTTCATGCAGTGCATCCAGCGCAGTGACGTCAGGCTTACTTGTGATTCTTTCGTTTATCAACCTGTGGAGTGGTACCCAGCACAACCAAATACATAGCTGAACACTGTCTAGTATACCCTTTGATTTTGAGGCAATTTGACTTTTTGTTTTGGTCTCCTTCAAGGGTATGCTAAATTAGGAAGACTTCACCATGAAGCAATCAACAATTGTACTAGTAGAATAGAGGGACTAATGATAGCTATAATCATACAGTATAAATGGCTACAAGACATTCAAGGATTCCAAAGCCCACCCACAAATCTCTCCCGAACGACATTTTTTAAAAGCAAATTACAAATATTGTATCTTTTAGTTATTGCACACCTAAAAATATGAATTATTATTCTACACAATATAAAACCAACAACATGCACGACTCATGAATAAAGCACACATTAATTTCTCACCAGTAGGCTTTGAGTTTGGCCGTCCACCATGAAGGGAAGTTGTGAACAGTTATTACAACCAAAATTACAGCTACTGATGCCTCCATATATTGACTGCTCATAAAAACCATTCCTAATCCAACAATCTGCAAGTGGAAAAATTGTTACAAAATAATAGACGCAAACATATAACAAATACATATAAGAATATTATTAAATATGAAAGCAGTGTATAACACACTAAAATATCTTATACAAACACATGTTCATCAAGGGCCAAGAAGAAATGGGTGTTAAAGAACTGCCATTGATAGGGAGGGAGCCCAACTATTTTAAAAGAACAGTGTGTGAAAATGCGTTCTTTTATATTTCCGTGTATTTATTCTATTAAGTTTTCCTTTCCATGTTCCTATCTCTTTACATACACCAGAATAATTTTCCAATACTCAAATAACAATAATATGAACTGCTGTGAGAGGCACCAAATAAACATAAAAAGAAAAAAAAATTGGCTTTAGAGAAAATAATTATATACAATTTATATTGATTACAATGATTTAAAGATGGAAAAGTTGGTATATAATTGATATGAGATGTTTACAATATCTTTAAAAGTACTATATGTGTCATACTTTCATAACCTGTGTACACTAGTTACTGTATGACCTTGCTGTTTATTCCACAACATACATAACAAGAAACATCTTAACAGAACCCAAGATGCTGCTACCACTTCCCATTCGGAAGACTAGTGCACAATAAGCCAACAGTAAAGTATTCTCAAACTCAAACCATCATTAGAGAAGTCTCCCTAGTGAACGGACTAAGATCTTCTTCAGAAAGTTCTCTGCGAAACTTAAAGAATTTCCCCTTGTTTTCTTGACACAGAAAAAGCCTAAATTATTATCATGTCTAGATAGATTTTGCGGTTCTAAGTCAGTGAAAAAGCTAGTGGCTTTTACGTCGCACCGACACAGATAGGTCTTATGGCGATGAAGGGATAAGAAATACCTAGGAGTTGGAAGGAAGTGGTCGTGGCCTTAATTAAGGTGCAGCCCCAGCATTTGCCTGGTATGAAAATGGGAAACCGTGGAAAACCATCTTCAGGACTGCCGACAGTGGGATTCAAATCCACTATCTCCCGGACGCAAGCTCACAGCCGCGCGCCCCTACCGCATGGCCAACTCGCCTGGTAGTGGAAAAGCTATTGACAAGTGTTTAATATCTTATATTACAAATTTAATATATTTTCACTTTTTAGATAATATTATGGTTTTTATTATTCTTGTGGATACTTTTTTTTTTCCAATGATTCTTTCTGGCAATCTGGGTACGTGTATGATGTTCTTGAACACAATGTAACACAAATTGCTTTTGCTCCTTGTCTACAGTTAGTAGTCCATGAAAATCTTGCATTTTAATTAATACCCCTTTCAGCACAGTCATTCACAGCCTTCAAATCCGTAACTATTACTTGAGCTTCTAAATATGAAGTGGGCCGATGATCTTCGATGTTAGGCGCCTATAAACAACATGCACAAATGTGAAGTGTTATTCATCCATGCCGAAGGACATTCTTGTATAAAAATAGTATCTTTCTTCTGGCAAGAGAACAGATCTCTACTTTTGGTTGACACAAAGTCATCTATTGTTTTCACTGAAATGAAGATAAGATTGAATGATGTGTATTAACAAATTAAAAATTAAAGAATGATAATCCAGATAAAATTAAACTTACCATATAATTGTCCATCCAATTCTCCACAAAGAGAAACATATCTCTCTCCATGTGTAGATTCTCTCTGGCTAAATTTGCTATCGTTTTGATTTGTATGCCTATTCATCATCAAAGAGTGATAGGACACAGAATTCTTCTGTTAAATACCACATATAGTGATTAAATTTCTTTAGAGGTGATTTCCTTTCATATGGTTTTAGAACTTTTAAGAAGCAGAGTTTATGATAAAGAGCTTTAACAGCTGCACTGCACTGAAACCACAGTTTGACATAATCAGTTACAATGAACAGAGAGATATCTCTTAAGGCATTTTCATTTACACTGGATAGTTTAAGTTGTGACCTAGAAGAAAAATTTTTAAACAATAAATAGCTCTTGCCATCCATCGAGCTTGATGCATCATCGCAGGACATATTTTTAGTTTTTTCCAGAGTGTCCTATCAAAAACATTTGAGAGAGTTCTACGAATTCACAATAATCACCTTTCAGTGCTGGTTTATGTAATCCACTTTTATAAAAGTCTAATATCTTTTAAATTTCTGACTCACTAAAAAACAATTCCACATTCTCTTTGTCACTTTGAAAATTAATGGCATTAACACTTTCCCAGTTTTCCCTAAAATGTTTAAAAAGTGGTATGTCAGGACTGCTTGTTACATCACGTACTTTACATTCAAATACACATCGTAAAATAAGTTCATATATATGACAACGGCACAGAAAGAACAATTCCCTTGTCTAATTTTCGTTCAGGTAAGACACATGCTCCATTAAAACGTATGATTAAAAATTCTGACAGCGGTGGTAATTCGTTTCCTGTCTATATTCGTGTTCTGGTATTATGGTTATCTGTAATGGATGAATATGTTATGAGTGATGGATTATGGACTGAAGGAATGCCTGAAGACGTGTGTGAATTAGAAAATGTACTTACTGCTGTTGTTGTGTTTCGGAACTCGCTGCGTACTGCTGCGGGTTCGTCTTGGGCTTATGCCAGCTGTGATGAGGGGTGTGGACGGAGGGGTAGGGGGATTGGTTGTTATGGGGTTGGGAGTGTCGCTTAGTGGTTTTGTGGCACGTGTTGTGCTCTGTTTATTGATTGTTTTGAGGTAGTAGTTTTTTAGGGTGGGAATGACTTTGTTAAAGATAATATTGGTTTTTTCTGTAATATCATTCATATTGAAATTGGGATTAGCGTAAAACTCTTCTGTTATATTGAGCAGGGGCCTTTGGGATTTATGTTTAATATTTTCATATTATTTTCGATGTTCATGAAGCTGTGTTTATATTCTTCAATGTGTTGGCCTATTCCTGAGAAGTGGTTATGCCTTATTGCGTTTAGATGTTCATTATACCGGATTATGAAATTTCTGCCTGTACGTCCAATGTAACTTGTTTTGCAATTATTACACTTGATGCAGTTAACTCCTGATTGGTTATATTTGTTATTGTTGTTAACAGTTCTAACAATGTGTACGATATTGGAGCTATTGTGCATGGTTTTAAATGCTATTCTTAGGTTGTACTTTTTAAAAACGTTAGTTATGGGGTATATGTCCTAATGGGTGGGTAGGAGATAGGGATCTGCGCTCAGATGGCCTTCATTTAAACCACAGTGGTACATATAAGTTAGGAAATTTGTTTAGAAGGGTAATAGGGAGGTACATTCAGGGAAACGGGATGGCCTAGGGAGCGGTGATAAGGGAACAGGGAACTGGAAATCAAGTAGGGATGACATAAAATTGTTAGTGTTGAACTGTAGAAGTATTGTAAAGAAAGGAATAGAATTAAGTAATTTAATAGATATATATTTACCAGATATTGTAATAGGAGTTGAATCATGGCTGAGAAATGATATAATGGATGCAGAAATTTTCTCACGGCACTGGAGTGTGTATCGTAGAGATAGGATAGGAATGGTGCGAGGGGGAGTGTTCATTCTGGTGAAAGAAGAATTTGTAAGCTACGAAAAAGTTAAAGATGAGACACATGAAATTCTAGGTGTAAGGCTCATTTCTAAAGATAACAGGCAACTTGATACATTTGGAGTGTACAGATCGGGAAAGGGTAGCACTGACGCGGATTTGGAATTATTTGATAGGATAGTCAGCTATGTGGGAAACGACATGGAAAGAAATGTGATTGTAGCGGGAGATCTGAATTTGCCAGATGTAAATTGGGAAGGAAATGCAAACGACAGGAAGCATGACCAACAAATGGCAAAGAAGTTAATATGGGAAGGACAGCTGATTCAGAAAGCGATGGAACCAACCAGAGGGAAAAATATCCTGGATGTGGTGCTGATAAAACCAGATGAGCTCTATAGGGAAACTGAAGTAATAGATGGTATTAGTGACCATGAAGCTGTTTTTGTGGTAGTTAAAAATAAATGTGATAGAAAGGAAGGTCTTAAAAGTAGGACTGTTAGGCAGTACCATATGGCTGATAAAGCAGGCATGAGGCAGTTTCTAAAAAGTAACTATGATCGGTGGAAAACAGTAAATAAAAATGTAAACAGACTCTGGGATGGGTTTAAAGAAATTGTTGAGGAATGCGAAAACAGGTTTGTACCTTTAAGGGTGGTAAGGAATGGTAAAGATCCACCTTATTATAATAGAGAAATAGAGAGACTAAGAAGGAGGTGCAGACTGGAAAGAAATAGAGTTAGAAATGGCTGTGGAAGTAAGGAGAAATTGAAGGAACTTACTAGAAAATTGAATCTAGCATTGAAGGCAGCTAAGGATAACATGATGGCAAGCATAATTGGCAGTCATACAAATTTTAGTGAAAAATGGAAGGGTATGTATAGGTATTTTAAGGCAGAAACAGGTTCCAAGAAGGACATTCCAGGAATAATGAACAAGGGGAGTGTGTATGTCAATCAATCAATCAATCAATCAATCAATCAATCAATCAATCAATCAATCAATCAATCAATCAATCAATCAATCAATCAATCAATCAATCAATCAATCAATCAATTAATACTGATCTGCATTTAGGGCAGTCGCCCAGGTGGCAGATTCCCTATCTGTTGCTTTCCTAGCCTTTTCCTAAATGATTTCAAAGAAATTGGAAATTTATTGAACATCTCCCTTGGTTATTCCAATCCCTAACTCCCCTTCCTATAAATGAATATTTGCCCCATTTTGTCCTCTTGAATTCCAACTTTATCTTCATATTGTGATCTTTCCTACTTTTATAAACGCCACTCAAACTTATTCGTCTACTAATGTCATTCCACGCCATCTCTCCGCTGACAGCTCGGAACATACCACTTAATTGAAATAATAACATTAAGTTATTTATTAGACCACCTAATCAATACAAAATCGTCTTGGATGATTTACATAGATTTGTTAGCTAATAGTGGTACAAGTTTCGCCTTCCCTGAGGGCATCATCAGCCATAGTCTTAACCTTAAATTAAAAATAAGCGTCTAAATAACATGTAGTAATGAAATGAATTTTAAAATCTTGAAGAGATTTGAAGTAAAATAACATTAAAAATAACAATGATGGTTTGAAAATACAGCTTCTCTACCAGATACGCCGAGCATTACAATGCCCAAAAGACACAACAAATTCTCCGCAATGGCCAACCACATGAGGGACACAGGGCATAAATTCACCACAATAGAACAAGACCTCCATATCCTAAAAAGAGTCGATAAAAGCAAACTCATGA
Source organism: Anabrus simplex (assembly GCF_040414725.1). NCBI lineage: Eukaryota > Metazoa > Arthropoda > Insecta > Orthoptera > Tettigoniidae > Anabrus > Anabrus simplex. Next base: position 188,143,846 of record NC_090265.1, read on the forward strand.
CAGAATATGAAAACTTATTTATTTTCCTCGACCAACATTTTAATAAAGATAAGAATCTAAATGACACTATTGATATAAAAAAAGCCCCTTGTATGAACAGATTCTTATTTTATTACGAGAATCAACTTCCCTCACCAACATATTCTTAAAAATCTTCAACCTCACATCAATTAGAGTTCCCACCTCCCCTACAGCTAATATACACCCCTCCCTTCCCCCCGCTGCTAGTACCTCTAATTCAAATACTACCAATAAACCCATAGCCACACCCACCGTAACATCGCTCCCTCCAATAGCCTTACACCGTTACAACACGCGCAGTAATACACTCCCTTCCCTCCCACCAACAGCAGCCCCCCTCCAATAGTTACGTCAACGCAAACAGATCCCCCTCCAGCACAAACCTTCAGTTATAACACACGTAGCAAGAAGTCTACTGATGCAAATACTTCTAACTCATAATGTTACAAGCTATCTTTGTCACCGTCAAATGGTAAGTGCACACGATTCTACTTCAATATTTTCAAATATCTTTTCACACAATTAACTCTACGTTTCTTGCTTCCTTTTACAGATTCCACTTTTATATACCTTTTCAACTAGAATATCTACAAACTCACAATTTACAACATTTGAACATCACTTCAAATTTTGAGATGGTTCATAGTGATCCTATTTGAAACTGTTCTTCAACTTCTATTCACCAACTTCATATCCTCAACGTGTTCTACAACTTCACCATATGCATCTGACTTTCGTCTTTTATCTTCAAGATCATGATTAACTCCGGATCTCTCGACTAACTTTGACTTTTATTCTCTCTTCTTTACTTTGATTATATACGATTTTTCGCCATCGTCTAATTATAACCGCCAGACTATCAACTTTACTTTTATGCAATCTTACTACTTGTTGTATAACAATCTGTTGTTTTATCCATTGTACTTATTTTAGCAGCCATCTAATGTTAATTTTGTCAATACTTCCACTATTATATCTCATCACATTGTATTTTCAAACCATCATTGTTATTTTTACTTCAAATCTCTTCAAGATTTTAAAATTCATTTCATTACTACATGCTATTTAGACGCTTATTTTTAATTTAAGGTTAAGACTATGGCTGATGATGCCTTCAGGGAAGGCGAAACATGTACCACTATTAGCTAACAAATCTATGTAAATCATCCAAGACGTTTTTTGTATTGATTAGGTGGTCTAATAAATAACTTAATGTTATTATTTCAATCAAATATCATCAATACGGACCAAAAATGATATTTATTACATGTAACATACCACTTAGTCGAGCAGCTCTTCTTATTTCTCTCAATTCTCCCCAACCCAAACTTAGCAACATTTTGTAACGCTACTCTTTTGTCGGAAATCACCCAGAACAAATCGAGCTGCTTTTCTTTGGATTTTTTCCAGTTCTTGAATCAGGTAATCCTGGTGAGGGTCCCATACACTGGAACCATGCTCTAGTTGGGGTCTTACCAGAGACTTATATGCACTCTCCTTTACATCCTTACTACAACCCCTAAACACCCTCATAACCATGTGCAGAGATCTGTACCCTTTATTTACAATCCCATTTATGTGATTACCCCAATGAAGATCTTTCCTTATATTAACACCTAGATACTTACAATGATCCCCAAAAGGAACTTTCACCCCATCAACACAGTAATTAAAACTGAGAGGACTTTTCCTATTTGTGAAACTCACAACCTGACTTTTAACCCCGTTTATCAACATACCATTGCCTGCTGTCCATCTCACAACATTTTCGAGGTCACGTTGCAGTTGCTCACAATCTTGTAACTTAATTATCACTCTATAGAGAATAACATCATCCGCAAAAAGCCTTATCTCCGATTCCACTCCTTTACTCATATCATTTATATATATAAGAAAACATAATGGTCCGATAATACTGCCTTGAGGAATTCCCCTCTTAATTATTACAGGGTCAGATAAAGCTTCACCTACTCTAATTCTCTGAGATCTATTTTCTAGAAATATAACAACCCATTCAGTCACTCTTTTGTCTAGTCCAATTGCACTCATTTTTGCCAGTAGTCTCCCATGATCCACCCTATCAAATGCTTTAGACAGGTCAATCGCGATACAGTCCATTTGACCTCCAGAATCCAAGATATCTGCTATATCTTGCTGGAATCCTACAAGTTGAGCTTCAGTGGAATAATCTTTCCTAAAACCGAATTGCCTTCTATCGAACCAGTTATTAATTTCACAAACATGTCTAATATAATCAGAAAGAATGCCTTCCCAAAGCTTACATACAATGCATGTCAAACTTACTGGCCTCTAATTTTCAGCTTTATGTCTATCACCCTTTCCTTTATACACAGGGGCTACTATAGCAACTCTCCAGTCATCTGGTATAGCTCCTCCGACCAAACAATAATCAAATAAGTACTTCAGATATGGTACTATATCCCAACCCATTGTCTTTAGTATATCCCCAGAAATCTGATCAATTCCAGCCGCTTTTCTAGTTTTCAACTTTTGTATCTTATTGTAAATGTCATTGTTATCATATGTAAATGTTATTACTTCTTTGGCCTTAGTCTCCTCCCCTATCTCGACATTATCCTTGAATACCAATATAAATGGTCCGTTATTGGACATTTATATTGGTATTATAAATTTACTCATTCAGGACAAATGGAATCAACATCTATATCATTATCCTTGAAACCAACAATCTTTACATACTGCTGACTGAATACTTCTGCCTTTTGAAAATCCTCACATACACACTCCCCTTGTTCATTAATTATTCCTGGAATGTCCTTCTTGGAACCTGTTTCTGCCTTAATATACCTATACATACCCTTCCATTTTTCACTAAAATTCGTATGACTGCCAATTATGCTTGCCATCATGTTATCCTTAGCTGCCTTCAATGCTAGATTCAATTTTCTAGTATGTTCCTTCAATTTCTCCTTACTTCCACAGCCATTTATTTCTAACTCTATTTCTTCCTAGTCTGCACCTCCTTCTTAGTCTCTTTATTTCTCTATTATAATAAGGTGGGTCTTTACCATTCCTTACCACCCTTAATGGTACAAACCTGTTTTCGCATTCCTCAACAATTTCTTTAAACCCATCCCAGAGTCTGTTTACATTTTTATTTACTGTTTTCCACCGATCATAGTTACTTTTTAGAAACTGCCTCATGCCTGCTTTATCAGCCATATGGTTACTGCCTAACAGTCCTACTTTTAAGACCTTCCTTTCTATCACATTTATTTTTAACTACCACAGAAACAGCTTCATGATCAATAATACCATCTATTACTTCAGTTTCCCTATACAGCTCATATGGTTTTATCAGCACGACATCCAGTATATTTTTCCCTCTGGTTGGCTCCATCACTTTCTGAATCAGCTGTCCTTCCCATATTAACTTCTTTGCCATTTGTTGGTCATGCTTCCTGTCGTTTGCATTTCCTTCCCAATTGACATCTGGCAAATTCAGATCTCCCGCTACAATCACATTTCTTTCCATGTCGTTTCCCACATAGCTGACTATCCTATCAAATAATTCCGAATCCACGTCAGTGCTACCCTTTCCCGATCTGTACACTCCAAATATATCAAGTTGCCTATTATCTTTAGAAATGAGCCTTACACCTAGAATTTCATGTGTCTCATCTTTAACTTTTTCGTAGCTTACAAATTCTTCTTTCACCAGAATGAACACTCCCCCTCCCACCCTTCCTATCCTATCTCTACGATACACAATCCAGTGCCGTGAGAAAATTTCTGCTTCCATTATATCATTTCTCAGCCATGATTCAACTCCTATTACAATATATAGATATATATCTATTAAATTACTTAATTCTATTCCTTTCCTTACAATACTTCTACAGTTCAACACTAACAATTTTATGTCATCCCTACTTGATTTCCAGTTCCCTGTTCCCTTATCACCGCTCCCTAGGCCATCCCGTTTCCCTGAATGTACCTCCCTATTACCTTTCATAGCCCCTGTGTATAAAGGAAAGGGTGATAGACATAAAGCTGAAAATTACAGGCCAGTAAGTTTGACATGCATTGTATGTAAGCTTTGGGAAGGCATTCTTTCTGATTATATTAGACATGTAAGATCTTCAAAAGGCAGAAGTATTCAGTCAGCAGTATGTAAAGATTGTTGGTTTCAAGGATAATGTCGAGATACAGGAGGAGACTAAGGCCAAAGAAGTAATAAAATTTACATATGATAACAATGACATTTACAATAAGATACAAAAGTTGAAAACTAGAAAAGCGGCTGGAATTGATCAGATTTCTGGGGATATACTAAAGACAATGGGTTGGGATATAGTACCATATCTGAAGTACTTATTTGATTATTGTTTGGTCGGAGGAGCTATAAAAGATGAATGGAGAGTTGCTATAGTAGCCCCTGTGTATAAAGGAAAGGGTGATAGACATAAAGCTGAACATTAGAGGCCAGTAAGTTTGACATGCATTGTATGTAAGCTTTGGGAAGGCATTCTTTCTGATTATATTAGACATGTTTGTGAAATTAATAACTGGTTCGATAGAAGGCGATTCGGTTTTAGGAAAGATTATTCCACTGAAGCTCAACTTGTAGGATTCCAGCAAGATACAGAAGATATCTTGGATTCTGGAGGTCAAATGGACTGTATCGTGATTGACCTGTCTAAAGCATTTGATAGGGTGGATCATGGGAGACTACTGGCAAAAATGAGTGCAATTGGACTAGACAAAAGAGTGACTGAATGGGTTGCTATATTTCTAGAAAATAGATCTCAGAGAGTTAGAGTAGGTGAAGTTTTGTCTGACCCTGTAATAGTTGAGAGGGGAGTTCCTCAGGGCAGTGTTATCGGACCTTTATGTTCTCTTATATATATAAATGATATGAGTAAAGGAGTGGAATCGGAGGTAAGGCTTTTTGCGGATCATGTTATTCTCTATAGAGTGATAAATAAGTTACAAGATTGTGAGCAACTGCAACGTGACCTCGAAAATATTGTGAGATGGACAGCAGGCAATGGTATGTTGATAAACGGGGTTAAAAGTCAGGTTGTGAGTTTCACAAATAGGAAAAGTCCTCTCAGTTTTAATTACTGTGTTGATGGGGTGAAAGTTCCTTTTGGGGATCATTGTAAGTATCTAGGTGTTAATATAAGGAAAGATCTTCATTGGGGAAATCACATAAATGGAATTGTAAATAAAGGGTACAGATCTCTGCACATGGTTATGAGGGTGTTTAGGGGTTGTAGTAAGGATGTAAAGGAGAGGGCATATAAGTCTCTGGTAAGACCCCAACTAGAGCATGGTTCCAGTGTATGGGACTCTCACCAGGATTACCTGATTCAAGAACTGGAAAAAATCCAAAGAAAAGCAGCTCGATTTGTTCTGGGTGTTTTCCGACAAAAGAGTAGCGTTACAAAAATGTTGCAATGTTTGGGTTGGAAAGAATTGAGAGAAAGAAGAAGAGCTGCTCGACTCAGTGGTATGTTCCGAGCTGTCAGCGGAGAGATGGCGTGGAATGACATTAGTATATCAATAATAATAATAATAATAATAATAATATAAAAGAATTTATTGGACTCCAACCTATTCAATACATTGGGTGGTATGAATAAAACCTGAGTTCTTGCTCAAATTATATACTCATGAGCATGAGCATTTAGTAGGAGTATATTCTCAGCCCAAGTAGTATGTACTCCATTTGGTAAGAATAAAAAGGTTCTCCTCTGATGGAGCAGATACTCAAGAGCACCGCCATGCAGATCATTCGAAATCGAGTAGATGCTCGTGTTCTGCGTGATCGTCAACTGTTCGCTCTTTCCTTCGCTACATAACCTCAACTGCGTATACCGTACACATACACATAAACAAACCGTGCTCGTGAAGTATTCTCCGTGTGTTTAGTGTAGCGTGTATTTTTCCTCGCTATGGAAACTGTTTCTCCATTAACTTTCGCCAGTATTTTGCGGGAACATGCTGTACTTTTTAGCAAATCTCAATTGCCGGCGGTTCGGAAGGAAAAATCCGAATCGTTGGAAGCAGTTCAGAAAAAGCTGCAAGCCATGTGCGGCAAGAACTTGGAGACGACCACCATAACGAAGAAGATTAATAATATGAAAATGCGAGTTAAGCAGAAGTGTGATATTAATAAAACGGGAAACAAAAAGATCGTTCTCAAGGACTGGGAGAAGATTATTTACGAACTGCTGGAAGGGGATACCAATCCAACAGTGACAAGAGTTCCAGGTATGTCCTCAAATTATATTCGCGATTTATTTTCTTGAACGGGTTTATAAAGGTTGTAGAGGTATTTTGTGTACCAACAGTCCGGATTTTAAGGATACGATATTTCTATTCATTGTTACTTTAGGCCAATATGAACTTCACCCAGGCCTTTGGTTCACTGTACCCGGGTTTGAATCCTGGGATGTTAGCTGCATTTTATTCATTAATTGAATGTGAGGAAACTATATACAACTCTAAATTATATAGGTGACTTAAAACGAATTTTCATTTTTTCTTAGGAGCAACTGTGGTTGGAGTAGATCTGGATGTATGGCAGGAAGTAGAACCAGACAACCTTCCTCCACCTATAGTGGAAGTAGTAGTAGTAGAGGAAGGGGAAGAAGGAGGCATCCCTAAAGAAGTCGTGAACTCCCCACCTATATCCACCCCTAAAAGGAAACGAAGTATTTTCGAGGAATACGAGACGGAAGAGACAAGAAATTTCACTAACGTTGAACTTCAGCGCTTGGTGCTACTAAAACAATTAAGAGTGTTGGACTTGAAGGAAAAAAAGTTGAAATCTCAAATTGTGGAATAACAAACTTGTATTGTTTTTTTTTAAAATATAACTTGTTTTGCTTACATGTTTGATATTTGGTAGTGAACAATAAGCAAGAGTGACACTGGTACTTGCTGCAACTCAAACACCTTGATATATTATCTCTGCCAATTCATTTCGCCTAGCTTCACCATTCCACCTGATATTTGCAGCAGCTGCCATGTCATCCTCATTTCCATCTTCTAACCTTACATTGCCACCTAATGGTTGTAGTTCAGGGTCCTCATCCTGTAAGTACTTGGCAATATTGTGCAACACACAGCAACAAATGATCAGTTTTGGCACTTTATTTAAAGATAGGCGTACTTTGTGCTGAAGAATTGGGAAACGTTGTTTTAGTTGCCCAAAACATCGTTCGATCACAACTCTTTCTTTGGTAATGCACCTGTTATAGGCAATTTCTTGAGGTGTTTGTGGATTTCTGAACGGTGTCATAAGCCAAGGTGCAATACCATAGCCACTATCCGCTAACAGTAAAGCATTTACCCTATTCAGACTTACTGTTGTCTGGACAGCTGAATTTCTCCAGACTCGAGAATCATGCACAGATCCAGGCCATGATGCATCGACACTGGTAAAAACTTCCTTGGCATTGCACGTTGCCTGTACAGTAATACTTGTATAACCTTTCCTGTTTACATATTCATCACCATAATGTGTAGGCTTATTAATTCCAACATGAGTGCAGTCAAGAGCACCTACCGCTGCTGGAAAGTAGTACTTTTCCTGCCACTCTTGTTTCGCAACTTCAAATTCCATATCTGTTTAAGGAAATTTTATCCACACTGCAGCTTTAGCCATGATGCGGTCCATAACCTCAACAAGATTTTTAGACACAGTTGTTTGGTGGATTCCAAGATCTTCTCCTATGCCACACTGGAATCCTGGGTCACCTACCAATCTTAAAAATGCTTTTAATTTTACTATGTTTTTAACAGCACCACCTCTTGTTTCCAGTTTCTCCGGTCCAAATAAGTATAGGTTTAACCAGTCCACATTAACTTTGGAAAAACGATATAGACTTTTAAAATTATTAGAGTCCACATGTTCACTTCTCTCCTTGTAAATTTTTCCACGAGGCACCACATTATTAATAAACTCAGCCATGTTATTTCTCCTCAGAAGCTAAAAATTGGCATATACTCAAGCTTGAGACAACTATCAGCCATACTCAAAACAAAGTGAGTATATACTCATCAATCTGAGAAGGTACTCCCTTTTATTCATAGCACATATGAGAAACTACTCTCAGACTCTTAGGAAGATGAGTATATACTACACCATCTCCATAACATGAGTATATACTCAGCTAGTGAGTACATTCTCAAGAACTTTATTCTTATGAAGTGGAGTATATACTCAGAAAAGTTGAGTACATACTATATTCTCATTTTTATTCATACCACCCATTACTGGATGTTAACATTTTTAGTTAAACATATGTATTGAATAGGTTGGAGTCCAATAAATTCTTTTATATTATTATTATTATTATTATTATTATTGAGATTCTTTCAATACGGAAAATAAAATGATTTTCATTACTTGCAATGACATTAGTAGACGAATAAGTTTGAATGGCGTTTATAAAAGTAGGAAAGATCACAATATGAAGATAAAGTTGGAATTCAAGACGACAAACTGGGGCAAATATTCATTTATAGGAAGGGGAGTTAGGGACTGGAATAACTTACCAAGGGAGATGTTCAATAAATTTCCAATTTTTTGAAATCATTTAGGAAAAGGCTAGGAAAGCAACAGATAGGGAATCTGCCACCTGGGCGACTGCCCTAAATGCAGATCAGTATTGATTGATTGAGTATTGATTGATGTGTGCATTGTTGAAAGTGAATGATATGTAATCTGCCTTGGGTTTGTCTAATTTTGTTAATTTGGTTTTGGGTTGAGATTCAATTTTGTGTATAATTTTACTGACCATTTCTTTACTGTTACCCATTGTGTTTGGCTATGTCGTAGATGAGTTGTAGTTCATTATTAAGTCTTCTTTTGTTAATGGTATATTGAGGGCTCTATGTATCATGCTAAAATAAACTGCTCTTTTATGTACGTTGGGATGGATGGAGTCTGTTTTTATGGTGTTTGAAGTGTGTGTGGGTTTTCTGTAGATTTTGTAGGATTAGATGGTTTTCATGTCTGGTTATTGTTAGGTCCAAGTAGTTTAAGGAGCGGTTGTTTTAGATTTCTTTGGTGAATTTTATATGGGGGTACAAAGTATTAAGTTTGTCTAATATGATGTTTTCATCAGTGGATCTGTTATTGATGATGACTGAAAATATTGTCAACAAACCTACATCAGAAGAATATGTTAGAATATGTTATCTATTTTATTGATTGATGTGTGTTCTAGGTGGTCTATTGTACCATTTCATTGCCCTGATTACTTAAAACTGAGTGTTAAAGTCGTCATTTGCCGTAAACAACGCTAAAAGTCTCGTATATCAAGCGGCAGAAACACGAGTTAAAAGATACAGACGAATAAAATCAAAGTGGCCGTAAATGCGAGGTAAAAGATACAGACGAGCGAAATCAAAGTGGCCGTGACTGAGATAAATGCATTAATTTCAAATTTATAAATCAACAGTAAGAACAATCGAACACTGCACTGAAATAAGACACGAAGAGTTACGAGAGACTAGTTACGCAAAGAAAAGAGCGGATTTCAAGAGGAAATTTTAAAAATTTATCGAAAAAATCAGTCAAAATACGAAGTCTTAACGATGTATTTCTCGAATATATATCCTAAGTGAAATATTCAGAAGGAGATAAAGAAAATAACTGAGCGCATACTAGGATTGAATTAAAGAATGATGGGAGTTTTTATTAGAAAGGATGTGAAGGAAACGCTAACTTAAAGCATATTAACGTAAAATAAGACAAGTTTTAAGCCACCATTAATATAATTGAAACTACAGTAGCAGAACTTTCGACGTCATTTCCTACTTTTCAGAACATAGTAATAGTACAAGAAGGCTTTGTAAATAAGATCATGAAATTAACGATGTCCCTGAATATGTTTTTCATGCATATCTATGAAAACGTCATGATGGCCTGCTAGACTGGAGATGGGGTTGGCGACTGATGGAAATCCAGCCGACTCTTCTCGAGAATACAAGTCCAGCAACCGCGACTCGGAGATGGCAAAGCCGTAGTCCAGAGATGATCGCCCCCGAGGGAGGACGAAGCAACAACTATCCCAGCCCAAAAACACATGCAGAATAAGATAAGCTTTATCAATTATATTCAAAATTAATTATGTTTGTATTATTTTGTAGTGAGTTGTTGATTGTGTTATTTATAAGGAATAGGTCATTATATTTTCGAGAAGTGTCTCAAATAATTAGTTTCAATGCGAGTGTATTGATAGTGATGTTTAAATTAAGGTTATAGGTAGTCTTCCGATATATGTAATCATATGCAAGAGTAGGGAAAGTTGCGTACATAAATGAAGTGTTTTGCTAACAGTATTTCAGTTTATTCTCAAAGAGCTATGCCATAGATAATGTGTTCTGATGCATATGAAGTGCGATATTGGTGCATATCAAGTTATAGGATACTGAGGTCATAAATAACGTCAATTTACGCATAACGTAGATCAATATACGCTAAATATGTGAATATTATGATAATTGAAATGCATATTGCTAGGAACATGGTAGTTGTTGATCCATAAAACATTAATTTTATTAAGTTGTAAAGTTATGTGAGTTGAGCGTTACATTGAATAGATTAATAATATTTGCATATGCGGTGATATAGAGATATTATGAAAATATGAGGTAAGGAGTGTGAGAGTAAACGATAATAAATATTCACGAATATACTAGTTGAGAGATTATGATTAATATGATGACGTATGAGGAAAGAATTTTATGCAAGGTTAATTATTGTAAGAATAAGTAACGCAAATATGGATCAAGGTTATAATAGACGTTAGTAATGATGTAAAATATGGAATAACCTATAATATGGGTGGATGGCAATTTGATAATGGACTTACAGGTTAATAATAGATTATGGTCATCAGAAATAATTTCAAGTAACCTATAATTAAGACTCTGATGGCACCTTCAAAGAGAATTTCATATTTTATTTAAGGTTTAAACTGATTTAAGCTGAAATAGCAGAGTATTGATGGCAGATATGATCTTAGCGTCTTCAAAATGTTAGCTTATCACTATTAATGAATTAGGAAGTTTCATCTATGGTATTCCTTGACTACTTGCAACCATATGATTGAATTTATGAAGCAATACGACCTGAATACAACCTGTTAGCAAACTTGGTGAAATTATCTTGGAAAACTTTTACCTATTTCTTAAGAAATATTTTGAGTATATCTAGTAATGATTAATAATATACATATTTTTTAAATATTATGATAGGTAGCCATTGAAAGCTACAGAGCGAGGAAATGATGTTGTCAAATTCACGTTAAAAAAATCTGGTATAACATAATCCCTGAGATTTTCTCCGACATTAGCTGCGGATTTTCTTGAACACCAGCGTGGGTTGAGTGAAAGAAGAAACTTAGGATACCCAAGAGCCACAAATGGCGCACTATGTAAATTTCCGATAATATGCCTGAGGCTGGGGATCCCATACGTAGGCCCTGCTGATGATAAATGGTGTCGTGAAATTTAAAATAACTTTTACTGATGGAAAATTGGAGTTGTTTCATGAATTCTTCTATTTCTAGAATGCTCAACTTGCTGTAGTTCTTTAAGTTAGATTCAATTATTTCTGTAGTTTGTTTGACGGCAATATTTGGATACATATTTATTATATCAAATGAAGCGTGGAAATGATGTTGTTCAATCTTTAATACTTAAGTTCTAATGCAAAAATCTATTGAGTTGCATATTGTTTTGTTTGCTAAAAAAGAATAATGCTTCTTAAGGAATTTATGAACGAATTGTGAAAGCTAGTAAGTTGGGCTGTTTCTATAGTTTATATTAGGTCTCATTGGGATATTTTCTTTATGAATTTTAGAATAGGTTTTAGCGGTCGGTAGTTGGGGGTTCATTGTTATAAGTTTTGTAGATTCTGTTTCAGTGAGAAGAAAATGTGTGTTTATGAGTATGGTTTTGAGGTTTCTTTGTATATTATTGGTTGGTCTTTACGTTTAATTGAGAAGGCGTTGTCTTGAAAGCATTCTTTGGTTTTTGTTATGTAATCATTCTTATTGATAATAACCGTAGTGTTGCCTTTATCATCTTTCGTAATAAGTACATTGTTCTGTTTTATCTTGCTGCTGAGTTTATTTATGTGTGATTTGTTGATGGTATTGTTGTTTGGTTTGTTGTTGTGGATTTTATTAATGTATTATGGGATCCTTTTATTAATTTCATGTCTGACTTCTTCTCGTAATTCATACAGAATTTTTAGTATGCATTTTCTGTTTCAGTAATAGTTGTTACGATATTTTGAAAAGTTTATGTATTTCCCCAATTGTGTTTGGGTCCCTTGCTCAATATAACATTTTCCGTTTCTTCAAATGTGGTTTTGCGTTAAGTTCTTCACAGGTGGGTGGAAACTGTGTTCAGTGACTTTGTTAGGATGTGTTGGGATGTTTTTATGCGGGATTTTGGTTGGGGGTCTTGGTTTGAATGGTTGTTTTAGTGTTTCCAGTTTCTTGCTTAGTGTGTTCCGTTTCTTAATCGCTAAATCTTCTATTTTTTCTCTTACAATTTGTTGAAAATAGTTCCAATAACTATATGGGAGCTCGTGAGATACCTTGAGATGTGCTGATATAGTTCGTTATAAAGGTGTTGTTTCTCACAATACAAAAATGTTGTCTTTTAGCCAGATTTTGTTTATTCTTTTATGTGTATTGCATGTCTGAGTGGTTATTCTATGTTTGTTGTTATATTTCTTGAGTAATTTAGGTGTAAAGTTATTTGATAGGCACTCTTTCAGAAAGACAAAGCTTTTGGTTGCATTCATTAGCTTGATCTTTAAATTCTGATATTTATACGCATTACATTTTGCCTGGTTGGCTATCGTATCATTATTTACGAGCTTCATGTCTGTATTGACAGATTACACATATATGGAAAAGAAAGGATTCCACCTGATCAAGAAAATTTATTATACTTGTAGTTCTTACAGTACTGGTTTCGGCCTATTTGGCCATCATCAGCTGGCTAATGTTGATGTTCTGCGTGAATTACATTGTCTGAAGGGAGATACAATCTTTGATTGGCATATCCAGATATGTCTAATGGGGGATATAAGTTATGATTTGTCATTTAAATTGTGGTACGTAAGTGTAAATGACCTTGAGGTTTAAATTGTGATTATAAAAACTAAACCTAAAGTGCTAATCAGTTGTACAAACACATAAAACACATTAAAATATGCTAAAACATATGTAAAACACTAATTAATTTATATGTTTATGTCTTGCGAATATCTTCTTTCTTGGTAGAGTCTTATGGCTATGAATTACATCAGTTGATGCTAGTGCTCGTGAACAATAATATAAATAAGTCTAAAACTTGATGAGTTTAATTGTACATGTCTTGCGTATGCTTTCTTCTTGTAATTATCGTGCTGTTAATAATAGATTTGCATCGGTTGATACTATATTTGTAAACAATGATGGGTTTCTATGACGTATTCTATTTAGTTGGTTAATAGGTAGGTGTATTATAATAAAACACTTGTCGTTAAAAGGTCCAATTTAGCTTCATAGTAGGCGAAATCTTGTTCGTTTGAGTTGGAAGCATAAGATGAAGGCGTAGTCTTGTTTGAGTATGATTAAAAATTCTGACAGTGGTGGTAATTCCTTTCCTGTCTATATTGTATTCTGGTATTATGGTTATCTGTAAAAGGTAAATATGTTATGAGTAGGGACCTGAAAAATTAGCATCTATTTGTTTCAAAATTAGCATCTATTTACAAAGTTAAAACAATCGCATGGTATTATTAATTTTAACGATTCCAAGTTTATGAAGTGCAATTATTGTCCTTGGTTCACACACAATACAAATTCATTGTTCAAATGAAAGCATTGTCAGTACTTCGGCATTGCTTTTTTTCAAATTGCACTGTCTGTAACCACTGTGTTGTAATGAGACAACATGCGCTCGCTATCTACATTGTTCGTTGGGGTCCACAACAACTCAAGACAGTATTTAGCAAATATGCTGAACTCTGTCTGAACTGCAGTTAATGCAAGCATGATATCACATTTTTCACTTTCTTTCATCTGGGTTTGAACTGCATGTTTCAGAGAACAGTAACCAGATCAGATATCGTTTCGTGAGAGATCTGTTACTCCCAACAATTTCTCAAGCTCATTTAATTTATCAGTGTTATTCAAAATTATATTTTTTGGATACAAAGCTTGAGAAATGGGCACAAAATGCTTATGGTTGGGGTCTTTAGCTTTCAATGTGGCTAGCTTGCACTGTGAAGAATAGCAGCTTTGACAAGCTTATCTCTACATGCAGCTTGCTGTAGAGGAGTGAGCTTAATCAAAGCATCATTAGTTGCCGCAGAAAAATTCCCCTCACAAAAGAAGGTAAAACTGCGTCAACGTTATGCAGTTTGGGGTAAAGGACATGAGAGGTAGGATACAGAGACCCTTCGAGTTCAGTAAGGAGGTCAACCAATCCAGCTGCATGATCTGTGACAAAAACCATGTGGGAGTGAAGCCTATTTGCTTCTCAGTCACTCAGATCAGTCAGGTACTTAATACCACAGTTGTTGATGTCTTTCATGTCAGACATCTTAAAAAATGTAACAACATCAGTAAAGTAAACACTCAAATAGAAGACAGCCTGAAACCAGCTATTCCATCGGTTTATGATAGGTACAGGAAAAAGCTTTGCTTCCTTTGAAGCAACATACTTCGATGTTAAGAATTGTGTATAATTATATTTTCGCTTTCTTGTGTTCAAAAATGCAGATTTTACCATCGCAACCACATGATTTAAATCGGTCATCACTGCAACCCAACTATTGCCAACCAAGCTGATCTTGTACTGTACATGCATTAAATGATCCCCTATGACCACACTTAATGTTTCATGACACCGGGTCATGTACGGGGCACTGTCACTAACAAACACTTTAACTGCATCAAATGGTACACTATAACTGCGCAGAGCTTCTAAAACAGCACGAGAGCAATTTTTGTAGCATTTCCTGCATCAAGATAGTTCAAAGAAACAACATGCGGCTCTCTTTTCTATCCGGCTGGGACTTGGAATATGATGATAAAAACACAACGGCCCATTCTATCTGTAGTTTCATCACAGAGTATGTTGATGTTCTTCCCCACTAGAGCCTCTGCTGTTCTTTTCTGGTGGTCAGATGCAACTTCTGGAAAGGAAGAACGACCTCAAATTATAACAAAATAATTTAAAATTACTGGATCAATTGGGTACGGGTAAGATAGTTCGATATGAAAATCGCACTCAAATTCGGTATCCAATGATGCGCGTGGTTTCGATGTCGTAATACCTAAATCGTACCTGATCAATGAAATCGAAACTTACCCGGTAAATATACTTCACGTAGAGTTCTCACACATGGCAGCTCTTCATTTGAAAACTTATTAATCCAGGCTCTTAGCTCTTTGCTTTCCAGCTTTTCCAGAGGTATATTTGCTTTGGCAAATACTTCAACTGTGCGTTTCGAGAAGTTACCTCTGGAAATTTTTCGTCTTTTATAACTATCTAACTGTGTAAGCACAGAAGATTGCTTTCTTTGAGACGTACCAGCAGCAGGGATTGAGCTTTCGTTATCGCGTCGCTTACCCACATGTTTTTCAGATTTAACATGTTTCACAATGCTATCCTTTTTTTCCCTCCCAACTCGGCAATTACAATACTTGCAAAACACTACCGCTGAATCTGTGGCATATAAACCATCCTTTGCATATTGCTGAGCCCTTTCGGGTGCAGTTTTTGTCGTGCGCCCCATAACCTTAAAAAAAAACCGCTCGACTTTCTACTCTTCACTACTTTCAATTTTGAACAACAGGAAAACAACGCTGCGCCTATCTCGTTTTATCCGTGACACTCAATTTAAATTTCGATAATAATCGATACAGATCTTATTCCCCTTGCTATTCCCATTGTAAATATCGATCAAAGTCAGCAAGCAGCAATCGATCGGCTACTTTTCTTCATCGTTCGGAACGGTCAAAAGATTTATGCATCATATTTTGAGTATTTCTGACGATTTTGCCGAAATATATAGTTTTCACCAGTAAAATGGTACATTTTCACAGAAATTGCAGCAAAATCGCATATTCATACATTTCGCATTTTGGGTCACAATTCGCATTTTGTCGCACTTCTATTTATGCGTAAAAATGATTTTATTCCACATTAGGATTACCGTAGGTTTAGATTCAGTACAAGATCCAAAAATTTGCATTTATCGCAAATGTGATTTTTTCAGGTCCCTAGTTATGAGTGATGGATTATGGACTGAAGGAATGCCTGAAGACGCGTGTGAATTAGAAAATGTACTGTTGTGGTATTTCCGAACTCGCTGCGTACTGCCGCGGGTTCGCCCTGGGCTTATGTCAGCTGTAATGAGGGGTGTGGACAGAGGGGTAGAGGGATTGGTTGTTGTGGGGGCAGAAAAAACCAATATTATCTTTAACAAAGTCATTCCTGCCCTAAAAATCGACTACCTCAAAACAATCAATACGCAGAGCACAACACATGCTACAAAACCACTATGCGACACGCCCAACCCCACTTCTGCCTGTAATTTAACGTTATGTTAAGATTAACATGGTGATCTTGTTATTCTTGAAAAATGTGATTCACCAATTTTGCCCGTCCCTTTTACCGTCTCCCTTGAGCTTTGGCGTTCATCATCCCATGCATTTGCTAATTTGACTAGGGAAAAGAAACCAAATAATGTACTCCTTTGGTCAAGAAACCCAATCGTTAAAATAGCTATTAACATGGAAGTGGTGTGATTTTAAACGCTATAGGTGTTTGGAAACGAACTTAAGAGTAAAGCAGTTTCATGTGGTAAATATTGTTAATTCTTCAAAACATATTTTTATATGAGTGACTGCGTTTTTTTAAAAAAACCAGGGAGAAATACAAACTCGGTTTGGGATTGTGAGAGAACCCAAAAATTTATTTAAAAAATACTTTGCATGTGACCATAGCGATGGTACTATCGTTATCAAAATGGTGTAACAGACTATTTGGAACTGATTCGATGCAATGAAACTTCTTTGGAATAAGTGTGGAATAAAAAAGACATATGTATTCGGGTGAACACAAGTCACCTAGGTTCAACATGTGTCCTGTTTCCTAGTAGGCACTGGGTCCTCCATGGGCACTGATAATTTGTTCCATGCGTAATGTCATCGATGTGTATAAGGCGCGAATGGCGTCCTGGGATATAGCCATCCATGCTGCATTCACCTGGTTCCACAGTTCATCTTTGGTGGTTGGCATTGGGTCACAGCGCCGCACCTGTTGTTTCACTATATCCCACACATTTTCGATTGGCAACAAGTCTGGTGATCGGGCGGGCCAAGGAACCGTCCGACATCCTATGACAACAAAAATAAATGTGTTCGTGCAGCAACATGTGGTCGCGCATTTTCCTGCTGAAATATGGCGCCTGGGGTGTCGTGTAGAAAGGGTATGGCTACGGGTCGCAGAATGTCATTCACGTAGGTCAAACTGTTCACAGTGCCCTGGACACGCACCGACTGTGATTTGTGGTTGTACCCAATAGCACCCCACACCATAAAGCCTTGAGTTGGCGCTGTAATTCTTGCGCGAATGCAGTCAATATGCTACCTTTCCCAAAATGCGGCCATCATTTTCAAACAAACAGAACCTGGATTTGACCGAAAACACAATCTGCTGCCATTCCTTTCCCAAGTGACATCGTTCCATACACCACTGCAGTCTAGCATGTTTATGCACATTAGTCAAAGGCAGGCGGAGAAGTGGACGACACGCCCATAACCCAGGCCGTAATAAACGGCGACAGACTGTCACTCCTGATAGTGTACGATACGTTACACTGTTCCGCTAGAGCGAAGGAAGAGAAGATCTGTTCTGTAATGCCATTCGGATGAGGTGTCAAACTTCTCGGAGGGGAGGGTCTGGGTGGTGCGACCAGACCCATCACGTCGTGTTCTACGGCCTTCTGTGAACCATTCTGTACACACCCGCTGCACCGCTGACACACTTCGCCCCACAGGAGCAGCAATTTTCCGGATGGAAGCATCACGTTTGCTCAGACCAATAATGTGCCCTCTTTCAAACTCACTCATTTGATGGTATGATTCTTGCATTTGTCTGTGAGGCATCCTGCATGTCTCCTCAAGTCACACTGATCCATTACCTTCGGTTTACAGCGACGAGAGCCGCAGGCACATTTTACCAGTCAGTGCTGGTGAGCCAAGATATTGACGTAGACCTTGAGCCTGAGGGATGACATGATTCCAAAGCTAATAATTTTTTCAGAACATACTAATGCACATGTTCTGTGAATATGTACTTCCTACTTCTAGTCTTTCAAGGTGTTCTGGTTTTTATGAACTTGAGTGTACTATTTTAGGAAGAAAGGTAATTGTTCTTTGAGTCATCAGTCCATAGAGTGGTTAGATGCAGCCCTCCATACCATCCTATCCAGTGCTAAACTTTTCATTTCTACGTAACTACTGCATCCTACATCTGCTCTAATCTGCTTGTCATATTCATACTTTGGTCTACCCCTACCGTTCTTACCACCTACACTTCCTTCAAAAACCAACTGCACAAGTTCTGGGTGTCTTAAGATGTGTCCTATCATTCTATCTCTTCTACTCGTCAAATTTAGCCAAATCGATCTCCTCTCACCAATTCGATTCAGTATCTCTTCATTTGTGATTCGATCTATCCATATCACGTTCAGCATTCTTCTGTAACACCACATTTCAAAAGCTTCTATTCTCTTTCTTTCTGAGCTAGTTATCGTCCATGTTTCACTTCCATACAATGCCACGCTCCACACAAAAGTCTTCAAAAACATCTTTCTAATTCCTATATCAATGTTTGAAGAAAGCTCTTCCTTGCTTGTGCTAGTCTGCATTTTATGTCCTCCTTACTTCTGCCATCGTTAGTTATTTTACTACCCAAGTAACAACATTCATCTACTTCCTTTAAGACTTCCTTTCCTAATCTAATATTTCCTACATCACCTGCCTTCGTTCGACTGCACTCCATTACTTTTGTTTTGGACTTATTTATTTTCATCTTGTACTCCTTACCCAAGACTTCATCCATACCATTCAGCAACTTCTCGAGATCTTCTGCAGTCTCAGATAAAATAACAATATCATCGGCAAATCTCAAGGTTTTGATTTCCTCTTTTTGGACTGTGATTCCCTTTCCAAATTTCTCTTTGATTTCCTTTACTGCCTGTTCTATGTAAACATTGAAAAGGAGAGGGGACAAACTGCAGCCTTGCCTCACTCCTTTCTGGATTGCTGCTTCTTTTTCAAAACCCTCGATTCTTATCACTGCAGACTGATTTTTATACAGATTGTAGATAATTCTTCGTTCTCGGTATCTGATCCCTATCATCTTCAGAATCATAAATAGCTTGGTCCAATCAACATTATCAAATGCTTTTTCTAGATCTACGAATGCCATGTACGTGGGCTTGTCCTTCTTGATTCGATCCTCTAAGATCAGACGTAAAGTCAGGGTTGCTTCACGTGTTCCTACATTTCTTCTGAAGCCAAATTGATCTTCTCCCAACTCAGCCTCAACTTGTTTTACCATTCTTCTGTAAATAATACGTGTTAAAATTTTGTAGGCATGAGATACTAAACTAATGGTGCGGTAGTTTTCACACCTGTCAGCACCGGCTTTCTTGGGAATAGGTATAACAACATTCTGCCGAAAATCGGATGGGACTTCTCCTGACTCATACATCTTGCACACTAAATGAAATAACCTTGCCATGCTGGTTTCTCCTAAGGCAGTCGGTTATTCAGAGGGAATATCATCAATTCCAGGTGCCCTGTTCTTATTTAGGTCTCTCAGAGCTCTGTCAAACTCTGACCTCAAAATTGGGTCTCCCATTTCATCAGCATCAACAGCCTCTTCTTGTTCCAGATCCAAATTATCTACATCTTTACCTTGATACAACTGTTGGATATGTTCTTGCCATCTTTCTGCTTTTTCTTCTTTCCCTAGAAGGGGCTTTCCATCTGAGCTCTTAATATTCATACACCTAGATTCCCTTTCTCCAAAGGTTTCCTTTTTTTCCTGTATGCAGCAACTACCTTTCCCAGGACCATACAACCTTCGACATCCTTGCACTTCACCTTCAGCCATTCTTCCTTCGTTACCTTGCACTTTCTATCCACTTGATTCTTTATGTTCGATTTTTTTCATTTCCATTTTTAATTTAGATTCACATAATTATCCCTCCCTGTTTTGAAATCGAAAAAGTAGAAAAGGGGGGGGGGGGAAATTACATGAGTAAATACAGTAAGTAAAGTACTTTTTTCAATTTTCTTTAATACTGCTTTTTTCAAAACTATATATCCTTTCTAGAATTTACATTTTACTGAAATATTAAAAGTGTGAATTCCTTCTTGTATTATATGCGCTGCTGTGAATGATTTATTATGTATTTAAATTTTGGGCATAACCTCAAATTCATCAACCTCCCATAATTTATTTCTTTTCTGAAATGATTAATATCCAAGTGTGATAAGTAATTCGCTTATTGTTTATTGCTCACAGATAATAAATATAATTTGCTTTATAATCCATATCATTGCATTTCATCTGCATGTTGACATCAGTGGTATCCAGCAAAAGTCTAATGTAATCACGGTAATCAGGCGAGGTTATGACAGTTCCTAGACAACCACACGTGGCTGTTGCCATGTCCTCGGAAGTACCCGGTCATTCCCCAATCAACGAGAAGACCACGGATGGACACATTATGCTCTTTATTTACATAAGTTTCCGTTCTCTCGATGATGGCAGAATAGGTCCCTGCCAAACCATTCCCTTGCTACTCGTTTAGATCCATTCTCTTCAAGTCATCAAACCATTTCAATTTTGATGTTGCTACATTTGGATGTCGTTTTGGATCATTTCATTTCCTATCTTATCACATCTTATTTTCTGAAGCACTCACATCAGTAATTTAATACCTGCAGCCTGGAGTCTCCTAATATCCCTTCTGTTGATGGTGCAAGTTTCCAGTCCATACAGTATATTGTTATTGGTATGAAGTAGGCCTGATACAGTCTTCTTAGCTGTCATAAGCCTTTTCTATACCTAAGAAAACAGATGATATCTCCTCCTTTCTCCCAGTATTTCCTCATAATCATTCTAATAGCAATGATAAGGTCTGTGGTGGTTCTGTGAGGAGTTGAATAAGAATATCAAATTATTGAAGAATAAGATAGATAATAATAATATTGTTGTGACAAAAGCTGATAAAGGTAATACCATTGTACTGATAGGAAGACAGGATTATATTGAAAAGACTAAGAATTTTCTAACTAGCAATAATTTTGAATTGATAAAAAAAGATCCCACGTCTTCTATGCAGAAAAAACTTAAACAAATTCTCAATAACATAACTTTTTTATTAGACTCCAAAGATACTAACTGTTTAATTAACACGAACCCAGAAATACCTACTTTAAAGGCACTACCGAAAATTCATAAACAAGAAATTCCTATTAGACCAATAGTTAATTTCAGAAATAGTCCAGTATATAAGACGGCCAAATTCATACAAATATTTTTAAAAGAACACTATAAGTTTTATAGCCAGACACACCTAATTAATACTATTGACTTTTGTAACAGAATTAAAAACATTGAGCTAACAGACTACTACACGATACATAGTTTGGATATCAAAGATATGTACTCCAACATTCCTATTGTAGATACTATACAAATAGTAAGAAAGAATTTAATGCAACACAGCAAATTAAGCAAGGTGGAAATTGAAGAATTTTTAACATTACTAGAATTTACTTTGGAAAATAACTATTTTGTTTTTGACAACAAAATTTACAAACAGTCTAAAGGCCTAGCAATGGGTTCGCCAGCTTCAGGTATTTTAGCTAACATATTCATGGATTACATGGAATATAATAAAATAGTGGATAAAATAGATGGATTGATTACATGGTTGAGATACGTCGACGATATATTTGTTATTATCGATGAACGAAAGGTTAAACCTGATGGTATATTACAGTATTTAAATACTTTGAATAGACAAGTGCATTTTACGATGGAATCTGAAAATGATAGGACTTTAAATTTTTTAGATTTGACAGTTACTAGAAATTCTGGTCATTTTGATTTCCAAATTTTCAGAAAAGCTACTCAAACAGATACTATTATCAGAAATGACTCCAATCATCCAGGACAACATAAAAAGGCAACATTTTACAGTTTAATTAATAGAGCTATGAACATACCTATGTCTAAGAAGAATTATAATAGAGAGATAAATATAATCCATCAAATCGCTCGTAGCAACGGATATTCCAACAGATTTATTAATAGAATGATAAATAAAGTGAAAAATGAACCTAAAACAACTTTAATTAAAGAGAGAAAAGAGAAAAAGAAATTCATAGTTCTAACTTTTCGAAATAAGCACTCTTATCAACTGGCTAAAATTTTCAGAAAAAAGAACATCAATGTCACATACAAAACGGATAATAATACTAATAAGATAATTTTCAATTCAGATAAAATAGAGAATAAATGTATATTTAATAAATCAGGAATTTACAAATTAACATGCCAAACATGTAAACAACGATACATAGGACAGTCCGGAAGAAGTTTGGCTATAAGGTACAAAGAACACGTTAATGCGGTCAAACATAAAAGATATTCGGCAATGGGAGAACATATGGTTGAAATGAATCATAAATTTACAGACATTTCCAATGACATGAAATTATTACATTCGACCAAAAAGGGAAAACTAATGAATGTTTTGGAAAATTTAGAAATTTACCTTACACAAAAATGTAATTCTGAATCAAGTTTAAATGAGAAAAGTACAGAAGATAACCCACTGTTTAGGCTAGCATATAATCATTTAAGGAACAAAAAGAAGAAGAAAAGAAGAAAAACTTGAAGATCATAAATTTGTATAGTGTTTCTCATTCAGTTCAACCAAAATTGTATGTATTGATCATTTTTATAATATTTCATAAGTTCTCTTTACTCTTTGACATGATGTATTGGGACACAATACTCCTTCAAATTGTAAAACAAAAGATTGTGTCATATTATGTTATTCTTTGATCTAACCACTGATGAAGGGAATGGTTGAGATTTCCCGAAACATGTATGGTTTAATAAATAATGTTTCTTTCATTTAATGAGTGTATTGATCAAGGCGGATTTAAATAAACTATTATAAATAGTTATATTGTACGTTCTTCTAGCTGACGTTCAATGATGCTTCTTAACCGTTTGTTGATGAGATTTTTCTGCATCAGCTTTAATCCATGAGATAGGAATGTGATTCCTCTGTAGTTGCCACATTTATGTCTGCTTCCCATTCTCAAGTGGGGGAACTATAACGCTCTTTGTCCAATCTTCTGGAACTTTTCCTTCCTTCCAAATAATATTCATAACTCTGAATAGCCAAGGAATTTTTTTTTTTTTGCGACGATGGTATAGAAAAGGTCTAGTAGTGGGAAGGAAGTGGCAGTGGCCTTAATTAAGATACAGCCCTAGCATTTGCCTGGTGTGAAAATAGGAAACCATGGAAAACTATCTTCAGGGCTGCCGACAGTGGGGTTCGAACCCACTATCTCCCAATTGCAAGTTCATAGCCGCACGACCCTAACTGCATGGCCAAGTAGTGTGGTGTCAATGAAGTCCATGGATTCATGAAGCCTTTATCATTTCAACACTCACTTCATCCACACCAGGTGACTTACCATTAAGCATAATCTTCGAGGCATTTTCAACTTCAAACCAGGTTAGAAGAGGCTCACTCGCAACTCCTGAAACATCTTCTTCCATCGCCATTTCATTTTTTCATTACCGTATTTACGCGAATAACTCCCGCCACCGAATAATCCCCGCACCCTAACTTTAGAAAGGCTGATTTTGAAAAAAATGCAAACATTGACGTAAATAAAACCCGCATCCCAATTTTGTGCCTTGATTTTTTTTTAAATGTGCGGGTATTATTCGCGTAAATACCTGTATTTACGCGAATAATCCCTGCCGCCGAATAATCCCGCACCCTGACTTAAGGAAGGCTGAGTTTGAAAAACTAAAATAGCCAACATTGACGCAAATAAAACCCGCACCCCAATTTTGTGCCTCAAAATTTTTTTACAAATGTGCGGGTATTATTCTCATAAATATGATATATGTCTTCCTCTTTCTAAACAATAGTTCCATCATCAGTTTCTATGGCTTTCACAGAGATGTAAGTGTTTCTTCCATTATTCACAATTCTATAAAACAGCTTCTTGTTGTTTTTGCTGTCTTTTTCAAGTTTTGCAATGAAGGCCATCCAACACTTTTCTTTCTCTGATTATATTAATCTCTTAGCTTTAAATGTCACTTCTTTGTTCTTCTGGTCTAATTCTCGCAGTCTGATTTCATTGCTTCTTACACCCTTCTGGTTCTGCTTATCTCTTTCTTTCCTAGCCATATTCTTTTATTACTTTCTGGACAGTTTCATTCCACCAGGGGATTTCCTTCCCCTTGATTTTAGTGTTTGTTCCAACTCGCGCATTGAAATCAATGACCATTATCCTATCCTTGTTGTTGACCCTGACTACAATATCACTGAGGGCTTCATAAAACTTGTCAACTTCATCCTCATCTCCATGCTCACATGGTGAATACACAGAGACAATTCTCGTCCTAATTCCTCCAATTGCTAAATACTCACATCATTTGCTAATCTACATGCTTAACAGAAGCTATGTTGCATGTAATAGTATTCCTCATCAACAATCCTACCCCATGCTCTGCCCTTCCCTTTTAACATCTCTTATGAACATTTTATAATCACTCTCTTCCTCGTTATCTCCCCTTACCCAAATATCACTAACTTCTAACACGTCCAGACATATCCCCTTTACTGAATTAGCCAGTTCTACTTTCATTCTTCCATAAGCCCCATTAATATTGATAGCTCAGAATCAAGTTCAATTTAGTTTGCCAAGTTGTTTCCAAGGAGTCCCTCCCCTGTCAAATGGATGTGGGACTCCATCACTCCCATAGGATCAAGGCTTGCTTAAAATGTTCTGAGCATGCTTGATAAAAATTCTGTGAAGGAAGATGCTACCCTACTTCAGCAAGAATCTCTCTTGTAACGGGTTAGGGATCAATGGTGGAGTGTACAGTGCCTGAACACAAAGAGGGCCATGACTCAGAATATGTCCAAGATGCCCATTCCTATTCCATAGCAACTGGTATCCCGACTCTCAGCCATTGACCATGGTTCACAAAGAAGGACGTGACTACAGTAACCCATACTACAAACCATAACGGAAAAATTAGATGTATTAAAGTAAGCAACATCTCAAATCTGAAATACCTGTAACATGAATAGCGATATAACAAACCAGCAGCAATAGCGACTACCGTATGTGTTGAGGGTCTCGTCACTAACCAGCCTGTGATCTATCTATTGATTGACAATTAGGTAGCTTTAGTAATGAAACAGAAATGTTATATGACATAACATAAATTAAAATTGGAAATAAAGTACAGCAGTAATTATTGGTAAAACTAAACATTTACTAACTCACTGTGCAAGTTGAGGACCGACCGACCGACCGACCGACCGACCGACCGACCGACCGACCGACCGACCGACCGACCGACCGACCGACCGACCGACCGACCGACCGACCGACCGACCGACCGACCGACCGACCGACCGACCGACCGACCGACCGACCGACCGACCGACCGACCGACCGACCAACCAACCAACCAACCAACCAACCAACCAACCAACCAACCAACCAACCAACCAACCAACCAACCAACCAACCAACCAACCAACCAACCAACCAACCAACCAACCAACCAACCAACCAACCAACCAACCAACCAACCAACCAACCAACCAACCAACCAACCAACCAACCAACCAACCAACCAACCAACCAACCAACCAACCAACCAACCAACCAACCAACCAACCAACCAACCAACCAATCACCACTGATCTGCATTTAGATCAGTTGCCCAGGTGGCAGATTCCCTATCTGTTGTTTACCTAGTCTTTTCTTAAATAACTGCAAAGAATTTAGATATTTATTGGTAAATTGCTCCAGTCCCTAACTCCTCTTCTTATAAACAAATATCTGCCCCAATTTGTTCTTCTGAATTCCAATTTTATCTTCATATTGTAATTTATCCTACTTGACTTATTCCTATCCATTGCAAAGATAATGTTTTATCAACACAACCAACTACTCAAGGAGATTTTACCCTAGAACTGCTGCAGTTATTTTCGTCAATCAATCAGTCACTACTGATCTGCATTTAGGGCAGTCGCCCAGGTGGCAGATTCCCTATCTGTTGCTTTCCTAGCCTTTTCTTAAATGATTGCAAAGAAATTGGATATTTATTGAACACCTCCCTTGGTAAGTTATTCCAGTCCCTAACTCCCCTCCCTATAAACGAATATTTGCCGCCATATGTCCTTTTGAATTCCAACTTTATCTTCATACTGTGATCTTTCCTACTTTTAAAGACACCATCCAAACTTATTCGTCTACTGATGTCCTCCCACGCCATCTCCCCACTGACAGCTCGGAACATACCACTTATTACATGTAACTAATCTCATTATTAGACCCGTATTGAACTATGCTATGATATACTAACAATTTGTTGGTTATTTTGGTCCACCTTTTCAATACAAATTACAGTTTGTGTTGCTAAGTTGTAATGTTACAACACTAATTTACCGGGACATGTTTCTCTTTTATTCACAAGCATCATCAGCCTATACAATTGCCTCAAGGTTTGTCATATTTAGATTGTTGTTACAAATTTCATTACATTGAATGTAAATCTAATTTCAGTGATAACAATATTTAAAACACAAGAATAATATACACATTAAAAATTATGACAATATGATTTGCAATGTTAAAATGGAGTAACTCTTAATTCTAAAACACATTGACGTCCAAAACACAGTTTTTACAATTTGAAAATTTGGCTAAAAATTGTTTGCAATGTTAAAATAAAATTGATTCAACTATAATTTGGCATTAAAATTTGAGTCATAAATATAAATATTGGATGTTAATATATAGGAGCCATAGTTTCTGAAGTGCGTTGGTTTCTAGAATACAGTAACATTTCAGTATTGAGAATTTTAGTTAAATAATGTTATTTAAAAAGACTGTAATTTTGCATTATGCGTGATTAGTCATGATGACAATCTAGAACTGAAGTCTTGGGTTCGTTGGAAAATGGTTTCTAGATTTGATGAGGCTTTCTGCTGCAGTTTGGCTATTTGATCAGAGGAAGTATTGCCATATTTAATTCTTGTTTGTAGCGACCAGACTCTCCGTTGGAAGTTGATTGTTTTGATGTAAGTTATGGTTAAAAGGGGCTTCAATCCAAATTTTGAGTATCTGATTATGTTTCTTTCGATTTATAGAATTTCAGAATCGTCAACAAAGTGGGATGCCATCTTGATTCTAAGAACATATCAAAGTACTTTCATTTCTACAGTTAATAAACCTCTCCAGAACGTTGCTTGTTTTTCAAAGACTTTCGAAAGTGAAGATAAAAGTATCAGTATTCAGCTGGTGCATATAATAGTGTCATCTGGTGTCCTGTTATAAATCTACGGCGGAATAAGGACACCATCTGCCAGAAAGACAATCACACTTGACGAAAGATTGCACTGTCTTCCAGAGAGACGGTCCGCAGTTCTAGGGTTAATAATACCGGGCTATTTTGTGTGCGTTAAAATGAATCGCGTGAGATTAGAGTTTTTCTTGCACTTTAAAGACTGGAATTTGAACATGACTACTCCATCTTTCATGTCTCGGCATGGCCTATAATTACTGCACACACTAAAACTATTGCACACACACACATATACTAATGGAATAATCGCTATGCTTTGCACCAAGTGTATGGTATTTTGCGTTCAGCAAAACTGAGTTTGTAGTTGTTGATCCTCATTTACTAGTTTTATTGCGTACAACAACCACCTAGTTTTAAGATTTTAAATACAGTTACTAAGACCGTTTTTGTTAAAAATGAAATCTGTCTACTAGCAAGGATATTCCAAAATGTTAAGGGGAAAAGATGGGCTTTGTCCATTATGCGGTGGCATACATTATGTGAGTAAATACAGTTTGTAGGCCTACAAGACATGTTCACTATACAAAACGGGGAATTCTCGCATACTGCACATCCCTTACATTTTTGCAAAAATATGGGGTCTTATATACAGTATTTCTGCTCCTTGACTATCAAATCATGGTCAATTCTATTAAAAAAGGAGGATAGAGTAGATCAAATTCCTAACAAGGGACTGGGCTTGTCTTTCCAAGACAACCAAGCACACATTTACAGTTAGGCTGCCCCTCATTCATTCTCTCGCCTCAATTTTACAATCAGATTTTTGTAGAAAATACTCAATGGGTTACATGAGTAAAATTCTGGTACTTCAACATCAACTTGAATATGTAAAGATAATGTTATACCTGTAAAGTCCATTTTATGAGATCTCTGGTGCGAGGATCCGTCACAGGACCAAATCGGTAACAAATGATGAAACTTAAGACACCACTAAAAGCTGTGTATGCTAGGACATGCGAGTAGTATAGCTGCATGACAGTACGAAAATTTTCC
The DNA here is from genome assembly GCF_040414725.1 of Anabrus simplex. Taxonomy (NCBI): domain Eukaryota; kingdom Metazoa; phylum Arthropoda; class Insecta; order Orthoptera; family Tettigoniidae; genus Anabrus; species Anabrus simplex. The sequence continues at coordinate 188,172,607 of NC_090265.1, forward strand.
CACAAGAGTTGAATGAAGTAGACACCAACAGTCCAACCACCAATCAGAATTCCATATACGGCAGGACGCTGTAAAGAAAAGAAATATAGTACTGTATATTGAAATTGTAACACAAATGAATATACAGCCTAATATTTATCTTGTAATAGACTGATGGGTAATTTCTTGATTGCAATATACCAGGAGTGGAAGGTGTGTGACACTAATTGATTATTCTTATTATGTCTTGTAAAGTAGCTACAGTTTCAAAAGAATACTACAACATACAAAGCTTCTGGAAATATAATAAAGTCCTTTGAACTTCCTTAAAACTACAATCATACCTACCACCATAAGCTCCATTAATATTGATAGCACCCCATCAAATTTAGATTTAATTTGTTTGCTAAGTTGTTTTCCTATTTAACCTGATACCCTAAATCTAAAGGTGGAATTCTGAGTCATCCTCATTTAGAAACGGCTTGCAAGAGGCTAATAACCACGTTATTATACCCCTAAAAATAATGAAAAAACTATGACCTGAAGTAGTTCCAATCCTTCTTCCAGATAAATGGATGAATTCCTTAAAACATAGTAGTATAGCAGAACTGAAACTACCAACCTGAGGTTATTACTGCGCAAAGGAATTAAATTTTTTAGATGATATACCATTATAGGTCTTGTGATAGATTCTAGTTACTACATTGGTTCGGGGATGTATTGGAGATGTATTAATACAAATATTTTTCAAGTGATATTTTATATTTATGTCTTGGCGATTGATGTCCGCCTCTGTGGTATAGTGGTTAGCGTGGTTAGCTACCACCCCCGGAGGCCCGGGTTTGATTGCCGGCTCTGCCACAAAATTTGAAAAAGTGGTATGAGGGCTGGAACGGGAACCACTCAGCCTCAAGAGGTCAACTGAGTATAGGTGGGTTCGATTCCCACCTCAGCTATCTCTGAAGTGGTTTTCTGTGGTTTCGCACTTCTCCTCCAGGCAAATGCTGGGATGGTACCTAACTTAAGGCCACGGCCGCCTCCTTCCCTCTTCCTTGCCTGCCCCTATCATCCCATCCGTCCACAAGGCCCCTGTTCAGTATAGCAGGTGAGGCCGCTTGGGAGAGGTACTGGTCCTCCTCCCAAGTTTTATCCCCTGACCCAATGTCTCCTGCTCCAGGACACAGCCCTTGAGGTGGTAGAAGTGGGATCCCTCGCTGAGTGCGAGAGAAAAGCTGACCCTGGATGGTAAACAGATTAAGAAGAAGATGTCTTGGCAATTGATATTACTAGTTGTGGCCCTACAATATTTTATCACAAACCATTACTATTTTTAGAAAATTCCAAGCTTGTTAGTGATTTAAAAAAAGAAAAATTACTTTATGTTGTACAGATGGGATAAGAAGGGGCTAGGAGTGGGAAGGAAGCGACCGTGGCCTTAATATATAGCCCCAGCATATACCTGCTGTGAAAATGGGAAACCACTGAAAACTATCTTCAGGGCTGCCAACAGTGGGGTTCAAACCCACTATCTCCCGAATTCAAGCTGATAGCTGTGCGACTCAAACTGTGCAGTTACTTGCTAGCGAATACAAGATGGTCCATATAAAAAAAAGTTGGATACTGTAGTAAATAATTACCATTAAGTCAGAATGTCATCATTACAATATAAGGACAAGTGGTGCCTAAATATCCCTTATTTGCTCGGTATTATCTCAATATAGGAAATAATAGTGGTAAGAGACCATAAAAAAATGCAGAAGAAGAAGATTATCAGTCCTCCTTACATCAATCAAAGAAAACAAAAAATGAGAGAGGATATTATATGAAATGCACGTACATTCAACAACTTCGTAGGTCTCCTTAACTCAATGCTGTTGATGTCAGAAAAGAACAGGAGATAACTAAAATAGGTTGAATAGAAAATATCACAGAAAGGGCCTGGCAAACAAAGCTAAAGCAACTACATTCAACTGGCCTGTCACATATATACTGCGGCCTTTAAAGATATGGGACCAAACATGGCGAATGTAGTTTGTCTAGTTAAGGTAAAGCAAAGAGGAAAGAAGCAAGTACATGAAAGCAATAGTCATATCATGGCCATGGCTCACAGCTTGCGAATCCATTAATCCAAGTGCTGGTCTAATTTTATAGAACTTTGACAAGATATTTATTTAAATTAACGACATACCACATATTTGAATGCATGAATTGTATGGCTCATGGCTGGAAGGAAAAGCGAAAGTAATGTTTGACACACCAAATTAAAAATCTGAAATTTATTAAAAACCATTCCCAATGGAAGCAAGCGTTAAAATACAAGAAAAATGTGGAGAAAGAGCACTCAAGATCTGATCATCTGCAACACATGTATACGGCCATGTGAAGATGTACATTGCTTTTAAAGTACCAGGAGCTCATAAGGACTGGATCCCAGCATCTTTCTGTCTGTCATTTGTTCTTCTTTGTCTTAACCACACTTGATGTATCAATGTCTTGTTTCTACAGTTCGTGAGACTGCAACATCTTGAAGAGAATCTTATTTACTCTAGCCCTTTCCCATACTTGTGCCGCCAAAAGCCTTTGATGTGCCAATGTGATGTTAAACCACAAGCAAAAAAAAAAAAAAATGTTGTGGCACCGCCATTGTTACAGAATTTCCTGGAATCTAATTGTGCACATCATTAGTGAAACATGCAGAAAGAAATAATACTTGTATATCATGAAATATTTATTGGGAAAGTATATGATGGCAACACAGTTAGATTTAGGCATTATAAGAGTGTGTGTATATAAGGATGTACAAATAATTAAAAACAAGAAATCATAACAATACATGATGCTGTATAGGCTTTTGGGCTTATGCCATGTCAAGAAAATAAGGTGAAATTCTTTACGTCAGAAGAAATCTCGACTGTCCACGGGAAAGGCTTCCTAAACAATTACTCTTTAAAATTTAGACATTATAATAGAACTGGAAATGGTATGTTCATTCGTCAACAGATGGCTCCCAGGACGCGGCACAATGCTAGCGTTCGAAGCGGAAGCTGACCGAACCATCAGACTAAGCGGTTCACATAACGTGTGTACGTAACATATGAACTTGACAGGTGTATGATATAGACACAAACCTGGAATGAAACATCTGACGCTGAGGAACGTACGAATTTGGAAAACACTGAGACGAATTAACAATAGTGAAAGGACAGGGAAGGGAACTACCTATGTAAATTCTTAATGGCTGACAAGCAGGTATTACACTTAATAGATAGCCAGTGTCCCTGTTGAAATTGTTAGGATTTCTACGTATTTCCACAGCATCCCGTATAATCCTGGATCTGTAGTGTCTAGTGTGAGTAAGAGCTCGAGCATCTTGGAACATGACATTATGACCCGACGATAGACCGTGCTCAGCTATTGCCGATTTGTCTGGTTGGTTGAGACGAATATTATGTTTGTGTTCTTTGATACAAGTACCAATGGACCAGCATATGTTTGGGTGATGTATACCTTACCGCAAATACAAGGAATTTTGTATACCCCAGAATGTAAAAGTGGGGACAATTTGTCCTTGGTTTTACTCAGATGTGAGCAATTTTAGTGGCAGTGCAAAACAAGGTTTTTCTATTGTGTTTGCGGAGGACCTTGGCAATTCGATCTGTGGTGTTGTGAAAGTAAGGCAAGTAGGCAGTTCCCTTCACTTCTTCCTTCAGTGAGCTTTGCTTGGTCGTTTCTCTGGGATGCAGGGCTCTATGAATCTGCAAATCACTGTAACCGTTACCACTGAACGCGACTTTGAGCGTGTCCATCTCCACCTGGATACGCACGCGATGGCTCACAAATTCGTCTCGCCCTCTTGGCGAGTGTTGTGAGAATGCCTTGTTTTTGTGCTGGATGGTGGTGAGAATCTGCATGAAGATAGCGATTTGTGTGGGTAGGCTTACGATAGATGGTATGTCCTAAGGAGCCGTCCAGTTTCTTTCTTACTAGAACATCCAAGAAAAGAAGGCATCCCTACGACTCCATCTCCATAGTGAATTTTACTGAAGGATGTTGCTGATTCAGGTGGTTTAAAAATAAATGAAGTTTCTCAGGACCTTCTGTCAAGACCACAAATACATCATCATCTATTCATCAATTTCCAAACGACCTAAATCACATTGATCATTCAAAATTATACAGCTTGTATCATCATTTATAATTTAGTATGTTGCCAAGTTAATATTTTAAATTTAGGTATTATGTTGGTAAATAGAATCTTGGTTGTGGAATTTGTCTCATCTGTATTATTATTAGGCTACTCATTATTGTTAATGAAGGTTATTATGTCCATAATTATCTACTGTTAATTGGGCAATCAATCCTTACATTCAATACAAAGAATCACGCTGTTGCTTTGGTATATATCAGGGGTTTCCAAATGGCGGCCCGCAAAGCCATATAATACGGCCCTCGAGAGCATTTTAATGAATAATGTGAAGAATAGTTAAAAAAGAATATGTTGCTGGTCGTTCAAAAATGTATTAGCTTTTATACCCGGTAGAGAACCCATTCTGAACCAATTTAATTGTTTTCGTCGTTTTTAAATATTCACTAATAGATTATTTTTTATTTATACAAATTTAAAATCCAAATTTCAAATAATGATTATTTTTTAAGTCCCAATAAGTACTTTTGATGGTTTTCGGAGACACTAAGATGCCAGAATTTTGTCGCGCAGGAGTTCTTTTACGTGCCAGTAAATCTACCGACACAAGGCCGACATATCTGAGCACCTTCGGAAGATCTAACATCGAACCTGCCAAGCTGGCTTCAGAAGGCCAGCGCCTCAACCATCTGAGCCACTCAGCCCGGCTCCAAATTTCACTCTTTTATGCTACTGTAAAATAATGTTTTACCTAAATAATTAAAATTATCAAATCTTTATTTCAATTGAATTGTGCATATTATTTCGTAATGGGACTTCGGTAGGTCTACTATACGCAAAATGTTACGAAAATTGGCTTATTATTGACGTGCGGCCTGCGGACATGACAAAGGTTTAAAATAAGGCACTCGAGCCCTTACAAATGGGAAACCCCTGGTATATATTATCCTTCCTATAATAAAATTATGCCAACAAAGACAGAAGAATATATCAACAACCCATCAGCAATCTAGACACCTGTGAGGTAAGCATCTTGTCATCTACCCTTGAGTGAGCTGAGAAGAATAAGAATAAGAATATAAAAGTATATACAGCCGACTCTCAATTACAGTAGGACGTTTATTATCCAACCTCAAATCTTCCCAATTTTTCCTTCATTATTGTTAAAAGCACGTTACAATAATATTCTCTCCGTCACTAAAATATTACAGTTATGGGATTACACCAGACCCTTGGATCCCAATCTGTCAATCAACTGACGCTAATTAGCTTTCATCTCAGTCAAGAAAATTTTGCAAGAACAGCTTAACATTTCCCCACCATTATCTACAGTTTGCGAAAAGTCCAAGTTCCTATCTAAGCCTTTTAGAACAGGTACAGGTTACGTACAGTCTTACACCTTATATTGATCACTTGATTTCAATAAATTCTTACAAATGTTTCAGTTTACGACAGGTGGTTGAAGAGTTGTGTTGTGTTCTGTGTTTTATAAACTTGTGATCTCTGTTTGTTGTTTGTGTACAGTACAGCAATAGTGAATTAGACGTCATCTTCCATTAAACAAAATCGTAATGAGTGACAATCAAAACAAAATTAGAAATTTTCTAGCAACAGTATACAACAGGGCACAACAAATCCCAGGCGCTAGGTCGCCATGACGGCTAAAATTCTTTCCTTGGCGCCTTATTTTTCGAGCCAAGTATAAAATCATACAACTCCAGGTCAATGATCCTTAATTTTGCAGCAGCAGCAGCAGTGAACGACAATAGCACATACCTGCCAGCTTTCTAAAAGAGAAATGCGGAAGATCCTTACGCGGAAATTTTTTAACAACACGCGCATGCGTAACAGTCATGAGACATAATGAAAAACGACGGCAAGGGGGGGGAGGGGATTATAAACAATGCTAATACAAGTCAAATACAGTAGAACCTCGATTCATCGTTCCCGGAACTGTAGTTTTCCCGTATTCATTGTTGAATTTATTCAGTCCAAAATAGTTCCATATAAACCAAAATTAAATTTCCCTGCATCCATCGTTTCTCGAACTATCGTTTTACCGCATTGATCATCGAAAAATTATTTGTCCTCAGTCACAATTTTCCCGCATTGTTCGACTGTACGTAAGAAAAATATACGCAACATTTCTTTGAATTTAGAGGGACTGCTCAATACTCTTAGCGTATGTTAGCGGTAACCTGTTGCGAGAATGAACAAGTGATTCGGAGTTGCTAGTCTTGAACAAGGATCTTGTAGGCTGGAGTGCTGTGCGCAGGTTATTCACGCACAACCTCACAACGAGCCTCGTTGTGCCAACGCTTCTCCTCGACCCACTAACCGGCCCCTAGAAATATTCTTATTTACAAGAATTAAAACGTACACAGCATAAAACTCAAATTTGCCACCATTTTGTGTTGTTATAGGCTGGCTAGGGCTGCCAACTTCATTGAAAAAAAGAGAAAATCCTGCAGTGCGCCAGATTCATTTTAATTAGTCACAGGGTGATTAATCCCATCACCTTGTGGAGTGTGTGGGATGCTAGAGACCTGTTGACCGTTTTGTTGCCCTCTGCCCAATAATCTTGTTACAAGCCGGACCAAACCAAGCCAGACCAATAATCTTTTCTCATAGCCTAGTCTTGTAACTAGTTCCTCCAAGTCAGCAACTTCGCTCAAGCCGCTGTGACATCATTCGAGACGTGCTGCATTGAATTTCTAACCTCTGTGACATCGTCTAAGCTGTGCTGCAGGAACCGCGCCGTGTTGGGTATCTAACCTATCGTTCACAAAGGGTCTACGGAATGTTTCCCTAAATACAGGTTATCGCCGTAATATCCATGTATATATTTAATTTTCAATAAGAGAACTGAACTTGAAGGTTTTCAATTATTACAAAATGTGTAAAGAAAACTGAAACGAAACGGTGTAAAAGTCACGCTTTTTATTTTCACCTCATAGGCCTAAATCATGGTTGCAATATTTTGATACTGTTATGTATAGTATGAGCAAATACAGTAGAGACAATATGCTATACTCAGCGAAATATCGAGGGACAGCCATTAGAGCTCTCTCTAGCGGGTAGACCTGAGAACTACTGATTCTGTCATAAGAGCACGTGTATTTGTGTGTGAAGTTTTTGGTGTTATTTATGCATTTTCAGTGAGGTAACATAATTAAATAGTAGCATGTGTCATTCCTTGATATCTCCTCTCAACATGAGGGGAAAGGTATGTGCTGTGTTTGGTTGCAGTGACTATGAAGTAGAGAAGAATGCGCGGTCTTTCCTTCGCTACCCTCGTGACAAGGAAATGTAAGTAATATTGTGTTTGCATATATATTCTTCCAGTGACAAAGAGATTTTTATAGTACTTCATAATCTTCTGACCTGCTCGACCCATATTTTAACTGGCTTAACCCATATCTGCCCAAATTATTTTTCTGTGGAATATTGCGAGATATTTCATAAGTACAGTTGTTTGTAACCTAAATGAAAGGCTTATGATGATTTTAGGTTTCATTAACATATTTTCGCGGAGATTTACCGTGTCAACATATGTCGACAGTGAGCCTGAACGGGTAGGGTAAGAGACATGCTCAAAAAAGGAACTTTTCTTCGCATTTTAAGCTTATATGAATGTAATGATTAATCAGTTAGTGAATATTAGTCACATAAGTGTTGAATAAGCAGAAAATATTTTAAAAACATGATTCGAAACATGAATGAGGAACAGTTTCATCTCAATTTAGAATGCATACTGTTTAAAAACAAAAGGACAATATTCGTATGTTTATAGTACTTGTTATACACACAATACCAAATTTTGAACAAGTATAATCACTCTGAAATTAGCAAAAAAGGAAAACTACGAGTAGAATTTCACTACAGTTTAGTCTGCGTTTTGAGGTTACACTCTGCTTCTCTTCATCCAGTCTGGTTTAGTGAGAGTGAAATGACTCGAAGCAAAGAACGTGGCGGCCAACGTTACGGCACTGTTTCCTGGCAGCTTTACCACAGTGAGCGCACCGCACTTGCTTCCTTCTTGTTTCGAGGTAGTCGGATACCCCATCGGAACGCACTTCTGGCAACACGCGTGAAGATACTTTCATACTCGGTCTTCATGCGTTAGGACGCGTAGCGGCACGAGATAGGATATATGTCCTAACGATGTACCGTGTAAAGCCGAGAAGGTCTAAATTTTCCTCTATGCCCTTTGGGGTCAAACAGTAAAGTTGCCATGCATTGTCCATGGAGACGTTCAGAAGGAACACAATTAGAGGCCAGTACCATTTCTTGTTTTTGATACTGATGCGGTAACAAGATAGCCTACATTTTGATCCAATCGATCGACGCTCCCCATGTGCATATTATGCAGAATTATACATGCTGGCTGAATTACAATTATGTATTTAATTTCAGCATTACCATTGTACCATTTTCACTTATTTTTGTACACACTAGTTCAGCGTCAGCGCGGAGTTGATTACCAGAGAGTCTGTTTATATCTCCACAAGACTAATAATCATCGCTATCCCCGTCACTATGGAAAGCATTTTCAGGTTGTTTTATGTATATATTAGCATCTAGGATGTTTTGTGATTCTTCTAGGATGATTACGATCTCCTCGACGGTCACTCCAAGAAGAATAAATGCAAATTGTATATCAGTACTGAGGCAGTCCCATTCGCGCCCACTGTCGACATATGTCGACGTGGAAATTTTTTGTTCTGCTAGACAGAAGCAACTATAAATCAGCCATAAATGAATTCAAAATCTGTTAAAGGCATGTTTCGTTATTACGTTTAACACAACAGTCCGATCTTACTTTCAACTGTAACAATATTATAAGAAAATATTACTCACCGCGACGGAAGCGTCATCCTCGAGTGTATGCGGAATGATATTTCATATGCAGCCACGATATAAGGCACGAAAACGAGTGATTCTTGTTTTCGTGCTGTGCAGTACGTATCAAACTATGAACTGTAAACAATGCACCTCAAAAGTATTATTCAGGTTTACCGATATAAGATCGACAATATTCAGATATTAACGTCGACAAATGTCAACAGTGGGCATATATGGGTTAAAATATCATACGCATATTTTATTGTATAGTGCAGCAGTTAACCTTCAATACCGATGTGTTGTTGTAGGTGTGATCTGTGGATATTGAATAGTCACAGAAGTGATTTGGGTAAGGTATACAAGAAAGAAGGGACGTTACGCTTATGTAATAATTATAAGATCTATTCAGATCATTTCCAGGCCAGCGACTTGCCGGGATTTTATAGATTTTGTTTCTGTTAGTAATCTTCATGTTAAGATGAAAATTGTCCAGCTTTTAAATGCATCATGTGTGGATGGAATGTACCAATTAATTTATTGACAAGTGTCTTAATGTGATGATACAATGTTTTTTAAATGAGAAAAAAGACAAATCTAACCGTAAAAGTTCAGGCAGGAATGCTAAAGCAAAAAAGTAATGCATAAATGAAAGATCAACCCATTTCACAGCAGTCCATTTCACATCTTGTTTATATGTCTAATTTCAGTCTTTAAATAATAACCTTTTAAATAATTCTTCATTCATTTATCCAGAATTGCTTTAGCAACTTCGAAGTTAATATCACAATAACACTTTCTTTCTGGACGTAATTTATTTCTCCATTTTCGTATATACATTTCCATTGATACCGGTATTTGAATTTAGTGCGACTTTTCAGGTCAAGTCACTAGGAGCGCCACTGTCGAATTGTCTCCCATTTTAACAAGGCTAAATCCGTAGGTGTCGCGTATTGTCTCTACTGTATTTGGTATGAGCTAAATGGTTAGCATGTATTGGCCTTAGGTTCAAGGGGTCTCTATTGGGTCGATAATTTTAACTTTCCTTGGTTAATTCCAACGGTCCGGGGCTGTCTGTTTGCCCAATTAAACATTAGAATTCATCTTAGGTAGGGCCGCATTTTAATATGCGCGCAGATCGCCTATCACGCGACAACTCGAAAGACCTGCACCCGGCTCCGGAGGCCACACACCATTATTGTTGTTCTTATAATAATAATAATAATAATAATAATAATAATAACAATAATAATATATTTACATAACGAAAAATGTCCCAATACAGTACCTGTAATTTATTATTTTGCTTCCCCCCTATTTTTATGTTGCCCGCATTTATAGTTTTCCCCACATCCGTCGTCATTTCCCCCTACCCGCTGAAAAACGATGCATCGAGGTTTTACTGTATATGTTATGATCAACCCTGAAAATAATACACGAAGTTGTATCTTGATGAGTGCTCATCTGTTTTCACTTTACACTTGGAACACTTTCTGAGATCGTATAAAACAAGGAAGTTAAGCAGTATATGCCTCACTTAAAGACTGATAATATCGTTTCTTAGTTTACGTACATTACGAAATCACTTAGAAATTTGTCACACAATTCCACGAGTTTCAGAACTACCGCCAATGTTACACACGCACACATACAAAGCCTTTCAGCTGCTACAAAGCACGACGCAGTTTTATATAAATTCACAGCTGCTACTTTTCACGGATTTCTTTTCTTCAAAATCGCAGCCTGCTACTTGTTTGGGAACATCTGATTGAATGAAGTAGCAGTTGAAGTCGAACAAGTGACAAAAGGACGTTGATAATCGACAATGTGATTATTGATACATTTACTGGTCGAATTTCAAACACTGCATCTCGTAATCCCAGCTACTATTACAAGTTGTCCATTTCATGACCGTATCGATGAGTATAATCAAGAAGTTAGTATAAATAACCACCTAATCAATACTTTATTATTGCCTCAGGCAAAATTGAATATAAATTAGCACTTACAGGACATGTTTCAATGGAAGTTCTTTTATTATTTGTGCTTATTGTCCTAATGTTTTTCTTTTCAATTCTTTCTTTATACAGCTGAAGAGGACCACTAAATGGTCGAAACATGTCCTGTAAGTGCTAATTTATATTCAATTTTGCCTGAGGCAATAATAAAGTATCGATTAGGTGGTTATTTATACTTTCTTGATCCCAGCTACTATCAAAAGTCAAACAAATCCGATTTGACCGCAGAAGCGAAACCAAGCGCGGATATTCAAAATCCATACAATAACTTTGCTCATCCTTACAATCGTAAAACATACTCAAAATCCGTACATTTTATGGAAAAACCGGAATACTTGGCAGGTATGATAGCGTCATGCAAGTAGTATAGCTGCATGACAGTACGAAAATTTTCCCACAAGAGTTGAACGAAGTAGACACCAATAGTCCAACCACCAATCAGAATACCATATATGGCAGGATGCTGTAAAGAAAAGAAATATACTATTGTATATTGAAATTGTAACACAAATGAATATACAGCCTAATATTCATCTTGTAATAGACTGATGGGTAATTTCTTGATTGCAATATACGAGGAGCAGAAGGTGTGTAACACTGATTATTCTTATTATGTCTTATTAAGTAGCTACAGTTTCAAAAGAATACTGCAACATACAAAGCCGGCCAGGCGAGTAGACGGACAGCTGATAAGAAGCGACACATAGCAGCAGGTGGCTCGCAGAATGCAGGAGCACAGGATGACAAAACAAGTAAGGTAGGCGAAGAAAAGTAGAGTCTCAAGTCCCACAATGTAGCAGTGAGAGTACGTGACATATACTCCCACCTCCAGAGGTAATCCGGATGGATGCTTTAGAAGGTAAAAGATCCATCATGATCTTGCAGAGAGGCGTCTTTAAACAATGACTAGATCAGCACCAATGTTGACGAAGAATGGTAAAACGACAGAAGTAAAAAGGAATTGGGGATTTGTGAGCCACAATTTCTTTTTATGAATCCCATAACACAATCTCAATTAGAATCTACTCAATCGTACAAAATCGGTGTAAGAAAAACCTAATTAATGACAGATCAGTAACAAACATTATCAATTTCTAACTTTTGGTCCTTCAATTCTTTCTTTAAGGATCCAAAAAAAAGGAAAAACAGAGTGGAAGTGAAGGAGAAAGGAAGACAAAGTCCGTGCACTCAAAGTCCTAGACAGTTCCCACAAAATAGACACAATATTCCAATGATTCCGGCTTGGCATACCAAACTCCATTTTTAGTCAATATTCTTTGAAACATGGGCTTACTATTTTCGATTTATTTCAAGTCCTGAAAGTTCTATAAAATTTCCAAAGTGTTGCGGAAATATCTTCAGCTACGGACATATAATTTTGAAATATTTAAAAGTTTGTGTGCATGCCCTTTGCTCACCCACCTCGTCGTAGAAAAGCCAGTTCGTAGAACAGCAGAAGTACAGACCAGCTGTACGAGGACAAATGAAGCCCTCCACACTAGAATCACCTCATATCCCAACTCGCCACAAAGAAGATCAACATCAGCTTAGGCCTATATAGGCAGAGAGTAGCGAGCACAGAACATGCGAGAAGGCAGACGTAATACGTGACGTGAGCGGAGGGAGGAGGGGCAAAACCATGCCCAGTAAACGAAGAGCCGGCCGGGTGAGTAGACTGACAATGTAGCAGTGTGAGTACGTGACAATCTTCAGATTTCAAAGCCATTACAATTCAAATCATGGCATAGTATAAGGGAACTATTGATTGAGAGAGAACCCTTGTTTAGTGATGATACAGCTGCAAGTAAACTGAATCAAAAATTCCTCGACATTGTGGAAAAATGAAGGATTTTCAAGAGATGATGTTTATAATGCAGATGATACAGGACTGAATTGGAAATCACTACTGCAGAATTCACTTACTTCATGAAGGGAATCTGCAGCTCCAGGATTTGAAGTTAGTAAAGACAGAATTACGGTCATGGTCTGTGAGAATGCTAGTGAGGCTCACAGGTACCATTGCTGGTTATTGGAAAATCCCAAAGCCTCGATGCTTTAGAAATGTTGATTGCATTCCTATGTGGACAAAGGGCGAAAATATTAATAATTAATATTATTTGCTTTACGTCCCACTAACTACTTTTATCATTTTTGGACATGCTGAAGTGCCAGAATTTAGTCTCACAGACTTCTTTTATGTGCCAATAAATCTACAGACCCAAGGCTGATGTATTTGAGCGCCTTCAAATACCACTGAACTGAGCCAGGATTGAACCTGCCAAGTTATGGACAGAAGGCCAACGCCTAACTGTCTGAGCCACTCAGTCCGGCAAACAAAAATATGCATGAATGAATTCACAGCTTTTTTCTGAATGGTATGCAGAAGATTTTGTACACTGTCTGAAAAGGTACCATGAATGGCAAGGTAAAAGCGGTAAAATTCTCTTACTTCTCAACAACGCACCTTGCCATCTGTCAGTTGAAGTTCTGAATGCTATTGACAGTGATATACTTTCCTCCAAACATAACTGCTCTTACTGAACTAATGGATCAAGGGGTCAATGAAACACTGAAGAGAATGGATAAGAAGCAAGTCCTCTGCCATTTACTACTCGCAGATAACGACCAGGAGAGTTATTGTTTCTGTCTAAGAAGCTCAATCTTAAAGATGTTGCTCTATGTTAGCAGAATCATGAGAACTGATGAAGGAAATCAATCTCAAAAGAGCTTAGTATAAACTATGGCCAGTAGATGAACTTTCAAAATCTGACCCCAAAGAGCAGTGGGTTAATGAATTTACAGGAATATTTTAATCAATCACAAGATTTGAAGAGTGCGATGAACGAGATGCAAATCAGTGACTAGAAAGTGATGTGGATTTTGATTTAAAAATTTGAAACAAAGATGGAATCAAAGAATGTGTTTAGGGAAAGTCTAATGCCTTGAAAAATGAAATGAAGTTGGAGCTGGCAAAGAAAATAAGGGTCCAGTGCATGCAGAAGGGTTTGCTGCCATGGAAATTGCAATTATGTGGTTCGAATGTTAACCTGAATCCTGCTCAACTCATCTTTTTCTCTTCTTCTACTGAGGAGTATTACGGACGTAACAGCTAGGAACCAAGCTCAATAGTTGCATGAGACAAAAAACTTTCCAGTCTGTCAAACACACAACAGTTTCAATATAAATTATAACACTATAAACATCATCATCATCATTTCCCTTTATACAGCTGTAGCCAGGTAGGGGCAAATATGGTTCCTCTCCACTTTCTTCGGTCTTTCCACCACTCCTCTTCCAACACTGTGTCCCAGTCCAGGTTTCTTTCTATAATGCTACGTTGGATGGTATCCTTCCATCTCAATCGTGGTCGTCCACGGCCTCTCCTTCGTTGGATTTGCATTTCCATCACCTTTTTTGGCATTCTTTAATCGCTCATTCGCTTTATGTGCCCAAACCATCTTAGTCGGCTCTTCTCTATTTTATCATTCATTTTTTCCTCTCCAATTTCTTCCCGGATTTTCTCATTCCTTATTTTGTCTCTTCTACTCTTCTGTATCATACTCCTCAAGAACTTCATTTCGGCTGCCTGTATTCGACTCTCATCCTTATTTGTCATTGTCCAAGTTTCTGCTCCGTAAGTTGTTATGGGTACGTAATTCATCTTGTACATAATGTCCTCTGCTTCCGTTGGCACATCTTTGTCCCATAACATGTTTCTTACCCTATGATAGAAACAACTTCCAGCTTGAATCCTCTTGCTAATCTCAGCATCCAGTCGAGCATTCTCCATTAATTCACTCCCCAGGTATTTAAACGTTTCCACTACTTCCAGCGGCTTGTCTGCAAGTCTTATCTGACCTTTCCCTTCTTTCTCCCCTCTAGTCATAACAAGAGTTTTACTCTTTTCTACACTTATTTTCAATCCACATTCTTCTATCTTTCCATTCACCACATTCAACTATTCTTGAACCTTCCTGTCGTCTTCTACCCAAATCACAATATCATCTGCAAATAATATCATGTTCATTTCTCTTCCTCCATATGCTGCTTTTGCTGTTCTCATGATGTCATCCATTACTATTGTAAACAGGATTGGTGATAGAACACTTCCCTGTCTCAGCCCACTAGTTATTTTGAACTAACTTGTCCTGTCAACTTGTGTTTGCACGCAACTACAACATTCCTTATACAATGCCATGATCATTTTTATTAATCCCTGTCCAATTCCTTTTTGCACCAGGCTGTCCCAAAATTTTGTCCTGGGGACACTGTCATATGCCTTTCCAATATCAATGAATGTCATCACCATATCATTCCCGTACTCCCAATGCTTTTCCATTAGTTGTCTCATAATGAAAATAGGCTCTACTGTTGACCTTCCACTTCTGAAACTAAACTGATTTTCCTGTATCTGATTCTCAACCCTCAACCTTATTCTACTTTCCAGTATCCTTTCCATTATCTTAGCAACATGGGATATTAGAGTAATTCCCCTGTAGTTCTTCAAAACTTTCTTATCACCTTTCTTGAAAATTGGGATGATTATTCCTTTTTGCCAATCCTCAGGGACCTCCTTATTCTCCCAGACATTCCAGAGAACCCGATATGTCCACTGCAGGCCTACAGCTCCAGCTGCCTTTATCATCTCCACTGAAATTTCATCTATTCCAGGAGTTTTTCCATTCTTTACCTTACTGCTATTTCAATTTCATTCATTGTAATTTCTTTATCCATTTCTTCAACTAATTGACTTTCCTGGTCATCCATTGAATGACTGTCATCCGTTCTTATGTTCAGCAGCTTCTGAAAATACTCTCTCCATCTATTTCTTATTTCTTCTGGCTTTGTTAAAATTATGCCACCTTCATCCTTCACAAATCTGGTGTTTACTTGATCTCTCTTTTTGTTTCTTAAGATACCATACAGTAATTTCTTGCTGCCCTGCGTATCATCTCTCAATTTCTGTGTGAATAAGGCCCAGCTTTTCCTCTTTTCTTCCTCAACTACTTTCTTGGCCAAATTCTTTGCCTACACATATTTTCTTCTTTCTTCAGTCTTAGATGTTTTCCATGCCATTTTCTTTTCCTTCACCCTATCATTCCACCAGTGTGTTTCTTTGTCTTACACATTTCCTGATGTTCTACCACACACCTTTTCTGCACATCCAACCAGTGCTTCCTTAAATCTTTTCCATTCCTCTTCAACATTCCCCACCTCTGTCCTGGGTACCAAGGGTATTATTTCCCTTTGAAATTCTTCTTGTATGCTTTTCTCCTTCAACTTCCATACTTTAATTCTTTTCTCTCTTCTTAATTGGGGTTTTTCAATCTTTCCAACTTTCAATTTTCCTATCACAACTCTATGATCTCCACCAAAGGCTTCTTCAGGCATGGCTGTTACATCTACAAGGTTCTTCCGGTGTTCTTTCTCTATGATTATATAATCAATCATGGTCTTTGTTCTTCTGTCTCCCCAACCATACCTTGTAATCTTCTGACTGTTCATCTTCCTAAACCAGGTGTTTCCAACAATCATTTGATTCCTCATGCAAAAATCCACCAATAACTCGCCTTCTGGATTAACATTTCCATATCCAAAGGGCCCTACAACATCTTCCTTTCCTTGTCTTTCCGTTCCAACTTGTGCATTTAGATCTCCCATCAATAGTACTTCCTTATCTTCTATCTGTCTCTCCACTTCTTCTAAGAAGTCCTCTAGATGTTCATCTATGCAACCAGTTTGTGGGGCATACAACTGAAATAGATCTTTCACGCCATTTACAAACTGGAGTCTCATCATCATCATCCTATCGCTGACGTACTTTGTATATTCCACATATTCTTGGATTTCTCTTCTGAGTATGATAGCCACTCCATTTTTTGCTTCAGGTCCTCCGCTGTAATACAGCCTGTATCCTTCTCTCAGAGGGATCTCCCCTGTACCTGTAAAAAATACACACTATTATACAAAGAATGACAGGTTTCGTTCTACAAAACCATCCTCAGTTTCTATCAATCACTTAAAACAAGCGTATATATATGGTGCAGTATTGTTTACGTTGCGTGAATATAACGTAGAATAGTCACACGGTCACACGCATACGCGGGAACTCACCACCCGGGAAAAGAATAACAAACGTCTACTCGTGTACACGCCTCGGCTGTGACTAACAATGACTCCACTCTGCGTGGAGGATGTCCTGGAGAACAACCCTTCACGCATCTCAATAAAATTCAAAATTCGCAAAAACGTTTAAACAGCGGGGAATCACCACCCTGCGTGTAACGGAGTGTTAACCATAATTGGTTAATTTCACTGGCATGGGAGCTGGGTGTATATGCTGTCTTCATCATCATTTCATCTTCATCACGACGCGCAGATTGCCTACGGCCGTAAATTCAAAAGACCTGCACCTGGTGAGCCGAACTTGTCCTCGGACACTCCCGGTACTAAAAGCCATACGCACTTTTTTTTTCTCTCTCTCAGATAACACACATTAAATCTGCATCAGAGATATGGTTTAAGGCCTTTGTTTAATAGTTTAATGTAAATGTGATGTTAAGGCAACTGTTTTTGGACCAAAGTTGTACATAGTTTTCGTTTTTGTGATGTTAAGGTTATATAGCTTTCTTTTCTTATGTTTAAGAGGTTTAAGTAAGTTTCACAGTTTTTATGTGAGGGTGTATACTTGCAGATCAAAGATGAAGCATTGAATTTGTCCCTTTTCTTCTGTAACTATTTAATTATTTCCTAATGTATAGTGCTTCAGTTCATTTGGTCATTAGATATACTATGATACTGGTAATACACTTCCTGAACACATGTGAGTTAATCATATCTTATATTCAACAGCTACACATTTAACAGACCATACATAAATACCTTTGGCAAGAGTTTGGTGAGTAGATAGACTAAGATCAGGAACCCAGCACATATCCCTAGAGTAACTCCACAAATATAGTAGAAGACAGGATTACTGCTTAATTTGTAGGCTGACATGAACAAAAGAATGCCTAAACACAGATTCAATACTCGCCAATAATCCACTCCTGAAAAGGTAAACAAAACTAATTACATATAATAATCACTGAAATAATAAAATAATGAACACAAGCAGTATACTGCACCCATCAACCTGACAAGGAGGACAAAAAGAACTCAGACAAGAAATATTAATAGTCTTCATATAAGAGAATTTTTTAGTAACACACTTAAAAAAATAATTAAAATGTTGCATGTGACCTTGTCAAAATGGAATGGAGTACAAACTGATGTAGACAGCACGTTTATCTGGCAATCAAGAAAAACAAAATAAAGATAGGATTAAAAATACCTGGAGGTAAATAACTATTAAAATAAGATGGCACTGGTTCATGGTGTGGGTTACTGTAGTCACGTCGTAGTTCGTGAACCATGGGCAACGGCTGAGTGGCCTAGTAAGTGGTCCTGAGAGTCGGGACGCTAGTTGCTATGGGATGGGAGTGGGCATCTCGGACATATTCTAAGTCATGGCCCTCCTTTTGCTCAGACGGCTAGGGCTATACAATCCACCGGTGGTCCATAACACTTTCAAGTAAACTCTTTCAAGGTCCATAACACGTTAGAGGAGAAATCCTCACTTGGACTATGTGTAAGTAGGCTAGGATCCTGCTTCATGAATTTACCGAGCTCAGAACATTTTAAGCAAACCTCGGACCTATGGGAGTAACGGAGTCCCACTCCCATTTGACAGGCGAGTAACTCCTTGGAAACAACTTGGCGAACGAAATGGAATTTGATGAAGAGCTATCAATATTAATGGGGCTCATGGAAGAAAGAAAGTAGAACTGGCTGAGTCAGCAAAGAGGATGCATCTGGATGTACTAGGAGTAAGTGATATTCGGGTAAGGGGAGATAACGAGTAAGAGACAGGAGATTATTAAAGTGTACTTGTCGGGTGTTAGAAAAGGAAGGGCAGAGTATGGGGTAGGGCTGTTTATCAGGAATACCACTGCACGCATCATAGTTTCTGTTAGGCACGTAAATGAGCGAATGATGTGGGCAGATTTGTCAGTTGGAGGAATAGGATGAGAACTGTCTCAGTGTATGCACCATGTGAGGGTGCAGATGAGGATGAAGTTGACAAGTTTTATAAAGCATTGAGTGACATCGTGGTCAAGGTCAACAGCAAGGACAGGATAGTGCCAATGGGCGAATTCAATGCGAGAGTCGGAAATAGAACTGAAGGATACGAAAGAGTGATTGGTAAATGTGGGGAAGATATGGAAGCTAATGGGAATGGGAAGCGTTTGCTGGATTTCTGTGCTAGTATGGGTTTAACAGTTATGAATACATTCTTCAAACATAAGGCTATTCACAGCTACACATGGGAGGCTAGCGGTACCAGATCCATAACAGACTATATCTTAACCGACTTCGAATACAGGAAATTTGTTAGGAATGTACAAGTTTTCCGGGGATTTGTTGATGATACAGACCACTACCTGATCTGTAGTGAACTAAGTATCTCTAGGCCTAGGGTAGAGAAAGTGAAATCTATCTGCAAACGAATAAGGGTAGAAAATTTAAAGGATGAGGAAATTAGACAGACGTACATGGATGTGATTAGTGAGAAGTTTTGAACAGTACACAGCCAGCAGGTTCAGGATATAGAAAGAGAACGGGTGGCATACCGGGATGCTGTAGTAGAAACAGCAAGGGAATGCCTAGGAATAACTGTGTGTAAAGATGGAAAAAGGCGAACATCTTGGTGGAATGATGAAGTGAGAGCAGCTTGTGAACGTAAAAAGAAGGCTTATCAGAAATGGCTCTAAACAAGGGCCGAGGCATACAGGGATTTTTACGCAGATGAAAGAAACAGAGCGAAACAAATAGTTACCGAATCCAAAAAGAAGTCGTGGGAAGATTTTGGTAATAATCTGGAAAGGCTAGGCCAAGCAGCAGAGAAACCTTTCTGGACAGTAAAAAGGAAGTGAACAGTGTTTTGAGTAATTCAGGTGAACTCATAATAGATCCCAGGGAATCACTGGAGAGGTGAAGGGAATATTTTGAACATCTTTTCAACATAAAAGGAAATCTTCCTGGTGGTGTTGTGAACAGCCAAGCTCATAGGGAGGAGGAAATTGATGGTGGTGAAATTACACTTGAGGAAGTGGAAAGGATGGTAAATAAACTCCACTGTCATAAAGCAGTAGGAATAGATGAAATCAGACATGAAATGGTGAAGTATAGTGGGAAGGCAGGGATGAAATAGCTTCATAGAGTAGTAAGATTAGCATGGAGTGTTGGTAAGGTACCTTCAGATTGGACAAAAGCAGTAATTGCACCTATCTATAGGCAAGAAACAGGAAGGATTGCAACAACTATCGAGGTATCTCAATGATTAGTATACCACGCAAAGTATTCACGGTCATCTTGGAAGGGAGGGTGCAATCAGTCGTTGAGAGGAAGTTGGATGAAAACCAGTGTGGTTTCAGACCACAGAGAGGTTGTCAGGATCAGATTATCAGTAGGCGCTAGGTAACTGAAAAATCCTTCGAGAGGAATAGGCAGTTGTGTTTATGTTTCGTAGATCTAAAGAAAGCATATGACAGGGTACCGAGTTAAAAGATGTTCGCCATACTGGGGGACTATGGAATTAAAGGTTCATTATTAAAATAAATCAAAGGCAGTTATGTCGACAATTGGGCTGCAGTGAGAATTGGTGGGAGAATGAGCTCTTGGTTCAGGGTACTTACAGAGGTTAGACAAGGCTGTAATCTTTCACCTTTGCTGTTCATAGTTAACATGGATCATCTGCTGAAAAGTATAAAATGGCAGGGAGGGATTTAGTTAGGTGGAAATGTAGTAAGTAGCCTGACCTATGCCGGTGACTTGGTCTTAATGGCAGATTTTGCCGAAAGCCTGCAGTCTAATATCTTGGAACTTGAAAACAGATGCAATAAGTATGGTATGAAAATTAGCCTTTCGAAGACTAAATTGATGTCAGTAGGTAAGAAATTCAACAGAATTTAATGTCAGATTGGTGATACAAAGCTGGAACAGGTCGATAATTTCAAGTATTTAGGTTGTGTGTTCTCCCAGGATGGTAATATTGTAAGTGAGATTGAATCAAGGTGTTGTAAAGCTAATGCAGTTATCTCGCAGTTGCGATCAACAGTATTCTGTAAGAAGGAAGTCAGCTCCCCTACGAAACTATCTTTACATCGGTCCATTTTCAGACCAACTTTGCTTTACGGGAGTGAACACTGGGTGGACTCAGGATATCTTATTCATAAGTTAGAAGTAACAGACACGAAAGTAATGAGAATGAATGCTGGTACAAACAGGTGGGAACAATGGCAGGAGGGTACTCAGAATGAGGAAATAAAGGCTAATTTAGGAATGAACTTGATGGATGAAGCTGTACGCATAAACAGGCTTCAGTGGTGGGGTCATGTGAGGTGAATGAAGGAGGATACGTTACCTAGGAGAATAATGGACTCTGTTATGGAGGGTAAGAGAAGTAGAGGTAGACTGAGATGACAATGGTTAGACTCAGTTTTTAACGATTTAAAGATAAGAGGTATAGAACTAAATGAGGCCACAGCACTAGTTGCAAATAATGTATTGTGGCGACATTTAGTAAATTCACAGAGGCTTTCACACTGAACATTGAAAGGCATAACAGTCTATAATGATGATGTATGAAGTATGTATGTATGTATTACTTACAGCTCATGTAGACAGTGTATGTACGCGGTGCATAGCTGACATAGAATTGTACAAGGTTAAATGATAAAGCAAGTCGACGCCGATAGAATTAGGAGGTGATAGTAGGGGAGGGGGTAAAGTGTGTAAGGGTAGGAATGGTTTGTTTATACATTTTGTAATGTGTAAAAAGTACATTTATCAACTCACCATACAGTATGCTGAATTTGTCACATACCTCATTTAAGTTTAAAATCGGATTGCTTCTTTGATCTAACTGAATATGAATATTCCCATAATTTTTTTTTTTTCCTACTGGTTTAACATCGCACTAACACATCAAAGGTTTCCAGCGGCGCAAGAATGGGGAAGGATTAGAATTGGGAAGGAAATGGCGATGGCCTTAATTAAGGTACAACCCTGCATTTGCCTGGCGTGAAAACTGGAAACCACGGAAAACCATCTTCAAGGTAACCATCTTGTTTTGTTATGCCTAAGAAATTGCTTGAAGTTAATTTCTACAAAATAATAATAATTTTTTTGTTCCTCTGTTCTTACTGTATGGACAGAAAAGTGGTTATAAAGCTTGAACATGATACAATCTAAATCGATATTGTATGACCCAAGTTGGATGGCATTATGAAGTATGTGAGCTGGGGAACCGCCTTCCACACCAACTGTATTTCCAATAACATTCCAATAACACTGAGTCCTCACCAGCATGGCTACGTGCCATCACCTGGAACTCATGTCAATGCTTCCCTTTCGAAGGGTTGCTTCCAGGATGTGAAACAAAACAAAAAGTATTGTCATTTTTTTTTGACGTCACAAAAGCGTTTGACTATCTAAAATGAACATATCAAGCACATCTCCGACAATCCAAAATTCCTAGAAAATTAGGTACATTAATTGAAACATTTCTTACAAAGAACACAATTCAAGTGGAAGCTGATCATAAGAAACCAAAACCCATTGAAATCCAGTGTGGCATAGCTCAAGGGTCCCCCATCTCACCATTTCTTTCTAATTTAGCAATCATTACTGTAATACAAGATCTCACTGACCATGACACATGCCAACATTATGGCTATGTTATATCTGATGTTCAGACTATATCCTCATTTGCTTTCATAGATGGCCTAGTTATACTCAGTAAAACCAAAAGTGATGCTTCTAACTTGATAAATTTAGCCTAAAGCGGCTTTGCAGAAATTGGTTTACATATCAATCCTCTTAAAAGTAAATCAATTGTGAAAAAAAGGAAAATTAACTGAAGGAAATGTCACTACACTCCAAGGTTCAATAATCCCATCGATAAAAACAAACAACTAATGAATCAAGTATTTAGGAATTGATTTCAACAATAAAATTTCTCTTGACAGACATAAACTAGTAAGCACACTAACTTCTGACTTAAATAATCCGGTAAAAACAAAACTTCTCAAACCAGAGCAAAGGATCAAGATTATTAATGAGTTTGTTTGGCCGGGTTTAATCTATCCACGATAATGTTCCCCTCTGACAAAACTTTCAAACTCCTTTCCTAAAGATCTGAACAAAATTATACGAGCTTCTGTAAAAAAAAATGATGACGCTGCCAGATGATACTCTAAATTACATTCTGTATGGTACCAGAAAGGTCAGAGGGATGGGAATAATTTGCACAGAATGGGAAGCCAGTATACAAGAAAACTATGTGAAATTATGAGAAATCGATCCTTTCAGTTGTGGTGTCAGTTACCACATAAAGGAAAGGGAGTAGTGTTATATTCATACTGCCTGAAAGCAAACTCTTGGATGACTCATAAATCACCTCTGACCTCCTCTGAATACATAAAAGCAGTGAAGATGTCATGCAACCTCACTGCAGTTAGATCAGTTCTGGGTAGGCCATTCAGCACAACCTGTTGTTGCCAAACTGGCTGCAATGAGACAGAAACCCTTGGACATATACTGGGATTCCACACTCAGCTAATGGACAACCATCACTACCACCATGTAAGAACATCAATTGCTCAAGCCTTGAGACAGTGTGCATGGGAGGTGCACAAGGAGGTTCACTGCATCTCCCTGTTCTTTCTTTTTATTTTTTGTTTTGTTTTTACATTGGCTTTACGCTGCACTGACACAGATAAGTCTTATGGTGACTATGGGAAAGGAAAGGGCTATAAGTGGGAAGGAAGCAGCTATGGCCTTAATTATGGTACAGCTCCCCACTGCATCTCTACCGATGACTCTAATCGGACAGCTGACATCATAGGCATCAGCAAAAAGGACAGTAAAGCAATGGTCTTAGATCCCACCATTCGCTTTGAAAGAGACTCAAATCAGGCTTCGGATGCGGACCTAGTAAAGCACGCTATATATGTACCACGCTTGCCTTACCTGTCAGCAAAATACAAAATACCTATCAATCGGTGGGTTGTTAGAGGCCTGCTATTCGGAGCAAGACACACCCTTCCTGGTCAGACATCAACGTTACTACAATATTTTAAAATTCCTTTCTGTGAAATACAAAAAATAATAATACAGATTCTGAGGCACCCTATACAAATCATTCCTGAGAATGTGATTAACATTCCTCGCCAATACCCCTGGAGGTAAAGAAGACAATAACAGCATTAACAATTAGAAACTTCCACTTTTTGATGTTTTTAAATTCTTTTGAAATTGTAACCTTGACTGTATTCCGGATTCAAATGGTCTCTCTCAATAGAGGACGAACGATTTATTATTTCTTTAATAAATCTCTCTCTACCTTACATTTACTCCCTAATACACAATAATAATAACAATACACTTCTACAAATGGCAACAACGGCACCAGAAAATGACGTAACATTAAATTACCGGTAAACTAGCCAGACCATTAAATGCTCATTACCGAGATCGATTGCTGCAGTTGCTTAAGTGTGGCCAGTATCCAGTATTCGGGAGACTGTGGGTTTGAACCCCACTGTCAGCAGCCCTGGAGATGGTTTTCCGTCGTTTCCCATTTTCACACCAGGCAAATGCTGAGGCCACGGCCACTTCCTTTCCCCTCCTAGCCCTTTCCTATCCCATCATCGCCATAAAACCTATCTGTATCGGTGTGACGTAAAACAAATTGTAAAAAAAGCTCATTAAACAACCCCTAAAAAATTTCCAAAACAATTAAAATATAGTAAGAAAAAAGAAAGGACGAAAATAAGACAGTTATTGATTATTTTTTGGTTAAGAAAATAAATCGTAAATAGTTAATGGACGTAACAGCACTACCAGATGAGGCATTTGATGGAGACCACAGAGTAGTGGTGGCAAAATTGAAAATAGGTAAAATTCAAAAGAATCATACAGATCCAGTCATGTAGACTGATAACAATACCCAAATATTCTGAACAGTGTACAAGTATTCCATGTTCTTTATCACTTTGTAAACTGAAAAAACAAAAAGTATTTTTAACTTATGTGTTGCTCTGTTAATGTTAAATATAGATTATGATGATGATGATGATGATGCTTGTTGTTTAACGGGGCCTAACATCGAGGTCATCGGCCCTTAATGGTACGAAATGAAATAACAAAAAATTCAAATTCACCCACTAACCAAAATAAAAAATGTCATGAAGAATGAATGGATGGACATGAATCCTACAAAAAAACAAAAACAAACAAACAAACAAAAACAGTGGATCAGAAGTATTATTGACCAAGGGACCATTTATAAAGCACAATGATGCTTGATGTCTGAAGGGATGCTAAATTCATGTCTAAGGCCCCACAGAATGGTAAATGTCGCGAGTAAAGTAGAACCATGGTATTTGTCATTTTGGGGTACTGATCAAAAGTAGCGAAGACTCACGGTGGTCCACACAAGATGGTACTACTCACAAGTATTGCAATTTGTACAGGGAATGCAGACCTAAGGTGTTTCTCACACAATGGCGCCACTCATAGCCAACGCAAACTGGTAAGGTTCCTCACCTAGGTGTACTAGTCACTGGCGCCGGAATTCCCATCGTGTTCCTCACATAGTGGGTACCAATCACAGGCAACGCTGACCCACGGTGCCGCTCATATAGCGGTATAACTCACAGGCTACGCCCAGACCCGCGGTGTTGCCCACATGGGTACAACGCACAGGTACTGGAATCCACCAGGCCAGGCTTTTTACTGCAACTAATCACAAACCTATTTCGTAGCAATTTAGTGATACTACTTGCAAGTACATGCAACCCATGGTGTTCCCCGCATGATGGTACGAATCAAGAGTAGTTTTATGGTTCTGATTCAATCATCCCTTGGTCGCCCCTTGTAAGTCACCTCTTACGACAGGCAGGGGATACCGTGGGTGTATTCTACATGTGCGTTTCCCACCCTCAGGGGGTAGTGTATTTGGTCCACGAGAGGTATTTTATTTCCCTCAAGTCCGCCGGCAAGCCGGTTAGGACCCCCCTATCCACCACCAGGGACGCGCCACGTGGGAGTATCACCTCTCCCCCTGCTATGCCTGCGTAGCAGGTTCATGTTATAGATTATGAAAGTGACACAAATTTCATATGAATTCATTTGTCTTATCTATTAAAACACAGGCTATTATATTGTTTCTTGGCATAATAAACTCTGTCCTTAATAAACATCTTCGTTACAAAGCTTGGGCCGATGACCTTCGATGTTAGGCCCCTTAAAACAACAAGCATCATCATCATCATCATCAACAAGTTACAAAGCTTGGGCCTAAACCGTGAAAAGTTGGTTTTTGAAATGTTAGAATTAGGGCCCTGACCCAGCAATGATTTATGTTACCTATTGCTGCTGATGCTCACTAAGATTGAGCGAAACATGTCCAATTTGTAATTAAAATGGTTTCATCCTAATTATAAGGATTTTGTGTATTGGAAAGGTGGTTTTTTTAAATATAATAATTTATTATTGCCGTGTAATGTTGTAAAAAGTTATTAACGAGGGTTTTGAAGTGATATCACGTCCAAAGTAGATCGTCATTTCCATGTTATTTTATTGCCTATATTTTGTGATGTCAAATTAAGTTGTTTATTCGACGTAAAATTTTCAGTTGGATTTTAATGGAATTGGTGCAAAGGGATCCGTGGTTACCCATTTTCAATCGGATGGAAACGCTGTATGTAGTGTTGAGTGATGCAGATTGGTGAATTTGTCATGAAGTGTAACGTATTCTATGTCCGTTCAAACCGTGTCTGAGTGACAATAATAACAGTAAATTTATCAGTCATTTTCGTGAAAATCCAGTTTTAAAATACAAGATCATTTTATGCGAAGTTGTTCATTATTAAAGTATTGTGCATTATTAGGCGTCGTGGAATCTAGTAAGGATTTTTATTCCAGTTCTTTTGTTGGTGACAGTCGTTGAGTATGAGAGGTTAGATTTGTCGTGTGAGTTGAGATAGGATTTGCAAATCAGGTGATTGGAAACCTGTAGATGATGCCGGGACTTTGATGTGAGCCCGAGGAATATTTTATATATTTGGGATGGAAGTGAGTGAGAGAATTCATGCCGGTGTTAATTTGTGACGTGTACAATTATTGCGGGACATTTAAAAGTAAATCTATGTGCATATTTGTTTGATCAGAATATAGTATTTTGATCTATTTTGCGAAGTCAAAGGGGTTCATTCTTTGAAGCCAGTCATGTATGACGATGACGTGTTTCAAGTTGAAAATGACAGACAGAGGAGGGTCGTGTGTGTCTCAAGCTGCCAGCTGATTGAAGGATAGTTTTGCACAACGGAAACGTGTAGAGTGTTACGAGTTAAATGAAATTGCATTCTTGGCAACGGAGATAAATAACTACGGGATCTAGTTGAAATTTTCATCCGGGAATAACGTGTATGTTATTAGATACTGTGAATTTGTTTAATTGAGATCGTAATGTATATTTGAAACCCTAAAGTTAGAGTATAATGAGCAAGGTTAGCCAATTTCAGGGTTATCCAAAATACAGAGCGGTGGTAGTGATGATTGTTTTGTTTGTGAGGGTGCACAAACTTTATGATATGTTATGACAAGATATGACATCGTAATCGGCTTACACTATACGGCGAGTTACTTTTGGTTTAAAGTTAAAAACTTCATGATTGTTCCGTATTGAATAGAGAAATAAGATGTACAATATTATAGGGAAGGATCCACCTTTCAATACTCCGTAGTAAGTTGAACTAAAAAGTAGTTACAACCTGTTTATTGGGACCGGTTTCAACACATTTCAAGTGTCATCATCAGCCAATTAGCAAAGATCTTAAAACAACTAATATATTGAACACAGGCAAAAAATTAACACTGTATCATATCGTAGCAATTCAGTACCTATTAATATCATTGTAATGTTTTTGTAAAAACATATCCAAAGGTAATGGATTTTATTGCCACAAAGTATTGTGAGCGTTGTTGTTGTTGTTGCATTATTTTATTTTGATTGATTGAGCAGTAAATGTGCTGGGGTTAGTAAAGTGGAACTTTGGTCATCAACCGATGTAACTTAATTGTGTTTAGCCTTCAACTTAGAAACTTGGATGGTCATGGGGTCTTCAACCTCAGGGACTTAGATTAGGGCCATATGCCACTGTAGCATCATTTTCCTTGCGGTCATCATTCACAATGACTTTAAAGTAACTTAGAAGTTTAGAGGTCGGTCCATGACATAGTCGCAGGTCACATCGATTCAATTAAGGGTCCATGCTGTATAACCACTGTGTGGCACACACCGATTGGACTGCCTTAATTATACCCAGAGTCCAGAGTTCGTGTTACGAGGGCTGGACTATCAAGAATCATTATGATGTTACATGTAGTCTCACATGGAAGCCGAATTTAAGGATTTCCAGACTTTCTTTTCTTTATTTAATTATTGAGACAATGGTTTCTAGTAAGGATGCCCATCAGGCAGTTAAGTCAAAGGCTCAAACCAGCGTTCGGCCCCTAAGTGTAAAAATGACTGCGGTAGAGTGGACAAGAGAGAGTCCGAATTATACATGGATTTCAAATTAGTAGTTTCTTCAGTAAATTTTTCCTAAATAAAAATACAGGTATTTTATAAGACCTTTCATTTGAGTAGATAGATTAGGATTACTGAAGCCTACCTTTACCTCAGCAAGTGACGAAGAATCCGATACGACCCAAGAGACAGATCTCGTGAAATTGTGCTGATAGGTAAGAAAGGTAGGTATCCTTCAGAGTGGACCAAAGGGTTCAATACATACATACATGCATACACACATACATACATACATACATACATACATGCATACATGCATACAGGCAGACAGAAATTAAAAAGTGCATTTCCTTGTTACTATGGACATGACCAATACAGAAATACCATCCTTTTTAAATTTTGAATAATGTACAGACAAAACTCTTATTATATATATATAGATATAACTAAAACTACTCTCAAGTGCCATCACCACAGAATTTGTTACAACATAGTACCATGAACACGTAGTTACAACCACGCCCATAAAATCTATTGGTAGGGATTTAAAATGACATCTTATATTTGAGCCCGTAAAGGTTACAGACTTAAGCAATTTCGAAATAATGTAAATAAATAGCGAAATAAATCCAACAAATTTTGCTCCAACTGCAGAAGTGTTGCACCATTTCTGAATGCTTAAAAAATCCCTTGAAAAAGTTAAGCAATAGCTTATTCTCAGGTTTGGTCTATTTAAAATGAATAACACTTTTAAAACAAGTTGTTTTATTTAAGGGATTTAATTTTCAGTTACTAGTATTTTGCCTGTTTGCCAAACATGTAAACGCTTCTTACAACCTACTTCATATCAAAGGCCTCTTCACCCTTAGTGAAGAACTGAAATACATAAAGCTTGAGAACCAGAGTCCTGATTTTGCTTTAAAATTAATGTTCTTATAGATGTAATATCACACTTTATAATGTTCATGTCTGTACTTGTTCTATACTTTCAAACTAACACCTTTCACAGCGACACAGAAAAAAGAAACAAAATATAACATTTCATACTCACGTATAACTAACAACTCAGCAATATAAGTCTCTTGTATTTCACCCTGGCATGAAATACCAATACAACTGTTATTAAAAGCAGCCATGGTTATATTCTTTGATTTTGAAGAGAACAGAGAGAATTTCCATGACGAATGATGCAGTTCATACTCAGATGATACTTCTTCTGGCGTTGAACCATCATACTGTTCAAAATTTTGAGACTTTAAGTTAATATTCAGCTGAAAAAGAAGATAAAAATGTAAGTACATTAATTTCACTAAATGTTAATACATACTTCCAACTAACAAATGCATAATTTGGAACACAATTAGGCATGTGAATTAAATATCTAACAAAATAGTCCATGAACTCCACAGCCTTCTTTCCAAACCTAAGTAAATAAAATTTGCTTCCCTGACTATACTTATTGAATATAAAACCAATACCTGGTTTTTATATCTGACAGAGCAAGAAATAGCCAATGTCAGGTTCAGTTGATTGTCAATTACAGCATCATGGGAAAAACGACTGGGTGGAATTTTATGATACTTTGTATTAAGTGAAGGGTAAGGGTGATAAGGAGCTAACCACTAATTCAGCAATTTGTATTGAACAAACCTGAATGAAAAGAGAAAAAAATTCTATGATATCCCTTAATATTTGTCTAATCAGAATTATGTATATTAAATGATAAGGTAAAAAATATTTTTTTCAAGTTGCTTTACGTCATGCCGACACAGATAGGTCTTATAGCAACAATGAGACAGGAAAGGGCTAGGTAGGAATAGGAAGGAAGTGGAATTAAGGTACAGCCCCAACATTTGTTTGATGTGAAAATGGGAAACCACGGAAAACCATCTTCAGGGCTGACGACAGTGGGATTCGAAACCACTATCTCCCGAAAACTGGATACTGACCGCACTTAAGCGACTGCAGCTATCGAGCTTCATCACAATATTTTATAGAAACGAGTCAATATCATATGGTTCAAGGTGTGGGTTACTGTTGTCACGTCTTAGTTTTTGAACCATAGGCAACAGGTGAGTGGCATAGTAAGTGGTCCTGAGAGTTGGGATTCAGTTGCTATGGAATGGGAGTGGGCATCTGAGACATATTCTGAGTCATGGCGCTCCTTGTGCTCACGTGGCTAGGACTATACAATCTACCGTGGTCCCTAACCTGTTAGAGAGATCCTCACTTGGACTATGTAAGTAGGGTAGCATCCTGCTTCAAGAATTTACAAAGCTCAGAACATTTCAAGCAAGCCTCGGGCTTATGGGAGTAACTGAGTCCCATTCCCATTTGACAGGCGAGGGAGTCCTTGGCTAACGAAATGGAATTTGATGGGGAGCTATCAATATTAATGGGGCTTATGAAAGGAAGAAAGAAAGTAGAACTGGCCGAGTCAACAAAGAGGATGCATCTGGATGTGCTAGGAGTGAGTGATATTCGGGTAAGGGGAGATAATGAGGAAGAGATAGGAGATTATTAAAGTGTACTTGACAGGTGTTAAAAATGGAAGGGCGAAGTGTGGGGTAGGGCTGTTCATCAGGAATACCATTGCACGCAACATAGTTTCTGTTAGGCACGTAAATGAGCGAATAATATGGGTAGATTTGTCAGCTGGAGTAATTAGGACGAGAATTGACTCAGTGTATTCACCATAATTCCCACCCCTCGTCCACGTTGTGGGGGATGGGCAATGTTAGAAGTAGGGGAATGCCTGTAGGGGTGAAAGTACAGTGAGAACCTCATGTGCCCCGGGACCGCTACGGTAGCTCTGAAGGCCTTACAGAAACCCTGAAAATAGCGGCTAATGCGGTTCTGGTGAAGCTACTGCCTTGTAGTATAGGGAGTTGGTTCTCCAAAGGTTAAGGGAAGAAACCCTGTCAGAAAATCAGCACGCCTAGATGCTATAGGAGGCAGTCCCTCCCACTGGGCTTTGGGTGCTGTGGGCTAATAACTTGCACACCCGAGAATCAAGTATTATAGAAACACATACAAAAGTAAACCGCACGGAAATCTCGATGACAACTTTTGGAATGAAAACTTGGACTCGAATTGGTTTCTGGAATGTGCGAACAATGTACGAAGCAGGAAAGTTGGAACAGATTTCCAAGGAAATGGATCACTATAAGATGATGGTGCTTGGACTGAGTGAAACACGATGGAATGGATTTGGAAAGCATCACTTGAGAGATGGCAAAACGTTGTTATATTCAGGAAAGAAGATGATGACCACCAAAGCGGACTGGAACTGTTGCTGACAAGAGAAGCATGAAAATACCTCCTTGACTGGAACCCTGTTTCAGACCGCACCATTACAGCACTGTTCAAGACAAGAGTTAGAAATATTCATCTGGTACAGTGCTATGCACCAACAGAAACAGCAGAGCCGGAAGAAAAGGACCATTTTTATGGACAGCTTGAAAGTGTCCTGACAAAGATTACGAAGAAAGACATCAAAATGCTAATGGGTGATTTGAATGCCAAGATTGGGAATAAAAATGACGGGGTGCAAAGAGTTCTAGGGAAACACAGAGTGGGAGTCCAGAATGACAATGGAGAGAGCACTTTGTTGAATTCTGCCTAAATAACCATTTGGTGATTGGTGGATCAATTTTTCCTCACAGGACATGTCACAAGGTAACATGGATTTCGCCAGATGGGAGAACTCTAAATAAAATTGATCACTTTGCAATCAGCCAGACGTGGAGACGATCCCTCTTAGACACTCGGAACAAAAGAGGTGCAGATTGTGGAAGCGAACACCACCTGGTAATAGCTGAAGTTAAACTGAAGATTGTTGCAGTAAACCAAAGGAATAAACGAAGTAGAATGAGAAAACCCAAAGTCGAAAAATTGAAGGATGCTGAAGTTTAAAAGGATTTTGTAATCAAGCTGAAGAATAGGAACAGTTCACTTGATCTAGATAACGCAGGAGGTGGTCCAAATGAAACGAGAGTGAATGGAAAATGGGAAAGGATAAAATTAGCCTTCTTGAATACCAGTGAGGAGATATTGCGATTCAAGCAAAACAGGAGAAAGGAATGGATATCAGACAATACCTGGAAGAAGATGGAAGAGATAAGCGATATCAAAACAAAGCTAAATCATTACAAAGATGAAACAAAGAAAAGAAGCTTGATAGAACAGTTCAGTGAACTGAACCCACAAATAAAGAAAGCAGCAAGAAATCTATATATATCTATGATATATCTATGATATATGTATATGTTGATTCCCATAGGGAATCTGAAACAGTAAATTTATAATACCAATATAAATGGTCCGTTATTGGACATTATAAATTTTCCAGCTAACTCATTCTTGGTTACCAGCGTTTCGCCCTCGTGTGCTAGGGTGGGCTCATCAGTTGGTACCTAGCACACCTACCAATACGCTGGCTAGTGCATATACATATACATATATCATCTGATAGCCAAGCAGGCATCAATTTTTGGTAATGAGACGAAGTCTCTTAGTGCATTGGCACTGCCGGTGGCTGCATGTAGCCTATGCAGTGGCCTCCACGGTATGCACTAGCCAGCGTATTGGTAGGTGTGCTAGGTACCAACTGATGAGCCCACCCTAGCACACGAGGGCAAAACGCTGGTAACCAAGAATGAGTTAGCTGGAAAATTTATAATGTCCAATAACGGACCATTTATATTGGTATTATAAATTTACTCATTCGGGACAAATGTTTCACATTCCCTATGGGAATCAACATATACATATATCACTCGAAGGTTTTACCGAGTTTTATGAGCTTGGTCTCGTCCTTGCACGACAAATTCGATTTCGTCTATATTAGCCTATTGTTTTAATATTTTTATATCTCCCCCCGTCGCCCCACCTCGAATTGTTTTGAAAATAAAATACAACCCACGTTACTCACTGGCAATGTAGCTTTCTATAGGTGAAGTAATTTTTAAAATCGGTTCAGTAGTTTTCGAGTCTATCCGTTCCAAACAAATATACAGATTTTTTCTCTTTATAATATTAGTATAGAAGTATATATTACATCCCTACACATACGGTTGCCGTCAGGAAGGGCATCCAGCCGTAAAACAGGGTCAAATCCACATGTGCGACACAGTTCGCACCCACAACCTCACAGGTGTGGATAAAGTGATAGAAGAAGAATATACTCGTTTTAAAAATATTCAACAGCTTTTTTTATTCTTTTCACTCCCTTAAGTGCATTTTCCAAAAAGAGTGTGTTCATTTTTAAAGTAGATTCCAAATACCAATTTTAAAGTCTGTAACATCTTCATTTTTTGAGATATATGTATCCTCATATAAATAATTCAACTCCTTCCTCACTTCTTTTCACACCCCACCCCCTTACGTGGATTTTCTGAAAACAAATATTTGTGGTTTTTTTTAATTTTTAAAGGGGATTCCAAATATCAATTTTCATGTCTGTAACATGTTAGGTTTTTGTGATTTATTGTAGATAATTTCGCTGCTGTAGAATCCTGGAGCTGACGTTTCCATGGTTACGGCAGCTCATTCCTTTATCTGATTCCTAGTGCAGGGGTAGTGTGGTGCCATATCTCCGTAACGGTTGGTTTTAGGGCCTTAAAACATGGTTTTCGAGCCCATAGGGCTTACCGAGTTTTGTTCTTTGCGTAAAGAGGATTAAATTGAGCTTTGTCTCGTCCTTATACGACAAATTTGATATTTTGCCTATATTAGCCTATTATTTTTATATCTAGCCCCCGTGCCCCACACCTCGAATTGTTTTGAAAATAAAATACAGCCCATGTTACTCACATGCAATGTAGCTTTCTATAGATGAAGTAATTTTTAAAATCGGTTCAGTAGTTTTTGAGTCTATTCGTTACAAACAAACAAATGTTTCCTCTTTATAATATTAGTATAGAAATACAGGTAAATAAAATGTGAAGTTTAAATAATTCCATCAGTTGCTGTTTGTGAAGCACTAAAACACTTTAGGGAGCACTGTGTGTTGAAATTTCAGCCAATCAATTCTGCAGAATTAATAGTGAACTCACTTCAATACGGAACACTATGAAATTCTAATCTTTAATTTTTATTACTATTGCGTTCAATTTAGAAAACATCTTCTGTTCTTTTGTGGTAATCTTTGAATTATTGGGTTTGAGGTTGGCAAATTTCAGTGTTAAACTATCTTGTAAACATTGCTTTAAAAATGAGATATCATTACAAATTTTGGCAATTTTGATTTTTAAGATTCATTAAAAGATTCACTTTCTTTCTGGCCAGGTTGTCAACAAGACTGCAACTTATTAAATTTCAGTTTGGGTTCCTTATGGACATTTAACAGCAAAACTTATTATTTAAAAAATAATTTATTGCAAAGTTTCACCTATGATATAGATGTTGATTCCCATAGGGAATCTGAAATATTTGTCCTGAATGAGTAAATTTATAATACCAATATAAATGGTCCGTTATTGGACATTATAAATTTTCCAGCTAACTCATTCTTGGTTGCCAGCGTTTCGCCCTCGTGTGCTAGGGTGGGCTCATCAGTTGGTACCTAGCACACCTACCAATACGCTGGCTAGTGCATACCGTGGAGGCCACTGCATAGGCTACCTAGAGCCACCGGCAGTGCCAATGCACTAAGAGACTTTGTCTCATTATCAAAAATTGATGCCTGCTTGGCCATCAGACGATATAGATGTTGATTCCCATAGGGAATCTGAAATATTTGTCCTGAATGAGTAAATTTATAATACCAATATAAATGGTCCGTTATTGGACATTATAAATTTTCCAGCTAACTCATTCTTGGTTGCCAGCGTTTCGCCCTCGTGTGCTAGGGTGGGCTCATCAGTTGGTACCTAGCACACCTACCAATACGCTGGCTAGTGCATACCGTGGAGGCCACTGCATAGGCTAACTAGAGCCACCGGCAGTGCCAATGCACTAAGAGACTTTGTCTCATTATCAAAAATTGATGCCTGCTTGGACATCAGATGATATAGATGTTGATTCCCATAGGGAATCTGAAATATTTGTCCTGAATGAGTAAATTTATAATACCAATATAAATGGTCCGTTATTGGACATTATAAATTTTCCAGCTAACTCATTCTTGGTTGCCTGCGTTTCGCCCTCGTGTGCTAGGGTGGGCTCATCAGTTGGTACCTAGCACACCTACCAATACGCTGGCTAGTGCATACCGTGGAGGCCACTGCATAGGCTAACTAGAGCCACCGGCAGTGCCAATGCACTAAGGGACTTTGTCTCATTATCAAAAATTGATGCCTGCTTGGCCATCAGATGATATAGATGTTGATTCCCATAGGGAATCTGAAATATTTGTCCTGAATGAGTAAATTTATAATACCAATATAAATGGTCCGTTATTGGACATTATAAATTTTCCAGCTAACTCATTCTTGGTTGCCAGCGTTTCGCCCTCGTGTGCTAGGGTGGGCTCATCAGTTGGTACCTAGCACACCTACCAATACGCTGGCTAGTGCATACCGTGGAGGCCACTGCATAGGCTAACTAGAGCCACCGGCAGTGCCAATGCACTAAGAGACTTTGTCTCATTATCAAAAATTGATGCCTGCTTGGCCATCAGATGATATAGATGTTGATTCCCATAGGGAATCTGAAATATTTGTCCTGAATGAGTAAATTTATAATACCAATATAAATGGTCCGTTATTGGACATTATAAATTTTCCAGCTAACTCATTCTTGGTTGCCAGCGTTTCGCCCTCGTGTGCTAGGGTGGGCTCATCAGTTGGTACCTAGCACACCTACCAATACGCTGGCTAGTGCATACCGTGGAGGCCACTGCATAGGCTAACTAGAGCCACCGGCAGTGCCAATGCACTAAGAGACTTTGTCTCATTATCAAAAATTGATGCCTGCTTGGCCATCAGATGATATAGATGTTGATTCCCATAGGGAATCTGAAATATTTGTCCTGAATGAGTAAATTTATAATACCAATATAAATGGTCCGTTATTGGACATTATAAATTTTCCAGCTAACTCATTCTTGGTTGCCAGCGTTTCGCCCTCGTGTGCTAGGGTGGGCTCATCAGTTGGTACCTAGCACACCTACCAATACGCTGGCTAGTGCATACCGTGGAGGCCACTGCATAGGCTAACTAGAGCCACCGGCAGTGCCAATGCACTAAGAGACTTTGTCTCATTATTATCAAAAATTGATGCCTGCTTGGCCATCAGATGATATAGATGTTGATTCCCATAGGGAATCTGAAATATTTGTCCTGAATGAGTAAATTTATAATACCAATATAAATGGTCCGTTATTGGACATTATAAATTTTCCAGCTAACTCATTCTTGGTTGCCAGCGTTTCGCCCTCGTGTGCTAGGGTGGGCTCATCAGTTGGTACCTAGCACACCTACCAATACGCTGGCTAGTGCATACCGTGGAGGCCACTGCATAGGCTAACTAGAGCCACCGGCAGTGCCAATGCACTAAGAGACTTTGTCTCATTATCAAAAATTGATGCCTGCTTGGCCATCAGATGATATAGATGTTGATTCCCATAGGGAATCTGAAATATTTGTCCTGAATGAGTAAATTTATAATACCAATATAAATGGTCCGTTATTGGACATTATAAATTTTCCAGCTAACTCATTCTTGGTTGCCAGCGTTTCGCCCTCGTGTGCTAGGGTGGGCTCATCAGTTGGTACCTAGCACACCTACCAATACGCTGGCTAGTGCATACGGTGGAGGCCACTGCGTAGGCTACTGAAGCCACCGGCAGTGCCAATGCACTAAGAGACTTTGTCTCATTATCAAAAATTGATGCCTGCTTGGCCATCAGATGATATAGATGTTGATTCCCATAGGGAATCTGAAATATTTGTCCTGAATGAGTAAATTTATAATACCAATATAAATGGTCCGTTATTGGACATTATAAATTTTTCAGCTAACTCATTCTTGGTTGCCAGCGTTTCGCCCTCGTGTGCTAGGGTGGGCTCATCAGTTGGTACCTAGCACACCTACCAATACGCTGACTAGTGCATACCGTGGAGGCCACGGTATGCAGGAAAATTTATAATGTCCAATAACGGACCATTTATATTGGTATTATAAATTTACTCATTCAGGACAAATATTTCAGATTCCCTATGGGAATCAACATCTATATCATCCGATGGCCAAGCAGGCATCAATTTTTGATAATGAGACAAAGTCTCTTAGTGCATTGGCACTGCCGGTGGCTCTAGTTAGCCTATGCAGTGGCCTCCACGGTATGCACTAGCCAGCGTATTGGTAGGTGTGCTAGGTACCAACTGATGAGCCCACCCAAGCACACGAGGGCGAAACGCTGGCAACCAAGAATGAGTTAGCTGGAAAATTTATAATGTCCAATAACGGACCATTTATATTGGTATTATAAATTTACTCATTCAGGACAAATATTTCAGATTCCCTATGGGAATCAACATCTATATCATCTGATGGCCAAGCAGGCATCAATTTTTGATAATAATGAGACAAAGTCTCTTAGTGCATTGGCACTGCCGGTGGCTCTAGTTAGCCTATGCAGTGGCCTCCACGGTATGCACTAGCCAGCGTATTGGTAGGTGTGCTAGGTACCAACTGACGAGCCCACCCTAGCACACGAGGGCGAAACGCTGGCAACCAAGAATGAGTTAGCTGGAAAATTTATAATGTCCAATAACGGACTATTTATATTGGTATTATAAATTTACTCATTCAGGACAAATATTTCAGATTCCCTATGGGAATCAACATCTATATCATCTGATGGCCAAGCAGGCATCAATTTTTGATAATGAGACAAAGTCTCTTAGTGCATTGGCACTGCCGGTGGCTCTAGTTAGCCTATGCAGTGGCCTCCACGGTATGCACTAGCCAGCGTATTGGTAGGTGTGCTAGGTACCAACTGATGAGCCCACCCTAGCACACGAGGGCGAAACGCTGGCAACCAAGAATGAGTTAGCTGGAAAATTTATAATGTCCAATAACGGACCATTTATATTGGTATTATAAATTTACTCATTCAGGACAAATATTTCAGATTCCCTATGGGAATCAACATCTATATCATCTGATGGCCAAGCAGGCATCAATTTTTGATAATGAGACAAAGTCTCTTAGTGCATTGGCACTGCCGGTGGCTCTAGTTAGCCTATGCAGTGGCCTCCACGGTATGCACTAGCCAGCGTATTGGTAGGTGTGCTAGGTACCAACTGATGAGCCCACCCTAGCACACGAGGGCGAAACGCTGGCAACCAAGAATGAGTTAGCTGGAAAATTTATAATGTCCAATAACGGACCATTTATATTGGTATTATAAATTTACTCATTCAGGACAAATATTTCAGATTCCCTATGGGAATCAACATCTATATCATCTGATGGCCAAGCAGGCATCAATTTTTGATAATGAGACAAAGTCTCTTAGTGCATTGGCACTGCCGGTGGCTCTAGTTAGCCTATGCAGTGGCCTCCACGGTATGCACTAGCCAGCGTATTGGTAGGTGTGCTAGGTACCAACTGATGAGCCCACCCTAGCACACGAGGGCGAAACGCTGGCAACCAAGAATGCGTTAGCTGGAAAATTTATAATGTCCAATAACGGACCATTTATATTGGTATTATAAATTTACTCATTCAGGACAAATATTTCAGATTCCCTATGGGAATCAACATCTATATCATCTGATGGCCAAGCAGGCATCAATTTTTGATAATGAGACAAAGTCTCTTAGTGCATTGGCACTGCCGGTGGCTCTAGTTAGCCTATGCAGTGGGCTCCACGGTATGCACTAGCCAGCGTATTGGTAGGTGTGCTAGGTACCAACTGATGAGCCCACCCTAGCACACGAGGGCGAAACGCTGGCAACCAAGAATGAGTTAGCTGGAAAATTTATAATGTCCAATAACGGACTATTTATATTGGTATTATAAATTTACTCATTCAGGACAAATATTTCAGATTCCCTATGGGAATCAACATCTATATCATCTGATGGCCAAGCAGGCATCAATTTTTGATAATGAGACAAATTCTCTTAGTGCATTGGCATTGCCGGTGGCTCTAGTTAGCCTATGCAGTGGCCTCCACGGTATGCACTAGCCAGCGTATTGGTAGGTGTGCTAGGTACCAACTGATGAGCCCACCCTAGCACACGAGGGCGAAACGCTGGCAACCAAGAATGAGTTAGCTGGAAAATTTATAATGTCCAATAACGGACCATTTATATTGGTATTATAAATTTACTCATTCAGGACAAATATTTCAGATTCCCTATGGGAATCAACATCTATATCATCTGATGGCCAAGCAGGCATCAATTTTTGATAATGAGACAAAGTCTCTTAGTGCATTGGCACTGCCGGTGGCTCTAGTTAGCCTATGCAGTGGCCTCCACGGTATGCACTAGCCAGCGTATTGGTAGGTGTGCTAGGTACCAACTGATGAGCCCACCCTAGCACACGAGGGCGAAACGCTGGCAACCAAGAATGAGTTAGCTGGAAAATTTATAATGTCCAATAACGGACCATTTATATTGGTATTATAAATTTACTCATTCAGGACAAATATTTCAGATTCCCTATGGGAATCAACATCTATATCATCTGATGGCCAAGCAGGCATCAATTTTTGATAATGAGACAAAGTCTCTTAGTGCATTGGCACTGCCGGTGGCTCTAGTTAGCCTATGCAGTGGCCTCCACGGTATGCACTAGCCAGCGTATTGGTAGGTGTGCTAGGTACCAACTGATGAGCCCACCCTAGCACACGAGGGCGAAACGCTGGCAACCAAGAATGAGTTAGCTGGAAAATTTATAATGTCCAATAACGGACCATTTATATTGGTATTATAAATTTACTCATTCAGGACAAATATTTCAGATTCCCTATGGGAATCAACATCTATATCATCTGATGGCCAAGCAGGCATCAATTTTTGATAATGAGACAAAGTCTCTTAGTGCATTGGCACTGCCGGTGGCTCTAGTTAGCCTATGCAGTGGCCTCCACGGTATGCACTAGCCAGCGTATTGGTAGGTGTGCTAGGTACCAACTGATGAGCCCACCCTAGCACACGAGGGCGAAACGCTGGCAACCAAGAATGAGTTAGCTGGAAAATTTATAATGTCCAATAACGGACCATTTATATTGGTATTATAAATTTACTCATTCAGGACAAATATTTCAGATTCCCTATGGGAATCAACATCTATATCATCTGATGGCCAAGCAGGCATCAATTTTTGATAATGAGACAAAGTCTCTTAGTGCATTGGCACTGCCAGTGGCTCTAGTTAGCCTATGCAGTGGCCTCCACGGTATGCACTAGCCAGCGTATTGGTAGGTGTGCTAGGTACCAACTGATGAGCCCACCCTAGCACACGAGGGCGAAACGCTGGCAACCAAGAATGAGTTAGCTGGAAAATTTATAATGTCCAATAACGGACTATTTATATTGGTATTATAAATTTACTCATTCAGGACAAATATTTCAGATTCCCTATGGGAATCAACATCTATATCATCTGATGGCCAAGCAGGCATCAATTTTTGATAATGAGACAAATTCTCTTAGTGCATTGGCACTGCCGGTGGCTCTAGGTAGCCTATGCAGTGGCCTCCACGGTATGCACTAGCCAGCGTATTGGTAGGTGTGCTAGGTACCAACTGATGAGCCCACCCTAGCACACGAGGGCGAAACGCTGGCAACCAAGAATGAGTTAGCTGGAAAATTTATAATGTCCAATAACGGACCATTTATATTGGTATTATAAATTTACTCATTCAGGACAAATATTTCAGATTCCCTATGGGAATCAACATCTATATCATCTGATGGCCAAGCAGGCATCAATTTTTGATAATGAGACAAAGTCTCTTAGTGCATTGGCACTGCCGGTGGCTCTAGTTAGCCTATGCAGTGGCCTCCACGGTATGCACTAGCCAGCGTATTGGTAGGTGTGCTAGGTACCAACTGATGAGCCCACCCTAGCACACGAGGGCGAAACGCTGGCAACCAAGAATGAGTTAGCTGGAAAATTTATAATGTCCAATAACGGACCATTTATATTGGTATTATAAATTTACTCATTCAGGACAAATATTTCAGATTCCCTATGGGAATCAACATCTATATCATCTGATGGCCAAGCAGGCATCAATTTTTGATAATGAGACAAAGTCTCTTAGTGCATTGGCACTGCCGGTGGCTCTAGTTAGCCTATGCAGTGGCCTCCACGGTATGCACTAGCCAGCGTATTGGTAGGTGTGCTAGGTACCAACTGATGAGCCCACCCTAGCACACGAGGGCGAAACGCTGGCAACCAAGAATGAGTTAGCTGGAAAATTTATAATGTCCAATAACGGACCATTTATATTGGTATTATAAGTTTCACCTATTCAATACTTAATTATATCATCCATTTTTAGAGTCATCTAAAAAACTAGTACTTGTTTCAGCCTTGCTGTGGCCAACTTCAGCTAGAATCAAAAGTATTTACCACTTGGTAGAGACGTGTTCTGGATAATGTATATACATTAAAAATATATCATTAGCACAAATTACAATAAATGTGACACATTTTCTATATCATTATGTAAAAAAGTTTGTTTGCTTAAAAAGTTCTTCAATTAAATTTGGTAAAAGTTGTTATTGGTAGAGGTGACACTATTTGACGAGACAGATGTTATGCTAGATGCGAACTGAATAGGTGTTGGAAGAAGTCTATGTCTGATATACTACCAGTCTTGTGTATTACATTACATTTTAAAACTGGATGTTAATATGGAACTTTATGAAAAGTTTGAATTGTAATAGCTGATCTCATGTGAATCTTTAAAAAGAAGTTACCAAATCTAAATAGAATACACAAGATGAGATTGCAAACAGCTGTAACAATAAATTGGGTAAGTAATGAAAGCAAGGACTAACGTCCTGTCTTCCAGCCCCTGGTGTTGATGTTGTCAGGTGAAGTGGTCGTCTGAGTGAGTGCGAGTTATCGCTTGCCTGGATTTTTACTAGTGACGTGAAGTGGAGGTGAGGGGTTAGTTGAAGTGACAGGAAGTAGCTCGTTTGACATGTGTTTCTCTGTAAATATGTGTTAATATTTGTGAATTTGTCAAATAATATTTTCGTTACCCCCCACTTGTAATTTCATTAAAGGCTGTGCCTTCAGGTAAGGTGTATATATAGATTTTCAAGGATGTTAAAGTATGTTCCCTTATTGTCTAGGCTGTTTGGATGATTTCCATGTCTTAATGGTGGAAAACTTGTGATTATTTCCATTCATCGCAGAAAATCTTGTGCGTATACCCGCCAAATGCGACGCCACTTACATACGACAATCCAGCATGAATTTTGCCATACGTTATAAGTAGAGGCCTGATTTTTTTCGCATTAACGATAAAAACGACAGGAAGCGATTCTGCGATATCTTTACGAATAATATGTTTCTGGTCAGGGAAATAATGTATTTCTGTCAATTAAAGTGATAAGGTCGTTTTAAACCGAAATTTACTTATTTTGTGGTAAAAGTGATATTACAGCAAAATTAGTAGAGAATAACAAGCTTGAAATTTTATTCCAAGATTATATGTATGAAGAGAAAGGGAAGAGAGAACAAAGATTCCTCAACAGGACAGAAATATATGTTATCTTTGATATTCCGGAAAGTCTCTTTAAAGCATGATGCCAAAGAATGAAAGGGTATAGGGAGGACCAGTTGTTTTCTAAGTAATTCAGTACAAACATTGCCGACTTTGACTTCAGGCTTCTTGCGGAACGAAATGTTTGGAATGTTGTTCTCGGAGTGGCTGGTAATCCCATCTAAGCCTGTCTCCTCATGCTACAGTACTAATATTCTTGGAAATCCCTAATAACGTCTACTGATGTTCGTATCGAGTGGGAGAAAAAAGATATTGTCTCAAAACATTGCTTTAAAAATAAGGAACATTTATAACATAAATTAACCAGTTAAAAAGCAGACAATAGAATTCTCATTAGATAAGCAAAAGAATGCTAAGAGTGAAAAGAGAATTTATTCACAAAACAACTCAAAGCCAACATTCCCATGAATAAGATAAACGACCCTGCAGTCTGGAAATGGCTTCAAATGTATGTACCAGGTACGTACTATCTATCAATTAAACTTACTGATTTTTCTTTTTTCTATTGGTTGGTTCGGATCTGGAGACCTTCCTACAGCCAACCAACTAAGGAAACAATACATCCCACGTTGTGCAAACAAAATACGAGCAATCATAAAACAGTCTTTAGAAGGGAAATCAGACTAGGATCTAATCTGCGAAGAAATTACTGACTCTTCAGGCCACTGTGTGTTTGCAGTCATCAAAACTCAAGCTCTAATATCTGAGCAGGAAGTATTTTTGTTAGAATGTGAATTTCTAGATGCCGCGAACAGGAGACTGTGTTTTCAAGCGATCCTGCATGCTTTGCATACTTTTGAAATTAACCATGAGAATGTAAAATATGTTATAACTGATTCTGCCCCGTATATATATTATATGTTATGAACTACTGAAGGGAATTATGGGAGAATATTTAATTCACATCACTTACTGGGCTCATAAATTCAGCTTGTTCGGTGTTGTCTTGCAAAAGAATTTGAAAAAGCTTAATGCCATTGTGTCGAAAAACAGAGAACTGTTTTCATATGTGAAGGAAAATCAAACACTTGTTCCATTCATATCTAGACAAAAACTTCCTAGATATGTCAATTTCATTGTATCCCGAGCCTGTGTGTGTTGAGTAGATGCTGCCAGTTACAAACATACAAATTTAGATATCCTCCACTCATTTTTCAAACAACCCGTGGTAAACTGGTTGGCAGAAATGGAAAATGCCAGATTTTGCAACCTGGTAAATTTCCAAGCAGCATTTGTTTTTGAAAATTGTAAGTTTATTGCAGACATTGTTTTGGAATTAGAAGGGTCTAATTATCCATATTCTCATTT
The DNA here is from genome assembly GCF_040414725.1 of Anabrus simplex. Lineage (NCBI taxonomy): Eukaryota > Metazoa > Arthropoda > Insecta > Orthoptera > Tettigoniidae > Anabrus > Anabrus simplex. Next base: position 188,217,240 of record NC_090265.1, read on the forward strand.
GCTGCTTTCAAAACTAACAGAACTGAAGGATAGGATGAATGTAGCCTAATTGGTGAACTAGATAGCAAGATGATTGAGGGATTTAGTGACTCGTTAAAAAGTGAATCGGCTCTCCTCTTGCAAAATGTTAGTATTTTAATTGCAAACAAAATTGAAAAGCAGATGTCCCCAAATGATGCTAACATGCTATTTGGACTTTTGAATGATTTATTTCATCCAGCTAATGTAAATCAATCACATTATACAAACATTTCGGCAATAAGTGAAAAAGCACAAAAATTATCATCTTTAAAATGTTAAAACAGTTGCTATTATTGCTGATCAATTGTAGGAATAGCATCTAGAAATACACACATATAAATATTCATACATGCTTTGCCTTTGTCACGTACGTTGTAAACACACATGTTCAATCTCCAACCTAGTAATACACCAGAATCTTCTGGCTTATATAACTCAAATGCATGATAGCCATTGCCATTAGCAAAACTATCAATATGAATTATACTTTTCTTCATACAGGTCGAGGAGACCTTTACATTTAATATCGTACACGTCTATAACGTGGCATTGCTCCGCTGCGAATAAGCAAGCAGCAGCTTCCATGAGCTTATATACCCCGCTAGCCACGCATGCGCAGTAGCACTGATAAGGGAGTTTCTGACTGAGCAAGTCTTACAGCAGCACCCGTCCAAGTAAAAAAAAGAAAAAAAAAGCAGCCAGTCAACAGGTTGAAATAACTCGGTCACTGCAAGCATTGAAACTGCACCTGAACTCTGCAAATGCTGTCTTAAAGTCTATTTGGATTGATGCAGGGGGAAATTATTTTTGATGTATAATTTCACAGTCAACAACAGGAGACGACTAATGAAAGAGAGCTCCATTGTAACATGTGCTATGTTATCTTTCACGAAGTAAAGCAAGGGTAGGATGGCCCAATGAAAATGTGTTATGTAATCATATTTAGGAATATAAAAAAATAATATTGGATGTTTATAGTTCAGTTCTTATGAGATTTGACTTGTCATTTGAGTGCTGCCTTTTGGCGGAGGCTAAGAGAATTAATAAACAGTCAATCATAGGCAGCTGATCGCTCCAAAGAGTGCGTTAGATTCGAATTCCGGTTATCAGTGTTTTCGAACTTTGTTTACCATGTGCTATCAGCTGTGAGTTATATTATGCTTGGTGCTTGTCAGTTCACTTGGTCATTCTTGACAAAGCACCAACAATGACGGCTAGAAATAATAAGTTGATTGAGTGGTTGAAGAAGCACAATTTTCGGTTCACGATGACATGAGGAAGGAGAGATCTCGTGCATCTTGTGAAACAAAACAAGCCCTAGTACCCAGTTTACATGGTGGATGAAATAGCCAGGAGGCATGGGCATAAAGTTAGCACTCCACCATATCATAGCAATTTTAACAGCACAGAACCAATTTGGGCCCAAGTGAAGGATTATGCAGCTGCAAATAACCGACTCTTCACATTTTTGGAAGTTGAAAGACTATTTTGGGAAGTAGTACGCCGTGTAAGTGCAGAAGACAGGAGCAAGGTTGTGAGACACAATCCGAGATAAGTGAAACTTGGGAGAGGGAAGTATCACAGACAATTATGTTGAAAACATTATCTCATTACGGTCAAGCGAGAGTGAAACCTCAACAGACGATGACAACGCCGGTAGTGACTCCAAAATGAGTGGTGTATTCCCTTTTGTAGGATTTTTCCTTTCATTAGGAGAAATTGAATCGATTAGCAACCATCTTGTAGAGAGCGAGTAGAAATTTAATTTAATTTTCTCATGTTTTATCTGTTCGAGGACTGATCTTTTTTTTATCTTATAGCCATATCCTAAATATGTTATGTGTTATTTTTAATCTTACCAGTATATGAGTTATGCATGTTGCTACAAATAATTGATTCTGGAATTATATTCGAGAACAGGAAGGATTGCGAAGGATTGCAACAACTATCGAGGTATCTCATTGATTAGTATACCAGGCAAAGTATTCACTGGCATCTTGGAAGGGAGGGTGCTATCAGTCGTTGAGAGGAAGTTGGATGAAAACCAGTGTGGTTTCAGACCACAGAGAGGCTGTCAGGATCAGATTTTCAGTATGCGCCAGGTAATTGAAAAAAGCTACGAGAGGAATAGGCAGTTGTGTTTGTGTTTCGTAGATCTAGAGAAAGCATATGACAGGGTACCAAGGGAAAAGATGTTCGCCACACTGGGGGACTATGGAATTAAAGGTAGATTATTAAAATCAATCAAAAGCATTTATGTTGACAATTGGGCTTCAGTGAGAATTGATGGTAGAATGAGTTCTTGGTTCAGGGTACTTACAGGGGGTTAGACAAGGCTGTAATCTTTCGCCTTTGCTGTTCGCAGTTTACATGGATCATCTGCTGAAAGGTATAAAATGGCAGGGAGGGATTCAGTTAGGTGGAAATGTAGTAAGCAGTTTGGCCTATGCTGACGACTTGGTCTTAATGGCAGACTGTGCCGAAAGCCTGCAGTCTAATATCTTGGAACTTGAAAATAGGTGCAATGAGTATGGTATGAAAATTAGCCTCTCGAAGACTAAACTGATGTCAGTAGGTAAGAAATTCAACAGAATTGAATGTCAGATTGGTGATACAAAGCTAGAACAGGTCGATAAGTTCAAGTATTTAGGTTGTGTGTTCTCCCAGGATGGTAATATAGTAAGTGAGATTGAATCAAGGTGTAGTGAAGCTAATTCAGTGAGTTTGCAGTTGCGATCAACAGTATTCTGTAAGAAGGAAGTGAGCTCCCAGACGAAACTATCTTTACATCGGTCTGTTTTCAGACCAACTTTGCTTTACGGGAGCGAAAGATGGGTGGACTCAGGATATCTTATTCATAAGTTAGAAGTAACAGACATGAAAGTAGCAAGAATGATTGTTGGTACAAACAGGTGGGAACAATGGCAGGAGGGTACTCGGAATGAGGAGATAAAGGCTAATTTAGGAATGAACTCTATGGATGAAGCTGTACGCCTAAACCGGCTTTGGTAGTGGGGTCATGTGAGGCGAATGGAGGATAGGTTACCTAGGAGAATAATGGACTCTGTTATGGAGGGTAAGAGAAGTAGAGGGAGACCAAGACGACAATGGTTAGACTCGGTTTCTAACGATTTAAAAATAAGAGGTATAGAACTAAATGAGGCCACAACACTAGTTGCAAATCGAGGATTGTGGCGATGTTTGATAATTCTCAGAGGCTTGCAGACTGAACGCTGAAAGGCATAACAGTCTATAATGATAATGTATGTATGTATGTATGTATGTATGTATAATTATACATTTCCGTTCGTGCTGTGTCATAAATCAGCTGTTTCTCCTCATAATAATTAGGCACCAATGCCCGACTTAACTGTCAAGTCGAAACTCATAGAAATGCAACTATAGTTCTGTTTCATCCACCACGTAAACTGGATACTAGGGCTTGTTTTGTTTCACAAGATGCATAAGATCACCCCCACTTCCACATGTCATTGTGAACTGAAATATTGTGCTCCTTCAACCACTCAATCAACTCATTATTTCTAAACTCCATTGTTGGTGCTTTGTCAAGAATGACTGAGTGAATTGCAACTATAGTTCCATTTCTATTAGTTTTGACTCGACAGTTAACCAGAAGACAGACATTGGTACCAAATTATTACGAGTACAAACAGCTGATTCAAAACACATAACACGAACAGAAATGTATATGCTCGAATATAAGTCCAAAATCAATACTGTTTGTAGCAACATGCATTACTCACATAAGAATAACAATAATGCATAACATATTTAAGATAAGGCTATATGATAAAAATAGATCAATGCTCGAACAGATAAAACGCGAGAAAATGAAGTGAAACTTCTACTCACCATCTACAAGAGCTTGCGTTGCCAATAGATTCAATTTCTCCTAAGGAAGGAAAAAATTACATAAAGGGAATACACCACTCATTTCTGAGTGGGGAACAACTTTTTGCCCACGCCTCCTGGCTATTTTATCCACCACATAAACTGGGTATCAGGGCTTGTTTTGTTTTACAAGATATCCCCCTTCCACATGTCAAAGCTACCTTTCTGAAAAGAATATTAGGTATTTCTAAGACATCTCCATCTAGACTAGCTTATGAACTAGCTCAGGAGCCTTTCCTTATCGAGGACCTTAGATATCTTTCTGTGCCATCGACACCCCAAGCCACTGTTCACCTAAATCTGAGGTTAAGCAAAAGAGAAGAAATCTGGACGGAGTTCTACGTGACGGATGCTATGACAAACAGAGACTGGATGGGCCCAAATAAGAACATGCGCAGTGCTATCAACAGGCTGGCTGTACATGGTTTCCATCATAAGCTATGCGTAAAAGAGATATATCACGATCCAAGCGACGAATGCTTGTGCAAACTGTGTGAGAAAATATGTGAACGATACCACTTCAATAAGTGTAGCAAAAGAGAAAAGTTCTTACATGAATATAGTAAAGAATAGAAAATCTACATATGGCCATTGGCTGCAATAAAACTTTATTATTGCGAACTGAAATATTGTGCTCCTTCAACAACTCAAAAAACTCATTATTTCTAGCATCCATTGTTGGTGCTTTGTCAAGAATGACTGAGTGAACTGACAAGGACCCCGAAAAGAACTGAGCACAATACAAAACGCAACTGATAGCACATGGTTACAGTAAACAACAGATGGACAACATTGGTAACCGGAAATCGAGTCTAACGCGCTCTATCGGAGCGATTGGCTGCCGAAAGGCAGCGCTCAAATGTCAAGTCGAAACTCATAAGAACTGAACTATATAGTAGTAACTTATACATCTACCATTCATGTAAATAATTAAGAACCACAATAATGAAACCTTTAATGATTAATTTTAGAATTTTATTACAGCAAAATTAAAGTAATAGGCAATATCTATAGCCTATCGCGAAAATTAGTATCCTTCTCGCGAAATCGTGCAGAAATTAATGCGAAAAAAAAACATGCCTCTAGTTATCAGGAACAGGAAGGATTATAACAAAGGGCTTACTACCATCACCAGCCAAGGGATAAGAAAATGCCATACCAATTAAAGGTGGTCAATCGGTACCAAAGAGGCAACTCAATGTTATTAGAGGAAGAAATGTAACGAACTTACCAAGACCGTTTCGAAAAACCGCGCTATATGTTTCGAATGGCCTCTGAAGCAGAAAATCTCAAACCTATCACACCTCACAGGAATCCGTAATCCCGGCTCCATGTAGTGAACTAAAACAAGCAAATACATTCAGTTCAAGCGAAATGCGCATAGTTATTACAGACTTCCAAACAGTTTTGAATATAAGTATTATAGTATTAGAAAAATAAACAAAAATCCGATGATGTTTTCAATCCCATGTCAAGCTTGTTAAGGTTATAACTGTACTATACAATACATATATAACATAGAGAAATAAAAATAATAATGCATTTATGAGAAAATAGCTTTAACCTCTATGGTTTTCAGCAGCAACAGGATATATTATCATCCATTTGTACAAAACAATAAAATATATAAATCGAATATAGTTTGTTATGTCCGCCATCTTCAGCGCTTTCAGTCTTAAACTCGCTCGACCTGCTCTCGAATGAATATTGCCGGTATAGGGCTAAATAAAGTACCAGTCACAACGCTCCGTTTAACCAAAGAAATCCATTAATAAAGATAACTATTTAAAAACTGCTGTGCGGTGGTATATCCCTATGCGATACACAAGCCTTGAAGAATTATATGCGTTTCTTCTCTATTTTACGGCAGAGAGGGATGAAAAATATCCATTCAAACCCCTTATTTTTCTCTAAATTTTACATTAGTCTATGCTTGTACACCCAATGTCATAATATGAGAATGCTAAGATATCTCTCAATTGTTTTCTTTGAAGTCAAATTTGCGGATCTATGCTGTTCGTGAGCTCGTGTGAGCCAGCACGTGGTTTTTTGTTTACACAGGCTCTTTGAAAAGTCTTAGGTCGTTAAGTGCCGTGGGCATCCGGTGGTGGTGATATGTCATTTCACCACCGGACCTTTCATTTTGCTAAAGGTTCTAAATGAAATATTCTGTATAGTTAAATTTGAAAACCTAGAGCGAAGCTGAAAGGCAATTATTGTATCCATTGGAGTGCATTTAAAGCTTGAACCGATGTAAGAAGACATAAATTGAGTGGAAGAGAATACTGTCTCTCTTGTTTCTTCCTGGTGATCATGAGCGAATTCATTACTATCCAAGGTAAAGTTCCTTATTGAGAGTCTCGATCGAAAATTTCAGGAGAGGAAGAATAATGGGGATATACGGTAGAAATTCAGTATGCACAACATAAGTTTTTTAATAAATTTAAACTGGCATAGACGGAGATAGTTTTATAGGCATTTTCGATCACTACTATTTATTTAATGATTATTTAGTTATTAGATTTAATAGTAAAATACAAAAGCTTGATGTTTGTCTTTTCACCGTGTAACAAGACAATAATTGCATAGGTAAAGTTACCATACGGATTGTATTACTTTACTGTGGGGTATTCTAGGAGTGGGAAGGAAGCGGCCGTGGCCTTAATAAAGATACAGTCTCAGCATTTACCTGGTGTGAAAATGGGAAACTACGGAAAACAACCTACAGGGCTGCCGACAGTGGGGTTCGAACCCACTATTATCCGGATGCAAGCTCACAGCTGTGCGCCCCTAACCGCACGGACAACTCGCCCGGTATTTTTTAAAAAAAATAGAAGAGTCCTTATCTATTATAATATACCTGTGATTGATTTGAGTAACAGAATACTGCACCAACAGTTTTACTATTATGAATAAAAAAATTCAGTATAACTATTAACTTGTCTACCATTACTTGCAGTGAACATTTCACATATTTTAGCAGCAGTCTCACATACCAGGCCAATGACTTAGATGGTAGGCCCCTTTAAACAAAGAGCAAGTCTCACGTGCCGTGGAACATTTCAACTTGAATTACAAAGATGTCACTTCTTGCTATCCCTAAGTTTAGTTGTGAATAGTACGCTCATTGCTTTCCTTACTTCAAAATCACGTGGACGAGTTGGCTAATCTTACTCTAGTTGGGGTCTTACCAGAGACTTATGTGTCCTCTCCTTTACATCCTTATTACAACCCCTAAACACCCTCATAACCATGCGTACAGATCTGTACACTTTATTTACAATCCCATTTATGTGATTACCCCAATGAAGATCTTTCCTTATATTAACACCTAGGTACTTACAATGACTCCCGTAAGAAACTTTCACTCCCGCAGTCATCATCATCATCCTAAACCATCTCCAGTTTCCCGGGTGTGGTATATGAGCCTCCTCCATCTCATCCTGTCCTTGTACCATTCTTCCTCCACCAACTTGTCCCAATCATGACCTCTCAGCATTACATCGCTCTTATCTAAATCTATCCATTTCCTTCGTGGCCTTCCCACGGGTCGTCTTCCTTCTACCTTTCTGTCAAATTCCTTCCTTGCAGTTCTGTTTACTGGCATCCTCTTCATGTGACCAAACCACTTCAGTCTTGATATCTGAATCTTATTTAGGAGAGAATTGTTTATTCCTACTTCTTCTCTAATTTTCTCATTCCTAATCTTGTCTTTCCTGGTTTTCTGGATCATAGTACGTAGGAATTTCATTTCAGCTGCCTGAAGTTTGGAATTATCTCTATTGGTCAGTGTTGTGGTTTCGAGACTGTATGTAAGAATTGGTGTATAATAGGACTTGTACAATGTCATTTTTGTTTTCATGGGTATTTGCTCATCCCACAGCAGGTGTCTTACCTGGTGGTAGAATTGTGTTGCCTTATTGATTCGATTGTTCACCTCATGTTTTGCTAGGTTGTCATTTGATATAACGCTACCCAAGTATTTGAAAACTGGAACGCTGTCCAGTTGAGCTTCATTTAACATGGCTATTGGTTCTGCTCCTTCCCCATACACTTTCATCACCACCGTCTTGGTCTTGCTGATGTTTAAACCATATTTCTTAAACTCCTCATTCCAGCTTTGTATTCTCTCTCCCAATTCATCTTCTGAGTCACTCCAGATCGCAACATCATCTGCAAATGTGAAGGCTTTGATATCTCCATGTTCTTTCCTTTTAATAGATTTCATTACTACATCCATTACAATAATAAATAGAAGGGAGACCCGTTAAGTCCATTATTATTCATCATTGCGACAGCAGACATAGTAGATTTGGTAAACCAGGAAAGCGTCAAACTATTAATGTACGCTGATGATATGGTCTTAACATCAACGTCAGAGAAGGAACTCCAGGAATCATTCAACCAAATAGTAGGCTGGATAAAGAAAAATGAGCTCAAACTGAATGTAGAAAAAACAGTGTCCATGACGTTTAGAAGAGGGGGACCTCATGGAATCTTCTATTATGAAGACCAAGAACTTAAGTCCGTAAAGCATTTCAAATACTTGGATGTAATTTTTCAAACCCAAGGTAATGTTTTTACCCTCCATCTCATAGACCGTCTAAATGCATCTATGAAAGCAATATCTGACATTAAGCACCTGAGAAACTTGTCTTTAGAAACGGCCATAAAACTCTTTCATCTAAAAATCATCCCTATAGCAACATATGGCTTGGAAAACATTTGGGAACATTTGAGTATGAAACAGTTAGATAAAATCGAGAAGTTGAAGGCAATGTACTTGAAACGGGCTCTGCGCCTCTCCAAATATTCTCCTTCCCGGCTCGTGTATGAGCTATCCAGAGAGGGATTTTATGTGGAAGAGCTAAGGTTACAGTTGTTACTTCCAGCAACAACACCCTATATACATCTGCTTCGAGACCTACGATCGAAGAAGGCTGACATCTAGGAAGATTTCTACTCTACCGATGCCATGCTAAATCGCGAGTGGGTTCAAGGTGGATATGAACTGCGACACCTGCTGACAAGGTTCTCCGTTCATGGGTTCCATTATAAACTGTGTAATATAAAGCGTTATCATGAACCAGGTTTGAACTGTGTATGTTTAAGATGTGGTGCACACTGTACTAGGTACCATGTTTTAAATTGTAAACAGCGATCAGAATCACTGGTGAAATTTTGCAACGAAGACTAATGATTTATATAGTAATTCTTTGCACATTGTGAGCGTTAAATAAAATTAATTAATAATAAATAGAAGTGGTGACAATGAGCTGCCCTGCTGCACTCCTCGCTTTGTTTCAAACCAGTCTGACAAACCACATCCTACTTGAATACAGCTTCTGTTCCCACTATACAACATTTTCACTTTGTCTATGAGGCTTCTCACACTTGAAGTTCTTTCATGCATTGCCAAATTCTTGCCCTTGGTACACTATTGTATGCTTTCTCAATGTCCAAAATTATTAGGAATAAAGGCTTGTTCTTCTCCCAGTATTTTTCCATTAGCATCCTAATTGCAAATATAAGGTCTGTAGTTGACCTTCCTGGTCTGAAACCATACTGCTCTTCTTCCAAAATTGGTTCAACAATATCTCTGATTTGGTCTCTATTATTTTTTCCAATATTTTCAGGACATGAGACAGTAGTGTGATACCACGGTAATTAGTACATTTTCGTCGGCTTCCTTTCTTGAACAGAGGTACAATGATGCCCATCTTCCAGTCCTCAGGAATAGTATTTTCCTCCCATATCTTGTTGAGCAGTTTATAGAGCCATTGGATTCCTGGAACTCCCGCTGCTTTCAGCATATCTGCACTTAGTTCATCTACGCCCATTGCCTTTCCCTTCTTCATGCTCTTGAGCGCATTTTCAACCTCAAGCCATGTAATTGGTGGTTCAGTTGTGGTTCCTCGACTTGGCTCTCCTCTATCCGTTGTTATGTTTTCTGTATCTCCATTCAGCAGCTTTTCGAAATAGATCTTGAGTTCTTGTTTAATTTCTCCCTCTTCTTGTGACAGAGTTCCATCATCACATTCTATTGCATTTATGGTCTCTTGGTCCCTTCGCTTGTTTTTCACTACTCTGTATAGCAATTTCATATTTCCTCTACTGTCCTCTTCCAGTTTGTCTGCAAACTCATTCCATTTCTTCTCTTTTTCTTCCCTTACAATGTTCTTTACAGCAAGTTTCTTGTTCCTGTATACTCCTTGAAGTCTTTGTATTTCTTGTTCATTTCGTTCTTGTCCCTGTTTTTGTTTCTCCTTGTCCAGTGCCTTCTTTATTTGATTTCTTTCTTTCACTGCTGTTTTCACTCTATCATTCCACCATGGTGTCTCCTTTTTTCTTTTGATAGAACTTATAACTCCACATAGGTTTTTGGCTTCTCCCACAAAGGTGTCTTTGAAGGCCTTCCATTCTTCATTAACGCTGGTTACTTCACACTTCGGCAAACTCTGTTGAATCCTTAGTTTGTATTCTTCCTTTATTTAGACTTCTTGCAACTTCCAAGTTTTAATCCTTGGTTTTTTCGTAATAAGTTTCTGCATTTCATTTGTCTTATGTTTGAAGTCTACTACCAACAATCTGTGGTCACTGTCCATGCTTTCACTAAAAGGACTGTTCCTATTTGTGAAACTCACAACTTGAATTTAACCCTGTTTATCACCATACCCTTGCCTGCTGTCCATCTCACAACATTATCGAGGTCATTTTGCTGTTGCTCACAATCTTGTAACTTATTTATTACTCTATAGAGAGTAACATCATCCTCAAAAAGCCTTATCTCTGATTCTAGTTCTTTACTCATAATTTATATATATAAGAAAACATAAAGGTCCAATAATACTACCTTGAGGAATTCCCCTCTCAATTATTACAGGGTCAGATAAAGCTTCGCCTACTCTAACTCTCTGAGATCTGTTATCTAGAAATATAGGCACCCATTCAGTCACTCTGTTGTCTAGTCCAATTGCTCTCATTTTTGCCAGTAGTCTCTCATGATCCACCCTATCAAATGCCTTAGACGGGTCCCACGGTTCTAGGACATGATTAAATATTCGTGGTTCGCAACTAATTATACAACGGAGAGACCTTCCGAGTTTGAAGTGCGTGTGAAATATTGCCTTCAAACAAGTAAAGAAAACTGTGAAAAACGATGTGGCCTCAAAGTGCATATTCGTTGTGCATGGTGCCAAAAATATTTGTGTTTTTTCATGCGATTAACGCACCTCATTTTTGTTTCACACTCGTTCCATAACAATAAAGTGACCTTGGTGCGTGGCAGCCTGACAGTTCATTCTCTCTCTCTCCAGCAAAACTGCAACTCCACTCCACTCCGCTGTGTGCTGCGCGAGCCAGCAAAAAGCAAGGGTTGTCCAGTAAGCTGCGTTGTCACACGGATTTTGTATCAAGATTTCAAAACCTTCCAGTCCGAAATGGCAGCTAAATTTTTGTAACCGAGCTCGATAGCTGCATTCGCTTAAGTGCGGCCAGTATCCAGTATTTGGGAGATAGTAGGTTCGAACCCCACTATCGGCAGCCCTGAAAATGGTTTTCCGTGGTTTCCCCATTTTCACACCAGGCAAATGCTGGGGTTGTACCTTAATTAAGGCCTTGGCCGCTTCCTTCCAACACCTAGCCCTTTCCAATCCCATCGTCGCCATAAGACCTATCTGTGTCGGTGCGACGACGTAAAGCAACTGGCAAAAGAAAAAAAAGAAAATTGTACATCGCTATTTTATCGGTCCCCTTATGGTCTCTGCGAAATTTCATTGTCGATTTCGATATGACAGTATGGACAGTTCCCTTGTCAGGGCAATAATAATTGGACAGGTAAACATTAACTGCAAAAATGGACTATTTTAGCGTTATCACAAACAATCACATAACACACTCTTTTGAACTTCTAGTGTTCTACTGTTCGTTCATACCATGTAACACGGGGGCTTACCATTTCATTGCTGTGGAGTGCCATACGGGTTTGTGACGTCATGCGGAATCGCATGTGATTCCACACCAATCCAGGCACCGCTCGCACACAACTCTATGTGATATTTAAGTTAAACATTTAAACTATTAATTCTAACAGTAATGCTGATTTGTCATAAATAAACAGTTTTACAGTATTTAAATTTGGAACACCCAATGACTCAAATATATATTTATATAATGAAACTAGCACATATCTAGGTTATTTTAGCCAGGTGGTCTGTAAAAACAGCAGGGCGGTCCGTCCATTAAAAAGGTTCTGGGGAGAACACTGAGTGTTGTGGTGGGCATTAGTTTGGTGTCTATCGTAACAACAATAATCCTTTTACTGGGCCGTGAAATCATCAATGGCGACAAATCCTTTTACTATTCTGGTCGTAGTAGCTTATCTGCTGACCTATTTTCTTATCCATTATTAAACTAACTCCTGCCTTCCCCCCCCTCGTTTGATTTTGTGTTGATAATTCTAGTCGCCTGACCAAAAATCCTGCTGTTACAGACAATGTACTTCACTTATACCAACTACATCTAACTTAAGTCTATCCATCTCCCTTTTCAGATTCTCTAACCTACCACAGGGATTCAAACTTCTAACATCCCACACTCCAACTCGCAGAATGCCAGTATCGATCTTCCTCCCGGGTAAAATATTCCGGAGGTAAAATAGTCCCCCATTCGGATCTCCGGGTGGGGACTATACGAGAGGGGGCAATCATCAGTATTTCATTCATACAGAGAGAGCTGCATGTCCTCGGGAGTTAGTTACGGTTGTAGTTTCCCGTTGCTTTCAGCCATGTAGGAGTATCAACACAGCTAAACCATGTTGAGTCCATTATCAAGACTCCCGCCCTTGTAAATTCGGAAAGGCTGCTATCCCCCCTTTCGATGAACTATTCGTTAGTCTGGTCTTTCAACAGATACCCATCCGATATGGTTGCAACTGCGACTCGGCTGTCTGCTTCATTGGACACACAAGCCTCTCCACCATGGCAGGGTCACATTGTTTGCAGGGGAGGGACCAAAATATTAACTGAAAAATCTTAGTAAAGGATTGGAAAAGAAATATAGCAAACACAGGTAGTTCAAAACTGTAAAAGTAATGAATTCAAGAACGTTCGTTACTGTTAGCAGTACTGGGCGAGTTGGCCGTGTGGTTAGGAGCGCGTAGCTGTGAGCTTGCATCCGGGAGACAGTGGGATCGAATCCCACTGTCGGCAGCTCTGAAGATGGTTTTCCGTGGTTTCCCATTTTCACACCGGGCAAATGCTGGGGCTGTACCTTAATTAAGGCCACAGTCACTTCCTTCCAACTCCTAGCCCTTTCCTATCCCATCGTCGCCATAAGACCTAATTGTGTCGGTGCGATGTAAAACCACTAGCAAAAAAAAAAAAAACTGTTAACAGTCAAATCTTCATTTTAAAAACATACTACTTTGTTGAAACTGGTCAAGTAATCTCGTCTTAAACAACCATCGAATCAAACAACTCTCCATCCTTGTTGTTACCTTCATTGTCAAGTAATCAGTCCTGTTCCTTGAAAAGGTCCTAAAAGAACTTTAGTTTTCCCAGTTGTCTCCGCAGTGTCTCTTGAGTAATGTTTTGACTAGATTATTGTTTGCATGAAGGAGTTATAACAATTGAATCGAGAGTTGCTATAGTAGCCCCTGAATACAAAGGAAAGGGTGATAGGCATAAAGCTGAAAATTACAGGCCAGTCAGTTTGACATGCATTGCATGTAAGCTTTGGGAAAGCATTCTTTCTCATTATATTAGACATGTTTGCAAAATTCATAACTGGTTCGATAGAAGGCAGTTCGGGTTTAGGAAAGGTTATTCCACAGAAGCTCAACTTGTAGGATACCAGCAAGATATAGCAGATATCTTGGATTCAGGAGGTCAAATGGACTGCATTGCGATTGACCTGCCTAAGGCATTTGATAGGGTAGATCATGGGAGACTACTGACAAAAATGAGTGCAATTGGACTAGACAAAAGAGTGACTGAATGGGTTGTTATATTTCTAGAAAATAGATCCCAGAGAATTTGAGTAGGTGAAGCTTTATCTGACCCCATAATAATTAAGAGGGGAATTCCTCAAGGCAGTATTATTGGACCTTTATGATTTCTTATATACACTGACTGACAGAGCAAATGCAACACCAAGAAGGAGTGGTTCGAAAGGGATGAAAGTTGGGTAAAAAACAGAGACGGCACGGACGAATAATTTCAAACCGATATGCAGGTTACACAATGCGCACGGCATCGACTCAGTAGGATGTAGGACCACCGCGAGCAGCGATGCACGCAGAAACACGTCGAGGTACAGAGTCAATAAGAGTGCGGATGGTGTCCTGAGGGATGGTTCTCCATTCTCTGTCAACCATTTGCCACAGTTGGTCGTCCGTACGAGGCTGGGGCAGAGTTTGCAAACGGCGTCCAATGAGATCCCACACGTGTTCGATTGGTGAGAGATCCGGAGAGTACGCTGGCCACGGAAGCATCTGTACACCTCGTAGAGCCTGTTGGGAGATGCGAGCATTGTGTGGGCGGGCATTATCCTGCTGAAACAGAGCATTGGGCAGACCCTGAAGGTACGGGAGTGCCACCGGCTGCAGCACATGCTGCACGTAGCGGTGGGCATTTAACGTGCCTTGAATACGCACTAGAGGTGACGTGGAATCATACGCAATAGCGCCCCAAACCATGATGCCGCGTTGTCTAGCGGTAGGGCGCTCCACAGTTACTGCCGGATTTGACCTTTCTCCACGCCGACGCCACACTCGTCTGCGGTGACTATCACTGACAGAACAGAAGCGTGACTCATCGGAGAACATGACGTTCCGCCATTCCCTCATCCAAGTCGCTCTAGCCCGGCACCATGCCAGGCGTGCACGTCTATGCTGTGGAGTCAATGGTAGTCTTCTGAGCGGACGCCGGGAGTGCAGGCCTCCTTCAACCAATCGACGGGAAATTGTTCTGGTCGATATTGGAACAGCCAGGGTGTCTTGCACATGCTGAAGAATGGCGGTTGACGTGGCGTGCGGGGCTGCCACCGCTTGGCGGCGGATGCGCCGATCCTCGCGTGCTGACGTCACTCGGGCTGCTCCTGGACCCCTCGCACGTGCCACATGTCCCTGCGCCAACCATCTTCGCCACAGACGCTGCACCGTGGACACATCCCTATGGGTATCGGCTGCGATTTGACGAAGCGCCCAACCTGCCCTTCTCAGCCCGATCACCATACCCCTCGTAAAGTCGTCTGTCTGCTGGCAATGCCTCCGTTGATGGCGGCCTGGCATTCTTAGCTATACACGTGTCCTGTGGCACACGACAACACGTTCTACAATGACTGTCGGCTGAGAAATCACGGTACGAAGTGGGCCATTCGTCAACGCCGTGTCCCATTTATCGTTCGCTACGTGCGCAGCACAGCGGCGCATTTCACATCATGAGCATACCTCAGTGACGTCAGTCTACCCTGCAATTGGCATAAAGTTCTGACCACTCCTTCTTGGTGTTGCATTTGCTCTGTCAGTCAGTGTATATATATATATATATATATATATATATATATATATATATATATATATATATATATATATATATATATATATAGATGATATGAGTATAGAAGTGGAATCTGAGATAAGGCTTTTTGCAGATGATGTTATTCTGTATAGAGTAATAAATAAGTTTCAGAATTGTGAGCAACTGCAAAATGACCTTGATAATGTTGTGAGACGGACAGAGTGACAGTTCCGTATGGGGATCACGGTAAGTACCTAGTTGTTAATTTAAGGAAAGATCTTCATTGGGGTATCACTTAAATGGGATTGTAAATAAAGGGTACTGATCTCTGCACATGGTTATGAGGGTGTTTAGGGGTTGTAGTAAAGATGTAAAGAAGAGGGCATACAAGTTTCTGATAAGACCCCAAATAGAGTATGGTTCCAGTGTATGGGACCATCACCAGGATTACTTGTTTCAAGAACTGGAAAAAAATCCAAAGGAAAGGAGCTCGATTTGTTCTGGGTGATTTCCGACAAAAAAGTAGCATTACAAAAATGTTGCAATGTTTGGACTGGGAAGACTTGAGAGAAAGAAGACGTATGGGGATCACGGTAAGTACCTAGTTGTTAATTTAAGGAAAGATCTTCATTGGGGTATCACTTAAATGGGATTGTAAATAAAGGGTACTGATCTCTGCACATGGTTATGAGGGTGGTATGTTACATGTTACATGCTGTATACGTGGACGAGACCTGGAGACACTGGAAGGTATCAAATAGACTTCATTATGATTAGGCAGAGATTCAGAAACCAGGTGTTGGATTGCAAAACTTTCCCAGGAGCAGACGTGGACTCTGACCACAACTTGTTGGTCATGAAATGCCATCTGAAGTTGAAGAAATTGAAGAAAGGAAAGAATGCAAAAAGATGGGATCTAGACAAGTTGAAAGAAAAGAATGTGAGGGATTGTTTCAAGGAACATGTTGCACAAGGACTAAATGAAAAGGCTGAAGGAAACACTATAGAGGAAGAGTGGAGAGTCATGAAAAATGAAGTCAGTAGGGCTGCTGAAGAAATGTTAGGAAGGAAGAAAAGATCAACTAAGAATCAGTGGATAACTCAGGAGATACTAGACCTGATTGATGAACGACGAAAATACAAGAATGCTAGAAATGAAGAGGGCAGAAAAGAATACAGGCGATTAAAGAATGAAGTGGATAGAAAGTGCAAGGCAGCTAAGGAAGAATGGCTGAAGGAGAAATGCAAGGATGTCGAAGGCTGTATGGTCCTAGGAAAGGTAGATGCTGCATACAGGAAAATCAAGGAAACCTTTGGAGAAAGGAAATCTAGGGGTATGAATATTAAGAGCTCAGATGGAAAACCACTTCTAGGGAAAGAAGACAAAGCAGAAAGATGGCAGGAGCATATCCAGCAGTTGTATCAAGGTAAAGATGTAGATAATTTGGTTCTGGAACATGAAGAGGCTGTTGATGCTGATGAAAAGGGAGACCCAATTTTGAGGTCAGAGTTTAACAGAGCTGTGAGTGAACTCAACAGGAACAAGGCACCTGGAATTGATGATATTCCCTCTGAATTACTGACTGCCTTAGGAGAAACCAGCATGGCAAGGTTATTTCATTTAGTCTGCAAGATGTATGAGACAGGAGAAGTCCCATCCGATTTTCAGCAGAATGTTGTTATACCTATTCCCAAGAAAGCCGGTGCTGACAGGTGTGAAAACTACCGCACCATTAGTTTAGTATCTCATGCCTGCAAAATTTTAACACGTATTATTTACAGAAGAATGGAAAAACAAGTTGAAGCTGAGTTGGGAGAAGATCAATTTGGGTTCAGAAGAAATGTAGGAACACGTGAAGCTATCCTGACTTTACGTCTGATCTTAGAGGATCGAATCAAGAAGGACAAGTCCACGTACATGGCATTCGTAGATCTAGAAAAGGCATTCGATAATGTTGATTGGACCAAGCTATTTATGATTCTGAAGATGATAGGGATCAGATACCGAGAACGAAGAATTATCTACAATCTGTATAAAAATCAGTCTGCAGTGATAAGAATCGAGGGCTTTGAAAAAGAAGCAGCAATCCAGAAAGGAGTGAGGCAAGGCTGCAGTTTGTCCCCTCTCCTTTTCAATGTTTACATAGAACAGGCAGTAAAGGAAATCAAAGAGAAATTTGGAAAGGGAATCACAGTCCAAGGAGAGGAAATCAAAACCTTGAGATTTGCCGATGATATTGTTATTTTATCTGAGACTGCAGAAGATCTCGAGAAGTTGCTGAATGGTATGGATGAAGTCTTGGGTAAGGAGTACAAGATGAAAATAAATAAGTCCAAAACAAAAGTAATGGAGTGCAGTCGAACAAAGGCAGGTGATGCAGGAAATATTAGATTAGGAAATGAAGTCTTAAAGGAAGTAGATGAATATTGGTACTTGGGTAGTAAAATAACTAACGATGGCAGAAGTAAGGAGGACATAAAATGCAGACTAGCACAAGCAAGGAAGAGCTTTCTTAAGAAAAGAAATTTGCTTACTTCTAACATTGATATCGGAATTAGAAAGATGTTTTTGAAGACTTTCGTGTGGAGCGTGGCATTGTATGGAAGTGAAACATGGACGATAACTGGCTCAGAAAGAAAGAGAATAGAAGCTTTTGAAATGTGGTGTTACAGAAGAATGCTGAAGGTGAGATGGATAGATCGAATCACGAATGAAGAGATACTGAATCGAATTGGTGAGAGGAGATCGATTTGGCTAAATTTGACGAGAAGAAGAGATAGAATGATAGGACACATCTTAAGACACCCAGGACTTGTTCAGTTGGTTTTTGAAGGAAGTGTAGGGGGTAAGAACGGTAGGGGTAGACCAAGATATGGATATGACAAGCAGATTAGAACAGATGTAGGATGCAATAGTTACGTAGAAATGAAAAGGTTAGCACAGGATAGGGTGGCATGGAAAGCTGCATCAAACCAGTCTATGGACTGATGACTCAAACAACAACAACAATGTTACATGGTTATGTTCCGAGCTGTCAGTGGAGAGATGGCGTGGAATGACATTAGTAGACGAATAAGTTTGAGTGGTGTCTTTAAAAGTAGGAAAGATCAGAATATGAAGATAAAGTTTGAATTCAAGAGGACAAATTGGGGCAAATACTTGTTCATAATAAGGGGAATTAGGGATTGGAATAACTTACCAAGGGAGATGTTCAATAAATTTCCAATTTCTTTGAAATAATTTAAGAAAAGTGTAGGAAAACAACAGATAGGGAATCCGCCACCTGGGCGACTGCCCTAAATACAGATCAGTAGTGATTGATTGATTGGTTGGTTGATTGGATTGGATTGGATTGGATTTGATTTGATTTGATTTGATTTGATACAAAAACGTGTTTTGCAAGTTGGCAGAACTTACTTTCTTTTCTTTTTTTTACATCGCACTGACACGGATAGGTATTATGGCAACGATGGGATAGGAAAGGGCTAGGAGGGGGAAGAAGGTGAACATGGCCGTAATTAAGGTACAGCCCCAGCGTTTGCCTGGTGTGAAAATAGGAAACCACAGAAAACCATCTTCAAGACCGTCGACAGTGAGGTTCGAACCTACTTATCTTCTAAATGCAAGCTCACAGCTGTGCGTTCCTAACTGCACGGCCAGCTCGCTCATTGGTGGAACTTTCTTTTGGCCACTTCAATTTATATACATTAAAAATTTCACAGCCATGTAGAGGGCATCCCTTGATATTAAAAAATAGAAAAAAAAGTTGTTTAGCAGCGTTTGCAAGTGGATGACTCGTGTATAAAATGGATATAGATTGCATTAAAGATATGCTTGTATCTGCTGTAGTTAATTTTATGTGTTATTGATAAGTTTTATAGAGTTTTTTAAGATGGCCCATTTTTGTTTCCTGCATGCAGATCCGTGTCATTCGTTGTGCCTCTAGTTCCTTCCTTCTTGCTGTCACCTTGATAATTGAAATAATGTAATGAAAGTAATATATAGAAAGATAGGAACACATAAAAGGATGAACACATGACAGGTCAGAATTGGAAGAGGGAGTAATTGTAAAAGGATACAATTTGCGTTTGCATTCATCTTAATTTTTTCAGGTTTTGCAGGTTGATGGAACTTACTTTCTTCTTTTTCACATCTTTGTACCCTGCTATCTTCAAATAGAAATGTTCTTGCCTCATCAATTCCAATTCTTCCACGTATGTTTCCTCCCAGGCCTGACAAGCTAATTTCTTTTTTTACCCAAATTCTTCAGGAATGTTGGCTTCAACTCTCATTGAAAGGCCACCTATACTATCTTTCTATATAAGACCTTAATTAATATAAGACCTTTATAAATTATATAGAAATCTCTTTATAACATATCATCCTCTGTTCCCCTTACCCAGCTCCTACCGGGTTTGGGCATTTCTGACACTTCTCTGCCTTCCTCTCTCCTTCCACCATTCCTCTTCCATTCTCTTTATAACATAAAACTTATAGGGTACTTCTAATTCTTATAATGGCTTACATTTGTGGATGATATTAATTTTGCTACTCTCTGTTTTATCCAAGCGCAAATAAACAGTTAGTCTTGACAACCAACAGGCAACAAATACCTCATTGTAAGTATATGTAGATAATATTTTAAAGAGAGGTGCAGGGGCCGATGAACTAGATGCTAGGCTCATTAAAACAACAACAATCATCACCATCATCATCATCATCATCATCATCATCAAACAGAGATACGTGCTCAAAAGTTGTGATATATTATAGTAGACTGTGGTATGGACTTGGACTTGAGAGTGGAATCAAAGATTTTATACAGGTTTATGAACCCCAATCGCAAATGCAGATGAATGTTTAGAAGAGTTTCTAGAAGAACTGGAAAGTTGTATTGAAGACAAAGATTTTATAATAATGGAAGACATGAATGCATATATTGGAACAGACAGACAGGGAAAAGAAGAGATAATTGGCCCTATAGTTATGGAAACCAAGATGAAGAAGGAGATTTGGTAATAGATTTTTGTAGAAGGAATAGATTAATTGTTTGCAATACGTGGTTTAGAAAAAAAGAACTCATGAACAATAACTAGATATGGTTGGGGAGATAGAAAGACAAGGAGAGGGAGAAACGTAGACAGCTGGAAAATGTGACAGCAATGCCAAGAGCAGATTTTGAAGGAGACCTTAAAGTGGTGGAAGCCAAATTAAGACTTGGTAAAATAATAAATTTAATAGAAAAAAGGGAAAGAAAAATAACGGGATGGAAGTTAAAAGAGAAAGAAATGAGGGAAAAGTTTCAAGAGTATCTGAAGAAAGAAATACCCAAAGATGACATGAACAGTGTGGAACAGGAATGGCCATGTTTCAGAAATGGTTTTGTAAAGTGTGCAGTAAACACCTCTGGAGGAAAAAGGAAAAGTAGACTCCTTGGTGGAACAGCCAGCTAAGGAAGCAGTTAAACAGAAACAAATGACTTGGAAGAAGTGGATAGGCAGCAAAAGTATAGAGAATTGGCAGAAATATTAAGAAGCCAAAAAAGGTATGTAAAAAAATAGTACAAGAAGAGAAACAGAAGGGCTGGGAAAGTTTCACATAAACTTTACAGGAGGATATAAAGGGAAGTAAAAAGGTTTTGTATGGTTAGGTGAAGAATAGTTTAAGACATAGAGAAGATACAAAATTTGTAAAAACTGGAACAGGGCAGGTATTGACGCAGAGAGATGACATACTAAAAGGATGGGAAGAATACTCCTCAGAATTGCTATTAAATACAGTGAACTGGTAGATGAGAAGGAGCAAGAAGAAACAGTGGGAAAAGAAGAAGAACAAGGAAAAGGAGGTATTGATGTTAGAAATAGAGGAAGCCATACAAAAGATGAAGAGCAGTAAAGCAGCAGGAGTTGATGAGGTAACTACGGAAAATGATGAAAGCAGCAGGACCAATAGGGTTACAGTGGCTGTATAGATTATTTAGAATAATCTGGAAGAAGAAAGAGATCCCAGAAGAGTGGGGAAAGTGTTTAATTATCCCAATATTTAAAAATGTGATAAAAAGGAATGTAATAACTACAGAGGGATCACCCTTATTGCCCATATAGCTAAGATCTTTGAGAGAGTATCAGAAGGAAGACTGAGGAGGAAGCTAGAAGGAGAAATGGAAGAAGAACAGTATGATTTTAGGAAAGACAGATCAAAGTTTGACCTCATCTTTACGTTAAGACATATGATGGATAAAAGATGGGAGTTTGGAAAAGACATAGTGTTGACATTTATTGATATTGAGAAAGCTTATGACATTGTGCCCAGTCAGTTGGTATGGAACACATTAAGAAAAAACAAGTTAACAGAGTGGAATTCATAAGAACATTAAACAGAGATTGGGAAGACAGGCAACAAAAGCCGTGTTGTTTGCAGATGATATAGTGATATGGGGTGAGGATGAAACGGAAGTGCAAAAACAAGTAAATGTATGGAATCAAGAGAGAGAGAAATTTGGGATGAAAGTAAGCACAAAGAAAAGTAAAACAGTAGTGATGACAACGGGAAGGAAGGAAGAGGAGAGATAAATCTGAATGGTAAAATTCTCGAAGTGGTTAAAAGTTTCAAGTACTTGGGAAGTGTGATCACAGAAGATGGAAAGATAACCAAGGAAAATGGGAAAAGAATACAACAAGCAAACAGCTTCTACCATAGTGTAAGGGGTATTTTGTAGAACCAAGATGTCCCGAAGAAATGTAAGAAAGTATTATATTCAACCTATTGTGAACCCATACTAGTGGTTGCATCGACATATTGATTGACTAACTTATGCAGTTGGATCGTGGACTACAACAGTACGAGAGGAGAGTAGAATACAGGCAGCGGAGATGAAATTCCTGAGAGGTATCAAGGGCAAGGCCAGAAAGTATGAAATTAGAAATGAAGAGATAAGGAAAAGGACAGGGATCTTGAAACTTCAAGACAGGATTGAAACAACAAAGCTAAAATGGTATGGGTACATGATGAGAATGGAAGAAGAGAGTGTGCCAAAAAAAGTTTTCTCAGTGAAGTTAACCAGAAAGAGACCACAAGGAAGACCCTGAAAAAGATGGACAGATTCAGTGTGGGAGTGCATAAAGAAGAGGGGAGGAAAACCAGAAGATGGAGGGCCAGGCATCGATGGAGGTCCTTGATTCACAACCCGACCCGGGAAGCTGGAAATGGGAAATGATGATGGTATGGACTAGTAAGCAAGCATTGCATGATTAATTTATACTAATTTTTAAAAATTTCTCTCTGGTTTTTGAACAGTGTGGTACCATATATTTCAAGTTATATATCGTTGTCGGCCTGAGGAACCCCCTATAGGCTTGCAGAGATTTTTCATAAAATAACTTGTTTGCGATTTAAAAGGAGCAGAATGGACTTTGATAACCCACTTTGTGTATAAAAAATGTTCACACAATATTGAAGGGAAGTCAGAAGCTGTTATATCCTGCTCATTACATTTGCTCCTTCAAGATTAGCTATGCAATCTGAGTACACATAGTTGGTTTCAACCATCTCTTCTGCCCTTTTTATAGCACGTACTAGGTTGCGACAAAACAGCAATACAGAATGAAGGGCAGTTTTAATTTCTGTAAGCTTGTGGGAATAAAAAGAAAATAAATACTTTCTAATAAGCATTTAGTTTTAACTACATTTCTGATGTTTCAATTAACCTATTGCCCGTGGTGAAGATCAATGGGAAGCCAATAAATACCATCAGCTATGCAGATGTTTTGTATGTCCAACCCTTGTCTTGTTTTTCTATGGGGTCAGGTATGAAGTGAAATGAATCTTTGTAGCCAACTCCTGTCAGATAGCACCAAGGGGCCTGCTCAAGGCTTAATGTCCCCATCCGATGACCAAGTCACCATAAACAGGCCATATGCTCTCTCTCCAAATGAACACTGCTAAGAGGTTTGGAATTGAATCCAGGCTTTTGGTATGTAATTTAGTGATTAGAAATTGTTTACCACCTCTCCTATCCTGCCAGTGAACATTCTCATTGTGAACATTTTATTGAGCAATGGGATTCGAAATGGTGAACAATGGTGTCAGACCGTAGAGCATTCCTCCACAAACCTTTTATGTCATGACCCCCTTCTGGAGCATGAAATTTCTTGTGCCCCCCTTTACTCTTTCTTTCTTTCTTTCTTTCTTTCTTTCTTTCTTTCTTTCTTCCTTCCTTCCTTCCTTCCTTCCTTCCTTCCTTCCTTCCTTCCTTCCTTTTTTCCCTCTCACTACTCATTAGACTCCACAAAAATCTGACATGCGAAATTTTGTTAATAATAATTATGTGTGTCTATTGCTAGCCTGGTGTAGCCCTCGTGAGGCAGACCCTCCAATGAGGGTAGGCGGCATCTGCCGTGTATGGGAAACTGTGTGTTATTGTGGTGAAAGATAGTCTTGTATGTGAGTTGCAGGGATGTTGGCGACATTACGAGCAATCTGTCCCCGAGCCAGAGGAATTAACCACGTAAGGTTGAAATCTCTGGCGCGGCCAGGAGGTAAACTTGGGGCTCTCTGAACCAAAAGCAGTATGTTGGACTATAATAATTCATAATAATAAATTATTAGGAAGTGAAATACTCCGTTTACGAACTAGAGGGCCTGGCAGTTCTTTTTGCCCTATAAAATTTCCGTGTGTATCTGAAACATGTCAAGTTAGAATTGGAAACAGACAATCAAGCTTTGAGTTGGGTTCTGGGTAAGTCCCAACATACAGGTCGTCTGGCTCGCTGGGCTATCCATATTTCTGCCTTCCAGTTTGACGTACAACACATTCGGGTACATATGTAATTGTTAAGTATCCACCCATTCAAAACACTATTTAATCAGATAAGAGACATCACCTGACAGAAATTATCAGTACATCCACCTAGTGGACATCTTCAGCTACATAATGTAAGTTACTTGTTTCTGAGTTTACAGAACATAAGTATTAAACCGTTATTACATTTAGGTTATTAAAAAGAGCAACAATGGAAATTAAAATGTCCATAGGGTAATTAATGCATGACCCATTAAAATTGTGGAATGAACCAACAAATTAAAATACATGAAATATAAAGTACATCTATTGAGTCATAAAAACATCATATAATTTTTTAAATATTGCTAACCAATCACATAAAAGTCTTAAAATTGCTCGTTGTTACGTTAATACACAGTGTCTTGATGTAATGGGAAACCAAATTAAAATGTGTCTCGTGTAACAAAGTGTGCATAAGAAACATTCAAATTAGGGGTAAACATCCTCCTATAGCATGCATGGATCAGTCTATTTCATATTGTAGTGTGCTTCAATAGGAAACCATTGAATCTTTTAACCTTTAAGATCTTAAAAGGCGTATTACTTAATATTTTCAAGAACATTTTTATTCATTTGGACCAATGATTCAACCCCACAGGGAATATTAATGAGATTTCTGAAAAACGAAATGTTTTATTTGGTGAGTTATTCAAAGTCATAAAAAAGCGAAAAACAGGAAATAAACCACTCCCAAACACCTCTTGCCTCACCTCAGTACCACCCACTTTAGTCCCTCCTTCTCTACCCACGCCATCAGCAGTTGACAAGGTCACCTCCCAGCTGGAGCTGAGAACCAGAGATCCAGTCACATACAAACAAGGCTGCAGACCAGCTTGAGAACTCCCAATCTGAGTCTGCAAAAGATCTGGAGAAATTGCTGAGTGGTATGGACAGAGTCTTGGGTTAAGGAAATTAAGATTAAAATGAATAAGTCCAAAACAAAAGTAATGGAGTGCAGTAGAAAAAAGTCAGGTAATAATAATAATAATAATAATAATAATAATAATAATAATAATAATAATAATAATAATAATAATAATCTATGGCCTCAGCTACCGTGTGCAGACATTTCAATTTGACGCCATCTGGCTGTCTGCTCGTAAATTTCGACGTTCTGTTTTACTCTAGGCCCACTAGATGGCAGGCCGAGTAAACCGAAACTCTCTTGGGCATCTATGGTTGAGATTTAATGAATTTTGTCGGGCAAACACCAAATGTGTCACCAGAGATCTTTTACATGCCGTCATCGTACGACATGGAGTGTCGAATGGACTTTTTTCCGCCCTTCAAAAATCCGACTACCTCTGCCGGGTTTGAACCCGCTATCTTGGCATCCGGAGGCCGACACTCTACCACTGATCCACAGAGGCAGCAGGTGATGCAGGAAATATTAGATTAGGAAATTAAGTCTTAAAGGAAGTAGATGAGTATTGTTACTTGGGTAGTAAAGTAACTAATAATGGTAGAATTATGGAGCACATAAAATGCAGACTAGTACAAGCAAGGAAGGCCTTTCTTAAGAAAAGAAATTTGTACACCTCGTATATTGATATAGGAATTGAAAAGATGTTTTTGAAGACTTTCGTCTGGAGCGTGACATTGTATGGAAGTGAAATATGGACGATAACTAGCTCAGAAAGAAAGAGAATAGAAGCTTTTGAAATGTGGTGTTACAGAAGAATGTCGTAGGTAAGATGGATAGATCAAATCACAAATGAAGAGGTACTGAATTGAATTGGTGAGAGGAGATCGATGACGAGAAGAAGAGATAGAATGATAGGACACATCTTAAAGACACCCAGGACTTGTACAGCTGGTTTCTGAGAGGGAAATGTAGGTGGTAAGAATGGTAGGGGTAGACCAAGGTACGAATATGACAATCAGATCAGAGCAGATGTAGGATGTAGTAGTTATATAGAAATGAAAAGGTTAGCACAGGATAGGGTGTCATGCATTGCTGCATCAATCCAATCTGTGGATTGATGACTCAAACAACATAAAAAATTAAGTTCCCAAAGGAAACCATAATTTAATTTTGTTGACTGCAAATTTTGAAAACATTCAAGCTCTTTAGGCTTTTTCAGTTGTGAAATTACCAGTGTTTCAGCCCAGTATAGCAGTGGGCTCATCAGTTTGATTGCCACATCTTTCCAAGATGCTTGTGGCTAATGTGCCAACCACTGCAAGCCTCCTGTGTAGGACAGTACAGTGACAGTGTACTAGGAAGAGTATGTACCTCCACTTACATTTGGCTTTAATATCAGAAGTTAAGTTCCTAGAAGGAAACCATAATTTATTTTCATTGATAGCAAATGTTAAAAACATTCAAGCTCTTCAGGTTTTACCAGCGTTTCACCCCCGTGTAGCAGTGGGCTCATCAGTTGGATTGCCACACTTTTCCAAGATGCTGGTGGCTGCTGCGCAGTTAAGATATCACTGCAAGTCTCCTATGAGAACAATGCAGTGATGGTGCACTAGGGGAAGCATGTGGCTCCACTTGTATAAATGCCTGCCTTTGGCTTTTATTTAAAAATCAAGTTATCAGAATAAACCTTGACTTGGTGGTGAGATGTAGTGTTTACCGTGCACTACGTCTTCTGGTATAGGCTAGAACAAATTTGTTACTTTCATTGCCCTGTCTTGGTCTCGTCCTTGGCTTTGGCAATATGAAAGTGACCCAGGTATGAGCGATGCTAGTAATACCATTCCTTATGCAGCCAGTCTCTGTTACGAATGGTGTGAAAATATCACTCATAGGGTCGGTTGGTGCACGCATTTCAGTGGGCTTGGCAGACTGATATGTAATAGCAACTTCTGGCTCGGTGAAGAAAGCAACGGGAAACTACCTCACTCCTCATTTTCCTAGTATGCCTCTTCACTGACACCTAGGCAACTATGACAGCTGTTAATGGAACTGTGGAGGATCAAACCAGCCTTCGGGATGAAAACCCAACATACAAAATAAACCATTATTTATTTTCATCGATTGCAACTATTAAAAATATTCAAGCTTTTAGGCTTTCCAGTCATGAAATTACCAGTGTTTCACCCCATTGTAGCAGTCGGCTCATCAGTTGTATTGCCTTACATTTCCAAGATGCTGGCAGCTAGTGTGCCGTTGAGACACCACTGGAAGTCTCCTAAGTAAGACAATGAAGTGACGGAGCAGTTGGGGAAGTACAGTATGTACCTCCACTTGTATAAATATCGTCGTCATCATCATCATCATCATCATTATTATTATTGTGACATAACCCCCTAACTCTCCTTTCTGTTGCTCCCTCTTCTCACATTTACCTGTCATTGTGTTCATCCGTGTGTATGATCATATGTTACTAACTTTATATATAAATGATTTCATTCGGCATTTCAGTAGCAGTTATTATTGTACTGTATGTAAATATCTGCATATTATTATTAATGTGGTTCTTCTTGCTGTAATATTTTACAAAGTAATTTTCTTTCCTTGCAGTTGGTCAGTGTGGTAATCAAATTGGCAGTGCATTTTGGCCCCATGTCCTTCAAGAGTATGGGATTCAGATTCCACGGGAAAGTGGTTATTGGCCACGCAATCAGCATCATCAAGTACAGCCTCGTCCTCACTTGAATGATGCCTTCCATAGCTTCTTTTATTGCCCAGATGGCGATGCTGGAACCACATTGAAGACACTGCGTGATCTAGAAAATGCTAAAATTAAAGCAAGGGTAAGTCATTATGCAGGTATACCTCTCTGATTTTCTACTTTATATGATAACAGTTATTATGAAACCTACAATATGACTTGATATCCCTTATCAAAACAATATGTGAATTGCCCCGAATAAGATAAATACTTTGTCATGGAAAAATTTTTGATCCTTCATTGTAGTATTCTGTGCAACCATATAGAAATCGAAGGCATATAAATTCAAATCCAATATAGGTAGAGTTGTCAATATGTCCTGAAAAACTGAGATTGTTCCTGATTCAAGGGCAGAAAAATTGTGCTGGCCAACTCAGTAAAAGTCCTGGTATTTTTACATTTATCCATTAGGTGTATATTATTGTAACGTTACTGAAATAAATTAAAACTCTTTTCATGTCCACTGTGTAGTAGTGACTCTTCTTTTGTACAACAGATGGCAGAAATACCAATGCCTAATCCACTTTCAACCCATTGGTGCATAGCGTCCGAAAAATCGGACGTTATAAAAAATAAAGTTATATGATATTTATGCATGGTTTTAAGCCTGCGATACTTTCTTGTGCTTCAGAAAGGCTATAGCTAACAAGAACCAAGAATGCATCATCTTTATCCTCACCATTCATTGTTGAATCACACTTATTGCGAGCATGGCGGCAAGATAGTACAGAGTTTTATGTAACAGTCGAGATTTTTATTTATGAATTTACAAATATTTCCAATAATTGTAAACTTAGATATGGACCATATTGTTGACACTCCTCTGAATCTGCTGACACACAAAGATGTCAATTATGTCTTAATATTGACGTGACAGAGGCGTATAAATATAGCTGTCCTGAAAATCGGACGCTATGCACAGGGAGCCCTACTGTCTCAGATATTTGTATTCCCATACTAGTTTGATGTTGAGTGAAATATTGGAAGTTTTGGAGGAAGAACTGACATTTGGAGAGGAGCAACATGTCAAACCTCCTGATGACAGGTGTGAAACGGTTGATGATAATGACAGATGAGTATGAGGGTAATCTAAATTATGCTGGTAGAAACCTACTTCTGAGTAAATGTGAAGGGCAAATTGCTTCAACAAAATATGAAAAAGGGAAGGCTAGGTCCAGTTGTAGTCAAAATATTACTGAAAGTTTACAGATGGAACTGTAAAACCAGAAAAACGTGCAAAAGGAAGCTGTCATATGAAAAGAGAGTCATACATAAGATTGGGTCAGTACCCCTGTTTCCGATATCCCGGATAGAAAATTCGAAAGCATTAGTAGGTTTGATTGTAACACAAAAGAAGCAACTCCAAAGTGGACAAGATTACAATCTACATCTCATTTGGTGACTGTTTTCCTGTCCCCCCCAAATCAGATGATGTGCAGATGTGCAAAATTGTGAAATTCTGCTAGACTTCTTCCCTTTGGCAGTGGTTTGTAACCGTACGAAAGTACGATCCTCAAATTTTAGGTTAGGAAATTTCGTTAAATAATTTGTAATGTTAAAGTCATGTAAATCATGTAATTTTGTTTATTTAGAATGTAAAAACATAATATTATAAGAAGAATGTGTAGTTAGGGAATATTGCATATGTGCATCATTATATTTTGTATAAATTCCCGTTTGGGTAAGAGTCTGTAAATATGGCCTAGCCGTAAGGATTGTGCAACCGGGAAAACAGCAACTATATCAGGAAGGATGGTTGAAGTCAGTTGAATGTGTTGCAACAAAGTGGCTTGGAAACACGGGGTACGCCCAGGTAGTATAGGCTGAAGATTGGAGTGGATCAATGTGGATATACGTGAGTGGACATTCAATGTCACATCAGACGCACGATAGCCAATACGAGGGCTTTGTTTTAAGCGAGGTTGGGTTGACTGAGTGACGCGTGAAGAAGTGCCTGTGAGAGCGTTGCTACTAGTAAACTTTCCAGGACGCTATAACCACGTGCAGCAAGCCTATATAAGTGTGTACGCGTGTGCGGCAAGTCATTCTGATTGTGTTTGTGTTTCTGATTCTGTGTGTTTCTCACTCGGACCGGCGCGCGGGAGCTACTTTGCGCATATTCCTAGGCGATGTTCTATTGTTCTTGAGTATCTTTTACGGAGTGAGCACGCTATATGTCGCTGATGCTAACGAGTTTCTGGTGGCCGTTATGTAAAAGACGCTACTAAGTGTTTATTTGTAACTCCAACTCTGTATAATAATTAGACTACAATTCTTCTACGAGATAATGTACAGTGGATGTGGTGATGCGTACCAAATCTACATTCGGTAGTGGATGTGTGGTTGTGCACAGAGCTACTTCTTGGTAAAGGAAATCGTCGGCCGAGTATGCAGTTTCAGTTGGAGAAACGTGAGGCATCACACTAACCTGTGCGGCAGTCGGGAAGGACTCAAGACGTCGAGGAAGAAGTGTGTAAATAAGGTTAGGGATGCTCTTCGTAAAGAAGGTTGCATCCGTACGTAGAGAAAGTCGTCGTACTTTTCTTTACCAGAATACAATTTTTGTTCTGTAACAGTGGAGAGTGTAGTGGGACTCTTACCTGGAGGTATGTTAAGAAATGTATATATAGTGAAAATAATTTTCTTGATAGTTTTTAGTGTGTATATTTGCCTTTGTAAGCGACAAACGAGTAGGTCTCGTCAAGTTATGATTTTGTTGGTGGTAGTAGTGTGTATATTTGCCTTTGTAAACGGCAAACACGAGTAGATCTCGTCAAGTAATTATTTTGTTGGTTTTAGTTGTCTGTATATTTGCCCTTTGTAAGCGGCGAACAGGTGTTGATCTCATCAAGTGATGATTATTGTGGTATTTGTTATATATTTTTTATTATTTTGGGAGTAAACTCATGGAATGAAACTTGCACTAAGTCTTTTATCAGTAGAGTATGGATGAACCTGGCATGCTACCCAAATTTAATTTCAGGGGTTAAACAGTAACAGGTAAGGTCATAAAGTAAGTCTGGAGCTTCGTCAGCCTGATGACTGTCGCCTTGAGAGAGGGAGTTGCTCGTTGCTCTACAGAGTTAATTATTCCTGCAATTGTTTTGTTATTTACACTTATTTTAGTCGCCGTTTATTCATTTCATATTTTCAATAGCTTGCAGATGTTAGATAGATAGATAAAGAATGGGTGAACCCTGCCTTCGCAGGGCTCCACACGTAGTTTTGTGAAGACCCTTTGTGTCCCTTAAACGGGTTTGCCTAGTTCAGACCTAGTGCTCCTATAAAGGATACCAGTGTACGGATGTTGGCATTCCTGATGTCTTCCAGGCTCAGGAAATGTGAGCCAAGGTATCGATGTCTAGTCCTTGCAAGAGCCTCGCACTGACATAACACATGCGCGGAGGTCTCCTCCTCCCTACCGCATCTTGTACACATCGGATCCTGACTGATTTTCATGATGTGTAGGTGTCTCTGTAAGGTATTTTGGCCTGTCAACAGTCCAACTACCATTCGCATTCTGGTCCTATTCAAATTTATCAGGACCTTTTTATAACTTTGGCTAGGCCCTTTGATAAGTTCACGTGCCTGCCTTGCTATAGTTAACCTCTTCAAAATGCTTAAGTGAGACTGGTTTGTCCACTGGGATATTACCAGTTTCACGCTTTGGAGTGACACTCCCAGGAAGGGCTCTGGTCCTATGAAAGGACCTTTTGAGCCTTGTTTCGCTAGTTTGTCAGCTTCTTTATTTCCACTGATACCTGTGTGCCCAGGGACCCATAATAGGGTAACTGAGCTAAGTTCACACAGCTGATCTAACATCCTTTGGCATTCCCATACCATTTTTTATGTTGTTTTAACTGCACATAGTGCTTTTAATGCTGCCTGGCTATCGCTGCAAATGGTGATGCATCTTCTGTGTCCAGGCATGTTCCATATATATACAGCACAGGCCAGTATTGCGTATACTTCAGCCTGGAAAATAGTAGCGTATTTACCCATAGGTAGGGAGAGCCTTGTCTTAGGCCCCCAGACCCCGGCGCCTGTGCCCGTCTCTGTCCGCGAGCCATCTGTGTACCATGTACAGCCCCCAGACCTAAGACGGGCCCCAGCATCCGTGGCCCACTCCTCCCTTGTGGGTATCACCACTGTGAACTTATAATTCAAATTAAAACTAGGCTTCATCAGGTCCCCGATCATCATTGTCGTAGGGCAGGTCTGGTGAAGCTTTGTAAGAATAGAGGCATGACCTCTATTCGGATTCTTGAAGGACCATCCTCCGATTGACCAGAGGCGGTAGGCACTCATTCCCGCTATTTCCTTAACATATAAATGTAAGGGGGGAAGACCTAGGATGGCCTCCATTGCACATAATGGTGTAGTGTCCAGTGCCCCTGTTATTCCTAAACACGCAAGTCTTTGGACACTGTTTAACTTGGTGGTCACAGTTTTACTCTCCGAACCTGGCCACCAGACTAAAGATGCGTAGGTGATCATGGGCCGTACAATAGAAATATAGAGCCACTAGACCACCTTAGGTCCTAGGCCCCAAGTCTTTCAGACGGCCCTCCGACAGGCCCACATAATTTTCCGAGCCTTATCCACCTTATGGTCTATATGTTTCTTCCAACTCAGTCTTGCTTCAAGGATTACCCCTAGGTACTTAACTGAGGTTGTCTTAACTAATTTTTTCCCAAATAGGAAGGCTCTGACGGTCCGTCTAGCCTCCTCCTCCTCCTCCTAGTAAATACCACGAGCTCCGTCTTGTCGGGATTAACCGACAAGTCCGTGTCGTGGCACCATCTTTCCACCCTACGTAGGGAGCTCTGTACGAGCTCTGAAACTGTACTGGGGAAGTTTCCCACCACCATCAGGCTAATGTCATATGCATAGCCTTGGGCATAAATTCCTCCAACATTTAACCTGGTAAGTAGTTCATCCACTACCAGACACCATAATGTTGGTGATAATACTCCTCCCTGTGGACACCTCCTGTCTATATTAGCATTAGCTCTCAACATTACTGCGTTGAGGGTAAACAGAACTTGACGGCCCTGCAGTGAGGCCATAATCCATTTTATGACCATCCTGCTCACTCCTCTTCTCTCTAGACTAAGTTCTATGGAGCCCAAAGATGTGTAGTTAAAGGCCCCTTCTGTATCTAGGAATACAACCATAGCAAGTTGTTGCTGATCCAAGGCACTCTCCAGCCTAGAAACTAGCTGATGTAGTGCCGTCTCAACCGACTTCCCTGGTTGATATGCATGTTGATGAGGATGCAGGGGACAGTCCCTTAATACTTTCTCCCTGATATGTCTATCCACCAGTCTTTTCCAAGGTCTTAAGAAGAAAATACGTTAGACTGATGGGTCTATAATCCTTAGGTCTAGTATATGAAGGCCTTCTGGGTTTTGGTATATACACTACCTTCGCCTGACGCCACAAGGAGTATACGTACCCCATAGTGAGACAGGCTCTAAAAATTCTGACCACGTATGGTATAAGGACCCCACCCGCTTCCTGAAGAAGCGCCGGGAAGATTCCATCCATTCCTGGGCTTTTGTAGGGGGCAAAAGATTCTAATGCCCACTTCACCCTTCTTGGGGTAACAATCTCTGCGGCTTCCTTCCAGCCACTTCTATCGGGTCTGAAGGATCCGCTCGATTCTACTTCACTATTCGTGACTGCTGAACCTGGAAAGTGGGCATCAAGCAGTAAGTTCAGGGTCTCCCTCTCTGTGGATGTATATCCACCCGAAGGTGACTCCAATGAGCCCAGCTTTGCCCTTCCATCCAAGGTTAGAATTTTATGAAGCCTTGCCGCTTCATGATGACTTTCAATTGAGTCACAAAACTGTCTCCAAGATTTCCTAGAAGCCTTTTTGACTTCTGACTTGTACCTTCTTTGTGATTCTTTATAAGAATCTAGGCTTTCTTGATCCTGAAGTTCCCTGTATTTATTCCAGAGCCTTCGTGTGTTTCTCCTCAGGTGTTCAAGATAACTATTCCACTCGAAGCTTCCTGTTACTCTTTTTGCCTTAACGACTGGGCAGTTTAATTTAAAGTTAAAAACTTCATGATTGTTCCGTATTGAATAGAGAAATAAGAAGATGTACAATATTATAGGGAAGGATCCACCTTTCAATACTCCGTAGTAAGTTGAATTTGACGAAATTAAATCCTACACTGTTTTCCTAAGACTTCATTCACGTCACCTTTTACTCTTCGGCCGGAGAAACAAATGCCTACAAGACCTGCCTAGCAATGACTTTACATAAGTGCATACTTGATCTGCTTATGAACTTCAACTATATTTGTTTTCGGCGCAAGATAGTGATGTTCTGTTTACTCTCTTGACTGTGATTATTGTGTTTTGAACATCAACTGAATTGCTACGATATGATACAATGTTAATTTCTTGCCTGTGTTCAATATGTTAGTTGTTTTAAGATCTTTGCTAATTGGCTGATGATGACACTTGAAATGTGTTGAAACCGGTCCCAATAAACAGGTTGTAACTACTTTTTAGTTCAACTTACTACAGAGTATTGAAAGGTGGATCCTTCCCTATAATATTGGGCAGTGTAATTCATAAGAGGTAACCAGTGTCTGTGTGAGAAAGCTCACACTGAGCTCCAGCTCCTCTTTGTTCTTAATTATATTTGAGGGTCCTCCTTCCAGTCCCCTCCTCACGTCCTCCCTGAAAGTCGTCCAATTGGTTCGTCTAGGGTTTTTATAAGGTGGGATCTTGATGGAGCCCTCTATATGAAACACAATGTGTCTATGGTCTGACAAGGAAGGCTCCAAAGAAACTTTCCAGTCTTTAAATTTCTGTATGATTCCCATGGAACCCAGGGTAAGATCTATGATCCCCTCACTCCTGTTATTGATGAAGGTAGGGGTAACACCTATGTTCATGATCTCAAGATCAGTTGTACATAGAACTTCTATTAAATGCTCTCCCCTTTGGTTTGTGTGTTTACTTCTCCAAATGCTGTGATGAGCATTGGCGTCACACCCTACTATGAGGTTTAGTCCTTGTTTCCTACAGTATATCACCAGTCTCTTGAACTCCTCCGGCAGGGGTGGAGATTCAGAGTCTCCTGGGAAATATGCAGAACAGACAATCAAGTCTCTTGACTGTCCGCCCTCTTCATATCTCACTAGAACTGCTGCAAGGTCTGTAGTAATGAAGCCTGGTATAGCCCCAGCGTTATGATCTTTAAGGGCCGGTTCTACCATTTGCTGGTAAAGTGGCTGGCAGCTGCCCGGGAGGTAAACTACCTGGAGGTGTAAATCGGCTGGTACTTTGGCTTGCATCCAACCACCTCCGCACAAGCGCTAGGTAGCTACCCGGAGCTGGACACCGATATACGAAGTTGGCTAGACTGATTTTCAGCAACTTCTCGCTTTCGAGTGTGGTGCTATCTATCGTCAGATGCATGAAACTCATTTCGATTGTCTTATTTCCCTGTGCTTGCGTCTGCTGATTATCACCAAAAAGCCTAATAAGGGGAGTCTTAAGAGTTATGGACAACAATTTATGTCAAGCTTTTGAGATTTTAATCTATGATCTTCAATATCAATACCTAATTGGGATTAAAATCTCGAGATTACATTTTCTTACGCCAGTTATAACCTGTCATGTAAGGCAGCGTTTTTGAAAACTATTCTCGTAGTAGATTGGTCAAGTCGCTCGCTCCGTAATAGAAGGTATGGAGGTTTTCATCGTATTTCTAATTTACATTTTAAAATGTATTTTTGTTCCCTGCCGTTGTTCTCAACTCTCTTTTACGCGCTTCCATATACGTATATATACACACACATCTTTACGGACTTATTGCCTTTGAGCGTTCTATCTGCAGGCGTTCTGTGAATTGATTAAGTATCTCCATGATGCTCTATTTGCAACTAGTTCTGTGACCTCATTTAGTTCCACATGCTTCCATTTATTTATAAAGCATTTCATTCTAATGTTTAACTGTATGAAGATAAAATTGGAAGGTATTGTAAATGTAGAGAACTAATCGGGATAAATATCCATTCACAGGAAGAGGAATTCGAGAATGGAATAGTTTCCAATTTCTTCGAAATAATTTACAAGAAGACTATGTAAACAACTAATAGGGAATCTGCTACCTGGGCGACAGTCCTATGTGCTATTAATCATAACATCACTTTCTATAAGTAGCACATATATAAAGCAATTTCCTAATAGACATAATAATGTGATTAAATATTTCAATGAAATATGTTATTAACAAAAGAACGTATGAAAAGAGGCATACAGATTAACACAACGCTAATAATGGAAATAAAAATGATTCATCATAATAAAGACTCGAACCTGCATACCTCGTATTACGAAGTGAGCGTGTTAGCCATTACGCTACGAGAACGC
Organism: Anabrus simplex; assembly: GCF_040414725.1. NCBI lineage: Eukaryota > Metazoa > Arthropoda > Insecta > Orthoptera > Tettigoniidae > Anabrus > Anabrus simplex. The sequence goes on from NC_090265.1 coordinate 188,253,558, forward strand.
TTCAGCAAGTTAAGATACATACATTAACTTATACCTCGTGTCTGAAAACTGAAAAGGTAGAAAATTAAAGCCCATTTGAAATGATTTTCAAATAGATTTCGATTTTATATCCTTGTTAAAGTTTCTTTACGGAAGCTTGACTTATAAAATGTGTTCCCTAAGCTACCGATGCGAGAGGCTGGTGTGACCGTTGCAACTCAAAGGAAGCATTAATGTTCAAGATCCTGCAATACAATATCGGCCACTGTTAGAGTATCATGCTTTTTTTTTTCAGTATACTAAGCTAATTTAAGTTGTATGTCACCAGAAATACAGCTAATAAAGTTGAACTCTCAAAACTTGCCCGGCAGGTAAAGTCTTATCGGGCCCTCGAAGTGGCCGATAAATTACGCGCCGGGTAATGACGATTTATGCTGCCGATAGCGCTACCTGGGGGTGGTCGAACGGAAACATCCTTTTACGCGGAGGGCAGGTTACGCGCTACTTTACCAGTAGGTGGTAGAACCGGCCCTAACTAGTATACATGCTCTAGGCTTTTCCTCTGCTACTCCACTGAATAGAGTGAAGCCTGCACATTTTAATCCCATGATATGCCCCTGTCTAAGCCAGGGTTCTTGTATCAGGGCGACCGAAAACCTGTCTTTCTGGATACTTCTGATAAGTACCCTAGAGGCCGCTATACAATGTTGTGTGTTTGCCTGTATGAAAGTAATCATTCCTTACTTTCATCAATACTTTACCTTATGCGGTCTCCGGAACGTGCAGCACCGTCTCCCGCGATGAATCTTGAGGCTTGGCTGGCCCTGGTTCCTGTCTGGGCTCCCGCTCTTCGCCCCTGCTGGTCTCAGTGTTGTCTGTGGTGGGGTTGGTCCTCTGCTTGTCGCGCTTGCCCTCCACCAAGGTGAAGGTAGCAACATGCACCCCGCAGAAGATCTTCTTCCCCACCACTTTCTCCACATCTCTGGAGTCCATGCTGACCACAAGTCGGACACCTCTCTTCTCCTCCTTGCGGTCGTATACCCTCCAGCTGTTGGGATTTAAGCCATGGTTCTGGCATGCCATTCGTCCCAAAAGGACGTTATTGTCCTTTGGTTATCCTGGTATCCAGACCATGACTCTCTTATAGGAAAGGAGTTTATCCATGCCCACAATTGTGATCCTGGCTCCTTCCTACGGTTGTATACCTGTAACAAGACTAGAAAGCCATGTTACAGTCTCATCATTCTCTGCGATAATGACGGCCGCACCTCTCGACAGATAGCAGTCCAGGAACTGAGGCTTAATGGGCCCCTGCTCTGGAAGCTCGTCTGTCAGATTGGTGATAGCCTCCTCCACAGATTACACCTGTTTCTCGGTTAGCTGCTGGTCAGGATATCCTACAGATACTATGGCCATCCTGATCCCAGCTTTAGCTATCCTAGCATACTCCACCTTGGGTTTTCTGTGGGTCTGCCAATCTTCTTCTGGGGTTGCCCCCGACAGAAGTCGTTTCCCCACTGGCATCTTGGTGGGTGGAGTCCTCTGTGCCCTAGAAGCAGAGCCCTTTTCAGGGTCCCGCCTCTTGTGCCCATTGGATCCCCCCACAGTCGTCGCTGTCCTGGCAGTAGAAGGCCTCTCAGCTCCAGGAGTTAGGCCCTCTTTGGCCTGCTCCCGGGCCTTTAAAGCCTTCTTATACCTCCTCCTCTCAGCGCCAGAGCGCTGTTTCTTCTTTTTCTTCTTCTTTCCCACCTCTAGAGTGAGCTCTCTTACTGTCGAGGTCGTGCTGTCCGAGGGTATCTCCGAAGAGTCCCCATCGGTTGTTGCTGAACTGGTGTTCCTCTCGGAGGCCCCAGAAGAGCTCTCTGGTTAATGGGTAGTTATGGTACTCATTTAGGTCCCATGAGTAGCTAGGAAAATAGATGTCTGCCCAGGCAGAGCCCCGCATACCCAGGTAAGGCTACTTACTTCGAGAGGGCGCCAAGTATCTCGAAGGCTCCGTTCAGGACACATCTCCCATGTTCCATGCACCCCATCGGCACGGGTCGCGTTACACCTTAGGGTTGGGTGGTGCTTTAGCTTCCTCCTTCTTGTATACTGAATGGTTACCCAGTAGGGCTCCATTCGGCATCGCAAGAAAGGAGCTACTAGTCCCCCTCACCACGCAGAGGATCTTCAATTGAAGAGGGTAACCAAGGTTAACCCCTACAATTGTAGAAGCACATACGAGGGGGAGCTTGCAGATGTTACAGGTTATAGAATACCTTTGCACATTTCCAAGTGTATACAGCAATGTAAAATGAAAGGCTGAAGTAATTTGGACTTGGAGGAAGTGTAGTCCTGCCTCTCATTGATGCAGGTGGAACTGAATCAAACATGGTGCATACAATATTCTTTGACAACTACTTTACGTTCCTGAAATTGGTAAGGCATCTGGCTTCAAAGGGAATAAGTGCAACTGGGACATTTCAAGAAAATCAGACAGAGAAGTGCCCCCTTCAAAGAAAGGCGGACAATAGAAAGAAGAAGGGGATCATACGAATGCAGGAGTTTTGGTGATGCGTTGCTGGTGCACTGGAATGACAACTGTTGTCACTGCTGGTGTGTGTTATGTTGGGTATTCAGCCCGAAGGCTGGTCTGATCCTCCACAGTTCCACCAAAGGCTATCACAGTCAGCCTAGGCGTCACTGAAGAGGCATACTAGGGAAATGAGGAGTGAGGTAGTTTCCCGTTGCTTTCCTCACCGAGCCAGAAGTTGCTATTGCATATCAGTCTGCCAAGCCCACTGAAATGCATGCACCAACCGACTGTATGGGCGATATTTTCACACCAATCATTGCAGGGACTGGCTGCACAAGGAATGGTATTACTAGCATCGCTCATACCTCGGTCACTTTCATATTGTCAAAGCCAAGGATGAGACTGAGACAGGACAATGAAAGTAACAAATTGCTCTAGCCTATACCAGAAGACATAGCGCACTGTAAACACTACATCTCGCCAGCAAGGGCTCTGGTACGAACTACAAACAAATAGAGATAAGCGATGCACCAAGGTGGTCTAGCGTAAACAAATATGCAAAGTGTCTGTACCGCAATGAAAGCTGTTCAAGTCCTATAGTGGCACCCGAAGAGTGGATCACCTTGACCAGTTTGGACTTCACCTGAAATGCTTCTGTGTATATCATCATCAGTACATACATAACCGTAAATAGTGTATACAGTATTGTGATAACTCTTTAATGGAAATTGTAGGGGGGTGATCGTTGCTCACGTACGTAGGAATTTACCTCTTCAATACCCTACACGTGTCCCCTGGGTGGTGCTGAGCGAGCAACAGTAACTCACTGGTGGCCAAACTATCAACAGTCGTTGATCTCCTGGCCATAATGCACATGTATAATTCTTCAGAAGTAAATATCGGTCCTTTTGAGCACCACCAGACATTGAAACTAGGACAGAACATCCGTGTTTGTCAGATCAACATAGAAGGCATCAGTACATCTAAATGTCAATATATCTCAAGGCTTTTACAAAAATATAAAGTAGACGTCCTTCTTGTACAGGAATCTCATATAGAGAATGAAGATCAAGCCAGAAGGAGAGCAAGAATTCCTGGATATGATGTGATAGGGATAACCTATCATCATCATTATGGTAATATAACATATGTTCATAGTAATATTGCAGATACCTGTCTATTAACAACATCAACAGATGATGACATCCATGCAATTACAATCAAAGTTGGTGAATTAATAATTGTAAATGTATACAAACCTCCTCCAATCCTTTGGCCATCACATGTCCTGGAAGTTTATCAATATCCATCAGTTTGCTGTGGTGATTTCAATAGCCATCATACTGACTGAAGGTACAACTCAAATGATATAAATGGAGAACACTTGTCAAACTGGGCAGATGAAAACAACCTTCACCTAATTTTTGATGCCAAAGATCCATCCACCCTCCGATCAGCTGCTTGGAACAAAGATTACAATCCTGACCTTATTTTTGTCTCTAAGGATACTACAAATCAACCTCTTCACGCCAACAGAAAGGTTCTTCAAGATTTCCCCAAAAGCCAGCACAGACCTGTTCTCCTTGAACTTGGTATCCAGGTCCCTGTCATCTCATCTTTTCCTATACCAAGATGGAACTTCCAGAAAGCTGATTGGCAGAATTTGTAGGCGTTGTAATATCAACAGCTAAAAAACATATCCCAAGAGGTTATCGAAAGAATTATATACCTGGTTGGAATAAAGAAAGTCAGGACCTTTATAAAGAATTTCTCAGAAGTGGTGACAATGAAATTGGAGAGGAACTGCTCAGAACACTTGATGTAGCTCGTCGGGAGAAATGGATGAAAACTACAAAAAATCTTGACTTCAAACATTCCAGTAGAAAAGCTTGGAGCTTATTGAAGAAGCTTGGAGCTAGCCCACCTGTTCAAAGGAGGGGAACCCTGGTATCATCTAACCAAGTTGCTGATCGAATCGTCTCTTTATCAAGATCTCCTAGAGATAAAACACATACAAGAATGGTAAAACAGGAACTTAGAAAAGTCAAAGCTAATTGCCAAACTCATACAGAATATTCACAACCATTTACGCAAGAAGAGGTTAGTACAGCACTTAAAAGTATAAAAGCTGGGAAAGCCTGTGGGTTTGACGGTATACATAATGAATTCCTACTGAATACTGGTCCATATGCCAAACTATGGTTAGCAAGGTTCTGTAGTGATATCCTGAAGACTGGTCGCATTCCTAAAGAGCTAAAGGGAATAAAAATCATAGCAATTCCTAAACCAGGAAAGGAAACAAATAAGGCAGAAAACTATCGCCCTATAGCTCTCCTCAGTGCTTGCTATAAACTATTGGAAAGATTGATTCTAAACCGAATTAACAGCAAAATTATGGATCATATCCCACATGAACAAGCTGGTTTCTGAACAGGGAGGAGCTGTACAGATCAAGTCCTTAGTCTTACGACTTATATCGAGGCAGGCTTTCAAGATGGTATGGAGACGTCTGTAGTGTTTATTGATTTGACAGCAGCCTATGACACAGTATGGAGAGAGGGCCTCCTTTTAAAATTCTTAAGAGTGATCCCCTGCAGAACTCTAGCCCAATTAATAAATAACATGCTATGTGAAAGATATTTCAAGTTATCCTGGGCAAGGAAATCAGTAAGCAAAGAACTTTGAAAAATGGTCTTCCACAGGGCTCTGTACTTGCACCAGTCCTTTTCAATCTATATATTGCAGACATCCCTCATACTGTAAGCAGGAAATTTGCTTATGCAGATGATCTAGCCATTGCCATCAGTAGAGAAGAGTGGGAGAGAAGAAGAGAAAGGATGAAGAGGTTCTGGGAGGAGAAGAAGAAAATGCAATCCATGAAGGAGCTGTCCGTGGTCCTACAGAGGCCGTAACGCAAGAAGAAGAAGAAGAAGAAGAAGAAGAAGAAAAAGAAGAGGATACTGAAAGGACATTGACAGACGATCTTTCAGTCCTATGGCAGTATTACAACAAGTGGCGACTCACACCAAGCCCAAGTAAAACAGAATCTTCATGTTTTCATCTTCATAACAAACAGGCAAATCGACAACTGAAAATCTATTTTAATGAAAATCTAGTTAAATATAATCCTACTCCAAAGTATTTGGGTGTCACACTTGACAGATCCCTAACTTATCGACAACACCTGAATAATACAACAGCCAAAATCCGTTCCAAGAACAACATCCTTCAAAAGCTGTGTGGTACTACATGGGGATCAACAACTGCAACACTTCGTTGCTCTGTACTGGGACTAGTCTATAGTACAGCAGAATATTGTGCTCCAGTCTGGCTGAACAGCAACCATACCAGTAAACTCGACATCCAGCTCAATACTACAATGCGTACAATTACAGGTTGTCTAAAAGCTACACCAACATTTTGGCTCCCAACTTTAAGTCACATTCATCCACCTGCACTGAGAAGACAGGATGCTTTGTTACGTGAATATAAGAAAATATTGGATCACCCAGACCTTCCAATTCATGACTACATTCCAAGTGCAATATCTGGCAAGTTAAAATCCAGACATCCAGCAATTAAATCTGCTGTTGAACTTTTCAATACAGGCTTCAATATAAATGATCATTGGGAAAAAAATTGGATTCAACATGCACCACCAGACATTATAACTGTTTTAAATACCCAAACTAAACCAGCTGGCTTTGATCTGCCTCGACATACGTGGAAAACTGCCAACAGGATTCGTACAAACCATGGATTATGTAAAGACTTCCTCTACAAGTGTAACAAAATTCCTGATCCATCTTGTGCAGCAGTGTAGTATTATGTCATACTCAGGAGATCTGAAGGACTTTCTATCTTTGACTCCAGATGCTGTTAACTGGATAGACAAATTGACTCTCACAATATAAGTGCATACACTGTCATTGTATACTCTGTTTCATGTCTAATAGTAATAAGGCCATACTTTTTTAGTATACGATTTATATATTGTTGTATATTCCAATGTGTTGCCATACGCTAAATAAATAATAAATAGTGGAAATTGTAGATCTACTTTACAGTGTAAATTGGATAAGATAATCCAACTCTCTAACACTACCTGGCTTGCAACATTATTGTACAATATAATGCTGAGTAACTAGTGTTGTTGTACTGACCTTAGTGCATAGCGTTCGATATATCGGACGACCCGTGTAAATAAAACTATCATTTGTATGATCTTTCTGATTGTTGGAACGTGTTTCTGCAATTATTAAGAGAGGAAAGTATAGATAAATTGGAATAAAACACAAAGAATTAACTTTATGCACTAATGGGTTAATACAACTTCAGATTCTGTTTCCTCCATGTTTGGTGCACATGTTGGTATGTGGTTTTCATTGTGTGCAATTCAGAATTGTATTTCTATAGAATAGATAAACTCCATCATCCATTTGGGCCATTCTTGACAGCATAATACATCACATGTGTCTCGTGCTGAATTTTATGAACTTATATGCAGTGAAAAACAAATCAAAGTACTTCTGAAAAAAAAAAAAAAGTTTGGTAAAATAAGAAACCTTAACTATTGTAAATATAAGTATCACAGTATGATAAATTGATGTATTTAAATTGAATATAAGGTTTGCTTACCTAAATAAATAAATAAATAAATGAATGAATGAATAAATAAAGTTTTTTTGGAGAATAGGAAGAGTGATTCCAGAATCAGAAAGAAAATTACGTTCAGAAAGGATAAAACAATAATGGACTGACAAAAAGGAGAAAAACCTCCATAAACCTGACTAAAGTAGTCCTATGTTGCCTAAAAAATTAAATAAATAAAGCCCTTTTGTCAGTAACTACCAATTTTTATCATGTATATTTCTGTTTTGGTTTTATTGAACAGAATATGGCAAGCCTGTATATGAGTATAACATTCATTACCCGAATCCACAATTTTACAAATTTGAAGTATTAATTTTCAGGCTGTATGTATCGACATGGAAGATAGTGTTGTGGCTCGTTATCGAAGTGGACATCTGCGAAACTTATTTGACGCTGCCAGTCTCTTGACAAATTACCCTGGTTCTGCAAATAATTGGTATGTCATTATGTTTGAAATTGTATATTTACATCACTTAATGTGTAACAAGTTTTAATATATGCATGATTACATTTTTGTCAATCATTTATTGAGTATTCTGTTTAGAATGCAATTTAATCAGATTAAAAAATAAGTAGTCAATTTGTTATGTATCTACTTATTTCATGATACTTATTGAGTGTTTATGATGGTTGCAGTAGTTAGCTCGTAATATCTTCCAAGTGTCTAATAGTATTTCCATGTGCTGATTACAGAACACTTCTTCATGTTGATTCATCTTTAGGTGTTAAATAATCATCATCATCATCATCATCATCATCATCATCATCATAATAATAATAATAATAATAATAATAAATAATTTATTCAATTAGTTTTCAAGTCCATGTTACATCCAATGATTCTGCGCATTTATATACACACTTTTTGCACACCATTTACGGCACCAGGACCGCCTCCATCTGGTCCATCATTCTTTGTAAGTCCTCCGTCCACAACTCGTTATCCAAGTTGCCTCGTCTGAAGTCGATTAGCACACTCTCACACGTTCTTTTTAGTACGATGGTCTATAGGTAGGCCTGTAGCTGTTTGCTCACTTCCAATTTGTCCATGTCCTTCTTGAACAAGTTGGTAACTAGCCCGTCCCACATTATTACCACAGGGACCATCATCACCTTGGCTCCATTGTACATAAGTGAGAATCCGTTGGCTAGCATCTCGTACTTTCTTCCTTTAGTGGTTTCAGTATGTTTTAGGATATTTTTGTTTGTGATTCCAACTTCAATTAACAGGATACAATTCTTTAAAAGGTCATGTATCATCAGATCCGGTTTGTTGTGTTCAATGCGAAGCTCAGTTTGTATGATGACGTCTGACTTTATTCTAATCCGCTGATTGGATATGACATTTTCCACTTTATAGTTCTTTATTTTCTTAGAATTATTCAGCCTATACTTTTTTGTGAACATGAAATGCAAGCATCTGACAACGTCATTGTGGCGTTTCTTGTAATCCAAATTAAGCATTCGTCCACATTGTGTTACCAGATGGTCTAGTGTCTTATTGCCTTGGTTGCAGTGTGGCCACCTCTGGAATATACTCCCATGATTAAAGAAGATGTTTCTGTCTTGTATCTTACAGAACATTCCTTCTTCCCCTCATTAGCCATAACGATGACTGTTTTACATCTACAAATTTCTCCTGTTGTTCACGGAACAATGTGGAATGCATTGACTTAGCCATGATTTGATCCATTCGCATCTCTTTTTGTTTCTGCTTAACTACTTTTACCGTTACATCGTTTCCGTTCTCAATTAGGTACTTACGTTTCAGATGTTCTTCAAGCAGTCCCAGATGGGTTGCATTTCTTCTTTCACTTTCTGCGATAAACTTCGTTCTTGTGTTTGTTGACAAATATTTACATAGTTCTGGTAAAATCAATTCGGCCTTCTCAGAAACATTTTGTAGTCCTCTTCCTAACTTATGTCTTTTCAGGTACAGTCGTTCCATATTACCTGCTGTTCTGACGATATTATGCTCTCTCAAGATTCCTCTCACCTTTAGATCAATGTTGTTAAATTCTTCGTGCTCGTACGGAATCAGGCCAATATATTAGTAAATAGTTGACAACGCATACTCATTTATTGCTCCAAACAGGTTTCTCGCGTGCAACTTTGTTTGGCATACATTTGTTACCCGTGATTCGATCTTGTTGGCTATGATAACTTTATTCTCGGGTTTAATTACATTCCTCGAGTCTTCTAATATTCCTAGGTATTTGTATCCTTCCACGTCATTTATCTTCTCTCCAGATATATGGTTCGAATTGATATTGTTCGCTGACTTTTGCTGATTGATTGTAAAACCCATGTTGTTGAGACATTGATTCGTCCACTGGCTCAGCTCGTTCAATGTCTGCGCATCTTTGGCGAACAATTTGATGTCATCGATGAAAATGAGGTGGTTGCACTCAATTCTTCCATGTTCATCTGCTTGGATCTTCTCGCAATTCTTATTTAAGATTCTGCTTAACGATTCCATAGCAATTACGAACAACTTGGGTGATAGAGCATCTCCTTGTAATATTCCTCTATTTATTTTCATGTCACCGACCACTTTATTTCCACATATTAATAATAATAATAATAATAATAATAATAATAATAATCTTCTTCTTCCACAACCTCTATCTGACTCTGTTAGGTAGGGTAATGGACCGATAACCAACAACTCTGTCTGTTCTTCTATCATTGTTTTCTGAACACACTGGACCAGTTCACACTTCTGCTCTCCACTGCTTCCCCTTACTTTGCTTATCAACCTCTTCCTTGGTTTCCCCCTCAGTTTTTTATATTTTAAAAATATTTTTTTACAATCTGCTTTATGTCACACAGATAGGTCTTATGGTGATCAGTCTTGTTCCAATTATCTTACATTTCATGATTACTCTACGGGTTCTTATTATTACCATTTTGCCAACGTGGACAAACCACATCAGTCTACTGGTCTCTGTTCAGTCTTTTAACTTCTCTGTCCCCTGTCTTTCCTGAATTTCTGCATCCCTTCTACAAGTCTTGTTTGTCTTTCCAAGCATGCTTGTTAGGGACTTCATTTCTACTTCTGGACTCTTATCTTTTTCTCTGGATTTGTAGTCCACATTTTTGCTTAGTATGTCAAAATAGGAGCAAAATAGGTTTTATACCTCTTTGTATCATTGTGGGACCTGTTATATGTCTTTCAGAAATATGCATTTGTCGTTTTTTTAAATCATTATTATTTGGTATCAAATATAATGTAGTGGTATTATAAACAGATATTAGTGGATTTGGTTCTCTTTCTGTTCAGTCCTTCATCTCATTCCTCCTCCTCTTTCACACAGATAGATTTATTTATTTATTTATTTATTTATTTATTTATTTATTTATTTATTTATTTATTTATTCATTCATTCATTCATTCATTCATTCATTTATTTATTTATTTATTTATTTATTTATTTATTTATTTATATTGTGTCAGAAGCAGATAACAACATTTCATTATGAAAACCAAGTAACGGGTTAATATTTAAAAAGTACAGAGAGATGTGCAAACCCTTAAAACGTTGCCAGGATGATCTCCATAGCAACTCTCCATCTAGCTAGTTATCAGTTTTTGGACCTAAATTTTCACTCGACTGCTATTGATATTTCCCATATTTTTCACTGTATTAGAAAGAGGTATGAACAAAGTTGTACTGTATTTACTCACCCATAATACCCGCGCTTTCTTTTTCCCAACTTTTATCTTAAAAAATTGGGGAGGATGTAATACGTGGACATTTCATGTACGGTAATATAGGTTAGGTTGCAATTGTTTAAAAGCAGAAAGAGGAACATATAAAGTCTTCAGATCAACACACAAAAATAGTTATGTATTTTCATCTATACTTTATTTATGCAAAAAGTGATATTAGCACATTTAAACAGTGTTGTATCAAGCCCCTCATTCATAGCTACTGCTAAACTAGTCTCATGACTAAGTGCTATGCCATAGTAAACATGGGACTGCATAGAGCCGAGTTCAAGGCTGCGTAGCATTGCAGTGTTCTTATACGCCAACTGCCTGAAATATGAAATATTTGGTTGTAATATTGATTGACTTTTATAAAATATTTTAATATAGCTATTAAAAATTAATTTCTTCTTACCTTTTCTGCAAGTGTGCTTCATATCAGTCAGTGAAATCATCGCTATTGTCACTACTTACATAGTCACATGGCTGGTCCAAATCCAAATTTTCACTCTCCCCTTCCCAGAGCAGAAGAAATTTGTGTTTTCTTAAAAACATTTTGGACAATATCAGGTGCGATTAATTCCCACACACTTACAATCCACTTGCAGATTACAAAAAAGCACTGTCGCTTACTTTTGCTGTCTTTTTCCATCTCATGCTTATCTTTACCATGCAACTTGTGTAGAACCTCCGAACATGATCTTTGAATGGCTTATTTATAGAGGTGTTCTCTGGCTGTATAATTGAAGTAAGACCTTCTGGGATGATGGCCGGACAGGTCTGCATTATGTTAATCTGCTTTTTCACAGCATCCACTAAGTGGCCGCAGAAGCTAACATCAGCATTGACTTCTTGTTCACCAGGGTTTATGGTCGACGTTCCTACACTGGTTTCAACCAGTCCTTCATTAATTCGGCCTCCATCCAATCTTTCTTTTGTACTCAGACAAGTATGCCCGTAAGAAAATCTACTTTTGGCAGAGTTTTCCTTTGGAATATGAGATATGGCTGAAGCTTTCTGCCATCAGTGGTCACCGCTAACATAACAGCACATCATAATTTATAATTTCCAGTAGTTTTAACTTGAACGCTTGATGTACCTACTACATTGATTGTGGTATATGATGGCATATCGAAGAAAAGTGGCATCTGATCGGTGTTGTCAATTTGAGACAAGAGAAACTGATGCTGTTTCCAAAGTCTTGCGACAAAGCTGTGAAGTTCAATCACTTTGTCGGTGTAATCTGATGGAAGCTGCTGGCACAGTGATATCTCTGCAACTTAGTCCATTTCGGCACGTAAAGCTTTCTGAACACTCTCTACTTGCTTTAAAACCCTTCCCTGCAATACTAAGACTTCGTACAATTTCACGTGCTTTAAACGGCACCATTTCATGATTTACAGCATTGCCATTGTCTGTTGCTTATTTAATCCACTTAAGAAATTTCATTTCCACATTTTTGTATATTCCTTTCTTTGGACCATGGAAAGATATAGATGTTTTCTTTGCTGCCAGTAATTTGTCTGTCTGGTTATGCCAATGACAAATCATAAACTGCTGCACTTGCATATTTCGGACTTTCTCCTCTCACTTAGTTTTCCGCAGCGTATTCTAACATATTCAATTTGAGAGATACTATAAAACTTGTTTTCTTGCTCATTTTCACTCCTGCCTGTGCACTGGATGCTAATACAAACTACACACAGCTGTACGGGGTGTGTAGCCCGTAGCTCGAAGGGCATCGAAAAGTCTATAGAAGGGGGAGAAATTAGCTAAGGCACAGGTAGTGCATAAGCGTGTGGGTTTACCATTAACTTAAATATTGCACTTGCTACCTGATCACGTGAAACATTTTTCTGATTATTTTTTCTTCCAAAAATAGTGTAAAATTAAGGTGGAAGTGTTATAGGCAAGTAAATATGGTACTTTACCACAACAATACTGGACAGCTCGTAATTTCCAGCGAGAAAATCGATAATGCTGCGATCTAGACGACATGGTGTGGCAAACTCTTCGATAGAACATTGCCACTTGTTTGATTCTTGGTGCACTGGAGTGTTGTGTATAATTTATTGGTATGTGTCACTAAATAATCTTACATTGCAGTGATATTCTGAGAAAACAGAACAAATTACCCAGCAAGATAATGACATGGGAACTAATAAGGACTGCGACCTCACATCTTTGTTAAGGTTATCTTCAGATTAGCTCTGCCCCTTATATTAATAAGTCAATCAAATACTGGGCTGTTAGTGTGACATAAACCCAATAATATTAACAAATATTGGTATTTAAAAGCACTGAAACTTGAGAGTCCACAGTGTTCAATGCCATAAATTTCACACTTTCGGGATTGTGGACCTATAGTGTAGGGAAGGTGTGGGAAGTGGGAGACAGAGCTAATATGTGACACACCATACATCCTGAACAGAGTCCACCATTATGAACTGTACGCTGAAATAAGAGGGGGGCATATTGAACGTCTACTGTAATCAAACAATTGGGCGTATTGTTTCCTTCATTCAGTATTTCATTCCATTTACAATGTTGTGAGTGAAAGAATATACAATTGTGGGGTGGCAGCATTCTATCTTTGAGCACGTTAAATAATAAAGAATGTTACTGCGACCAGCAGATGAGAGGAGAAACGATCTGGTGCAATTTCTTGACTGACAAGTGTGTCCTTGTAGAGAGAGAGAGAGAGAGAGAGAGAGCGTGGGTGTGGGGTGGTTACGATTGTTCAATAAATGAACTGTGGATATTTTATGATACTTTATGAAGATAAAGTTGGAATTCAAGAGGACAAACTGGGGCAAATATTCATTTATAGGAAGGGGAGTTAGAGATTGGAATAACTTACCAAGAGAAATGTTCAATAAATTTCCAATTTCTTTGAATTCATTTAAGAAAAGGCTAGGAAAACAACAGATAGGGAATCTGCCACCTGGGCGACTGCCCTAAATGCAGATCAGTATTGATTGTCTGTAAGAGACAAGGACAATCCTGTGCGAGTCGAACGAGGAAACTTGTGCATACACGTGGAGCATTATCTCTGTTTCCATCACACACCCCACTTCCCCTCCCCCCATCTTAGCTGAAGCGCAGCAGCGGCTTGTGCTCCGCTATAGCAAATACAGTGAGTTCTTCAATTTGAATTGCACGCCCGGAAGTAACAGAGGACCGTCGTTTTGTCAAAAAGAAAATTTTTCTCCACCAATCTGATTGCATCATCGTTCCTAACACAACACAAAGAGCATTCCTGATTTTTTTTGTCGGTATAGTTCTGATACACCCTGTAGCCATCCAATATTGTCCTAGTAAAGTATTTGTTTCCACACAATCTGCCATGACTGGAATAGTGACCAAAACTGAATGCATTAATCCAGTGATGCTAAACCAAGCAGCAATAGATCATAAGCCACAAACTGAAAAAAAATCTTCATCGATGAGAAGTTTCAGTCTATTTGTGACCTTGTGCACAGCTGCAGTGCATGTGGTGATTTCTGCCACACAAGCCAGTGCAGTTGGATATGATAGAGCTTCACAAAAATGAACCTTAAGATGACTATGGCTTTTATGAACATTTTAATGTTAAAAATCCTGGTCTTATCTTTGGTCCAATATGGTAGTAATATTTACAAAATACGAGTATTTTTTGAGTAATTACATGCATAATTATAAAATTTATCTTTGAAGAGTTGAACATGAATATCTGGCATAAGTATACTCATACTAAATGAATTTTAAAAACTGACTTCTTAGTCACAGTAGCTGAAGTAGAATGTGTGCAAAGCAATGAAGAAATTTATATTTCATTAAAATACGTAGCAAACCTAATTGGAGATATTTATTGTTCGTAAGTCTCCAAATGCAGTTGGCCTCGAGAGAAAAAATGTAACATTCACTCATATCCAGCAGATACAGTATTAATGAATTTTTTACAGATGCAATTAGTCAACCACCACCCTTGTCCCTCTCCACACAAGCATTTTCAGTGACTTGACAAGCTTAACTGAGAGAAAAAAACTGGTATTTTTAAAACAGCTTGAAGGCCACCTCATGCAAGAGTGAGATGTGGTCATTTCCCTTGCTGATATGCTTTCTGCAGTATAATTGCATACGGTATTCTACAGTTGCATTGAGGAAAACTGTTGTATTAATATATTTGAAGAATATATGACCAGCCCACAGATCTCCTTATAACTGTTGGTGGATCCTGGGGAATCCATGGAGCACACTTTTGGGACCACTGCTATAGACTGATACATTTATTAAGTATAGGAATAGGTTTGCAGTTCATAAGGATCACATTCTCACTTTCGGATTTAGTGTGTTTCAACTTTACTGTAGTCCAATATTTATAAAATTTTCCTTCCTATTTTTAGGGCAGAAGGTCATCTTACTCATGGCATAAGATACCGTGATAAAATATCTAATTTGCTGCGCCACACTGTAGAATGCTGTGATCAACTACACGGCTTTCTCTTGCTTTTCTCGTTGGGAGGTGGCACTGGCTCAGGTTTGGGCACTGCTGTTTTAGATCTACTCGAGGAGCAGTACCCTCATATAGACAGGTATGTATTTGTGTACAGTAATTGTGTGGTGAGAGAATTCATTATTATAGAGAAAATGCCTCATAAAATTTGTAATTTCAAAAACATTGTAATTTCAAACTGTTTAGGGATTTTTAAAATCTCATCTTTTTTAACCTTCCAGTTCTGAATTACAAGTTTGTTTTTGAACACAGTGTGATAGTTTTCTAGGAGCAAAGATATACATTTAGTTTATTGAAATTTGCATTGAAATATAACTGCAAAGCTATAATAATTCTTTCCTTTTGCATATTTTTCAGTTCTTTTTCAAATCCCCAAACACCGTACACTTCCTCTTCTTTTTCCAACTTTGTTTCTCCATAATAGGACCATCAGTACGTACAAGCTGATTTTTGGACGTGACCAGAGTATAAAACTGATGTCCTCCTTCTTGCCTCACACTGATACTAATGAAAATTTTACTTGAAATTGCTGGAACATTTGGGTTAGAAGTAGAATGGTTACACCACTGTCCTGCATGCCCCCTCTAATTCGGAAATCATTTGTGATATTAAATTTATATTCAGTAGTCACTAGCATTTATGCATGCTTAAGCTATGGCTATATAAAATAATTGAACAAATGTAAGTAATATGTGCCAGGTAAGTGAAGAATGCTTTGAGAGGAATAGACAGCTATGTTTATGTTTCGTAGATCTAGAGAAAGCATATGACAGAGTACCAAGGGAAAAGACTGTGGGGGGACTACGGGATTAAGGGTAGCTTATTAAAATCAATCACAGGCATTTATGTTGACAATTGGGCTGCAGTAAGAATTGATGGTAGAATGAGTTCCTTGTTCAAGGTACTTACAGGGGTTAGACAAGGCTGTACAGTAAAATATCAGTGTAACAAAATTTTGGGGACTTCTGAAATTAATTTGTTATACTGAAATTTTGTTATACTGAAATACAGTAGAAGTCCTCAATAGCGAGTACGGCATATAACGAGAACTCCGTTATAGCGAAAATATCTTTCTGTCCCTTCAAAATTCCTATATTAAACTATGTGTCGTCCTTCGGTTACAGCGAGAGACCTATCACTGACGCATCTGTTATTACGAGCGATTAAACTCGCGCGATTTTTCCGTCCCCGATATTTATGCACCCCAGTGATTATATTGCATGCGATCGATTACCTTCAGTATCATTTCCTCGCTATGTCCACTAGCGAATTTTCTCGTCGACATTCGAAGGCGATGTCGGAGTCGATTAGTAATACCCGTCGACTGCTATTACGTAAAGAAAATTTGAAATAAAAGAGGACAATTTCGTAATAAATGCGTAAATAACGTGTCCGATAACGGTTGTTAACTCGTTAAAAGTAAAGGCTGACTAAATGACCGCTTAATTTTAAGGCTAAATACTGCAATTTAGTAAGAATGTGATGAAATGAAATGTCGTATGGCTTTTAGTGCCGGGATATCCCAGGACGGGTTCGCCCATAGACGACCTGCGTGTTGTGATGAGGATGAAATGATGTTGAAGACAACACATACACCCAGCCCCCGTGCCATTGGAATTAACCAATTAAGGTTAAAATCCCCGACCCTGCCGGGAATCGAACCCGGGACCCTCAGAACTGAAGGCCAGTACGCTGACCGTTCAGCCAACGAGTCGGACAAGAATGTGATACACCTCGAGAAATGGTAGAGTGCGTAATTGATTTCAGAGATTGGTTTATATTTTCTCACGTCTGGATAAATTAACAGAAAAGCTATTATGAACATTTATAGCGAGAAGGTTATCATTTCTCTACTGGCACTTGAAGTGTGTTTTCATCATATGTATAATACGAATAAGTTAGGATAGGTGTCGCTGGTTGAATAAGAAAACTGAAACGTTTGCTACAAAATGCGATCGATAATCTTAGGTACGGTGTAGTTTTCTCACTATGTGCATTTGCAAGCTCTGTAGTCGACATTCGAAGGCGATGTTGGAGTCGATTAGTAATGCCCGTCGACTGCTATTCTCTAAAAAAATGTCTAATTGAAAGAGGATAACATGTTTTCGTAATAATTGCATAAATAACGTGGCCGATAGCAGTTGTTAACCCATTAAAAATAGAGGTAAACTATTTCTTAATTTTAATGTTACATACAGAAATTAAGTAAGAATGTGATACACCTCAAGATATGGCAGAGTTCATCACTGATTTCGGAGGATAGTTCATATCTTCTCGTGTCTAGTTAAATTTCGAAAAGGCTATTTGCATGTAAATTTTTAGCGAGGAGGTTATCATTTCTGTACATGTGTTTCAAATATGTTTTCATGGTACATATACAGTTAGGTTACGCCGTTTGAAGAAGAAAACTGAAGTGTCTGCCACAGAAACCTTTGGAGTGATACCATATTTTTCTGAATCCAAGTCGACGTTTTTTTCTCTCAGAATCTCATGCGAAAACTCAAGGGTTGTCTTGCATTCGTGGCCTGACAGTAAGTTAATGGATACCACTAGCTACTACCACGGTAACTACGCTGCTTCTTTTCACCCCCGCACGCGCACGCACACACAAAACTCATTGACAATAAACAACCGCCTCTTTATTATTCATCGCTAGCCGCTACAACCGGTTGTACAGTGCCTGTGTGTAACTTCACTGGATCTCGGGAAATAATGAAGAGAGAATGACGTTCTATTAGCCTCTACAAAAACGTTTCTCAAATCTGCAGAATGGCATCAAAACATACGAGTCTTTGAATTCTTAGACAGGCCGGCTACTCAATGGCAGAGTTATAACGTGACTAATGTACTTGACGTTCAGTAAAATTAAGTTTTATAGTGTACCCTGATGAGATAGGCTCTATCTTTCATGATTTGATTTTGATACGAGAAATACAGATATATAGGAATATTAAATGAATACAGTGTCAGTTTTGTGTGGACGGGATAATTTCAACATAGCCCGGCATGATCGCGACAAACCGTCGCCACAGTAAGCTTGTCATTAGGGGGAAAATGTTTCTTGGCCAGAAGATAAGAGGATTAAAGCTAGAGCTCACAACAACGAAGTAATGACTTCAAGGAAGTGAAAGAGTATATATTTCGGACCAAGGGCGAGCAGATGTATCACCAATACCGAGAATGTGACGTGCCAGTTTTTCCACGCCCGAGGCATTTGGTGTTGTCAACGTTACAAGGAAGAGATTTCAAACTAACCGAAGCGGTGTTGACCAATGAGAAAATTTATCATAGGCCCGCAGATAAACCAGCATAAGAAAAACTCAGAGTGAACTCCAGTTAGCTTCTCCGATAACAATAATTAAATTATTCCAACCACATAATTGAATAGAGGGGATTTTTGTGATATCATTCCCATGTTGATTAGTTGTAATCGCAATAAATTAAAGTAATGAATTCGTGGAAATGACTCACGCTATCTCGCCATTGGTCGAGATGAGCACGCCATCAGGGACGCCGAGTTAGCGCGCGAAAGGTGGAGGACAGAAATTAAGTGATATTTCCATGATCACCGAACGATATGAGTTCAGAATACGACACATGAATGTGTATCGCCAGTGTATTAAGTAGGATAAAGCAAGAGATCCAAATCCGCCTGCATATGCCGATTTAGGATAACCAACCCCCCTCTCCAGGAGTTGACCGCGGATGACCCCGGCGGGAAATCATATCGTCCATAAAAGTCCAGTAGCGGACCTCACATCACTCAGTTCTTACCAGTCACCAGTCGTTATCGGTCATCAGTCGTGTCAGTCTATGAAGTAGTTGAGACTCTGACACGTTGACTCTGTAAGTCAGTACCTCGGGACGCATTCGAAGTCAGTAAAAGCTGAAAGTGCGTGAGTTATTAGGAGAATGAATACGAACAGTGAAATTATCCATAGTACCGAGTGTAAATAATCAGTACAATAGGGAACATGCATGATCCGGGGTTTTAATTAAAAATATGCTAATCTGATTCAAAATTTCATGCAGAATTCAAAAATGTGATCAGAATGTACAAATAATAACTCCATACGTGATAAAAATCTACGAAAATGTCACGTCACGCAAGCACGCGATCTCATTGGTCTGACGTCATCGTACAGGTTGACTGAATTAGCAGACTAAGTAACACATAGTGTGCTTTGAGAAGCAGGATACACTTCGCGTATTGCTACTTTACGTTAGTGTCTAGTATGGTTAAATTCGAGGTCTATACATTGGATAATAATCTGAGTGGTATATTTTAGACTTAAAATGAATCCTGCGCAGACAGTGAGGCAGAAAACTTATAAATGGTGTAGAGTTCCGATGTGCAATAGCACATCGCATACCATACCAAACAAATTGTTTATAAATGTTCCAAAGACGCTAAAACTAGGAAGAAATGGATTTTGGCGAGCCGGAGAAATGCCGGTGATATATCGGAAAAGTCTACAGTTTATTTTTTTTTTGAAGATTTTAACGTAAGATGAATTTGTTTGAATTTTCAAATCACTTTTCCATGCCAGCTGTTCTAGTGGTAAAACTTTAAATTTTAATGTATGATGCTTTATTTAAATGCTTCAATTACATCTTGGAATATGAAAGTAAAAAACAGTGCATTAAATAATGCTGATTATTAAAGTATTCTCCAAACCTAACCTATGTTTTGGGTGATCCATGTCAAGATAATAAATCAAAGGGGTTATGAAACATTTTGACAGCTCTAATTCTACCAATATATCTTGGCATGGGACAGTTATGTATGTCTTTATTGAAGAGCTTAATTGGTAAAGAAATTTAGGCTATATCTAAATACTCTATAATGTAACAAAGAATAGGCGTGGACATCATGAAAGGAAAAAACGTGAATTTAACAAATGTATAACTCTACACAAAACCAGTGCTTGTCTGTTGGGGTCTTATAAGTTAACAATGCTCAATTATAATAATTATCATAATATTAATGAAATAAATAACATAATTGCACACAGGTGAAAATAGTGATGTAGGTGTTTAAAATATTATCCAACTTAGCCTAAGTTTTAGGTTATACAAGCCAAGTCAATAAACCGAAGGGTAAAAATACCGCGCGAGTTGGCCGTGCGGTTAGGAGCGCGCAGCTATGAGCTCGCATCCGGGAGATAGCGGGTTTTGAACCCCACTGCCGGCAGCCCTGAAGATGGTTTTCCGTGGTTTCCCATTTTCACACCAGGCAAGTGCTGAGGCTGTACCTAAGGCCACGGCCGCTTTGTTCCCATTCCTAGGCCTTTCCTGTCCCATCGTCGCCATAAGACCTATATGTGACGGTGTGACGTAAAGCAAACAGAAAAAAAGTAAAAGTCACAGCACCCAAAGACATTCCTGTATTGAGCGACTAAAATGTCACCGGGACACTTTTCTTTCCTGATATGCTCAGCTTGTTAAAAGCCAAATGTAATTAATGTTATTGGCTTCACGCCCCGCTAACTACTTCTACGATTTTCGGAGACGCCGATGTGCAGGAATTTAGTCCTGCAGGAGTTCTTTTATGTGCCAGTAAATCTACCGACACGAGGCTGACGTATTTGAGCACCTTCAACTACCATCGGACTGAACCAGGATTGAACCTGCCAAGTTGGGGTCAGAAGGCCAGCACCTCAACAGTCTGAACCACTCAGCCCGACTTGTGAAAACTAGATGAAGTCATATTTATCTTTATCATGTTTAACTTTTTCCCTCCACAAAGATATTTAATTCTCTTTCATGGGCCCTGGAAGTGGGTAGGCCAGTTGTCCCAACCATAAATATATATTTTTTTGGGAATGATAGATTATAGCCCTATAGTACTATGATCTTTCTTTCCTTCTTTCTTTCTTTCTTTCTTAATCAGTGTATCCTTCAGGGTTGGTTTTCTCTCGGACTCAGCGAGGGATTTCACCTCTACCACTTCAAGGACAGTGTCCTGGAACGTGAGACTTTGAGTATGGGATGAAACTGGTGAGGAGGGCCATTACCTCGCCCAGGCGGCCTCACCTGTTATGCTCAACAGGGGCCTTGTTGGAGGATGGGAGGATCGGAAGGGATAGACAAGGAAGAGGGAAGGAAACGGCCATGGCCTTAGGTGCCTGGAGGAGAAGTAGGAAAATACGAAGAACCACTTCGAGGATGGCTGAGGTGGGATTCGAAACCCTTCTACTCAGTTGACCTCCCGAGGCTGAGTAGACCCCGTTCCAGTCCTCGTACTATTTGTTTTCAACTTTCATGGCAGAGCCGGGAATCGAAACCGGGCCTTCGGGAGTGGCACACATTAACCACTACACCACAGAAGCGGACTAGTACTATAATGCTACCTATATGTTTATGTTAGTGCTGAAATCCGATTTCTTACTTTACTAATGCTGAAAGCCCGAAAATGTAATGTTCTTCTTTAATAGGGGAATCAGTCTAGAAGGAAATGTTGAAAGTGATGTGATATCTAACCAGGTTCGTTGTTATCCTAATACTATGGGTTACAGTACATTGCACGTATATAAAAGACGCCACTTACAAACTTGCTTGTTATCCGCGAATTTCTGCGGCCACAAAAGTCACATTTTTCAAGAATGATGACATCTACACATGGTAGATTGTCTGACTGTGCTGTTTCGAACCTTTCTTCTGTCATTTCAAAGTTATTCGCGATCGTGAATAATAAACAATCGGCTTTTAGCAACGGCTGATGCACAACGGCTGATAGAGCTCCATGCGGTACTGGATCGTGACGTCACAGCGCGCCGCTTACGTCAGAGGCCGTTTCACTCGCTTTGCGGAAAGGCACTATTAAATATTTTTTTAATGGTAGAAAACAAGGCAACATACCACAATGTAATACGTTTACGTACTATTTCATTGGTGTACTTTTCAAAAAAAATATTTTTGAAAATGATGCATGTTCCCAATTGTATGTTGAATTTAATAAATGTCATGTGATTAAATAATAAATAACTAACGGAACGCCGATAGTACCTTTGGAAGGCAGTGTGCGGAGCCTGAAGTAAACACCTCAAGATAGACGGTGAATAACTATCCGAGCAGGGAATTATAGGAGCTAGGCGATTATCAAGACGGCTTAGAAATAAACCCGGAAGTGCCGGTTGAAGACGCGATACGCGCCGGTTCAAATGAACGACATTTCGTCGTAATGTGTCACGACGTGTGTTTCGGGCGTATATGAAGAGTATATTGTGCGAGTGTCAGGGGTCTAGGAGCACCTATAAGTGTTTTTTTTTTTTTGTTATTAGTATTCTTGTGTAAAATAGTGTAATAAGGTATTAATCATGGGTAGTCACCCAGAAGTGTTTTATTGTGTTAAATTTGTATTGTGCGACATGATAGACGAGTAGATCACCATGGGGCCGTAAGGCCTATATTTCATCCGCTACGAGACAATGGAATTCTACATAGGAATGAGTACACAATTTTGATATTTGGGGGATGTTATCGCGACTAAACGGGGTTCAGTGTAAATTAATTATGGTTACTTAACATGGTCCGCCTCCCGAGTCCATGATTTTATTTTTTTGTTAGACGGACGAACTAATGTATATTAACGTAATAATGGGTTAGATTAATTAATTTGAGTATTTGTTTGTTGTATATAATGTAAATATGGGATATATTTCTTTCAATTAATGCATGCTGTTTGTAATACTTTGACTTAAGTTCATTTCAAGTGTTAAATTCCTTTTTTTTGTGCTAACCCATTTATTTGATTTTCAATCACTGCGGTGATCAGTTGTATTTTAATTAGGAATAATTTCTATTAGACAGCCAGATTATGAAAGAGCCAGAGTATGTAAGATTTGTGTTGCGTACGGAAGGTCATTAAAATACTAATAATAATAATATTTGTGCATTTGCGAGTTAAAGTATAATAATAATAATGACAGTGCCTCGTGAGTTAGCTAGTGCAAATATAATAATCAATGTGGAGATGACATGTAGCGTTAAAGACTTTCATTCGCGTAATCAGTTTGATTTTACGTAAATTTTTGATTTTACGTTTTTGGACTTTATTTTAACCATTAAAAATTTGTTTAAAAGCGATAAAGGCACGTGAATTAGAATGGTCATGATATGTTAAGAGCCCAGAATGATTTGAGCCCATATTTAGAGTTGGAAGTCATGAGGGACGAATATCCGGCGTGAAATAAATTGAGCCGTATTGTTTGTAATGATGAAATAGATGAATCTCAAGGCCTAAGATGATATAAAATACAGATGCTGGTGTTATTAGTGGTAGAATCCACGCACCGAGGATTAATTTATGAATTAAATGTTTGAAGAGTTCCGATGAAAGGAAATGGACTTCAAATTGGAAGGAATAGTTTAGCAATCACCGGCATTGGAGGTATTTGCCCAGCCGCGATGTGCCATAGGTTGAGAGATGTGTCTTGGGAGGACAGGTGTCCCCATATAAAATTAACGGCAGTACAAAAGTGAAGGTACGGTCCCGAATACCGTGTTGTCCCGACCAATATAAAGCAGATCTTAGTGGTTCATAACGGGATTTAACATATGTGACTAAATTCTAAAGAGTGGAAATTAAAATATCATCTTTCCATTTTTAATAATAATAATAAAAATAATCATACTCCAAGTGAATCTTGTCTTAAATCAAGTGCTTAGTGCCAAGATAAATCGGAATTGTAAAAGGGGTTATGCCTTAAACATATTAAGAGTGAACTACCGTGTAACAGGCGAAATTAATTTTTTTTTAAATAATAATAATAATAAATAAAAACTAAGCTACTTTTCTTTTTTTTTGAAGAATTTACTTTTTTTATATTTTGGACATAATAATGATATTGGAAGTTGAAATGAAAAATTTGAGATTTTTAACTAATAATAATAATAATAATAAATAAAATATTTGAAGAAGGAGAAGAAGAATAACCAATGAAGCTACTTTTTTTTTTTTAATTTTTGATGAAAATAATAAGAGCGAGAAGTTGAAGTATTATAGCGAGGATGATTACGGGTTACGATAATCACGATTTCCACTATTAATAATATTAATAATAATAATAATAATAATAACGAAAAGTTGAAGGAGAGTACTTGCAATAGTAATTTGAGAATAATAAGTATGATGAAAGGAAATTAAGATATTTAATGGGCGATGATTCATTGTTACGAATGTAATAGTAATAATAATAATAATAGTAATAATAATAATAAAAATATTTATGTGGAAGCTGATCATTATATTGTGCGGATAAATTAGGAGGAAGAACGACCCTTCGTTTGAAACGTCGGCAAGGGTTGGCATATAATCATCCCGGATGACAAATGATAATAATCAAATACAGGATTATAATTGAAATTAATGATAATAATAAAATTAATTGATGGTAGTCAAAGAATATGATAATGATCAGATAAAGAATGGTAATGATATTTAATAATCATAGGAGGATATGCTAGGGACAGTCATCCTGTGTCGAACTGCTCCGAACCAGATGTTGGGTTTTCACGGGGAGATTGTTAGCAGTAGATACGTAAATAACCCACGGACGGCACAGGTCTTCAGGGTCAGAGCATAGTAATGAACCTTTCCGTACGTCTTGTCGTATTGACAAGTGTAAATATTGAAATAGGCTTTGAGTTAATGAACTCTACCTGGTGTGTTTGTGAATCTGGAAATAATAGGCTAGAGTTTGTCCGTATTATAAATTCCCGTTTTTTTTTTCGAGGCGATAACATTTTCCAAGGTGGGTGTCCGGCTCACCAGAATGTACATACCGGAAGTGTCTCATGTCCAAACGGAACGAGGAGACGACAGTAAAAAGTTACTGTCGTGCCCTCGTTTCCGAAAGAAGATCTCCAGCGGTGAAACGTCCAATCATACGGATGTGAATTCGATCCCCAGTAACCAATTGGGGCGAATTCACCAGATGTTTTACACTACCAGAGTAGTGAGGTAAAATCCAAGTATTATGTCATTTATTTTTCAGGATTAAAGTGTCCCAATGTAAAATTGTCATCATGTGTAGTATGCAAAATAAGTGAATAAATTGCTCCTCATTGCAATTTAAATAGGAAACAGTTTCCATATCTTTTCATTGTAGTTAGTCCAGTCTGCCCATGGAATTTAAGTTGTCACTTCCCAGTCCTATTGTGGAGTCAAAAATTTGTATCCATGAATGAGTCGTCCCCCGTAACCTTAAATTTGCATGCCCCGTTCATCCCTGTGTTCATTTGATGCGCCGATATATATATTTTTTTGATTTTCTTTATATAAATTTTTTTATCGTTTTCGAACTGATCACCCCTGAGATAAATGCTAGTCTGGGACTCAGGGATGAGCGGGTGCATAATGGCGCCCAACGTAAAAGGGCCTATTGCATCATGTTTGAGCAACGTGTGACTTTATATTTTTTTACGCAAAAAAAAAAACAACATCTGAACTTTTTGTTGTATTAGCGACGATATCATGAGCGACCAGCTCAGTGCCCGATTTCATTATAAATAGGCCCAGTTGTTTAACTTAAATGTAAACCCAATCGGGATATTTAATTAAAATTTGACCGCATCACGGTTAAGTTAAATAGTGGTTTTAGATATGTCAAGTAGTAAAACATGTTAAAGTAAGGTTAGTTTTGAACGGGGCTAGACTTGATAATTATACAAGAGTAATTTATTGCTATACAGGCTCATTAAATTAATAATTCCCTATTCTATAAAATTAAAATTTATTGTGATTTAGTGAGACTCCACATAAATGTAACTATCCATGGGCAGGAATTTTATATAGGCAAAATTTATTAGGAATACTGTATTTGGTAAAAATGTGACTGAGAACCAGATTCAAGTATTAATAAAAAGATAAGGGAACTGTGTAAGTTAAATTTAAATTATTTCAAGACAGGTGACTTCAAGTTTTCCATCGTTGTATTATCGATTGTTGTTGTTGTTATTGTCATGGTCTTGAGTGACTAATGATATGAATTTCAGGCATTATAAGCACGTGATAGCAATTAACATGCAAATTTGAATTACGTTATATAATAATTCGCTATGTGAAAGCGAAAAATATTGTTTTGGTTTTGAATTTGGAAATTAAAAATTTTTAGAAATTATTAACGAGGATATAACCGTATGATAGGGCCTAGACCCAACATTGTCGTAATCGTGTGCGATAGGATGAGAGGCTGATCGGCCCTCTTTTCTCATTTGATATAATGTCAGACGAAGGTGGGGAGCGTCCCCAAGGTGAACAGTTAGAAGGACAGGGAGAGGTGAAAGCTCTCACTTTGGAAGATTTAATGCGAGTTTTGGCTATAACTACGGAACAAATTCAGGCCGCAAATGTTTCTACTAAACAGGAACTGACATCTATAGTTCAGGCCGCTAATGTTTCTACTAAACAGGAACTGACATCTATAGTTCAGGCCGCTAATGTTTCTACTAAACAGGAACTGACATCTATAGTTCAGGCCGCTAGTGTTTCTACTAAACAGGAACTGACATCTATAGTTCAGGCCGCGAGTGTTTCACTAGAGCGTAAAATTGAGACTAATAGACAGGAACTGACGGAACAAATACATGCCGCTAACGTTTCGTTAGAAAATAAAGTCGATATGGTACAGGCCGCGTGTGAATTTAATAAAATAAAACTCACAGAACAAATAGCTGAGGTTCATGCCGCCAGTATATCGCTAGGACGAGAATTACGGGACCGAATGACCCAAGTCCAGGAGGCGTGTCATTTCGCTAAGGACGAAGTGAAAGGGCATATCGACTCTTGTATTATTAGTGTCAATGAAAAGGTTGACCGATTCAGGGATGAGGCGTTACTAGAACGTAATGAAATTAAGGAGAAATTAAAGGCCAGTATTCAGGAGATTTCAGCTCAGAGGTTGGTCGACCGCGAAGATTTAAAGGCGCACATCGAAGAGGTGAGGGGTGAATGTCGCAAGGAAAACGATATCATCCGAAGCCACGTGGAAAGTAAAGGTGCACATACTGCAAATACTTTGGACAGGCACGAAAAGGGAATCGATGAGTTACGAGGTGAAACTGTTCGTACCCTAGTACTAGTAGCCGGTCTCAGAAATGAAATTCAGGATATAAAGACGAATTCGGAAGATCGTAGCCGTAGACTCACACAGTGTGAGGAGGCAAATATAGCATTGTTCAGAAAGACTGATGGGTTAGCAGAACAAAGCCAGACGATCGCTGACACAGAGGTCAGAATAGTGGAACAATTTAAGGTCCACACGGGGCAGAATTCAGTGTCCAAGCAAATGTCCGACAGTAATACCGAAAGGCTGGATGAGATTAGAAAAGATCTGGAACAGGTCAAGGCCAGGTTAGAACAGCCAGGGTCACTTCAGGACTTCCATCTCCAGTACCGAGAGTTCGAGACCCCAGACAATCAGGGCTTTCATAAAAAGGAAGGCATGTCACAAGCCGATACGACCGGACTTAAGTTTGAAGTTGGAGACGGATCGTCATCATCATCAAATGCCCTTCCGAGATCTGTGGTCCACGTCATCAAAATGTCAGACGACAAACCACCTAGATACGACGCTCAAGGAAAATATAACCCCTAAAGGCTTCATCCGCGAGATCACTAACTATATTAGTGAAAATAAAATTCCGGCGGAGCGGCAATTACGAACTGTAGAGAAGTTTTTGGACGGAGCACCTGCAATGTGGTTCAGGGCCTTCTTATACACATTCGAGGATTTCATGGGATTCCGACAGGCGTTTTTGCAAAAATTCTGGAGTATCCAAGAACAGCAAGATCTTAGGTTGGAGTTGTATTCTAGACGTTATTCAACATCGTCCCCAACTAAATATTCAGAGTATTTCGTATCCCAATTTCATAAGATGCGGGAATTAGACAATCCAGTCAGTGAGACAGAACTCATTAGCGCTATCGGGAAGCAGTTACCATTTGAGGTCCAGCGGATGATGATTGCGTCGAATATTCAGACTGCAGTACAAACGGAAGCTCTGTTACGTCAATTAGATCAGACCACGTATCACTCTAACCAGAGGCAACCCAGGCCTAGAGAGCAACAGATAAATAACGTCGAGAGGCAGACGGAAACTAGAACCATCAGTACTAGAAGTCAAGGAACGAGTACCGATCCAGAACCCAAGAGGATGTATGATCCAGGATGGAGACACCGACAATGGAATCACGGAGGAGGATTTGCGGAAGGCAACTGGCAAACGAAGCATGTTAAATTCCATGACGAAAGGGGATACCGTGGATATCGGAATGGAAGGAGCGAAACTCAGCCGTACCACCGAAGAAATCAGAATAACCGAAGGCCTTACACGGAGGAATACCGTAGAAATGGGGATGATCGACACCCAGAAACCCAGCAGTTCCTCGATGAGCTGAAGAAGAGGAAATGGAAGGAGGCAATCCAAAATCATGACCGAAAGGATGACAAGCCATGTAGTGTTTGGGACCGAGACGATGGGAAACCATACATAGAGGCGACGATACAAACTATGGAGGAGCTACATCAGGAGACCAAGCAATATTTAGAAGACAAATGGAAGAAGGAGGCAAATGGTGGTCGCAACGGTGAAAGGAACGCGCCGTTGTCACGTTCTCAATATAGTAGCCAGCTAAATCCAAACGCCCCTAGATTCGAGGACGAACGACAACTTGGTGCTAGGAGGAAAACGACAGAGTTTGAATAAGGCAGAGGTCGACCAAGAAGAAGATGAGGACGAAGGAGAGGATGATGAAGAAGAAGATGGAAGAGAAGAAGAAGTCCAACTGATCCATAGGCAAATAGAAGCAAGACCATGCCCAGAATGCGGAGAGATCGACAGTGATGTCCAAGATTTCGTTAACAGGATCCACATGATTCAACGAGAGAATGAAGAATTGAGACTCAATAACCACAATCTGCGGGACGAGATCAGTCACCATCGAAAAGGAACGAAAGCAGTAATCAAATCATGATGAAAGTATGATGCGGATATATAAAAAAATCTCATGATTATCACAAGATTTTTTTTACCGAGCAACAGGAAAATGTACCCTGATGAGATAGGCTCTATCTTTCATGATTTGATTTTGATACGAGAAATACAGATATATAGGAATATTAAATGAATACAGTGTCAGTTTTGTGTGGACGGGATAATTTCAACATAGCCCGGCATGATCGCGACAAACCGTCGCCACAGTAAGCTTGTCATTAGGGGGAAAATGTTTCTTGGCCAGAAGATAAGAGGATTAAAGCTAGAGCTCACAACAACGAAGTAATGACTTCAAGGAAGTGAAAGAGTATATATTTCGGACCAAGGGCGAGCAGATGTATCACCAATACCGAGAATGTGACGTGCCAGTTTTTCCACGCCCGAGGCATTTGGTGTTGTCAACGTTACAAGGAAGAGATTTCAAACTAACCGAAGCGGTGTTGACCAATGAGAAAATTTATCATAGGCCCGCAGATAAACCAACATAAGAAAAACTCAGAGTGAACTCCAGTTAGCTTCTCCGATAACAATAATTAAATTATTCCAACCACATAATTGAATAGAGGGGATTTTTGTGATATCATTCCCATGTTGATTAGTTGTAATCGCAATAAATTTAAGTAATGAATTCGTGGAAATGACCCACGCTATCTCGCCATTGGTCGAGATGAGCACGCCATCAGGGACGCCGAGTTAGCGCGCGAAAGGTGGAGGACAGAAATTAAGTGATATTTCCATGATCACCGAACGATATGAGTTCAGAATACGACACATGAATGTGTATCGCCAGTGTATTAAGTAGGATAAAGCAAGAGATCCAAATCCGCCTGCATATGCCGATTTAGGATAACCAACCCCCCTCTGCAGGAGTTGACCGCGGATGACCCCGGCGGGAAATCATATCGTCCATAAAAGTCCAGTAGCGGACCTCACATCACTCAGTTCTTACCAGTCACCAGTCGTTATCGGTCACCAGTCGTGTCAGTCTATGAAGTAGTTGAGACTCTGACACGTTGACTCTGTAAGTCAGTACCTCGGGACGCATTCGAAGTCAGTAAAAGCTGAAAGTGCGTGAGTTATTAGGAGAATGAATACGAACAGTGAAATTATCCATAGTACCGAGTGTAAATAATCAGTACAATTGTATGTTGAATTTAATAAATGTCATGTGATTAAATAATAAATAACTAACGGAACGCCGATAGTACCTTTAGAAGGCAGTGTGCGGAGCCTGAAGTAAACACCTCAAGATAGACGGTGAATAACTATCCGAGCAGGGAATTATAGGAGCTAGGCGATTATCAAGACGGCTTAGAAATAAACCAGGAAGTGCCGGTTGAAGACGCGATACGCGCCGGTTCAAATGAACGACATTTCGTCGTAATGTGTCACGACGTGTGTTTCGGGCGTATATGAAGAGTATATTGTGCGAGTGTCAGGGGTCTAGGAGCACCTATAAGTGTTTTTTTTTTGTTATTAGTATTCTTGTGTAAAATAGTGTAATAAGGTATTAATCATGGGTAGTCACCCAGAAGTGTTTTATTGTGTTAAATTTGTATTGTGCGACATGATGGACGAGTAGATCACCATGGGGCCGTAAGGCCTATATTTCATCCGCTACGAGACAATGGAATTCTACATAGGAATGAGTACACAATTTTGATATTTGGGGGATGTTATCGCGGCTAAACGGGGTTCAGTGTAAATTAATTATGGTTACTTAACATGGTCCGCCTCCCGAGTCCATGATTTTATTTTTTTGTTAGACGGACGAACTAATGTATATTAACGTAATAATGGGTTAGATTAATTAATTTGAGTATTTGTTTGTTGTATATAATGTAAATATGGGATATATTTCTTTCAATTAATGCATGCTGTTTGTAATACTTTGACTTAAGTTCATTTCAAGTGTTAAATTCCTTTTTTTTGTGCTAACCCATTTATTTGATTTTCAATCACTGCGGTGATCAGTTGTATTTTAATTAGGAATAATTTCTATTAGACAGCCAGATTATGAAAGAGCCAGAGTATGTAAGATTTGTGTTGCGTACGGAAGGTCATTAAAATACTAATAATAATAATATTTGTGCGTTTGCGAGTTAAAGTATAATAATAATAATGACAGTGCCTCGTGATTTAGCCAGTGCAAATATAATAATCAATGTGGAGATGACATGTAGCGTTAAAGACTTTCATTCGCGTAATCAGTTTGATTTTACGTAAATTTTTGATTTTACGTTTTTGGACTTTATTTTAACCATTAAAAATTTGTTTAAAAGCGATAAAGGCACGTGAATTAGAATGGTCATGATATGTTAAGAGCCCAGAATGATTTGAGCCCATATTTAGAGTTGGAAGTCATGAGGGACGAATATCCGGCGTGAAATAAATTGAGCCGTATTGTTTGTAATGATGAAATAGATGAATCTCAAGGCCTAAGATGATATAAAATACAGATGCCGGTGTTATTAGTGGTAGAATCCACGCACCGAGGATTAATTTATGAATTAAATGTTTGAAGAGTTCCGATGAAAGGAAATGGACTTCAAATTGGAAGGAATAGTTTAGCAATCGCCGGCATTGGAGGTATTTGCCCAGCCGCGATGTGCCATAGGTTGTGAGATGTGTCTTGGGAGGACAGGTGTCCCCATATAAAATTAACGGCAGTACGAAAGTCAAGGTACGGTCCCGAATACCGTGTTGTCCCGACCAATATAAAGCAGATCTTAGTGGTTCATAACGGGATTTAACATATGTGACTAAATTCTAAAGAGTGGAAATTAAAATATCATCTTTCCATTTTTAATAATAATAATAAAAATAATCATACTCCAAGTGAATCTTGTCTTAAATCAAGTGCTTAGTGCCAAGATAAATCGGAATTGTAAAAGGTGTTATGCGTTAAACATATTAAGAGTGAACTACCGTGTAACAGGCGAAATTAATTTTTTTTAAATAATAATAATAAATAAAAACTAAGCTACTTTTTTTTTTTTTTGAAGAATTTACTTTTTTTATATTTTGGACATAATAATGATGTTGGGAGTTGAAATGAAAAATTTGAGATTTTTAACTAATAATAATAATAATAAAAAATAAAATATTTGAAGAAGGAGAAGAAGAATAACCAAAGAAGCTACCTTTTTTTTTAAATTTTTGATGAAAATAATAAGAGCGAGAAGTTGAAGTATTATAGCGAGGATGATTACGGGTTACGATAATCACGATTTCCACTATTAATAATAATGTTAATAATAATAATAATAACGAAAAGTTGAAGGAGAGTACTTGCAATAGTAATTTGAGAATAATAAGTATGATGAAAGGAAATTAAGATATTTAATGGGCGATGATTCATTGTTACGAATGTAATAGTAATAATAATAATAATAGTAATAATAATAATAAAAATATTTATGTGGAAGCTGATCATTATATTGTGCGGATAAATTAGGAGGAAGAACGACCCTTCGTTTGAAACGTCGGCAAGGGTTGGCATATAATCATCCCGGATGACAAATGATAATAATCAAATACAGGATTATAATTGAAATTAATGATAATAATAAAATTAATTGATGGTAGTCAAAGACTATGATAATGATCAGATAAAGAATGGTAATGATATTATTTAATAATCGTAGGAGGATATGCTAGGGACAGTCATCCTGTGTCGAACTGCTCCGAACCAGATGTTGGGTTTTCACGGGGAGATTGTTAGCAGTAGATACGTAAATAACCCACGGACGGCACAGGTCTTCAGGGTCAGAGCATAGTAATGAACCTTTCCGTACGTCTTGTCGTATTGACAAGTGTAAATATTGAAATAGGCTTTGAGTTAATGAACTCTACCTGGTGTGTTTGTGAATCTGGAAATAATAGGCTAGAGTTTGTCCGTATTATAAATTCCCGTTTTTTTTTCGAGGCGATAACATTTTCCAAGGTGAGTGTCCGGCTCACCAGAATGTACATACCGGAAGTGTCTCATGTCCAAACGGAACGAGGAGACGACAGTAAAAAGTTACTGTCATGCCCTCGTTTCCGAAAGAAGATCTCCAGCGGTGAAACGTCCAATCATACGGATGTGAATTCGATCCCCAGTAACCAATTGGGGCGAATTCACCAGATGTTTTACACTACCAGAGTAGTGAGGTAAAATCCAAGTATTATGTCATTTATTTTTCAGGATTAAAGTGTCCCAATGTAAAATTGTCATCATGTGTAGTATGCAAAATAAGTGAATAAATTGCTCCTCATTGCAATTTAAATAGGAAACAGTTTCCATATCTTTTCATTGTAGTTAGTCCAGTCTGCCCATGGAATTTAAGTTGTCACTTCCCAGTCCTATTGTGGAGTCAAAAATTTGTATCCATGAATGAGTCGTCCCCCGTAACCTTAAATTTGCATGCCCCGTTCATCCCTGTGTTCATTTGATGCGCCGATATATATTTTTTTGATTTTCTTTATATAAATTTTTTTATCGTTTTCGAACTTATCACCCCTGAGATAAATGCTAGTCTGGGACTCAGGAGGTGAGCGGGTGCAATAGACAGCAGGAATATTTTCGTGATGGATAGTCGTATTGTAAAGATACGTGGAAAAGGTATTGTCGGCAAATTTTCAACGGGTTCTCGTCGATATTGTGATACCAATTTTAAGTTAATGCTTATTAAACACTCGGAAATTTAAAGTAATTGTGCAGCCGCAAGAAAATACGGCATAGGCCTAACTAAAGCCAATATTTGGCGGTAGCGTGAAGACAAAGAGCTAAAAAAAAATGCGTACTGTACAAAAAGTGCATTCAGTGGTCCGCAACAAGGACGCTTTAAAGAAGTCGAAGATGAAATTGTGAGGTTTGTGCACAAAAATCGCAAGGGCGGAATGCCATACCGTGGCGCAATAAACTTGTTCGTTGACTTTCAACGTCCGCGATTAGGCCTATACATCGCTAGGCGGAAAGCGAGATGTGCGTGTAGCGGTAGCCGGTTATACAGTATCTGATGCTGAGTAAAAGTAACAGTTTTATAGACAGCAAGAATAATGGAACCGCATGGAATAGGTATTGCAGGCAAATTTTCAACGGGTTCTCTTCGGTATTATTATGCCAATTATAAGTTAGTGGTCATTAAACCCGCAGAAATAAAGAATAATTGTGCAGCCGCAAAAAAAATTACGGCCTGACGAAAGCCAATGTTCGGCGTCTAAAAATAGTCTGAAATGCGTAGGCCTACTGTACAACAAAGGCATTCATATGATTTTACAAAATACTTGTTGAGCCTGATTTAAATTTTTTGAAGGAAAAAGTGGGGTTCATCTTGGATTCGTAGAAATACGGTACTGTTTTTTCAGAATTAAATTAAACGTACACTTTCACATAGTATCGGATTTCGAAAAATAAAAAGTAAGCCGTAGTGTGTATCATCTGCGGAAACGCAAGTTTTGAACAAGCAGATTGCCGTTTCATACCGAATTTTAATGTGTATGGGTTTTTTCAACTTTTATACAAAAATCGGGTATAACGACAATCTGCTATAGCGAGTAAATTTTTCCCTCTTATGAATTCTCGGTATAACAGACTTCTACTGTAAGTCAATTCTTAAGAACTCACCTAGTATTAGATCCGTTAGTTATTGTTGTTTTTAGAGGCGGAACTACGAGGTTTATTTTTTTTTCTCATGTCAGAAGCATATTTAGTCATACAGTTAAAAATAAAATAATAATTAAACTATTTACAAAAATTAACAGACAAAGGAAATTGACTAAATTTACTGTACATCTAGATGGTGTTTTTCCAAACTGAGCCACACCTAGGGCGTTGTCATCAGCAAGCGTTAAATCTTGCTCTGAGCATGAAAATGGGCAGAGAGGACATTGATACATATGGTTCACTGTTTGTTCTTCACCACAGTCGCACTACGAGGTGCCCTGTTATATCCGTTGCAGGATCTATATAACTTCAAAGTACCATTATGAGTTACAGTATTGACAGATGTTTTCAGAAAATGTATTTTTACATTGTACCAGCAAGTCTACACATTGTTCCAGAACCTCATTTTTTGAAAAAGTATGTGATTTTCTTCTGAACAGATCCAGACACAAAAGCTCGTTCCATATAGTCACCAACCATTGCACATGAATTTAAAACAGATTCTGGCACATCACTTCATGACACAAGAAAATCTTGAAGGCTAACGTGCCATGTTCGTTGCCTGCTGAAGAGTCAAGCTCTGTCGATCACAATCATTTTGGGGATTGTCTTCCTCATCCTCCTCATCACATGGATCTCTATAATTCATAATGTCCTCCACAATTTCCTCATTGGTGATTTCTTTGTGGACTATTACATCATTATCTACATTGATGTAGTCGGTAAGACTTAGCGTAGATGGCACATCCAACGTTGTACACAAACGCTTCCAATTCTCTTTGGTTTCCACATCATTCAACACTTCACTTTCTGCGACGTCTTATGTTAAAACCACACCAGCTTTTATAAAGCAGTTTGTGATGATGTCTGCATTCAGGGATTTCCATGCAGCATTAAACATCTGCATTGCTCCCAGTATGTTGATGTTAACGTCAGAATTTGTGGCAACGTTGCACAGCATTCGACGGACCACACGAGCTCAGTAATGCCGCTTTACTGCATGAATTATACCCTGATCCAGCCGCTGCAGAATTGAAGTTGTATTTGGAGGCAAAAGTAAAACTTTTACATGCACCAAATGACAAGGGACACAATTATGAGAAGAGCATTTGTCCAGTAATAGAAGAATTCTCCTCTTTTCGGCCTTCATCCGACGTTCCAAGTCCAACAACCACTCTTTGAATAGCACAGATGTCATCCATACCTTAGAGTTGTGCCTGTATTCACAGGGCAGATGTTGCACCCCCTTGAAGCACCTTGGCTTCCCAAACTTCCCAATTCGACGGACCACACGGCTTCAGTTTGTCCGTCCCTGTGGAATTAGTGCACAAAAGGGCCGTGATACATTCTTTTGAACGTTTGTCCCCAAAACACTTATTTTCCTTGTAATCAAGGGTTTTGTTCGGCATTAGTTTATATAATAACACAGTTTCGTGTGCATTATAAATGTCTGCCAGCGAATATTCCTTCAAGGCATCCATTAGAGTCTCCAGCAGCCGCCATGAAGACGCAACTTCCTTCGGGGGATTGTTAGCTTCACCATTTATAATTTTGTGGGATATGCCATATCTCTCCCGGAACCTATGAAGCCAACCAGCACTACCCATAAACTCAGGTGGCCCAAGCGAACATGCGAAAGATCGCGCAAGCTCACATAACAGTGGGCCATTTATTAGAATATTTTTACTCCGCATTTTCACAAACCATGTATAGACGGTCCACCTCCTTGTAGTCGGCTGTTCTGATCTTCTTACGCTGTGGACCTAGGGCATCAGCATCAATGTTTTCCTCTATCTTACTTTTCTGTTTTAAAAAAGTG
Organism: Anabrus simplex; assembly: GCF_040414725.1. Lineage (NCBI taxonomy): Eukaryota > Metazoa > Arthropoda > Insecta > Orthoptera > Tettigoniidae > Anabrus > Anabrus simplex. Next base: position 188,290,382 of record NC_090265.1, read on the forward strand.
GAAAGTGTTGACGGGCTAATGCCATACTTCTTCGCTACTTGTCCTTTCTTTCCACCTTTCTCTACTTCCGCAAGTATTTTACGTTTTTCACTCACGAAAACTGCTGTCACTTCTGCTTATCCATTTGCGATGATATGAACTTATTTATTTAATGAAATGCACACAAACTTTGCAAGTTTAATGATATAACCTTAACAGAAACACATTGTTTTGTGAATTAAATACGAAGAAGAAACATGCAGTGCATGATGCGACGAAAGTGTCGCGTTCATTGGGGTGTATTACAAACATTCGATCTTACTCAGCCAATAGTGTGACGTCTTACATTGGTTGATGGGCGAAGCCTATTGGTTACACAAAGCGTAGCATTCATTGGTGGATTGCAAACTTGGCGCTCCTACTCAGCAAATAGAGTGACATCTTACAGTGGATCATGTTTGTAACCGTACGTATGTACGATCCCCGTGTTTTTAGGTTAGGAAATTTTCGTATATAGTTTGTAAGGTTAAAATCATGTAATTTTGTTTATTTACCATGTAAAAACGTAATATTATAAGAAGAATATATAGTTAGGGAATATTGCATATGTTCATCATTATATTTTGTATAAATTTCCGTTTGGGTAAGAGTCTATAAATATGGCCTAGCCGTAAGGATTGTGCAACCGGGAAAACTGCGACTATATCGGGAAGGACGGTTGAAGTCAGTTGGATGTGTTGCAACAAGTGGCTTGAAAACACGGGGTATGGCAGGTTGTATCGGTTGAAGAATTGGAGTGAATCAATGTGGACATACATGAGTGGACGGTCTATGTCACATCATATACTCGATAGCCAATGCGAGGGCTTTGTTTTGAGCGAGGTTTGGGTTGACAGAGTGACGCGGGAAGAAGTGCCGGTGTGAGCGTTGCTACCAGTGAACTTTTCAGGACGCTATAACCACGTGTAGCAAGCATATATAAGTGTGTACGCGTGTGCGGCGAGTGATTCTGATTCTGATTCTGATTCTCATTCTCATTCTCATTCTGTTTCTGACTCTGATGCTGATACTGTGTGTTTCTCATGTTGTACTGGTCTGCGGGAGCGACGTATTTGCGCAGTTTGCTATACGATCTGCTATTGTTCGGAGTATCTGTTACGGAGTGAACATGGTATAATCTCAACGATTTACCGGCTTTGCAGTGGACTTTCTGTAAAAGAAAGTGTTTGTTTGGAACTTGTCACCCAAGTATGCAGCTTCAGTTGATGGAGAATTTTGCTGTTTGCTTGCCTTCGGACATGTAACGCTTTCTGTCCAGCCAGCAATTGGAAAGAATTCAAGACGTCGACGAAGAAGTGTAAATAGGGTTAGGGATGCTCGTCGTAAAGAAGGTTGCATCCATATGTAGAGAAATAGTCGTCGTACTTTTCTCTACCAGATTAGGATTCATGGTAACAGTGGAGTGCAGTGGGGCTCTTACCTGGAGGTATGTTAAAAGTATAATGATGTTCTATTTTTTAGTGATGATTTTAATGATGTGTAATTTGCCTTTGTAGACGGCAAACGAGTAAATCTCGTGAAGAGATGGTTTTATTGGGTAGTATTGTGTATATTAGCTCTATGTAAACGGCAAGCACTAAGTGGGTTGCATAATGATGTTCTAGCTTTTATTAGTGATTTTAATGATGTGTAATTTGCCTTTGTAGACGGCAAACGAGTAAATCTCGTGAAGAGATGATTTTATTGGGTAGTATTGTGTATATTAGCTCTATGTAAACAGCAAGCACTAAGTGGGTTGCATAAGTGTTTATTTTTGTTGGTGTTTGTCACATATGAGTTCTTATTCTGGGAGTAAAGTCATAGAATCAAACTTAAAGTGAGTCTTTAGTCAGTGGAGTGAGGCTGAACCTGGCATGTTACCCAAATTTAATTTCAGGGGTTATATAGCAACAGGTAAGGTTATAAAGTAAGTCTGGACCCTCTTCAGCCTGATGACCGTCGCCTTGGGAGAGGGAGTGGCTCGTTGCTCTACATAATTAAATATTCCTGCAATTGTTTTGCAGGTGGCGCCCATTATCCTTGTTATTTACACTTAGTTGAGTCAACATTTATCTGTTCAGTATTTTAATAGTTTGCAGTAGTTGCATGTTCGAAGCATATTGGTTACACAAAAGTGATTGCCTTCTCGATCGTGTACGGTGCATACTGTATATGGAAAATGGCGATCATATCGTCTGAATAACGAAATAATGTAACAAGAAAAATGTTGGTCATAAAACAGGATGAATTGTGTTTTAATTTGAGAAAATATGGTCAAATTGGTAAAGAAAAGAGCTCAATTTTAATTCATTAAACTGAAACTATGAAATTCATTCAAATGAAATATTTTAACAGACAACAAATAGGGAAAAAGGAAAGGAACAAAAAAACTTTTTGTTATTCTGAATATTTCGTTATACTGGTGTTCGTTACAGCGGAATTCTACTGTAATCTTTCACTTTTGTTGTTCATAGTTTACATGGATCATCTGCTGACAGATATAAAGTGGCAAGGAGGGATTTAGTTAGTTGGAAATGTAGTAAGCAGTTTGGGCTATGCTGACAACTTGGTCTTAACACACTGCGGACCGGTCCCGAGAAATCTCGTGTTTGCCTAGCCGAGCATTGCTGACCGGTCCCGAGTTATCTCGTGTTAGCAGCAGACCCAGCAGACTGAACTTTAGTGCTATCTTTTGAGATATACGGGAACTATTTGGAGGTCAGGGGTGATAGAACTCTGTTATGTATGGTTCTACACAATCGATAGTCGCATTTCTTTTCGAGTATTCTTCATATCATAAGATTTTCTTTGCATTTCCTGACAACTTGTTTACAAAGTTCGAAGAGCCATGCAAGATGCCAGCGCCCAGGGATCGCACGTGTTTAGACAAAGATGAAATTATTCGCGAATTATGTGCTGATACAGGCTCCGAATATCTAAGTGATGCTGAATATTTAGAGTTCGATGATGAAATATCTTCTAACGGAAATGTTTCAAGTGATGACGAGGATATAGTCTTATCTTCAAGGTGTGAAACACTCATAGCGCAGAACGAGTCTGATAATTGTGTTGCGGGTGTAAACATTCTAAATATTGTAAAGAATGTAGTGTTTTCTGACAACTGGGTTATAGGCAACAGTGAACCTAGGCTATAGGATTTTGAAGGTGCTGCTGGTAAAAAGGTATGGTCTAATGAATCTGGAAACATAGGACAAGTAGCAGGACTTATGATTGGTGAGGAATATTTTCAGTATGTAGCTGGAAAGACAAACTTATACTATGAGCAGAATTCACATTCTCATAACGTATCCCCTAAAACACTAAAGTGGACTAATGTCACTATCAGGGAAATTAAAAAAAATATTGCTCTGTGTATATTGATAGGGCAGGTGAAGAAATCATGTCTGGAAGATTACTGGCCAACCGATCCCCTAAAAAAAATCCATATTTCCGAAAACTATGAGCCGAAATAAATTTCAAGAAATACCCTGCATTTCAACATCTATTCAGGAAGGCCACTAGAAAAATACACAGTAGTCCTTCAAAAGATAGTGAAGTTCTGACAGTTTATTTGAATGCATGCACTCCAGCTTAGAGGTAGTTAGAAAGTGGCCGGGAACAGGGCTGTGCATGGGGTGAAGTGCACCCGGTCCGCAATGTGTTAATGACAGATTGTGCCGAAAGTCTGCAGTCTAATATCTTGGAACTTGAAAATTGGTGTAATGAGTATGGTATGAAAATCAGCCTTTCTAAGACTAAATTGATGTTGGTAGGTAAGAAATTCAAGAGAATGTAATGTCAGATTGGGGATACAAAGCTGGACCAGGTAAATAATTTCAAGTATTTAGGTTGTGTGTTCTCCTAGGATGGTACTATAGTAAGTGGCTTTAAATCAAGGTGCAGTAAAGCTGATGCTGTGAGCTCTCAGTTACGATCAACACTACTTTGTAAGTAGGAAGTCAGCTCCTGCACAAAACCATCTTGCATCAATCTGTTTTCAGACCAACTTTGCTTTATGGGAGTGAAAGCTGAGTGGACTCAGGATGCCTTATTCATAAGTTAGAAGTAACGGACATGAAAGTAGCGAGAACGATTGCTGGTACAAACAGGTGGGAACAGTGGCAGGAGGGTACTCAGAATGATAAGATAAAGGATAAGTTAGGATTGAATTCATTGGAGGAAACTTTACGTATAAACCAGCTTCAGTGGTAAGGTCGTGTAAGGCGAATAGAAGAAGATAGTTACCTAGGAGAATAACAGACTCTGTTATGGAGTGTAAGAGAAGTAGAGGGGGGACAAAGATGATGACGATGGTTAGACTTGGTTTATAACAATTTAAAGATGAGAGGTATAGAACTAAATGAGGACCCAGAACTGTTGAGGATTGTGGTGGGGTTTAGTAAATTCACAGAGGCTTGCAAACTGAACGCTAAAAGGCATAAAGGTCTATAGTGAAGACGTATGTATGTATGATTTTCACATGTATTGAAAACGGGAAGTTTGAGAAAGATAAGAACATAACCAAAGGATAAACATTGCCACAGTCTAGTGCAGTGATTCTTTTCGATCTAGGATCCCGTTGGACTTGAAAGGGGAATTCACAGACCCTCAGATTAATTCTATTGAAAATAAGCTTCTGTGTTTCACCATCATTATCACATCCCCTTATCCAGCTGCAGCCTGGTTGGTACAGTTATGGTACTTTTCCACCTTCCTCTCTCACTATTCTTCTTCTAAAATTCTGTTCCATTCCAGATTCCTTCTTTGTATACTGGTCTTGATCAAGTCTGTCCATCTTGTTCTGGGTCTCCTTGCTCTTTTCCTGAAACTTAGCCTCCATCATCTGTTTCGGTATCCTTTCCTCCTACATTACACGCCCAAACCAGTTTAGTCTGTTCTTCTCATTTCTGCCATTCAACTTATTCTACTCCAATTTCCTTCTTGACATCTTCATTTGAGTAGTTTGTATCTCTCTTCTTGCTACGGCTCAGGTCTCTTTTGCATATGTCACTATGGGATATAGTACATCATGTGCATCATTTCCTTGGTACCTTCTTCTTTCAAACTGGAATCCATACATTCAGGTACAACGCATTGAACCCATTTGCTAATCTCTATATCCATTTGAAACTGCCCACTATTTCAAGGTTCTAGCCTCCATTATTTTTCATTTCCATATTCTTACCTTATGTTATTTCCATCATCTTGCTCTTCTCCACACTAAATTTCATTCCGGACTTTTCAATTTTCTATTTCCATATGTGTCCAGTTGTTCTTGTACTTTCTTAGTATTAATTTCCCACCCCACAATGTCATCAGCAAATAGCTTTCATCTGTCTTTCACCAAATGTTTGCGTTGACTCCTTCACAGTTTTATCCATTACCATTATAAATAATAGTGTTGACAGCACACTTCCCTGTCTTGGCTCACTAACATCCCCAAACTTGGGTCCGGACATAGCTTAAACATTTGCCATAGATTGCATGTAAAATTCCATCGATAATTTGCCAACTCCCTTTCTTACTGTTGTTTTCCTTACCTTTTCCGTGGGTACACTATCATAAGCACCTTTACTATAACGAGAAATTACTTTCTACTCTCCAGAACAAATCAAACCAGGCGAGTTAGCCGTGCGGTTAGGGGTGCGCAGGTGTGAGCTTGCATCTGGGAGATAGTGGGTTCGAACTCCATTGTCGGTAGCCCTGAAGATGGTTTTCCATGGTTTCCCATTTCCACGCCAGGTAATTGCTGGGACTGTACCTTACCGAAGGCCACGGCCGCTTTCTTCCCATTCCTAGGGCTTTCCTATCCCGTTGGTGCCATAAGACATATCTGTAACGGTGCGACATAAAGCAAATAGGAAAAAAAAAAGAACAAATCAGGCTGCTTTTCATTGGATTTTTTTCAGTTTTTTTTTGAATCGAGTAATCCTGGTGAGAGTCCCATACACTGGAACCATATTAATAATTGGGGTGTTATTACCAGAGACTTATATGCTCTGTTTTAAACATCCTTACTACAACCCCTAAATACTTTTTTAACCATGTGAAGAGATCTGTATCCTCTTTTAACAACCTCGTTAATATGATTACCCCATTGAAGATCATTTATTATAATAACACCTAGGTACTTAGTGTTCCACATAAGATACTATCGTTAGGTGCTATCACAGTAATTAAACGTTAGAGGACTTTTCCTCTTGGTGAAACTTACAACCTGACTTTTCATCCCATTCATCATTGTACCATTATCCGCTGTTCATCCAACAATATTGTCTAGGTCCCCCTGCAGTTGCTCATAGTCCTGCAACTAACTACTTTATACAGTATAAGAGCCAGTCCCGGGGTGTAGGGGTAGCGAGCCTGCCTCTTACCCGGAGGCTCCGGGTTTGATTCCTGGCGAGGTCAGGGATTTTTACCTGGATCTGAGTGCTGGTTCAAGGTCCACTTAGCCTACGTGATTAGAATTGAGGAGCTATTTGATAGTGAGCCACAATAACCACAGCCAGAATAGCACAACCAAGTCACTCTGTTGGTGAGAATAATTAACACAGTTATCGTCCTCGGCCGCTACTCATTTCTAAGAATACCTTTTTCTCCTGCAGTTCTTCTTAAATTCTGTTGCTCTGTGAAAATGTCGCTGATGACTGATCAAGCCAATCTTCGCATGAAACATGCGGCCACACAGGTTACATCTAAAGGTGGGAAGAGGACACAGCTGGATCTGATGTAGTTTCCACTTTTCTTGGGTTTCAATTTCTTGTTTGCGACATGCCTGCTCAAACAGTAAAACACCTTCTGCAGTAGCTTTGTGCCAAAGAACACGGTTTTGTGCAATTGTTGTCCAGGTGTTAGCATTTATGTTAGTGCTATTTATAGTCTTCTAAGCTGGCCTTTATAACATATCAAAAGAGCACCTTGATGCCTTTTGCCATGACCAATCTCATCATAGAGAAGTTGTTTATGCTATCATTCATACGCTGGACGTGACCAGCTTATTTAAGCCGATGAGTGATGATGGAGGCTTCTATGCTGTTCATGAGCACCTTGTCAAGAACTGCCACGTTACTTACACTGTGTGATCAGAAGTATCCGGACACCCCCAAAAACATACGTTTTTCATCTTAGGTGCATTGTGCTGCCACCTACTGCCAGGTACTCCATAGCAGCAACCTCAGTATTCATTCAACATCATGAGAGAGCAGAATGGGGCGCACCGCGAAACTCACGGACTTCAAACGTGGTCAGGTGATTGAGTGTCACTTGTATCAGAAGTCTGTACGCGAGATTTACACACTCCTAAACATCCCTAGGTCCACTGTTTCTGATGTGATAGTGAAGTGGAAACGTGAAGGGACACATACAGCACGAAAGCGTACAGGCCGACCTCGTCTGTTGACTGACAGAGACCGCCGACAGTTGAAGAGGGTCGTCAAGTGTAATAGGCAGGCGTCTATCCAGATCATCACACAGGAATTCCAAACTTCATCACGATCCACTCCAAGTACTATGACAGTTCGGCGGGAGATGAGAAAACCTGGATTTCATGCTCGAGTGGCTGCCCGTAAGCCACACATCACGCAGGTCAGTGCCAAATGAAGCCTCGCTTGGTGTAAGGAGCGTAAACATTGGACGATTGAACAGTGGAAAAACGTGTTGAGTGATGAATCACGGTACACAATGTGGCAATCCGATAGCAGGGTGTGGGTATGGCGAATGCTCGATGAGCGTCATCTGCCAGCATGTGTAGTGCCAACAGTAAAATTCGGAGGCGGTGGTGTTATGGTGTGGTCGTGCTTTTCATGGAGGGGGCTTGCACCCCTTGTTGTTTTGCATGGCACTATCACAGTACAGGCCTACATTGATGTTTTAAGCACCTTCTTGCTTTCCACTGTTGAAGAGCACTTCGGGGATGGCGACTGCATCTGTCAACATGATCGAGCACCTGTTCATAATGCATGGCCTGTGGCGGAGTGGTTACATGACAATAACATCCCTGTAATGGACTGGCCTGCACAGAGTCCCAACCTGAATCCTATAGAACACTTTTGGGATGTTTTGGAACTCCGACTTTGTGCCAGGCCTCACCGATCGACATCGCTACCTCTCCTCAGTGCAGCGCTCCATGAAGAATGGGCTGCCATTCCCCAAGCAACCTTCTTGCACCTTATTGAACGTATGCCTGCGAGATTGGAAGCTGTCATCAAGGCTAAGAGTGGGCCAACACCATATTGAATTCCAGCATTACCGATGGAGGGTGCCACGAACTTGTACGTCATGTTCAGCCAGGTGTCCGAATACTTTTGATCACATAGTGTACACAGTTTTTGCTGATGGAAGCATTCCAGTTTCTTTATGTCACGACGGTAAAGTGTCCAGGTTTCACATCCATATAGTAATTTTTTTTTTACTACAGCTCGGTACACCATGAGTTTGGTACATATTTTGAGATCCTTATGCAAACATAATCTGCATGAGCAGAGCGTATTCTATTTTCTGCATCTTTTTCTGAGTTGCAGTATGTAGTTAGAATACCTACCAAGGTAGGTGAATTGGCCTACCTGTTCAAGAGGTGTTCCTGCTATGGTGATATTTAGTTCAGGGACAGTACCACCTGGTGCCGGCTGTACAAGTACTTTAGTCTTATGGGTGTTGATGGTCAAACCAAATCGTTCATAAGCTTCCTTAAAACAGTTGATGGATATTTGAAGATCCTCAGATGTATAGGCAGGTAGCATATTGAAGCTCCATTATGCGAGTTTATTAATTAATCTCTGAGAACGGAGCCTGGTCAGTCTGCCATCATACTGAAACTAAATTTCCACTACTATATGGTCGATAGTAGAAGTCTCGTGAATCATGGCTGCCAAGTACAGGTTGAAAAGGGTGGGGGCAAGGATGCAGCTTTGCTTAAGCCCATTTATGATAGGGAATTCTTCTGATAGCTCATTCAGGTAATGGACTCGTCCAACCGTTCCATCATGAAGAGCCAGGATTATGCTTACAAACCAGCCAGGACAGCCAAAGTGCCATAATACCATCCACATAGCTTCTCTGGGAACAGAATTTGTTGTTCTCTGCATTTCTCTCGGATTTGTCTAACACAAAAGATCATGTCAATGGTACCTCTTGAGGCACGAAACTCACATTGAGACTCGGACAGTACCATTTCAGAGACAGTCTGCAGATGGTTCAACAGAATCTTTGCCAGAACTTTTCCTTTTATGGATAGTAGGGAAATGCCAGTATAATTGCCACAGATACCTCGGTCATCTTATTTAAAAACGGTTACTATGGTGGCATTTTTCATGTCGGCAGGCATCTTCTGTGTTTCCCAATTTACAAGAATTAGAGAGAAAATCCTGGTCTTCAAAGAATAACTTTGAATAAGTTCCAGAGGGATGTTATCTGGTCCGGGAGATTTTCTTGGTTTCATAATTTTGAGAGCTTTGGTAAATTCATGGAAGGTTGGTTGTGCTACCATCCACAGTTGCAGAGAATGTTGTGGCAAGTATTGGAGGAAGTCTTCAGCAACAGTTGTGCTTCGATTTAAAAGTAGGGTGAGGCGTTTTTTCCAACGTCTTAATATGTCTTGACTGTCTGTAAGGATGGCGTTATTATCAACGGCTTTCAGCACACCTAATGAAAAGTGAGAGGGTCAAGAAAGGTCCTTTAGTTTGTTGTAGAAATTCCGAAGGTCTGTCGTATTGGACAAATTCTGGATTACCTTGGCATTCTGTTGCCACCCAAAATGTTCTAATGATTTCCCATACAATAATGCTCCATATGTAATAATCTAGGGGAGTCTGGCCTAGTGAGTTAGGTGTCCACATGTTTGGTATGATATGTTCATGCTACACCTGTTTACTTAGTTTTGTATAAATACATTTCATTGTTCATAAGATTTAGTTCTATTCTGTACTGCCTCTGTATCCTCAAGTACCTTACAACCCTGTAATGAATTGTATACATCAACTCATTTGAGAGACTGGTAGATGCTTGCAAGTATCGTTTCTGGACTTGTGGCACCCAAGAGGCAGGCAGTAGGGTTAAAGAGAGGATGAAGTACTACAGTTGTTTAGGTTTTCAATAGTTCGGCTGTTTCTGGAAACTTTACAACAAATCAAACCATTCTTATAATCAACAACTCCTTTCTTTTTTAAATTGAAAATGATTTTAAAAAGTGCCCAAAATGTTTTATTGAAGAGGGAATAATGTGAGGAGCATGAAAGGCTGAAAAATATATTTTAAAACTTGTGTGGGTAAAGTATGGGAGTAAATACAGCTGAAGTTGTACAAATCAAGAAATTCTGTAGATTGCTTACTGTGTTGTACTTAGCCTTTTATTCCTCTTCAAACTTGTATTAATAAAAATGTGTGCCCTTATAAACTTGGTTCAAAGATAACTCTTCTTTTTTTCTCTCTTTTTCCCTAGGCTGGTGACTTGTGTTTATCCAGGTGGCATTGAGGACGTCATCACTGCTCCATATAACGTTATACTTTCCATGAAGGAACTCACAGACCATGCAAGTTGTGTCCTGCCTGTTGATAATAAAGTGAGACCTATATGCTACCCTTTCTTTTTACTCAAGGTCTTGATCTAATTATTGGGAAACTAAGTTCAAATCTGATGCTGAGACCTCTGTGGCTACTTAACTAATGTGTGTCTATCAATCCTTCTTTTGATCTGAATAGAAGGTTGAAGAAACACTGGATATTGTAGGGACTACTTGATGAATTAACCCTTTGAACCCCAAGAGTAAAAATTATTTTAATAAATTTTGTATTTGTGCTGTTCTATACTAATTGGTCACATTCAAATGCATTTTTGCCATTTTCAAAAAAAATTCCCTCCTAGACTTGGATTTTTGAACACGTTGCTTCAGAGCTACATTGGGGCTCAGTGGTAATTCGAAGACAAAATAAACTGAAAATTTAAATTTTCTACTCTACTTTATTAAGACATTACACAGTACTAGAAACATTACAGTATCATAATTAAGACATTACACAGTACAAGAAACATTAAAATATCATAATAACATGTTTCAGAACACTGGATGATGGGAGAAACGTCACATTACTTTAACAACTTTCCTTTACAAGCACGATCATTCCAGTAACAAATACAGTACACGAGTAAGGCCTACTTGGTATGGAACAGAGTGAAGCAATTTTTTTCCTGCCTGTTAAGTCATCAGCCCAGAGGCAGATTGGATCCTCAAACAGCACCACCAGAGGCTATGCAGCTATAGGAAAACCACAAAAACCAATGATGAGGTGTGAGGGAGTTTGCCATTGCTGCAGTTAGGCACAAGTTTACATTACATTTTGCACATACTGCTTGAGTGAGTCCACCTGGGGAAAATTTGCATCTAGCTTTACCAGAGTATCCCGGCCAGTGTTCAGACCCGTCGTACCGAATGTCATCATTTGGGCGGACTGCAAATGTTCGCCTTTTAGTGGGTTCATTGAGTGCTTCACTGGGGCGACGTTTTGTACCTTTCCCCTGCCCTGATCTCGTAAGCGCACTTGCAATATTTGCCTGGAATTTTGCCATCGAATATTGACATTTGTTACGTTGTTGAGCCTGATGTCTACGGTACAATAACCATCCATTCATAACAGCAACACTAATACACCAGTATATAATTCTAGTGTACCACTTCACTGATCTCAAATCAATTCTGTACAATTCCTGAAGCATACCAGCCAAATCTACCCCTCCCATGAAGAAGTTATACTCTTTTGTAACACTGAGGCAATCTATTTCCATGGTTACTTTTTGTGATGCATTCCATCTGTTACATTTCCCTACTGGATCAATTGCAGCATCTGATATAAAATTCACTGCTTTTCTGTCATACCATCTTATAAGTGCCACATTACTGTCCTTTTCCACACGCCAGTCGTAGTTGCCTCTTCCAGAGCGTTTTAATTCAGCTTCAGACTTCAGGGGACACTTGCCCATCCTGTCATTCCGTATTGTGCCCACACATAATAATCTCCCTTTCTTTCAGTGCAATGGCAAGTTGAAGAGAAGAAAACCAGTTTTTGTGTTCAGGAAGCTCATATGTGAGAGCCACAACTATGCTTGACGAAATACGGCTGTTTCATCTTCTGAGTCCTCAAAATCTGACAATTAATCTATTTCAGAATTCAGAATTCCATCTGATAACTGTTCAAGAATATCAAGAAGGTTCTTTTCATTCCTTATTTGTGTTGGTTTAATCTTGGCTGTTGGCATAAAACATGTATAAAATGGAATTACAATCCGGTTGGTAAAAGTTAGGTTAGAATGATTTGTTTATACTTAACCCCAATGTAGCTTGAGAGCAACACCATTTTCTAATCAAATATATTCACTAGCTATCATACATATTCCAGTTTATCATGGAACATAATCTTACAACAGTACATTAAGTTGACAAATACACCAATATAAAAAGTTAACTCACCATTAACTGTTCTGAAACGTGATTTTGTAACACTGGTGGTACTAGATCACAGCCAGCTTATTCACTTCACATATTAAACACACACACTGTCACCTAGATCAGTGTTGTAAGTGGCATCTGTAGTCATTTTATGAAAACAATGCAACAATGCAACAATGGGGTTGAAGGGACCAGTATAAATAAAAACTGGTGAGGTGTCCTTGAAATACACGTTGCTTAGGAGCAACACTGGTAGCGAAAGGGTTAAAAATAATCTCTTCACGCTCGTGTTTAGTAACACTAATCATCAGTGTTAAGGCATCAAGTCTTTATAGTCTGATGTTGTGGTTATCTAATTTGAGTCCTGTTGGCAGAGAAAATTTTCCCTGTGGGAATGTTGGCCAGCAGGATAGGAAAGGTGGTGATGTACAATTTCTAACCACTAGATTTCTTGCCAAAAGAATGGGTTCATTTCCAAATGTCTCACAGTATTCATACAGAGTTAGGATATAATGACATTGTCGATAGTGATTTGTCTGTCGGATGGAGACATTAAGCCTTAACGATGTCCCTTGGTGTTATTGGACAGGAGTGGGCTATGTGCTGACATCAGGTTTCATCCTCCCCTTATCCCATCATCATTATCATCATCACCACCACCACCACCACCACCACCACCACCACCACATACGTCTTGGTAGTGACAAGATCAGTAAGTCTGTTGTGCATGCAATGATCGAAGCTTTCGTTGGTACCGGTAATCACCCATATATTGATATGGAAAGTGAGTATAAGTAATATTTAATATACGTGCTTTCAATATTTAACAGGATAAACTACGGTAGTGGGTGAAAAGTTCAAGACGTTGATATTGTGTGTTAGTGAAATTGCGTTTTTTAGGTTACCTAGTTTTGTCATAGAAAATAACAGAGAATAGATATTTCTCTGCGACCTGAGTCACGGCCAGCTGGACTCCCTATATGGCACGATGTCTGGAGCTGGAATCCAGTGTGACTCTGTGGATTTGAATTCAGCGTCTATGGAACATGGCCACAATATCACAGACGTGGAGTGCACGCATGATACATGCAAATAGTAGTATTGAGCAAAATGCGAAAACAAATTTGAGGCTTGATATTACTCAACAAATTATGGAGGATATTACAGATGTTGATTCCCATAGGGAATTTAAAATATTTGTCCCGAATGAGTAAATTTAAAATACCAGTATAATGGTCCGTTATTGGACATTATAAATTTTCCAGCTAACTCATTCTTGGTTACCTGCGTTTCGCCCTCGTGTGCTAAGTTAGGCTCATCAGTTGGGACTTAGCACACCACCCAAGACGCAAGGCTAGTGCATACTGTGGAGGCCACTGCATAGGCTACTTGAAGCCACCAGCAGTGCCAATGCACTATGAGAGCTATGTCTCATTTCCAAAAATTGATGCCTGCCTGGCCATCAGATAATACAGATGTTGATTCCCATAGGGAATTTAAAATATTTGTCCCGAATGAGTAAATTTATAATACCAGTATAATGGTCCGTTATTGGACATTATAAATTTTCCAGCTAACTCATTCTTGGTTGCCTGCGTTTTGCCCTCGTGTCCTAAGTTAGGCTCATCAGTTGGGACTTAGCACACCACCCAAGATGCAAGGCTAGTGCATACTGTGGAGGCCACTGCATAGGCTACTTGAAGCCACCATGAGTTAGCTGGAAAATTTATAATGTCCAATAACGGACCATTATACTGGTATTATAAATTTACTCATTCGGGACAAATATTTTAAATTCCCTATGGGAATCAACATCTGTATTATCTGATGGCCAGGCAGGCATCAATTTTTGGAAATGAGACATAGCTCTCATAGTGCATTGGCACTGCTGGTGACTTCAAGTAGCCTATGCAGTGGCCTCCACAGTATGCACTAGCCTTGCGTCTTGGGTGGTGTGCTAAGTCCCAACTGATGAGCCTAACTTAGCACACGAGGGCGAAACGCAGGCAACCAAGAATGAGTTAGCTGGAAAATTTATAATGTCCAATAACGGACCATTATACTGGTATTATAAATTTACTCATTCGGGACAAATATTTTAAATTCCCTATGGGAATCAACATCTGTATTATCTGATGGCCAGGCAGGCATCAATTTTTGGAAATGAGACATAGCTCTCATAGTGCATTGGCACTGCTGGTGGCTTCAAGTAGCCTATGCAGTGGCCTCCACAGTATGCACTAGCCTTGCGTCTTGGGTGGTGTGCTAAGTCCCAACTGATGAGCCTAACTTAGCACACGAGGGCGAAATGCAGGTAACCAAGAATGAGTTAGCTGGAAAATTTACAATGTCCAATAACGGACCATTATACTGGTATTATGGAGGATATGTTAAAAGAGGAAGAACAACTGGAAATCGCCAGGGGCCTGTTGAAAAGTATTCTTGCAATTCAGCAGAAAAATATGAAGATGGAAATTCAGCAAGGTTTAAAGAAATTGGAGGAAGCCCTAGATGCGGGATCTATGCACAGAAAAGCTTGGAAAGCAACTAGAGCATTAATGCAAAAGGATTTGCCTGTTCAAGAGAAAGTAGAACAGAGCACCACAAACAGAAACGTAGAACAGGATAACTGGGAAATGGTGTTATCCAAGAAGAAGAAGAGGGAACAGAGGCAGAAGAAGGCAGATGAAGATGAAGGTACTCAACCTGAACCAGTACCAGTATCTCAAACTGTTAAAAAGAACGAGCAACGGAAACGTTCAACTATAAGAAGCCGCCCAGAAGCCGTACTTATTAAACCGATGAATGGCAAGACTTTCGCAGATGTGGTGAACGATATCCGCAGCAAGGTGAACCCGGAAGATAGTGGCGCTGGTATTAGATCGATCCGGAAAACTATATCTAGAGCGGTTCTTCTTGAATATAATAAGGCCACAGAAAAGGAGAATAGAGAAAATTTTAATAAATCACTTAAAGGCGCTCTTGGACATGATCACAATTAAAATAAAAATCTTTAAGGTTCCACCTTGTTCAATACAAATACACTGTTGTTAGATGACTTTTTACAACATATATTTTATTGCAGTACTAGTTTCGGCGCTCTATTAAGGCACCATCATCAGCTGTGCAATAAGTAGAGAAAACTTGAAGATACAACAATACAAAACAACATACTGATATACTTAACTCCTTAATTTCTATCTAATGGTAAGTTTAAAACTCTAAGTTACAAGCAAGATAACCCTTGTGAGTCGAAATTGTAAAATCTCATGAGTTGTCCTTAAAATTCTGTGATGGCTATAATTTTTTATATTCGTAAAATTCAAGTTCAACAACATTCCTAAAATCATGAAATTAAAGCTGAATCAAGTCCTAAAATGCTAAAATGTTCATTTCACAGATGCATTAGTTGCCATGTGTTGGATAAAAACTCGTCGTATTCATTAAATTACCAGACTGTGCCGTCTTCCGATGTTTGTTGATATGTGGAAGCTTAGTTCTTATGTTGTTTCTAGTGGTTGGAACTGATTATTTGCCCTGATGTTATTAAGCGGGCATAGCCTCTCAGTTCAATAACCCTGTAATGATGAAAGTCCTCTGTTAATAGAAAAGCTAGATAAAGATATTAGGAACCTGATTGAATCAAAATGTTATTGAAGTTGACTCACCTCAACGGTTATGTACTTTGCGCGGCGTCTGCAGCACGACGAGTGTGTCTGCTCGTGTCGAGTGCGATGTGATGAAGCGCTAAGGAAGGGGAAGTAGGGGCGGCAAGGGGAATGTTTCTGGAATGTTGGCAATGTAGGAGAAAGTCCGGGGGGCGTTGCGGACGAAGACAGTAGAATGAGAAACTGTTGCGTAGGGTTCGAAAGACTGACGAATTCTCTGGAATTCTTAGCTTGTCGAGTAACAGAATCAAGCAATCGTATAATACTTTGGGTTTCTCGGAAATTTCATTCAAATTTAGGTTAGCATTATAATACTGGTCTAGATGTATTAGACACGCTTCTTAACGTCAAGCCTCGGCCCCTTGGATAGTGTTTCCATTATTTCAAGATCGTGATTTATGTCTGTGAATTTATGCTTATATTCATGGACGTGTTGGCCTACGGCTGAAAATCTATTGTATTTCACAGCATTGAGGTGTTCTTGATATCTAACATTAAAGCTGCGCCCAGTTTGCCCTATATATCCGCTCCCACAGTCTTTGCATTCGAACCTGTATACACCTGATTTAGAGTATGGGTTGACCTTATTAACAGCTGACGCATTATACAAAATTTCAGTACTTCTGTTATCCGTTTTGAACACAATCCTAATGTTACGTTTCTTAAAAATGTTCGTAACTTTATAAACTTCTTTGTTGAACGTAAAGGTTGCGATTTCTTTTGATTCAAGTTTATCTTCAGTCAGGGTTGTGGGGGGCGATATTTAAATTTACTTATTATCCGCTCTATGAAATTCCCTTTAAAGCCATTAGCCTTAGCCATAGCTCGAATAATGTTCAGTTCCTTGTCCAAGTCTCGCTTGGACATTGGTACGCTAAACGCACTATTAACCAGGCTGTTATAGGTCGCACGTTTATGAGCTGCAGGGTGTGTAGAGTCTTGTCGTATTGTAACTGAAGTTTGTGTGGGCTTCCTGTAAATGCTAAATGAAAATGAAGAGGGATGTCTATTAATCTTTAAGTCTAGATAATTAATGGATTTATCTATTTCAGATTCCAAAGTAAATTTCATATCAATATCGATTGTATTGAGATTATTCAGAGTGTTAGAGGCGTCAGATATGCGTTCATCCAGAATAACAAAGGCATCGTCTACGTACGTGGACCAAAATACAATATTCTTAAATTTGTCATTGTTAATTATTTGTGTATCTTCTAAAAAATCTAGATAAATCTCTGCCAAGATCCCTGAGGCCGGTGACCCCATTGCGAGGCCATCCTGTTTATAAATGATCTGATCAAATGTGAAGTAGTTGTTGTTGACCAATAACTTTAACAACGCCATAAGTCTTCGATTTCGAAATTGCTTAGGTGACTATATTTCTTCAAATTCCTAACAATGATAGGAAGCAATTTTGAAGTTTTAATGTTAGGAAACATATTCACTATATCAAAAGGATGCATTGTGAGGTGATCTTGTAATCAAAATTTACCTAGTTCTTTTATCAATTCTACGGAATTCTTAATGGGTTTATTTGCAGTGAATCTGTAATGTTGTTTTAGGAATTTTTGGATATACTGCGCCAGTTTATAAAGGGGGCTAGGTCTGTAATTTATAATTGGCCTGATGGGGACATCGGCCTTGTGGATTTTTGGCAGCGCTTTAGCGGTTGGTAGGCCAGGGTTCATGCTAATTAATTTTTGCTTTTCGAATTCGTTAAAGAGGAAAGACGATTTCTTTAGTGTTAGTTTCAATTGCTTCTGCAACAGTTGAGTCGGGTCTTTCTTAATAATAGAAAAAGAGTCGTCGTTAAAAAAGTTTTTTGTTTTTTTGGATGTAATCTGCTTTATGCATGATAACGGTAACATTGCCCTTATCAGCTTTAGTGACAATAAGCTCTTAGTTTTTTCTTTTCTTTTTAAGTCCTAATATTTGTTTTCTATCCTTAAAAGAACCTTTAGAAAAAATTATTATTATTATTATTATTATTATTATTATTATTATTATTATTAACCATTTTGTTAAGCTGTTTTTTTACTTCTATTTATTCTGGCCTCATCTTGCAAGCATGTGTCAATTTTCCGAGCGCGATTTCTGCCTCTATGATAAGATTTTTAGTTACTTTAGCTTGATTAAATTTCGGCCAATTATGTTTGGGACCTTTCTCGAGAATGCATCTTTCCTCTTTGTTCAAGTCAACCTTGGAAAGGTTAATGACTGGGACGTGAAACTGTTTTAATGGATCTCTGCTATGTGTCGAATTGGTTCTCTGGATCGGGGAAGAGGATTGGATTCTGCCTGTTATTGCATCCTTCCTTAACATTTCTAGTTTTTTCACCAATGTTGATTGTTTATTTGCAAGTATGTTAGATAGTTTAACCTGAACTTTATTTTGGAACAGATTCCATTGTGCAGTGGAAAGCGATATTGTAGCATTGAGGTGAGCCTCATATAATTGCTGATTCAAAAAGGTTTTCTTTTTGTGAAGAAATTTTAACTCGTTATTTAGCCAGAGTTTTTTCGACTTTAGCCACGTTTTGCTTTGATGTGGCACCCCTGGGTCCCTTTTTAGAACGCTTTTTAAGAAATTTGGAGTCAAGTCATATGCTATACATTGTCTAATTAATTTAATTTAATTTAATTTAATAAATTTAATATCTTTACCAAGTTTTCCTCCTCTGCGAACCATGTGACCTTGCCGCGGTGGGGAGGCTTGCGTGTCCCAATGATGCAGATAGCCGAGCCACAGGTGCAACCATATTGGATGGGTATCTGTTGAGAGACCAGACTAACGAATGGTTCATCGAAAGGGGGGTAGCAGCCTTTCAGTAGTTGCAAGGGCGGCAGTCTAGATGAATGACTGATACGGCCTTGTAATAATACTCAACATGGCTTAGCTGTGTTGATACTGCTACACGGCTGAAAATAACGGGAAACTACAGCCGTAACTACCTCCCGAGGACATGCAGCTCTCTCTGTATGAATGATGTACTGATGATGGCTTCCTCCCGGGTAAAATATTCCGGAGGTAAACTAGTCCCCCATTCGGATCTCCGGGTGGGGACTACACGAGAGGGGGCGATCATCAGGAAGATGGATACTGACATTCTGCGAGTCGGAGCGTGGAATGTTAGAAGTTTGAATCGTTGTGGTAGGTTAGAGAATCTGAAAAGGGAGATGGATAGGCTAAAGTTAGATGTAGTTGGTATAAGTGAAGTACGTTGGCAGGAAGAACAGGATTTTTGGTCAGTTTAAAATTTACCATGGTAAGTTTAAAAATTACCATTAGATAGAAATTAAGGAGTTAAGTATATCAGTATGTTGTTTTGTATTGTTGTATCTTCAAGTTTTCTCTACTTATTGCGCAGCTGATGATGGTGCCTTAATAGAGCGCCGAAACTAGTACTGCAATAAAATATATGTTGTAAAAAGTCATCTAACAACAGTGTATTTGTATTGAACAAGGTGGAACCTTAAATATTTTTATTTTAATTGTGATCTCAGTTCAATACGGGCAAATAAGATGAAGTTCCTCACGTTTAACTTGGACATGATGGCGAAGTAAAGGTTTTGATGCCTAGAACTACATTGGAAATTCGGGATATGGACAGTGCCACCACTATTTCCGACGTAGAGGAGGGTGTAAGACAAGAATTAGATAGTCTTAATCAAGAATTGAAGGTCTCAATCAAAAATCCGAACACCAGGGGACGAAAACTCGCCATTGTAGAGATAGAAGATAGCGAGGCACGAAAGCTGTTAGACATAGGCAAAATTAAAGTAGGCTGGCTGTACTGCAGAGTAAGACGGTGGGCTGTAGTTCCTCAGTGCTTTAGATGTCTGTCATATGGGCATCAAGCAGGAAACTGTAAAGGATTGGACAGAAGTAAACTCTGCTTTAAGTGCGGGGAAGCTAGTCACAAGGCAGTAGGATGCAAAACGAATCCACGATGCATAATTTGCACAGACATGGGCGTTGAAGAGTCAAAACGACATCATGGTTTTGGCTCAGGCAAGTGTATTGTGTTTCGTGAAGCACTAAAAAAGGCCAAAAAGCAGTAGTGAATGGTACAGATCCTTCAAGCCAATATACACAGGAGTCTAACTGCCAGTGATCTATTGACGCAGGTGGCCTATGAGATAGGAGCAGACATCTTGATTCTTAGCGAACAATATCAAGATAGAGATCAACCAGGTTGGTTTTCAAACAATCTAGGGACAGCTGTGATATAGGTACCAGAACTTGGAAAATACTCAGTTATAAATCAAGGATGTGGAGATGGGTTTGTCTGGGTTCAAGTTGAGAAGGTAATTTTTGTCAGCTGTTATTTTACCCCGATTG
Source organism: Anabrus simplex (assembly GCF_040414725.1). NCBI lineage: Eukaryota > Metazoa > Arthropoda > Insecta > Orthoptera > Tettigoniidae > Anabrus > Anabrus simplex. The sequence goes on from NC_090265.1 coordinate 188,310,847, forward strand.
AGGCTCTTTCTGACTTCCAGACAAAACTAGATGGGCTTGAAGATACTCTGCAAGGGATGAACACTAACCTAGTTGTTGCTGGTGATTTTAATGCTCAAGCAGTTGAATGGAACATGCCTCAAACAGATTCTAGAGGGCGGCGTACAATGGAGATGGTCGCCAGATTGGGATTAATGGTTATCAACGTCGGTGATGTGACAACCTTTCGGCGAGCAGGGTGTCAGGGAACTATACCAGATGTAACCTTTGCTTCTGAAGACATTGCGTCTAGGATAACTGAATGGCGAGTAATTGAAGAATATACTGGAAGCGATCATCAGTATATCACTTTTCATGTACTTCAAGAGACTCCGCATCTAAGGATTACCACACGCAAGCCAGAAAGATGGAACATAGCCACTATGGATAGAGAAAAAGTTCATGAAGTAATACAGAATGGAATGGACTGTATTTCGGATACATGTCACGGAGGCAAAAGAAGCATAATTGCTAATAAATGCGTGGAACACACCATGAGACTCCTTCAGCAAGCATGTGATGCATCAGTGACAAGAATCAAACAACGGAGAGGCAAGCGTCCAGCATATTGGTGGAATGAAGAAATTGCTGAGCTGAGGAAACAATGCCTGCGACTCAGACGAAGGACACAAAGAGCACGACATAACGATGAAGCTCTCTCAGTAGAGTATAAGACTATGAAGAAAAGACTGCGAAATACAGTTAAAAAGAGTAAAGCTGACAAGTGGTGGGAAATGTCTAAGGAATTGGATGAAAATCCATGGGGATTAGGGTGTAAAATTGTTATGAAGAAATTCGGGATGTTACCAAGCCCTATCATGGATCCACGCACCATGGAAGAAATAGTACACACACTATTCCCTGATCATGCAGAGAGGATTGATGTTGAGGCCGAGAAAGAACTAGATAATGTACCACCTTTTGCAACTGAAGAATTGATAACAACAATTAATTCCCTTCGAAATAAGAAAACACCTGGACTAGATGGTATTCCAGCAGAAGTACTGAAGGTGGCAGTTGAATTATGTCCTCAACTTCTGTTGAGAATGTATAATCATGGTTTGGAAGTGGGAATTTTCAGCTTTCGTTGGAAGATAGCTAGATTGGTTCTGATCAGTAAAGGGAAAACTGGGGGTTACAGACCTCTATGTATGCTGGACACCGTTGGGAAAGGTTTAGAGAAGCTGTTACAACCGAGAATACTAGCGGCAGTCTGATTAGCTGGCGACTTATCTGACCAACAACATGGATTTTGCAGAGGTCACTCAATGCTAGATGCTGTGAAGGAAGTGGTGAAGACAGCAAAACGAGCTCAAATGGGTAATCATTATTCTAAAAAGCTGACACTTCTTGTGACTCTAGATGTTAAAAATGCTTTCAACTCAGCAAGATGGAGTGATATTTTGGAAGCTCTACAAGGAACTTTCAAGCTACCAGAATATCTCATGTATATACTGCAAGACTATTTGAAAGACCGTACATTGTTATATGACACGGAAGATGGTCAGAGAAGAAAACAGCTCACAGCTGGGGCAGCGCAAGGCTCAATTCTTGGAGCACACCTTTGGAATATCATGTATGATGGTTTGTTACGGCTGGAGATGCCAGAAGATGTAAAACTTGTGGGTTATGCTGATGATGTGGCTGCTGTGATAGTAACCCGTAACCTAGAGCTGGCTCAATTGAAATTGAATAAGGTGATGCGACGTGTCAAAGAATGGATGATAAATCACAAGTTAGAACTTGCAGATCATAAAACGGAAATTGTCCTCCTGACGAGGAAAAGGATTAATACTGTTGTACCGACGCAGATCTGGCAGATAGCCATCGAAACAACTAGGAGCACAAAATATCTTGGTGTAACACTTGATACTAAGCTTACATATTGGGACCACATCCAACGGTTAACAGATAAGGCAGCGAAAACCATGACTGCACTTAGTAGACTCATGGGAAATATCAAGGGGCCGAAATCTAGTAAAAGGGGGCTTCTCATGTCGACTGTTCAATCGATACTGCTATACGGTTTGGAAATTTGGGCTGAATCGTTAAAAATTCTGAAATATCGGACAAGAATTGCGGCTGTACAACGGAGAGCAGCTTTACGAATTGCTTGTGCATATCGCACAGTATCAGAACCTGCAATTCTAGTAGTAGCAGCAGTAGCTCCTATTGACTTGTTGGCCTTCGAAAGACAAGAAATTTGGATCACACAAGAAGAGCTAGGGAGGAAAAGGGCAAAGGCTTTGGCTCTTAGTCGCAGAATGCAACGATGGCAAACAAGATGGGAAGATGACTCTAGAGGGAAATGGATGAAAAGACTGATACCTTCTCTGGGCGTATGGGTTGGCTGAAATCATGGTGAAGTGAACTACTATCTCACACAGTTCTTGACAGGTCATGGATACTTCCGAAAATTTCTTCATAGGCTAGGACTAGCAACCAGTCCGGTGTGCATATACTGCGGTGATATCGATGACGTATTACATACTTTCTTTGTGTGTGTTCATTGGCTGCCACAAAGAAGATGCTTAGAAGTTATGCAGGGAGAACTGACGCCAGGAAGGATCGTATATAAGTAATAATAATAACAACGTAAACGTTTCCACCTTTTCAATACTAAAATATATTCACAAAATTATAAATTACACGGTACTAGTTTCGACCCATCTAGGGGTCATCATCAGCCGTATTGCTCCAATAGTGTCTTCTCTTCATTTGCTCGTCTCGGTTTAGCCCGTTCGTCAATGTTTTCTTGCGGAAGCGATCTCTGTTAAGGGCGTCTTCAGCTGAGATGTGTAGCATTTGCAGGTCTTCTTTGGTATTTCTAAACCAGGGTATTGTGGTTTTGGAGTTTGAATTAAAAAGTGAAAGATCTCTTTAGTTAACTTTCTTCCGTCCATTATTTTCAGATGACCGTAAAATCATGCCCGTCTTTTTCAGACTGTGTTGGTAATTTTCTTTATTTTGCTAAAGACTTCCTCATTGGATCTCTTTTGATGGATTCCATTTGTGTACTTTGATCCCAAGATTCCTCTCACAATTTTGCGCTGTTTTTTGTCCAGTTCTTCAAGGAGTCCTTTGTTGGCATTTAAAGACAGGGTTTTGGCTGCATATAGAACTACTGGCTTCAGAACTGTTACATACGTATGTTGGTGTTTTGGGAAAGGCATTTTTTGTTGTAGATTGTGTTTAATGTTTGGTGGGCTATTTCCAGTTTGCATACTCACTCCTGAAGTGCTTCTTTGTCCAGTCCATTTTTCATGATTGTCTCACCCAGGTATTTGAATTTGTCTACTTGGGTGATGTCCCTGTACAGTATTTTGTATGGAGTTTTGGTGGGGCCTCTTTGATGTTAGTCATTACTTCTGTTTTCTCAAACGATATCTCCAGACCAGTTTGTTCGGCAATTTCCTTTAAAATTTCAACTTGAGCTCTAGCAGTTTCTACATCGTTTGAGAGAACAGCAATATCATCGGCAGATGCTAAGCAGTCTGTTGTGATCCCCTTGGATTTGGTTCCTATTCTTAGTGGACTGTAGTTGGTTTTCGGTAATCTCACCCGCCAGGTTCTGATGATCTTTTCAAGAGCGCAGTTGAAGAGTATCGAGGATAGCCCATCACCTTGTCAGACTCCTGTTTTGATGTCAAAGGTATGCGAGAGACATCCGTGGAACTTCACCTTGGATTCAGTATCGGTCAGGGTGGCTCTAATTAATTCCAACAGTTTCAAATCAAAATCATTTAAGATGTTTAGCAGAACTTCCCAGTCAATGGAGTCATACGCTTTTTTGAAGTCCACAAAGACAGGCACATACTGCTTGGACCTTAATGTACAATATGTGATGATCGTTTTGAGATTTTGGATCTGTTCGGCTGTTGAGCGACTTTTTCTGAACCCTCCTTGGTATTCACCTATTTGATGTTCAACTTGTGCTTCCAAACGCTCCAGGATGGCAAGTGATAGAATTTTGTAAGTCATGGGTAGCAAAGATATTTGTTGATGTTCTGCATGCTGCCTTTTTTTGTGTATTTTCCAATCTTCGGGTAGGGTCTCCTTGCTCCAAATTTCTTCTATTTGCTTTTGCAAGATATCAAGTGATTCCTCTGGGGCATATTTCCATAGTTCCGCTACTACTGAGTCTTCCCCCCGGTGCTTTGTTATTTTTGAGACGGGGAATGTGGCGCTTGATTTCATCTCTGTCGGGTGGTCTGGAATCTGGATACCTGAGTAAGGGTTCCTTTGTCTGAATGGGGCTTTGCGGTTTAGAGCAATTAAGTAAATTCTTGAAGTAGTCTGCCAGAATGCTGCACTTTTCTTCCTTTGACGTCGCCAGTGTGCCGTCCTTTCGCTCAAAGCATAGGGATGCTGGTTTATAGCCAGTGAGTTTGCGTTTGAAGGCTCTGTAGTATTCTCTGTTTTCATTCTTCCTAAAGTTTTGTTCTATCTTTTCAATGAGAGATTTTTCAAATTTATGTTTCTCAGTTCTGAACACCCTAGGGCACATTAAGTTTTGTAGGTTTTCTGATTTCGTAGAGCAGTACTATTTCCACGCATTGAGCCTTTCTTTGAGGACTGATTCGCAGGTACCATTCCACCAGGCATGCTTTTTGCTTCTCTTGATTTCTGCAACATCTTTGGCGGCCTCAACAAGGAAACTTTTGGTGTTGTTAAAGTCAGAGTCATCTACAAACCTTCTCATTGAACTCCTCGACTCATTGTCGAAGTTTATCGCTGTCGAAGCGTGTGATCTGTTTGGTTGTCTTCATTGTGTTTGCAGGAATTGGTTTGAATTCAATCAGGGACATATAGTGATCTGAGGCACATTGATGTCTACCTTTACTTTGACATTCATAATCTCAGGGCTGTTTCTCCTGGAGATTGCAGCACGATCTATTTGGAACTTTCCGAGAGTTTGGACGAGAGAACGCCAAGTCATTTGCTTTCTGAGTAGGCGGTGAAAGTGGGTCAACATGACCTGCAGATTGTTATTTTCGCAAATGGGCACCAGTCTTTTGCCATTGGGATTGGTTCTTTTGTAAGCAGGGAAATTTCCTATAACTTTCTTGTACTTCTGTTCACTACCTAGTTGGGCATTGAAGTCTCCCAAAAGAAGCTTGACATGGTGTTTGGGAATTTTGTTTAATTTTTCATCCAGTAGGTCTCAGAAGATGCCTCCGTGGCTCAGGCGGCAGCGCATTGGCCTCTCACCGCTGGATATCATGGTTCAAATCCCGGTCACTCCATGTGAGATTTGTGCTGGACAAAGCAGAGGCGGGACAGGTTTTTCTCCGGGTACTCCAGTTTTCCCCGTCATCTTTCATTCCAGCAACACTCTCCATTCTCATTTCATAGCATCTATCAGTCATTAATAAAAATCATTTTGAGAGTGGCTACCCCATCGTACTAATAGTCAATATATGATTCATTCATTACAAGCGAGTTGGCCCTGCGGTTAGAGTCGCACAGTTGTGGGCTTGCATTCCGGAGATAGTGAGTGGGTTCAAATCCCACTGTTGGCAGCCCTAAAGAGGATTTTCTATGGTTTCTCATTTCCACACCAGGCAAATGCTGGGACTGTACCTTAATTAAGACCACGGCCAATTTGTTCCCACTCCTAGTCTTTTCCTATCCCATCTTTGCCATAAGACATATCTGTAAGAAACTATTTAAAGAAAAGAAACTTGGAAACCACAGAAAACTACCTTCAGGGTTGGCAACAGTGGGGTTGGAACTTACTATCTTCTGAATGCCATGAAATGAATGTATGACATTCCTGAGTGTCACCAGAATGCTATCTTCTTGTGGCTAAGATTATGAGTTCTACCTTAGCTGAGATCTGCAAGGTTTTTTGTTTTTGTTTTTTTGTAAAGTTGGGAGAAGTTCATGTTATACTATACTGTTTATATCAGCATGTACCAGAACCATGGTGAACCCAGTCAGAGTCCATTTGGTGAAATTATCTTGGCTTTCTAAAACTGTCTACATAGAGTTGTTATTGCCTTTGTTGTTACAACTCTACAGTAGTGGTAGTTGATAATATCAGCTAGTGGTCTGCAGTTTTCAGTGTGATAAACATTTTCACCAAAATTAATTATATTTGTCACTCTATTAAACAAATTAACTTTACTATATTTACTATTGCCTTCTCTTGCTAGGCTCTTCTTGATATCTGCAGTCGGCTGAGATCTGGACATGGTTCTTCAGATATGCCCAAGAAACCATTTGATGACATGAACACTGTTGTGGTGAATATGCTCCTTCATCTCACTAGGTATAAATTATATGATACAAACTTTATGTTAAATCTTCCAGCCTATTCATCATACCTGCAACCCCTAGATATACAAAATTAATATTACCTGGCATTAAGGGCCGGTTTCATCAACGTGGGTTAAACCTTAACCCCGAGTTACACAGTTTTAACTCTGAGTTTGACTGTTCATTCCGTTTCATCAATGAGGGTTATTTTTAACTCTAGGTTAAGACCGTAGTTAAGTTAACCCCACCTTTCACCTGGGTTAAACTGTTTATTCGAGGTTAAAAGCAATATGGCCACAGTAAATCATGCATTTGATGCAAAGTTGCTTTATTTAGAATTGTTAAACGGTGTTCCTAACAGAAATAGGCCTATAATAAGAAGGAAAGGCTTTGAAAATCTATCTGAGGAATAATTTCTGAAGAGATAGACTTCAAAAACCGTCGTCAGAAAATTCGTCGATGAAGTTCGCGAGAGGTTAGAATACACAGCTGATCGAAACAAACTTGGGCTTGCGAACTAAAAGAAACTACATTGACCGTAACAGTAGCAGTAGCGGTATTACACAATATTGTTGTGGAGACCCGAGATTAACTTCCTCCACAGGACTTGACTCTGCGTCAGTATCTCACAGGGAGGAGAAGGAACAGGAATGTTGGAATTGAGAATGACATCATTCTTCACATTGATAACGACAGCACTGCAGTGGCATATAGGAATGCAACTGCACACCACCACTTCAATAGTACAACACTTATGAACATTATACTGTGTATTACGTAGTGGTTATACAGAAATGCACTTTTAAATTAAACTGTATATTTACTTCCGTGTGTATTATTGCTGTGAAGGTGTGCCAACTTTCAAAACAACTCTTGGCACAGAGAAGCTAAAATTTTTATAGAACTGATTTAGTTGTTTCGTAGAACGCACTGTAACGTGGGTAATATTATTAAATTCCCCTGTTATTCTTTTCCATGTATCCTGCTTTTCTTTTAATTGTATACCGTCAATCTTCTTGCATTCTATAATACTTCGGTACTCGGTGGCTAATTCAATAAGTAATGATTTTTCTAAAGCAGAAAAATTCGTGCCACTATTTTTCTTCTGCACTTCTTCCATTTTTCGTTCAAGATCACGAAAGAATAATATCTACCATGGACCTGAGGAAGAAAACGAAATACAGCGCAAGAAATAAACAAAAGAACCACGCAAGAAGTGTGTTCATGATCTCTGATTTTTAGTCACTGCCTCCTTGATTATTAGGACAGCTGTTTCCTGTGAGGGTTAACGCGGTGTTAGTTAACCCTCTGCCGAAATAGCTTGGTGAAACGCGTGACTTGTAAGAATGAGTTAAAATATTAACCCTAAGTTAACAAACCCAGAGTTAGAGAATATTTAACCCACGTTGATGAAACCGGGCCTAAGTTTATCCTGAGCAAACATAATTATTAAGACATAACCTTTCAACAAGTCATGAAATAAAGTTCTTACTTTTTACAAGTTAAGCACATATCTCTTTGAGTTGTATATGTACAGATTTATTATTTTAAAAACAAAAAATCAACCTCCTGTATTAACAGGCTGCCATGAATGACAAGGTAATACAGATCACATGTGATGGAGTCTTTACAAAGGAATAAACATAGACATTACATCATTTTCAAAGTACCATACAATTGGGTCTGTGACAAAGCCTTTTGGGCTGTGTTCTCTGAAAGCTATCTCGTCGATACAACGAGAACTGCTGTCCATGGCCAATCCGTGAACTTCTTTGTGGATACTAAAAGCCTTCATCCTCAGTTCTTTGGCTACTTTGATGGTGGTTTGTTGTTTGAGACATCAGTCCATAGACTGGTTTGATGCAGCTCACCATGCCACCCTATCATGTGCTAACCTTTTCATTTCTACATAACTATTGCATCCTACATCTGCTCTAATCTGCTTGTCATATTCATACCTTGGTCTACCCCTACCATTCTTACCACCTACACTTCCTTCAAAAACCAACTGAACAAGTCCTGGGTGTCTTAAGATGTGTCCTATCATTCTATCTCTTCTTCTCGTCAAATTTAGCCAAATCAATCTCCTCTCGCCAATTCGATTCAGTATCTCTTCATTCGTGATTCGATGTATACATCTCACCTTCAGCATTCTTCTGTAACACCACATTTCAAAAGCTTCTATTCTCTTTCTTTCTGAGCTAGTTATCGTCCATGTTTCACTTCCATACAATGCCACGCTCCACACGAAAGTCTTCAAAAACATTCTAATTCCAATATCAATGTTTGAAGTGAGCAAATTTCTTTCTTAAGAAAGCTCTTCCTTGCTTTTGCTAGTCTGCATTTTATGTCCTCTTTACTTCTGCCATCGTTAGTTATTTTACTACCCAAGTAACAATATTCATCTACTTCCTTTAAGAGTTCATTTCCTAATCTAATATTTCCTACATCACCTGCCTTCGTTCGACTGCACTCCATTACTTTTGTTTTGGACTTATTTATTTTCATATTGTACTCCTTACCCAAGACTTCATCCATACCATTCAGCAACTTCTCGAGATCTTCTGCAGTCTCATTTAAAATAACAATATCATCGGCAAATCTCAAGGTTTTGATTTTCTCTCCTTGGACTGTGATTCCCTTTCCAAATTCCTCTTTGATTTCCTTTACTGCCTGTTCTATGTAAACATTGAAAAGGAGAGGGGACAAACTGCAGCCATGCCTCACTCCTTTCTGGATTGCTGCTTCTTTTTCAAAGCCCTCGATTCTTATCACTGCAGACTGATTTTTATACAAATTGTAGATAATTCTTCGTTCTCGGTATCTGACCCCTATCATTTTCAGAATCATAAATAGCTTAGTCCAATCAACATTATCGAATGCCTTTTCTAGATCTACGAATGCCATGTACATGGGCTTGTCCTTCTTGATTCGGTCCTCTAAGATCAGACGTAAAGTCAGGATTGCTTCACGTGTTCCTACATTTCTTCTGAAGCCAAATTGATCTTCTCCCAACTCAGCTTCAACTTGTTTTTCCATTCTTTTGTAAATAATAGTGTTAAAATTTTGCACGCATGAGATACTAAACTAATGGTGCGGTAGTTTTCACACCTGTCAGCACCGGCTTTCTTGGGAATAGGTATAACAACATTCTGCCGAAAATCGGATGGGACTTATCCTGTCTCATACCTTATGCACACTAAACGAAATAACCTTGCCATGCTGGTTTCTCCTAAGGCAGTCAGTAATTCACAGGGAATGTCATCAATTCCAGGTGCCTTGTTCCTATTTAGATCACTCACAGCTCTGTCAAACTCTGACCTCAAAATTGGGTCTCCCATTACATCAGCGTCAACAGCCTCTTCATGTTCCAGAACCAAATTATCTACATCTTTACCTTGATACAACTGTTGGATATGCTCCTGCCATCTTTCTGCTTTGTCTTCTTTCCCTAGAAGTGGCTTTCCATCTGAGCTCTTAATATTCATACACCTAGATTTCCTTTCTCCAAAGGTTTCCTTGATTTTCCTGTATGCAGCATCTACCTTTCCCAGGACCATACAGCCTTCAACATCCTTGCACTTCTCCTTCAGCCATTCTTCCTTAGCTACCTTGCACTTTCTATCCACTTAATTCTTTAATCGCCTGTATTCTTTTCTGCCCTCTTCATTTCTAGCATTCTTGTATTTTCGTCGTTCATCAATCAGGTCTAGTATCTCCTGAGTTATCCACTAATTCTTAGTTGATCTTTCCTTCCTTCCTAACATTTCTTCAGCAGCCCTACTGACTTCATTTTTCATTACTCTCCATTCTTCCTCTATAGTGTTACCTTCAGCCTTTTCATTTAGTCCTTGTGCAACATGTTCCTTGAAACAATCCCTCACACTATTTTCTTTCAACTTGTCTACATCCCATCTTTTTGCATTCTTTCCTTTCTTCAATTTCTTCAACTTCAGATGGCATTTCATGACCAACAAGTTGTGGTCAGAGTCCATGTCTGCTCCTGGGAAAGTTTTGCAATCCAACATCTGGTTTCTGAATCTCTGCCTAATCATAATGAAGTCTATTTGATACCTTCCAGTGTCTCCAGGTCTCGTCCACGTACAGAGCCGATGTTTGTGGTGTTTGAACCAAGTATTGGCAAGGACTAAATTATGATCAGTGCAGAATTCAACCAGCCGACTTCCTCTTTTGTTCCTTTGTCCCAATCCAAATTCTCCTACTGTACTACCTTCTCTTCCTTGGCCTACCACTGCATTCCAGTCTCCCATCACAATTAGATTCTCGTCACCTTTTACGTATTGGATTAAATCTTCTATCTCCTCATATATTCTTTCGATTTCTTCATCATCCGCTGAACTAGTAGGCATATAGACCTGCACTATTGTGGTGGGCATTGGTTTGGTGTCTATCTTGACGACAATAATTCTTCCACTATGCTGGTTGTAGTAGCTTACCTGCTGCCCTATTTTCTTATTCATTATTAAACCAACTCCTGCATTTCCCCTGTTTGATTTTGTGTTGATTATTCGGTAGTCGCCTGACCAAAAATCTTGTTCTTCCTGCCAACGTACTTCACTTATACCAACTACATCTAACTGTAGCCTATCCATCTCCCTTTTCAGATTCTCTAACCTACCACAACGATTCAAACTTCTAACATTCCGCGGTCCGACTCGCAGAATGTCAGTATCCATCTTCCTGATGATCGCCCCCTCTCATGTAGTCCCCACCCGGAGATCCGAATGGGAGATTAATTTACCTTCGGAATATTTTACCCGGGAGGAAGCCATCATCAGTACATCATTCATACAGAGAGAGCTGCATATCCTCGGGAGGTAGTTACGGCTGTAGTTTCCCGTTGCTTTAAGCTGTGTAGCAGTATCAATACAGCTAAGCCAGGTTGAGTATTATTACAAGGCCGTATCAGTCAATCATTTAGACTGCCACCCTTGCAACTACCGAAAGGCTGCTACCCCCCTTTCGATGAACCATTCGTTAGTCTGGTCTCTCAACAGATACCCATCCGATGTGGTTGCACCTGTGGCTCGGCTATCTGCATCATTGGGACATGCAAGCCTCCCCACCGTGGCAAGGTCACATGGTTCGCAGAGGAGGACTTTGATGGTTGCACGTAATAAATTTCATATTAGAGCCTGTATTGTCAAAGTATCAACTTGTGAAAATTTAAATTTATAATTACACCTTTACAATACTATAATTGTCTTTATTGAAAAGACTACATTAGACTATATTCATGATACATGTTTTGTCCTCTTATGGAACATCCTCAGTCACACATACAAACATTGAAATAAAGTGAGGACACGTTAAAATAAATAAATAAAAAGTTAGATGTTGTGACATGGCATGTTGGCATCTTGTCAATCTTGAATCATAAAATGGTGCAGCAGGAACATAATGGTCACCATTTTATGTACAATATGCATATAATTTTATTCGTATAGCCACTCATGTTGTTTTATAATTGGGCAGTTCTATGTTTATAACAACATTTTAATCTGTGTTTTAACTGGACTTCATGCTTCATATTATGTTCATGCTGCACAATTTTATAATTCAAGATTGACATTTACTTATTTTAACGTGTCCTCACCTTATTTTCAATGTTTGTATGTGTGACTGAGGATGTCTCATAAGAGGACGAAACATGTAGCATGAATATAGTCTAATGTAGTCTTTTCAATAAAGACAATTGCTGTATTGTAAAGGTGGAATCATAAATTTAAATTTTCACTAGTTAATTTGATGGTATTGAGTGTTTTGCAGAAGCTCTCTGTGTTTGCTAGATCCTAGGACATGAGCAACAGTTTCCTCTCCACAGCAGCACCGACAGAGGTTGTTGTCCAGGAATCTGCTGGGCGCAGAGCGCACTGTAGAAACGTTTGTCGTTATTTTTATCGCCTCTCGCCACTTGTTATTAGACTGGCTGATTTGATTTCTGACTGAAGAATTTTCTGGTGTATACTCTTTGTATAGTTCTATTCCAAGCCCTCTTTGAGTTAGTGAATACCAAGAGGAGAATTCACAATCTCTTAATTCTTGCCGAACTTTTTTAGTATTGTACAGACCATTCCGGGCATTTATGTTTTTTCAAATATTGATTTCCGAAACGTTGAAAAATTTCAAACATTCCTTACTTTCCATATGGGAATTATCGAGATGTGAGCTAATTAATTATTGCTCTTAAGGAGTATGTTATACCCATGAGGCATGGCCTGACACAGATGTAAGACCAGATTCCTGGGTAGATGCAGGGTCTCAGGAAGTTGACTGTCACTCATCTACCATCAACGTGCAGTTTCAGACTAGAAGTTCCCAGTTGCACCCACAACCTGCTTCCATAATTCTTATCCCGTTGCTATGGGACTTTTAAAAGGAATGGTAGGTGCGAATTCCATGGACGTGATTTTGCTGAAGGTGGATCAGAGTTTGCCAGAAACTGACCCACACACTATGATTTCGGTGCCTTACACTGTGGCACATGTAGCATGAGACATGCAGGATCAGGCAGCAAAACTGCAAGGGACTACTGCAGACTTGAGCATTTTAAAGAGTTGCAACTTTATAGCCAGTCCATCTGGCATTAGCCTCTTCCATCTATACAACCATTGGGAGCCAGAACAATGGTAGTAGTTCCTCCTCACCAGCTTAGTCATTGGGCATTTCTAAAATCTTCTGTCTCGCTCACAGTACTGAAGTTCATCTTCTCCGTTAAGTCAGCCGTTGAGGTCTTCACCATACCCTGGCAAGGGGCCTATGCAAGGTACTACCGCCTGGGCCAGGTGGACCAAGGTTTTTTAACAAGATGTTACTCCTCCGCCTCCTCCTTGTGAAATGGTGCCTTGGACTTGGCACAAGTTTATTGAAGTTTACTGTATAATAAATAATAACTGCACTAATCAGAGAGAAAATTATGAAAGCTGGTTATGATTATTTGGACTTTGCAGCAAGCAGAAATTGGATACAATTCCAAACACCAGCTACACACAGGAAATAATTGGAATGAGACACAAGAATGAACCAAAGCAGTGATAGGCTGATAACATTACAGATCGACGTGATGAACATAAACTTACAGGCCAACATGGCTATCATCTGAATCAAATGGAGACAGCATACACTGCCACTAGATAACACAAATGCTAATCAACAAGAAGGAGATAGAAAGAATTATGGAACAGATACATAAAAAGGAAGGTTAGAGAAATAATGTACTTTGCATTTTCACATCTGTTATGATATTTGCATCTGAGACATGGCCAAGACAAAGATACTGGCATTATAAGTTAAATTTCTGAGAAGTATGATATAGAAGACTGGGAGAGTAAAATAAAGATGTAAAGAATTGAAGACAAAAAATTTGTGTGAGAGGGAGAAAATTCACGTAGTTATCACCTTGCATTCGGGAGATAGTACGTTCGAACTACTGTCGGCAACCCTGAAGAAAACTTTGTGATTTCCCATTTACATAATAAAGAAATGCTGGGGCTGTACCTTAATTAAGGCCAGGATTGCTTCCTTCCCACTCTTAGCCATTTCATGTATCATCGTCACCATAAGACCTATCTGTGTGGGTGCGACATAAAAAAATGAGAGAAAAATAGACTGTATTGGCTTAGACATATTTGGGTGGATGATGAAAATGAAATGGCAAAACTAATCATGAAAATGTGAAGAAATGGAAATATAAGCTCAGAAAGAACTGGATTACAGTGGATTGACCTAGTTAAAAAGTAGTGGTGGTGGTTGTTTCGGTATCTGTTTTCAGAATTTGTGCTTAACCATTATACACTTTTTTTTACATCTTACACTGTTTTTAGTTTATTCTTATGTGTTTTCATACTCTATTTTATAGTGTGTCCAGTACGTTCTGGAATTTCACATTGATTATGGCTTATATTTAACGTACACTCTGTTCTTGCGAACATATAATTAATAGCATACTCTGTTCTTTTTAACATAAAATTAAAATAATCTCTGTGCTGGCTTTCTGAGCTCAAGTTGGCAGGTTCAATCCTGGGTCAGTCCGGTGGTAATTGAAGGTGCTCAAATACGCCAGCCTTGTGTCGGTAGATTTACTGGCACGTAAAAGGAACTTCTGCAGGACAAAATCCCAGCACCTCTGCGTCTCCAAAAACCATATAAGTAGTTAGTGGGACGCAAAAGCAATAACATTATTATTGACAGATAAAGAGAATAATCCCATAGCATGTAATTTTGTTTTATCCTTATTTTCCTATTGGCCTAGTTCTCGGAAGGAAAGCACTGAGAAAGTTGACTGCATGCTATGGGTCCTGTAGTTGTATGTTTTTATTTATGTGGTGGGTTTGAATCTCATCATTGGCAGCCTTGAAGGTAGTTTCCTGTGTTTTCCCATTTTCATACTAGGCAAATGCCATGGTTTTACCTTAATTATGGTTGCTTTCCTAATCCTTGCTTATTTCCAACTCAGCCTTGCGATTGGTATATAGCTGTCAGCTTGCATTCATGAGATGGGTGGTTGGATCCCCACTGTTGGCAGCCATGAAGATGGTTTCCCATTTTTAAATCAGGCCATGCTGGGGCTGTATCTTAATTAAGGCCACGGTCACTTCCTTCCCACTCCCAGCCTTTATCTATCCCATTGTCACCATAAGATCTATCTATCGGTGCAACATGAAGGAAATTGAAAAAAAAATTTTAAAATAAGATAAGCTACAGTTTAATGGTCTCATTTTCATCCAGGATTATAATGGGCTGGCCGTGCATGCTAACACTCTGTAGCTATGAAGCCAAGCTCTGCATTCCAGAGATGAGTGGGTTTGAACTCTGCCGTCGGCTGTCCTGAGAATGGTTTTCTGTGGATTCCCATTTCCACTTCCATGCAAGTGCCTGGACAGTTACTATTCATAGGACACAGGCGATTCCTTCCACCTCTTTACCAAATTTTATTCACCATAATTCATTACCTCTTCATTAGCTCCTCAACTGAGGTTGGCTTGGAAGAGTACTGAACCGTAAAAGCATGCCATATCGTTTCATCTTGCCTCATTCTCAACCCCGTATCAGGATATGGGACTAAGGGTTAGACATGGGCATACTATATAACGTGCCGAGAAGGAACTGACTACTCCATTTAGTGGCTTGTTCTATATACCTCTTTAATACTGCATTGAGTTTTTGGGGCTTGTCTTTGAACATATAACAGTACAATGGTGCAATTTTCACTGTATATCTCTTCCTTATTCCAGTGGCTCACGCTTTCCCGGAACTTTGAATGTAGATATGAATGAGGTTGCTACTAACTTGGTACCATTTCCGGGCCTACAGTATATATCCAGCAGCCTCAGTCCACTCAGCAGTGCAGCCATGCTATCTCTTCCACCAGGACGTAGCATGAAGTATGTACTTTTTACTGTGTATTGATTTTTAGGATGTAGTTTTCTGTTTCTAAATAAAGAGCAGCTCCTTTGCCTTTACATATTTTAACAATAATGAACTCTAATATCTTTACAAATTGAAAGTAAAATATTCTTAAGATAGCCTTTTGTAAATTTTAACCTGTTTCAAGTTCGAATTTAGTACCAAATTGATGCAAAGAATTTTATGGAATATTACATAATAAAAAATATTTTGAGTGTTGTTGGTATTTTTCTGTGAATTGGTGTGCTAACCTTAGTTATGCATAGTCCTAGTAAATGTTTCTACTCTAACACTTTGATGATGATGATGATGATGATGATGATGATGATGATGATGATGCTTGTTTATAGGGGTCGAACATCTAGGTCATCGGCATGGGACTGTTACAGTGGATTGTATAGCCACCAGAATTTTATTGGTTTTATGTTATCATTTTCATTTTATCATACCTACGTGATCTTGTTTTTATATAAATTCATCAGAACGGCGCAATAAAACATTTTCAGTAGTACATCGATCACAGACCATACAATCAGCAGAACGCAACTCTGTTATTCTTTTGAAGCAAACATATTAGAGACTGTAATCCAAAGAGTTTAAATGCAAAAATAAAACAGTTCTGATAAATTTCCAATATCTTTGAAATTACAGTAGAAGTCCACTATAGTGAGAATTCCTAACAGCAAAAAATTTACTTGCTCTAGCAGACTGTCATTATGTCTAATTTTTTGTAAAATTTGGGAAAACCACTATACACATTGAAATCGGTATGAAACGGCAATCAGTTTGTTCAAAACTTAAGTTTTTGTGGATGATGCTCACACTATGGCTTACCTGTTTGTTATTTTTCAAAATCCGATACTACATGAAAGTGTATGTTTCATTTCATCCCAGGCGACCCTGAATGCAATATGATCCCCACTTTTTCCTTCAAAAAATTTTAATCAGGCTTAAAAAGTACTTTGTAATATCATATGAATGCCTTTCTTGTACAGTACGCATTTTTTGACTATATATGTCTTCACACCAACGCCAAACACTGGCTTTAGTTATGCTGTATTCTTTTGCAGCTGCATAATTATTCTTTATTTTCGTGAGTTTAATAACCATGAAATTAAAATGGGCATCATATTATCGAAAGAACCCGCTGAAAATTTGCTGGCAATATCTATTTCACACGTCTCTACAATACGATGATCCATTAGGAAAATATTCTTGCTGTCCATAAAACTGTTACTTTCATCGCCATAAGACCTATCTGTCTCGGTGCGACGTAAAGCAACTAGCAAAAAAAAAAACCTGTTATTTTAAATCAGTGTCAGCTAAAACTGGTCGTTACATGCACGTCTCGCTTGCCGGGTTCGGCCAACTTCAGTGGATAGTGAGAATTCATAACAGCGAAAAATTTACTGTTGTTATGTCCGATTTTTTGTAAAAGTCAGGAAAACCCATTGAAATTGGTATGAAGTGGCAATCAGTTTGTTCAAAACTTATGTTTTTGCAGATGATACCCACACTACGGCTTACTTGTTTGTTATTTTACGAAATCTGATACTACATATAGGCTTAATCACAGGCATTGAACGTCATTAAGCGAGTTTACTGTGCTATGGTATGGCCATTCTGCCCATGCGTTTTTTGAGCACATACCTCACAATTCCATCTTTGACTTCTTTAAAGCATACTTGTTACAGGTCACTGAATGCACTTTTTGTATAGTATGCATTTTTTTAGCTATCTTTGTCTTCACACTAACGCCGAATATTGGTTTTAGTTAGGCCTACTCCATATTTTCTTGCAGCTGCACAATAATTTCTCCGGCAATACCCGTTCCACGTATCTTTTTACAATACGACGATCCATCACGAAAATATCTCTGCTGTCTATAAAACTTAATTTTACTAAGCGTCATGTACAGTAGACGCATATTAACTCTGCCACTGAGCCGCGGCCTTTCTAAAAATTCGAGGGCTTGCATCTTTTGATGCCATTCTGCAGATTTGAGAAACTTTTTTGTAGAATCTAATAGAACGTCATTCTCTCTTCAATATTTCCTGAGATCCAGTGACGTTACACAGAGGCACTGTAAAACCGGTTGCCGTGGCTAGTGATGTATAATAAAGAGGTGGTCATTGATTGTCAGCAAGTTTTGTGTGCGTGCACGGGAGGGGGTGAAAAGAAGCAGCATGGTTACCGCGGTAGTTGCCAGTGGTATTCGTTACTGTTAGGCCGCGAATGCAAGACGACCCTTGATTTTTCACATGAGATTCTGTGAAATAAACATCATCTTGGGTTAGGAGAAATACGTTATCACTCCAGAGGCTTCTGTGGCAAACATTTCAGTTTTCTTCTTCAAACGGCATCAGCTAACGTAACCGTATATGTATCATAAAAACATTTCAAACGCATGTAGAGAAATGATAACCTCCCCACCGAGCTCGATAGCTGCAGTCGCTTAAGTGCGGCCAGTATCCAGTATTCGGGAGATAGTGGGTTCAAACCCCACTGTCGGCAGCCCTGAAGATGGTTTCCGGTGGTTTCCCATTTTCACGCCAGGCAAATGCTGGGGCTGTACCTTAATTAAGGCCATGGCCGCATCCTTCCCAGTCCTAGCCCTTTCCTGCCCCATCGTCGCCATAAGACCTATGTGTGTCGGTGTGACGTACAGCCAATAGATAACCTCCTCACTAAATATTTACATGGGAATAGCCTTTCCAAAATTTAATTAGACACGAGAAAATATAAACTATCCTCTGAAATCAGTGATTTCAGTGTATAACATTAAAATTAAGAGATCATTTACTTCAGCCTTTATTTTTAAGGATTTAACAACTACTTTTGGCCACATTATTTATGCATTTATTACGAAAACATGTTATCCTCTTTCATTTCATATTTTTTATAGAGTACAGCAGTCGATGGGTAATACTAATCAACTCCATCACCTTCGAATGTCGACGAGAATGCTCACAAATGCACATAGTGAAAAAACTATACTGTACCGAAGATGATTGATGGCATTTTGTGGCAATCTTCAGTTTTCTTATTGAAACAGCGTCACCTATCCTAACTTAATTGTAACTATATGTATGATGAAAACTTATTTCCATTGCTAGTAGAAAAATGATTCTGGAGGATGTTACCACATAAGACCTTCGTACACTCTTCTGAAGAAAGTGCCCCAGGAAGAAAAATGTCAAAAGACAGATTGACATTCATGCCTTGTGCAAATTCCACTGGCACACACAAACTTCCGTTACTGGTTGTAGGAAAAGTCAAGCATCTGAGGGCATTTCAAAACGTCTCTCACTTACCAGTCACCTATAAAAACCAAACCAAAGGATGGGTTACCCAAGATGTTTTTAGCGAATGGTTCAAGCAAGATTTTATACCGGCTGTAAAAAGATTTTCAGAAGACCACAATTTACCTCCTAAAGCTTTGCTACTTCTGGATAATGCTCCTGGACACCCTAAAGAAGAGGATCTACATGCCGAAAACAGGCAAATTCAAGTCCTTTACAGCCGCCAAACACGACACCACTGTTGCAGCCCATGGACCAAAATGTAATCCAGCAAATAAAAGTTAATTACCAAAAATTGCTCCTTTCTGATATAATAAAACAAACTGATGGAGTAATATATTTTTTGAAAAAAAAAAAAAAAAAAAAAAAAAAAAAAAAAAAAAAAAAAAAAAAAAAAAAAAAAAAAAAAACAAACATTAGAGACGTCGTTTTCAATCTAGCTCACAGCAGGAACAAAGTTAAGAGTGACACTATCCAGTGTTCGTAGAAAAAGGTTAGGCCAGCGCACCCTGCTTTCAATTCTGAAAACCTGGTTGACTTTTCTGAAGATGATAACTCTTCTTTACAATTGACTTCCCAATTTTTGCAAGAGTTTTCTAAAAATGTGAAGTGGATGTTAGCCTGAGTATTGAGGATATCACTGATTGGCTTCAAGGGACAAGCGAGGAAAATTTTCAATCCCTGTCTGACAAAGAAATCCTCAGCCAAATTCGATCCCCGGATGATGAATCTAATGATGACTTGGAGGTTTTGACGCAGCGAACTGTGATCAACAGCGACGCATTGAATGCTCTCAATGTCTGCACTCAATGGGGAGAAGAAAATGGCATCGCAAGTGATGATGTCCTGGTACTTAAACGGTTACAAAGAAACAAAAAACACTCAATGATTATTTTTCATAGGCGAAACCTGTGTAAGTATTATTTTTTCCAGAAATAGAAATGTACTGTATGTATCTGTAAAATTGTTTTATTGCTCCCGGTAATCCGGAATTTTTCAATAATCCGGCGGTTGCCTGGTCCCATATATGTTGGATTATCAAGATTGTACTGTAGTTGATCTAGGAACATTATCATATGCCTTTTCAAGGTCCATAAACACAATAATTAGGTCTTTTCCTCTTTCCCAGTGTTTCTCTGCCAACATCCTCAAAGCAAAAATCTGATGTGTTGTGCTTCTTCCAGCCCTAAAGCCTTGTTGTTCCTCTTCTAATATAGGCTCTAGTATATCCCTTACTCTGGTTTCAATGATCTTCTCCATAATTTTAAGGCAGTGTGATAAGAGGGTAATGCCTCTGTAATTTTCACTTTTCCTTCTACTCCCTTTCTTAAATATAGGAACTATCACCCCTTTTTGCCCAATCTTCAGGTATTTTGTTATCCTTCCATATTGTCCTGAGAACTCTATACAGCCACTGTATTCCTGGTGGACCAGCAGCTTTAATCATGTCAGCTGTAACTTCATCAGCTCCTGCTGACTTACCACTTCTCATCCTATGGAGATCTTGTTCTACTTCTGTCCATGTAATTGGAATATCTTCCTCTATAGTTTTCTGTCCTACATCCTCAACAGAGATCTTCATTATGACCATTTAGGAGCTTGTCAAAATACTGTCCCATTGTATCCCTGATATCTTTCATATTGCAAACTATATTCCCATCTGCTGTCTCCAGAGCTGTAATTGCTTCTTTATCTGATCTTTTACTTTTTACTATTCCATATATCATTTTCATATTCCCTTTACTGTCTTCTTCCAGTTTAGTTGCAAATTCTTTCCAGCTTTTATCTTTTTCTTCTTGTACAATTCTCTTGACTTCCAACTTTCTATATCTATATTCTTTTGCCCTCTCTTCCAATTTATTGTTGTCTATTCAGTCGCTGTTGATTCTTCTGTCAGACTTAGTCACATCAAGAACTTTTTTGGCTTTATTCCTTTTCATTATGGCTTCTTTCACTTTATCATTCCACCAAGATGTTCTTTTCTCTCTAACTCTTCTGCTTGTTTGTCCACATATTTTATCTTAACTTCCAACCAGGCTTGCCTTAAAATCATTCCATTCTTCACCACCTTTCTCTGTGTCTGTTATTGGTATTTTATCTCTGATGTCCTCTTGAAACTGTTGCAGCAGTTGTTGTAGCAAAACAAGCCTTCCAAAATAAGAAATACTTATTGCTAAACAACCATCTCAGTTTGGAGACCAGAAAATCATTTCTCAAGACCTTTGTTTGGAGTGTGCTTCTGTATGGGTGCAAAAGCTGGATATTAGGGAAACAGGGAGAAACAAAACTGGAGAACGTGAGTGTGCTGAAATTTGGTTTTGAAGAAGAATTACAAAAACAACTTGGACAGATTAAAATAGAAAAAAGACTTTGTTTTAAAGAACGTAAAGGAGTATTGATGTTTATTAAATACGATAAAGAAGGGGAAAACAAAGTTCCTTGGACACGTACTGAGACATGACTCTCTTCTCCAAATAATCATTGAAGGTAAAGTACTGGGAAAGAGACCCAGGGGGACAACCGAGTATGTCATACATCAAGAACTCTCTCGGTGAACTGGCTTGTAGTTCATACAGCAACATGAAGAGGCTAGCAGAAAATCGTCATATGTGGCTACAGCAACAAGGTTTTGCCTTTAGTAGATGATGATGATGATGATGATGATGTCTCACCTGGAAAACAGTTGCAGTACATGGAGCAAAGAATCAGCTCTGTCCAAGATAATGTGCTTCCACATCCAGCTTGGAACGGGCTCTCGTTCAACTTGCCAGGTTAGACTGGTGACGCGTATTTATACGAATGTGAATTTGTTTTGGAAATTACAAGAAGTAGAATTGACGTCAGCAGCGCATCGGCCTCTCACCGCTGGATACCGTGGTTCAAATCCCGGTCACTCCATGTGAGATTTGTGGTAGACAAAGCGGAGACGGGACAGGTTTTCTCTGGGTACTGCGGTTTTCCAGCAACACTCTCCATTATCATTTCATAGCATTTATCAGTCATTCATGAATCACTTTGGGAGTGGTGACCCCATTGTAATAATAGAGTCAGGTGATTGACTAAGATAGCGACCAGTATGTGAAGAACAAGAGTGGAAGAAAGTAGTTTTAGAATGAAGTACTGGGGATATGCAAAGTAAGTCCAGAATATTTGTATCACAGTACAAGGAGAAATGTTAAAAATAGTTTATAAAAGATATATATAAAAAAGATGCTGAAGGCAGGGGTTTCCCATCAGTCATATGTTCCCCGTACCAGTGTAATTTCCATCCCACTCCCTCTGTACCCCCTTATGTGCCTTCAACTGATCAGCTGCTCGTCGCAGTCAGTCAGTCACCAGCAATACAAGGCGAGAACATGTTCTAAAGGGACCCAGCGGGGAAGCGGGCATTTAACATTCTCTAGCATCCTCACATAGTAACAATAGTCCGGCTCCATGGTTAAATTGTTAGCGTGCTGGCCTTTGGTCACAGGGTCCCAGATTGGATTCCCAGCAGGGTCAGGAATTTTAACCATAATTGGTTAATTCCCCTTGCACGGGGACTGGGTGTAGGTGCAGGTCGCCTGCGGGAGTCAAATCAAAAGACCTGCATCATGCCTCTCCGGAGGCCACACGCCATTGATTGATAGTAACAACACAGTTTTTTCACACTGAAACAATTTTTTTTTTAGACTCCCAATATCAAAATTAACAAGAAGCCACATTGGCAGGCTCCAGAGCATACGTCCATATTGCATTCCAACTCCAGTCAAGAGGAGTTTCTCCAGCGAGGTTAAAACGCCTTTTATTGTCAATATAAAAAACACAACCAGGCAGCTTATTGAAAAATTTTAACCACAAATCACTAATTTAAGGCAATAAAATAATACAAGAAAAAATATCAAGGCAAAGAAAAAGAAGACAGCATAGTGATATATTTTATAACGGTTAGCCTCTTCAATTTGCCAAAACTAACTTTGAGTAAATACATTTATAAACTTCCTGAAAGAGAAACCATATGGTAACAGATATTACAAAAAAAAAAAAAAAAAAAAGAACAACTAACATAGTGGCACACAAATGTTTTAAGAACTTTTAAAAATGTTATCACTTTATATTTTATGCTTGTCAATATCTTGTTAGATATAATTTATTCTTCATCAACATCATCATCATCATCATCATCATTTCTTCGCTCCAGTAAGCCAAAAGCAGTTGTTACGAGCCTCCTCCAGTTTGTCCGGTCCATCCACAGATGTTTTTCATATATGCAATGCCAGTTTTCATCTCTGATTTCAAGGTCCTTGAAAATCTGCTTCTCCCAAACATCACGAGGTCTTCCTCTTGGTCTCTTTCCAGGAACACTGCGGTCAAAGTATGTTTGAAGCGTCCTATGGGAATCTGTTCTTTTCATGTGACCATATCATTGCAACCTCCTCACTTCGAGGCTCTCCAGCAAGCTTCTTGCTTATCCAAGCTGTTGTGGGATATCTACATTCCTTATTTTATCCATTTTAGTTTTTTGTATACAAGAACGGATGAACTTCATTTCTGTTGCCTGAAGGCGACGCTTTGTTGATCCAGTAAGTGTTGCTGCTACCAGACCATACATACCATAGGCACCAGATACATTCTGTACAAGATGGTCTTGGAAATTAACGGAAATGTTTCATCCCAAAGTGTTTGACGTACAGCATGATAGAATGTGGAAGCTTTCTGTATTCTGTTGCTAACCTCTTGATGTATGGTATTGTCTGAGGAGAGAACACTACCTAAGTACTGGAAGTTGTCTATAATATCCATCTCCTCATCTCCAATTCTTAGATGAACAGTTGGAGAGTTTCTACTCATCACAAAGTCAACTGTCTTGGTGTTGCTGATTTTAAGACCTAAGATTGTAAAAGCTTCATGCCAGAAATCTAGTCTAGCTTGTATTTCCACTTCTGTCTCACCTCATACCATTGTATCATCAGCAAAAGCCAGGGCATTAATTGTTGGCTCCTTTCTTTTAACTGCTTTTAAAACTTCGTCCATTATGATTATGAAGAAGAGTGGTGAAAGACAACTTCCTATTAAATTATTATTAAATTCAATTATTAATTTATTCAACATCTTCATCATTTTACAGTTCCAGTTTCCCAGGTTCTGTTGGCGAGCCTCTTCCACTCTGTCTTATTCACACATGTTCTGTTGTTAATGACATCCTCCAGTGTCCTTCCCCGATCTGCAATGTTCATCTTTACGATATCCATCCAGTGGGCTCTTGGTCTTCCCACCATCCATTTTCCTGCCACTCGTCTCTCGAAGTAAACATAAGCTGTCTTGTTGGCTCTATCCTCATTACATGCCCAAACCACGTCAATCTGGACTTGCTGACCCGATCTAATAATGATGTCTCAATCCCAGCTTCCTATCTAACCATGTTATTCCTCAACTTGTCCAGTTTTGTTTTTTGAATTGTGGACCTCAGGAACTTCATCTCAAATGCCTGCAACTTTGACGAGTCCTCAGTGAGGGTGCAGGTTTCTATACCAAGGTTAAGATTGGTATGAAGTACTGTACTGATTGCTCATCGCCAGCTTTGATTTTATTGGTACTTCAGGATCCCAGAAGAGTGTTCATACTTGCTGGTAAAAGTGAGGGTTAATTAATTAAATTAAATTTGGAACAGGCTGAAGGTGTCCCATAAAGAGGGACGAAACTTGACTAATTAAGTGTTTTCTCCTTGATGAGGCAAAAAATAATGAATGTTTTGAAAAGTGGGAACTCTCTCTCAATTATAATTGAATATCGTCAATATGGATTTTTGACAATCAGCATCATCATCATCATCATCATCATCTGCAGTTTCCAGCTGTTGGTTGGGTCTGCTTGGAACATAAGCCTCTCCATCTCCTCTTGTCTTCCCACCACTTCTCCCTAGTCACTCTTGCCCAGTCCTCTCCTCTTTTCTGTACACTCTCTTCCACTCCTTTTATCCACCTGTCTCGACCGGGCGTTCGAACCCCACTATTGGCAGCCCTGAAGATGGTTTTCCATGGTTTCCCATTTTCACACCAGGCAAATGCTGGGGCTGTACCTTAATTAAGGCCAAGGCTGCTTCCTTCCCATTCCTAAGGCTTTCTTGTCCCATCGTCGCCATAAGACCTATCTGTGTCGGTGCGACGTAAAGCAACTAGCAAAAAAAATTCACCTGTCTCTTGGTCTTCCTCTTAGCCATTTACCCGTAATCTCCATTTCGTGCATCCTCCTCAGTATCCTTTCCTCTGTCATTCTCTTCATGTGTCCGTACCATCTAAGTCTAGATGCCTCTATCCTATTCTGTAGTGGCTCTTCTTTTACTATATCTCAAAACTTCTCATTTCTCATCTTACCCCATCTTGTCACTCCTATCCTCCTTCTCAGAAATTTCATTTCACTTGTCTGTATTCTATTCACGGCTCTCTGCCTCATTACCCAAGTCTCAGCTGCATGTGTCAGAATAGGTATATAGTACACCCTGTATATCACCCTTTTGCTTCTCTGAGGGACATCCTTGCTCCAAACCAGGCTTCTGACACTTTTCAGGATTATTTCCTTATCATTTCTTCCACTTTCCTCTATGATACTTCCTAAGTACTTGAAACTCTCTACCTTCCTAAACTGTTCCCCTCCAAGCATTATCCCTCTCGGAGGTCTCTCCTTTCTAGTTGTTATCTCTATCTTGCTCTTTTGGGCATTAAATTTCATTCCATATTGTTCCACCTCATCCACCCAAGCATCTAACTGTTCCTGGATATCCTCTTCCTTTTCTCCCCAGAATAACAGGTCATCTGCAGACATAATTTCATTTTTCCTTCTCCAATTTTGTCATTATCTTGTCCATTGTTACTACAAAGAGCAAAGGTGACAGAGCACTTCCTTGTTTTAATCCACCTTTTTGCTCAAATCAGCCCGTTCTCTCTCCTCCTATTTTCACACAACTGACACTCCCATTGTACATCTCCTTCACTCTTTCCTGTCCAGTCTTTGAATTTCTAGAAGTTACCAAGAACAGGCCGTCCAGGCAGCTGGACCTCCACACACTCCTGTCCAGTCTTTAAATTTCCAGAAGCTACCAAGAACAGGCCAAACAGGGAGCTAAACAGTGCTCGGCTAGTGGGTGCTTTAAAGCATGTAATTGTAAAAACATTCAAGCACTTAACTTTTTAGGCTTTTTCAATTATGAAATTACCAGCATTTTGCCCTAGTATAGCAGTGGGCTCATCAGTTGGAATGCTGCACCCTCTCCAAGACGCTGGCGCTAGTACGCTGTTGAGACACCGCTGCAAGCCTCCTCTGTAGAGCAATGCAGTGACAGTGCAGTAGGGGAAGCATGTGCCTCCACTTGCATAAATGCCTGCCTTTGGCCTGTATCAAAAAATATGAGGTTCCTAGAAGTATGCTTTATTTTAATTTCATCGATTGCAGATGTTAAAACATTCAAGATCTTAATAATATATTTAATGCAGCCAAATAGCCATAACAGAGAATATAGATTACATTGAAGTCTTTAGGCTTTTTCAATCGTGAAATTACCAGCGTTTCGCCCTAGTGCATCAGTGGGCAGAATCATTAGAGTTGAAATGAAAATGCATATAACCTTTCTTGTAGGAAACTGAATTTCTGGCTTGTAGAAAGGGTTAAATATTGAAAAATCAGAATAGGCTTGTGTTTGAACTGAATATCTGATATATATTCATGCAAAATTTCAGCCCAGTTGATCAAGGAGTTTAGGCAGATTAAGCCAGAAATAAACATACACCATCTCATTTTAACCTGTTGTGTGATTTTTTCTTATGTCAATATTTTGAAACAAAATATATGACAGTTCCCTCTGAGAATGTTTGTGCAAAATTTCATGAAACTCCGCCCAGCAGTTAAACATGATAATGTTTCTTAAGACAGACAGACATCATTTCATTTTTATATGCTGTACTGAGATTTGGTAATCCCTACAAGGGTTGTTATGTAGATTGTGGTTATGATTATTGTTTTAAGGGGAAATATAGTGAGATAATCGTCCTGTTGTAATTCTAATCAAAGCGAAAAAAAATTAGTTGTCTCACCCATCAAACAGTGATGGCATCAGTGAATAATGGCCTTGTCAGATTGAAAATTATTCCTAGACCTTGCAAATCTAATACTATCACAATCAAAAGAAGTGAAGATTCAGTCAAGGGAGATCAGAGAGGAAATATGAATATTATGAGCCTTATGAATGGAGGTGGATGCTATTCCATCTCTGTTACTGCTGTAAGCTCTGTGGTTGCACTTGGACAAATAGCATGTACAGTATAAAATTGTATTTGGGAATATTTTAATACTTTATCACATAACTTTTGGGATGAAGACAAGGGGTTAGTGCTCTTGAGCTAAATCATTGACCATAGCCTGTCTTATTACATTCTCTTCCTTTATTTTCTTTACTTAAGTCATTGTCAAGAACACAAAATAATGAAAATTCACAGCCTGTTTCCAGTCATTCGACTGGATCAAAAATGGAATGATCCAGCTGCGAGGATAGGAATTGTGCCAGCTGCCAAAGCTTGTCACACTCCTCTGGGGCAATGATTAATGACTGACAGATGAAATGAAATGACATGATATTGCTAGAATGAAAGATGATAGGGAAAACTGGAGTACCTGGAGAAAAACCTGTCCCACCTCTGCTTTGTCCAACACAAATCTCACATGGAGTGACCGGGATTTGAACCACGGAACTCAGCGGTGAGAGGCCAGCACGCTGCCGCCTGAGCTACAGAGGCTTATGTCAAGAACACAACATTATTTATATATATATATTTTTTTATTTTTTTAGGTCTGATGAGATGTTTAATGGAGTTTGGTCTCGGGACAATCAGCTGGTGAAACTGGACACACTTGGTGGAATTCTCCTGGGAACAGCTTTTATTGCAAGAGGAGCACTAACACTGTCTGATGTTAGACGCAATGTTGCCAGGTTTGACATTAAATATTTTTCTGTCCCACTGGATTTTATTTTGCTTACTGTACTCAGTTTTTTGAATGCCGAATTCAAACATTAACCCACTGATGATTAAATGCCCTTAGAGCTGACGTAGAAATTATATTTTAATGTTCTAGCTGAGTGGTTGGGAGCATGCTAGTAAATATTTCTATGGAAGAAGAGTAAAGAATGGCTCAGGAATGCAGGTGTAGGGACTGCAGGTGCAAATGAGCATTAAGAGGTATGAGGGGAGAGAGTTTGAGGGAGATATTTAGGCTTCTAATGGAGGACACGAATGATAGTAGGTCTCACTCAAACGATGTGCAGGGTACAGTAGGGAGAAAAGATATATGGGAACGAAGGAGAGAAGTAGTGGAAGACAAGTGGGCTAATGTTTTAACGGAAAGGGAGGAAACTGAGAACTAAGCGTTTTAATCAAAAGGAGAGTTCAGAAGAGGTGTCTGTAAGGAATTGGTATGAGTCACTGCTAGTAGAACAGCAGAGGGAAGATTGGGAACAAGGAAGTGTTACAAAGGAGAGCAGAGTAAAAGAGAAAGGGAAATGCAGAATAGGAAGAGAGACGTGGAACAGGGTCATGAGAGAGAGAGTAGTAATTAGGGAAGCTGAGCAGGAGACAGAATAAGAACAGTAGGAGGGGGAGTATTCATACTAGTGAAAGAAGAATTTGTAAGCTACAAAAAAGTTAAGCATGAGAAACATGAAATTCTAGGTGTAAGACTCATCTAGAAAGATAATAAGCAATGTGAAGTTTTTGGAGTGTACAGACGTGGAAGGCATGATGCTGATATATTTAATAAGATAATCAACGATGTGGGGAAAGACATAAAAGTAGTTTTGTCGATATTCAATACCGACACATAAAATAAATACAAAATTTAATCCACCTTCTCAATACCTAACAATCATGCGACGTTTATAAAAACATTACAGTATACTATTACAAGGTACTAGTTTCGGTCCTATTAGGGCCTAGCCTAGCCAAGATACATATGTGTATACTATAGTCCTAAAACAGAGTTGTGCGGTGAGATGAAAGATGAAGGAATGGACTGGGGATGTGGTGGAATGATATACATATAAAATGGTGAATATATGAACTGTTGTAGATGTAGAAATGTTATGTTGATCAGTGACAAATAAAATCTTTTGATATATGTCTCATAAAATTACATATTAATCAACAATTATCTCAAAATTGAATAAAATAAGCTCTATTTGACTAATAGTCTAAGGTTGCACATTTAAAAATTGGGTTATGCCAGATTTTAAACAATGTCCAATGTTTCTATTGAGTTCTAGAAGATATGAAGTTCAACATTGGCGCAGAGGGAATTATTTTGCATGATGTCCAATAAATCCACAACAGGGGTTAAATGTTGATAAAACTGTTGAACATATTTTGTGATATATTGAAATCTTGCTGTGTTACAAAGGAATATTCCCAATTCAATAGGAACCAAATGAACCTTGCGCGCAATGTAAAACAAGCTTGCCGGTGGAGTGCAACTAAAGGTGGATTAAATTTTGTATTTATTTTATGTGTAATCTTAATTCAATACGGAACCAACTATGAAGTTTATAACCTTGAATTCAATACTGATGTATGTTTCTTGTCTCGATACTCTGATACTTTCATTCTTGAAATAAAATAGGAAAATACAAGTTTCTGAATACAATATTATTTATTAAATATGCATTTTTATGCTGACTCTTCAATACCTGTATAATTGTAAATTAAATTATATGATGGGAGCAGAGAGTAGGGAGGAGAAAGTAATTAGTGCAGCCATCAGAGAAGCTGAGAGAGACCTGGAGGTGTTGGGATATATTGAGGCACAGGGGGTTGAGGCTCTGGTCAAGTGGGGGACTCAGTTGTTAGGTGTGGGGAAAGTATGTGGAGGAAAGAAAACTTGGTTAGAGTGTTATCCAGGAATTAGGTTGAGGTAGATGTTGAGGAAGTAGAAGGGAAGGAAGAGGGTAAGGAGAAGGTGGTAGTTTTTCATGTTGGTACCAAGAACATATGGCAAGTAGGAATAGGAACAAACATAGTTGGAGGTGTGTGAGATCTGGTTATGATAGCTCGGGTGTGAGTAACAGTCGTGGGTTAGTTATGATCTTTCCACATGTGAAATGTTAAAAAATTATTTGACACAATTAAAAAACATAAAACATCATATGAATGATAAAACTATTACTTAATAGTGTTATAATTCTTTTTTCATGAATACAAGCATTCTCACTCTGTTGGGGTTGAGCCTATTTCGTTTTGTGTCACGTATGAATTCTGCTGTGCTAAACTGGAAGAACAATTGAACTAGAGATGGCTGTAGGTTTGGCAAAATGGCGCTTTGGCCAACCTGGTAAATGTAATAATACGGCGTAGCATGTGACTGCAATGTTAGCAGACTTCGTACTGGCCATGTAAGTATCAGTTGACTACAGGATGGGCAAGAGACAAGATCTCTGCGCATTTGATTACTGCTAGATCATTGGTGCTATGCGTATCGGTCATTGTACTGGCACTGGGTTTTCCATGAGCCATCGTGTCAAGTGTGTTCCATGAGTATGTGGATTTGGGGAATACCAGCACCACCACCACCACCACCGCCGCCACCAAGGTCAATTGCTGTGGAGTACAATCAGTTGATGATGAAGGTCACCCTCAATTAGCTTGGATGATGATGATGATGATGATGATGATGATGATGGGTTTTTTGTACGAGGGACTGTGGAAAATCTTCAGAAGACGCTTGTGAAGGGTCCACACTCCACAAGTGTGTGGGAGTCTTACCCACTAAAAACCCCACACCCTTTTCCCACGATGTGTATCATCACCCCGGAGCCGCTCTCGCATTACTTCAGGGTGATATCATGCTTACTTTGTCTTTCAGACTTCTTCTTTCTTCATTTCTCCTTTACGAACAGTCGTATGCTTCCAAATCATCCTCCTTCTTCTGATGAAGGACATCCTCCACATACACTGCCATGCAATCCCAGGATTCCTGGTTTCGTAGCATCACAGAAATAATATTATCTGCTGTCAGTTCTCCTAGTTCAATTTCCACACATCTTCTCTGTATCATCCAATGGCCGCACACAAAGAAGGTGTGAAATACATCATCAATGTCATCACAGTATATGCATGCTGCGTCACTCGCTCTACCCACTCTATGCAGGAATTTCCGAAAATATCCATGTCCTGTTAGAAGCTGCGTGAGGTAATAGTTTACTTCACCATGAACCCTTTCAACCCAGATATCCAAGCGTAGTATCAGTCACTTGGTCCATTTACCCCGAGGGTCACTTTCCCATCTGAGTTGCCATCGCCTCATCCGTTAACTTAAGGCATGCTTCTTTACACATTTCTTTCCCAGCTCTCCTTGGGTACACCAGATTTCTTGTCGCTCCAATGTAAGTAGGTCTATTGGGGCTATTGCTGCCACCGTGAGGAGTGCAGGTTCGGAAACCGTGCAGTATGCACATGCAATATGTAAAGCTGCTTTCCGTTGTACGGCAACTAACCTTCTCCGATACCAAGCAAATCTCAAGGATTCAGCCCAGATTTCAGAGCTATACAGGAGCACTGACTGAACCGTAAAAATGAGAAGATGTCGTTTACTGGATTTCGAACCTTTAATATTTCCCATCAGTCTGCTAAGTGCAGTCATGTATTTTACTGCCTTATCTGTCGCTCTCTGAATATGATTCCAGAATGTGAGCTTGGAGTCAAGTGTCACTCCTAAATATTTTATGCTCGCAAATGTTTCAATCACTAACTTTCCAACAGTCATTGGCACAAGAGTCTCGATCCTTTTCCTCGTCAGAAGAACTATCTCTGTTTTGTGTTTGGCTAGTGTTAGACTGTGACTCATTATCCATTCTTTTGTGCGCCGCATCACCTTGTTCAGTTTGATTTGAACCATTTCAACATTACAAGCCATTATCAAGGCGGCCACATCATCAGCATAGCCCACAAGCTCCGTGTCCTCTGGCATCTCCAAACATAACAAGCCATCATACATTATGTTCCAAAGATCTGGTTCAAGGATTGATCCCTGCGCTGAACCAGCCGTCAGACATTTTGTCTTTTGTCCATCTTCCGTATCATACAGCAGAGTGCGATCTTTGAAGTGATCTTTCATTATGCGCATAAGATATTGTGGTAGCTTGAAAGTTTCTTCAAGAGCTACCAACATGTCGCTCCACCTTGCCGAATTGAAAGCATTCTTCACATCCATGGTCACAAGAAGAGTCAATTTACGCGAATGATGATTGCCCATTTGTGCTCTTTCTGCTGTATTCATCACCTCCCACACTGCATTCAGCATCGAGTGCCCTCTCCGAAATCCATGTTGGAAAACAGACAGATCCCTTACTAGTTGAACTGCTGAAAGGATTCTGGGCTGCAGAAGTTTCTCCAGGTCTTTTCCAGCTGTGTCCAGCATACATAAAGGTTTATAACTACCAAGTTTTCCTTTGCTGATCAAAACCAATCGGGCCATTTTCCATCGGGAACTAAAAACGCCCGCTTGCAGGCAGTGATTATACATAATCAGCAACAGTTCTGGACAGAGTTCTGATATTATCTTTAGCACTTCTGCAGGTATACCATCTGGTCCTGGAGTCGTCTTGTTTCTAAGAGAGCTAATAGCTCTATTCAGCTCTTCTACTGTGAAGAGGGGCATATCATCCAGTTCTTTTTCATTGTCACGGTCAATCCTTTATTATAATCTATCAGTTTCATGTCCGTATTTATACTTGGTATTCACAATCACAAAGAATGGGTACCGTCCACCTAATCAATACTTTATTATGTCTTGTTACTATGCAGTACTGGTTTCGGCCTTCACAGAGGTCATCCTCAGCTGGTCATGAGATCTAAAGCTGACTTAATATATAATTTAAAAACATTACTAAATCTAATGAAGAATGTCACATGATATGAGTGATAACATTAAAATATACAATATATAAAATATACAATGATATACTGTGTCCTCTGGTTTAAAAAAACAAGCGTCGATATTCTATGACATGTATGTGTTACATAAAATTCTGGTGTACTGTTCGTGAGTAATAGATAATTTGGTGAAATACAATTTTTACACTTAAAATGTTTATAGCATTCTTGAGGTACACTTTGGAGTTTAGTCCATATTGGTGAATCGTTGTATACGTTCATTGGTATGTTTGTACTAAGCATTCTAAATATTCCAGGATATGGATGTGATAAAAACTAATAACACATAGTACATTAAAATACGATATTCTATAACATAAGATGTTCACAGTATTCTTGCGGTACGCTTTGGAGTTATATTAATGTTGGTAAAGCATTATATACGTTCACAGGTATGTTTGTACCAAGCATTCTAGAATGTTCAACGATGTGAATTGTTTATCTTTTGAGTTCATATAGTTGAGAATGTTGGATGATTTACATCAAAATATTGTGGTGTGTCATTAGTTCCCT
This sequence comes from Anabrus simplex, assembly GCF_040414725.1. Classification (NCBI taxonomy): domain Eukaryota; kingdom Metazoa; phylum Arthropoda; class Insecta; order Orthoptera; family Tettigoniidae; genus Anabrus; species Anabrus simplex. The sequence continues at coordinate 188,344,313 of NC_090265.1, forward strand.
TGGTACTAATCTCGTTGTAAGATATTGAGTAGGTGCAGATGCTCCCTCTTTGTAGTTTTGTTGTAGGACATGCTAGTAATATAGTACTGTTGACTGTTCGAATGTGTACAGTTAGGAAACACGTCGTGCTTTTATCACATCCATGTCCTGGAATATTCTAGAATGCTTAGTACAAACATACCAATGAACGTATGCAGTGATTCACCAATATGAATTAAACTCCAAAATGTACCTCAAGAATGCTATAAACATTTTAAGTGTAGAAATTGTATTTCACCAAATTATCTGTTACTCACAAACAGTACACTAGAATTTTATGTAACACATACTGTACATGTCATAGAATATCGACACTTGTTTTTTAAACCAGAGGACACATTATATCATTGTATATTTTATATATTGTATATTTTAATATTATCACTCATATCATGTGACATTCTTCATTAGATTTAGTAATGTTTTAAAATTATATATTCTGCCCGTTTAAGCCACGACTAGCATTTGGAGGCACGCGACCCTCTCAGGGGTGCTCAGTAAGGGATTGACATGTTCCATAAGAAAAATGGTGTGGATCAAGGAGATGGGCAGATATTCGTAAATAATGAACCATCGAAATCCAAATAAATGGAGGATGATTTATTCCAAAAATAATAATAATTCCTTCCTTCTCAGAATGATGATTATGTGAAATGTTCGCTAAAATTTTAATTTTATATCAACTCTTGCTGTACATCCAAAAATTGAAACAAATGGGATGGTACATGTTAATGAATTCTATTTCATTCTGACAAAATTGTTTTGTCCATGTCACATTTTCCCGAATATTACTTTGAATGTTATCTGATTTTTCTAGAAAATGATGCTCGCACGCATGTCAATTCATGCCGGAAAATCTGGAACAAGATTTTAAATGTTAAAGTTATATGACAAAAAAAAAAAAAAAAAGTTTTAACAAATTACTTTTGTTGCTTAATTTCACTTTTTAATTTAATTACTTTTCCAATTTAAATTGACTTTTCAATGATTATCTGCTCGGCGTAACATAATACACGTGATATTACGTGGCAAAGTAGGCAAGAAAATGAAAGAAAAAATTAATTTAAATTAAATCCTTAACCATGTGTCATAATCCTGACACAATGCCGAAATTCGGAACAATGATGGTTACACACATAAATCGATATTGCACAATAAATTAAATCACACAACCTGTGGAATAACAACATAAAAATGCACTAAATGATCTCCCATTACCATCATCCACCAAGGAAAAACAATTGCAACCAACTACAACTAAGAGTATTATTTACAAATATACACCTGTCCACACGTTGTCCATTCATCTCCTGGGAATGGCAGACTCCTGTGAATAATGATCCGCACCTGTAACTAATCCACCTGGTACAAACAATCTAGGTAATGATGACTGAAAAATATTGCCAATCTGTATCGAACTCAGGACGTTACCAACATTTAGCATATATTGAGGAAGTGAATAGTATTATACAACTTCGATTTAATATTATTAGTGATGACGCTCATCCAGTATGACAAATAACTATCTCATACACTCAATTTTATTTTGAAAGAAGACATGTGGTTTATCTCGTGGTTCAATATTTAATGAAGACACTATCGCCTATAATTCTCTCACAAACAACAACTCGCACATACGTCAAATGACGACAAATTATTCCAAAATCTCCGTTCATCAATGCACGCAACATCGCAAAAATATATTAAATGTGCCTCTATCCATAGAGACGTGAAGATTCGCCTTCGAATAGCACATAAAATCAGCACAATTCATGCCATAATTCACCACATGGCACAACGTGAGAGGTAAAAATAGCGAAAATAACTCGCAACATCCGTTCAAAATATTACGGGAAAATTCACATAAATGACTTGAACCACATATAAATATAATAATAAGACACTATCCTTCCTTAAAAAGTATGAAATTGGATTCAAAGAAAGCTATCCGTATCGTTAGCACAGCGTTAATATGTCAGATGAGCCTGTTGCCTCGTGTAAAATATAGCAAACACTTTTGGGCAAAATATAAGAGAAATACATTTCGAAGAATGAAAATATCACGCGTACACAATCCTCAATATCATAGTAATCGAATAGAAATGTAAAATTCCTTAAAGGTTAGTAGATGGCTGATATTTAAATCAGATACAGGTCCGATGACATAACTATTTGAAACCCGCATGGCCAATGATGTTGACACCCTGTCATCATGCACCTTAAAATCACGTTGTAAGTGAAACTGCAAATCCAACGTCGAATAATGCAAGAAAATAACATGGTAAAGATACTAAAAAGCTACTCAAACTACTGTATAATTAATAATCCCTTCAAGAAGAAAGTTTACATATTACAGCTACATAGAACAGATAATACCCAGTATAAATGAAATGTCGACTTAACTTGGATGTCTTGATGACCATGGTGTTCTAGGCAGGATTCAAGGCATTAGGACGCCGTTGGCATCAGTTCTGGGTTTTAATGCTGCATCATGATCCAAGCAATGTCTCCAAGGCACACGAACTTCACACTGCAGGCCCCCATTTCCTTGGCCGGTATCGAACTCGTATTACTTGCAGTACACTGAAACTTTCACAAAAATATTAACACAAATGCATCGAACTTGTGGTTTCACAATTAGCAAAGGATGATACATGCCTTCTTTTCTAACACTATTGACGTCTGTTAAGATGTTGAAATGATCTGTTAAAGCTGCGCTGAAATAACACTGCTCCCCTCGTAGAGTGAATAACAGATGTGTCCAGGCCTGTGCGAGACCTTCTTATGTAGTAACTTCCCGAGCAATCACGTAGCCAGCAGAGAACAAGAGCGAAACAAACTTGAGAGAATGAATGAGAATATTCTAATATCAGCTCGCCACCTATGTTCCGAGCTCTGACGTCACACCTCATGATTCAATTGACGTCCTGAATTCCTCGGCGTTGTAATTGAGATGTCCGTTAATTTCTTGTTAAATAATTATATAATTAATTCCATAATTAACTTAATTTTCAATTATTACTATTCGTGCCTTCCTGAAGTGTGGTATCACGGTTTTTATGCATACTTGTTGGAGAGTGACTATTAGGATGTCGGATCTGACATGGTAATATGACGAAAGATTTTAAACGTAATACTTGTCGTGGGTGAAAGGTTCAGCTGTATTAAAAAATTTTCTCGTCTTCTCTTGTGGTAATAACATTGTCTTTCACTCCTCAGCAGGTTACACAAAAGATAAACAAAACAAAAAAAATCATCCCTTTGCATTTCCCTGTCGACACTCCGCGCAAGACACCTGGGGTACAGTCCGGTCTTATAAAATTCACGGCCGATCACAGTAGACCTAAAATGTCACAATATTAAGATAGCTTTAGATCTCATGACCAGCTGAGGATGACCTCTGTGAAGGTCGAAACTGGTACTGCATACCTGCAAAACATAGTAACAAGACGTAATAAAGTATTGATTAGGTGAACGGTACCCATTCTTTGTGATTGTGAACAGTCAATCCTTTCTGGATGGTCTGGGAATAGTGTATCCACAATTTGTTTAATGGTTTGTGGATCCATACTCGGGGTTGGAAATGTCCCGAGTTTTTTCATTACAATCTTGTAACCTAGTCCCCATGGATCATCATCTACTTCTTTAGCCATTGCCCACCATTTGTCAGCTTTACTCTTTCTAATTGCGTTACGACGTTCCTTCTTTGCTGACATGTACTCTGCTGTGACTGAGGTATTCTCTGGACTGCCTCTCATCCTCTGAGTGCTGCATCGAATTCGCAGACAATTCCTTCTCAGTTCAGCAATCTCTTCGGTTCACCAGTACGCTGGGCACTTGCTGTTTCATGGTCTCCTTTGGGACATTGAGACATTGCATGCTTGGTGGATTAGCTGCATGGTGAGTTCAACACATACACCAGCTGCTTCTTTCTGTCTATGGCCAAAACATTTTTCTGTTACGTTCTCCATTCCATTCCGTATTACATCAATAAACTTTTCCTTGTTGATACCGGCAACGTTCTACCGTGCTGGCCTGCGCAAGATGTTTCTTACTTGAGGAGATTCCTGGAGCAGTCGAAAGATGATATATTGATGATCACTCCCCATATAGTTCTCGATCACTTGCCATTCAGAACTGATTAACATCACTTTTGATATTCCCTTCAAGTCTAGAAATATAATTCTTATTCGCTTTACTGATCATATCTTTTGTTACTCTCCTTAACTGGTTAAATATTACCCCTACTATACTCTGAATGTTTCCTTCGCTTTCTGTAGATTTCCTTCAGTTTCAAGTTATTTATTATGTCTTTAGTAAACCATGGAGGATATTTTTTCTTTGTGTGAAAATTCTTCATTGGTACCGTTTCACAAAATACAGAGTGTACCTGAGCATAAAAATACTCAACAGCCTGGTCAGCGTCTGTAAATTCTACAATCCTATACCAATCCATTCGCTCGAACATTTTATACATTTGAAAGAAATTAGCCCTTCTAAAGTCAAATAACTGCTTAGGTTGTTCAGGTTGTTGTGAAACATGGCTACGCTCTCTGTTTAATAGTAGCATGACTGCAATTGCAGGATGATAACTATCCTCCTTAATTAAGGGGCACTCATCTCTATATACTGTTAATGTGTTAACATTCGTAATAATGAGATCAAGTGTATTTTCATTTGAAATTAAGAATATTATTGACCAAGTGCAACTGATAGAGTGACATAAACTCAGCTAAGGATCTATTATATGCAGGTCCAAAATTTACAAGATTACTTTGCTCACCAGTAATTAAAGGCAAATTAAAGTCACCAGCTATAATAAGATCTAAATTGGAAAGGTCCTTATTAACTTCAAACAATCTATAGAAGTACAAATATATGCTTCCAATTTGGTTGCAGGTGGACTGAAATTATTACATAACTGTGACCATTAACTATAATTTTTATTACACAAACTGCTTCAGTATCACCAAAATCTAACGTTATTTGTCTTGATACTGTAGAACCTTTAACAGCTATAAATACGCCTCCTCCTTTCATTGTACCTCCACGATCTTTTCTATACACATTAAAATCCCTACTGAACAGTTCGCTGTTAGCAACATGAGATTGTAACCATGTTTCTGTAATCAACAGAATATCGTATTATAACCTTCCAATGTATGTCAGGATGAGATTGGTGAACACATTGGAAGTTTATGTCGAGAAATAATGTCAATGAAATCTTATGTCCGGTTATCACACCTCCAGATGAATTAGAAGGCAGTTGATTTGTCTAATTACGTGAACGGCATCGCCGAGTTGAAGAGATCAGCGGATTGATAACAAGCTCTAAACCCCGTGGTATCTCGGAAATATTAGTAGAAAGTTAAACATCGTGAAACATAGGGCAGGATTATATGAATAATACGTATTCTTCAAGTAAAGTTTCCGAAATGCATGAACAGCAGAATATCTATGACAGAATGTTTCTGAGGGCCATGAAATATGTAAATAATAAATTCATATGAGAGGGCCATACCTTGTACATCTAGTCTCGCACGATCCGACGATCGAGATGAAGAAAAGAAACTGTCGATTACTAACCTAAATACGAGGCGGCAATTATTAAACAAGTTCCTTTGCTAGTACAGCTGATTTGTACGAGATCGTTCTGCATTATGCGTCAAATGTTTCCAATTGTCAAGAACATATGGGAGCTAGAAGCTGAGAAGAATTCTGAAAAGCAAACCGTCTGCAATTATTATGTTGTGGTAGAATCTGTTTTGTCTCTGAAGAAGTTGACACACTCTCAATCTGCAACTGCAACTCAGAAAGATCGGAAGCAAGAATTCATAGGGAAAAGATTGTATTGAAAGGAAATATTAGAGAGATATTGGCATATTGTAAACATATAATATTGTAAAACAAGATATCTTGTTATTTAATGAAAAGGCAAGTGTATCACTTGAACTGTTAAAATTGTATTAAGGTGTATAATCTTGTTCTAATTGATATCTCTGAGTTTCAGGTAATATGGAACCGTCAGCAATTAATTATTCAGATGAAATGAATGCACGTATCAACATGAACAACTAAAATAGAGGGACCTCAAAGGATCTGACCAGAAATGTGATGAACAATACTTGATAATGTAGTTGAGTGAGAGCTGAACTCGGAAGGTGACACCGTCGTGGAGCAACAACCCAGGATGAGTACTTGAATATCTTATATATTCCGCCACGTAATTGCTTATTGTAGTTGTAGAGTAGTATTTATTTTGTTGTCGATTTGACATGAACAATTTTAACTTGAAAGCGACCGTTATTTGTTGGACATTGCGTTGTAATATTTATGATCATTACGTCTAGTGCGGTGAGCTAGTCTACGTTGTGATGATATGCGATGGCTGTGTAAGATTTCTTTAATGTTTGCTAGCAAGGTTTTACGAAAGATTTTTCGACATGGATGTTGTTGGTACCGTAATGATGTTAGGGTATGGAACGCTAATTTAACTTGTAGCTCAGAATACCTCGGAGGAGCTCGGTATTTTGCGACGTGCGATTCTGTGGTCTTCAAAATGTTATGTGCTTGTGTGGAAATACAGTGTTTTGATAATAGAAGTGTGATACTATTATGGTGATATGGTGTTAATGCGGCAACGTATTTAGTAATTTTACGTAATTGCCTGAATGGATTGTTCTTTAGTATTGTGAATTCGCTGTGCATGACGAGTTGTGCGATGTAATAAGGTGTTGGTTACGGTAGGATCTTTGAAAGTATTTACGTGGATAGAGAGATGTGATGATTATAGACGTGTCATTAGGATTGCGAATTTATGATGATGTTATGTGAAGGTCCTGATGATGATATCGACGGTAGGAACTATGCTAGTCATGCGTGAATTTTGTTGTTGTCGTGATGAATAATTTATTTAGGTACGAGGCCGTATTTTAGAATAATGTTATAGGATGTTGCACTCACGAACACTAGTAGTTGGTCGTCACATTTATCCTATTTAAATACAAGATTGACCAGAGCGCACGATATTAAAGGGATGTTTAGGATCTTCGCAAGATAATCGGTAACGTAAAGATATTGAGGACATGTCGTAAAGGAAATATGATCTTCTATGGTAAGTAAATCATTTCTTTGCTAGTTGGATTTTGTAGATCATTTGAGTTGACGCTTAGTGCTGATGTAGTTATTCCAGGTCAAACGTCGCAGTGGTATCCGGAGGCGCAGAATCAACGTAGTTAGACAAGCTTAATTATAGGCGTTACAATGTCATTTGATGTCATTTATCTAGGTGCAGTCGCCGATGAATGTACGGGAGGATCGAGTCTGTCTTTTAAATGCATGTCTTTGATGGATGTCATATTATGTTACGATCCTGTGTCTTTTAAACATTTCTATTGCATTTATGGTGATTTTATGAAGATAGAATAACGGTATTTTTCAAGTTGCTAGATAGACAGATACCGACATATAATGCGGTGATTTTTAAAAGAGAAATGACGGAATATTATGAGATATTTGGGTAGAAAATAGCATTCTGATGTGGACGATTCTATAATTCCCAGTGATTTATTTTGAAAATGTGAGGTTGATAACTGATCTTTCACTGTAAGCCTTCAGCAGAGGGACACTTTGTCTCTTTTGTTTTTCAATTTACGATGTTATAATTTATTTGTAACAAGAGCCTGAAGTTAGGTGTTTATTTTCAAGTTAACACAATATTTCCTTCCTATATTCGTTTGTGTTGCCGATAATTTGTTCTTAATGTAATTGGTATATCTGAAGTTATTTTAAAATCATTAAACGGGAAATCCTTCCATAAATAAAACATTTTACGGAGTTCTCATTTAAAGTAGCGTAGGAACACTAGGTTAGTTATTTAATTTAAGATATGATTAAATGATGGTCAATGTATCTTAACGAATATGCCAATATCCTCGATCTCTTAATACTCTATTGCGGAATATTCACGTAATTTAGGCAGAAATGATGATTACATTCTACGTTTAAAACCACGATGATAACAGTCCACCTAATTAACCTGTGACCCAACTCGTCGGACTTGCACGTCCCTTGAGTGGAGCCTTCATGGATCTCCGACTGCATTGCTTCGCCGCGGCCTAACCCAACACTGAGATACAGAATTAAAATTTACAAAAATGGTCACAGGGATTGCTGTCAGGGCACAGTATTCTGATTCACTATTGTTAACATAAAACCTACGAAATTTTGGTGTTTAACCCTCTTACATTCTGGTAAAAATGAAACATCGTATGGCTTTTAGTGCCGGGATATCCCAGGACGGGTTCGGCTCGCCAGGTGCAGGTCTTTCTATCTGACGCCCGTAAGCGACCTGCGCGTCATGATGAGGATGAAATGATGATGAAGACTACACATACACCCAGCCCCCGTGCCATTGGAATTAATCAATTAAGGTTAAAATCCCCAATCCGGCCGGGAATCGAACCCGGGACCCTCTGAACCGAAGGCCAGTACGCTGACCATTCAGCCAATGAGTTGGACTGCATTCTGGTAGTAAATATTAATTGCATTAAAAATAATTTTTCTCAAAACACAAAAGTTACACAGTCTCATTTAATCCATTCACATCGTCCAGAGGATTGGCAGCTATAAAGGAAAGGAAGGTGCAGGCTTTAAGATCGAAGCTGAATACCAGTTACGTAAAAGAGGGGCAGTAGTATAGCCAGTGAAAACCGGGGCGTATGTTATGCTAAACATTTATTACAGCAGACGATTCAAACAAGAATAAGGTTCGTGTCCATGGGGGACCTGCCCTTTTCACATTTCAAACTCTACTATTCTCAACTTAACAATTTCAGGGGCCTCTGGCCACATATCAATTCGACTCTAATGAGGGCAACTCTAATTTATCGAGAAACCGAGGCTCAGCCTCGTGAACAATGTCCATTAAATACAACATACCGAATTACATTAAAACCAGGCTCACACATTAACATTTTCAGAAGGAAACCCTCTTTCTAATTGCCGAGGGCCATAGCCTCTACTAATAGCACAAGCAATATATTACATTCATAAGATTAAATTACTCCCTCCATAGGCCAGAAGATAGTTCACAAACATCCTTCCTACCTCCACACTCACGGCTTGGTGACCAGGCGGCTTGCTCGCTCCGAGCGATCTGAACAACCTTCCCTAAGCAGCCGACAGCACGCGCCCACGCTCTCCACTGGAGAAGAGGGGCGAGGCGGGGAGGTAACAAGACAAGTGTGGAGGCCGGAAGAAGGCCTGCCAACGTAAGGTGGAAAACGCCACCAGGGCGGAAATAATTTCCCTTTCCCCTGGGGCCATAAGGGGGATGGGATGACATAAGTGTATATTTTAATAAGGGGAAAATATGCTAGGTTCAAAATATACAATCCATACACAGATCGATCTGAGTAAATAAAAGATGTAAGCAAATACGGCGAGGGAGAATAACTCTTGGTACAGACCTCCCTCCCTAAGTTCCCAAACAGGTTGGGAAAAGTCTTTCTTCTTTTCCTTAGACACAACAAGAGCTCTTGATAAAAGTTCATTCTTCATATAAATAAGTAACTGTATGCTTGACCCGTAAAAATACTTGAAGAAAAGTCCTTCCTTACCATACACCAACAACTTGTCTAACATTTCATTAGGTGGGTTGCAATAGAATCGCCGGGCGAGCTACCGGCTTCCAAGTCCAAGTTACGACCAAGCAGGCATGGCTCAAAATCAATTATGGATACCGAGCACGCGGCAACCAGGCACGCCAAGATGCAGTAAGCCAGATGGAAGATGCGTGCATCAACTGGCGGCGGATGCTGGCCAGCACAGAACATGCAACATGCAGAAAACCGGCCCGGAAGGACGGCCAAGGGAGGCAGCGCACGCCAAGACACGCCCACATGAGGGGCCCTTCTCACGGAGCGACGGCGAAGATAGAACCTCCATAATGCTGAAACACAGTTTAAGGCCAGCAGTTTTGTCTTCACAAAGCCGATAAGGTCGAGGGGTCAAGATGGAAGGAGACGACCCCGGGTCAGGAGGCAGGAGGCAAAGTAGGGCTGCAGGAGGGCTCACATAGTAAATTTAAAAAAACTTACAGACTAGAAAGATATAACCCCCCACAAAATACAAGTTTAGTAATGCAACAGGGGGACTAACCCCGCAGAAATTAACACAACAGACCGCATCGGTCGTCGCCAACACATTAAAGCAAGAAACCTCACTAAGCAGACTGAACCTGAGAGAGATGAACGCGAAAAACTCCTTCGGTTATGGGGTCTCTCACCAACAGGGTGACCGAGGTAAGGAAATCAATAATCCGGAAAGGACCGCGGAACCTGGGTGCCTGCTTCCCAGAGGGAACAAAATTCTTAATGAATACCTCATCTCCGACGGCCAGGCTGGTAGGCTGCCGCCCCTTATCGTAGCGCTCCTTTTTCCTCTGGTAGGAAACCTGAAGATTCTCTTTAGCTTTCTTCCAGTTAGCACGGATGTTAAGGGGATCCACCCTCTCAGGCAACAGGTCATCAGTATGCCATAAATTGGAAAGCGGGGAGTTTGGAAGAAACGAAAATATGAGGGAGAAAGGGGAAAACTGGTGCGCCTCATGCACAGCGGTATTAAAAGCATAAGCCAGCCACGGCAAGGTGGTGTCCCACCTCTGAACATCGTGGTGATGGAAAGCGATGAGGGCCGAGCGTAAATTCCTATTAACTCTCTCCGCGTACGAAGGCTGGGGATAATAAGGGGAAGTCGTGACGTGAGTAATCGACAAGCTAAAACAGAACTTCTTGAATAGATTCGAGGTGAAGGCTTTAGCGTTGTCTGAAACCAAATACTGACTAGGACCAAATGATGAAAATATGGTTTTCAAACATCTAATTGTTGTTTCAGCGTTGGCCATCCTCGTCGGAAATAACCATACAAAACGAGTGAAGCCATCCACGCAGACCAGAATAAACCTATTTGATTCGGATTTCGATCTCGGAAGCGGTCCTGCGAAATCAATATACAGACGTTGCATAGGACAGGTAGCTTGCGTAGAGGACAACAACCCAACCCGAGAATTAAATTAATTCCATCCCCTGGTCTAAGGACTTTGGACAGCCAAACTCTGAAAAGTGGTGGCAAAAGGGGCTCTGGTTAAGACGCAACAGGTCGTTATGCTACTTAGGTTCCAGAACGGGTAAAAAAAAAAAAAAGTAAATAAATAAATGCAATGTAAATATTAATCTTATACCAGTTGTATAGTTTAAACCTAGGAATTTCATTTTTGTCCGTATTGAACTGAGAAAGGATGATAGGAAAAACTTAAAACGGTCCACCTTTTCAATACAAAAATGTTATATTTATTTATAACATGTATTTGCACTTGGAACTAGTTTCGACGCTGTGTTTGCGTCATCATCAGTCAAAATGTGGGAAATAGGCAAGATGTAGGCATTTATATTACACAGGGCGTTACATTAAACAATACACATCTTATAAGGAGATAAAAACAGGGACGAATATAGAAACAAATGAATCGTTGAGAAAACAAAAGTTATACATATTAAAAATAACCTTAACCACACATCTTGCAGTGCGAAAGTGTTCTCCTTGAATGATTCCTGAATATAAAAAAACGCACGCGCACACATTTCTGAAGAGCCAGCAGGCAGGACAAAGTAAAGTGAAACCTTAAGAGTTCTTCTGATAAGAGTTCCTCATTTTTTCTATGTTCCGACTAACTAATGAAGTCTCCCTTGAGATCCTGATAAACATACACAACAGGAAATTCTCCTTCACTCTCAACAATAGCTCTAAAGACCAACGGTAAAATTTTTATTTTAAATATTGTGCAGAGACGTGAAAGCATGATTTTGAACATGATATAACTCCTTCATATAACCCAGTTTTTTATACAAGGTGTTGCATTAAATGACACACATCTTACGAGGAGATAAAAACAGGGATGAATGTAGAAACACATGCATCGTTGAGAAAGCAAGTTATACATATTAAAAATAAGCTTAACCACATAACTTGCAGTGCGAAAATATTTGCCTTGAATGATTCCTGAATACAAAACGCGCGCGCACACACTTCTAAAGAGCCGGCAGGCAGGAAAAAGTAAGGTGAAACCTTAAGAGTTCTTCTGAGAAGAGTTCATCATTCTTTCTATGATCTGACTAACTAATGAAGTCTCCCTTGAGTTCCTGATAAACATACACAACAGGAAATTAAACAATAGGCTACACATCTTACAAGGAGATAAAAACAGGGAAAGTTATACATATTAAAAATAGCCTTAACCACACATCTTGTAGTGCGAAAATATTCGTCTTGAGTGATTCATGAATACAAAACACACGCGCACACATTTCTGAAGAGCCAGCAGGCAGGAAAAAGTAATGTGAAACCTTAAGAGTTCTTCTGAGAAGAGTTCATCATTTTTTCTGTGTTCCGACTAACTAATGAAGTCTCCCTTGAGTTCCTGATAAACATACACAACAGGAAATCCTCCTTCACTCTCAACAATAGCTATAAAGACCACGGTAAATTTCATTTTAAATATTGTGCAGAGACGTGAAAGCATGATCTTGAATATAATATAACTCCTTCATTTAACCCAATTTTTTACACAAGGTGTTACATTAAACAATACACATCTTACGAGGAGATAAAAGCAGGGACGAATGTAGAAACAAATGCATCGTTGAGAAAGCCAAATTATACATATTAAAATAAGTTTAACCACACAACTTGCAGTGCGAAAATATTTGCCTTGAATGATTCCTGAATACAAGACGCACGCACACACATTTCTAAAGAGCCAGCAGGTAGGAAAAGTAAGGTGAAACCTTAAGAGTTCTTCTGAGAAGAGTTCATCAATCTTTCTATGTTCCTAATAATTAATGAAGTCTCCCTTGAGTTCCTGATAAGCATACACAACAGGAAATTCTCCTTAACTCTCAAGAATAGCTATAAAAGACCAACGGTAAATTGTATTTTTAAATACTGTGCAGAGATGTGGAAGCATGATCTTGAACATGATGTAACTTCTTCATTTAACCACCTTTGAAAGTTTCTCTCTATATTACATAGCTTCATTAACACACCATTCTGTAGATGCACAAAATAATAATAATCTTGTAATCTTCACAGGTCCGGTATTCAGCTCGACAAGAATATAAAATAGGTATTAAGGAATACTTTGTTGAGAGTGTGGAGGTTGACTGTGCCAGTATTTGTGGTGTATTGTTGCAGCGTTACGTGTAGGGTGGGGGCAGGTTTCTATGATGTTTATTGCGGGACATGAGGCGGTAAAGCTATGGCGCGAGATGAAGAGGAACAGAGCGTGTTGTATAGTTTAGGTCTGGGCAGCGGCCGTTGTTGGATTAGGAGGGGAGAGGGGAGGAGCGGTAGGGGAGGAGGAGTGGAAGGGGGGGAGGTATGGAGGGTGATGTGGTGAAAGTGTGTGGTGTGACAAAGTATTATGCATAATCTGAAAGACAGATCTGTTTTTCGGGATATTCATGTTTTTGAAAAATTCAATGAGAAAGTCGAATAGGATCTTTGGTTTCTCTGAGATATCATTTAAGTTTAGGTTGGGATTGAAATATTGGTCTAAATGAATATAGAGGTTTTCAGTGACGTCTAGGAAAGAACCTTTGTTTAGAATATCTAATACCTCAAGATCTTGATTTATTTCAGTAAAGTTGTGATTAAATAAAACGGTTGTGTTTTATGGCATTGACATGTTCTGCATATCTGATTTTAAAGCTGCGTCCTGTTTGCCCTAGGTAAGAACTTTTGCAGTCTTGGCAAGAAAACCTATATACACCTGATTTAGAAAAAGGACTACTTTTATTTATTGATGAAGAGTTGTGTAGGATCTCTGTGCTTCTGTTGTTAGTACGAAAGGCTATTTTAACGTTGTGTTTTTTAAAAACGTTAGTGACGTTGTAAATTTCTTTATTGAAGGTAAATGTGGAAAACGTGGCAGTGCTAGTATTGTCTTTTATTAGGGTGGTTTTTGGGCGGTGTCTGAATCTATTGATTATTCTTTCAATAAAGGATTCATTATATCCATTGAATTTTGCTATAGAGCGAATGGTGTTCAATTCTTTATTTAAGTTTTTTCTTGACACCGGAATTTTGAATGCTCGGTCTACTAAGCTATTATATGTAGCCGCTTTGTGTGTTTGGGGGTGTAGTGAGTTATTTCTTATAGTAGTGGCCGTTTGAGTGGGCTTTCTATAGATACTATATGTGAACGAAGAGGGGTGCCTGTTGATTGTTAGGTCTAGGAAGTTGATGGAGTTGTTTGTCTCTGATTCTAAGGTAAATTTAATGTCATGATCAATATTATTAAGGTTTTTGAGGGTGGATGGCGCGTCTATGGAGCGTTCATCTAGGATTATAAATGTGTCATCTACGTACCTAGCCCAGAATTGGATATTAGCAAATTTGATGTTATTGTCAATGGCGGTGTGCTCTAGAAAATCAAGGTAGATGTCTGCTAAAATTCCTGAGGCTGGTGAACCCATAGCCAAACCATCTTGTTTGTAAATGATCTTATCGAATGTGAAGTAGTTATTGTTAATTAGTAATCTTAATATGGTCATAAAGTCTTGAACTTCTAGTTTACTTAGTTGATTGTTAGCAAGTAAGTTCTTTTCGATGATCGGGAATAATGAGTTGGTGTTTATACTGGGATACATGTTGACTATATCAAAGGAGTGCATTGAATGATATGGTTGAAGCTTGAAACTGTTTAGTTTGTTCACTAATTCTACAGTGTTCCTGATGGATTTATTTGATGAGAATTTATAATGTTTATTAAGAAATTGTTGGATAAATTGAGATAATTTATATAAGGGGCTTGGTCTGTAGTTTATTATGGGTCGAATAGGGACACCGGTTTTGTGGATTTTGGGTAGTGCTTTAGCTGTTGGTAGGCCTGGGTTCATAGTAATTAACTTTTGTTTTTCTTGTTCAGCGAGGAGAAAATATGTGCTCTTTAGAATTTGTTTCAATTGCCTTTGAATTGATTGTGTTGGGTCCTTCTTGACTATTGAAAAGGAGTCATTATCTAAGAAAGTTTTGGTTTTTTGAATGTAATCTGTTTTATCCATAATGACTGTTGTGTTGCCTTTGTCGGCCTACAAGACAAACTCAGAATGGACGTAAAAAAACAATTAAACAAAAGTTTTTTCTCAAAAAATCACACTGCGACCCCTATCACCAAAATCAACAAAGACTCCCTTACTGAAAGAAAACAAATTCTCAATCTTAAAAAGAAAGTCAAAGACAACCACCTCATCATTACAAAGGCCGACAAAGGCAACACAACAGTCATTATGGATAAAACAGATTACATTCAAAAAACCAAAACTTTCTTAGATAATGACTCCTTTTCAATAGTCAAGAAGGACCCAACACAATCAATTCAAAGGCAATTGAAACAAATTCTAAAGAGCACATCTTTTCTCCTCACTGAACAAGAAAAACAAAAGTTAATTACTATGAACCCAGGCCTACCAACAGCTAAAGCACTACCCAAAATCCACAAAACCGGTGTCCCTATTCGACCTATAATAAACTACAGACCAAGCCCCTTATATAAATTATCTCAATTTATCCAACAATTTCTTAATAAACATTATAAATTCTCATCAAATAAATCCATCAGGAACACTGTAGAATTAGTGAACAAACTAAACAGTTTCAAGCTTCAACCATATCATTCAATGCACTCCTTTGATATAGTCAACATGTATCCCAGTATAAACACCAACTCATTATTCCCGATCATCGAAAAGAACTTACTTGCTAACAATCAACTAAGTAAACTAGAAGTTCAAGACTTTATGACCATATTAAGATTACTAATTAACAATAACTACTTCACATTCGATAAGATCATTTACAAACAAGATGGTTTGGCTATGGGTTCACCAGCCTCAGGAATTTTAGCAGACATCTACCTTGATTTCCTAGAGCACACCGCCATTGACAATAACATCAAATTTGCTAATATCCAATTCTGGGCTAGGTACGTAGATGACACATTTATAATCCTAGATGAACGCTCCATAGACGCGCCATCCACCCTCAAAAACCTTAATAATATTGATCATGACATTAAATTTACCTTAGAATCAGAGACAAACAACTCCATCAACTTCCTAGACCTAACAATCAACAGGCACCCCTCTTCGTTCACATATAGTATCTATAGAAAGCCCACTCAAACGGCCACTACTATAAGAAATGACTCACTACACCCCCAAACACACAAAGCGGCTACATATAATAGCTTAGTAGACCGAGCATTCAAAATTCCGATGTCAAGAAAAAACTTAAATAAAGAATTGAACACCATTCGCTCTATAGCAAAATTCAATGGATATAATGAATCCTTTATTGAAAGAATAATCAATAAATTCAGACACCGCCCAAAAACCACCCTAATAAAAGACAATACTAGCACTGCCATGTTTTCCACATTTACCTTCAACAAAGAAATTTACAACGTCACTAACGTTTTTAAAAAACACAACGTTAAAATAGCCTTTCGTACTAACAACAGAAGCACAGAGATCCTACACAACTCTTCATCAATAAATAAAAGTAGTCCTTTTTCTAAATCAGGTGTATATAGGTTTTCTTGCCAAGACTGCAAAAGTTCTTACCTAGGGCAAACAGGACGCAGCTTTAAAATGAGATATGCAGAACATGTCAATGCCATAAAACACAACCGTTTTTCCGTGGTCGGCCTACATATAAAAGAATTTAAGCACAACTTTACTGAAATAAATCAAGATCTTGAGGTATTAGATATTCTAAACAAAGGTTCTTTCCTAGACGTCACTGAAAACCTCTATATTCATTTAGACCAATATTTCAATCCCAACCTAAACTTAAATGATATCTCAGAGAAACCAAAGATCCTATTCGACTTTCTCATTGAATTTTTCAAAAACATGAATATCCCGAAAAACAGATCTGTCTTTCAGATTATGCATAATACTTTGTCACACCACACACTTTCACCACATCACCCTCCATACCTCCTCCCCTTCCACTCCTCCTCCCCTACCGCTCCTCCCCTCTCCCCTCCTAATCCAACAACGGCCGCTGCCCAGACCTAAACTATCCAACACGCTCCGTTCCTCTTCATCTCGCGCCATAGCTTTACCGCCTCATGTCCCGCAATAAACATCATAGAAACCTGCCCCCACCCTACACGTAACGCTGCAACAATACACCACAAATACTGGCACAGTCAACCTCCACACTCTCAACAAAGTATTCCTTAATACCTATTTTATATTCTTGTCGAGCTGAATACCGGACCTGTGAAGATTACAAGATTATTATTATTTTGTGCATCTACAGAATGGTGTGTTAATGAAACTATGTAATATAGAGAGAAACTTTCAAAGGTGGTTAAATGAAGAAATATCATGTTCAAGATCATGCTTCCACATCTCTGCACAGTATTTAAAAATACAATTTACCGTTGGTCTTTTATAGCTATTCTTGAGAGTTAAGGAGAATTTCCTGTTGTGTATGCTTATCAGGAACTCAAGGAAGACTTCATTAATTATTCGGAACATAGAAAGAATGATGAACTCTTCTCAGAAGAACTCTTAAGGTTTCACCTTACTTTTTCCTACCTGCTGGCTCTTTAGAAATGTGTGCGCGTGCGTCTTGTATTCAGGAATCATTCAAGGCAAATATTTTCGCACTGCAAGTTGTGTGGTTAAACTTATTTTAATATGTATAATTTGGCTTTCTCAACGATGCATTTGTTTCTACATTCGTCCCTGCTTTTATCTCCTCGTAAGATGTGTATTGTTTAATGTAACACCTTGTGTAAAAAATTGGGTTAAATGAAGGAGTTATAATATATTCAAGATCATGCTTTCACGTCTCTGCACAATATTTAAAATGAAATTTACCGTGGTCTTTATAGCTATTGTTGAGAGTGAAGGAGGATTTCCTGTTGTGTATGTTTATCAGGAACTCAAGGGAGACTTCATTAGTTAGTCGGAACACAGAAAAAATGATGAACTCTTCTCAGAAGAACTCTTAAGGTTTCACATTACTTTTTCCTGCCTGCTGGCTCTTCAGAAATGTGTGCGCGTGTGTTTTGTATTCATGAATCACTCAAGACGAATATTTTCGCACTACAAGATGTGTGGTTAAGGCTATTTTTAATATGTATAACTTTCCCTGTTTTTATCTCCTTGTAAGATGTGTAGCCTATTGTTTAATTTCCTGTTGTGTATGTTTATCAGGAACTCAAGGGAGACTTCATTAGTTAGTCAGATCATAGAAAGAATGATGAACTCTTCTCAGAAGAACTCTTAAGGTTTCACCTTACTTTTTCCTGCCTGCCGGCTCTTTAGAAGTGTGTGCGCGCGCGTTTTGTATTCAGGAATCATTCAAGGCAAATATTTTCGCACTGCAAGTTATGTGGTTAAGCTTATTTTTAATATGTATAACTTGCTTTCTCAACGATGCATGTGTTTCTACATTCATCCCTGTTTTTATCTCCTCGTAAGATGTGTGTTATTTAATGCAACACCTTGTATAAAAAACTGGGTTATATGAAGGAGTTATATCATGTTCAAAATCATGCTTTCACGTCTCTGCACAATATTTAAAATAAAAATTTTACCGTTGGTCTTTAGAGCTATTGTTGAGAGTGAAGGAGAATTTCCTGTTGTGTATGTTTATCAGGATCTCAAGGGAGACTTCATTAGTTAGTCGGAACATAGAAAAAATGAGGAACTCTTATCAGAAGAACTCTTAAGGTTTCACTTTACTTTGTCCTGCCTGCTGGCTCTTCAGAAATGTGTGCGCGTGCGTTTTTTTATATTCAGGAATCATTCAAGGAGAACACTTTCGCACTGCAAGATGTGTGGTTAAGGTTATTTTTAATATGTATAACTTTTGTTTTCTCAACGATTCATTTGTTTCTATATTCGTCCCTGTTTTTATCTCCTTATAAGATGTGTATTGTTTAATGTAACGCCCTGTGTAATATAAATGCCTACATCTTGCCTATTTCCCACATTTTGGCTGATGACGCAAACACAGCGTCGAAACTAGTTCCAAGTGCAAATACATGTTATAAATAAATATAACATTTTTGTATTGAAAAGGTGGACCGTTTTAAGTTTTTCCTATCATCCAGTTGTATAGTATCATCATTATCATCATCATCATCATTTCCCTTTATCCAGCTGTAGCCGGGTAGGGGCAAATATGGTTCCTCTCCACTTTCTTCGGTCTTTCCACCACTCCTCCTCCAACGCTGTGTCCCAGTCCAGGTTTCTTTCTATAATGCTATGTTGGATGGTATCCTTCCATCTCAATCGTGGTCGTCCACGGCCTCTCCTTCCTTGGATTTGCATTTCCATCACCTTTTTTGGCATTCTTTCATCGCTCATTCGCTTTATGTGCCCAAACCATCTTAGTCGGCTCTTCTCTATTCTATCATTCATTTTTTCCACTCCAATTTCTTCCCGGATTTTCTCATTCCTTATTTTGTCTCTTCTACTCTTCTGTATCATACTCCTCAAGAATTTCATTTCGGCCGCCTGTATTCGACTCTCATCCTTCTTTGTCACTGTCCAAGTTTCTGCTCCGTAAGTTGTTATGGGTACGTAATACATCTTGTACATAGTATCCTTTGCTTCCATTGGCACATCTTTGTCCCATAACATATTTCTTACACTATGATAGAAACAACTTCCAGCTTGAATCCTTTTACTAATCTCAGTATCCAGTCGAGCATTCTCCATTAATTCACTCCCCATATGCTGCTTTTGCTGTTCTCATGATGTCATCCATGACTAATGTAAACTGGATTGGTGATAGAACACTTCCCTGTCTCAGCCCACTAGTTATTTTGAACCAACTTGTCCTGCCAACTTGTGTTTGCACGCAACTACAACATTCCTTATACAATGCCATGATCATTTTTATTAATCCCTGTCCAATTCCTTTTTGCACCAGACTGTCCCAAACTTTCATCCTAGGGACACTGTCATATGCCTTTTCAATATCAATGAATGTCATCACCATATAGTATCATTTAATGTATAGTATCATTTAATGTAATTCCACATACTGTATATCAGTTGACTATATTTGTAAGTAGTACAGGAGATATTATAAGTATAATTTTGTAAACAATATAAATTTATTAAGGATGAGCTCTGTATTTAATAGAAAACATTGTTAGCGTAAATTGTATAATATTGTATTATAGGAAAATTTTCTTCTTGTTAATTTAATATTTAGTGCTTGACAATAATGTGTAACCGTACGTATGTACGATCCCCGAATTTTTAGGTTAGGAAATTTTCGTATATAGTTGGTAATGTTAAAATCATGTAATTTTGTTTATTTAGAATGTAAAAACATAATATTATAAGAAGAATGTGTAGTTAGGGAATATTGCATATGTGCATCATTATATTTTTGTATAAATTTCCGTTTGGGTAAGAGTCTGTAAATATGGCCTAGCCGTAAGGATTGTGCAATCGGGAAAACTGCGACTATATCGGGAAGGACGGTTGAAGTCAGTTGGATGTGTTGCAACAGGTGGCTTGGAAACCCGGGGTACGTCAGGTTGTATAGGCTGAAGAATTGGAGTGGATCAATGTGGATGTACGTGAGTGGACGTTCGATGTCACATCAGACGCACGATAGCCAATACGAGGGCTTTGTTTTAAGCGAGGTTGGGTTGACTGAGTGACACGTCAAGGAGTGCCTGTGAGAGCATTGCTACCTATAAACTTTCCAGGACGCTATAACCATGTGCAGCAAGCCTGTATAAGAAGGTACGCGTGTGCGGCAAGAATTCTAATGCTGTTTCTGATTGTGTTTCTGTCTCTGATTCTGTGTGTTTCTCACTCGGACCAGCACGCGGGAGTTACTTTACACATAGTCCTAGGCAATGTTGTATTGTTCTTGAGTATCGTTTTCGGAGTGAGCACGATATATGTTGCTGATGCTAATGAGTTTCTGGTGGCTGTTATGTCAAAGACGCTACTTAAGTGTTTATTTGTAACACCAACTCTGTATAATAGTTGGACTACAATTCTTCGACGAGATTATGTACAGTGGATGTGGTGATGCAAACAGAATCGAGATTCGGTAGTGGATGTGTGTTTGAGCACAGAGCTGATTCTTGGTCGAGGAAATAGTCGGCCGAGTATCCATTTTCAGTTGCAGAAACCTGAGGCATTACACCAACCTGTGCGGCACTCAAGAAGAACCCAAGACATCGATGAAGTGTGTAAATAAGGTTAGGGATGCTATTCGTAAAGAAGGTTGCATCCGTACGTAGAGAAAGTCGTCGTACTTTTCTCTACCAGAATACGATTTTTGTTCTATAACAGTAGTGAGTGTAGTGGGGCTCTTACCTGGAGGGATGTTAAGAAATGTATATACAGCATCAACAATTTTATTGATGGTTTGTAGTGTATATTTGCCTTTGTAAATGACAAACGAGTAGGTCTCGTGAAGTAATGATTTGGTTGTAGTTAGTGGTGTGTATATTTGCCTTTGTAAACGACAAACGAGTAGGTCTCGTGAAGTAATGATTAATGTTGGTCGTAGTTGTTTGTACATTGCCTTTGTGGACGGCAATCAGGAGGGGGTCTCTTTAAGTGATTATTATATTTTGTTTATTATTTGGGGGGTAAAGTTCTGGTATCAAACTTGCAGTAATTCTTTTTATCAGTAGAGTATGGATGAACCTGGCTTGCTACCCAAATCTAATTTCAGGGGTAAACAGGTAAGGTTATAAAGTAAGTCTGGAGCTTCGTCAGCCTGATGACCATCGCCTTGGGAGAGGGAGTTACTCATTGCTCAACATAGTTATATGTTCCTGTAATTGTTTTACAGGTGGCGCCATTATCTTGGTATTTATACTTATTTCACTCCGTTCATTAATTATATATATTTTTTATTATTATTATGGAATTGTTACAAATGTATTTTAGTGTACCATTTGCCACCGAGGTAGACACCTCATTTGCAAATAAAGAGATTTTGATTTGAATAACAGATGGCTTACTAATCCTACAAATCTTACAAGCCTTAACAAGATTGCGAACTTCTCCGTCCATTCCCTTCCACATGAAATTTTCTCTGATCTCCTTTGTTTTAAATACTCCCTGATGACCTGCAAGGGGAGTTTCATGAAAATCATAGGGACCAACACTGATGGAATTACAACCTTCATCTTATAATCATGTCGGGAGGGGCAACAAAGAACTCCGTTCCTCAATACATACGGATCAACAATTTTCCCATCCTTCAAGTCTTGCACAATAGGAGCCAAGACCGGATCTTCCAATTGAAATTTACCTATGTTGTGATACAAGAGAAGGGTATCAGATAAAATCGCTCCAATCAAGGGTAATGTGAGAGAGGACTCAGAAGGACCTGGCTCCTCTTCAAGAATAGGTTGATCGGAAAACATTCGGCTGAGAGTATCCGCTACAACATTCTCAGAACCCCGAATATGACGGACGTTAAACTGAAAGGCGGAAATCCTTATGGCCCAAAGAGCCAAACGACCAGTTTTCTGTGGTTTCCCAAGCACCCAACTTAACGCCTGGTTGTCAGTTTCAAGCTCAAACTTAACGTGCTCTAGATACACGAAAGCGTTTTAGAGCGAAAAGAACGGCCAAACCTTCGAGCTCGTACACGGAGTACTTAGCCTCTAGAGGGGTAAGAGCGCGAGAAGCATAAGCGATACGGCGCCTCCCTAACTCAGATTCCTGGAGCAAAACGGCTGCAACAGCTGACGACGAAGCGTCGGTTTGCACAATGAAGACCTTAGTAAAGTCCGGCATGGCCAAAACCGGAGCGTTGGAAATGGCAAGCTTGAGGTCGTCAAAAGCAGCCTGCTGAGAAGCTCCCCACTGAAACCTTACTCCCTTACGCCGGAGTGCATTAAGAGGGGCCGCGCGACTGGCAAAATTCGGGACGAATTTTCGGAAGAAGTTAACCATTCCAACAAAGCGGGACACCCTTTTACATCCTGCGGAGGAGGAAAATCCTGAATGGCCTGAGTGCGGGACTGATTGACCAATACACCATTAGAAGATACAATAAGCCCCAAAAAGGACATCTGGGGTTTGGCAAACGAGACCTTGGACAACTTGATTGTCAAGCCAGCCTTCCTCAGGCATGACAATACTTCATCGAGGTGCTGGAGATGATCCTTGAATGTCTCCGAGTACACGACTACGTGATCAAGATAGTGATGGAGGTAGTCAAACTTAATGTCGGAAAACAACTGATCAAGGAGCCTTGTGAGAACAGCGGCACCCATCGAAATTCCGAAAGGCAGACGGCAAAATTCATAAAGGTTCCAGTCCATTGCGAAGGCCGTAAGATGACGAGACTCCTCCGCAAGCGGGATCTTGTAATAAGCTCGATTGAGATCCAAGACGGTGAAGTACCTCGCCCTCTTAAACCATGAGAAACACGTATGTAAATCCGGGAGCGGGACTGACTGCAAGACCACCTTACGATTAAGAGCCCTGTAATCCAGCACAGGCCTATAACCACCCTGGGGCTTGGGCACAAGAAAAATGGGGGAAGAGTAAGCCAAAGTAGAGGGCCGAATAATCCCTTCCTCAAGCATTTTGCTAATGACCTCCTTTAATACCTGCATCTTAGGAGGAGATAAACGGTAGGGCGGGAGTCTAACGGGAATAGAATCCATAACCTCTATTTTATACTCTAAGATAACCGTCATCCCCAATTTCTCAGTAAACACATCCGGGTAGGCCTCGCACAACTCCCTAATACGCTGCGCCTTATCCTCAGTCAAATGGCTAAGATCTGACACCACTTCGTCCTGAGGCGGCGATGCTGACAATACTGAAGCAGAATTACCAATATGCAAAGGAATTTTAGTCATTTGAGAAAACTTAAATCAACATGAGCGTTCCTGTATGTCTAACACTAAACCCGAATAATCGAAAAAATTTGAACCAAGAATGACAGAATACGGTAACTCACTCGTAACTTACATGGGAAATTTCCAAGTAAAATTGGAAACACGAATTTTACATTTTACCAGACCCAAGACCTCAATTCTGGAAGAATTAGCTGATACAAACGAATGCGAAACCGGAGATAAATCAGGAAATTTACAGACAGCTTTATGCAAAGCAAACCATTTTTCACTAATAAACGACACTACACTACCAGAATCAAGAAGGGCCTAGACAGGCTCATTATTTATTTCAACCTCAACCAAGGGACTCAAACTTTTAACTTCCGTAGATATCCCTAAACAGCCTGCGGGGCAAATAGGAGATGGTTCACCAAACGAACAGGATGTTTGATGGTCAACAGGGGAAGGTAATCCAATACCATTGTCCTACACCACCTCCCACTGTAGTCAAGAACTATTTGAAGGGGTGATACAATGTTGCGCAAGATGACCGGTGACTCCACACCGAAAGCATATAATATTACTGGTTCTAGGCAGAACCTCTACCCTAGAACCGGCACTAGCACCCCGACTGTTGTTACGAGACCGAGAGAGACATTTATTACGCAAATGATTCGAAGCACCGCAATTATAACATTTTCTTAACAAGTTAGGCTTACGAACCACCGAATACTCCCTCACATTAGAAACAACGGGAGGCAAGCTAGTAACACGAAGTGAGTCCGCATGACGAACACCTTCAACCGATACCAATATCGCTTCGAGCTCCGCAAAACTGTGAGGTTGAGAAGCAAAATAAAGACAAGAGCGGTATGACAGGGAAATGCCCTCTACGATCGTAAGAACGATCTCCTCTTCCGTATAATATAACGCAAACACCCTAGCGTAAAATTTAACATCGGCAACATATTCTGTTAAAGGCTCATCCGAGCGTTGAACCCTGAAATAAAATTTCAGCACTAGAGAGTTGAGAGCCCTAGCCGGAATAAAATGAGTAAGCAAATGAGCATGAAACTGCTGAAGTGACAACTGATCGGAAATGGCACTAACTATTCTATTAGAAAGCACTCCTGTAGTATACGGATAAAGAATTTGCAGTATTTGAATGTGAGTTAGTCCGAACACAAGGGCATGATCCTGAAATTTCACAAAAAAATCACAAAAAGGCGACTACATCATCCGCGGAATTTACCGAATAACGAGGAACGTTTTTCAGCATACTACTTGACGGGTGGGGGATACTAGAAAAGGGCAAATTCACAGAAGGCAAGATCGATTGCTGAACTGTGAGATTAGCCTGGGGGAGAATCCTAGGTAAGGAACCTTGCTGCGATTCCAGCAAGCCTCACAATAGAGAAATGGAAAAGTTAATATCCACCTTTTCAATACAATATATTACGTGAAGGTTTGCATTTAAAACATGTTTATTTACATTTGGTACCGGTTTCGACAATGTTTCATGTCATCATCAGCCAGGACAACTATACAAAGCTGATTATTATACTTCACTTTCATTACTTTCTCCTTTTTTTAACTAAAATACTAAGGTGTACACCTTATAAAAAACAATCTTTTATCGCACTGACTGTCAGCTTATATATGTATATACTTTTTAATTATATTCATGTTTATATTCAATACTATTAATGTAATATTATTGTAGGAGTCACGATTAATGTAATACAGTAAAACCTCGTTAATTCGAAGTCGTTGGGACTCAAAAATCGGACTTCGAATTACGTGATTTCAAATTAACCGCCAGTTCGCAATTCAGAAGTACCAACTCTTGCCGCGTTACAAAATATTCAAAGGCCCATTACTGCATGCAGTTAACCTTGATTCACAATTTATACCTTTCAAATGCCATGAAAAAAAGAACTATTTCCAAAATGTATCCAAGAAGGTGCATTTACAGCATTCAAATAATGCACTCGGATATCTCACTGGTAAACATAACCTCACGCAACGAAAGAAAGAACAAAAAGCACGATTCAAAGACGAGGAGAAATCTATGCTGGCTCCCATGTGCAAGTGCTTTATTAATTGGATTACTATACTGTATGCATTTTAGATGCCTTGTATTTACACAGAAAGTACCCGATGCCCTTAAAATCGAACTTTCCTATGACTCTATCCTTGTACGTTTTCCCGCCGGCACTTCGCTCGTACTTCAGAAATGTAAGCACTTGCCGCGTCACAAAGTATTCTAAGACCCATTAATACATGCAGTCACCTCGATTCACAGTTTAAACCTTTCAAATGCCATGGAAAAAAACTATTTCCGAAATGTATCCAACAAGGTGCATTTAGAATGTTCAAATAATGCACTTGGATAAATCACCGACAAACATAACCTCACCCAACGAAAGAAAAAAATAGCACAATTCAAAGACGAGGATATATTATGCCGATTCCCCTGTGCAAATGCATTATTTTTTTGATTTATGTACTCTTTGCATTTTTATTATAGATGCTTTGTACTGGCATGAAAAGTGCCTGACGCTCCTAAAACATTGTGGCTTATTGTACTTTCCTATGACGACGGGATTAAGTATCTCGCTTCCATGTGCATTGCAACGCACTACTATGACCCCCATCCCTCACACTTGTACGATTTCGCGGCTCGCAATTTCTCCTTTAAAACCATAAGAACGTTTGGGCTCGCATTAAAATAAAGCAGTGCAGTTTCACCGGCAATGACAATATTGTTCAGTGCCTACGAATTTATTATATGAGCCACGTTTTTTCGCCAACTGTCGGCATCGCCAGTGTTCGCGGATTCTATTTTCCCCGTACACTGCCTGTTGCGTGATATTACGGCCTTCCTTAAAAGGTTGAATACAAAAGAATTCCGATTTCATTCAACTTAGCAATCATGAAGCGCACTGTAGACTCACCGAAGTGAGTGAAAGTGCGGAATCGGAAAGCTACCCCTCCACGTTCCGGAACACGCTATCTATTATGACGCGGAGCGGACAAAATTTCGAGTTGAAATTACTCTGTAACATACTATTGTTTTAAAATGTAAAGGCAGTTTCGAATTAAAAGTCTGAATTTCGATAATGAGGCCGACATTGTACTTCGAATTACGAATTATCCGCATTTCGAATTAAACAATTGAGATAACATGTAAAACTGTATCTCATGTTTCCGGGAATGAGAGCTTCTTCGAATTAGGCGGGATTTTGAATTAACCGATTTCGAATTATCGAGGTTCTACTGTATATCTTTGTATAATTGTCCTGGCTGATGATGACATCAAACATTGTCGAAACTGGTACCAAATGTAAATAAACGTGATGTTTTAAATGCAAACCTTCACGTAATATATTGTATTGAAAAGGTGGATATTAACTTTCCCATTTCTCAATTGTGAATCTTGAGTCAATACGGAACCTGAAGAATGAAATTCTTAATGTTACACCAGCAAGCCTTGCGGCCCATCCGACTCAAGATTACAAATACCCTTATTCGATTCCTCCTCTACCCGATTGACAGAAGGAATAACAGGTTTAGATTTAACAGAGAGTGCGGCCAACCAAGCCTCAACCTTTCCTAAAAGTTGGACAGCCTTGTCCTTTAAAACTCCAACTTGACTTAGTAATTCCTCCTTTAATTCTAAGGAGAGTAAATCTTCCGTCCAATGAACATAATGGGTTAGACACCCTTGTACTCGTTTTAACAGATGGAGAGACGCTACATCATTTTCTAGAAAATCCATAACTGAGGATATTTCGGTCAAATTGGCCTGAATAAGGGACGCCACACTCGTAGCCTCACTGTCAGAGACCTTAGTTACTACAATGACTTTGTCTAAATTGGTTCGTAATAACAACTCTTCTTTTCAAAGAGACCCAGGATATGTCACGTCTCGAGTAGCCATGGTAAAAATATCTCCGGCCACCGAGCTGAAAGGGAAACACCGTAACCGAGAGAGAGAGAGAGAGAGAGCACGCACGCACGCTAAAAATTGCCCGAAAGCACTGGTAGGAGCTCAAATAAACGCTCTGCTACCAGACTGCTGCACCAAGGATTGGCAGCGATAAAGGAAAGGAAGGTGCGGGCTTTAAGAATGAAGCTAAATACCAGTTACGTAAAAGAGAGGCAGTAGTATAGCCAGCGAAAACCGAGGCGTATGTTATGCTAAACATTTATTACAGCAGACGATTCAAACAAGAATAAGGTTTGTGTCCATGGGGGTTCAAACTCTACTATTCTCAACTTCTTAACAATTTCAGGGGCCTCTGGCCACATATCAATTCGACTCTAATGAGGGCAACTCTAATTTATCAAGAAACCGAGGCTCAGCCTTGTGAACAATGTCCATTAAATACAACATACCGAATTACATTAAATCCCGGCTCACACATTAACATTTTCAGAAGGAAACCCTCTTTCTAATTGCTGAGGACCATAGCCTCTACTAATAGCACAAGCAATATATTACATTCATAAGATTAAATTACTCCCTCCATAGGCCAGAAGATAGTTCACAAACATCCTTCCTACCTCCACACTCACGGCTTGGTGACCAGGCGGCTTGCTCGCTCCGAGCGATCTGAACAACCTTCCCTAAGCAGCCAACAGCACCGCGCCCTCCCTCTCCACTGGAGAAGAGGGGCGAGGCGGGGAGGTAACAAGACAAGTGTGGAGGCCGGAAGAAGGCCTGCCAACGTAAGGTGGAAAACACCACCAGGGCGGAAATAATTTCCTTTTTCCCTGGGGCCATAAGGGGGATGGGACGACATAAGTATATATTTTATTAAGGGGAAAATATGCTAGGTTCAAAATATACAATACATACACAGATCGATCTGGGTAAATAAAAGATGTAAGCAAATACGGCGAGGGAGAATAACACCTGCCGATCACCTTCTCTTTTCCGGAGTTTAATGTTACCTCCATGATCTACCCATAGAAAAGCATAATTTCTCTCCTTCTTAATTTTTTGAGCTTGGCCAAGGATCTTTCTTCATAGGGACGTCAAACTGTGGTTTATATATACCGTCTCATACTCAGAGAATCCGAGATGAGACGCATTTACAGTAAATCCCTTTTAACCTTGCGTTTTTGAATGAGTTCATTCTTGACACTACGGTATACAAACTTCACTACAATGGCACCTAAAGCGTGATGCAGTTGCCTCTTCAACCTATGACATGCATCAATCGATTCATTCTTGATCTCCACATTTAATACTTGACCTACATGCTTAACAATTTCATAAACATCCTCATTAACTCATTCAGGTATGCCTAAAATTTCAACCGTGTTACGACGACCATACTGATCAAGTTCATCTAACTGTATTTGTGTGTCTTTTAGTTGCTTCTTATGATTTAAATTCTTTTTTCTCAATTTTTCCATTTTCTCCATGCACTGATTTACTACTTCCGATTGTTTTTTAATGAATGTTGCATTCTCATCCAATTTTAGGTGAGCTAACTCCAAACTTTTGCCTAACTCTCGCTCAGCCTCTACACTTGATTTCTTAACGTCTGCAATTTCTTTCCTCAACTCAAGTAATAGCTGATAGATGTCCCCAGTAGATGATGCTGTTTCTAGTTCCAAGCCATGTACACTATTTCGTCTATCCTTTTCACAATGAGCACACCTCCAAACTTGATTTTCAGATTTTAAGAATTTTAAATCAACGTCTCCTATATTAACACATTTGCAATGGAACCAACCTTGACAGTTACTACACTGAATCTTAGAATTTATATCTTGCCTAGAAACAGCCTCTGACATGCTACACAAGAGCTTATGGTGGCGAAGAATGGTATCACAATTGATATAAAAATCGATTGTGATGGTAACTGCTCTTCACTACACTTTGGAAATATGTTCAAGTTGGTAGCACTTCACCTCAATGTTTACATTAACAGATTCTTCCTCAAATAGCTTAAACTTGGCTCGTAATACATCACTAATTAAGATCTAATAAAAATGTAATACGTACATCAATTCTTCAAACCTTAGTATTCCAGAGGCACACAGTTTCACTTCGTTATTCAAACTACGTACAACCAAAATCACAAGATATTGAGGAGCACTACCGTCACACACCCACTAATCAGCCATTACAATTGCCAATGAATAAGGAAGTCACAGAAAACTTTTTTCCTTGATCAAGAGGTGTGAACAGGGTGGGGGAATTATGAAACCTATGGGTTTACAGTTCATTTCAGATGGCATACAAGAGGCATGTTAGGAATTTGAACTAAGTACATTTATATTTACTAGTGTAGCTGAGCTCATTGAATGATTCTTGGAACTTACCCTAGGAGTTTGAATTTGCAGATCCCAAGTTGTATCAACCAGACAAAATAGAGTTTCACATTAGGGCAGATCTCTTCATTCAGCTTCTTTGTCCTTAGAGGAGAAGATGAGCAGAAAAGTTTTCTCTTTTACAGAACACTGAACTGGGATAGGTTATATGAGGCATGGTTCCCCAAGACAGTCAGATGGTCTGCACAATTTTATTATTCCTATACCACAAAGAATGTCTAGAAAAGAACGGGAGCATTATAATCAAATGACATTGCTACCACCTCACTAGTGCAGTCATAGTTTGAATCCTGGCCAATACATGTGGGAGTTTGAGGAGGAGGAGGAGGAGGAGGAGGATGTGTGGCATCTGGAGAGATCTGGTGCAGGTCTTTCTAGTTGACGTCCATGGACAACTTGCACATCCAGGTGTATGGTGGTGATGGTAATGAGGTAGGGAAAGGATGAACTGCGAATGTGGGTATGTGGTGGTGGTGGTGGTGATGATGATGATGATGATGATGATGATGATGATGATGATGGAAAAGGGTGAAATCCAATGTTGACTCATAGTACAGTGTCATGTGCCCTCAGTCCATAAGAATACTGCTTAGAGGTTCGTAATTAAATCCAGTCTTTTGGCATGCAATCTAGTGATTGGGTATACCACCACCTCTCCCACCCTGCTGACTGGCATTCTGATAGTGAAATTTTTTTCTACCTATGACAGTTGAACCAGCTAACTATAGTGTCAGACCATAAGGACTTGATGCCATAACAATAATGGCCACCAGGCAGTTGTATAAAACTACAAATATCTTTTATTTTTTTAAGTGCAGAGCAAAATTGGCCAACTTGACAGTGCGAGGATCCAAATCCACAGCCTTTGAATTTCGTATCCAATGCACAACCCATTGAGTAATAGTGACCTTGCCTTCAGATCCAATCTATGTCCAGTTGACAATTTATATGCAGTACTTAACAACTCTTTGGTATGCACTACTTGTACTGAACATGACTTCATAGCTGAAACCTGTTTTGAAGTACAGGATGGTTGTGAAAGCTAAACATTTCAGTTTGAATTGCCACAGCAGGAAACTAGCACACTTTAAAGCTGTGCTGACAATTGTGCCAGACCTGAAGCTCATATTACTGCTAATAGAACAGAAATGGCAAGGCCAACATTGCTCAATGGATACAGTATTGCACGCAAAATGCAGAAGTTGAATTCAGATCCTACCCGTGTCCAGTTGGCCATTTTTAATCTGTACTTAATATGGCTTGAGCATGTTCGATATGTACTCCACACACCTCATAGCTGAAACCCCGTTTGAAATCTCTACTCAGATAATTTACAAATTTACTAAATTGATGTTACTTTGAACTCCAGCAGTTTATAGATATAGAAGAAAACAAAATGCAGTTATTTTGGTTGCCCAAACTATATTCTTCTGAAGTATTGTTTAATGCATGCCATTTATCTTATCACTATTCCATTGTTACCAGAGAAATTTTGTGTTTATATGCTGTACTTTCGTTTGCTTATACTGTATGTTCAGGTTACTCTCAAATAATTAGTTACTTTTTGTTCATAACTATGTATGTACTGGCTATTTGAATAGATTTTGTTCCATGTTAATTTTTCTGCTTGAGTATTCCAGTTCAGAACTTGTACATTAACTTCCAGGCTACAAGAAAAAGCAAAATTCATATCATGGAACCACAATGCAGTGAAGGTTGGCATGTGCTCAGTCCCACCACCTGGACTATCATCATCATTGCTTGGCCTGTTCAACACTTCCAGTATGGTAAATCTCTTTAAGGATGTGGTCCAAAAATTCAACAAATTATATTGCAGAAAGGTCAGTTATTTCAAGCAAGTAATTAGGTATCTATTTTTAAATGAATGAATAAATTAATTAATTAATTAATTCATTCATTCATTCATCCTCAAACCTTTGAGGTTGCCAAACTGACAAAAATACAATACAGATTCAGTGATTTAAGTGCAATTTAGAATAAAATATATACTATAATTCTAATGATAACGTGAGGAAAAAATCAATCGTTAGTGTCAAAGGTATGAAGAAGAAGCAAGATAAATTATTAAAAGAAAAGAAAAATACTTTCAATGATTTAATTAGAAAGGTGGTGCATAGAGATGATGTCTCAAGATCGATACCAAAGCTGCCAGTGTTCATATGCCCCAGCTCACAGTGCTCTCATTTGGCACACCAAAGCATGGTAAGTACTATACACAAACCTTTACTTGAGCCCTGAGCTCCCTAGTGCTGAATCGGTAGACCTCGGTTATCTTCGTCATTCATATTGGAAACCTTTGAAACACAAACTATGAATCGCTTATTCATCGCTGTGCGACATCTGGCATACACTTTACGAACTAGTACTGTTGTTGTTTACACAGCAAAACCAAACTATATAATTCATGCTAGTAACAAGATTCGTATAGAGAAATGTTATATAATGTTAAATAATGTATGTGTGACACAGTTGTTGACGTAAGATAATAAATGTTTAGAAAATTCATATCGATCGATCATATTATCGATTCAATTCAGATTTCATTTCCATCCATTTGGCAGTATAACCGGAACCGGCAGAGCTCCCTCCTTACTCCTCACCCCGTAAAAATTGGGCTCAAGAAAAGGTTCACGTATAATAGGTGACCAATAGTTTAGGAATTGTGCCCCTTGCACCCAGCATGAACCCTATGACTTTGATGTCCTCAAGATTATACTATCGAGTCAATAGGGAATGGTTTGTGAATATATCCTCTTTTTTTCTCTTCATCGACTTCAGTGGGTTGTTGCACATGTGATTGAAATCTGATTGTTGGATCAAGAATGAAACCTTTCTTGCTTCCAGTTTGAAGGTGATCATGTCAGTTCATCTTGTTCCACTATCAACTGCAAGGCCATGGACCTCTTTATGTACTAGATACCTGTTTCCCAGTAGTGTACCAGCCAAGGATGACTGGATGTGATGGTGTCTGGCATCTCATAGACATTCGCCAAATGGGCAAAATCCTAAGACATGTGCCAAAGTTTTAGCCTCATTGTATCATCTGCAGTACTTGCTGTCTTTGGACCTGCTTAGTATGGCGCAGACAAGGGGCTACATTTGCTGTAATTTTAAGAGCGTTGCAACGTACCCCCAAGGAGAATCGGAATGACATTACACTCAACAAACGCCATAAGGGTTATGAGTACAATAAAGAAGGAATGGCGAACAAGTAAAATATACAACACACCAACACAAGAAAAAAATCAACATACCCAGAAACAAGCGGATTAATGGAAATTAAGCTGAAAACTCACCCCATAATAAAAAGGACAGGATCCCTGAGATAACGCTGAGCCAAATGACTGAAGAAAAACACCTGCATACCTTAATTTAAACATATAATTAATTTTTGGAACAGATTACATTAAAAAATTAAATAAATTAAATTTTAAAAATATAAAAATATTTCTGAAAAATAAATGAATAATTTAACAAGGAATATATTGTAGATTTAAAGAAAATTACTAAATTGACAAGAACTACGTTGGTACTGTACCAGTAAAAGAGCCCAACTTTATGATTTAACTTTAAAATTAGCATGAAGTAGTCCTCAGGGCAATACTTGGTGGTTACTAGCTAGGGCTTGGTACAGGAGGCAGGAAAAATTTTAATTAGATTGAATAATAGTTTTTTTACTCAGGAAATGCATATCAAAGTGCACATCACCTTACTGTTGATAGTCGCTGTCTTCAACATCGCCTTTTAATGATCCATGCTCTCAGTTCACCAGGCTGAACAGGGCTGGAACACGTTCTGGAAGTTGTCAATACTTCGTTGAGATGAGGCTGGAACACCCAGGTTGGTTGGATATGAGTGAGTCTCGAACTTTCGATGTTCTGGACGATCTCCGACGATGTTGCGGGGTAATCACTCGTCACATAACTTATACGAGTGTCCAGAATTACACAGTCCCCCGACACTTTGGTTTAACAGCACTGTTTCATTTAATATGGTTGGGATATGCCGTCGAATTCACTCTTAATCTTGTAGATAGAATTTAAAAGTTCACTAAAGATGTAGATGCGATTAGCATCAAAATTGGAAGAAAATAAAGCACAGTTCATGAATAGAAATAATGAAACTGAAAATTGTTCACCCACTTGGCACAGTTCGTGGTGATTTTCCACTAAATAAATTAGCACTTGACATTGAAAGAAATGTATGACTGCTCTAGAGTTCATCAGAGACACTGCTGTCAGTCATGCAATAATACTAAACACTGTTCAGAAGAATAATACACAGCTCTATTCGAATTGGATAAAAAAAACACAGTTTGAATTCACAGTGAAACACTTGTGTCGCAGCACACGATTATACTTTTACCATGGTACTCATTTGCAGTAATATTCATGGGAAAGTTCGAACACTTTCATAAATACTCGTGTCTGTTAACACGTTGAGTGCCGAGCCGATTGTAGCACACTATTCCACTGGTGCCAGGCATGTTTTTGAATTGCATTCCGCTGGTGCCAAAGCAATTGTACGCGTTGTAGTCTGTTTATGTAATCTTGGGATGTATTTATATGATGTACTAAGTAAATTTTATCTCACCATACCATGGTCATGTGTGACGCCATATGGTGTCACATCAATTTTTAGGAAAGATAAAATATAGCGTGATGCCATATGGTGTCACAGAATTTTTTGACATGGAATGTGCAATACGAATTTCAAATACGGGATATTTATTTGCTAATTCAAATTAACGCAATATTTATGAAAACCTAGTAAAATGCAAAACAAGTACTTATATTACATTACATATTGTTGTGAACAGTTTTCTGATAACTCTAAACAATGAAAATATGCGTCTCGGGCACGCCCGAGTTCTTGTTACTCGTTGTCATTTTTCAAACCTTATTGGCATCGTTGTTCAAACATCGTCCTTTGTACACTTGTTTCATGTGCTGTTTTCATATTTACATTTTGCACATCTGATCGGGAAGTTAAGGGGAACGCGCTAACTATACGCCACCTGGCTGCTGGCGCAGCTCGACGCAGCCTGGTTGGTTCACGTCCGCTGCTCCGCTCCTCCCTACCTCTCCGCCACATCCCGATACTCTAATACACTTCTAATTTTATGGCTATTTATTTCTTCAATTTTGGCATTTAAACTTGCGCTGGGTACATGCAGTTTTCACCTTAGCATTCTACTGCCTCCCACGAATATTCCTACCAAATTTCATCCGAATCCGAGTGTAACACATGTATGTGTTCCCTCGTAAGATTATTACCAATATCTTCCATTTTTCATATATTTGCACAACTATATAAACTGAGTGATAATACGTACGTAAACGAGGAATAAACAATGCCTGGCGCGCTTTCACCTGTGACAATGACCACTGGCCAGTCAGTGGCTTCAGAAGAATACTGTGGCGCCACATGGTGGCATACAGTAAAAATACATAGCTGGAATAGACCCTGAAGTTCGCCCTTCACGTAGTACCAATTTTACGCGCATAGATGTCACAGCTGATTATCTACGGCGCATCGCCTGAAACTCAACTGTGCCGCCATATGGTGTCATGCCAACTCTGATTTCAAGAACGGTGTGCCGCCATATGGCGTCACGTCATCTCAAATTTGAAGACCACCGTGACGCCATATGGCGGCATGTGGCACCCAACGTGATAAGGAAATTATGCTGACTGAAATGTAAAGAAAAAAATATCACAGTTCCTAGAGTATTGCTGTAGTGTCACATTTAAATTAATATTGGTTCGGAGGTCAAGTTTCACACAGGCAACGTGGTAATGACTCAGTTCTACAAGAACGAAAGTAAGTTATATCGAGAAGTTTCTACAAGCGCACAGAACATAAGTTCAACTGAACTGTTGTCACTTAAGTCCAATACATGACTTGTCATAATCAGAGTTCCCACACACACAAAATTTATAAGTTAAAATAAAGACTTTGAATAATTTGTTCTTCATCACTCGCAAAAATTACAAGTTCAACTTGACTGATAGACTCAATGTCCATTATAAAGACTTTGTTATACATTAGAGTTCACACGCACACAATTGATAAGTTCAACACGACTGTCAGAGTTTAAGTCCCACATGAAGACTTTAAATATTCAAAGGTAGAGTCTGTCAGCACTTCGACGAACATGGCAGCGTGGAGAGTCAGGCTGAACACTCAGCTATGACTGTCTGATCTGGGTAAAGTGAGCTCTCCTTATATTTGGTTTGGGGGCTCCTACGTCATCATATAACGTGATCCCTTGAGGCTGGTTATCTCACGAATCCTTCGACGGATTTCCTTGAGATTCACAATTTGAGACGTTTATGTTATTCTCTTCAAAATGACGTAACGCTCAAGTCGCTGCGATAGTTATTAGAGAAGTTTTGAAATTTTTTCAATCGAATGTTCGCGAAGGTGCGACGTTCATATCCAGAACATACCAGGTCAGGCAGGCTACACGTGGTGCGTCAGGCGGGTAGTCTATGCTGCCCCTGCAGCTACGTCACACACATAGCTGTCCTCGGCTCGTCTGCTCGTTCCTCCGAACGTAAACAAACCAAGTTAACTCTGAATATCTTGCGTGATGACTGAATACAATTAATTATAAAAAAATATGCATGTGCAGGTCGTAACCGGTACAGTACCAACATCATTAAAATTTAAACAAAATTTTAAGCTTCTCGAATATAATAATTTTAAGTGTGTGACGAATAGTTAGGTTGCATAAACGTGAAGGGATTATATCAATTTCTAGTGGAGGTATCACCCACCCAAAGGGTGCCTTAACAGTCAAACAAAATGAAAACGTAAGGACAATCCAGAAAAATATATTTAAACAACCAACAAGCCCCAAATGTTAAAAAAAAAATTAAAAATTCAGTCATAGATCAATTAAACCAAAATCTCAAACAAAATCATGTGGACCAGTAAACAAACTAAATCAAATCACATGGGTGACAAAATAGTAATAATCCCAGACTCAGTAACTTAAGGCGTCCATACACACTGAGTGTCAACAACGATCCCATGCCAAGATCAAAACAAAAAACAGCGTCCCCTTGCGAGAACAAAAGAAAGAAGATCAAGGTCAGGCAACAGTGACATAAATACATCATAGGACAAAATGGAGGGAAGGCAATGCAACAACACCGGGCGAGTTGGCCGTGCGGTTAGCGGCGCGCAGCTGTGAGCTTGCATCCGGGAGATAGTGGATTCAAATCCCACTGTTGGCAGCCCTGAAGATGGTTTTCCGTGGTTTCTCATTTTCACACCAGGCAAATGCTGGGGCTGTACCTTAATTAAGGCCATGGCCGCTTCCTTCCAACTCCTAGGCCTTTACTATCCCATCGTCGCCATAAGACCTATCTATGTCAGTGCAACGTAATGCCACTAGCAAAAAAAGACAATGCAACAATGCAATATAAGGAAAATAATATAAACACTTGAAATTTTAGGTAATATATCGCCCTTTTGAAAGTTACAGTTAAAATATAGGCTGCAAGTAGTAAAGTGTTTAAATATTTAGGATGAGAAAATGGGTTAACAGAATTTAATGAAAATCGGTATACAGTGGAACTTTGGATTGCGAGCATAATTCGTTCCGGCAAAATGCTTGTAATCCAAAGCGCTCGTATATCAAAGCAAGTTATCCCATAAGAAACAATTGAAACGCGGATGATTCGTCCACAATACAAACATATTTATTCCCATACCATTTCTAAAACAAAATATAACGTAAAACAAATTGAAGTGCACTTTTCCTTACAATAGAATCATTGCTGGTGTGAGGGAGATAAGCGATGGCATGAGAAGAGTTACTGTGTAGCACGAATTTCACTAACGGAATCACTGCTATCTGTTGGCTCACTGGAATTGTTTTCTTTTTGTGCAACTTTAACGAGGAACCTGTCCAATGACTGTTGCTTTTGCCTCTTTTTGAGGATTTCACGAAAACGTGGCATTGCATTGCTATTGAACTGATTCATCACTTGCACTGCTACAGCCTTATTCGGGTGTTTTTCTACAAAATTTAGCACCGTTTCCCACATTTTGCACTTTTCCTGAATCTCAGTTGAAGTGAGAGGTTTCATTGACTTTTCCTCCTCCTCTTCCCCTGACGAGATCTCCTCCATAACCTCCTCCTGTTGTTCGCGATGCAGGTCCATCAGTTCGTTGGTGGTCAGTTCCTGGCTATGTTCTTTCACCAGCTCTTGAATGTCCACATCATTCACATCCAGCCCCATATTCTTCCCTAAGCACACAATTTCATCAACAATCTGCGGCTCATTGTCACCAACAATCCCCTCAAAGTCACGTCAAGAACAAAGTCAGGCCACAGCTTTCCCCAAGCGGAAGTGAGAGTTCTCATGGTGACTCCATCCCTGGCTTTATCAATGATCTTCAGGCAGTTCATGATGGGGAAATGATTTCTCCCAAACTCTTGGATGGTAAGGTTTGTCCCTTTGGTCAATTCGAAGCATCACTGAAATAGTGCTTTGGTGTATATCTTCTTGTAGTTCGAAATGACTTCCTGATCCATAGGCTGAAGTAGTGTTGGGAGGAAGGAACTTAACCTGGAACTTCAATTCCTCCAGTAAATCGTCCTCAAGGCCTCAAGGCCTGGAGGATGAACAGGAGCACTACACTACACTACACTACACTTTACTACAGGACCAAAGACTTCGTGCATCCATTCAACAAAGGAACAGGGGAGGGAAAAACGTAGGCACACGTGACGCTCATATTACGGAACCTCACTCGCTTATGAAGTTATAATTTATTTAAAATGTTTGCTCGTCTTGCAAAACACTCATAGACCAAGTTACTCGTATTCCGAGGTTTCACTGTATAGAGTCGGGGAATAAGGAACTACAGTCTAAACTATAAACAATTTTATTCACCCTGGATGAAACCGTAGTTTAGGGGAAGAGGCCTAAAATTTAATTTTTAAATATCTATGTTATAGGTTCTATCGAAAAGTACTACATAACAAAAGTTATAGAGAATACAATTTCCGATCATTAATGTTTTATTGAGTTTTACTGTACCGACTATGATAAGAGTGGTATTTCAGAGTCGGAAGAAAACTAAATGTAAAGGCCTACAATATCAAAAGTGGATAACATTGAACAACAATAACATTATATTGACCATTGTTTCTTGTGATGTTCTTTGTCTCTTATGCTGCCACTCAACTCCGATAGATGGGATTACCGCTGCGTACCGAGTATAACAGCCTGACTCAATATTGGCGGGAAATGACTGGGGAGTTAGAAAACTTTCTTCTTTAGCATTTCATTCATCTGGTTCATACATTTTCTGATACATTTGCCTCCAAGTCAGATAGATTTTTCCGCCGCAGGGGAGTGACTCAAGATTTTCCAACTCATCAGGTACTCCTAGGAAACACATTCTCCACAATTCGAATCCCCACCCCGCCAAAAAAAGACGAAGAGTGCTCACAGATCATGGCTATATGCAGCTTGGTTCATCCAGCTCTGGAACTTTGGACTGTTAGATCGGCAACGTAGTACTGTTCGTTAA
The DNA here is from genome assembly GCF_040414725.1 of Anabrus simplex. Classification (NCBI taxonomy): domain Eukaryota; kingdom Metazoa; phylum Arthropoda; class Insecta; order Orthoptera; family Tettigoniidae; genus Anabrus; species Anabrus simplex. The sequence goes on from NC_090265.1 coordinate 188,384,208, forward strand.
AAGTGAGAAAATGTGTGGTCTTTCATTTGATCAAGTATTTCATATGAAAGGATTGCTTTTAATCGCGCCATTCCTACTGACGTCATTGTAATGACCTATGTTCATTTCAGTTGGGAAAACTACTAAGACAGTCTTTCTGAGGATGTAAAAAGGCAGGTGGAGAGTGAGTGTCTGCTTATAGTATGAAAACTCCCCAACCTGTTTGTGACTGATCGTAGGCAAGCGAGCCTACCATTACAATGAATTTTCTCTAATCCAGTCTTCATATGAGAAAAGACGTTTGGTGACTTCCCCGCCGCGTTTCCAGGGTAACGTTAAGAGCTATGCAATTTAATACAATCTTGCACACAATATGTACAATACCTCCGTAGCAAAGCATGGGTACATCAGCTAGTCAGTAATAAATCTGTCTGATTATTTCAGCACTTCTCAAATTTCATAAGTCTGGCAGTATTATGAAGTGAATGTGAAGGAACACCGGCAATAAAACCACAACCAACTAGGTTGGGATAGGACAAGGCTGTTTATGACCCGATTATGCAGCATACGTTGAAGAAGGTGGTATTGTGAAAACCCAAAAACCACCAGACATTGAGATAAATAATCACCTGTGACTTATGCAGGGCTGTTGGTTATCCAGCAAGCACGATAACTTTACTTGAGTTAAGAGAAATAGGATTCCACGATCTAGCAGATACCTGCAAAACTTAACATTCCTTCTGTGAATGCAAAGTGTCATCTAAAGTGGAATGAAGAGGAACAATACATCCAAGACTCATTCATGTAGTTTTGGAAGGTAATAGGAGGCCAAGACACAAATTTTACCTAAATCACAGTAGATATAGGACCAAACAAGTTGGCCTGCAGTTAGGGTCGCATAGCTGTGAACTTGCGTTCAGGAGGTAGTGGGTTCGAACCCCAGTGTCAGCAACCCTGAAAATGGTTTTCTGTGGCTTCCCATTTTCACACCAGGTAAATACTCTGGGTATGCCTTAATTAAGGCCACGGTCACTTCCTTCCTACTCCTAGCCCTTTCCTATCCCATTGTCGCCACAAGATCTATCTGTGTCGGTGTGACGTAAAACAAAATTGTAAATATAGGTTGCGATAGTAATGTAGTGTAGTAGATATAGGGTAGCATAGTAATGTAGGGTGTTGATCTTATCCAGTGTTTAGCAACCTTTTTCTACTCATGGCTCACCAAAATGTTATTCTCCTCTAAAATGTATGATATTATTAGAATACATAATATCATCAAATTATTATTAATTATAAACAGAAATCAATTCATGTATTTATTAAAATTCATAAACCTACATTCACTGTAGAGTGTAGAATATAGAAAATAAGTGTATTTTCTATTACTGTTGAAATATTTCTACTCAGATATTTCAATGTGATACTTGCGCCTGCTTAGCTGCACAATTAAAATATCAAGGAAGGTTCAACCTTTTCAATACAAAACGTGTTGCATAAGATGTTCACAACATAATATTTATTAAATAGTTAGAACCGGTTTCGACGCTCATTGCGTCATCATCATCATTTACTACTTTGTTTTTACCACATCGTTTTATCATCATATTCAGACTTTTATGTTCAAAGCATCAGTTCAATTTTATGCACAACACTTACCCATCAAACTACTATGTTTTTATATGTCACATCACATCATCATGTTTTACTCAAGTTCTTCTAGCTTTTAAGAAAAAGCAGTCTACCATTTGTATTCAGCCATGCAAGAGTTATTAATGCAATTTTTATGACATGTACTTTGCCCATTTGTGATTTTTGTAGCTGATGATGACGCAATGAGCGTCGAAACCAGTTCTAACTATTTAATAAATATTATGTTGTGAACATCTTATGCAATTGCAAGTTATGAATCTCATTCCATATTGACGGTTATCACTTTACAAAAGAAAATATTTATAAAATCCTCCTATCAATACAAGTCAAGTCATCTGTTAGATGAAGCAAAGTCCATACATGTTTCAGCCTAATCTCAAGGCCATCTTCAGTAGTAAAACAATGATTACATAATATACAAACAAATTAAAAATCGTAATGATGTGAAGTGACAGTGATCATGATTGGTGAGTTAAAAACACGTTGAGGTACAAAGTCCTCTCGTCGAATAGATCTTGCTGACTGTTAAATAAAAACACTATGCTGAGGAGTGTAGTGAGACCGTCAATACTATGAATAAAACGTGTATAACATCTGTAATGAGAAAAAAGGAATATATGAGTGGATGAAGAAACAAGTTAAAATGATGTACGAAAAGAAAACTCATATGACTTACTTGTAACTAAAAGTTGTCATCTCGAATGGAGATGACCTTGTCGGTCTCAAGTCACATTGACAACTAAGCCTGTGTGAGGCCTCCCTGCCCCTCCCCCTCCATTACCCCTCCCAACCACATCGACACAGATACACAGTAAGCCACACACAGGCTTAGTTGTCAATGTGACTTGAGACCGACAAGGTCACCTCCATTTGAGACGACAACTTTTAGTTACACGTAAGTCATATGAGTTTTCTTTTCGTACATCATTTTAACTTGTTTCTCCATCCACTCATATATTCCTTTCTTCTCATTACAGATGTTATACACGTTTTATTCGTAGTATTGACGGTCTCACTACACTCCTCAGCATAGTGTTTTTATTTAACAGTCGGCAAGATCTATTCGACGAGAGGACTTTGTACCTCAACGTGTTTTTAACTCACCAATCATGATCACTGTCACTTCACATCATTACGATTTTTAATTTGTTTGTATATTATGTAATCATTGTTTTACTACTGAAGATGGCCTTGAGATTAGGCTGAAACATGTATGGACTTTGCTTCATCTAACAGATGACTCGACTTGTATTGATAGGAGGATTTTATAAATATTTTCTTTTGTAAAGAAACATCTTATGCAACACGTTTTGTATTGAAAAGGTTGAACCTTCCTTGATATTTTAAGTGTGAATCTCAGTTCAATACGGGAAAATGAAGTTTTTAACTTATAATGCTTAGCTGCATACAGGAGGCAGATCAGTGGTAGAATCATTGACAATTCAAATCTTATTTCTTCATTGATGGATCTGAATCTTCCCCTCTTTGATGTTTTGTTTGCCATTTGTTTAATGTCTCACCAACACAGACATGTCTTATGGACTATGGTATTGGAAAGGGCTAGGACAGGGAAGGAAGCGACCATGGCATTAATAGAGGTACAGCCTGGTGTGAAAGTGGGAAACCACAGGAAACTATCTTGGGTGGGATTGAAAGCACCATCTTGTGAATGCAAGTTCACAGCTATGTTTCCAAAACCAAGAGGCCAGTGTGTTCAGTCCTTGATGTTTTACTTTCAGTCAGTCAAGCACGTACACAGAGCACATGGGAAGGATAACCGAGAAGCCACATAGCGCAGAGGTAGAGGTGAGAAATAAAGATATACCAAAAATAAATACTATAACAACTGTGAGCAAATAATTTTCATTTAATTCCCTGGAATACATAAAAATTCATGGCATATAATAAAGAATAAACAAACATCATCTTATTTGATCAGTGCTGAGGCAGAAAATTGAAATGCAAGCATGTGAAACTCAGCAACTACGATAAAATTAAAAGAAAAAACTCGACATTACACCTTTCACCTTGTGATGGCACTCTGGTTGGAGAACACTAATCTAATCAACAACAGCAACCTGTACTAGTACAGACATCCCAATCATTAGATATATCTTACTATATACATAAGTTTTCTTGGACGCTTGACTCCCTTGTCATTACTGGGTAGATTTAAATAAACTTTGTTTGTGGAACTAGCAATTTGAATGCCTTTTGACTGCACTGACATCTCATGGTTTTACTGCAAAGCTTTCAGTTTTGTTTTCTGTAATTCTTTTGAACTTGTATAGTGAATTAAATAACTCTAAACTGGGCGCGCTGGTCAATTTCGTTCACCAACCTGCATATTTCATCTGTAGTTTTTAGTTCGTAAGAGCTAGAGGCGTGGTGCTGCTAGTACCTTCTGGCGAAGTCTTATCGATACTCTCAGTGTAGCGGTATCTGTTCTGGAAGTGATACTCTCAGTGTAGCGGTATCTGTTCTGGAAGTTGTGCGTGTCATGCTATTCGACCTTGACTCGGACGTGCCATCGGTGAACTTTCTTCACCATGCGCCCGGTAATGTAAGTAAAATTGTACTTTAAACGTTCTTGGAGTTTCATTATTTTAAAATGTAGACTAGAGAGGAAACAAAAGTAACTATCTATTTTCATTGTAGGGCGAAGTTTGTGAAGGATGAAGACATACAAATGCTGTTACAGGAATTATCTGATGAGGAGGAAGGATCTGAGGGAGCTGAAGTTTGTGATTTTTCTGATGGTGAATATGAACTGGTAAATTATTCAGACATTGATCATGACAGTGAGAGTGAAAAAGAAGATGATGGAGGCCTAGTTGATAGCTGTGAATGAACTCGACAAACTAGAGAAGGATTTTTTCTTTGGGAAAGACAAAACGTCAAGGGCTACCCCTAGGATTAAATAAAAAATGTGATAAAAATATTTCCTTGTCCAAAAGAAGATGCATAAACAGTGTTGTGTTAAATGGATGCTTTCTTACACATAATTGATTATGGAATGATTGATGAAATAGTTTCTTTTACTAACATTTATGTTGCAAGGCATTGCGAAGAAGTGACTTACAGCCGTGAGCGCGATTCTAAACCTACTTGCCATGAAGAAATAATTGCTTTGATTGGTTTATTGTTCCTCACTGGTTTGAAAGATGAACAGTACACATCTGTGGAAGAAATCAGGGCAAAAGATGGAACTGGAATGGGAATAGCAAGAGCCTGCATGTCGTCAAAGAGGTTTCTATTTTTGTTACGGAGTCTTCGTTTAGATGGCAAAACTGCTCGTAACGATTGCCTGCGAATAAATAAACTAGCAGCAGTTTGCACATTGTTGGATTCCTTTGTAGTGAACTGTAAAAAGAGCTACACACCAAGTGAATTTGTAATGATAGATGAGAAGCTAGTGCCTTTTCGAGGGAGATGTGCATTTATACAGTTTATGCCAAATAAGCCGGCAAAGTATGGGTTAAAATTCTATGCCCTGAATGATGCTAAAAGTTTTTATACTTCATCCCTGGAGTTATACTGTGGGAAGCAACCTCCTGGCCCCTATGAACTCTCTAATAAACCATATGATATAGTGAAACGTCTAATAGACCACGTGAAGGGGAAAAAACGTAATCTAACAATCAACAACTGGAATACCAGCTATGACCTAGTCCTTGATCTTTTAGAAGATAAAAGAACATGTATAGGTACCCTCAGGAAGAATAAAAGAGAAATTCCTCAGCAGTTTCTTCCTAATAAAGATAGGCCAGTTGGTTCAACAACGTTTGGGTTTCAGTATGAAATCATGCTCATTTCGCATGTTCCTAAAAGGAATAAAGCAGTTACATACTTTCTTCTATGCACGACGAACCCTCTGTGGATCCCAACAATTCAAAACCCCATGCTATACTGGATTATAATCTAACTAAACGCGGAGTCGATACTTCCGACCAAACGGAAAACCCCACGGTGGACCATGTGTGTCTCTTTTTCTCTATTCATCGTTGCCGGAATCAGTAGTTGGGCACTTTACAAAGAGAATCCGAATGACCAACCAGTAAAGAGATGCGTGTTTTTGAAGAATCTTTCGTTTCAACTCGTGAATAAGTGGTTGGTTGAACGGGCCAAGATAGGAACACTGTCTCCGGATATCTGAGCAGAAATAAAAGTGCCATTGAAGAGAGGATGATGCATTCACTGTGAGCGGAAACAAAATCAAGTCGCCACAATGAAGTGTAATCATTGTCATAACTTTGTGTGTAAAGCACACTCTAAAAGATGCATTAGATGTGTAAGCTATAAGAATAATGATTAATGAAGATTGTTAGGAGTGTTTCATTTTAAGTTCTCATGAGTTAAGTATTCATCTATTTCAATTTTATTTTCACTCTCCAACCCATGAACATTTTTACTTTTTATTATTATATGTATGTACTGTCACTTGTAATTTGTGTTGTAATTAGTATGTCTAAGGATTATAAAGCACATAAGAAGTAACAATATCAGCAGTGTAAGAGTTAGTACTTGTTAACCAGTTGCTATGACTAAGAAAAATGAATGGTGAACGAAATTCACCACACGCCCGGCAATGTAACATTTATAGGCGTGCCTGCTTTAGGGGATAATCACAATGGCAGATGCAGCATGCTTGTTGAATTCAAAGAGGTTTACAACAGAGTGAAGTAATTATAGGATCCAATATGAGATGTAGCAGAAGTTTCCTCATAGTGGTATCATTACTAACTAGCTATTTACTGCACATTTCTGAAACAATTAGTCATCACTCAGCTGTTGTTAGTTTGCGAATGTGATAAGTATATGTTGAAAGATCTAAATATTACAAGCAGCATATCAATATTCACTTCTGCTTCAGACTGAAGAAAACATTTATGGAGACATACCGAATGATGAAGACAGTTTGCGATGATCAGTTCATGAGTCATATTCATTGTTTCGAGTAGTCCTAGCATTTCAAGGACAACAGACAATAGCTGGCCATACACGGAAAGATTTTTTGGCAGGCCTCGCCTTTGGGGTCAGACCTGTTGCTTGTCATCAACTGTGATGCCAAGCCTGTCGTTTTGTGCAGCATGGTCTGCGAACAGTCCAGACCCTCCTGTTAATGGAAAGATCTGTGAGTTCTCGACAGGCCAAACCTCATCCACTGGCCTTTCAAACTAGTTAGAAATCCTTGCAGATCAGATCTCTACTGTATGCTTATTCTCATGTCACTAGCAAGATCGTTCGTTATTCTGTCACTGGCTGTTATGGCCAAATAATTATTATCTTGAGACATTGCAACTCTTTGAATGTCCACTACTAAAGGATCTATCACATTAGAACCTTCACCAGACCTTGCAGACACCAGTATGGGCTCTAGCTGTAGTAATTGAATGTACAACTTTCATGTTTTATGAAAAATTTAAATGTCAACAAAATAGATGGTAGGTTCTTCAATACATTCATTAATGTATAGGTTTAACATCTTTTTCTTATGAGGTATATTCTCCAGTCATACAAATTATTTAGTTGAAAATGTGTATTTTGTGTGAGAATAACTAATATTTTATTTTCAGGCTCATGTACATCATTACCTTCAAGTAGATGGATTTTCAGAGAACCACTTCAAAGATAGCCTTAATAGCATTCAGGACATCATATCTTCTTACAAAGAACTGGAGACACGAGAACCTATTGTTCTGCCTCGCATGCAAGTGTTGTAATTTCTGAATGACTAAGTTTGTTATTGAAAATGTTTACTCAGATAATGAAAATAGCTTTATGTGTATTATATTTGCTAAAATAAAATATTGTTTAATTTGTAATAGCCATATTTAGCATATTCTTTTAGAAACCTATCCTATTCACCACGTTGCTTTTTCACTGAATGCTTAAAACCCCATGTAAACTACAATGTACCATGATGATTAAAATATAGCCCTCAAAAAATGGTGAATTTTTCTTTTGTAATATTTTTATCCCCAAATGAAAGTAAAGTACAGTGCATTATTTGTAACATAATGAATTCTCCAAAAAGTTCATAGGATGGGAATGAAACAAATATGGTATTTTGAGTTTTAGAATAATACTCTACATTCATTGTCATATTCTTGTCGTTCTACTTTTGCCATTACTTTAATCTTACCAGCAATTTCAATGATACCATATGCATAACATTAGGCTGGCTTGAGGGTTAGTAAGTTATTTTCACTAGCTTTGAAATCTGTTCAAAGGATTCTGCAGACAAGGAAAATGCATGAAGTTCTTGCTTAGGGTCGTGAGGTAACTTTAACATATGAAACAAATAGCCAACATGAACATGTTTGAGAAATGCTTGACTCTGCAAAGTCTCCAAATGTAAACAGGGTTGTACGAACATCCTCACCTTGAGGCCTGGATGGTAGACTAGCAAAAAAAAAAACAAAACATATTGATCTAGATGCATGAAGCATTCCTCGATAATATTAAACAAGGTACCTTTTTGCGTAATTCTTTAAATTTTAAAACCTGTTTGATAGTGCAGAAATTATGTTCAAAATATTCCATATGTTGTCCTATTGCAGAGAAATGGTTGTGTTTAATGCTTTAGTATGTCCAAGGTAGCAAGTATTAAAACTTCTGCCCGTTTGAACTATATAACTGGCGTCACAATTGGAACACTTTAATCTGTAAATATCTGGCTAATTGTATTTGTTAGGGTTATTGACTTTGAATCGTTGAAAATGGAGTAGTTATTGGAAGTTTTGAAGGCTATTTTGAGATTGTGTTTCTTAAATAAATTAGTGATATAATGGATATTATTATTATTTGTTCCTATTTGCTTTACGTTGCACCAACACAGATAGGTCTTATGGCGACAATGGAATAGGAAATGCCTAGGAATGGGAAGGAAGCAGTCGTGATCTTAATTAACGTACAGCCCCAGCATTTGCCTGGTGTGAAAATGGGAAACCACGGAAAACCGTCTTCAGGGTTGCCGACAGTGGGGTTTGAACCCACCATCTCCCACAGACAAGCTCACAGCTGCGTGCCCCTAACCACACAACCAACTCGCCCGGTACTATTATTATTGAAACTGAATATTGAGAAATCGTTTTTAGATTTTGCCTCTTTAACTAAGCTGGACTCGGGTTTATGTTTAACTTTGGAAATTATTTTATTCACAAATTCTTCACCGTAACCGTTACTTCTAGCTATTATATGGGTGGTGTTTAATTCTTTACTAAGGTTTTCATGGGATAATGGAACATTGAAATCTCTGTAAACCATGCATCTCTTTTTTGAGGATTAGGGTATATTGAGTCCTGTTTTATGATATTTATAGTTTGAGTGGGTATCCTGCAGATGATATAGGATAAATAATTATCATGCCTACTAATTGTTAGCTCAAGATAATTCAATGAAAGGTTTTATTCTGTTTCCACAGTAAATTTTATGTGTGGTTCCAAAGTGTTCAGCTGAGTTAAAATGAAATTACCAATAGTGAAATGTTCTTCTACTATTGAAAAAACATCACCCACATATCTAGTCCAAAAAAAAGGTGTTATTAGATTTATTAATTTTGGAATTTTCGAAGTTGTCCAAGTAAATCTCTGCCATGATTCCTGAGGCTGGCAATCCCATGGGAAGCCCATGTTGCTGATAAATATTTTCTTTGAAGCAAAAGTAGTTATTATTGATGGAAAATGTTAATATACACTGCCAGAAAGTATACCTGAAAAGACGACATTGATTTTGATCCGACGATGGCAGATGCTGCTTAGGGGATAGTAGATGTACTGATAATGGTTTCAACGTCGCCCGCCAACAGATAGCATACTGACATAGCTACCAGAGCGCATCTGTGGGTACCTTTTAATAGGGAATGTTTACAGCCATAAGGCTCAGTGTCATGTAAACGTGTGAAGCAAACAGGGGCCATGCCACGGAGATGCACTCGTGCTTCCTACAGCCAATTGAGCAAGTTGTGGCCTCCCAAGTGGCAGGATGGTTTTTTCAGAGAAGTGCTACATAAGTTGGACGTGCTGCATTAGTTGTGCAACGATGCTGGTTGCATTGGTCACGTGAACATTCTCACATCCGTAGACAAGGTTCTGGACGTCTACGCGGCACAGACGCCCGCCAAGATCGTCGTATTGTAAGGGCAGCAGTGGCAGATCGTACAGCTACCACAGCACAAATAAGAGGGTTTGTGAGCACAAAAGTGTCAAGACGAACTGCTGCCAACCAGTTACTAGCAGTGGGACTATGGGCCCTCACACCTCTAGCCTGTCTTCCACTCACGCTACAGCATCGACGTGCACGGCTCGACTGATGCTGTCAGAGGATCGCTTTGAAGATGGAATGGCGAGCCATGGTCTTCAGTGATGAAAGCAGATTCTGCCTGCATGCAAGTGATGGTCGTTTGCGCGTACGACGTAGACCTGGCAAGCACTGTCTCGTAGAGTGTATTCGTCCAAGACACACTGGCCTTATGGGCTGGGGTGCTATAAGCTACAACTCTCATTCACCCTTGGTATTTGTGGAGGGAACACTGACCAACGCTTGGTACGTGCAGAATGTAAGACCTGTTCTTTTGCCGTTCTTGCAATAGGAAGGTCATGTGATGTTCGAACAGGATAATGCTCACCCACACACTGCACATGAAACTCAACGTGCTCTGTAAGACGTGCAGAAACTTCCCTGGCCTGCACGATCTTCGGACTTGTCTCCCATCGAGCACGTGTGGGATATGATGGGACGACAACTGACACGTGCGACTCGTCAACTCACAACTCTTCAGAACTACGTGAACAGGTCAAACAGGCATGGAATAATGTACCCCAAGACAGTATTCGCTATCTGTATGATCGAACGGATGCCAGAATCAGAGCCTGCATTGCCGCCCATGGAGGATACACCACATACTAATATGGGTGTTTCAGCATGGATCAACACCTGATATCTCAGTACCGCTTGAACTATTGATCTGCAAATGTAATCATTTCATGTACTCCATATGCACTGTTTCAACACTAAATCTTGAGTGAATTGGAAAACTCTAAGAGGGTGCCCAAATTATTTTTTCCAGCAGTGTAATTAGAAATTCTTCAGTTTCCATGGAGCTTAATTTACTGTGTTGTTTCAAATTAACTTCTATTGAAGTTATAGTTTCTTGAACAGGAAAGTTTGGGTACATATTAGTGATGTCATAGGAAATTAAAGAATGATGAAGTTGAATTTTAAGTTTTTAGTGATGTAAAATTCTATGATATTTTTGACAGTTTTTTTTAAAAGGAAGACATAGTGTCTTTTTAGAAATGTGTGAATAAACTGTGATATTTCGTAAGTGGGGCTAGATCTGAAATTTATTATGGGTCTCATGTGAACACCAGCCTTGTGGATCTTGGGAAAGGCCTTAGCTTTAAGGAAGTCTCCGATTCATTGTAATTAATTTGAATGTTTCCTGTTCTAGAACCCATAGGGAACCTGAAATGTTTGTCCTGAATGAGTAAATTCATAATTTCAACATAAATGGTCCATTATTGGAAATTTCAAATAAAGAAATTATAAATTTGCCAGCGTTTTGCCCCTGTGTGCCAATTTGGACTTATTCTTCTAGGTTGGAGACTGTGTGTTTGTGATCATCCTAATACTGTACACCTTCCCCTACCCACAACATATCACGCTATTAATAACCACGGAAACATGCAATATTAAATAAATGCTCCTCCTCCCCCACATAAGGTTTGTTTCAGGAAGGGCATCCGTAAAACTGGGCTTAATCCACATTAAAACTGCAAAAAAGCCAGGAAAATAGAAGAATTTCTTAACTACCTCTATCTGAAACATGATCCACATGAACTGATAACAAGTGTGTCAAAAAGTGAAGACTATCTTAAGTTTCTAGGATATAACCATTCAAAGATATTGGTATTTCAACCCTTACAATATTTCGACAACATACTTAATGTTTTCCATTTCCTGTATTTATATGATGCTAATAAGAGGCCCAAGAAAAAACATTTTAGACAAGAACAACTTGGTCTGAAGTGTAGATAAGGGAATGATAATCAGGGCTAAGAGTGGAAGACCACCCCAGGAAAAAAAAGGAAAAAGAGACCAAGTTGCCAAATGATCAACATGGTCAAATGTTCGATATTCACATGTTTCTGCATCAAAAATTGTAATAAATAATATATATATAAATCTCCAACCAATAAAAGGCCAGTGGAGACCAGAAAAAAAAAATGAATGTGTAAGTACAAGTATACACACGTAAATTACCAAATGATAAAGAATAGTAGCTGTGTCATTTGATGTTTTAGGCTAGGATTCATTTGTTTCTGGTCCTGGATAGGATATGGCCTGGTCATTAAATAAATATGATTATATTACAGTTTTTTATTAAATGAAATTACTTGTGTTTGTTGAACAGAAGTATAATAATTATTTTTTTCCAACTTTTACATAAAAAGGTATGTCAAGAAATACTTCTTGTTACAAGACTGAAAGAAGGCAGTAAAACAGGGAAATACAATTTTTATTCTAACGTATCCACAAAGACGCACACGAGATGCTGTCACCTGGTACAATTATTTTTATTTACATGTATTTACAAATTAACACACACACATAACCTTACTCACTGTTGTCAAAGCAAAATACTCGCATCACAAACCGCCATTATAAAACAACTGACTGTAACTTCAATATGGCAACTGCATCCACCGCATGTCACGAAGTCACAAGTATATTCTTGCTACTGAACAACAACTCGTCAACCAACCACTCTCTCCAACCAATAACTAACTTCCAAAACTAACTTTACCATCAAGACCATCTCCTTATATATGTGCCTGGCCAGGCTTCTACCTTTTTGAAAATTCTAGAGTGTCCAACCCATAGATTACAATGTACAGAATATTCTCCATCATTCTCGTCACCTATTACCATTCTGGAAGCCACAGTGTGTTTCACAATTATGAATTACAAATTATATATATAGGTAAGAATGAGTTATAATATTAATTTACAGGTATTTACATTAATTGAACTGATATAAATGTCTGTGTACAGCACATTTTATGACATAACCTCACACACAATATGATCATTCAACTACGTAAATAACAATAATAATACTCATAATCGTAAAATAATAATAATTCAAGCTCGATATCTGCATTAGTTACCCATGGGTGAGAGAACACTGTTTTCAACTTATACCTGTTATCACACCTGCGTCAATATCCCCCGTGTAACTTGAAACAATTTCCACAATTTGTCACACTCCCTTGGTTCACACCATTTAACCACACACATACCACCTCAGTCATACAGCCCTCTTGTTGGCGCTGTCCAAGTCCACAGTTTGCAGCCTGGTGAACTTCCCATGGTGGGTCCACTGGTTCCAGTTGATGGTGTCTTCGTTCCTGATGAAGGTGATCCACAGGTCCTCCGTGGCATTCGAAGCTCCGCTGGCTTTCCCCTCATTCGTACCTGGGTGTTCTGTCAGGTAGCACCCTCGTTTGATGGTTGTCGGTTCAGACTACATTCGTTCTCTGTCTCGTAGAACGGGTCCCACTGGCTGTGTCATTGCCATCACTGCCTCCATCTCCTGGGACATCGTCTGAGCCTCCCCATAGTTCTGTTCCATGCTAAACATCCTCCCTGGACAGTTCACGGTGCAGTGGAGCTTCCTGCGGCTGTCGGGCACCTTGCTCTTGGTGTAATGCCGGTATGGCCCATTCACCGTCGTGTTGTCTGGTTGTTCAGTCTCGGCACCGAACACCCACGGCGTTCCATCGGCACACTGCAGCCGGCCTTGGCAGTCAGCTCCCGGCTGGTGGACACCGCTGCACCCGCCGAATTTCCCTACAGCATCCTCGCAGGTCGAACATGACTACGAGCTGCGTCGTACTTCCATTTCCTGCTCATGAAGTCCAGTGATCGGATATTCGGCTGCCTCTTCTGACGTCAGTCCAGTTTTGAACTGGGCCCCGATTTTCTCCTCGAGTTTTTCAAACTGGGCCTCGATGTTCCCCTTGAGTTTTCCATATTGGGCCTCGATGTTCTCCTCAAGTTTTCCAGACTGCTTTTCGATGTTCCCCTTGAGTTTTCCAAACTGGGTCTCGATGTTCTCCTGGAGTTTTCCAAACTGGGTCTTGATATTTTTAGCCAAGGAAATTAACTGTTTAAACATTACCATGGTTCACTGGTCGTTCTTCATTTTCGAGTTCAGTAGATTCTAAATGTCCTGTCGCACGGTCGCCAGTCAACGTGGCAACACAGACGCACACGAGATGCTGTCAGTTGGTACAATTATTTTTATTTACATCTATTTACAAATTAAACACACACATAACCTTAATCACTGTTGTCAGAACAAAACACTCACATCACAAACCGCCATTATAAAACAACTGACTGTATCTTCAATATGGCGACTGCATCCACCGCATGTGATGAAGTCACAAGTATATTCTTGCTACACCATAACTCTACTGAACAACAACTTGTCAACCATTCACTCTCTCCAACCAATACCTAACTTCCAAAACTAACTTTACCATCAAGACTATCTCCTTATATACTGTATGTGCCTGGTCAGGCATCTAGAAAGGTACATTAAAAAAAAAAACTACCTTCATGATAATTCTAGTGTGTCCAACACATAGATTACAATGCACAGAATATTCTCCATTGTTCTCGCCACCTGTTACCATTCTGGAAGCCACAGTGTGTTTAACAATTATGGATTACACATTATATATACAGGTAAGAATGAATTATAATATTAATTTACAGGTATTTACATTAATTGAACTGATATAAATGTATATGTACAGCACATGTTTCATGACAACCCCACACAATATGATCATTCAACTACGTAAGTAATTTTTTTTGTTATTTGTTTTACTTTGCACCACCACAGATAGGTCTTATGGCGACGATGGGATAGGGAAGGCCTAGGAATGGGAAGGAGGCGGCCGTGGCCTTAATTAAGGTACAACCCCAGCATTTGCCTGGTTTGAAAATGGGAAACCACGGAAAATCATCTTCAGGGCTGCCAACAGTGGGGTTAGAACCCACTATCTCCCGGATGCAAGCTCACAGCTGCGCGCTCCTAACTGACATAAATAATAATAATAATAATAATAATAATAATAATAAATGGATGTACATCACTTCATAGCCATACATACAAGTAGGGCTCAGATGTTTAAGAAAAGTCATATTTTTTTCTTTGTCTCTATTTTCATGTCTGATTGGACTTCGGTGCAAATCAGGTGATTATCGTCAGAATTAAGTGATTTTAATTTGTCATATAAATGCATATTTTGGCTATTTTTTGCTAAGGTCATATTTTGAGCTATTTTAGTAGAAACGTTGTATTTCGGTCATATTTCGGCGGTTTGACGACAGCTGTAGGTATGCGAACATCTTCAACTTACCGAATGTGAACTAGTGTTTACAAAACTGCTTCTCAGTATCACGCTATTGATACAAGTCGAATAAGTGATAAAAATAATTGTTATCCGTATTGAAGATACTGAATGTAGGATGCTAAAAGGTTTGTTTTTTCACCTATTCAATACATATAAATTTTATAAATTAGGAATTTATTATTGATTCCACTTGAGACATGTTTCGCCCTTCATTGAGGGCATCATCAGTCAAATTATCACCTCAAGGTAAAAAGCAGGTACCTGGTTAGTAGTTGACATGCACAAATAAATACATATTATATATATATATATTCGTTTACGGCCATTAGAGACCACGTTAGATAACAATTACATGTTTCTGGAAGCCTTCCTCACAGCCCAGAACTTCAGCATCCTCTCTCTGGCAGCCTGTCTTCTTTCGTCCATCCACCCACGGTTAAGTTTTGGTTCGTCATGGAATCCCTGAAATCTGTCGATCACTGACCTAAACTTTGTTCGGTTTGAGATGTCTTCCGAATTTAGTCCTACCTGTCTGAGATCCTTTCTCACCTCCCTGAACCATTTGTCCGACACTTTAGGTCTGCTGTCTAGTATTGTGAAAATCCTTTTCGTTAGTCTCTTCTCATCCATTCTAAATAAATGCCCATAGAATTTAAGTCTCCGTTTTCTCATGCACTCAGTTAGCCTTTCATTGTCTCGGTAAAGTTCTTCCCTTCCTCGCAGCCTATACTGTCCATCCACAATCTTTGGACCCATTATTTTGCGAAGGATCTTTCTTTCAAATTTCTCAGCTTCTCTCAGTCCCGCTTTTCCTGTCATTTGGAGGCACTCACTAGCATACAGACATTCCGTTTTAATCACTGTATTGTAGTGCCTTAGTTTAGCTCGTCTGGAGATGGTTTTCTTCTTGTATATAGGATATGTCCTACGAAAAGCCGCAGCCATAAATACATATTATTAATACACATACAAAAATTAAGTATGGGAAATAGTTGTAAAAAAGTGATGGTTGACATGTAGGTTTATAGATGAAAAGTCAGCACCAATGCGTAAAATTAACATAGTAGAGTTCGGCAGTGGTGCTCTGGAGAAACAGTTGACGCAATCATAGGAAAATAAAAAGTTTAAAAATATTTACATTATAACAATTAAGGGAGAAAGGGTGTAGTGTTCGGCGTCAATGTTTGTAACCAAAAACTAATGTCAAAGGTTGGTAACTATACAGTATTTACATTGTTCAATTGAACAGTTGAGATAAAGTTTTAAAAATATTTACATTATAACATTCAGCGTAAATGTTTGTAATAAAAACTAATGTCAATGGTTGGTAACTATATAGTAATTACATTATCTAATTGAACAGTTGAGAATTTACAATTATATACATAATTACACAAGAGCAGCTTGGTGCGCAAGGATAAAAAATTCTAGTACCAAGTGCGTCCTGATGTTTTAGAGGTTGGAAGAAGGAATTAGCATTGACATTTCAGAAATATGTAGAGCAGTTTATTTTAGTTAAAATCACCGGGGGTAGGGAAATATTTCATAGCCAAATGAGGTTTTAAAGGCATCAAGTTGAAAGTTGTCCGGCTGCAGCGCCGAGATCGGTACGGAGACTGGTCAGTGTGGATGGAGATTCATGGGTATTCCATGTGTTTGAATGGCAACAATGGTGACAGTTATTAGTGGGTAATTGCTAATTAGGAAAATGTTGCGGGTTGAAACTTTTGCTTATTCTTTTAGTTGACTTCTGTAGCATCGAATGTGATGTGAAGACATCGGTGTGAAATGCCGGTGAGAAAAATTGATATTGTTCCGTGGAATAAAGTATGGCGGACTTCGGGATGAAGTTATTCTTCTTTACTGGTCTGGTGAGATAGAATAGAGTTGCTTGTGTTGTGAACTGCTGTGGAGAGATTAGAATGTATACGGCAACTGCAGAGTCAGAGCGTTATAGCTGGGGTGAGGCATCTTCTCATTCTGACTGCGAAGAGGAGCCGTATTGGCACGCCATATTCGTGCCGATGTGCGCTGGGTTCCGGCGTGTTGTTGAAAGTTGTATTGTATGAAGTGGAAGTTATCTGATGTGTCGCTGAGAGGTAATTGTTGATGAGTATTGGTGGACTATGAAGGAGGCTCAGTCGGTAATACGCAAATGCGGTTAGCAATGCAGTTGCCGTATACATTCTAATCTCTCCACAGCAGTTCACAACACAAGCAACTCTATTCTATCTCACCAGACCAGTAAAGAAGAATAACTTCATCCCGAAGTCCGCCATACTTTATTCCATGGAACAATATCAATTTTTCTCACCGGCATTTCACACCGATGTCTTCACATCACATTCGATGCTACAGAAGTCAACTAAAAGAATAAGCGAAAGTTTCAACCCGCAACATTTTCCTAATTAGCAATTACCCACTAATAACTGTCACCATTGTTGCCATTCAAACGCACGGAATACCCATGAATCTCCATCCACACTGACCAGTCTCCGTACCGGTCTCGGCGCTGCAACCGGACAACTTTCAACTTGATGCCTTTAAAACCTCATTTGGCTATGAAATATTTCCCTACCCCCGGTGATTTTAACTAAAATAAACTGCTCTACATATTTCTGAAATGTCAATGCTAATTCCTTCTTCCAACCTCTAAAACATCAGGACGCACTTGGTACTAGAATTTTTTATCCTTGCGCACCAAGCTGCTCTTGTGTAATTATGTATATAATTGTAAATTCTCAACTGTTCAATTAGATAATGTAATTACTATATAGTTACCAACCATTGACATTAGTTTTTATTACAAACATTTACGCTGAATATTATAATGTAAATATTTTTAAAACTTTATCTCAACTGTTCAATTGAACAATGTAAATACTGTATAGTTACCAACCTTTGACATTAATTTTTGGTTACAAACATTGACGCCGAACACTACACCCTTTCTCCCTTAATTGTTATAATGTAAATATTTTTAAACTTTTTATTTTCCTATGATTGCGTCAACTGTTTCTCCAGAGCACCACTGCCGAACTCTACTATGTTAATTTTACACATTGGTGCTGACTTTTCATCTATAAACCTATATGTCAACCATCACTTTTTTACAACTATTTCCCATACTTAATTTTTGTATGTGTATTAATAATATGTATTTATTTGTGCATGTCAACTACTAACCAGGTACCTGCTTTCTTACCTTGAGGTGATAATTTGACTGATGATGCCCTCAATGAAGGGCGAAACATGTCTCAAGTGGAATCAATAATAAATTCCTAATTTATAAAATTTATATGTATTGAATAGGTGAAAAAACAAACCTTTTAGCATCCTACAAGTCGAATAGTCGAATAACCAACCCACTGTACTCGGCAACCCGATCTCCCAGGTAGAGATAGAAATAATCCGGAAAATCCCGTCCCAGCAGTGATATCGAATAACCAACCCACTGTACTCGGTAACCCGGTCTCCCAGGTAGAGATAGAAATAATCCGGAAAATCCCGTCCCAGCAGTGATATAATTACTTCTGGTAATCGCTCATTTGTCTTTGTTCAGATATTAGAACCTCAACCTTCTTTCACTTACACAAGCGTTAGTTTACAGTAAATCGTATCCCAGCACACATTCCAGTATACCTAAGGAAAAGTCTTCTACTAGTGTTAAGTTATGAATCTTTGTTAAGGAATTTGGAGAAGAATATTTCTGTACAGACGGTTTAGTTCTATTTTGCAAGTTGTGTGAAGTGAAAGTCGTGGCTGAAAAACGTTTTAATGTGCAACAACATTGTAACACGGCAAAACACAGCAACAATGTCAAACGACAACATGTCGATAAGAAGAGGCAGCAATTGATATTCGATAAGGCTGTTACATCTTCAGCAATGGACAGATCTGACTCTTTGGCTGAACAGTCAGTGTACTGGCCTTCGGTTCAGAGGGTCCCGGGTTCGATTCCCGGTCGGGTCGGGGATTTTAACCTTAATTGGTTAATTCCAATGGCACGGGGGCTGGGTGTATGTGTTGTCTTCATCATCATTTCATCCTAATCTCGACGCGCTGGTCGCCTACGGGTGTCAAATAGAAAGACCAGCACCTGGCGAGCCGAACCCATCCTGGGATATCCCGGCACTAAAAGCCATCCAACATTTCATTTCATTTCAATGGACAGATGTTCGGATTTTTCAAAGGAACTTTGTGAGATGATGGTGTCTGCAAACATTCCTCTGAACAAGGTAAACAATACCCATTTCAAGAATTTTCTGGAGAAATACACTAAAAAATCTGTTCCTACTGAATCAACACTGCGAAGAAACTATTTATCGCGTTGCTATGAAGATACTCTAAATCGAATACGACACAGTGTAGCAGACAAGATTTGGATATCTATTGATGAGACGACGGACACTGCAGGTAGATATATAGGGAATGTAATTATTGGAACACTCCATGCTGATCGCCCTGGGGATATTTTTCTACTAACCTCAGAAGTTTTAGAGAGATCAAATCATTCAAGGATTGCAATTCTTTTTGATAATGCACTAAAAATTTTGTGAAAGGATGAAATTAAACGGGAAAACGTTCTTCTCTTTGGAATTTTATCGAGTGCAATTACTTGTTTAGAATCTGCTGGCTTAGAAATTCATGCAAGTATTGACATTGTGAGAAGTGTTGAACTTTCAGTACAACAATCACATGGAATAGTTGGTGACAGTGTAAAACGGAAACTTCAAAATGTGCTTAATCAAAATTATGGTTTTCACCGCGTGTGCAAGATAAATGATGTTCTTAGAGGAGAAGGTACCAGTACACTTCAAGAGGAGTGTATACTCGACAGCAGTGATTTAACATTATTTAAAAATGCACCAATAACATCTTGTGATGTAGAAAGGAGCTTCTCCTCCTACAAGAATGTGTTAAGTGATAATCAGAGGTCTTTCGCGCCTGATGCTTTGAAGATGAATCTTGTCATACACTTCAATTCCACCCGCGGAGAAGAATGAAAAAGGTATGTGAGTTTGCACTATAGGCTCTGACGCCCTACCATAATGTCATCTAATTAATTCATTTCTACCGGGCGAGTTGGCTGTGCGCGTAGAGGCGCGCGGCTGTGAGCTTGCATTTGGGAGATAGTAGGTTCGAATCCCACTATCGGCAGCCCTGAAAATGGTTTTCCGTGGTTTCCCATTTTCACACCAGGCAAATGCTGGGGCTGTACCTTAATTAAGGCCACGGCCGCTTCCTTCCAACTCCTAGGCCTTTCCTATCCCATCGTCGCCATAAGACCTATCTGTGTCGGCGCTACGTAAAGCCCCTAGCAAAAAAAAAAATCATTTCTTGGTGCTCAGTTTAAACTTTAACAAACTTGAATAATGTTCATGAAATCTGGGCTTAAACGTTCCGAAATATTTTTTTAATAGATTGATTTCTAGTTTTCTCGTATTTCAAACCACCAATGCAGGGTGCAAACATGGACTTTTACATGTTGTGTGATCTGATAATCTTAGTGAACTTCACAAAAGTTTGATAAGTGAATCAAGGATAATAGACTGTGAATAATTGCTGCACATGTATATTCAGAGAACTAATATTAAAGCTAGAATAAAGAATTTAGTTAACAAAATAATATGTATCAGAGGAATTACGTGCCGATTTATAAATTTATTTTAAAATGTCCATATTTTGATTAATCATTTTTGGGTCATATTCTGTCATTTTTACGTCATATTTAATCACTTTTGAGGTCATATTTCCTCATTTATTAGGTCATATTTGCTTGCTTATTTGGACTACCTATTTTTAGGTCTTAAACATCCGAGCCCTACATATAAGTAATAATAACCATAATCGTAAAATAATAATGCGAGTTCGGTATCTGCATTAGTTACCCATGGGTAAGAGACCATTGTTTTCAAGTTATACCTGTTATCGCACTTGCGTCAATTCCCATGTGATAGAGATAATGCAGCCTCAAAGCTGTCAATTCTTTATATTGTTTTTTGTCTGCTCCATTAGATTTCTTTAACCATCAATTCTTTCTTCGAAAGCTGGTCACCTTCCATTCGTCAACGAGCACATCCTCTTTTATATGGATAGGTAGTTCTCTGGTGACAAGCTATATCTCAATAAATTTGTTGGTTTTTCACAAGAGAAAGGTTTAAACATTTCAGAGCATTAATCAAATCACAATCCTTATGGTTCGCGGTGTGGTTACTGTAGTCACATCCTAGTTCATGAACCATGGGCAATGGCTGAGTGGCCTAATAAGTGGTCCTGAGTTGCTATGGAATGGGAGTGGGCATCTCGGACATATTCCGAGTCATAGCCCTCCTGTGCTCAGGAGGCTAGGACTGTACAATCCACTAATGGTCCCTAACCCATTAGGGGAGAGATCCTCACTTGGACTATGTGTAAGTACGGTAGCATCCTGCTTCATGAATTTACTGAGCTCAGAACATTTTATGCAAGATTCAGATCTATGGGAGTAACGGGAGTTCCACAGGCGAGGGACTCCTTGGAAACAACTTGGCAAACAAAACTGAATTTGATGGGGAGCTGTCAATATTAATGGGGCTTATGGAATAAAGTAGAACCGTCTGAGTCAGCAAAGAGGATGCATCTGGTTGTGCCAGGAGTAAATGGTGATAACAAGGAAGAAATAGGAGATTATAAAGTAACACTTGACAAGTGTTAAAAACGGAAGGGCAGAGTGTGGTGTAGGGCTGTTCATCAGGAATACTATTGCACGAAACATTGTTTCTGTTAGGCACGTAAATGAGCGAATGATGTGGGTAGATTTGGCAGTTGGAGGAATTAGGACTAGAATTGTGTCCGTGTATTCACCATGTGAGGGTGCAGATGAGGATGAAGTTGACAAGTTTCATGAAGCAATGAGTGACATCATAGTCAGGGTCAACAGCAAGGATAGAATAGTGCTAACGGGTGATTTCAATGTGAGAGTTGGAAATAGAACTGAAGGATACGAAAGGGTGATTGGTAAATGTGGGGAAGATATGGAAGCTAATATGAATGGGAACAGTTTGCTGGACTTCTGTGCTAGTATGGCTTTAGCAGTTACGAGTACATTCTTCAAGCAAAAGGCTATTCACTGGTACACATGGAAGGGTTGGGGGCTATATCGTAACCAACATCGAATTCAGGAAATCTATCAGTAATGTAAAGGTTTTTCAAGGATTTTTTGATGATACAGACCACTATCTGATCTGTAGTGAACTAAGTATCTCTAGGCCTAGGACAGAGAAAGTGAAATCTGTCTACAAACGAGTAAAGGTTGAAAATGTCCAGGACGAGGAAATTAGACAGAAGTACTTGGATGTGATTAGTGAGAAGTTCCGAACAGTGGACAGTAAGCAGTTTCAGGATATAGAAAGAGAATGGGTGACATACAGGGATGCTGTAGTAGAAACAGCAAGGGAATGCCAAGCAGCGACTATGTGTACAGATGGGAAAAAGCAACTTGGTGGAATGATAAAATGGTTCCAAACAAGGGCTGATGCAGACAAGGATGAAAGAAATAGAGAGAAACAAGTAGTTGTTGAATCCAAAAATAAGTTGTGGGAAGATTTTGGTAATAACCTGGAAAGGCTAGGTCAAGTAGCAGGGAAACCTTTCTGGACAGTAATAAAGAATCTCAGGAAGGGAGGGGAAAAAGGAAATGAACAGTGTTCTGGGTAATTCAGGTGAACTCATAATAGATCCCAGGGAATCACTGGACAGGTGGAGGGAATATTTTAAAAATCTTCTCAACATAAAAGGAAATCCTCCTGGTGGTGTTGCAAACAACCGAGCTCATGGGAAGGAGGAAAATGATGTTGGTCAAAACTACACTTGAGGAAGTGGAAAAGGTGGTAAATAAACTCCATTGTCATAAAGCAGCAGGAATAGGTGAAATTAGGCCTGAAATGGCTTCCTAGAGTAATTAGTGTGGAATGTTGGTAAGGTACCTTCAGATTGGACAAAAGCAGTAATTGCACCTATCTATAAGCAAGAGAACGGGAAGGATTGCAACAACTATAGAGGTATCTCATTGATTAGTATACCAGTGTATTCACAGGCATCTTGGAAGTGAGGGTGCGATCAGTGGAGGAGAGGAAGTTGGATGAAAACCAGTGTGGTTTCAAGTGCACAGAGGGGCTATCAGGATCAGATTTTCAGTATGCTCCAGGTAATTGAAAACTGCTGCGAGAGGAATAGACGGTTATGTTTATGTTTCGTAGATCTGGAGAAAGAATATGACAGGGTATCGAGGGAAAAGATGTTTGCCATACTACGAGACTATGGGATTAAGGGTACATTATTAAAATCAATCAAAGGCATTTATGTTGACAATTGGGCTGCAGTAAGGATTGATGATAGAATGAGTTCTTGGTTCAGGGTATTTATAGGGGTTAGGTAAGACCGTAATCTTTCACCTTTGTTGTTTACATGGATCATCTGCTGAAAGATATAAAGTAGCAGGGAGGGATTCAGTTAGGTGGAAATGTAGTAAGCAGTCTGGCCTAAGCTGACGACTTGGTCTTAATGGCAGATTGTGCCGAAAGCCTGCAGTCTAATATCTTGGAACTTAAAATAGGTGCAATGAGTATGGTATAAAAATTAGCCTTTCGAAGACTAAATTGATTACACGTTATAATTTTCATGTTAGGTCCGTATTGAAATGTACGTAAATACAAAGTATTTTACAAGTGTTATTTTAATATCCATCTATTCAATACAAAGAGATCTAGTAAATTAAGAATTAAATCTTATCATAAAAGGTTACAAGGGACATGTTTCGCCCATTTTTAGGGTATCATCAGCCTCAAACTCAAACATGTAAGGTGAATAATCAGGATCCTGATGGTTCTTCCAACTCGTAAAAAGAAGATATATATGTAGGTGTTTGTCTAACATAAAAGTATAAGAATGTCCTTGGTTAAAGCCGTAGTATCAAGCCGCATGTCACAAGTTCACAAGATTACACTCTCTGGAGCTCTGAGTTAATGCGCCCAAAACCTGTTGAGGGTGGGGCAATAAACAGCTCAATCTTATAATGAAGTAGAAATGTGTTTCCTTGAGTACTCCTATTGGAGGATAAGAAGAAAAGTAAAGTTGCTAGACTGTTAAAGATGTTAATTTCGTATGTTAAGATAAGACAATTGTCTTCTTTAAGTAGGTAAAATGATGTCGGTAGGTAAGTAAACCAAGGGAAGTGAATGTCAGATTGGTGATACAAAGCTGGAACAGGTCTATAATTTCAAGTATTTAGGATGTGTGTTCTCAAGGTGCAGTAAAGCTAATGCAGTGAGCTCACAGTTGTAATCAACAGTATTCTGTAAGAAGGAGGTCAGCTCCTGGATGAAACTATCATTACATCGGTCTATTTTCAGACCAACTTTGCTTTACGGGAGCAAAAGCTGGGTGGACTTAGGATATCTTATTCATAAGTTAGAAGTAACAGGCACAAAAGTAGCAAGAATGACTGCTGGTGTAAACAGGTGGGAACAATGGCAGGAGGGTACTCAGAATGAGGAGATAAAGGCTGAGTTAGGAATTAACTCGATGGATGAAGTTGTATGCATAAACCAGGTTCGGTGGTGGGGGCAAGTGAGGTGAATGGAGGAGGATAGGTTACCTAGGGGAATAATGGACTCTGTTATGGAGGGTAAGAGAAGTAGAGAGGAACCAAGATGACGATGGTTACACTCAGTTTCTAATGATATAAAGATGAGACTTCTTACAAAATTGTATAAAAACTATTTTAATCCTCCTAGTCAATATCATATATTTTTTACATCCAACTAAGGCGAAAGTTCACACATAAATAGACATGTTTTGACCCAGCATTGGGTCAACCTCAGTAAGACATGTATGAAACATAGGAGACACACAAAATGAAATGTTAGTTAAACATTTTTTAAAAGGCATGATGTAAGTTAAAAAACTGTAGTGTTGATTGTTAAAACAGTCTTGAGCTGGAAGTTTTTTCTGTTTCAGTGCTTTGTTTTGTCCTTTGGTGTGAATCAACTGTTCTCTGTATACTGGTGGTTTAGTTTTTGTGTTCTGTCATGGGCATTATTGAAATTGAACATCTCATTTTAGTGTTAGCGGGCCACGTAACAATAAAATCAGATGTAAAAATGATGTGGTATTGACTAGGAGGATTAAAATAATTTTTATACAGTTTTGTAAGAATTTCAACTGTCAATACGGATTCAACAATGAGATTCATAGCCTGTAATAAAGATAAGAGGTATAGAACTAAATGAGGCCACAGCACTAGTTGCAAATAGAGGATTGTGGCGATGTTTAGTAAATTCACAGAGGCTTGCAGACTGAACGCTGAAAGGCACAACGGTCTATAATGATGATGTATATATGTACAATCTTTTATTGCTTTTTCAATCAAATATTTGCATCTGAAAACATAATTCTCTTTAGCACTGTTCATCAAAACCAAGAATTCTTTTCCTGGATGATGTGAAAGTTCATTTTGAATTTTCTGTGAAGCAACAATATCTTTCAGGGGCAACATATTTCTTGAATGAAGTAACTCATTTACATCTAAGTTGCCAACAGAAATAGACTTGCAAAGATGTCCAGCCAGATTTCCTAACAGATCGTGTATCTGAGGGAACAGGATATGAATTAAAGGTTCATCTCGGAATATTTTGGTTAAGTGTGTAAAACATTTTGCAGACGATATAATGAAGTACAACTGTGCTTTGATTGTTGAAAAACACAAAAGTTTGGCCATCTTTTTGTAAGAAGTAGACCGTGTCCATGCCTGTTCCTTTAATGATGGCAAAAATAAAAGAAAAATGATATGATCCTCCCCATAGTTCAAGCAATTCAAACAATCTCTCAGCAGTGGGATGAAATATAAGCCACCTAGACTGAAAATGCTTAAAAAATTTCTCTTGTAGTAACTTGAGATGATCTTGAATCCAGTCATATTCCTCCAGCCTGACTGGTCGTCCATCAAAATAGTGATAAACAGCAATAACAGCTAATTCAGATGCATCTTCACCAAAAGTCTTTTAAGATATGCATCATGAATGATGAGAACAGGACAGGTCCCGATCAACTAATCTGCGAGATCACATTAATGAAATCACTAAAACTATCTATGAAGTTTCTTATTCACATTTGGTCCCTCTGAAACAATCATCATAAGTTTGTACCTCCCTCTGTGGATCAATGGTAGAGTGTTGGTCTCCAGACTCCAAGATAGCAGGTTCAAACCCGGCAGAGGTAGTCGGATTTTTGAAGGGTGGAATAAAGCCCATTTGACACTCCATGTCATACGATGTCGGCATGAAAAAGATCTCTTGTGACACATTTGGTGTTTACCAGGCAAAATTTATTTAAAAACTCTGCCATAGATGCCAACTAAGAGAGATTTGATTTACCGTGACATCCAGCAAGCCTAGAATAAAATGGAACATCGAAATTTGATGAGCAAGCAGCCAGATGCCGTCAAATTAAAATGCTTGCACACAGTAGCTGAGGCCATATTATTATTATTCTTTCTTTCTCCATTAGGGTCTTCTATGGACCACGAGACAATTTCGATGCTTCATCCTCTGTTGTTCTTTCTTCCTCCTCCAATACTCCATCTGCTCACTATGCCTCCTTTTCCTCTCCTCAGACTATTTTCAGCCTGTTTTCTTTTCCTTGTGATGTTGGAATAATAATAATTATTATAAGTTTGTCAACAGGTAGGTTTGAATTACTGATGGCAGAGCAAATTTTTCCAGGAAGAGAGTGTGCATAATTTTTCCTGATAAGAATGCCTACAAATGTCTTGAAAATACTTCACTTCTGCTCTCCGACTCTGACCAATATCTGAAGCTCTTTTTTGTCTAATGGTATTAAATAGGTAGACCCTTCTCTATCCTTTGATAGTAGGTAGGTGATCATAATGGTCTGGCTGATCAGTGTATATCATATTTTAACCCCCTGATCAATGAAGAACATTTAACAACCCTCTGTTAAACGTGTGCTTGGCTGTAACACCACTATGTGTAATACTACTGAGGTCGAGGGATATTGGGTACCACAACATTTTAGAGATGATACGTTTGGGGGTGAAGCTATCAATCAGTTCCATGCACACATTGGACATGTTTCGTACAATGAATCCTGTTGAAAATAACCCTGTGTCAGTTCCACATCATCCAGCTGCTGCACAAATTTGTCAAAAGTACGGTGGTATATGGTGCTGTCCATCGTCATGTCAACGAAGATCAGCTCAGTGATTCATAAACCAGATATGACACACCAGACACTTTTTATGGGTGTAGCAGTGATTCAGCAATTGCAGTGGGTTTTCAGGCACCCAAATCGTGGAAAATTGAGCATTTCCATATCCCAGCAGGTGGAACCATGCTTCTTCATTGCTAAATAAGTGATATCCAAAATTCCTGAAACCATAAACCGTACTGCACCCATTTTTCTTTATCAACATCAGTCAATTTCTGCTCATTTGTGCTCTTATAACAACAAATCAGTCTGTTGACACTTTGAATATGAATACCAGATTTCCTGGCTTAGACATTGTAATGATTTCTGGGAAGACTTCAATAATCTGTCCTTTATTTCTGCCATCGTCACTTGTGGCATTTGCAGGCAGTGTTTACCCCATTGACTTGACAGTGTCCCTGCACATTCCTGTTTCTTAAGACTTATAGTCAATTTTGTAGGCTTCTTGCAAACTGCAAACTTTCTCCTGAATTCCAAATGTACGTTGGCAATCAATCGTGACACTCAATATATGCACATGAAAAACACTCGCTGTTCCACATTGTACTCCCTCTAAAGTGACAACACATTCTGAAGTATTACCAAATTCATCAGGTACGCTCTATACAGATCAGTGTAGGTGCATAGGATGGTTCCTCTGAATGTCAATAAGTTTTGTATTGCAGCAGTTTAGCCATCTGGGAGATCCTTGATCAGCAGAGGAAACTAGGCCAAGAGCTGAAGGTCACAAAACGGTTACTGAATGAGTCCAAGGTAGGTAATACCTCTGACCTTATGAAGGATGTTGTTCCTTGATTTCAGTTTAGTCACAGTCTTCCTAAGTTTTCCTCTGAAGGACAGCATTTTTTCAAGTGTAATTCCAATGTATTTTGGATATACCTACAAATATGTCTTACCTCCACAGCATCTGCTAACAATGAAACTACAATACTGTATTAGTGATCATTGTGAAATTGGTGTTCTTCCATGTAACTGTGGAAAATTATGTTGCTAAGAAAGGAGAACTCAACACCTCGGGTCGTGGATGGATGAGTAAAGTATTTTAGAGTATAATTTTTCAAACAAATTATAATTTTCATGTAAGATCAGAATGAGATTTAAAAAGAACAATGGATTATACAGACATTTACCATGATTTATACTGGAGTTTTTAAACATATATTTCCAAGATGGCAGCTGTTAACAGAACTCAAGGCTGTACCCAGGGAGGTGAGGGGATTGGGAAGCTTCAAACACACACATGAAATAAAAAATTACTCGACAGATTTTAGCAGAACATACAGATTTTCAAAAACTCAACCCATTAAATTAAATCTATTATGAAATCAAGACTAAGGAAAATAAAACAACTGAATTTAACCTTTAAAATGTGCCATCTTTAAAAGTCTCTCTCTGAATATAGTTAACAAATTTACTTAAAATAAAAGAGAAAATTTTAATTTTGGTAAGATTTACTTGTTTTTAATATTTTTTAATAAATTTTGTACTATCCAGGTCCAGGAGTTGGTCTCTTTTTTAGCTCTCACTATCTTTTTTGGAGGCTAGTCTCTCATAGTCTTTTTTCTCAGAATAAGTCTCTTTTCTAGCTTTCTCACCTTTGGCAGATGAAGAATTTAGAAAATAGGAAGTTGGAGTAGAATTGTGTGAGGTGTTATTCTACAAATAGAATCAAGGTATGTTGTTTGTCTTATTATATTTTAAAGTTGATCGATATCTAACTTCCTTCTGAAGTTTCTTATGATAAGAATATCTGTGTAAGGAACACAGAAATCATTGTTCTGTGTGTTCTTAGTTGAAGAAACTAACCTTGAGTTACATATTTCAGTAGAACGGTTTAAAACAGTTTTTTCCTGTAATGTACTTTTTATCATTTTCTATTATTTTTTCCTTTCCTTTCAGGATCTATACTGGAATGGTTGCCTACTGATCTGTGAACAGAATGTTAATAAAGGGAAAGTGCAATTTTAGAACTGGTTAGCTACTTAAAAATGACAGGCGTGGTCATTTGTTGTCAACATGGAACTGAAGTATTTTGCAAACTTTGTGTGAAAAATGAGAGTATCCTCCTAATTCAATACATCATATATTCCATCATTAGACGGAGTAAACAAATTCAAACATGTTTCGACTCATTTGAGCCATCTTCAGTGAAAAATGAGGGGGGTTGAAATAATTTACATAATACAAGTTAAAAAAATGCCAAAAAACATAATGAAGGAGCAAATGAAAAAACAAACAAAAGAGAGCCTAAACAGAAACAAAATTAGCACAGATATACAATATTTACATCAATATGTGGAGTAAAAAACAACTCACTGCGACAAAATTCAGTGAAACAAGTGTTAATATAAAAATAATAATTGAAACTAAAAACTGTGTTAACCTAAGAAGAAAAAGGAATGAAAAACAAATGATACAGATGGAAATGAACAATAGTTGCGCATGGTGAAGTTGTGGACCTCATAGTTTACAAAATATTGGTTTTATAACAATAACAAAACTTGAATTTTCGACAGTGATTTCAACCTGTTTTGTTATTGTTACAAAACCAATATTTTGTAAACTATGAGGTCTGCAACCTCACTATGTGCAACTATTGTTAATTTCCATCTGTATCATTTGTTTTTCATTCCTTTTTTTTTCTTAGGTTAACACAGTTTTTAGTTTCAATTATTATTTTTATAAACACCTGTTCCACTAAATTTTGTCGCAGTGAGTTGTTTTTTGCTCTACATATTGATGTACATATTGTATATCTGTGCTAATTTTGTTTCCGTCTAGGCTCTCTTTTGTTTGATTTTTCATTTGCTCCTTCATTATGTTTTTTTGGCATTTTTTAACTTGTATTATGTAAATAATTTCAGCTCCCATCATTTTTCACTGAAGATGGCTCAAACGAGCCAAAGCATGTTTGAATTTGTTTTCTCTGTCTAATGATGGAATATATGATGTATTGAATTAGGAGGATACTCTCATTTTTTCACCTTTGTAAAGTGAAAACCGTCAATACGGAATGATTCTAATATCTTGTAATAAACTTTGTGTGTGTAAAAAAAGTTTCAAAAAAAAAAAAAAAGGAGAGTCGTGCTTCTCTTTAACACCCAGACTATGCTTAACATACAAAATTAGCCTCTGATGTTCTAGGGTATAAGCAGATAGTTTTAACCAAAAAAAATCCTGGTGATTCTTCTGATACAAACCAGAATGAAGTTACAGGGTCTAGCTGTAGTTCTTCTGTGCCTGTTATTAAACTCTAAATAGTTTGAAGAATGTTGCAACAGTATCTGAACTAATTTGGTTTATGAAGTCTGTGCGTTGCAGCTTTTCCGTATCCTTTTGCAGCAGGGTTGTTCCAATTGATTTTTCTTTAAGCACTAAGAAGATGTGATATTTAATAACTGATACATTGGGACCATATTTTCAACAGATGATCTCAGATGATGTGGGAACCTCCGTGTATTCAGTCTGTTTTGATGAAACAATGAATGTTGAAGAAAGACAATGGTATTTAATGGTAATGAATAGGTGGACCCTTCTCTACACTTTGATAGTGATCAATTGCCAATACAGACCATAATGAAATTTATCACCTACCTACTATTGATATAAACCCGTCCAGATGATAGCAGCGTCACCTGACGAGGAATCACTGCTAGTCAGACATGCACGATGGGGAAGGCATGCAATTTATCTGGGTTTGACCGAGGGTAGATTATGATGGCCCGGAGGCTTGGCACAAGCATTTCAGAAACTGTACGACTTATTACAAGTAATGAAGATCATTTTTGGTCTGTATTGAAAGTATCATATAATGTATATAAGAAAATATTTATTATTTTTCCACCTATTCAATACAATACAGAATGTTAACATATGAGTTAAAACATTGTTTGAATATAATGAGACATGTTTCGCATTTTCTTATGAGGCATCCTCAGTCAATTCAAAACCTTATTTTTTACCAGGTACCTGGTTGAAGAGTATTATAAAATATGTTGTAAGATAATGAAGTCTGTGTGTTGCAGCTTTTTCGTATCCTTTTGCAGCAGGGTTGTTCCAATTGAGATAAAATTTACAATTCATCATAAAAATGTTTCTGAAATAATTAAAACTCTAATATAATGATAAATTTTGTACGTAGTTCACTTAATGAAGGAGATGCCATTTGATTGTAAGTAACATAATTGATGGCTTGAAGCTGTAGTCAGTGCTTGATGTTGAAGGAAATTGACAAGCTAATACATAGTAGAAAGAATATAAAATCGGTTCAATGTTGAATATACAATACAATGATAATACATTGATAAATTTGTACGTAGTTCACTTAAAGAAGGAGACGTCATTTGATTGTAAGTAACATAATTGATGGCTTGAAGTCATAGTCAATGCTTGATGTAGAAGGAAACTGACAAGCTAATATATAGAAGAAAGAATATCAAATAGGTTCAATGTAGAATATAAAATGGGAAGGAAAAGCATTCCAATTGTTGGGCAAATGTCGTTATTTGACGTTGGCGTGTGTTGCCCGAGACATTTATTAGTCGACAGTTCATAAGTTGTTTATAGTTTAATCGGGCGAGATTGTGTTGACATGCAGTTCAGCAGATGTAGTGAGTCTACGATGTGAGTTTGCTGAAATAATGATGGGCCGTCACTCGCTACGTCAATATGATTTTGACGCAAAGATGAACTGTAAATTTTATGTCACACACATCATCTTCCAACATATTTTAAAATAATCTTCAACCAGGTACCTGGTAAAAAATAAGGTTTTGAATTGACTGAGGATGCCTCATAAGAAGAGGCGAAACATGTTTCATTATATTTAAACAATGTTTTAACTCATATGTTAACATTCTGTATTGTATTGAATAGGTGGAAAAATAATAAATAATTTCTTATATACATTGTGTTTGAGGAGTGTTGTGGTGAGTGTCCTCAACAAGTGGCAAAACCAAGGTGAAACCACATCCAAATGTCGAGGGGTTAGGCACCCACCCCTCATTACAGATGGTGGATGCTGTAGGCTGGGCAGACTGGTAAAACAGGACAGGCGGAAAACTGTGGCGGAACTAATATCGGACTTTAATGCTGGGCAGAGTACAAGTACGTCTGAACCACAGTACACTGAACACTCCTTAGGATGAACTTCCGCAGCAGACTAGCCGTAAATGTGCCAATGTTAACACCATGACCTTGGCAACTACAAGTAAACTTGGAATGTGACTGTCATCACTGGACTTTGGCGCAGTGGCAGAGTGTTGCATGGTCTGATGAATCCCGATACGTTCATCATGCCAATGGGAGGGTTTGAATCCGTCATCCTCCAGGGCTGATAATGTCACCAAATATGTGTCGAAACTGGTCCTGAATTAAACATGTTGTAACATAAGTTTGTGCAACTGTATATCAGTGTATTGAATAGGTGGAACCTCTTAACTCTTTTGAACATTGTGATCCTCCAGGGGAACAGCTCCTTGACACCTATACTGCAGGATGGAGACAAGCTGGGGGCGGCTCAATTATGCTCTGGGGAACTTTCACGTGGGCATCCATGGGTCCAGTGGAGCTCGTGCAAAGCACCATGACGGCCGAGAAGTATTGTACACTGGTTGCAGACCACGTACACTCATTCATGACGATCATGCTTCCCAACGGCAGTGGCATTTTTCAACAAGATAATGCGCCACGCCACAAGGCCAGGAGTGTAATGGAGTGTGCTGTGCTGGCCTCCCAACTTGCCAGATCTTAACGCGATCGAACACAACGGGAATTAGATGACTTGTGTGAGCAGATATGGTGCCAACTCCTTCCACTGACCTACCAAGGCCTCATTGCTTCCATGTCAAGACGCGTCGCCACTGTTATCCGTGCCATAGGTGGACATACTGGCTATTAGATAGGTGGTCATAATGTTCTGGCTGATCAGTGTAGTACTACTACTAAAAGAAATGAGCTACACATGTTCAATAGTATTGTTGAAATGACAATCTAAAGGTAATTTGGTCATTTTTTGTACCACAGCTACTACTGAGTGCTGACTATGCAGCAAGAGAGAAATAAATTCAATACAAATGAATACTCCATTGTTTAGTTCAAATTAATTAAACCAAAATAACTGTTTTACATTCTCTCAGAATTTGCATTAATAATGGTCTCCTGAATAATCAACAGAAATTGGGAGATGGAAGATGAAATAAAAAATACATTGTTTCTGAAAGACATAACATATATTCTGTACACATTCATAAAAATAGTTGTATATAAAAAATGTACATTCAATCAGTGTAAAAGGAAATTGTGTCATAAAGTTTCAAACCTAAGAAGAACAAAATAGATTTTTAAAAAAGGAAGCATTCACCATACAGTTAGAGGCAATCTTCATCCAGCTTTGTTAGTGGATAATCACCATGACATGATTCATACATTTTGTCACCTTAGTACTTTAACGAGCTTAAAAAAAAAAAAAAAAAAAAAGGAAACACAATAATCATACAAAATTAACTGATACAAGCACAGTCACTGAGACAGTTGCCAATCTTTGTGCGTAGTTTCCATTCATCTCCTTAGTGTTTCATCAACACCTTTGCTTTCTCCACAACCAACTGAAAAGAAAAATGAAATAAATATCAATATTATAAAAACTACTAAAAGAGAAAGACAAACAGAATGGGCACAACAGACCATTAAGAAACAAAAGTTTCTCTGAAAAAAGAATCTTTCTCATGTTTTCAAGAGAGCATCATAATGCACATTACAGATATTAATATTTTTATGGAAAAACTTTAAGAACTTTGCATGTTTAATAAAATAAAAATGGAACTGAATTTATAGTAGATAAGCCAATACCTGATTCAATTACAAATTTCAAGTCTTGCTCAGGTCGCCTCTTCATCATGACAATAAAATCAGCAAACAAAATTGACTCCCTAATGAAATCACATTGCCAACAGGAACAACACAGATAAAGTGGAATAATTCTAGAATTCTGGAATCAACTATACTATATTCCAAAAATAAAAAAAGTCATGTCAAAATCCTCATAGGTCACTTCAATGCACAAGTTGGCAAAGAAAAGAAGTACTGGACATAATCAGACCAACTGAAATGGCATAAGACTCATTGAGAGCTGCAAAAACTATGACCTATTTTTCAAATCAACATTTTTCACAAGAAAAAACCCCTGCAGAACAAAACCTGGATCTTGCCTAATCAACTACTAGGTGAATATCAATCGGATCATATAATGATCTTTTGTCGAAACACAATGGAAATCATGAACATAAAGTCCTTAAAGGAATAGACCTACATTCCTATCATTATCCCACAAAATTTTCCCTAGTTATCATTTCAGAAAAGAGAAAGTTCACTCAGAAAGCTCTACATCATAAATATAATGTACAGAATATAGAGTATAATGAAAATGTACTAAAGAAACACAAAAACTGAATCTACAAAATTGACAACAACTCCAAGCAGGACTGATAAAAGCAGCAGAAAATATAGCACCTCAAACCAGAACACGGAAGTACCCATGGTGGGCAGACAAATGTGATCAACTCATAAAAGCCAGACAGCAGGCATGGCAAACTTGGTCATTCAACAAAAATCAAAAGACCATGCAAAATCTCCAGTATGTCAGAAAAACAGTCACAAAATCAATAAGAATGATTCATAAACAATACAAAGATTTAAAAAAATACAAGAAATAGGTGACTTCAAGAAGCACAATTCTCAAAACTATTACACAACATTCAAACAAAAATTAACTAAGTACCGTACTCTCCCCCATTCACTCCAGTTCTAAACAAATGTAGGGAAATAGCCCACACCTATGCTGAAAAATGTGAAATTCTTATGAAATATTTTTCTAAATTACTCAATTGTCAGAAGCCACAAGAAAAATTACAATTCTATCGTACACAACAAAAACCAAACAGGAAATTAAGGAGAAAATTCAATCGTTGAAAAATAACAAAGCATCACTGCACTATGGAAAAATGCAGGGGAAAATCTCATAACAAAACTGAAAGAAATTATAGATGAAATCTGGCAAACTGAAGAAACCCGAGTTGATTTGAAGACAGTCAAACATCCATTATTCAAAAAAGGAAGCAAAACAGACCCCAACAACTATTGAGGAGTTCCTTTATTTTCCAATCCACAAAATACTATCCATAGCCCTCCTGAAACATGCCAAACGTCAACTGGATCGAGAAATTGGAGAATACCAAGGTGGATTCAGATAAGGCCAATCATGCGTAGAATAAATTATCAATCTGAAAAATTCTATGAAATATTTCTGCAATATAATCAAATAAGTTTTGTCATCACATTTGTAGACTTCAAACAGGCATACAGCAGTATAGATCAAAATCCCTTTCTGATGTACTAGCAGAATTTGGACTAGATCTGAAGACAGAAAACATCATCAAAGAATCACTCATGGAGACCAAATTCAATAATAATTATTAAATTAATATTGTAATGGTCCACCTTTACAAATACTATAATATGCAATATTATTCAATTAAATTACTAAACTAGGGACTAGTTTCAGCCTTGGCTGGCCATCTTCAGCCTTAATGCAATATAGTGGAACCTTGATTCTCCGTATTTCGAGGGAGCATGAAAATAAAACGTACAACACGGGAAAACGGAAAATCCGGGAATGAATGAAAACCATCACAATTTGGCTAAACATCACAAAAATGAAATATGTCTAATTATAATCTTACAAAAACCCCTAAACCAAACCAAACTACAGCCCCAATGGGACTTTGCCTGGCAAGCGACTGCTGCTCAGCCTGAAGGCCTGCAGATTACCAGGTGACGCATGATCAGTGTGAAGAATCCTTTCAGCAGATATTCCTGGCTCTCTAAATCGGGGTCGCTACCTCACCATTAGATAGCTCCTCAATTAAAGGTAATCACGTAGGCTGAGTGGACCTGGAACCAGACTTATATCGAGGTAAAACTGCCTGACCTGGTCAGAATCGAATCCGGGCCCTCTGGATGAGAGGCAAGCATGTTAGACCACGAAACCGCATTAATTACCGGTATGCGAGTTCAAAATCTCGATACTTTATATTCAATTTCACGGGGGAATCTTTGTCAGTTTTCTGTGAAAACTTCTTTCAGTTCAGCAACTTTGATTAGCCAAGTTCTTCGAAGAATCTAATAACGCAAAGCCAAACGACAATCGACCGAAAGTAGTTTTTAATTCTCTCATCTAATAAAATAAAGCACATTAGATACAAAAGCGCCTAACATGATGGCGAAATCCCATCTTTTCTTAATCTTTCATTTTATTTTGGTCTCCGGTATACTGTTCGTAGGCAGTTTCTGGAAATCTTGTACCACGTAAATTAGGTCTACATCGACTTTTAAAGGTTATGTTGAACTCGAAAACATGGTTTCGAATGTATGTATCGATTCTCAAAAGTTCTCAAATGCATTATATTCAATTCTATCCATCAATAATCCAATCACATTGAAAGATAAAAGAAATATCATCAAAACTTTATGGTTATTTGTGACTTTGAGGTCATCTGGAAAGCGCGCTCGCTGCACATGCCACTACGAGTTGGAAATGATACAAACCATTTAAATGTAATGTGCGCAAATAAAACAACTGCGGTTTTTGGTATTTTAACATGAAAACGTAATATTCCCAGTCTTACACTAGGACCTAAACAGTAATAGGAAATTCCAAGACCTCCCATGGCTTTCTTTTTTAATGTAAGGTGCAACATCTCTTCTGTTCTCGCTAACATAATCGTGTACCGGTATGACAATATTAAAATACTAAATTTGTGTTAAGAAGGAGCAGTTTCGATTCCTGCCTGAAAGCCCAGTTACTCTACAGTGCCCAGAAGAAAGTGCTGAAAACCTGTTCGGCAGTACGATCGAAGACATGTAAAAATATTAACATCTAACCCTGGACATAATGTGGACGTTTTATAAGTGTGAACATTTGACGAAATGTTTTGTTTAATTTGTACTTAAGGCTGATGATGGCACATAGATGCTGAAATTAGTATCATTTGACATGTGATTGAATCACAATAAAACGTCATTGTATTGAATAGGTGGACCTTGAAAGAATTTAATTTAATTACATTTGACGAAACTCCTTCCGTCTTCAAGCATAGCTGTCGAAATGCGCCGTGTATCATTACAATTGTGGCCACTCTCTGCTTTATGATTTTCAGAGATTCTCTAAACAATACCACCTGAATGCGATGCTAAGATGGTCCCTTATGCAAGTTCACCGCCGATCACTTTTCCAGTATTGGCAGAGTACTTGCTCTAATTATCGCAATGACGGGGCGTTAACGCCAAGATCCATAAGTATGCCATAGGCATCCTTTTGAGAGATACAATTTATTAAAAAACGATTGATCGAGGATTTAGCATTGATGGGACTGGAATTTCTGGATGGTTGATCCGGGAAATCGTTTCTTCGAGGAGCGGATAATGCGGGATTTTTACAACGTGATTTAATTATGATGCTCGTGGGACCATGTAATTTGAATGCATATTCCGGGAAAACGTAGTTTCCAGGAACGGATAATCGAGATTCTACTGTATATCTAATGACTAAATAAATGTACAAACACAGAATTGACATAACAACAAATGTACAAACACAGAATTGACATAACAACAAATGTACAAACACATAATTGACATTAAAATCTGCGATGAGCTATGAGTAAAATTTTTGAAAAATAAATTAGGCTCTAAATTCTGGAGTATGCTCATCATCCAGACTCTTTCTTGCATTAATATTCATAGAATTGTTAGTTCCATCACTGCTAATCATTACAACTTCAATTGCAAAACGGGAACTGGTAAATGTTGATTCGTAGTCAGATCATCCAAAATGAGGATGCCCAAGCCCAGGGGGTAAGCCACTGAGACTTCAGGGCAGGCACTGGGGACACTTTCCAACCTAAATACCCTCAACAACGAAGAAGGTTATCCTATAATGGAAATGCAAAATCTGTGTGACACGGGGTCTGAGGAATGAATCTTCATTTGAATGCCACCTGTGCAAGGTGGCGTTGCATGTATATGACTGTTTTATGATCTACCATACACATGAAGACTTTACAAAGTACATCTGACAGTAGCTTGGATATTTCCTCTCATTAGGTTGCTGTAAAGCATGCTTTTTCAGTGGCAGTGATATCATGTAAAGTAATGAAAATAAATGGTACACCAAGGCATAAATAAGTACAATTAAATGGTATGTGTATGGGTTAAAATCTACCAAAGGCATTTATGTTGACAATTGGGCTGCATTGAGAATTGATGGTAGAATGAGTTCTTGGTTCAGGGTACTTACAGAGGTTAGACAAGGCTGTAATCTTTCACCATTGTTGTTCATAGATTACACTGATCATCTGCTGAAAGGTATAAAGTGGCAGGGAGGGATTCAGTTAGGTGGAAATGTAGTAAGCAATCCTATGCTGGCCTATGCTGACAACTTGATCTTAATGGCAGATTGTGCCGAAAGCCTGCAGTCTAATATCCTGGAACTTGAAAATAGGTGCAATGAGTATGGTATGAAAATGAGCCTTTCCAAGACTAAATTGATGTCAGTAGGTAAGAAATTCAAGAGAATTGAATGTTAGATTGGTGATACAAAGCTGCAACAGGTAGATAATTTCAAGTACTTACGATGGGTATTCTCCCAGGTTGGTAGTATAGTAAGTGAGATTGAATCAAGGTGCAGGAAAGCTAATACAGCAAGCTCGCAGTTGCAATCAACAGAATTCTGTAAGAAGGAAGTCAGCTCCTAGATGAAATTATCTTTACATCGATCTGTTATCAGACAAACTTGGGTTTGGAATAACTTACCAATGGAGATGTTCAATAAATTTCCAATATATTTTCAATCGTTTAAGAAAAGGCTAGGAAATCAACACATAGGGTATCTGACTCCTGATGACTGCCCTGAATGCAGATCAGTAGTGACTGATGATGACTGATGTGTGAACTTTGCTTTACGGGAGTGAAAGGATATCTTATTCATAAGTTAGAAGTGACAGACATGAAAGTACCAAGAATGATTGCTGGTACAAACATGTGGGAACAATGGCAGGAGGGTACTCAAAATGAGAAGGTAAAGGCTAAGTTAGAAATTAACTCAATGGATGAAGCTGTATGCATACACCAGCTTTGGTGGTGGAGTCATGTGAGGTGAACGGAGGAGGTTAGGTTACCTAGAAAAATAATGGAATCTGTTATGGAGGGTTAGAGAAGTAGAGGGAGACCAAGACAACAATGGTTAGTCTCAGTTTCTAAAGATTTAAAGATAAGAGCTATAGAACTAAATGAAGCCACGGCACTAGTTGCAAATAGATGATTGTGACGACATTTAGTACATTCAGAGGCTTGCAGACTGAACGCTGAAAGGCATAACGGTCTATAATGATGATGTATCCAGGATGTCCATTGCGGATTCACTGAATTCATCCTAGGTGAAAAAATATTTCATTCTAAATTCTGTAAGTTCTTTTTTAACAATAAAGAAGTTATTTTTTTTTAAAAGTTAAGTTCATCCAAAATATTCACTATCTGAAGGAAGAAGTATTTTACTGATGTATATTTTTGCACTGTATTTTGCATACCACCAGAATTTTGTATTTGTAAACATCACATTCTTTCATTAATTATGTAATTAAAACTAAAATTATAAATGACATTTGAATCACACTTTTACGTCCTTTTTGCTAGTTTTAGGTCCTTTTTTAAAAATATATTTTTAGGTCTTTGTATAGGTCCTTTTTAGCCAATTTATAGGTCTTAAACTTCCAAGCCCTACTTATAACTTATAAACTGTAATAATATTCGTCCATATAGTAAGCTCTTTTTTTGGGGGGAGTCAAAGTTGGCGAATGAAGGAGTGAATGAGCGAGCGAGCGAATGCCACTCCACTCCTGAACTTCATTTGTAAGCTGTCTACGGTCTCAAGGTTAATGATGACTAATGAATATATAGTATTTCGGAGGATATACTAAAGGCAATGGGTGGGATATAGTACCATATCTGAAGTACTTAGTCGATTATTGTTTGCATGAAGGAGCTCTACCAAATGAATGAAGAGTTTTTATAGTTGCCCCTGTGTGTACAGGAAAGGGTGATAGACATAAAGCTGAAAATTACGGGCCATTCAGTTTTG
Organism: Anabrus simplex; assembly: GCF_040414725.1. Classification (NCBI taxonomy): domain Eukaryota; kingdom Metazoa; phylum Arthropoda; class Insecta; order Orthoptera; family Tettigoniidae; genus Anabrus; species Anabrus simplex. The sequence goes on from NC_090265.1 coordinate 188,424,729, forward strand.
ACATGCATTGCATGTATCAATCAATCACTACTGACCTGCATTTAGGGCAGTCGCCCAGGTGGCAGATTTCCTATCTGTTGTTTTCCTAGCTTTTTCTTAAATGATTGCAAAGAAATTGGAAATTTATTGAACATCTTCCTAGGTAAGTTATTCCAATCCCTAATGCCCCTTCATATAAACGAATATTTGCCACAATTTGTCCTCTTGAATTCCAACTTTATCTTCATATTGTGATCTTTCCTACTTTTAAAGACACCATCCAAACTTATTCGTCTACTGATGTCCTCCCATGCCATCTCTCCACTGACAGCTCAGAACATACCACTTAGTCGAGCAGCTCATCTCCTTTCTACCACGTTTTCCCAGCCCAAACTTTGCAACATTTTTGTAACGCTACTCTTTTGTCGGAAATCGCCCAGTCTAAATCAAGCTGCTTTTCTTTGGATTTTTTCCAGTTCCTGAATCAAGTAATCCTGGTGAGGGTTCCATACACTGGAACCGTACTCAAGTTGAGGTCTCACCAGAGACAAATATGCTCTCTCCTTTACATCCTTACCACAACCCCTAAATACTCTCATAACCATGTGCAGAGATCTGTACCCTTTATTTACAATCATATTTATGTGATTACCCCAATGAAGATTTTTCGTTATATTTATACCTAGGTATTTACAATGATCCCCAAAGGAAACTTTCACTCCATCAACGCAATAATTAAAAGTGAGAGGACATTTCCTATTTGTGAAACTCACAACTTGAGTTTTATCCCCGTTTATCATCATACCATTGCCTACTGTCCATCTCACAACATTATCAAGGTCATTTTGCGGTTGCTCAAAATCTTGTAACTTATTTATTACTCTGTACAGAATAACATCATCTGCGAAAAGCCTTATCTCTGATTCCACTTCTTTACACATATCATTGATATATATAAGAAAACATGAAGGTCCAGTAATACTGCCTTGAGGAATTCCCCTCTTAATGTTTACAGGGTCAGATAAAGCTTCACCTACTCTAATTCTCTGAGTTCTATTTTTTTTTTTTTTTGCTAGGGGCTTTACGTCGCTCCGACACAGATAGGTCTTATGGCGACGATGGGATAGGAAAGGCCTAGGAGTTGGAAGGAAGCGGCCGTGGCCTTAATTAAGGTACAGCTCCAGCATTTGCCTGGTGTGAAAATGGGAAACCACGGAAAACCATCTTCAGGGCTGCCGATAGTGGGATTCGAACCTACTATCTCCCAGATGCAAGCTCACAGCCGCGCGCCTCAACGCGCACGGCCAACTCGCCCGGTGAGTTCTATTTTCTAGAAACATAGCCACCCATTCAGTCACTCTTTTGTCAAGTCCAATTGCACTCATTTTTGCCAGTAGTTTCCCATGATCTATCCTATCAAATGCCTTAGATAAGTCAATCGCAATACAGTCCAACTGTCCTCCTGAATCCAGGATATCTGCTATATCTTGCTGGAATCCTACAAGTTGGGCTTCAGTGGAATAACCTTTCCTAAACCCAAACTGCCTTCTGTCAAACCAATTATTAATTTTGCAAACATGTCTTATATAATCAGAAAGAATGCTTTCACAAAACTTACATACAATGCATGTCAAACTGACTGGCCTGTAATTTTCAGCTTTATGCCTATCACCTTTTCCTTCATATACAGGGGCTACTATAGCAACTCTCCATTCATTTGGTAAAGTTCCTTCATGCAAACAAAAATCAAACAAGTACTTCAGATATGGTACTATATCCCAACTCATTGTCTTTAGTATATCCCCCGAAACCTTATCAATTCCAGCTGCTTTTCTAGTGTTCAAATTTTGTATCTTACTGTAAATGTCATTGCTGACATAGGTAAATTTTAATACTTCTTTAGTATTAGTCACCTCCTCTATCTGGACATTATCCTTGTAACCAACAATCTTTACATACTGCTGACTGAATACTTCTGCCTTTTGAAGATCCTCGCATACACACTTCCCTTGATCATTAAATATTCCTGGAATGTCCTTCTTGGAACCTGTTTCTGCCTTAAAGTACCTACACATACTCTTCCATTTTTCACTAAAATTAGTGTGGCCACCAATTATGCTTGCCATCATGTTCTCCTTAGCTGACTTCTTTGCTAGATTCAATTTCCTAGTAAGTTCCTTCAATTTCTCCTTACTTCCACATTCATTTCTAACTCTATTTCTTTCCAACCTGCACCTCCTTCTTAGTCTCTTAGTGGATCTTTACCATTCCTTACCACCTTTAAAGGTATAAACCTATTTTCACATTCCTCAACAATTGCTTTAAACTCATCCCAGAGTCTATTTACATTTTTATTTACCGTTTTCCACCGATCATAGTTGCTTATTAAAAACTCCCTCATGCCTGTTTTATCAGCCATATGGTACTGCCTAACAGTCCTAATTTTAATCTCTTCCTTTCTTTCACATTTATTTTTAATTACCACAAAAACAGCTTTGTGATCACTAATACCATCTATTACTTCGGTTTCTCGATAGAGCTCATCTGGTTTTACCAGTACCACATCCAGAATATTCTTCCCTCTAGTTGGTTCCATCACTTTCTGAATCAGGTGCCCTTCCCATATTAACTTATTTGCCATTTGTTGGTCATGCTTCCTGTCGTTCGCATTACCTTCCCAATTGACATTTGGTAAATTGAGATCACCCGCTACGATCACGTTCCTTTCCTTATCGTTTCCCACATAGCTGATTATCTTATCAAATAATTCTGAATCAGCATCTGCGCTACCCTTTCCTGGTCTGTACACTCCAAAGACATCTAGTTGCCTATTATCTTTAGAAATAAGCCTTACCCCTAGAATTTCGTGCTTGTCATCTTTAACTTTTTCGTAGCTTACAAATTCTTCTTTCACAAGAATGAATACTCCCCCTTCTACCTTTCCTATCCTATCTCTACGATACACCCTCCACATCCGTGAGAAAATTTCTGCATCCATTATATCATTTCTCAGCCATGATTCAACTCCTATTACAATATCTGGTAAGTATATATCTATTAAATTACTTAATTCAATTCCTTTCTTTACAATACGTCTACAGTTGAGCACTAACAGTTTTATGCCATCCCTACTTGATTTCCAGTTCCTGTTCCCTTAACACCGCTGCCTAGCGCACCCTGTTTTCCTGAATGTACCTCCCTATAACCCTTCTAAACAAATTTTCTAACTTATATGTACCACTGCGGTTTAAGTGAAGGCCATCTGAGCGCAGATCCCTATCTCCTACCCACCCATTAGGATCTAGAAATTTCACTCCCAGTTTCCCACATACCCACTCCATAGTCTCATTTAAATCCCCAATCACCTTCCAGTCAGTATCCCTCCTACACAGTATTCCACTGATAACAATCTCCGCTTCCTTAAACTTCATCCGTGCTGCATTTACCAGATCCCACACATCCCCAACTATGTTGGTACTTATACCTGCTTGTCTTACATTGTTAGTACCAACGTGAAACACTACCACTTTCTCCTTTCCCTCCTCCTTCTCTTCTACTTTATTCAACATCTGTCTTAACCTAATTCCTGGATAACACTCTACCTTGGTACCCTTTCCTCCACACACTTTCCCAACATGTCTAACGATAGAATCCTCCATGACCAGAGCCTCAGCCCTACCCACCTCATTTGATCCCCTCCCTTCCTGGTCTGTCCTATCTTTCCTGACATCTGCAGAAGCTACTTCCTCCTCCCTTTTCTCCATCCCATGACCCTGTTCCACCTGTCTTTTCCTATCCACTACTCCACATTTCCCTTTCCTACCTCTTCCCTTTCTCCTACTTCCAAACTTCTCGGCAACAGTTCCCTGTTCCTCATCTTCCATCGGTTGTTCTACCTGCAGTGACTCGTGCTTTGGGAAAGCATTCTTTCTGATCATATTAGACAGGTTTGCAAAATTAATAACTGGTTCAAAAGAAGGTAGTTCAGGTTTAGGAAAGGTTATTCCACCAAAGCCCAACTTGTAGGATTCCAGCAAGATATAACAGATATCTTGAATTCAGGGGGTCAAATGGATTGTATCACGATTGACCTGTCTAAAGCATTTGATAGGGTGGATCATGGGAGACTACTGGCAAAAATGAGTGCAATAGGACTAGACAAAAGAGTGACTGAATGGGTGGCTATATTTCTAGAAAACAGATCTCAGAGAATTACAGTAGGCAAAGCTTTATCTAAATAATAATAATGTTATTTGTCTTACGTCCCACCAACTACTTTTTAAGGTCTTCGGAGACGCCGAGGTGCCGAAATTTAGTCCCGCAGGAGTTCTTTTACGTGCCAGTAAATCAACCGACACGGGGCTGTCGTATTTGAGCACCTTCAAATACCACCGGACTGAGCCAGGATCGAACCTGCCAAGTTGGGGTTAGAAGGACAGCGCCTTAACCGTCTGAGCCACTCAGCCCAGCAAAGCTTTATCTGACCCTGTAATAATTAAGAGGGGAATATCTCAAGGCACTATTATTGGACCTTTATGTTTCCTTATATATATATAAATGATATGAGTAAAGAAACAGAATCAGAGATAAGGCTTTTTGCAGATGATAATAAAGTGGAATTCAAGAGGATAAATTAGGGCAAATATTCGTTTATAGGAAGGGGAGTTACAGAAGGGAATAACTTACCAAGGGAGATGTTCAATAAATTTCCTTGAAATCGTTTAAGAAAAGGCTAGGAAAACAACAGATTGGGAATCTGCCACCTGGGCGCCTGCCCTAAATGCAGATTAGTAGTGATTGATGAAGTTTCTGAGGGCAAAGTAATCATTTGCAAATAGCAATGAATAAGGTCTTTCTATCTTTTTTGAAGATTGGACTATATCAGGCCTGTCCATCTTCAGAGGGATTAGAGGCCAAAATATTTAGACAATTCATGCTGAGGGCTACACACTAGAAAGTTTCACTCAGATATACATAACAGTAAAACACAGTAAACCAAATTGTTGAAACAGGATACATTACCAAAGTCCAAAATGCAGAAATCAATGTGAGCACTGAGGATTGTCCAACTCTCTCACCAAAGCAAGGATATCCACTTCTATGTTAGTACCTGCCAGTCTTAGTAGGTGTAGAATCATTACTGAGGCAGCTTCTGCACTTATTTTTCATGAATTTCGTGAGAGAAAAAGCACTTTCACGTAGGTTGACTAGGTTAACATTAAACGAATATTTTGTAAATTGTATGTAATCACTGTCGTCAATACGGACCAACAATGAGGTTAATGACTTGTAATAATTTGTCCTTCCATACTCTGTTCTTATCTTTAGATTGTTTGATGAGAGAGGAGAACTGTTGAAAATTTTGTAGATGAAATGCTTTCACCAAATGCATCTGACATAGCAATTGCACATCTTTTAACTTTTTCTCCATCACTAAATGCTTTCTTCCCTTTTACAAGTTCCAATGATACACTGTAAGAAGCAGTTAATGCAGCGGTCTACGTAGACAACATTTTTGTAAACATACCTGGTTCTTGTGTATTACTTTCGATATTCAGTAATTAACAGCAGTTTTTATCCTGTTAGGGGTTGTAGGATTAAAAAAAATAGAGCACGACTAAGTAGTATTGTAGTGTAGTCGTATATTAATTACCTTATTGTTGTGTACTATCCCAGACAATATATCCCTCCGTTCATTTATTTTTTTGCAAATAAGTTACTTTATTTTTTTAATTTAAAATTTTTCCCCCGTAAAGAATGGCTAAGGAGCGCGAGTGTACTTATTGTGGGTGTGGTGAGGCATTGAGGGGTATGAGGGAGGAGTTGGAAAGTTTGAGGGAGATAATTAGGATTCTCACAGAAGACAGGAAGGAAGATAGGACTCCCTCAAACAATGTACAGGTTACAGTAGGTGTACAAGAGGGAGGGGAAGGAAAGGGAGGAGTTGTAGAAGACAGGTGGTCTAACGTTCTAAGGGGAAGGAGATTGCAGGCCAAGGGCTCTATTCAGGATCAGAATTCAGGACAGGTGTCTGTGCGAAATCGGTACGAGTCACTCCAGGTAGAACAACAGAGGGAAGATGAGGGACAGGGAACTGTTGCTGAGATGCATGGAAGTAGGAGGAAGGGAAAAGGTAGGAAAGGGAAATGTAGAGTAGAGAATAGGAAAAGACAGGTGGAACAGGGTCATGGGAAGGAGAAAAGGGAGGAGGAAGTAGCTTCTGCAGCTATCAGGAAAGATAGGGCTGACCAGGAGGGGAGGGGATCAAATGAGGTGGGTAGGGTTGAGGCTCTGGTCATGGGGGATTCCATCGTTAGACACGTGGGGAAAGTGTGTGGAGGAAAGGGAACCAGGGTAGAATGTTATCCAGGAATTAGGTTGAGGCAGATGTTGAGGAAAGTAGAAGAGAGGGAGGAGGGGAAGGAGAAGGTGGTAGTGTTTCACGTTGGTACCAACAACGTAAGGCAAGCTGATATAAGTACCAACATAGTTGGAGATGTGTGGGATCTGGTAAATGCAGCACGGGTGAAGTTTAAGAAAGCGGAGATTGTTATTAGTGGAATACTGTGTAGGAGGGATACTGACTGGAGGGTGATTGGGGATTTAAATGAGACTATGGAGTGGGTATGTGGGAAACTGGGAGTGAAATTTCTAGATCCTAATGGGTGGGTAGGAGATAGGGATCTGCGCTCGGATGGCCTTCACTTAAACCGCAGTGGTACGTACAAGTTAGGAAATTTGTTTGGAAGGGTAATAGGGAGGTACATTCAGGGAAACGGGATGGCCTAGGGAGCGGTGATAAGGGAACAGGGAACTGGAAATCAAGTAGGGATGACATAAAATTGTTAGTGCTGAACTGTAGAAGTATTGTAAAGAAAGGAATAGAATTAAGTAATTTAATAGATATATATTTACCAGATATTGTAATAGGAGTTGAATCATGGCTGAGAAATGATATAATGGATGCAGAAATTTTCTCACGGCACTGGAGTGTGTATCGTAGAGATAGGATAGGAAAGGTGGGAGGGGGAGTTTTCATTCTGGTGAAAGAAGAATTTGTAAGCTACGAAAAAGTTAAAGATGAGACACATGAAATTCTAGGTGTAAGGCTCATTTCTAAAGATAATAGGCAACTTGATATATTTGGAGTGTACAGATCGGGAAAGGGTAGCACTGATGCGGATTCGGAATTATTTGATAGGATAGTCAGCTATGTGGGAAACGACATGGAAAGAAACGTGATTGTAGCGGGAGATCTGAATTTGCCAGATGTAAATTGGGAAGGAAATGCGAACGACAGGAAGCATGACCAACAAATGGCAAATAAGTTAATATGGGAAGGACAGCTGATTCAGAAAGTGATGGAACCAACCAGAGGGAAAAATATCCTGGATGTGGTGCTGATAAAACCAGATGAGCTCTATAGGGAAACTGAAGTAATAGATGGTATTAGTGATCATGCAGCTGTTTTTGTGGTAGTTAAAAATAAATGCGATAGAAAGGAAGGTCTTAAAAGTAGGACTGTTAGGCAGTACCATATGGCTGATAAAGCAGGTATGAGGCAGTTTCTAAAAAGTAACTATGATCGGTGGAAAACGGTAAATAAAAATGTAAACAGACTCTGGGATGGGTTTAAAGAAATTGTTGAGGAATGCGAAAACAGGTTTGTACCTTTAAGGGTGGTAAGGAATGGTAAAGACCCACCTTATTATAATAGAGAAATAAAGAGACTAAGAAGGAGGTGCAGACTGGAAAGAAATAGAGTTAGAAATGGCTGTGGAAGTAAGGAGAAATTGAAGGAACTTACTAGAAAATTGAATCTAGCAAAGAAGGCAGCTAAGGATAACATGATGGCAAGCATAATTGGCAGTCATACAAATTTTAGTGAAAAATGGAAGGGTATGTATAGGTATTTTAAGGCAGAAACAGGTTCCAAGAAGGACATTCCAGGAATAATTAATGAACAAGGGGAGTGTGTATGTGAGGATCTTCAAAAGGCAGAAGTATTCAGTCAGCAGTATGTAAAGATTGTTGGTTACAAGGATAATGTCGAGATAGAGGAAGAGACTAAGGTCAAAGAAGTAATACAATTTACATATGATAACAATGACATTTACAATAAGATACAAAAGTTGAAAACTAGAAAAGCGGCTGGAATTGATCAGATTTCTGGGGATATACTAAAGACAATGGGTTGGAATGTAGTACCATATCTGAAGTACTTATTTGATTATTGTTTGGTCGAAGGAGCTATACCAGATGAATGGAGAGTTGCTATAGTAGCCCCTGTGTATAAAGGAAAGGGTGATAGACATAAAGCTGAAAATTACAGGCCAGTAAGTTTGACATGCATTGTATGTAAGCTTTGGGAAGGCATTCTTTCTGATTATATTAGACATGTTTGTGAAATTAATAACTGGTTCGATAGAAGGCAATTCGGTTTTAGGAAAGGTTATTCCACTGAAGCTCAACTTGTAGGATTCCAGCAAGATATAGCAGATATCTTGGATTCTGGAGGTCAAATGGACTGTATCGCGATTGACATGTCTAAAGCATTTGATAGGGTGGATCATGGGAGACTACTGGCAAAAATGAGTGCAATTGGACTAGACAAAAGAGTGACTGAATGGGTTGCTATATTTCTAGAAAATAGATCTCAGAGAGTTAGAGTAGGTGAAGCTTTGTCTGACCCTGTAATAGTTGAGAGGGGAGTTCCTCAGGGCAGTGTTATCGGACCTTTATGTTTTCTTATATATATAAATGATATGAGTAAAGGAGTGGAGTCAGAGGTAAGGCTTTTTGCGGATGATGTTATTCTCTATAGAGTGATAAATAAGTTACAAGATTGTGAGCAACTGCAACGTGACCTCGAAAATGTTGTGAGATGGACAGCAGGCAATGGTATGTTGATAAACGGGGCTAAAAGTCAGGTTGTGAGTTTCACAAATAGGAAAAGTCCTCTCAGTTTTAATTACTGCGTTGATGGGGTGAAAGTTCCTTTTGGGGATCATTGTAAGTACCTAGGTGTTAATATAAGGAAAGATCTTCATTGGGGTAATCACATAAATGGGATTGTAAATAAAGGGTACCGATCTCTGCACATGGTTATGAGGGTGTTTAGGGGTTGTAGTAAGGATGTAAAGGAGAATGCATATAAGTCTCTAGTAAGACCCCAACTAGAGTATGGTTCCAGTGTATGGGACCCTCACCAGGATTACCTGATTCAAGAACTGGAAAAAATCCAAAGAAAAGCAGCTCGATTTGTTCTGGGTGATTTCCGACAAAAGAGTAGCGTTACAAAAATGTTGCAATGTTTGGGTTGGGAAGAATTGAGAGAAAGAAGAAGAGCTGCTCGACTAAGTGGTATGTTCCGAGCTGTCAGCGGACAGATGGCGTGGAATGACATTAGTAGACGAATAGGTTTGAATGGCGTTTATAAAAGTAGGAAAGATCACGATATGAAGATAAAGTTGGAATTCAAGAGGACAAACTGGGGCAAATATTCATTTATAGGAAGGGGAGTTAGGGATTGGAATAACTTACCAAGGGAGATGTTCAATAAATTTCCAATTTCTTTGAAATCATTTCGGAAAAGGCTAGGAAAGCAACAGATAGGGAATCTGCCACCTGGGCGACTGCCCTAAATGGAGATCAGTATTGATTGATTGATTGATTGATGTTTCAAGTTTTTCTTGCAATCTTGTAAAATTGCAACTCTTGAAGTCCCCCTCATATTTTTCAATTACGTTTCATACAAACTATTACTGGTATAATGTCTATTAACATTGTCCTCATTACAGGTAAATATTATTTGCATGCACACAACACATTGCAACTTGCAGTTATTGGCTGCAATGAAGTAATCCAACTCCCACGTATCTTTATAACTTTTATTTTCATCTTGTACTTTCCTCTTCTTGCTAATGTTGCTCATGTTTGCTCTATCTGTCTAACGATAAGTACGAGCAGATAAAAATGAGTACATAACCTTGCGGATGCAGACAAATGAGATAACAGGCTGGTAAACAGCAAATATAAAAATATCTCCCTGACCTTGATGCTTTAAACACACTAAATGGATTCATTCCTTGTTATCATAACTTTGAACAAGGATTCCACCAGAGTCGCTAGTATGCACGTCTGCGTAACTGCACAAAATTTTGAACAGAAATAGGTTGCTGTATTAGAAGTATCCACAGCCTGCAAAACTATGGGTTGTGGGCTGCAGGTTGGACAGGCCTGGACTATATGAACTATCATCATCAACAACAATTAAGGCCCCATTCACAATGCAAATGTAACCGTAAACTTAACGACGTAGCGTAACCGTAAAATTAACGTAAAATTTGTGGTATTCACAATGGAGGAACGTAACATTAACGTAAAGAGTACACAGCAGCCAATCAAATTTAGCACGGAAGTCGGGTTTTGGGCTATCTCGCAGTTTTATATTTCAGTAGCTCAGTAGAATCAAACAACATGGTAGCGGAATTCATATTACTTCAAACATCTATTGCTTTGCTCCTGGGAGCTGTGTAGGCCTGCGGTACCTAAAAAGGCGATCTAAACAACGGTGCAGAAAATGGGTTCATCCCTTGAATCAAAGAAGGTTACGGTATCTCAGGGCGATTTCGGTAATCTACTGTAAGAAATGACCCTCATCAGTTCGTTTTGGACATGTGGATGAAACCTGAACTGTTTGCCTTGCTTCCCCTTTTCTAATAAAAAGAAATGTAAAGTCTCCTTTACCGACATCTACGAGTATGGCCCTGTCTATCACACCCCGATGAGATGTTTGGATCTATTTGTTTGGATGATATCGTTTTCGTAAACTAGTAGTCCGTCATAATGTTAAGAAATATACAGGGACACTGTTTAATTTATGACAGGGATTGTCTCTCGTCCGTTTGCCAGCGCTGCGAGCTTGTCTCCCGCCATTTACCGTCAGATTTCATTGCTACAGGATATTTATTTCCACCTATTATTTTTCGGTACAGCGTACTTGCAATTCTTTTTCCTTCTATCATACATAGCCTATACACAAAGATTATTTTGAAAGAGAATTACAAGTGTTTCGTCGAAAGAAGTCATTATATCGTGCACAACACACAATGTTTACCTCTGCTCTGATTGGCTGGTTCTTAAAGTTAACGTAAAATTAACCGGAAGAGCTTGGAGTTTGCAATCCCTTAATTTTACGGACTCGCAGTTGAGTTTACGTCGGCGCATTGTGAATGGTTCCATTAGATAAGATGGCCGCTAACTTCTAAGTTAACGTTAATTTTAAGTTTACGTTACGTTACGTTTACATTGTGAATGGGGCTTAACTGTCTCCATTTGCCCGGGTGTGGTATATGAGCGCTCGCCCATGTTGTTTGTCCAGGTATAGCTTCTCTTGTTCTACTCGGAGCCATTCTATACCTCTTCCAGCCTTGCCCTTCTCCACTTGGCTGATGCATTGACTCCTTGGTCAGCCTCTAGATCTTCTGCCATCCAGATTTCCTTCCGCTTGACTTGGCTCCATTCTCTTAACATGTCCAAACTATTCCAGTTTCGGCTTTAGAGATTGGCTGTTGAACTTGGGTTTCAAGATGGATCCTTACATTACACGCCTTATCCATTAGCGTATTCTGAACTATGGTCCTGAGTAATTTCACCTCTACAGCTTGGAGTCTACTCTTATCTCTAATGGACTGTACATGTCTCAAGTATACACATAGTAACTGGCAAAAAGTACATTTTGTATTGTATTAGTTTGGAAAATGGAACACAACTGTCCACCAGGAGATTTCTTGTTTGATAGACGAACAGGACTCTTTTTTGAATCCTCCTGGTAATCTCTGCATGGGAACAGATATTTTGTGTTACAATACTACTATGATATTGGAAGCAATCCACTTCTTCCAGTTTTACTCCATCCATATTAAATATAGTGGTCATAGTAAAACCTTGTTAAGGCATTTCTGCAGGGAATTACAAAAACGAACATGTTAAGTGAGAAAACGTACTACTGAATATACAAATAAAAACTGTCCAACAGGGATATGGAAACACTAGATATGATTTTTTCAACATGAGGGCATTTTACGCCGTGTATCCGCGGGTACAGTGAAAATTATATCTACCATTTCTAAAGGTGAGAGGAAAATATTAATTTTTTTTTCTAGGGGCTTTACGTCGCACCGATACAGACAGGTCTTATGGTGACGATGGGATGGGAAAGGCCTAGGAGTTGGAAGGAAGCGGCCGTTGCCTTAATTAAGGTACAGCCCCAGCATTTGCCTGGTGTGACAATGGAAAACCACGGAAAATCATCTTCAGGGCTGCCGATAGTGGGATTCGAACCTACTATCTCCCGGATGCAAGCTCACAGCCGCGCGCCTCTATGCGCACGGCCAACTCGCCCGGTAGGAAAGTATTAAAAGGTGTGGAAAACATGAGAGAACAAATAGGAAAACCTTTTCCACTGGGGCTTATCAAATAACAAGTGCAGTGAAAAGTGTGAAAAACACCAAACAACAAATATGAAAACATGTGCACGGGGGCTAATAAAAATAAAGTATTACTGCAGATCACACTCTTTCTAAAACAAACGTCAGTAGAAGCCTTTTATTTCGGAGCAGTGGTTTTTTAAACATAATTTTCTGGTTACATTCTTAGACAATGAATTAGAGGTTACACTCGACAAGGTGCAACCAGGAGGAATGACTTTTACTGAGCTCAATAGCTGAAGTCACTTAAGTGCGGCCAGTATCCAGTATTCGGGAGACAGTAGGTCTGAACCCCACTGTCGGCAGCCCTGAAGAAGGTTTTCTGTGGTTTCCCATTTTCACACCAGGCAAATGCTGGGGCTGTACCTTAATTAAGGCAACGGTCGCTTCCTTCCAACTCCTCAGCCTTTCCTATCCCATCGTCGCCATAAGACCTATCTGTGTTGGTGTGACGTAAAGCAACTTGCAAAAAAAAAGAATGACTGGCCACCATTATGAATAAACTTCGATCAACTCGAATGATCGGGTCAAAACTGGAAGATGCGAGTTCAAATTTGCGTCCTCTGTGCACGGATGCGGACGCCAGTCCACTTTCTGACAGATTTTAATTTTGTCTTCATTAGTGAAGAATTTCTGTATCCATAACTAGGCTATCACAAGACAAATATGCACCCCACTAGTCAATTCCACACGAATGTGTTCCTAATCCAGATATAGCCTACCGTATCAAGCGACAAATATTCGCTACATGTCATTTTACCACTCAACACAAAATAAATTTCTAACTTCTGAATGGAATGTGAAACTTTACAAAGGAATTTAATTTGTCCTCCTATTCAATACATATCTCCATCTTTAGATGGAGTAATATTAACCACCATTAACACCATCCAACAAACTTCTCTGCACCCAGACATACGTAAGAAAGGAGCTTACAATAGTATGGTACTCACAGCATTCACTATTCCTTTATCTCACAAAAATTACATAAAAGATATAAACACTATTTACAATATTGCAGAATACAATGGCTTCAGCAGAACCTTCGTCAACAGAATCATCAATAGATACAAGAGCAGACCTAAGACTACCCTAGCAAAAGATTTTGCTCCTAAAGGGAAGTTTTCTACTTTCACACTCAATAGTAATAGCATTTACCAAATTTCTAATGTCTTTAAAAAACATAACATCAAAATAGCATTTAGAACCTCCCACACCAACTTCAGACTTATTATCAGTCTGCACACAATCAACAATAAAAATAATAAGATACTTGAACTCCGGATTTTATAAATTAGAATTCCAATTCTGTAGTTCCAGCTATGTCGGTCAAACAGGTTGCAGTTTTGTAATAAGATATGCTGAACATCGCAATGCTCTCAAATATAATTGTTTTTCAGCTATGAGTGAGCATCATAAAGAATGAAGTCATAAATGCACAACGATAGATAAAGATCAAGATCCTGCAAAAAGGCACCTTGCTGAACATTCTAGAGAGCATCCACATCGATATAGATCAGTTTAGGAACCCCTCGTATAATTTAAATTAAATCAACGAAAAAAAGAACATTCTACTTGAAACGTTCATTCCATACATTTGTCAGCAATTCTATAATAAAAAGAAACCCCCGCCTTCATCTCTCCAACTCAACACCACTCCTCCCTCCCCCTCTCCCCACCAGCTCAGCACCTCCCTCCCTTACTTTCTTCACTCCTCCTATCCTCACAAACACAGTTGAGAGAGCTACAGACATGACCAATGAAAGCGGGATCGCTAAATTGAGAAGGTCAGGCCGTTCGAAGGGGCAACTATGTAATAAGTTTAAAGTTTTCTTCATGCTTATCTTTTAATCTATTGGCCCAAGCTTCTCACACATACTCATTTTTCACCATTACAGATTTAAACATTTACAGTTTCCACTACGAGTCACACATATCATACCTGACACTTATTTTCCTCTTAAATATGTTCTCAATTTTCGCTGCCCTCTAGACTATTGAGATTGTGATTCAATGAAGACAGACTGTCATCTTAAATTTTAGTATTGTGATTTCGTCCTCGTTTTTAATGTAACATACTGCACTTCTAGACGAAGAGGTTCACAAGCTCACCATAACCACTTATTGTTTTAATTTCATCATGTCTCACTCTTTTTCATTATGTTTTGAAAAATATTCTTTTAATATTAATTATGTAGTTTTTTAATCCATTTTTCACTAAAGATGGCTCAAATAAGCCAAAACATGTAAAAAAAAAATTGATTAATATTGATGTATTGAATAGGAGGACAAATTAAATTCCTTCGTAAAGTGAAAACCATCAATACGGAATGATTTTAATATCTTGTAATGGAATGTGAAATACATGCACAAATAGGCTCACTGTGTTATTCAGCAATCTTGCTGCTAACTGGCAAGCAAAACTAACATTCCTGAGGCTAATGGCTTGGTCCCCGAAAGTGCAACTTATCCTGTGAAGTTCAGGAATTTAAGGCCTTTTCCGTAATAATGCAACTGTAGCGACAGCTCTTACCTGAGTTGGAAATCAAGTTTCTATCACAAGGGATGGAAAAAAACATTTTCAGGGCTAGGAAAAATGTAATCATACTAACTGGTAATAGCGAAAATTTGTGAGGCGATAAGCGAGGTATTTTTATATACGGTGAGAATCAGGACATTATCCTCATGGTTGTTCCTTATTGAATGATGTTATTCACAGCAATTATAATAATAAGATTTCTTGTCCACCTATTCAAACAAGTCACCTTTATTGGTGTTTACACTTTCATACAATTAATTCTTCTAAGGGATATGTTTTGCTCATATAACGAGCATCTTCAGCCTTAATTTTTAAAATCTTAAAATAAAGTTCCTGAACAGTCATAAACATATTAAAAAGACTATAGTAAAAATTAAAATTACAGTAGTCTAAAAACCAAATTACATTACGTCTAGAAAACAACATTAAAGCACTTCTAAAAACGTGATAACATAAAAAATTAAAATTATCACAATGTCAGTTTAAAACCTTGTCTGAAACTATTATTGAATCTTTATCTTAAAAACAGTAGTAATAGTTTTTCTATAAAAACAGCACCAAGGTGAACACCAATCTTATGGAAAGACGAAAATTAAAATGCAACTTAAGTGACGTGGTATTTCCAGAATGTAAGTTAAAATAGATTGCCCACAAGCTGAATTGTGAAAACACAATAATCCATATTGCTTTAAACATAACAGACAGGACGCAGAATGTGTGCAGGAGTCAAATGTGGCCTCTAGTTGAGAGATGCTGCTCAACTTGCTTATAAATGTAGGTAGTAAGTTATATTATGCAAATTTGCGAGGTATAGAACATCGTGCAAGACCTCCGACTAATTTATGCAGATAGTGGAAACTGTAAAGAAAAAAAAGGAAATTTAATACTATAATATTACAAGTGTGTGTGAATTTCCTCATTGACCACATTTAAATGGGAACTTACTTGTTATTATTAAGATGATAGGTTTGTCCTGTTGATTTGGAGTTGCTAACCTGCCTGCCAGTGCGGCTCCTAGTATTAAATTTGTGTGATAGAGGTGGTGGGGAACCTAGAGTGGGAGAGGAGATGGGCAGGTCTTTCTGCGTTATTGCCGGTATAGGAGGGGCTCTTTTATGAGTGACAGCAACTTGTTTAATGTTTGGAGAGGGGGTAAAGGTAATGGTGAACCTGGCAGGGGAGAGGAGATAGGCGGTATAGGCGGGGCATTCTTATGAGTGACAGGAGCAAGTTTGACATTTGGAGGAGGGGTATAAGCCTTAGTATTTAACAACTTAAACATCTGCTGGATTCCTTTCTGACCTGATTTAACAGTATTTAGTAACTTAGGTGTTAATTCGTGTAAAGGACTTCTGACTTCTGTAACATCATTGAGTTTTATCCTTATTATAATTCTGATCCAAAAATATATAAAGGCTTTCCAGTTTGTTCAATAGCTTACCTTTTTCCATACTCCTAATTATTGTCAAATCTTTCTCTATGGGAGTAAAATGGTGTCCTGTCTTTCATGTGCATACTCATTGCCAAGTATTTATTATGTTTTTCTGTGTTAAAATGCTCCATGTACCTTGTAAAAAATGTTTAAAGTAATATGGACTATTGTGTTTTCACAATTCAGCTTGTGGGCACTCTATTTTAACTTACATTCTGGAAATACCACGTCACTTAAGTTGCATTTTAATTTTCGTCTTTCCGTAAGATCGGTGTTCACCTTGGTGCTGTTTTTATAGGAAAACAATTACTACTGTTTTTAAGACGAAGATTCAATAATAGTTTCAGACAAGGTTTTAAACTGACATTGTGATAATTTTAATTGTTTATGTTATCACGTTTTTAGAAGTGCTTTAATGTTGTTTTTTAGATGTAATATAATTTGGTTTGACTACTGTAATTTTAATTTTGACTATAGTCTTTTTAATATGTTTACAACTGTTCAGGAATGTCATTTTAAGATGTAAAAAATTAAGGCTGAAGATGCTCTTTATATGAGCAAAACATGTCCCTTAGAAGAATTAATTGTATGAAAGTGTAAACACCAATAAAGGTGATTTGTATTGAAGAGGTGGACAAGAAATACTTCTTATTATAATTGCTGAGAATGAGGACATAAAATTTACGACGTTGTAAGTAGGAAAACATGTTAATGAGGAACGCACTAATGAGGTTTCACTGTAATTCAATAGAATCTATAAAACTGAATTTTATAAAATTAAATGCAAATGTGATTACCTGTTGTTGTTCTGGATTTGTAATGGGAACTTCTCTACCACCAGTTCCATGACCAAGTCTGTTTATATGGATAAAAATACCATGAGATCCAGTAACAGGTGGTCCACTTAAAGCATTCCAAGGATGTTCCCATTCAATCTGATCAACAGAAAAAAATGTTAATATGAAGATACTACTATTTAAAAAAAAGCATTTAAAAATATAGAAATTACAGTATTTTTTTTATGTTAGTGGTTTAAAGTTACAGCAACTTGGACAGTTTTCTTGGCAATGATAGGAAAGGGCTAGGAATGGGAAGAAAGTTACTGTGGCCTTAACTAACGTACATCTCTAGCCTGGTGTGGAATTGGAAAATGATGGAAAACTATCACAGGGTTGCCAACAGTGAGGTTCAAACCCACCTTCTCCTAAACCGCACACCCAACTTGCTTTGTTATTGTACAATTATTTTGTCACAGGTATACAGTACATACTTCATTACAGTCTGTGGTTTCAGCTACCTCATGTATAGTTATGCAAATTATGAATACACTAATAATAAAATGACACACACTAGCATGTTGGTAATAGGAGCAATCAAGTGATACATTAAGAGAAAGAGAAGGTAAGGACAAATGTGAGAAAGACAAGAACAATGAAAGCTGAATATATAGAGGAAAGGGGTTCAGTTATTAGCTGAAACTGATTTTCAGAAAAAAGTGTACCTACATTCACTTGGTGTTCTTGAACATAAACATATTTTTCATCGCATAATAAGTTTTATTTTTTATGACACAAAGAGAGAAGTCAAACAAGGAGCTTGGAAATGTTTAGATGTACTATCAAGATATTGGGTCAGTTTATTATTGGGTGAACACTGGCTGTGATTTCAATGGACTATAGTAAAAACTTTCCATCGTACCCAAATACCTCAACTGATCATGTGGTCTACAAGCACCAACTATCTGTATTCATTTTCAACATTATTTAGTGACAAATTCAAGCTATTTTCATCATGAGACTGTATGGAAAAGCAGGAGCAGTGAAGTCCTACACCACTTTTTGAAATCTTGAGATTTTCTACAACTCATATGGGAGACAGAGTAAGAACATCACAACCTTCAGATATTTATACTATCTTTCCATTCACAGGAAAGGTTTGGTGCAACAGAATTAACATTTCCCATGAGAGCACTCATAATTGGAAGGCAACAAGAGCACTGGACTGATTAACACTAAAGAAGATGCATAATTGCTGACTGACTGAAGAGATTCATTCATTCATTCATTCATTCATTACCAAAAACCTTTACAGTATCTATGGAAGGCCATAGTGCCCCCTGATCGTTGAAATAATTACCTAAATCCTTAACTAAAACAGTCATATACACTATTTACAGGTAAAGTAACAAAGTATAGCCTAATGTATACATATTTCTCATTTACACAACCTTTCACTCCCTGGTTCATTCTTCCACATATTCACACGCATTTTCTCACCACATGTGCTTCCTAGCATAACATTTAACTGTATTTGCATTTCTATATTTAATGTATGCCTTTGCTGGCCAGATGTAGTGTTGACAGTGCATTATGTCTTCTGGTATGGGCTAGAATAGATTTGTTACTTTCATTGTCCTGTCTCAGTCTCATCCTTGGCTTTGACAAATGAAAGTGACCGAAGTATGAGCGATGCTAATAATACCATTCCTTATGCAGCCAGTCCCTGTTATGAATGGTGTGAAAATATCACTCATAGGGTCAGTTGGTGCATGCATTTCAGTGGGCTTGGCAGACTGATATGTGATAGCAACTTCTGGCTCGGTGAGGAAAGCAACTCCTCATTTCCCTATTATGCCTCTCCAGTGATGCCTAGGCTATTTATGACAGCTGTTGGTGGAACTGTGGAGGATCAAACCAGCCTTCGAGCTGAATACCAAACATACAACATATTTAATGTGGGGGCGGGGGGCGATCATTCCAAAGCTGTGCTGAACGAGCAAAAAAACCTAGTTTGTAGGACTGAGTTTGCGCAAAGGGGGGGGGGGGGGTATAAAACGCACCCCTTTACCTCTGCGGACGGAGCTGTAGGATAAGGAGAGTTGAGGGAATAGTGAAAGGTGAATGGCCCCTGTGAGGGTCTTGTGTAAGAAGGTATTGCCGCTTTGTTTACACAAGGAGGTGATTGATGGGAGGGAAGGCAGGCAGCTGTTCTTGTTAATTAGTCGTTCAGTGCGATGTTGGGTTCCTTCTAGTTCGTGAAGGTTAGCTGCAGTGGTAGGGTGCCAGGAAGGCACACCATACGTTAGTATAGGTCTCACTAGTGTCAGGTAAGCCGTCCGTATAGCATTCAACTTGCACCCATGGAGTTGCATAAAACTGAGCACCCTGGCAGCTTTGCATCGCACTTCCTCTGTTTGTGTGTTCCATTTTAGTTGGTCAGAAATGGTTATTCCTAACAAATGCATGGTTTTAACTCGCTCAATACGTACATTATTAGTGTTATATATACATTCTACTTCCTTCAGGCTAGCAACCCGTCGGAAGGACATTTGATTGCTTTCAAGTCTTGCAAAAAGAAAAATGCAAGAACGTAATGGGACACATGGCCCAATACTTGGAAGGAAGGAAGATGATGATGATGATGATGATGATGATGATGATGTATACATTCTACTGGGTGTCGAGACCTACTTAACCTAATGTATTTACATTTGCCAGCATTATTGTTGAGACCGTTGACGTAACACCACACCGCTACAGTGTCCAAGTCCGACTGTAACTTCAGACAATCATCTGTACATTGTATATTCCCGTACATTACAGTGTCATCAGCATACTGGGCTATGGTTGAGGTCACACATTTAGGTATATCAGGGACAAATGCATTAAATAATAAAGGACCCAAGACGGTGCCTTGACATACTACTGAGGTTACTTTAACGGCCGAAGATCAAACTCCATCAAACACAACAAGGTAAGTTC
This sequence comes from Anabrus simplex, assembly GCF_040414725.1. Classification (NCBI taxonomy): domain Eukaryota; kingdom Metazoa; phylum Arthropoda; class Insecta; order Orthoptera; family Tettigoniidae; genus Anabrus; species Anabrus simplex. The sequence continues at coordinate 188,444,931 of NC_090265.1, forward strand.
GAACCTCAAGAAATGACCGCAACCATGCCAGTACACTTCCCTTAACATTCATCTGCCTTAATTTTAACAAAAGTCGTTCATGCGGGATTTGGTCAAAAGCTTTAATCTCATAAAAGCCAATGCCTTTGTTATAATTGAAGTTACCTATGATATGATACTTGGGTGGACTGATGTGTTGAGAAAAATCAAACAAGAAGCTACTGTTGCACTCCCGCTCTTTCAAGAAACAGATGCTCATAAAGGAACACAAAGCCCTGGTTCCAGACATCTTATCCTTTCAGGTTTGCAGAAGATGCAATTGTTCTGCTAGCAAAAGAACAAACCAATCCGATGAATGATTGGAAAACTGTGTATTCCTGTTGCCCACCTATGGTATGTATATGAAGGTAACCTAAATTAATAAATAAAAGCTTCAATATTGCTAAGCAAAGAAGCAGAGAATTTTGAATGTACAAGGTAGGACGATGGACTATGGAAAAGTTTATACTGATGACCACTGATATCACAGCCAGTGTTCAACCAATATCTTGGTAGTACATCTACAAATTCCAAGCTCCTTGTTTGACTTCTGTCTTTCTGTCATTAAAACAAGAACTTGTCATGAGATGAAGAATATGTTGATCTTCAAGAACACCAAGAAACATATTTTCTGAGAATTATGAGGATCTCCAAGAATTGGACAGGGTTTTCTAATGAAGGGACACAGATTGTCATTGTGCTTGCAAAATATGTCTATGATGATGATGATGTTGCCGGAAAAATACTGATCCGTGGTATATATATCGTTAAGAATGAGAATTTTTTGGTATAATTTGCACAATACTGAACCTTAGATAACAGAATCTTTCTGAAAAATATTCTAAGCTGAAATATTTCACATCAGTGCAAGATTTAGTTTAAAAGGCTTGAGATGAAGGAAAAACAAGAGGCACATTATTTTGGAGCTCTTCGAAAATAGAAGTGAGGAGCATGATATCCGTAATCCAAAATAGGAAGAAAAATTGGATAGGGCATAATCTAAGACACAACACTTTACTACGAATAGCAATTGAAGGGATGATAAAAGGAAAACGAGGAAGGAGAAGGAGACGATACCAATTATTAGACAGCATTAGAAAAAGAAAGGAAGATTATGCAGAAGTGAAGAAAAGGGCACAAGATTGAGAGATATGGAGGTCACAGCCATGACAGGACCCGCCGGATGGCAGAACAACCTATGATGATGATGATGATGATGATGATGATGGTTCACTAATGTAACTTATTAAATGTGAATAAAGTTTTATAATTAAAATGTGTTTCACCCATATTCTGTTACTTGCATTAGCCTTGCAGGCTTAGTAAGGAATGTTTAAATGGCCATGACTATAACATTACATGTGTGAAAAGCTATGTATTAGTATCATTCCTGTAGTTTTACTGGATTAATATACATCTGATGTTGATATTCTCAAATTTATAGTTGTCTATGACTTACACACATACTGGTGGCTGCCATGGATCTTTGTAAATGAGTCATTTATTTTCCTGAAGTCTGGCTGAGTGACTCAGACGGTCAAGGTACTGGCTTTCTGAACCCAAATTGACAGGTTTGACCCTGGCTCAGTCCAGTGGTATATGAAGTTGCTAAAATATGTCAGCCCCCGTGTTAAGTAAACTCTTTCAAGGTTAAAATTATTGTGTCCACCTTTTCAATACAAATATATATTTTTAGTGGTTAAATTCTACATGAATGAAACACACCAGTTAGGGACATGTTTCGCCCTAGTTATGGGCATCTTCAGCCTATATTAATCCTAAGGTCAAGAATTAAAACTATAAACAACTAGCAAATGTACCCGTGCTTCGCTACGGTATTCTACATTGTATACGGATATCGACGTAAATACTGTGCGTGCAGCAAATGAGATTGTTTTAAAATTGCATGTCTCTTAGCCTTATCCGAGAAATAGCATGGGGAGGTCCCCATACGTTGTTTCCAATGTAAAGTGAGGGTTGCGGAGTTGTGATGATAACGCCAGGCTCACTTGCCTACTGCCATTCACAATCGAGTTGGCAAGTTTACATTATAATTGCAGGCCCCAATGCCTACTGCGCGGTCACAATCGATTTGGGGAGTTTTAGTTACAATGGCAGACCCATTTCCTACTTTCAGACAGGTTACAGTTGAGGAGTTTTTATTATAATACCAGGCAACTTCCCTACCACCAGTCAAAATTGAGTTGTGCAGTTATCATTATAATGACAGTCCCTTTTTACTGCTGCTAGCCAGCTTACTGCCAGTCACACAGAATTAGTGAGTTTCCATGAAAATAGCAGGCCACTATGCCTAATGCTAGTCAAATTTTAGATTGGAACATTTGTTTATAATGGCGGGCACCCTGGCCTAGAGCCAAACACAATAGAGTAGGGGACTTTCGAACAAAACTGCATGATCCCTTGCCTTCTGCAAGACAAATCGAAAAGTGAATTATTCATTAAAATGGTAGGCCCTCCTTACTAATGCCAGTTACACAGGAGTTGGAGAAGGACCCCATTCCTACTGCCAGCAGTCAAAGTCGGTGTAGGGAGTACTGATTACAATAGCAGACACATTCTTTCTCGATCGCTACAAATCGACATCAATGAATACATATACAGATATACGAAAGTATATGAATGTTTACAATATTGCAGACCTTCATTTACAGATTAAATGCTGCTAAACGGTACGCCATATCGACAAAGGATTGTACCGTAAGGCGCAGTATTTAGCGATCTAAATGGCTGGTCCTATGATATTTTCTCGCATCTAATCTATTCATGGGTCAGATTGAATCAAAAACGTTGAATAGGTTGAAATTTGTGTAAGAATATCTTACATTGCATTACTTTTCGGATAATTATGTGACATAGCATTTGGCTCACATATGGGTACTGGGTGGGCCAATGTTCGTGTAGAGTTTGATCATACTATCTTTCCTGTAAGTGATTGAAATGATGCACATGAGAAGAAAAGGTTTAGAAATTAATTTCCATTAAGGCAGGTAGATTTCCATAAAGTTTGGTTGTGTGTATTTTGAGGGAGTGCAAAATCACGGTTTCGGTTTCGTATAAACCCCCAATTAGTTCAGGGATTTAGAAACAATATTTGCCCTAAAACCTCCCCAAAGGACAGGTGGATTCTAAATATGAAGTTTGGTGGAAATATATCCAGTAGTTTTCAAGTTAGAGAAAGACAAACAGACCAACAAACAAACAAACAAAGAAACAAACAAACAAACTAACTAACTAACTAACAGACACCAAGGAAACCTACCCCTGGACAGATGGATGCTATATATAAAATTTGGTTCAAATATCTTGTTAGTTTTCAAGTTGTAAGAAGTACGCTTTACACGCACCCGCTGGGATTTGTACCGAAAAACGGTCCGTTAATGATATCTCCCTTACTAAATCCTGTTATCGAAATGATGCACATGAGAAAAAAAGGTTTAGAAATTCATTTTCATTAAGGCAGGTTGATTTCCATTAAGTTCGGTTGTGTATACTTTGAGGGAGTGCAAAATCACGGTTTCGGTTTCGTAAAAATCCCCACTCAGTTCAGGGATTTAGAAACGATATTTACGCTAAAACCTACCCAAGGAGAGGTGGATTCTAAATATGAAGTTTGGTGGAAATATATCCAGTAGTTTTCAAGTTATAGAAGGACAGACAAACAGACAAACAGACAAACAAACAGACAAACGGACACCAAAGCTAAAAATGATGCAGATGGTCATAATTACACCTGAAACGGATAACTGTACGGAAATTTTGCCAAAATAATCAATGTACAGACACACGGTCGTTACGATTTTATTTTTTGCGCTAAAACCTACCCAAGGACAGGTGGATTCTAAATATGAAGTTTGGTGGAAACATATCCAGTAGTTTTCAAGTTATAGAAGGACAGACAAACAAACAAACAAACAGACAAACAGACAAACAGACACCAAAGATAAAAATGATGCAGATGGTCATTATTACACCTGAAACGGATAACTGTACGGAAATTTCGCCAAAATAATCAATGTACAGACACACGGTCGTTACGATTTTATTTTTTGCGCTAAAACCTACCCAAGGACAGGTGGATATTAAATATGAAGTTTGGTGGAAATATATCCAGTAGTTTTCAAGTTATAGAAGGACAGACAAACAGACAAACAGACAAACAAACAGACAAACGGACACCAAAGCTAAAAATGATGCAGATGGTCATAATTACAGGTGAAACGGATAACTGTACGGAAATTTCGCCAAAATAATCAACGTACAGACACACGGTCATTACGATTTTATTTATATAGATGACGGATAAGCATGAGCACGTTGAAAAGTGCAGACTTCCACTTCGAGATTCATATCTCCTAAACGGTTTATCATATTAAGAAACAGTTTGCGCCATCAGACGCCTCATTTATCGCTCTACATGTTTGTTTCTAAACCATTTCCTCGTATCTCCCATATTCAGGGGGTAAATTGAGATCAAATTTTGAATAGGGTGAAATTTGGGTGCATTTTTAACATTTTACATTACGTTTAGCCTACTTATGTATAAGCTAGAATCATGAAATTTGGTACACATATGTCCCTTAATCGTGCCAATGTGCGCACACAACGTGATGATCCTATCATTCTTATAAGTGTGTCAAACAATGAAATATACTTGTAAAAATCACCAAATTTACGAACAATCCAGAAATACGGCCAAATTTAACGTATAAGGGAGAGAGATACGACAAAATGTCACAGGACCAAAGTTGTAGATCACTCCGAATTGAAGGGACATTGTGCCATCCGTTTTGTGAAACGACTTACCGTTTAGCCAAAAAATAGCTCAAAAGGAATGTCTGCACAGTCATTAAAATTGCCTCCATATTTCGATATCTTTGGGGGGTAAAAAGTGAAAAATTTGAACATCTTGGAATTTTCCCGTCGGTTAGGGACCAAAAGCTATAATTTCACCAAATTTCAATTGTCTACTTCGTCTGGCAGGTTGTGCCGCCATTTTGATTTGGGGGGATAGCGGATAAAAATGAGGAAATTCTCGAAAATTTTTAAGCCCACGAAACCTATAGGTTATCGTTTTGGATATACTATACGACTGTGTTCTTATGCTGAGCCCAAAATTTGAGCCCCCCCAGCGTGCCCCCTTCAGGGAATTTTGAGAATTTCCGATTTTTCTAGGGATCCTGGGGGCATCAGTTTCCTCCGTACCAAGTTTCAAATTTCTGAGATTTCTGGAAGTGCCTCATTAATTCACGTCTTTTTTCATTTTTAAATATTTATATATACATCGCTTCAGCCCGTGATATTAAGAAACGGTTTGCGCCATCAGACGCCTCATTTATTGCTCTACATGTTTGTTTCTAAACCATTTCCTTGTATCTCCCATATTAAGGGGGTAAATTGAGATCAAATTTTGAATAGGGTGAAATTTGGGTGCATTTTTAACATTTTACATTATTTTTTGCCTACTTATGTATAAGCTAGAATCATGAAATTTGGTACACATGTCCCTTAATCGTGCCAATGTGCGCACACAACGTGATGATCCTATCATTCTTATAAGTGTGTCAAACAATGAAATATACTTGTAAAAATCACCAAATTTACGAACAATCCAGAAATACGGCCAAATTTAACGTATAAGGGAGAGAGATACGACAAAATGTCACAGGACCAAAGTTGTAGATCACTCCGAATTGAAGGGACATTGTGCCATCCGTTTTGTGATACGACTTACCGTTTAGCCAAAAAATAGCTCAAAAGGAATGTCTGCACAGTCATTAAAATTGCCTCCATATTTCGATATCTTTGGGGGGTAAAAAGTGAAAAATTTGAACATCTTGGAATTTTCCCGTCGGTTAGGGACCAAAAGCTATAATTTCACCAAATTTCAATTGTCTACTTCGTCTGGCAGGTTGTGCCGCCATTTTGATTTGGGGGGATAGGGGATAAAAATGAGGAAAATCTCGAAAATTTTTAAGCCCACGAAACCAATAGGTTATCGTTTTGGATATACTATACGACTGTGTTCTTATGCTGAGCCCAAAATTTGAGCCCCCCAGCGTGCCCCCTTCAGGGAATTTTGAGAATTTCCGATTTTTCTAGGGATCCTGGGGTCATCAGTTTCCTCCGTACCAAGTTTCAAATTTCTGAGATTTCTGGAAGTGCCTCATTAATTCACGTCTTTTTTCATTTTTAAATATTTATATATACATCGCTTCAGCCCGACTTGCTTTTATATATATAGATGGAACTTATAGTAAACTAACTTAATACTAAATACAATTGTCTTATGTTATTTACACAGTTTACAATATGTACAGTATGTACAATAAGTGCATTAACCTTGCCAGAATTTATGAACAATGAATTACATTTTTTACAATGACTAGACCTCCGATTGCAGATTGGATTGATCACAGCTTGAACTGGGGCTTCTCAATAGTATTGACTAGAATTTATCACTTCGTGAGTTGGGGTTTCTTCAGCTGTTATAGTTGCCTGAGTCATAAGAATTTTTACAACACTGGAATCTTGGATAAAATCGTTAATATTCAATTTATAGTCCACATGTAGTTGGAAATGAAATCCATTCAAACGAAGACAACATTTGGGCCAAAAATAAATGAACTTTATATATTTGTAAATTTAAGAGAGCTTTCTTTTGTACATTGCTTTAATTTCATTTCGTATCCAAATCTCGTTGACCTTATTCTGAATTCTATTTGTATTATGAACAATGAAATTTGAATTAACTTATTTTATAATGACTAGAATTCCAATTGTGGATTGGATTGATCAAGCATGAATAGGGGTTTCTCAAAATGTATTGACTAGAATTTATCACTGCGTGAGTTGGGGTTTCTTCAGCTGATATGGTTGCCCGAGTCGTAAGAAATTTTAACAATACCGGAACCTTGGTTAAAGTCGTTCATGTTAGGGTTTGAAACAGTTTTAATATTCCTTTAGAAAGAAGCATGGTTATGTTTTAAGGTTGAAGCGTGTAAGTAGGATACATATTGTTGATTTCAATCATTGTTTATCGGAATAAAAATATTCCGTCATTCTTGTGGATAAACTTCCCATTGGTGCATATTCAATCTGGGAGGAATATGAGTTGTCTGTAACTGGATAAGAGAAAAAACGGGGAATTAGAATGATGAATGTGGAACCCAATACGGTAATAAAGTAGAGTGAGTGTTTATAGTATGAACTTACTTGTCTTTTCGACGTTAGCTGGGATCAATTGTTCCGGTTGTGTCTAAACGGCTAAGCTTGCTTCTAGTGTAGTATCGATGCTGAAGTGGAGGGGTGGAGCCTGGTGGGGAAGTGGGGCGTGAGATTCAAATTGTGCATCTGTATTGTTGCTTGAGAGGCATTACTTGAATTGGATTGGGTGGGCCTGGCATTAGGTGTGGCTATTGGAGCGCATGCGTTCTGTGATTTAAACATACTGGGAACTTTATTCTGATTTACGGTCTGGATTAACCTCGGAGTTGTTTCATATAACAGATTTTTGTTATCGATGGCATCGTTAAGATTATTATTTTTGTTATAAGACTGGTCCAAATAAATGTACAAGTCTTCCGTTTCGTTCAATAATTTTCCTTTGCTTAGGTTTTTAATGACCGTCAAATCATTTTCTATAGAGGTGAATTTATGGCCTGTTTCAGTCATATGCTGGCTCATGGCCGAATACTTATTATGCTTGGAAGCATTGTAATGTTCCAGATACCTCGTGTAAAAGCTCCTCCTGGTTTGTCCAAAATATGTGAACCCACATTGGGCACATTTTAACCTATAAACACCCAACCCTGAGTAAATGTTGTTATTATTGACTCTACTGTGGTTGAGGAATATGTTCCGATTATTATTTATTGTCTTGAAGGCTGCTGTGTTTTTTTAAAATGTTAGTGATCTGGTGGATAGCTGGGCTATTATACGTAAGGGTGGTGTAGCTATTTGTCTTTGATTTCTCTGGGACTAGGTTGGACGATAACTTAATTTTGATCTTATCAATTAACCGATTGATCACATTTACTTTAAAGCCATTGTGCTGAGCCAACTGTTTTATGTAATTTAGTTCTGTTTCCAAACTTTTTGGCGAAAGGGGAAGTTTTAGTGCCCTATATATTAGGCTATGATAGGCAGCTAGTTTTTGGGCCTTAGGATGTAAGGACGAATCTTTAATAGTTATGGGTGAATGAGTAGGTTTCCTAAAAATTTGAAATTCAAAAGTGTTATTCAAGCGTGTAATTGTTAAGTCTAAAAAAATTTAAGGAATTGTTGACCTCATCTTCTTTGGTGAATTTGACGTTAGGATCTATTTCGTTCAGTGAGACTAATATATCGTGACTGTTAGTAATGTCCTTATTGATGATCACAAAAGTATCATCAACAAATCTTAGCCACAAATTAATGCCCTTTGTTTGTGAAATTTTTGTATGTTCTATATAGTCCATGTAGATATCTGCTAGAATGCCAGATAGAGGGTCGCCCATAGCTAGGCCTTTCTGATGATAATATTTACCATTAAAGGAGAAGTAATTATTGTTTAGAACAAAATTCAATATCTTTATGAATTCTTCAATTTCCATGTTACTAAGGCCGCTGTGTTTATTGATGTTGTCATGGATAATTTTAATGGTTTCTTTAGTAGGAATGCTTGGAAACATGTTTGTAACATCGAAAGAACATAAAATATGGTTGGGTTGCAGTTCAAATTTCTCCAATATTTTGCAGAAACTGATTGAATTTTTTAAGGGAGATTTATTGTTGAAAATATAATGTTTTCTTAAAAACCTATGAATGAATTTCGATAAATGAACCTTAAGTTTTAACTATAACTATAGTTTTAATTCTTGACCATAGGATTAATATAGGCTGAAGATGCCCATAACTAGGGTGAAACATTATATTATATTATATTATATTATATTATATTATATTATATTATATTATATTATATAACAATGGAATTCATTCCAACTACATGTGAACTACAAATTGAATATTGCATTAGAAAGGAAGCAAGCAACACTTAATAAGAAACTCTCCCAATTAATGCAATCTAAGATACGATCTCCCACACATTACAAGGTTTCACAAAGACCAGCATCCCCACATGTTAACACATCCACAGTAGTCAATTTGACGAACGTTCAGTTTTCTCAGGAAGAAATTGGGTTATTGGATAAGGGTCTAAAGTATAAAGTATAATAACAGTAAATATTCAGGCTCAGGAGTGTACAGGTTAACATGTTCCCAGTGTGGAATTTCACACGTTGGACAGACTGGACGAAGCTTCTTTATAAGATACATGGAACACTTCAATGCGGAAAAGCACAATAAATATTCGGCAATGAGCACGCACATGAAGGAAACAGGTCACCGTTTTACTTCAATATAAAAGGATCTCTCAATAATCAGGAATACAAATAAAGGTAAACTTCTAAATGAATTAGAGAATATATATATTTTTCTGGACAAAACACTTAATAAGGATTGCAACCTTAACGATAATACGGAAGTCAAGAGTCCCTTATATACGTTAATGCCTAAGCTATTAAAAACAGTCAATCCAAAGCAAAACAAAGTCCCACAAATATTTAAATTCATTAAATCAAAAACTCCCCTTATCCCACCGAATACTAAGCCTGAACTTTCCCCTCCAAACAATCCCCCTCCCACATTAACACCAACATGTAATGCTCCGCCACCTTCTGCTTCCCCTCAGCATGCCCCCCTCCATCTATCACATCGTTACGACACGCGAAGTAGGAACTCCAGACAGACCAATGCTGCTAACACAGTAAGATAGATATATATACAGCATATGAGTAAGTACCCACTTTACATAATACACAATTCTTGGACATTAACATACGATTTAAACACACACACGTCAAACACGTCTTTTTGTTCTTTTGCAGTATAACCACATTCTATTCATCAGTGTTCCACATCTTCTAGAAGGACTACATTTTCTCGTGAAAATCAAACATAACCTGTCAAATACTCAAAATAAACTCATTTCATAGCAGCTTCAACCAGCACACTAACGTCTGTTTGCAACGGTTATATCAGATAATATTTTAGACCAATAAACTTAATGAGGATAACATCATAACATTCGCCTTTTCTCTTAACCAATCTTTTAATGTTGGAATGCAAAATATAAACAAAATTCACCCTCAAGTTTACGTTGGCAACTGCCGCAGCGAATATATGCTGACTTTTATAACAAACAGGATCCACTTCAGTACCAGACATGTGCTGTTTTTAGAACTTTATTTTGACACAAATTCTCTTTTAGACAAGATTTTAAATTAGTTTACAAAAATTTTAGCATGTGTTGTATGTCCCAATATCATATTTTATAACCACTATTCTGTAAAGTTAATATCATAAGAAATCACAGTTCAATTTTTACAAATTATGAATGTCATTGTCCTTTAAACCAGGGCCTCTCAAACGCCCAAAATCTCACGCGTGCAGAGCGAGGCGCAAGAGCTCCGTGCACTGTGCATCGGTGCCGCTCGGTATAGCTCGGATCAACGCCTCGTCTCTTGGCTACTCGGCTAAGCTCGGCTCTACTCGGCTATACTCGGCTCAACTCAGCCCGGATTTGGAGCGCTACGGCGCAAGTGGGGCAGAGGGAGACAGGCGGAGCGAGCGAGAGAGGCGTGAGGAAAGAGAGAGTAAGCGCTATTGTTCCAAATCGAGGAGTGGGGGGTCTGCACTCTGGTCAACCAAGCCAAGTCGTCTTTTGCACCGTGAACAGTGCATGCACCACGCGCATGCACCCTGAGAGGCCCTGCTTTAAACAATGTTTATTTTAAGATTGAATTAATATGGCTGATGATGTCCAATAAGAAGGGCGAAACATGTCCCCATAATATTCAGATTTTCTATGTCTAAATAACCACATAACGTGGTACTGATTGTATTGAATAGGTGGAACAATAAATGTACTCCTTTTGTAAACTAAGTGAGATCGGTGTTTTCAATACGGATCAAAAATGAGAGTGATGATTTGTAATACAATACTATGTCAAAGTTTCAAGACTACACCATTTACAAGCATAATTCTCTGGTCAAACCAGAATAGATGCATAAACTTCTACATTAGAATTACAATCAGGGCTGACAATCCTGTTGTTTTGCTCCTTAATACTGTTATATTCCCTTCTAGAAGAAAATAGATCAATTATATTACCTTATGGCATTAATGACACTTCCTTACCTTCCACCGGCCAAACATATCAACATATGTAAGATATAGAATTCGCTTGTCAGTAAGCATCAGAATAACCTTGCCAGGTACAACAGTGAAGTGACACTCGTAACAGTCCGAAGTAGCTATCTGTCTGTTATCCAACTCCTGTGAACAATCAGAACAACCACCAATAAATGTGTGTATTCGATAACTACTCTCTACACCCCAGCATAGCACTGAAAGATGAATCAGAACTACAGTACGAGTACTGCTAACACACTGACAATGGACCCTGAACAGAAGCTGTTACCTGATATTGACGAATAGTTCCAGCCTCCAAGAAACAAAATTACACTGCTGCACTCAAACTGCTGTAACTAGAAAAGTATTCAAGATGTCGACCTCAAACTTGGAACATATACTCACCAAGTTGCTTAGAAGTCTGTACCTTCCAAAGCAGTATCCTTGGTTACTACATTTAACAGTCTTTCTCAGCATAGTGTAGTAGGAAAGATACTGATCTGTCCTGTTTGCACCTTTCATGTAATTATTGTATTCAAGCATGCAAGGATTTCTATTTACAGTTACTCCCTGTTTAGTATTAGCCGGTCATCATTAGAAATATCCAATTCACTATCACTCAGTACCTATGATTACCAGTCTGCACATAATTTATCACAAATACTAGTGTCCGCTACCAACTAAATGCGCTATGCCATATTGACATCTGCACTGTAGCTCCAGGGAATAACTCTATATATCCGATATTATTATGTCAACTACATGAAGATTAAAAGGAAGAAAGATACAGGAATAGCTGTTATAAGCTCTATATTCCATGATTACACCATTTGGAACTCATAATCTTGCCACCAAATTGTAGCAATGACTGAGGAAATACAAGGTACATAAAAACAAGAATTACCGAGCTCGATAGCTGCAGTCGCTTAAGTGCGTCCAGTATCCAGTAATCGGGAGATAGTGGGTTCGAACCCCACTGTCGGCAGCCCTGAAGATGGTTTTCCGTGGTTTCCCATTTTCACACCAGGCAAATGCCGGGGCTGTACCTTAATTAAGGCCACGGCCGCTTCCTTCCACTTCCTAGGTCTTTCCTATCCCATCGTCGCCATAAGACATCTGTGTTGGTGCGAAGTAAAGCAAAGAAAAAAGGAATTATTGTAGCCCGTCATCTATCGTCGGCTGTCACCTACTATCAGTTGAGAAACTACGAGAATTCTCAGAGCTTGTCACCCATGTGGGACATCAGATAATGAATCTGCATATAAATTGTGAAATATTTTGTCATCACAAAGGTACATTGCCACTGACACTTGGCACCCCTGTATATATGAAGTTTTCATCACTACAAAGAGTGTGCAAGCAGAAAAGTATATCAGCACTAACATCTATGATTCAAGGACATGCTTACAAGTAGGTCAGAGTTTAGCCAACAGATAGCACAACAAGCTGCAAACAAAGCCTATGTGTAGAAAGTGGGATTTCTCGGGTCATCAACCAACACTGGCTGCAATAATATGGAGATCTTCTGGACCCACTGTCAATATGTTAATACAGTTAGTATGAGTATAATTGCTCTTGCACTGGCATTTACCTGTGCAGCCACCATCAGTATATACACAGTCGATTCACATTATTATGACCCCCTGCTAATATCCATAGTTAATGCCCATCGTAGTACAGACAGCAGCTAAATATGCTGGCAGTGACTAAGTCAGAGGCGTAGGGATGTGGCAACCCCATCACCCAGTGGGAAACAACTGCAGTCAGCCTCCCGAGTATTGGCGGGTAAACCATAGGTCTAGCTGACATGAGGAAATGCTGGTCAAGCACTGACCATAGAGTGCAAAACCAAACACTTGCGCGAAGATCCACATAGACCCAGCAAGCCAGCGGTTAGCGTCTTTTATTGCTTTCAAACGTAAAAAGATCCTCAGATCGAAGTTATTACCTAATGTGACACAGTCTTTGAGCAGATCTATCAGGTATGGTGACTAACATGGTTCCGATGATAAATGGATTTGCAAGAAAAGAAAAGTACGAATTGGGACCATGAATATATTGACCCTAAGTGGTAAGAGCAAAGAACTCACAGATATGATGCAAGGGAGAAACATATCTATATTGGGTCTGAGTGAAATGAAATGGAGAAAGACAGGTAGCAAGGTTCTCAGAGATGGCTACAAATTATATTGGTGTGGACTGGAAAAGGAGGCCAAAAACAGTTTGGGATTTGTACTGAGAAACGATATGGATGCCGTGTCAAAAGTTTACTACAAGAATGACAGGATCATAAAATTATCTATACAATTAGAGTCAACAAATTACGTGATTGTACAAGTGTACACCCCACAGACTGGATGCAGTGCTGATGATAAATAAAATATTTCTTCAAGACTTAGATGATGTAATAGATGTTTTCATTATTGGAGACCTAAATGCACAAGTTGGAGCAAACAGAGAAGGCTGTGAGGATATCACTGGGCCACATGGGTTTGGAAACAGAAATGCAGAAGGTGAACAACTGATTGATCTTTGTAGAAGAAATGGCATGATCATCAAGGACACCTCCTTCAAAAAACGGGAGAGCCACAAAATAACAAGGTATAGCTGGGATGGCAAACATAAATCTCTGATCGATTATGTCACCACAAACAAAGGTGGGGGGAAATGGTTGACTGATGTCAAGGTCATTCCCAGCGAAACTATGGACAGCAACCCTAGATTACGGATCATGGACTTGGGCCATATGACAAATGAAGTTCAGAAGGAAAAAAGAAATGAAAAATAAAGACTTGGAAATTAGAAAAAGCTCGGTTCCTGAAAGAATATCAGAACAGAACATAAGAAAACCTACCGCGAGGAAAAACAAAAACAGTAGAGGAAGAGTGGAAAATTTTTACAGATAAATTTGTGGGAGAAGCTAAAGAACTCTGTGGGTTAACAGGATAGACCAAGAAAGAAAAAGAGACACCTTGGTGGAACGACAAAGTCAAAACAGTCGTTAAAGAAAGAAACCAAGCAAAAAAGATGCTAGATAAAGAAAAACAAAAAAACTATCAGAGACCAAGTAAGCCAAGTTAATAGACTACAGGAACTTTATAGAACAAAGCAGCTCATAGTTAAGAGGGTAGTAAGAGAAGGGAAGGAAAAAGCATGGAATGAGTTTGTGGATGAATTGGAAGTAGCCAGCAGAGGAAATAGGAAATTATTGTACAGGGTAGTCAAGAACAGAAGGTGTGAACAAGAGGATATACAGGCAATAGAAGGGGACAATGGACCCTTAGTGCAAGAAGATGAAATCAGGAATGAATTTAAGACATTTCTTTATAATCTCTTAAAAGGAGTAGCGAGCACTACATCTGACAGTGAAGAACACTGTAGTAGTAACGAGGAAAGTAGAAGCTTAGAACCCCCAATTACATGGCTGGTGATAGGGAAGTCCATGAAAAATATGAAGAAAGGAAAAGCAGTCAGGAGTGGATGAGTTCAGATATGTTGTGAACAGCAGGAACTCCAGCAATCCATGTTTCTATAGAGTCCTTAACATAGTATGGCAGGAAAACACCATCCCAGAAGACTGGAAGAAGGGTATAGTCGTACCTCTTTTCAAGAAGGGAAGTAGATGTTTATACATCAACTACCGTGGAATTACTCTGCTCTATCATGGTCTAAAACTTCTGGAAAAAATCATAGAGAGTAGATTAAGAGAAATTGTAGACCCTTTATTGGAAGAGAAACAATATGGATTTAGGTCTGGAAGAACAACTACAGACCTTATCTTTGCTGTCAGGATGTTAATGGAAAAGCACTGGGGAAAAGGGAAACCACTTTTTCTACTATTCCTAGACATTGAAAAGGCTTATGATAGTGTACCAAGGGAGCATATCTGGAAATGCCTAAAATGCTGGGAGTTTGTGACAGTCTTATTGCAAAAGTGAAGATGCTGTATGAAAAAACCGAAGTTGTGTGGAAGTGGGTTGTGGGCTGTTCAAATGGTTTGAAATGAAGAGAGGAATACAGCAAGGCAGTGCTTTGTCACCCCTCTTATTTATCACTGTGATGGATGCCATAATAAAGGCTCTAAAAAGGAAGGAGCAGCAGGACTTGCAAGCTTTCATCTTCGCAGATGACGTGGTGATCTGGGGTGAAACCGAAAATGATGTGGAGAAAAAGCTGCAGGAATGGAGTCAAGAGTTTAAGAGGTATAATTTAAATATCAACAAGGCTAGGACGGTGGTGGTGATGAAGTTACAGAGGGGAGATGACAAACCACAAATCAGAATAAATGACACCAAACTGGACAGTATTCCAACGTTTAAGTACTTGGGTAGTATAGTATCAAAAGTTTTTTTTTTTTTTTTTTTTTTTTTTTGCTAGTTGCTTTACGTCGCACCGACACAGATAGTATCAAAAGACAACCTTGCAAAGTATGAGGTGGACAGTCGAATTAGCAAGGCAACTCAATTTTACCACCAAGTAAGACAACTGATGTGGGATAAACAGGTAGGACCATTAAAAGCAAAGATGACATTATATAAATCATATTATACACCCATCCTCGCATATAGCATGGAAACCACCACGTTAACGAGACAAGATAACTCAAAACTCCAAGCTGCAGAAATGAAGTTCCTACGCACCATGATCTAGAAGACCAGGAAGGACAAATTCAGGAATGAAAAAGTCCGAGAGGATGTGGGAATAGGAGACTCCCTACTACAGAGAATTTAGAAAGCAAGACTGAAGTGGTTTGGTCATGTACAAAGGATGAGTGCAAGCAGGACTGCAAGAAGAGAATATGAAAGAGAAGTAGAAGGAAAGAGACCAGTGGGCAGACCCAGAAGAAAATAGACGGATCTGATGAAGAAAGATGTTGAAGAGAGAGAACAAGATTGGGAGAAGATCATGAGAAAACAGTGGTTCATGGACAGACAAAGATGGGCAACTGGGGATGGTCGACGATGATGATGTGACTAAGTCAGGTGCTGCTAGGTATCCATAGGTACCTGGAGCCATGTCTGCAGTGTGTCCCACAACTATTAAAGGACGCATGGTGAAGGAAACAGATTGCAATCACGACACTAGAGGTGGTCCTACAAATGTTCAATTGGATTGAGATTGGGGCTGTTTGGGGGCCAGGGAAGAACTCTGAAGTGTTATCATGCTTTTCCAACCATGTGTGGACACTTCTAGCCATGGGGCAAGGGTCATTATCATGCTGGAAGATCCCATCCTCCCAAGGGAAGACAATCATCTACAGGTTGACGTGATTGCTGAGGATGGGTTCATAAACAAATCGATCAAGAGTGCATTCCAACACAGATGACAGAAGCTAGAGAATACCACAAGAATATTCTTCAGACCATAACACTGACCTAACCACCAATGATCAAATCAAAATCTCTTTATTTGCAAATGAGGTGTCTACCTCGGTGGCAAATGGTACACTAAAATACATAATCGTCAAGCACTAAATTTTAAATTAACAGGAGACGAAGAAAATTTTCCTAGAATACAATATTATACAATTTACGCTAATAATTTTTTCTATTAAACACACACATCATCCTTAATAAATTTATATTGTTCACAAAATTCTACTTATAATATCTTACAAACATAGTCAACACATATAGAGTACGGTATGTGAAATTACTTCTAATAATACTATACAACTGGTATAAGATTAAAATTAACATTGAATTTATTTACATATTTATAATTTACCCATTTTGGAACCTAAGTAGCATAACGACCTGCTGCGTCTTAACCAGAGCCCCTTTTGCCACCATTTTTCAGAGTTCCTGAAGGGCCTTCACAGCTACCGTAGCGGTCCCAGGGCCCTCGAAGTCCCCACTGTACTTCACCCCTACAGGCAGTCCCCTACTTGGGCTGTCCAAACTCCTTAGACCAGGGGATGGAATTAATTTAATCACACACACTTTTTATTTACAATATCCTGCACTGGTCGAATGCCCTCTAACATTTAATTTATTATCCCTGTTGTTGTTTATTCTCTTCTTGAATATCTGTACAGATTTTGGAAAAGGATCAAATACTACCCCTGGTAAACTGTTCCACTCCTTCATGCCCTTTCCAATGAAAGAAAATTTACCCCAATTGCTTCTGCTAAAATTCCTTTTAATTTTGTACTTGTGGTCAGTTCTACCAAAATAATTATTTTCCAACTGAAGCCTCTCACGGATATCTCTCCATGCTTCTTCTCCTGTATAGGCTCTATATAATCCTATAAGTCTAGTTTTCTCCCTTCTCTTACTTAAAGTTTCCCACCCAAGTTCCTTTAACATTTCTGATACACTACTCTTTTTCCTGAAATCCCCTGTTACAAACCTTGCTGCTTTCCTCTGCACACCATCTAGTTCTTTTATTAGGTATTCTTGGTGAGGATCCCATACACTGTTTGCATATTCCAATAATGGACGAACCATACTTAAGTAACTTTTTTCTTTTAATTCTTTGTTGCATCCTTTAAGTAGCCTCATTATGACATGTAACGATCTGTATGCTTTCCCAACAATGTCATCAACATGACCCTTCCAGTGCAAATTACTTTCAAATCTCACACCTAAGTATTTGCACTTGCCATCTTTTGGGATAACTAACTCATCCAAAGTATATTCAAATTCAGTTTTAAAGCTCTTGTTTGTAAATGTTGTAACAGTTGATTTGCCTCCATTAATCTTCATCTTATTTTCTTCAACCCATTCTTGGATACTCTCAAGGTCCCTTTGTAATTCTGAACAATCCTCAATGTTATTTATTTCCCTATAAACAATTATATCATCTGCATACAATCTTGTTTTTGATGTTATATTGTTCCCTAAATCATTTGCGTATATTAAGAAAAGTAACGGACCGATTATACTACCCTGTGCAATTCCCTTCCGAACTTTCTCTTCCTGTGATATATTATTTCCTACTTTGACTTTCTGAACGCTTGAATTTAGAAATGTTCTTATCCAACATATAACCCTTACGTCCAATCCTATTCCCTCCAATTTCTTTAATAATATTCCATGTTCCACTCTATCAAAGGCTTTGGAAAAATCTATGGCTATGCAATCTAACTGGCCTCCTGAATCTAACTGATCTGATATGTCCTGCTGAAATCCCACCAGTTGTGCCTCGCAAGAAAATTTCTTTCTAAATCCATACTGGCTCCTCATGAACCAATTTTTATCATCACATATCCCTCTGATGTACTTTGCTATTAAACTCTCCAGTATTTTACAAACTATACTGGTCAGGCTGATTGGTCTGTAGTTCTCTGGTTTCCTTTTATCACCCTTGCCTTTATAAAGTGGTATTATTATAGATTCCTTCCATTCCTTTGGTATTACACTATTATTTATGACATAGTCAAAGAGAAATTTTAAATAAGGCACTATATACCACCCCATTGTCTTTAATACCTCCCCAGTAATTTGATCACTTCCTGCTGCTTTTCCTTGCTGAAGCAGTTGGATTTCACTGAAAATATCTTCATTTGTGAATGAGAAGCTTCTTTTATCCCTGTGTGTCTCTCCCTCTCTATCTTCTGTTACAGTTTCCAAGTCCTGACAATCTTCTACTGAATCTCTGAATTCCCTACTAAAGAGGTTTGCTTTCTCAATATCTGTTAAATAGTGTTCACCCCCTTCTCCCACCATTGTAGGAATTTGGATTCCTTTTCCTTTTTGATTCCTAATATATGAATACAGCTTTTTCCATTTCCCTTTGTGGTCATTACCCACTTGAAGAATGCCATTCATATAATTCTCTTTTGCTTCCTTTTTCACTCTATTCAGTTCCCTCATTAGCTGTTTTCTAGTTTCTCTATTCTCCCTACCTTCTTTGATTTTCCTGTTTACTATTCTACATTTTCTTTTTAATTTTCTTATTTCCCTTGTGTAATAAACAGGGTCTGAGGTCATTTTACCCTTCTTAACAGGTACAAATCTCTTCTCTCCTTCCTGAATGATTCCTTTAAATTTAGCCCAAAGTGTATCCACATTATTCCCTTCACTTATCCAACAACTGAACTGTGATTTAAGGTAAGTCCCAAATTCATCAACTTTAGTTTTTCTGTATAATTTCTTGTCTTTTGTGACCCTCTTATTAAGCATTTTTGGTACGAGTCCTACATCCATTATTACAGCCTTATGGTCACCTATTCCTTCAATTACCTCAGTTTTATCAACAATTTCCCATGGTTTAACCAAGAATACATCTAGCAAGTTATTGAGACGAGTTGGTTCTTGTACTACTTGTGTAAATCCTCCCTCCCAAATTAACTTATTTGCCAGTTTCTGTTCATGGGCTTCACTTGCAGCTCCATTCCATTCAACTTCAGGCAAGTTTAGATCTCCCCCAATTATTACCGTATCATCATTGTTTTTATGAGTATAATCTATTATTTTCTCAAATATTTCCATGTCTCTTTCCTCTCTTCCAGGCCTATATGTTCCTATAATTCCCACCTCCTTCATATTATCACAAACTAATTTTATCCCTAATATTTCATCCCTTTCATCAGTAAACCATTCATGCGAACAATAAGTTTCCTTCACCAGAATAAATACCCCTCCTCCCTTTTTATCTCCTCGGTCTCTACGATAGACTGTATACCCTTCTGGAAATACTTCTGTATTACCCACCCCTTCTCTCAACCACGATTCCACTCCTATCACCACATCCGTCTCATAAGATTCCATCAATGTACCGAATTTTAATTGTTTATTTACTACACTCTGACAGTTTACCAAGAGCAATCTCAGACCTCCTTCCTTGACTTGACTGTTGCAATTGGGTAACGTTTGACTCATGAGTTGAGAACTTCCCTGGAACCCAGATCCTTGTACATAGATCTTGATTTAAGGGTCTGGGTTTTCTGGCAAGTTTCCCTGTATGTGCCAGTTTAGTGGTATGGGTTTTCTTAAGTACAGATTAGTTTGCAAATCTCTGTTGATAATTGTAGCAATTTGTCTACAGAGAGTTGCTTTTCCATTCCCATTTAGATGTAACCCATGTCTAGTGAACATTTGCCTCCAAGACCTAAAGTATCTACTACATAGACATTTCTAAAAATCTTACATAATCTCTTGATTTTTATATTTACATCATGTACAGCTTTGTTCACACATGAGTCCTCTAAAAGGTCATACCTGGGTGGCACATTAACTACAATTACTTTTGAGTCAGGTAGTTTGGAAATCTTACCTCTGAGAGTCGTAATTATTTCCTCACCTTCATCAGCAGCAATGTCATTTGTACCACTCACAATCACCACATAATTGTCCTTCTCTAACACAGGATCACAACTTGAAAGGACGTCTTCAGTTTTGGCACCTGGTTTTATTAGTCCTAAAAGCTCAGTCTCTGGATTCTGCAGCTCATCCTTGATGCCTTCTGCCATACCCCGCCCTTGACTGTCTGCGTAGAGATGAATCTTTGGCGATCTTGACTTTCGGTTGGTTTTCTTCTTCTGTAGCTTACCTCCACTGGATTTAAAATTATTTGGAAAACTTGGTGTGTCTTCTTCTGGAACTTGCTGCAATAACTGAAATCTATTTTGGCACTGCAAAGAGATTTTTCCCGGTTTTAAGTTGTACATAGTTTCTCCCATATGTTTAACATTAGGCCTAAAATGGCTACGCGTCACTTCCGTCCACGGCGATCTTTCTTCTCCAATGTCTTCTTTATCTTCCAGTTTCTTTATTCTGTCTTTTAAGCTTTCATTTTCATGTTTCAGAGCGCATAAGTCTTCTTGTAGCACTCCTAAAATCTTAATTATAGTTTCGTAAGTCTCTCTTTCTTGTTGTTCTGCCTCACTATCAGTTTGTTTACACTCAGGACACAGCCACTCACTTTCTTCAATATCAGTCCTATTTACAATATTTGCACAACGAAAATGGTACCATTCATCACACTTACGACACAGAATCCCATTTTTAACTAGTCTTCTGCATTTGCCACATTTTTCACTGCATCTTACACCATTATCTACTACGGATATCACAGACTCACACACAGTAGTCGCCATCTTGGAATCTTCAAGTCAATGGTTGCAGGGTGTTGGTTCTTTGGCGTCCATCTGTTCAATGCAGCTGCAAATGTGACTCGCTGGAGAAGGCTATGAACGCCAGTCAGCAGTAGTCCAGTCACCCTATTCTACATCTACTCTACAGCCCCATTCATGAAAGGGTTTTCTGAACTGCTGCAGTACAAATGTGCCTGGATGTCTCCTGGTTCATTTGGACAGCGAGCTGTTCCACTGTAGCCTATCAGATGATCTTCACAAACATATTAGACGTTCAACTCTCTCTCTCTCTCTCTCTCTCTCTCTCTCTCTCTCTCTCTCTGTGTCTCTCCCTCTCTCTTATTTGACGTTCTTCAAAGTATCACAGAGCTCTATCACATGCAGAATATTTTTCACTATGCCATTCAAACATATAGCAACCTCATTATACCTTAAAGAATCTGAACTCACCTCTAAAATCTTTTTACCCTCTGCCTCAGCACGGATATATGGACGAACTTGTCCATCACGATGGAAAAAGCGTGGTGGCCGCTGTCTTTCCACCTCAATAGAAGTGTCAGTAGTTCTGGAAAAAGTCCAAAAATTAATAAATTACATGTAAAAACAATGCAAATACAACTACCATCCTATCAGTCTTCTCAGTATTGTCAATAAGTTGTAACCAAAATTATCACCAAACACTTCTAAATATTAATTCTTAAAAATTTGTGTGAATTAATGAACGAGCATTCATTCAAATATCAACAAGATGTGACATGGCGAAGCCAGGACAGAGTTCGTTCAATGAGGCCAAAGGACAGAGAACTCCCTCAGAAGTACAGTAGAAAGAACTATCAGTAATATTGAGATCAGCGTTCCATGTTGGCATCTTTTACTATCAGAAGTGCTCTGTTCCACGATTAAAATCTGTCCACCACATATGAACAATAGGAGTTCCCCCAACTAAGCGTACCATAATAAAAATTTGGATCAGCTTTATGACGAGAATATTCCATAACAAAATGTCAATGTTTACTGAAACAGGAAGATATTTTAACATGACACTTCAAGTTACATTTTTAAATAACTTTCTAAGCGTCCATTGTTCCTCATCAATTATCACTTGTATCTTATTTTTATATATGTGTAGTTTTTAAGATGTCTTTTTCAATTGTTCAAGCTAGCTAAAGATGGTCCAATAAGGGTTGAAACATATTCTGAACATTTTTTAATATGACTAAATTCAAACTCCAAAAGTACTAGTTGAAATCCCTACTAAAACTGAGATGAGGTCTGTCTGCTTGTTTGTTTGTTCCAGACAGGCTCAAAAACTATTGGTCAGACGAAGCTGAAATTTGGTATGAATATAGCTTGCAATCCTGATTCATGTAAGGGATACTTTTGATTTTGATATATTTCACCATTATTATTATTATTATTATAATTAGGTGAACATACAACTAAATTCACATCCTGTTATTTATCATTTTTCTGGAAGGAACAGGCACTCTATGACACACTTTCATGGGATCATTTTTTTTACCTCTTATCCTTGATTATGATTTTTTCCACTGTAAAGGGTTGACTATCTCTACTCAAAATGCACAGAAATCCATTTGTACAGCACAGTGTACTATTCACACATCATCTTTGCACTGACTGGCAAGATGGCGAGTTTCAGGCTGAGACAGAAGCCATTCTCGTGAAAAGTCGAGATTTTCTTCTGATGACGCAGAGCACAGTTCTCTGCGAAACGTAAAGAATTTCACCTTATTTTCTTGACACGGCATAAGCCCAAAAGCCTATACAGTATCATGTCTATATGTACGGTCCGTGAAAGCGTCAATGGCAACATGAAATGTATTGTTTGCATGAAACACCTGACAAACAAATTTGACTTCTATCAGCTAGTACAGCAGGCTGGATTTCAAAAAAGATTTGATATACTGACCACCTCCAGAATATCCAGACACCTATTGAAAAGAGCACTCTTTACAATATCCTGCTATGTCTAGCTTGTGTTGACTACCGGAAAGTATTCAATTCACTTAAGACATGGGCAATGTTAATGGCAATGGACTCAGCAGGAATTGACTCATTACATAAAGCTCACC
This sequence comes from Anabrus simplex, assembly GCF_040414725.1. Lineage (NCBI taxonomy): Eukaryota > Metazoa > Arthropoda > Insecta > Orthoptera > Tettigoniidae > Anabrus > Anabrus simplex. The sequence goes on from NC_090265.1 coordinate 188,468,335, forward strand.
AAAACCCTGTATGAAAAAGCAATTTTTCATGTCAAATTTGATAGTGTCTGGAGCACAGAAAAGATACCAGAGAAAAGAAGTGTCTGGCAGGGAAATACAATTTCTCCTAAATTTTTCATCTTAGTCCTTGAATACACCTTAGCTTAGTGGTCAATGGAGCTCACCCAAATCAGATAGTCCTTGTGAGCACTAATTGAAAAGAACTAGCTGAAATCTCTACTATCGGCAGCCCTGAAGATGGTTTTCCGTGGTTTCCCATTTTCATACCAGGCAAATGCTGGGGCTGTACCTTAATTAAGGCCACGGCCGCTTCCTTTCAACTCCTAGGCCTTTCCTATCCCATTGTCGCCATAAGACCTATCTGTGTCGGTGCGACGTAAAGACCCTAGCAAAAAAAAAATAAAAAATAATGAGAGAGGTCTGTATGCTTGTTTGTTTGTTTGTTCCAGATAGGCTCAAAAACTATTGGTCAGATGAAGCTGAAATTTGGTATGAATAGAGCTTGCAATCCTGAATCATGCAAGGGATTGTTTTGATTTTGATATATTTCACCATTATTATTATAATTAGTCATATACAGTCATATCAGCACTCTAAATTTTATTTCAGAACCAGTTTTCAGACTCTAAGGTCCATCATCAGTGTTGAAATTATTTTAAAAACATTTGATTTTACACGAGTGTCGCTCGGGCGAGTAACATATTGTTTACAACGTTGAGGTGACTTATTATCATGTGCTTCCAGCATCCCCTGTACTTAAACGCTGAACGTTTGTCCAATACTAAATCATGAGGATAATCCATCCCTTCCTTTGGTATATCATATACATTATTTACATCATCATTAAGTTTTATATGTATTGTGTGCATACTTTTAATCTTTTCTTTTTCTTATTTTACAGTTGATCTCACCAGGGCTGCATTTTAACTGTTTTAAAACTCAATGTGACAACACACTCATGTGAATCATATGTTTTAAAAATAATTTCAACATTGATGATGGGCCTTAGAGTCCGAAAACCAGTTCTGAAATAAAAGTGTACTGATACGACTGTATGTATATGACTAATAATATCACCATCAGCACTGTTAATAAGATGGCTTTGATATTTTATAACGATTATAATATTTCACCATATCATACTAATGGGGGATTTTTCAGGGGTTTATGAGAAAACTCAGCTTTCCTGTGTTTTTGGCTCTGGTCCATGGCTAAATACCATGCTACATAAACATGCCCAATATTAATTTAACAGACTGAATAGTTAAGGAAGATATTGGCAAGTTGTGTGAATCATTGGTTAAGGTGATGAAAACTGTACATTGGATTGCTGACATGTTTGATGTGGATGTAATGGTTTTTGGAATTGAAGATGATAGTATGGCGAATTTACAAACTGTCAACTGAAGTGTGTAAGTTGTATGGATGAATGTTATTACCAGTGAAAGCAAGTTTGCAGATTTCAGTGTGAGTAAAGAAGCAGATTTAAAAAAAAAATCTTTATGAGGTCACAGAGTGGAGAATCTAAACTCTCTTCTGACAAGGTTCAGTTCGTCACATTAGACAGTTGGTAGGCACAGAGATAACATGAAAGGTGATATAGTATCAAACATGAAGGGCATTAGCAATGCATTTTAGGCAATCTCAAGAGTTTCGGATGAAAGCTGTGACATTGCGGATGAGGTGTGTATAAAGAGTTGAACTGCACAGAAGAAATGTTTGCCTTGTAACCTATGAAAGGTAGCACTACAGGAGAAGAAATTTTCCAGGAGGTGAAACATGCCTTTGATATATTCCAGCTGCAACGGCAAAAAGTATGTGGAATATCAACTGATGGAGCTCCGCTGAAAGTTGAACCAAATGTAGGGGCTGTATAGAAAATAAAGGAAGAGTTACTTGGCAAAGAAATTGATATCAATGTGGTTTTTTTTTTTTTTTTCCACTGTATTTTACATCAGGAGAATCATTGTGCAAAAACACTCAAATTTACCCATGTGATGAATATAGTGGTGTCTTGTGTGAACTATATCAAGGCAAAAGGTCTCAAACATCACCATTTTGAAGCATTTGTAGATGAACTGGAAAGTAAGAAAGAAGATCTCATCTACTATTCAGAAGTATAGTGGTTGAGCAAGGGAAAGATACTGCAGTGTTTCTATAATCTAGCAGCCTGTGACAGCAAATGATGCTAGTTAAAACCTCTAACGATGCTCTTAGTGCTTTCTTAGGAACTGTAGCATACTTTCCTCAGAATCTGACAATTACATTGAATTGTTGCTTGTGACACTTAAGCACATCAGTAGGTTTATTCACATGCTCTGTATGTTTTGTCTGGAATGTCTTGTACATTTTACACATTTCAAACTATAGTTTGCTATAACATCCAAGCAAAGAACACACAGTGGCCATTCCTGGGTATTCATAAAAGTAAACAAACATTTCCAGAAAGATATCCAATGAGTTCATCATCAGTACCAACTTCAGAACTCTCATCACCATCACCTTCCCACAAAATGTCATCATCACTGCCATCCACAACATTAGAAATGCTACATTTCCTGAAGGTCTTCCGTATGAGGTCTCCAGGGATACAATTCCATGCCATCAAAATCCACGAACAAAGAAGCTGAACTTCCGGGCGCTGAATGCAACCAGTTGGCGTCAGTGTGTAATTATCAGCCACCATCCATTCTGTACAGAGCTGTTTCAAGGCTGCTTTAAATGGACAGTTCACGCAGACATCCAGCAGCTGTAGCACAGGCGCCATCCCGCCCGGAATGACTGCTAGGTCAGTTTTCCCATCCTTAATATGTTTCTTCACAACAACTGTTGTGTGGCCGTGGTAACTGTCAAGAACAAGCAAGCTCTTTTGTCCCAATAATGTACCAGGGCGACGTTGCCAGACACACTTTACCCATTCTTCCACAAGTGAACTGTCCATCCAGCCGGAGTTCTGAGATCTGATGATAACACCAGCGGGTAAATTTTTAGGAAGCGTCTTTTGCTTGAGAACAATGTACGGCGGCAACTTGGTTTCGTCAGCGAGAAGACACAACATTACCAAACACCGTTGTTTTTCATTACCACCTGTTCTAATGGTAACACTTTTCGCACCCTTAACATTCAGAGACCTGTCCACTGGCATTTCAAAGTAGACTGGCGTCTGATCCGCATTGCCAATTTGGGAAAGCAAATATGCATTTTCTTTCTGCAACCAAATTATGTGACGGTGAAAAGACAATAACTTCTCATCGTAAGCACCAGGAAGACGCTGTGAAATTGAGGTATGCCTTTGTACGCTCCACCCATTTCTTCTATAAAAATTACAAACCCATGCTCGGCTTGCCTTAAACCCTTCTGTTGAAAGTTCCTTTGCGATCTCTAATGCCTTTAGCTGACACATTTCAGTTGACACACCATATCCCAACTCCCACCATGCTGTCACATATTTATAAAGTTTTTTTCAATTTCTGGAAACTGTACACTCAACCCATGAAAAGTTCTACGATCACCACTGCATGTTAATAGCACATTTTTCTTCTTTCTCCAATCGTGAAAACATGACTTGTTAATACTGTATTTCCTACTGGCGGCACGATTTCCAATAATTTTGCCTTGCCGAACTACTTTCAGTTTTTCACTCGCAGTAAAAGATCGCAAAAGCTTTGTGGAATTCATGTTGATATTCCGAGAACGTGCGTGAGACTGACACCAAGTGCGGAAGTAGCATATACTGAGAGCGGAGACAGCATTGTTGCCAAGCCGTGCCGGCGGTGATGCCCGATTTACATGCATTAGGAAAGATAAATCCCACAATTTTAAATAAAGCCTGCACCCAATTTTGGAAGCAATATTAAAAAAAAAACAAAAAAAAAACAGCGTGGGTGGTATTCGAGATTATACGATAATTTTAGATTTGCTTTTTGTTGAATCATTAACGTTACTGGCGAGAGCTGAAGCAAATGAGGAAGTTGAACATACAACTAAATTCACATCCTTATCTTTATTAGGTATTTTTCTGGAAAGAATAGGCACTCTACGAGACACATTCATGGAATCGCTATTTTACCACTTATCCTTGATTATGACAATATATTTTCCACTGTAAAGGGTTGACTACCTCTACTCAAAATACACAGAAATCCATTTGTACAGCACAGTGTACTATTCACTCGTCATCTTTGCAGTGACTGGCAAAACGGCGAGTTTCAGGCTGAGACAGAAGAATCCATTCTCATAGAGTAAACATTGTCAAGTGGCTTATTGTCATTAAGCTACAATGGGTGGGAGTTGGCACCACATGTGGTAGGTTCTGATCTGAAAGGTTACTGGGGTAATTGCAGTGATCAAAGACATGTAGCAGTACCTAATCTCTGAACTCGTGCTGGAAAGGTCCAACTAACAGTCTTTCTGGTCATCACTTGTGAAATTCTAAGTAGGTAGTGTATTTCTGTGAAAATATAATAGTTTTGAATAGGAGTGGACGAGCTTCTTGCCTGGCTTACTGTACTGAGAATCTGAGGATAGTAATAATTGTTAAAAAAATGAGCTGAAATTTGTATCGTCACACTGATTTCCGATCTTAGATGCCCCTCCTCTCCCCTCCAGATTACTCTCCATGCCCCCGAACTTTGCATACCACTGGAGTAGGTAAAGCATTATCAGATCCTGTAATCATTAAGAGGGGAATTCCTCACGGCAGTATTATTGGACCTTTGTATTTCCTTACATATATAAATGATATGAGTACAGAACTGGAATCAGAGTCCATGATAAAGCTTTTTGCAGATGATGTTATACTATATACTATATAGAGTAATAAATAAGGTACAAGATTGTGAGCGACTGCAAAAGGAGCTTAACAGTATTGTGAGATGGACAGCAGGCAATGGTATGATGGTAAACAAAATGAAAAGTCAGGTTGTTTCACAATGAGGAAAAGTCCTCTCACTTTTAATTACTGCATTGATGGGATTAAAGGTCCTCATGGGATCACTGTAAGTACCTAGGTGTTAATATAAGGAAAGATCTTCACTGGGGTAATTAAATAATATAAATAGGATTATAAATTAAGGTTACAGATCTATTCATATGGTTATGAGGGTGTTTTGGGGGTTGCAGTAAGGATGTAAAGAAGAGGGCATATAAGTTTCTGATAAGGCCAAAATTAGAGTAACATTCCAGCATATGGGGCAATCATAAGGATTATTTGACTCATAAACTGGAAAGAAATCCAAAGTAAAGCAGCTTAATTTGTTCTGGGTGATTTCAGACAAGAGTAGTATAGCTAAAATGTTGCAACTTGGGCTTGGAAGCTGCTCAATTAAGCGGTATGTTACAGATGTTGATTCCCATAGGGAACCTGAAATATTTGTCCCAAATGAGTAAATTTATAATACCAATACAGTTGGTCTGTTATTGGACATTATACATTTTCCAGCTAACTCATTCTTTTTGCCCCAGTGTGCTAATTTGGGCCCATCAGTTGTTAAATAGCACACCTACCAAGAGTGGTGTTTTTAAAAGTGGGAAAGATCAATCAATCAATCAATCAATCAATCAATCAATCAATCAATCAATCAATCAATCAATCAATACTGATCTGCATTTAGGGCAGTCGCCCAGGTGGCAGATTCCCTATCTGTTGCTTTCCTAGCCTTTTCCTAAATGATTTCAAAGAAATTGGAATTTTATTGAACGTCTCCCTTGGTAAGTTATTCCAATCCCTAACTCCCCTTCCTATACATGAATATTTGCCCCAGTTTGTCCTCTTGAATTCCAACTTTATCTTCATATTGTGATCTTTCCTACTTTTATAAATGCCATTCAAACTTATTCGTCTACTAATGTCATTCCACGCCAACTCTCCGCTGACAGCTCGGAACATACCACTTATAATACCAATATAAATGGTCCGTTATTGGACATTATGAATTTTCCAGCTAACTCATTACTGGTTGCCAGCGTTTCGCCCCCGTGTGCTAGGCTGGGCTCATCAGTTGGTACCTAGCACACCTACCAAGACGCTGGCTAGTGCATACCGTGGAGGCCACTGCGTAGGCTAACTGTAGCCACCGGCAGTGCCAATGCACTACGAGACACTTTGTCCCACTACAAAAAATTGATGCCTGCTTGGCCATCAGATGATATAGATGTTGATTCCCATAGGGAATCTGAAATATTTGTTCCGAATCAGTAAATTTATAATACCAATATAAATGGTCCGTTATTGGACATTATAAATTTTCCAGCTAACTCATTACTGGTTGCCAGCGTTTCGCCCCCGTGTGCTAGGCTGGGCTCATCAGTTGGTACCTAGCACACCTACCAAGACGCTGGCTAGTGCATACCGTGGAGGCCACTGCGTAGGCTAACTGTAGCCACCGGCAGTGCCAATGCACTATGAGACACTTTGTCCCACTACAAAAAATTGATTCCCATGGGAATCAACATCTATATAACATACCACTTAGTCGAGCAGCTCTTCTTCTTTCTCTCAATTCTTCCCAACCCAAACATTGCAACATTTTTTTAACGCTACTCTTTTGTCGGAAATCACCCAGAACAAATCGAGCTGCTTTTCTTTGGATTTTTTCCAGTTCTTGAATCAGGCAATCCTGGTGAGGGTCCCATACACTGGAACCATACTCTAGTTGGGGTCTTACCAGAGACTTATATGCCCTCTCCTTTACATCCTTACTACAACTCCTAAACACCCTCATAACCATGTGCAGAGATCTGTATTTACAATCCAATTTATGTGATTACCCCAATTAAGATCTTTCCTTCTATTAACACCTAGATACTTACAATGATCCCCAAAAGGAACTTTCACCCCATCAACGCAGTAATTAAAACAGAGAGGACTTTTCCTATTTGTGAAACTCACAACCTGACTTTTAACCCCGTTTATCATCATACCATTGCCTGCTGTCCATCTCACAACATTTTCGAGGTCACGCTGCAGTTGCTCACAATCTTGTAACTTATTTATCACTCTATAGAGAATAACATCATCCGCAAAAAGCCTTACCTCCGATTCCACTCCTTTACTCATATCATTTATATATATAAGAAAACATAAAGGTCCGATAATACTGCCTTGAGGAATTCCCCTCTTAATTTTTACAGGGTCAGATAAAGCTTCACCTACCCTAATTCTCTGAGATCTATTTTCTAGAAATATAGCAACCCATTCAGTCACTCTTTTGTCTAGTCCAATTGCACTCATTTTTGCCAGTAGTCTCCCATGATCCACCGTATCAAATGCTTTAGACAGGTCAATCGCGATACAGTCCATTTGACCACCAGAATCCAAGATATCTGCTATATCTTGCTGCAATCCTACAAGTTGAGCTTCAGTGGAATAACCTTTCCTAAAACCGAATTGCCTTCTATCGAATCAGTTATTAATTTCGCAAACATGTGTAATATAATCAGAAAGAATGCCTTCCCAAAGCTTACATACAATGCATGTCAAACTTACTGGCCTGTAATTTTCAGCTTTATGTCTATCACCCTTTCCTTTATACACAGGGGCTACTATAGCAACTCTCCATTCATCTGGTATAGCTCCTCCGACCAAACAATAATCAAATAAGTACTTCAGATATGGTACTATATCCCAACCCATTGTCTTTAGTATATCCCCAGAAATCTGATCAGTTCAAGACATATTGCAGCAAATATTCATGTATACGAAGAGGAGTTAGGGACTGGAATAATTTACCAGGGGAGTGTTTGATACATTTCTAAATTCTCCAAAAGTACTTACTGACATGAGTTTTGTGTGAGCAGCCAGAGTAATTCTTTCCCATACACTGACAGAACACTTTTGGAATGGCCTTCTTCCAGAAAAATTGTAGGGTGAGTATCACTCACCTGTCTCCCAAACTCTTTCTCTTACATGCAGTGATCTGAGGGCAAAATGAGTCTAATCTGAGAAGAGTAGAAACCACCCACTGTTCACTCCTGATGCTGTTGCAAAAACTAAGGCATTCTATCTGACACTGTCTTGTGAGGAGGAGGAGGAGGAGGTCTTTTCAGGAAGGGATTTGCTTCTTATAACCCTTTCCCTACAATCTGTTCACTTACATTCACACTGTGGACTTGGAGCTGATTTCTCACTGTAACAGCACAAGGAATACAGTGGCTGTATAGAGTTCTCAGAACAATATGGAAGGATAACAAAATACCTGAAGATTGCACCAAAGGGGTGATAGTTCCTATCTTTCAGAAAGGGAAAAGAAGGAAAAGTGAAAACTACAGAGGCATTACCCTTTTATCACACGGCCTTAAAATTAAGGAGAAGATCATTGAAGCCAGAGTAAGGGATATCTTAGGGATATCTTAGAAGAGGAAGAGGAACAACATGGCTTTAGGGCTGGAAGAAGCACAACATTTTTTTTTTCTATTTGCTTTACGTCGCACCGACACAGATAGGTCTTATGGTGATGATGGGAAAGGAAAGGCCTAGGAATGGGAAGAAAGTGTCTGTGGCCTTAATTAAGGTACAGCCACAGCATTTGCCTTGTGTGAACATGGGAAACCACAGAAAACCATCTTCAGGGCTGCCGACAGTGGGGTTCGAACCCACTATCTCCCGGATGCAAGCTCACAGCTGAGCACCCCTAACTGTACGACCAACTTGCCTGGTAGAAGCACAAGAGATCTGATATTTGCTTTGAGGATGTTGGCAGAGAAACACTGGGAAAGAGGAAAAGACCTAATTATTGTGTTTATGGACCTTGAAAAGGCGTATGATAATGTTCCTAGATCAACTATTTGGAAAAGTCTGAGAAAACTCGGTGTACCGGAGTACCTTATGGATCCAAATGCTATATACTAATTGCAAAAGCTGTGTCAGTATTGGAGATGGTCACCCTGAATGTTTCAATACAACAAAAGGAGTACAACATGGAAGTGCCTTATCACCTCTTCTATTCATAGCAGTTATGAACACCATTTTAAAGGAACTAAAAGGAAAAGGCAATAAAGATCTTCAGGCTCAGGTGTTTGCAGATGATGTGGTGACAAGGGATGAAACAGAGGAGGGAGTGCAAAATAATCTGAATGCATGGTGTAAGAAGTTTGATGATTATGGAATGAAATTGAACCCATCAAAAACAGTAGCATTGAAAATCAGCAGAGATAATACAGAATGCAACATTAAAATACAGGACCACCAAGATGAAACAGTACACCAATTCAGATATTTAGGAAGTGTAATGGCTAGTAATACCGTATTTACACAAATAATCCCCTCATATTTAAAAAAAAAATTTGAGGCACGATATTGGGGTGCGGGTTTGATTTGCGTCAAGTTTGCCAATACGCTCCTGGCTCACCTAGTTTTTGATGCTGAGTGTACAGTTATGCTTTGTGCAACCGTAGATGGAAGAAAACTGTCCCCACATGACATATTTAAACGGAAAACAATTCAGACTTTTAATTCTAAACTAACTTTACATTTGAAAAAATAGTACTGTATTTTACAGAGTAATTTAAATTCAAAATTTCTCCGCAGGGGTAGCTTTCCGCACTTTCACTCACTTCAGAGTGTCTATAGTGTGTTTCACAGTTGAAAACAGAGTGAAATCATAATTCTTTTGTATTCAGCGTTTTAAGGAATGCCACAATATCACGTAGCAGGCAGTACGCGGAAAAGCAGAATCCACAAAAACTGGTGAGGGTTGGCATTTCTGAATTACAAGATGGCTGTTAATTCAAAATTACATAATTGGAAGTTTGATTTCTGTATTACAAAGACTTCAAATTAACAAGATTTTACTGTATCGCAAAACTAACATCAGATTTTGCCAGTGTGTCTATTTTAAATGGTTACATTGCACGAAAAGAATTATCCACCACCAGTCGTGTTACTGTCCAGTAAAAAGAGACCACGTGTGAGAAGTGTTTTAGATGTGGAGTGTGACAAACTTGTAAGTAATTTAGGATTCTGGTGATGCAAGAGACAACGGATCTTCCCATCTACAGAGAATCAAGCCTATTGCAAGTTCAGATTAATGAAATACCTGTCACGTAAGTAGGCCTACTTGCTCATTTTCATGGAAAATATATTTCATAGCAGTGATTATGTATTTTAATCATCTCAGGCAAAGCAGCTATATCCGTAAATTTACATGTTCATATTTGCGTAAAGACCACGTAAACCTCGCGGAGCGATATGAAATGTTTGATGATGATGATGATGATGATGATGATGCTTGTTGTTTAAAGGGGCCTAACATCGAGATCATCAGCCCCTAATGGTACGACATGAGATGAAATGGAATGACAAATTAAAAGTCCAAAATTCTCCACTGACCAGAATTCAAAATGTGAGAATGAAGAATGAATGGAGATGAATTTAAAACAATCAGTGGATGTGACCCGCAATGCCTTACATTCACAGAAACTGACGTAAAACAAAAGGATTACTGACCAAGGGACTGCTGCTATAGCATAACACTGAATCGATGATGCTTGCAGTCTAAAGGGAGTCCAAAATCCAAGTTATCGGCCCCTCGTAACGGTACTTATCACTAGGAAAGTAGAACCATGGTATATGTCATGTTGTGGTACTAACATGGTATATGTCATGTTGTGGTACTAATCAAAAGTAGCAGAGACTCGCGGTATTTCACACATTATGGTACTACTCACAGGTTATGAAATTTGACATATTATACAGACCTATGGTTTTTCTCACATTGCGGCGCCACTTACAGGCAATGCAACCCTATGGTGTACATCACATAAGAGTACTAACCACAGGGACCTGTACTATCCTGTGGTGTTCCTCATATAGTGGGTACTATTCATAGGCAAGGCAGAACCATGATAGCTATCATCCCATGGTTCTGCTCATATGGTGGTACTAATCACAGGTACTGCAAAAGCAGACCGCACGGTGCTCCTGTGTGCTACTAATCACAAACCTATTTGTTACCTAATCTAGTAGTATTACACGCAAGTAAAAGTGACCCATGATGTTCTCTGCATGGTGGTACTAATCACAAGTAGTTTCATGGTTCCAAGACAATCATCCCTTGGTCGCCCCTTTTAGTCACCTCTTTCGACAGGCAGGGAATACCGTGGGTGTATTCTTTGTTTGCATCCCCCACCCACAGGGGGTTGTGTGTTTGGTCCACAAGAGGTATTTTATTTCCCTTAATTCCACCAGCAAGCCGGTTAGGACCCACCCTATTCGCCACCTGGGACGCGCCATGTGGGAGTATCACCTCACCCCCTGCTATGCCAGCGTAGTAGGTTCATGGATGAAATGTTTGTTCATGCCTATGTTACTCTTTTGATGGAAGGAATTTTAGTTCATTTCATTTTTTTTCTTTTCTTTTCAAAATGAGCCTTCCTAAAATGAGGGTGCGTTGGACACCTACTATGGGGTGAGAAGGTCCCACAAAGAACAAAAATGACCCTGTACAAGTCATATTTCATTCCCATCCTTACATATTCTCTGGAAACCTGCACACTAACATCAAAGGATTGTAGTAGGATTGAAGCCTGTGAAATGAAATTTCTTAGAACTGCCCCCTAAAAGACACCACTTGATCACGTGAAAAATGATGAGATCCAATCTAACCTACGTCTAAATGAATCGATGGAGGAAAGACTTAGGTCATCTAGACTGAAATGGTTTGGGCATGTTAAATGAATGAATAGCACAAGGTTATCATGTGCTTATTTGGAAAAGTGAATAACAGGTAGAAGACCAGCTGGAAGACCAAGAAGAAAATGGATGGACCAACTGAGGGAAGGCGTGGATAGAAGAGGATGGAATTAGGAATCTGTCATGGACAATAAAATCTTTTTGAATAGGCAAGACGCTCATTTTCAAACACCCTACCCGGCTCACTGGAAGGGCAAACCGATGATGATGATGATGATGATGATGATGATGAACAGCAGAAAGATGGTAGTATGGTGTTCATGCAAGATGACCTGCTCTGACATGACTCAAGTCTCTTGGTGTATAAAATGAGCTGCTTGTTCCTCTCCACCGTTTGACATATGGTAGAAGCCATGGTTCCTTGTACTTCTGCAAATGCCCTGAACCAGCACCTCTGCTCTAGTAGCACCTTCAGAATTAAAGGCATCATTACGTCTCTTAACTGCTCTTGAAACTGTATGTAGGCTCGTAGAAACCTGTGTTTTCAATTCACAATGTACAGGATGCTGGTAAATAATGAATAAAGCAAACAACAATGACCATAAAGTGTTATTGTATGGAAGCTACCAAAAGCATTACAGAAATAATGATACAGATTACTACAATCTCAAACAAGGTCTTGATCGAAACAACATACAAGGGACATTAAAATGTTGCTAATTCAGTAGAATGTGTAAAACAATAAATATAAAATCACATCAGTTAGTAACTCAAACATTTATGGAAAGCATGAAGTGTCACTGTTGATGATCAACAAGGATTCAGACCTGACTGATCCAATCCAGACATCATCTTTGCTACCAGGCTTTCAAAAAGTATTTGGAGAAGAAAGCTGTTTTCCTAGACCTAGAAAAGGTGTACAATAAGACCTTTCATTATCCTATTTGGGGAACTTTACACAAGAAAGATGTTCTAGGCAGCATAGTGTCAAGAGTAAAAAAATGCTATACCAAAGCACCAAAAGTTTTGCTGAAGAGAAAGCTAGTAGTTATGTTGGTCTGAGACAAGAAATGGAATGTGACAGGAAGTTGCTTGCCTCCACTGTTTTTCTTTAGCATCACAAATAATGAAGTCTCTCAAAAAGAAATGCAGTGCTATTCACAGACAATGTGATGAGGTGAAACAGAGAACGGCTTAACCGGTCAAAAGAAAATTTGCCAAATTAGTCGGCCAGAGTTAAGAAGTCAAATTGAAATTAGGACATCACGAGATTAACACAGTCTTTAGTGTTGTTCCACCAGCCAACTGATTAATACAAGAAGCTAGTGGAAGGGTTAAAACAGTAGATACATTCATAGTTCAGTTTATAAGGTACTATGAGGTAAAAGCCTTTGAACAACAAACATGTCACTCTCTAAAACTTACCTGCTTCCTATACTATTAGGCAGGGATAGCATCTCATCACACCTAGTGGAGGTGAAGTTAGTCAGTTCATGCATTCAGAAAATGAGACAATACATAAGGTAACATGAACTAAGGATCTGTCAAGATGGCCCTTCAATGAGTGTTGATGCTCATTGTCCTGATGAAGGTGGGAAGTAGATACGAGCTCCCCGGGGGGGCTGAGAAGAGATGGATGAGGAAAAACAGGGATTGATGGGAGTGAGCTTATCTATTTGAAGACAGTGTCCATGTTTGTCCTTGTCCTCTTTCTGTTGCTCCTTATTCCCACACTGACCTGTAATTGTGTTTATCCTACTGTGTATTCCTTTCTTGATCGTATCTCTCTACATTTGACTTGATTTGACACTTGTTTACAATACTTATATTATCCTGTTGGGATCCTTTCTCCTTTTGTTTGTCCTGTGCTTCTAAACTTTCACCACCTGTATTTATCTTCTGGTTTTTCTCTTTTCAAGTACTTACCCAGCTTTCTTCTTATCCTACACTTCCCACATGAAAACTGAAGATCTGTCAAGATGGCCAGTTAATGAGCCTACCTGATGAAGCTCGGAACAGAAAAAAATTCATCAGGGGCTGAGAAGAGATGGATGTGGAAGAACTGGGATTGATGACGACAGAGCCTACCTCTTATGAGACTTTTTTTGTGTGTTTTCATGTTTTTCATTGTTCTCATTCTGTTGTTCCCTCTTCCCACACTGACCTGCCATTGTGTTTATTCTACTGTGTGTTCCTTTCTTTCTCTATATTCAAATGGGAAAGTCCTATACGTTTCAGTTGTAGTCCAAAAGAGATACAAGATCTATATGTTTCACTGAAAACTGAGCTCAATGTTTTCAGTGTTCTGCTGCCTTCACTGTCAACAGGCTTCTCTTCCTTTGCATGCTACCATTGCACCACATGGGGAGTTGAACAGACTCTGACGGGTTCGAACCTGCATTGTTTGGATCCAGAGGTCAACACTCTAGCACTGATCCAAAGATGGAGCTCACTGAGTTATTGACCATAATAATGTGGACTGTTCTTCTTCTTCTCCTCCTCCTTCCTCTTACAGGCTTTTCCCCAAATCACCTCGAGTCAGCACTTAGTATGGATTTAACCCATTTTTATGATTGGCTGCTTTTTCTGACACCAACCCTAAGGGGAGGGTTGTTGTTTGAGTCATCAGTCCATAGACTGGTTTGATGCAGCTCTCCATGCCACTCTATCCTGCGCTAACCTTTTCATTTCTACGTAACTATTGCATCCTACATCTGCTCTAATCTGCTTGTCATATTCATACCTTGGTCTGCCCCTACCGTTCTTACCACCTACACTTCCTTCAAAAACCAACTGAACAAGTCCTGGGTGTCTTAAGATGTGTCCTATCATTCCATCTCTTCTTTTCGTCAAATTTAGCCAAATCGATCTCCTCTCACCAATTCGATTCAGTATCTCTTCATTCGTGATTCGATCTATCCATCTCACCTTCAGCATTCTTCTGTAACACCACATTTCAAAAGCTTCTATTCTCTTTTTTTCTGAGCTAGTTATTGTCCATGTTTCACTTCCATACAATGCCACGCTCCACATGAAAGTCTTCAAAAACATCTTTCTAATTCCGATATCAATGTTTGAAGTGAGCAAATTTCTTTTCTTAAGAAAGCTCTTCCTTGCTTGTGCTAGTCTGCATTTTATGTCCTCCTTACTTCTGCCATCGTTAGTTATTTTACTACCCAAGTAACAATATTCATCTACTTCCTTTAAGACTTCATTTCCTAATCTAATATTTCCTACATCACTTGCCTTCGTTCGACTGCACTCCATTACTTTTGTTTTGGACTTATTTATTTTCATCTTGTACTCCTTACCCAAGACTTCATCCATACCATTCAGCAACTTCGAGATCTTCTGCAGTCTCAGATAAAATAACAATATCATCGGCAAATCTCAAGGTTTTGATTTCCTCTCCTTGGACTGTGATTCCCTTTCCAAATCTCTCTTTGATTTCCTTTACTGCCTGTTCTATGTAAACATTGAAAAGGAGAGGGGACAAACTGCAGCCTTGTCTCACTCCTTTCTGGATTGCTGCTTCTTTTTCAAAGCCCTCGATTCTTATCACTGCAGACTGATTTTTATACAGATTGTAGATAATTCTTCGTTCTCGGTATCTGATCCCTATCATCTTCAGAATCATAAATAGCTTGGTCCAATCAACATTATCGAATGCCTTTTCTAGATCTACAAATGCCATGTACGTGGGCTTGTCCTTCTTGATTCGATCCTCTAAGATCAGACGTAAAGTCAGTATTGCTTCACGTGTGCCTACATTTCTTCTGAAGCCAAATTGATCTTCTCCCAACTCAGCTTCAACTTGTTTTACCATTCTTCTGTAAATAATACGTGTTAAAATTTTGCAGGCATGAGATACTAAACTAATGGTGCGGTAGTTTTCACACCTGTCAGCACCGGCTTTCTTGGGAATAGGTATAAGAACATTCTTCCGAAAATCGGATGGGACTTCTCCTGTCTCATACATCTTGCACACTAAATGAAATAACCTTGCCATGCTGGTTTCTCCTAAGGCAGTCAGTAATTCAGAGGGAATGTCATCAATTCCAGGTGCCTTGTTCCTATTGAGGTCACTCACAGCTCTGTCAAACTCTGACCTCAAAATTGGGTCTCCCATTTCATCAGCATCAACAGCCTCTTCATGTTCCAGAACCAAATTATCTAAATCTTTACCTTGATACAACTGTTGGATATGCTCCTGCCATCTTTCTGCTTTGTCTTCTTTCCCTAGAAGTGGCTTTCCATCTGAGCTCTTAATATTCATACACCTAGATTTCCTTTCTCCAAAGGTTTCCTTGATTTTCCTGTATGCAGCATCTACCTTACCCAGGACCATACAGCCTTCGACATCCTTGCGCTTCTCCTTCAGCCATTCATAGCATGTATTTAAAATAACTTGTTCTATTATTTATTGTTAAAATAACTTGTTCTATTATTTATTATAATCAATAATTTAGTCTACACCTTAGCATCTTTGCAGTACCATTTCTACAATTTCCTGATAACTGATAATATTACTAACAAATGTAAATAAAACTAAAGTTCTGTACAAATATAAAGAGAACCATAAGGGTACTTATCTTCCATCCTCTCACTTCATATAAATGTTTTGAAAGAATGACTGAAAATGACAAACAAACCACGGAACATTTATAAAGACACCACTAATAATAACAAATAATAAGTAACTAACCTTTTGACAGCATCCAAAGAGCCGCTTGCAAAGTCAATTATTCCAGCTGTTGGTCGAGCTACAAGACCCATGACACCTTTTCCTACTCCTTTGAAGAATCCTTCAACACCATCTTTCTTGGCTCCTGAAATTGGTTTCATGAAAACTCCAGACACTCCATCTGCAATGCCCTAAGGAAATAAGAATTCACAAACTTTACAAATATTGATATTAATCATAAAGTGAAACATTACGATAAGTAATACTTTATCATTAAAAATAGTAGCTGCTGATTAAATAAAATTTATGAATAGCCCCAAATCTTACATACCATTACTAATCCTTTGCCACTTTGAGCTAATCCAGTTTGGACATTTGTTGAGCGCTGGCTCAGAGTTTCCTGACGTTTACGCTGGTATTCTTCATCGAAAGTTAGTGCTGCTACTCCCTTACCTTTAAAAATAAAAAGTAAATAAATAATGTATTTCATCTTAATCTGTGGATCAGTGAAGGAATACATCAGGATTCAAGGCTTGTTTCATGGGGTATGAACTGAAATGAAATAAAACTGTAGTGAAATTCACATGGAAAACCAGCGCTCCTAGAGGAAAACTTTTCCATCTCTATTAGCCCAACATGAATTTTAAATACAGATCTGAAAAGAGGATATTAGTGAGAATGATCTCCTTCTTGAGAGAGCCGGTAAGCAGATTTATTACGAGGAAAGAACTCTGCCTTTGTCAGCAAACATTACAGAATCAGAGACTGCCTAAAGATTTTGATGAGAAAGACTTGGCCTCTCAAAAGAGCTAAAAATTACAAGCTATCTCAAATAGTTAATGATGATCAGACTTCTCTTCGTTTTGACACTCTGTAGAGAATGACGACAGCTGAGAGAGGATCCTTGCATGCCAACTCACAAAACAGTGTGTGAACAGCAAAATTGCACTGTCATGCATGCAGTCAGAATGTTGGTACTCTACGGTATGTAATTTTCAAAAGGGAAAACCTTATCCACAGCACTACTTCCTCCTGATATTCACGTGTGAAGGGTCAGAGAAACAAAAAACCCAGGCAAGTCAGCTTTTTGTCATAATCGAGTTAGCAATGATATACAGAGCACCAGACCAATCAGTTTACTACATTTCAAACTGCAGTTATTAAAAGCATACTGTTTCAAACTTTCTATTTGTTTATCTAGTAATCTTTTGAAATTAAAATGTCATTTTTCTGAGTTATGAAGGTGTTTGACTTACCTGTTCCCCCTCCTCCCCTGACCCTTGATATGTGCTCAAAGATAACGTGGATGAAAACAGTAGGACTCTGAAGATATATATGATCATGATTCCAGATGGACTGACATCACGTTTGCAACCCTCAGATGCATTCTTAAACAAACCATTAAAGGACTATGCCTTGTAAGCTATATACCAAATTAATGGCAGCAAGGGGATTATAATGTCACTCCTTTAGGAGAAATGGTAACGCCCTTGGATTGTTGGCTAGTGGACTGTTTGCATATACAGAATAATTTCAACAGGAACTATCACTGAGTGAAGCCCATGGTGAAAGTATTCTGGTAAACAGATGGAGCGTTGCTTGTGAATTTATGTGAAGAGAGGTATCACATATACTCCGTGTAGTACAGGCACTAAAGCTGGATGTAGTTGGTATAAGTGTAGTACGTTGGCAGGAAGAGCAGGATTTTTGGTCAGGCAACTACAGAATTACATACATACATACATACATACATACATACATACATGCATACATACATACATACATACATACATACATACATACATACATACATACATTAACATTATAGACCGTTATGCCTTTCAGCATTCAGTCTGCAAGCCTCTGTGAATTTACTAAACATTGCCACAATCCTCTATTTGCAACTAGTGCTGTGGCCTCATTCAGTTCTATACCTCTTATCTTTAAATCGTTAGAAACTGAGTCTAACCATCGTCGTCTTGGTCTATCTCTACTTCTCTTACCCTCCATAACAGAGTCCATTATTCTCCTAGGTGACCTATCCTCTTCCATTCGCCTCACATGACCCCACCATCGAAGCCGGTTTATGCATACAGCTTCATCCATAGAGTTCATTCCTAAATTAGCCTTTATCTCTTCAATCACAGTACCCTCCTGCCATTGTTCCCACCTGTTTGTACCTGCAATCATTCTCGCTACTTTCATGTCTGTTACTTCTAACTTATCAATAAAATATCCTGAGTCCACCCAGCTTTCGCTCCCGTAAAGTAAAGTTGGTCTGAAAACAGACCGACGTAAAGACAGTTTCGTCTAGGAACTGACTTCATTCTTACAAAATACTGTTGAACGCAACTGCGAGCTCACTGCTTTAGCTTTACTACGCCTTGATTCAATCTCACTTACTATATTACCATCCTGGGAGAACACGCAACCTAAATACTTGAAATTATCGACCTGTTCTAGCTTTGTATCACCAATATGACATTCAATTCTGTAGAATTTCTTACCTACTGACATAAATTAAGTCCTCGAAAGGCTAATTTTTATACCATACTTATTGCACCTATTTTCAAGCTCCAAGAACTTGACTGCAGGCTTTTGGCAAAATCTGCCATTAAGACCAAGTCATCAGCATTGGCCAGAGTTCTTATTACATTTCCACCTAACTGAATCCCTCCCTGCCATTTTATACTTTTCAGCAGATGATCCATGTAAACTACGAACAACAATGGTAAAAGATTACAGCTTTGTCTAACCCCTGTAAGTACCCTGAACCAAGAACTCATTCTACCATCAATTCTCACTGAAGCCCAATTGTCAACATAAATGCCTTTGATTGACTGTAATAATCTACCTTTAATTCCATAGTCCCCCAGTATGGTGAACATCTTTTCCCTCGGTACCCTGTCATATGCTTTCTCTAGATCTACAAAACATAAACACAACTGCTTATTCCTCTCGTAGCATTTTTCAATTACCTGGCACATAGTGAAAATCTGATCCCGACAGCCTCTCCATGGTCTGAAACCACACTGGTTTTCATCCAACCTCCTCTCATTGACTGATCGCATCCTCCCTTCCAAGATACCAGTGAATACTTTGCCTGGTATACTAATCAATGAGATACCTCGATAGTTGTTGCAATCCTTCCTGTTCCCTTGCTTATAAACAAGTGCAATTACTGCTTTTGTCCAATCTGAGGGTACCTTACCAACACTCCATGTTAATCTTACTACTCTATGAAGCCATATCATTCTTGCCTTTGCACTATACTTCACCATTTCAGGTCTAATTTAATTTATTCCTGCTGCTTTGTGACAAAGGAGTTTATTTACTATCCTTTCTACTTCCTCTAGCGTAGTTTCACCAACATCATTTTCCTCCTCCCCATGAGCTTGGCTGTTCGGAACACCACGAGGAAAATTTCCTTTTACGCTGAGAAGATGTTCAAAATATTCCCTCCACCTCTCCAGTGATTCCCTGGGATCTATTATGAGTTCACCTGAATTACTCAAAACACTGTTCATTTCCTTTTTCCCTCCCTTCCTAAGATTCTTTATTACTGTCCAGAAAGGTTTCCCTGCTGCTTGACCTAGCCTTCCAGGTTATTACCAAACTCTTCCCAAGACTTCTTTTTGGATTCAACAACTATTTGTTTCGCTCTGTTTCTTTCATCTACGTACAAATCCCTGTCCGCCTCAGCCCTTGTTTGGAGCCATTTCTGATAAGCCTTCTTTTTACGTTTACAAGCTGCTCTCACTTCATCATTCCACCACGATGTTCACCTTTTCCCATCTTTACACACAGTTGTTCCTAGGTATTCCCTTGCTGTTTCTACTACAGCATCCCTGTATGCCACCCATTCTCTTTCTATATCCTGAGCCTGCTTACTGTCTACAGTTCGAAACTTCTCACTAATCATATCCATGTACTTCCATCTAATTTCCTTGTGCTGGAGATTTTCTACCCTTATTCGTTTGCAGACAGATTTCACTTTCTCTACCCTAGGCCTAGAGGTACTTAGTTCACTGCAGATCAGATAGTGGTCTGTATCATCGAAAAATCCCTGGAAAACTCGTACATTCCTAACAGATTTCCTGAATTCGAAGTCTGTTAAGATATAGTCTGTTATGGATCTGGTACCCCTAGCCTCCCATGTGTAGCAGTGAATAGCCTTATATTTGAAGAATTATCAACACTAAATCAAACAGGGAAAATGTAGGAGTTGGTTTAATAATGAATAAGTAAATACGGCAGCGGGTAAAACTAATATGATCAGCATAGTGAAAGGATTATTGTTGTCAAGATAATTTTTTTTCTTTAGCTAGTTGCTTTACGTCGCACCGACACAGATACGTCTTATGGCGACGATGGGACAGGAAAGGGCTAGGAGTGGGAATGAAGTGGCCATGACCTTAATTAAGGTACAGCCCCAGCATTTGCCTGGTGTGAAAATGGGAAACCACGGAAAACCATCTTCACGGCTGCCGACAGTGGGGTTCGAACCTACTATCTCCCGAATACTGGATACTGGCTGCACTTAAGCGACTGAAGCTATCGAGCTCGGTGTGTCAAGATAATGACACCAAACCAATGCACATCACAATAGTGCAGGTCTATATGCCTACTAGTTTAGCAGATGATGATGAAATCAAAACAATACATGAAGAGATAGAAGAGTTAATACAACATGTAAAAGGTGACGAGAATCTAATTGTGATGGGAGACTGGAATGTAATGGTAGGCCAAGGAAGAGAAGGTAATACAGTACGATAATTTGGATTGGGACAAAGGAATGAAAGAGGAAGCTGGTTGAATTCTGGACCGATCATAATTTAGTCCTTGGTAATACTTGGTTCAAACACCATAAAAGATGGCTGTATACGTGAATGAGACCTGGAGACACTGGAAGGTATCAAACGGACTTCATTATGATTAGGCTGAGATTCAGAAACCAGGCGTTGGATTGCAGAACTTTCCCAGAAGCAGACGTGGACTCTGACAACAACTTGTTGGTCATAAAATGCCGCCTAAAGTTGAAGAAAGGAAGAATTCAAGGAGATGGGTTCTAGACAAGTTGAAAGTAAAGTGTGTGAGGGACTGTTTCAAGGAACATGTTGCACAAGGACTAAATGAAAAGGTCAATTCTAGACCTCATTGACTAGAATGAGGTCTCTAGTGCTGCTGAAGAAATGATAGGAAGAAAGGAAAGATCACCTTAGAATCAATGGATAACTCAGAAGATAACAGAACTGATTGATGAACGAGAAAAGTACAAGACTGCAAAAAATGAAGAGGGAAAAAAGGAATACAGGCAATTAAAGAATGAAGTGGATGGAAAGTGCAGGACAGCTAAGGAAGAATGGCTGAAGGAAAAGTGCAAGGATGTTGAAGGTTGTATTGTCCTAGGAAAGGCAGATGTTGCATACAGGAAAATCAAGGAAACCTATTACGAAAGGAAAAGCAGGTATATGAATATTAAGAGTTCAGATGGAAAACCACTTCTAGGAAAAGAAGATAAGGTGGAAAGATGGCAGGAACAAGAAGAGGCTGTTGATGCTGATGAAATGGAGGACCCAATATTGAGGCCAGAATTTGACAGACATTTGTGAGACCTAAATAGGAACACGGCACCTGGAATTGCTGACATTCCCTCTGAATTACTGACTGTCTTAGGAGAAACCAGCATAGCAAGGTTATTTGTAAGATGTATGAGACAGGAGAAGTGCCGTTCGATTTTCAGCAAAATATTATTACACCTATTCCCAAGAAAGCCGGTGCTGACAACTGTGAAAACAACCGCACAATTAGTTTAGTATCTCACACCTGCAAAATATTAACACATATTATTTACAGAAGAATGGAAAGACAAGTTCAAACTGAGTTGGGAGTAGATCACTTTGACTTCAGAAGAAATGTAGGAAGACGTGAAGCAATCTTGACTTTACGTCTGATCTTAGAGGATCGAATTAAGAAGGACAAGCCCACATACATGGCATTTGTAGACCTTGAAAAGGCATTTGATAACGTTGATTGGACCAAGCTATTTGAGATTCTGAAGGTGATTGAGATCAGATACCAAGAAAGAGGAATTATCTACAATCTGTATAAAAATCAGTCTGCAGTGATAAGAATCAAGGGCTTTGAAAAAGATGCAGCAATACAGATAGGTGTGAGGCAAGGTTGCAGTTTGTCCCCTCTACTTTTCAATGTTTATATAGAATAGGCAGTAAATTAATCAAAGAGAAATTTGAGAAGAGAATCACAATCTCAGGAGAGGAAATCAAAACCCAGAGATTTGCTGATGATATTGTTATTTTATCTGAGACTGCAGAAGATCTGGAAAAAATTGCTAACTGGTATGGACAGAGTCTTGGGTAAGGAGTACAAAATGAAAATAAATAAGTCCAAAACAAAAGTAATGGAGTGCAGTCGAACGAAGTCAGGTGATGCAGGAAATGAAGTCTTAAAGGAAGGAGATGAATATTGCTACTTGGGTAGTAAAATAACTAACGATGGCAGAAGTTAGGAGGACATAACATGCAGACTAGCACAAACAAAGAAGGCCTTTCATATGAAAAGAAATTTGCTCACTTCAAACATTGATATAGGAATTAGAAAGAAGTTTTTGAAGACTTTTGTCTGGAGCATAGCATTGTATGGAACTGAAACATGGATAATAACTAGCTCAGAAAGAAAGAGAATAGAAGCTTTTGAAATGTGGTGTTACAGAAGAATGCTGAAGGTGAGATGGATAGACTGAATCATGAATGAAGAGATGCGGAATCTAACTGGTGAGAGGAGATTGATTAGGCTAAATTTGACCAGAAGAAGAGATAGAATGATAGGACACATCTTAGACACCCAAGACTAATGCAATTGGTTTCTGAGGGAAGTGAAGGCGGTAAGAACGGTAGGGGTAGACCAAGGTATAAATATAACAAGCAGATTAGAGCAGATGTAGGATGCAGCAGTTACGTAGAAATGAAAAGGTTAGCACAGGATAGGGTGCAATGGGCGCTGCATCAAACCAGAATGAGGTCTCTAGTGCTGCTGAAGAAATGATAGGAAGAAAGGAAAGATCACCTTAGAATCAATGGATAACTCAGAAGATAACAGAACTGATTGATGAACGAGAAAAGTACAAGACTGCAAAAAATGAAGAGGGAAAAAAGGAAAAGTGCAAGGATGTTGAAGGTTGTATTGTCCCATTCAAGAAGCTGAAAGCACACATTTGCAGAGTTTGAGCTGAAAGGAGGATGGATGACATCCTGCTTCTCCATAAAATCTCTCCACAAGATCTCATATCAGCCCGTACACAAGAGAAGCAATTGCTAGAGTGGGATGGACTGTTCTGCCTCATCCTGCATATAGGCCGGATCAGGCACTTTCAGATTTTCAATTTTTTGGCCCCTTGAAGGATACATTCCATGATTGCCATTTTACTGATGATGAAGAACTAAAACAAAGTATTTGTGCTGATCAATGGAACAGCTATGAATTTTACAAGGTTGGGATATAGCGTTTTGCTCATTAATGGCACAACTTCATAGAATCTGATTGTGTTGAAATTTGTCAGAAAATTTGTGTGATACACCGGTCTAGAAAGCCAAGAATAACAGTCGAGAGGATTCATCGTGCTGACCACATGACGCCTCGTAATCCGCAGGCCTTCGGGCTGAGCAGCAGTCGCTTGGTAGGCCAAGGCCCTTCAAGGGCTGCAGTGCGATGGGGTTTGTTTTGTGTGATAGAAGAATATTTATGATAAATGCAATATGATTACCTATTATAATTCTTGAGGAAAATAAAACAGGGGACAATACTGCTCCTAGAATTTTGTATTTGGTATTTATTTCAATAATGTGACCACACACACAAAAAACAGAATAGGTATCATATACTTTGTAATTTCAGCTTAAGGAAACATAAATAATAATTGAAAATTGATACCATCAATTATTTTGTTTTGTAAATAAGTGTAAATATTGAATGGTAGTGATTTATTAATGCTGGAGTATGCTTCTTTTTTCAGGGTGATCCATATACGCCATTACAATTTTAATGACTTGAAACTTTTGAACCAATAATAGCAAATGTGTACAATATGTTCTGAATTACAGGGAAATTGTGGGAGATTCCTTAGAGTAAATGTGGAAAATATCTTACACCTGCCTACATATACAACTGTACTTATAGCACCATATTCCAGAATGTACCCCAAAGAGTATCATTGTTTACCGATTTCATTCCTAACGGTCCAAAGAATTAGAGCATGTGAGCACAGTCTATTCTTGTAAGCTCTGTCCTTCAGGAAGCCCCATAAGAAGTAGTCTGGAGAGGTTTGGTTAGGTGATCTGGGAGACTACAGATTTTTTGAGGTTACACAATCACCAAAGAAGCTGACTACTAGTTTCAAGGAGTTGTTAGAGGTATGATATGTTACTATATCTTGCTGGAAATAGACTTCTGTTAATTCAATATCATTCAGTTATTCCATGAATTTATTGAAGATGCGCTCATATCTCAGTATTTATCATATTCTTGTAGAAAATGGTGATTAACAATTTGGCAGCTAGCTGATACCACTCATCAAATTTCAACCTTTTCAGAATGCAGTGGTGTTTCATGGATGATATTTGGATATTCAGCAGCCCAATATCTGCTGTTTTGCACACTGATGTAGTCTGGACAAGTGGAACCACACTTCATCTGTAAACCATGTTATGGAGAAAATGTCTGGGCTTGCAATAAGGAGAGCCTGAAACCACTGACAATAACGCATTCGCTGGTCTATATGGTCAAAAGCCTGATTTCTTTGCAGCTCCCTGACATGAGTAATATGAGTAGTCTGTCTCCTGGCTCAATCAGTGCAGTGATTTCCTTGGTGAGTTCACTAAGCATCCTTGAACATCATCAACACAATCTTGACTCATTCCATGTATGTGTTTTCCACTCTCACTGTGGAGCAAGCCAGTTGTCTCCAGCTTTCTACCATTGATAAAATTGTTGGCCTGGTTGGAACATTACACACACTGAATTCTCTTCAAAATGCCTGTTATGCTTCAATTAAGGAATTTGTCTTCCAATATGATTTCACAAAAAAAAAAAAAAAAAAAAAAAAACCACTCTGCCAAAGAGAGTACTGCATATTCGTGTTATGACTGCAAAAAACAGAGACTGCAAACTAATTAATAATAGTCCAACAATAGTTATAATAGTCCACAATGGATAGTAGGGGTACTAATATAGATTCTCCCAGAGCTACTGAGATCATTAAACTCCATTTCAAATTTATACTAGCTTCCAGATGAAAATTACAACTCATTGAAACTTTAAAGGTTTATATAGATCACCATGAACAATTGTGAATTCTCAGAGTTTACTTCTCCTATATCTATACCTGAATATCCTTCAAGATCATACGTATTCCTTTTCTGGGTTATTGTTTTTCCTTTAAAACAGTGAGTATGTATAAGAGTGTACTCTTGCTCCTTTTCCCTTCTATTTGGTCTCACATACATTTCAACTCATGGGTATAACTTTCTCCTTTAACCTATTTTTTCGACTTTTTTTGCCTGTGTCTAAATACAGATGATTCAGAATATAATGTTTAACTAAAGGGTTCAAAATGTCACAAGTATCTAATAATCTGTGCCTAATGAGCAACTGTACAAGATGAAGGTGTCCCCTAGTATACTACAACAGAGGTCATTCAAATTTCTTCCCTTAGTGTCAGTTGTGTAGCTGGTGTTGGTGGCACTATTGTGAAGAGTCAAAATGCTGACATTATCCATTTCAGCAGTATAGGTGATTTCTACCATAAACCACATCCTTTAATGTCACCACAGGCAAAGACTCAAAAACATTACATCTACTGAATATGGAGTTATACAACTTTATGTCCTAATGAGGTCCAGTCTCATAGTTTTCATGCCTTCAGGGTAGTTCCTCATTTTGCTGAAAATGAAACTGTTTATTTCTATGGAGCACACTAATGACATAACAAATATATAATCATGTTATTTGTT
This sequence comes from Anabrus simplex, assembly GCF_040414725.1. Taxonomy (NCBI): domain Eukaryota; kingdom Metazoa; phylum Arthropoda; class Insecta; order Orthoptera; family Tettigoniidae; genus Anabrus; species Anabrus simplex. The sequence continues at coordinate 188,494,676 of NC_090265.1, forward strand.
TTTACGTCACACTAACAGCTTTCCTACAGTTTTCAGAGACACCGAGGTGCAGGAATTTAGTTCCACGCGTTATTTTACATGCCAGTAAATCTACCGACACGAGGCTGACGTGTCTAAGTACCTTAAAATACCACCCTCAAATAGATGCTTAAGTACCTACAGCCCCAAAATGTACTTACAAAAGAGGCTCAATGAAGCTCTTGGATAATCCATGACATATACAAGTCCGTATTAATAATCACAGCTAGTCATTAAAGCTCCCTCTGTGGATCAGTCTTAGGGTGTCAGCATCCCGACTGCAAATTCGCAGGCTCAAACCAACCAGAAGTAGTCAGATTTTTGAAGGGCAGATGAGTCTACTCAGTAGTCTATATTGTACAATTACATAAAATCAGCTTCATGGTCCATATCACACTTCAATAGATTCACAATTAAGTATTTATTATTTTCCACCTAGTCGATACAATGATTGCTTAAGGCAATTTAATGGTTAAAAGTGGTACATGTTTCGTATATTATCAACATCTTCAGCCACTTCCTCTTAAGCATTACTTTGTCAATTTATATATTTTTCATCTAAACAGTGTTATGTGGCTGAACATGTTGATAATATACGAAACATGTACCACTTTTAACCATTAAATTGCCTTAAGCAATCATTGTATCGACTAGGTGGAAAATAATAAATACTTAATTGTGAATATATTGTACAATGTCGATAATAAGTAAACAGATTTCTGAATGGCAGAAGAGTCCACTCAGTACTCCATATTGTACAATGTTGATACGCAAAAAGTCTCTGGTGACACATTTGCTGTTTACCTCACAAAATTAATTAAAGGTCAGCTATAGGCTTCCCAACAGAGTGCTTGTTTCTCTGCCATCTGGTAGAATAATACAGAATGATGAAATTGATGCCTAAGTGATATCAAATTAAATTCTCTGTAAAACTGTAGCTGAAGCCATATAATAATAATAATAATAATAATAATAATAATAATAATAATAATAATAATAATAATAATAATAATAATAATAATAATAATAATAATAATCCCGTGTGGGGATTTACCAGTTACCTCCATCGGGCGTGTCCCATTGGAATTGGGGAAGCTCGCTGGCTCTGCCGCCAGCAGAGTCAGAGGGTAGTAGGGAAATAAAATACCACCGTGAAAAAAAAACTGGTGCCTTGCCAGGGTTACGGCGAAGACTGGTAAATGACCAGAAGCCAGAAAACATCTTGAGGCAACCTCTAGGGCTAACAACCCTAGTTGTAAAAGGATGGGTACCCGTCCAAAGCAAAGTCAAGTCAAAAAGCATGATGGCACAACATTTCAAGGAACATACCCCAGGGGGTAAATCTTCGGATAAATCCCTCGTCGTGAACACCACGGCGCACGAGTCTCGTTCGGATTCTGGGGGAGACTCGACATCATGAAAGAGACGAGTCGGAGCGTCTCGGTGTACCCTGAAGAGTCAAAAACTCAGGCCAAAATCTAAAACCTTTCTAGCAACTTTCAACATAAATTCACTTACACAAACTGACAAGCTGAAAACCCTCACCAAAGCTCTTCACGAAAATCAGATATCCATAATGGCCCTACAGGAAACAAGGTACCCAGATGAAGAGATTTTTGAATCCGAAGGCTACCGATTTTTCAAGAGCAAAGCGCAAAGAGGAATCCTCAATGGAGCTGTGATGCTTGGAACCGCATTTGCTGTTAGAACCAAGATCCTTAAATCGGTTGCAAATTTCGAACCTGTGAATGACAGATTGTCTATACTCACAATTAAATGCGCGAACAAAACCTACGCCCTAGTGACCGCACATGCTTCTACAAACGATAAGAACAAGTCTGATCCAGACGAAGTTGATAATTTCTGGGACCTACTGGATGAAAAATTAAACAAAATCCCCAAACACCATGTCAAGCTCTTTTTGGGTGACTTCAATGCCCAACTAGGTCGTGAACAGAAGTACAAGAAAGTTATAGGAAATTACCCTGCTCACAAAAGAACCAACCCCAATGGCAAAAGACTGGTGTCCATTTGCGAAAATCACAACCTGCAGGTTGTCTACCCAGAAAGCAAATGATTTGGCGTTCTCCTGTCCAAGCTCTCGGAGAGTTCCAAATTGATCATGTTGCAATCTCCAGGAGAAACAGCCCTGAGATTACAAATGTCAAGGTAAAGAAAGGCATCAATGTGGCCTCAGATCATTATATGTCTCCTATCAAATTCAAACCAATTCCCGCAAACACAAGGAAGGCAACCAAACAGATCACACGCTTCGACAATGATAAACTTCGGCAAAGGGTCGAGGAGTTCCAGGAGAAGGCTAGACCAAATGACACTGACGGCCGCCAAAGACGTTGCAGAAATCAAGAGAAGCAAAAAGCATGCCTGGTGGAATGGTACCTGCGAATCAGTCCTCCAAGAAAGACTCAATGCGTGGAAACAGTACTACTCTACGAAATCAGAAAATGATTGGGAAACCTACAAAACCCAACGTGCCCAAGCAGCTAGGGTGTGCAGAACTGAGAAACGTAAATACGAAAAATCTCTCATTGAAAAGATAGAACAAAACTTTAGAAAGAATGAAAGCAGAGAGTACTACAGAGCCTTCAAACGCAAACTCACTAGCTATAAACCACCATCTCAATGCTTTGAGCGAAAGGACGGCTCAATGGCGACGTCAAATGAAGAAAATTGCAGCATTCTGGCAGACTACTTCAAGAATTTACTTAATTGCTCTAAACCGCAAAGCCCCATTGAAACCAAGGAACCCTTACTCAACTACCCAGATTCCAGACCACCCGACAGAGATGAAATCAAGCGCCACATTGCCCGTCTCAAAAATTACAAAGCGCCGGGGGAAGACTCAGTAGTAGCAGAACTATGGAAATATACCCCAGAGGAATCACTTGATATCTTGCAAAAGCAAATAGAAGAAATTTTGAACAAGGAGACCCTACCCGAAGATTGGAAAATAGCTTTGATCCATCCATTACACAAAAAAGGCAGCACGAAAAACATCAACAACTACCCGTGACTTACAAAATTCTATCACTTGCCATCCTGGAACGTTTGGAAGCACAAGTTGAACATCAAATAGGTGAATACCAAGCAGGGTTCAGAAAAGGTCGCTCAACAGCTGAACAGATCCAAAATCTCAAAACGATCATCAGATATTGTACACTAAGAAGGTCCAAGCAGTATGTGTCTGTCTTTGTGGACTTTAAGAAAGCGTACGACTCCATTGACCGGGAAGTCCGGCTAAACATCTTAAATGAATTTGGAGTTGATTTGAAACTGCTGGCATTAATTAGAGCCACCCTGACTGATACAAAATCCAAGGTGAAGTTCCACGAATGTCTCTCGCATTCCTTTGACATCAAAACAGGAGTCCGACAAGGTGATGGGCTATCCCTGATACTCTTCAACGGTGTTCTTGAAAAGATCATCAGAACCTGGCGGGTGAGATTACAGGAAACCAACTACAGTCCATTGAGAATAGGAACCAAATCCAAGGGGATCGCAACAGACTGCTTAGCATTTGCCGATGATATTGCTGTTCTCTCAAACGACATAGAAACCGCTAGAGCTCAAGTTGAAATTTTAAAGGAAATTGCCGAACAAACTGGTTTGCAGATATCGTTTGAGAAAACAGAAGTAATGACTAACATCAAAGAGGCTCCACAAAAACTCCATACAAAATACGGGGACATCACCCGAGTAGACAAATTCAAATACCTGGGTGAGATCATCATGAAAAATGGACTGGACAAAGAAGCACTTCAGGAGCGAGTACGCAAACTGGAAATAGCCTACCAAACATCCCGCACAATCTACAACAAAAAATGCCTTTCCCAAAACACCAAGATACGTCACTATGAAACAGTTCTGAAGCCAGTAGTTCTATATGCAGCCAAAACCCTGTCTCTAAATGCCAACAAAGGACTCCTTGAAGAACTGGAGAAAAGAGAACGCAAAATTGCGAGAGGAATCTTGGGATCAAAGTACAGAAATGGAGTCCATCAAAAGAGATCCAACAAGGAAGTCTACAGCAAAATAGAGAAAATTACCGACACAATCAGAAAAAGACGGGCACGATTTTACGGTCATCTGAAAAGAATGGATGGAAGAAAGTTAACTAAAGAAATATTTCACTTTTTTGATTCAAACCCCAAAACCACAATTCCCTGGTTTAGAAATACCAAAGAAGACCTTCAAATGCTACATATCTCAGCTGAAGACGCCCTTAACAGAGATTTCTTCCGCAAGAAAATATTGACGAACGGGCTAAACCGAGACGAGCAACCAAAGAGAAGACACGGTGCCCCTTGGACAGAGGAGCGTAAGCAGGCCCACTCACAAAGAATGAGGGAAATTTGGGCTCTAAAGAAGGCCAAGTTCAGTGTCAAATGCAACAAGACTTAACGTGGTCCTTGATGGCCCCAGCGAATTATATAATAATAATAATAATAATAATAATAATAATAATAATAATAATAATAATAATAATATATTAATTAATAGACACCAATAAGTTAAAAGACTCCCTTGATTTGCCTATTACCATCCCAACTTTGGGAGAAAAAGAGATAGATGACGCTCTCTCCACGATCACTGACAATGCTACTGAGCTAGCATCTGTAGTTAGTTTTTTTGAAGTAAGTGATCCATCTCCTAATCAACTCAAAAGAGTACAGGCCAGATTGTACCACTTTTATAATAGGGTATGTGATCTATTGTTAAATGACCTTCAGGGTAAGGAAGCTAGTGCTGTTGCTGAAAACCTGTCTAAAATGTCTAGTAAAGTTAGCCATTTGTTAACTGGATCTGCTATTCCAAAAACCGACCAGCCTATGGTAGTAAATATCGTAAGTGGGGAGGATCCCTCTAAAGAGGAAGGAGGTAGTACTGTGGAGGCTACACAACGAACATCTGCCCCATTAGAAACGGTGTCCGATCGTCGCACGTCCATTCCACCCTTCGTGTTAAATAATGCTCCTTCTGAATCTGCTTCTCCGCCACTTAGGCCCCTTTCTACTACGTCCCCGGGTTTCAGCAGTTTGCCCCATCCTTTAGCAATGTTACTTAGGGGTATTTCCAAGTTTTCGGTTAACTCCATCAGTGAGGTAATTTCATTTTTGAGATTTTTGGTCGAGTTCCAAGATCATGCCCTAGTATTTTCCCTCTCTGCTTCCCAAATTCTTCAAATTATTTATCCGTATGCCATAGGTGTCCTCTCAGACAAAATAGTCAGGGCAATTGCTGAACAGTCATCTATTGAAGACTTTCACGCACACCTTCTCACAAACTTCATTCCGGCTCGAGCTAGGTCATCGCTTATTCAAAAGCACTACTATCGGGTACAGCGTCTGGACGAAAGTCTTGCCGACTTCATCCAGGACATCAAATTTTATACCAGGGTGTTTGCTCTTCATTTTCCCGAAGATCAAATTGTTCATGCTATTGTGAAAGGTATTTCACCATCCTATAGGTCATATTTGTGTTTTGCGGCATGCCCGCAAACCTTTTCTGAGCTTGAAGCATTGGCCGTATCAGCCGAAGGGGTTAGATATGCTGATACATTGCGTGTCGCGAAAGAACCCCCTCCATCCTCTAGTAGTTTTCGGCCTCCTCCTCGCCGACCCATCACACCCCGTAATGTTACGCTTGTGGGTCGCCTGACCATCTTCACAATAAATATCCATTGATCAAATCTAGTAGGACAAATAATGGAGCAGGTTCATGCAGCGCGTTTTCGCATATTGCCAAGAACTGCCCTAATGCTAGCAGCACCCCCTCCTGCTCAACTTCTGGTGCAACTTCCACCAAGGCCAATAACAATAAGTGACTAGTGGCTTCGGCTGAGTCGGCGAACCCATCTTCCCGAGGCTCAGCCCGAAGTAAACATGTCGAAATTTCTGTGAAAACTCAGTCTTCGCATTCATCTTTTGAAGGCCCTAAAGAATGTCTAGGATTGCGGCGGATACCCCCGCACCTGTTCCATTTCTTAAGATTGAATTGAATAATGAGCCTGTAACTGCTCCATTAGATTCAGGCAGTGTTTGTTCTATTATTTCGGCTGAATGGAATTCTAAATTGAAAACTGTTTGCAAACTTCCTGATTTTTGCTCGACTTTGGTTCAATATGTTTCGGCTAATTCTTCTCCTTTAGAAATTTTAGGTTCTTTAAATGCCAAAATTCGTATTTCTAAATTTACGTGGAAGGTTAAACTGTTTGTGGCAAAGCACTTGTCTTGCCCCATTATATTGGGAGCAGACTTCATGTCTCACTCTGGTCTAGTGCTCGACCTTCAGAGTAAGTCGTGCACATTCAAATTTGCTGCTAATTGTAAAATCCCCTTGTTGAAATGTAGTTCTGTGTCATGTTCATCTATTTCGCCTACCCAGGATGAGATGTTGTTAGACCTTAGACGTCTACCTGAGGAGCAGGCAGAGAGTATTTGTAAGCTGTGTCAGTCGTTTCCAGAGGTTTTCTCGGATACTCTTGGTGTTACTGACCTTATTGAATACAAGATTGAGGTTACGGATTCCATCTCCGTCCGATTTCCACCGTATAGGCTATCTCCGATGGCATTATTCGGCCCTCTAAGTCGGCGTATTCATCGCCTATTTTCCTTGTTCCGAAACCGCAAGGTGGCTTCAGGCCTGTGATTGATTATAGGGCTCTCAATTGGAAGGTGGTGTTACAATCTGTGCCCCTTCCAGACCTTCACTCTTGTTTTTCATGGTTTCGTAAGGCTACTTTACCATCTTAGATCTTAACCAGGCTTATAATCAGATACCGTTAGCAGAGGAATCTAAACACCTGACGGCTTTCGCCACTGATTGGAATTTGTATGAATACAACAGCGTGCCTTTCGGGCTCCCCACGGGAGCAGCTGTGCTTACGAGACTGCTAGATAGGGTCTTCTCCGACATCAAGTTTGAGTACTTGTACCACTATCTTGATGATGTCGTTGTATTTTTGGAGACCTTCGAAGAACACCTAGATCATCTGAGAGAAGTTCTCAATCGCCTTCGTAAGGCTGGGTTAACTGTGAAGCTGTCCAAGGTCTCCTTCGCTAAGCCTTCAATGTCATTCCCAGGGCATATTGTGTCGCCCGATGGTGTTGCAGTCGATCACTCTAGAACACAGGCCATCCGTGATTTCAAGCCTCTCAAGGACATCAAAGGTATTGCTAGGTTCATTGGCATGGTGAATTTCTTCAGGAAATTTATTCCTAACTTCTCTAACAGAGCGGCGCCCTTGAACCTTCTTCGTAGGAAAGGCGTCAAATTTGAGTGGGGACCTTCTCAACAAGCCGCTTTTGAAGATCTTAAATTAGCTCTCTGTAATGCCCCTGTTCTTGCTATGCCTGATTTCTCAAAGAAATTCATCGTCCAAACCAACGCATTGTCGTCCGCACTAGCGGCAGTCCTTCTTCAAGAGACTGAACTAGGGAGGCGTCCCATCGCCTATGCCTCTAGGACTCTATCGACTCAAGAAGCCAAGTATTCCATCTATGAGCTCGAAGGTTTGGCAGTATTATTTGCTTTAGAAACGTTCCGTCTTTATCTGGAACATGTCAAATTCGAATTGGAGACAGATAACCAAGCCTGAAACTGGGTCTTAGCTAGGCCGCGTCGTACGGGTCGTATAGCCCACTGGGCCATTAGAATTTCTGCCTTCCAGTTTGACGTGAGGCATATTCGTGGTACTGAAAACGTGGTTGCTGACGGACTAAGCCGTATGTTTTCCAATGATGTAGAGACCCATGAATTGGTCGATAGTTCTTCACCTCCCGAATCCATACGACCCGAGGTTAATGCCATTTTAACCGATGCTCCCATGTTGTTTAGGGATCTTGAGAAATATCAACGTGAAGATCCAACGCTGGCCCCTATCATGGAAACCCTTTCTTCTGGGGAACATGTTGTCCCTTATGTATTGAGGAATGGTGTTTTATGTTGCCCATCGAGGCATGATCAAAAGATGAAAGTTGTAGTTCCAGCTGTTCTTGTACCTATGATCTTCAAATACTACCATGAGACCCCAGTGGGGGGGGGGGCATTTAGGCATCTTCAAAACCCGTGAAAAGATCCGTGAAATGTTCATCTGGAAGGGTATGGACGGTGAGATTCGTGAACTAGTTAAAGCTTGTAAATCTTGTTGGCTTAGTAAACCCACCATGTCCACTAAGCAAGGGCTTTTGTCTTCTCATCAAGCGTCGCGCCCAATGGAACGCCTGTATATTGACTACGTTGGACCCTTCCCCCAGTCAAAGGGGAATGCCAATAAATTCATCCTTGTGTGTGTAGATGACTTCACTAGATTTTCATGGTTATTTCCGACTAAGCTGGCTACCGCTCAGTCCACCATTTCCTGTTTAAATTCCATTTTTGCTTCTTTTGGTCCTTACCAATATATAGTGTCTGATAATGTTAAGGCTTTCACATCTAATCTATTTCGTAAATTCTGTTTTGATCTGTCCATCTCTCATGTAACTACTTCTGCTTACTATCCTCAACCTTCTCTTGCTGAACGGGTCAATCGTAATCTGAGGTCGGCGCTGATTGCATATCATCATGAAGATCATTCTAGGTGGGACACATCCCTGCATTGGTTAGCTTTTGCTTTGAATTCGGCGGTTCATGAATCTCATAAGTTTACTCCAGCTTCCTTGATGTTCAAGTTTGTTCCCAACAAGCTGCTCTCTAACCTTTGGTCTCTTAGTGATATTCTACCCGAGACAATAGATCCGGAGAACATTAAAGGTCTTTGGAAGAAGGCTAAGGCCAATCTTAAAGTGTCTCATGAAAAGGTTTGAAGGTAGGAACCAAGTAATGGTCAAGAATTTTGTTCCCGCGGGCAAACTTGCCCCCAGATTTCATGGGCCGTGTATTATTCTCGATTTCCTCACACCCGTTACTTTATTATTAAGCAATCCAGCCACCGAGAGGATCTTTAGGGTTCACCTGTCGCAGGTGAAACCTGTGTAATTTCCGCGCTAACTTAGCTGGTTTTTATTGTTTTTACCTTTTGAAAGAAATCTGAAGGTTATATTTTGGGTTTCATGTTGAGGCCTTCTGCCCTTTGAATCATGTTCTTTGTATTTAAGTATCCATTGTACAACCTCCCCCATCAGTTGAACTGCTGTCCTGTCCACCTAGGCCATTACCAAGCTCCCGTCTCCTGCTCAAACACACCGGTGCTACTTAAAATGAAATAAAAACCTCCACGCCGCTGGCCCCTCAGCCTCACCACAAAGACTGTACCCTAAAAACATTTCTGTCCAACAAAAATTCTGCCGCCGAGATCTTAATGTTTCAGTGCCCCCGGAGCCGTGCGGCGCCATACTGCCACTGTGGTGGAGTACGGGCCCGCTCTACTCCAGTGAGGTCAACCAGTGTACGGCGAGTCGGAGCCCTCCTTCCGGCCAAGGCTGATGTGCGGCGCACCACCTGCAAACTGCCCGCGGACTGTAAACTATCGTCGCGTGTGCGACGTGCTTCACCACCACTACCCCTCTCATAGTAGCGGGAGAGGTGTATCTCAGGGTACTTGAGGGGCCCGAGCGGCCTCCTCTGGACACAAGCAGCGGCGGCTGGTCTGGCCGTCAAAGTAATTGGCAACTAATGTACTTATTCAGCTACATGGACATTTCATATCAACAATTACTACGTTTGTGGATCAAAACATCAACATCTGGTGGACTTAGAAAAAAAAAATTTCTCTTCTTCCAAGAATTAAAGTTTTCCTTTGGAATTCAACTACTACAACCATAGAGACCTTTTCATCAAATCTACTACAAAAGTTTAAAAATTGGATTTTATTTAATCCCACTCATATCAAACTAACTTCTGATTTTCTCTTCTAAATTCTTCAACTCCTCAACAAAAACTTGGAGTTTTTTAAAACAAATTTTTGTTTTCCCCTGTATCACCCCCTTGGAAGGACTTTTGGGGGGGGAGGGAGGTCTGTACCGGGCGGTACACCTCCACGCCGTGAATTCAAATATTGCGCCAGTTGAAATCCCTCTACAGGAGGAAGCCTGAACTTTAACAATCTGTATTAAATCAAAGGTTTCACGGAAGATGTCTCTACTGTAAATTTTGAAGTGTTCTGAACTATGTCTGTTTCGATTTGTATTTGTTTGCTCTGTAGTAAGAAGTGTGAACATTCTCTTCTAGATGGCACTACTTAAGAACTATAATTGTGCACCCTAGTGCGAAGTGAAAGAACTTTTTTTTTGAAAAATTTATGGGCGGGTTGTTATCATTCATGAAAGGTCTCGAATGTTCCACGAGGGTATATAAACTGCTGATTTTTTGATCTCAGGGCCACTTCAGTAACATCTTTCACAGTGTGTGAACATATATAGCAGGGGGCGGGAGGCGCCTCTTTCTCCAAGCAGCAGTTCATCCACAAGGTAATGGCCGGTTAATAACTTTATTTCTTGCTAGCTCAGCAGTTTAACCCTCGGGGCAGGTTCAAAACTTTTCTCATGTAACCTATCTTTAAAATGTAATAGACATTTGGTAAAATTTCGTCTCTTTGACTACAAATTGGGATAGAGAGTGCCTAACCCTCTCGAGCTCCCACTCATATTGTTTTGAGGTGACTAAGTTTTCATAACCGTTTTTCTTCTCTTTGTAATGTAATAAAGTTTTCTTATCGTGTCACCTCCATAGTATGGGATTAGCCCCTGTATAACTGGCCGAGTGCCACCTAGGTTTTAACTCTCTTGGTGCCAGGCGGTAGTGCGAGCATCCACCCTTAAAATTGCCAGAGCCGATCTGGTCGGCCGTTAACAATCCAGTCGGAAGTTGCCAGAGCCGATTACATCGGCCGGCTTAAAATTCTGTGATATACGTAATTTTGAGGCAACCTATAGTGAAGTGCATACTTTTGTTACAACCTGTAGTAAAGGGGCTACACGTCATTGTGTGCCTGGCCTTGCTTTGGCAGTTCTAAGAGGGTGTTATACCTTTCACAAGAGTCGTTTCCTGTGTTTACAAATACCGCTAACCGGTCAGTAAGAGATTGCTCCTTGCAGTGAGTGGTTGTGTGTCAGGAAAATGGCATGTTATTCACGTGATAATTTTTCAGCAGGTATTGATGACAATAAATTAATGCAGTATTTAGAACAGTGTGAAGTTAACGCTGATGATTTATCGGATAGCGATAGGGAATTTAGTTCAGAGAGTAGCGGCGAAATTATACCGGACACGTCCGCGGAATCACCGCAGCTAAAGGAGAGACGTTTAATTATGTCTAACAGCACTAAAGCTGCTCTGAATATGGTGGTAGATGAAACTAGTGATAACGAATATGATGATGATGATGATGTCTCTGGAGAACATTTTGTGGAAATTTGTCCCAATGAACCCGACAACATTCTTCAACCTCCTATCTCCTTCAAGAAAGTTTTTTGACCTAAACATGCCCTACCGTCTGATTCTCCGCCCGTATCACACTTCTATTTACTTTTCACTTACTCTCTGCTATACCTTATAGTCACATATAGTCCTCTATCATTACCTAAATGCCGGACTCCGCGGGCGAAGTATACCGTGCCTGCCTCTCACCCGGAGGTCATGGGTTCGATTCCTGCCCAGTTCAAGAATTTTCGCCTGGTCCTGAGGGTTGGTTCGAGGTTCACTCAATCTAAGTGACCCTAGGTGATTGCAATTGAGGAGATATCTGAGGGTAGGGGACCCCGGTCTGGAAAACCAAGAATAATTACTGAGAGGATCTGTCTCACTGACCATGATTCACCTCGTAAAGTGCAGGTACCGAACTGAGCAGCGGTCGCTTAGTAGTTCAAAGCAAATCACGGCTTTAGTGCCATACATTTCTTAATTTCGTAAATTCAGTTGTATTGTAAAATTATTTTTCTAATATATACTACAACCGAAAACGAGAAACTACTTTTTCTGAAAACAAAAAACTATAATATCAACTACTATTTTTTACTTATTTAATAATTCAGAATTATTTTAATACTGTGTTGTCCACACGTAGAAAATTTGTTGTCAGTATTTGCCAAACATCGATACATACACGCGAATTTTATCGGTGAGTAAAATCGTCTTGTTTTTATTAGTGACATATGTTTGAATTTTTATTTTTTACGTTTTTATTTTTCTCGTTCAAATTAGTTATTGTATAGAATTGTATTTAGAAATACATTATACATAATTACGTATACTCTTTTGTATCGTAAATTATTTTTTCAAAGTAGATATTGAGAGAGAAAGTGCGAAAATATTTTTCTCTTCCTAAAAATAAACGTTTTCGACAACTATAAATCAACAATAAAACGTTTTTGACTCTTTATATCACTCCAAACCAGTTTCTTATTCTGCGTAGTCGATATGTAGAAAATTTCATGCCGGTATTTGCTATACACCGGTAGATATACGCGAATTTTAAAATACATGTATTTCCACTGAAAATGGCCTGGCACTTTACAGTAGTAGAGTGGAGGCGGAGCTCTGGCCTCTTCCAGCTGATGGGGAGCGGCCGACTAGATCGGCTCTTGGCTCCAAGAGGGTTAAGAAGTTTCATGTAGGAGTACAAGCTACGCCTCCAGTCAAGTTGGTTTGTTGGGCCATTTAATTAACCCAGTGTTTGTGTTCTTCATGTTAAGGCCCTGTAGGTTGGGTACAAGATACCCCCGTTTCACTGTATGTGTGCCTTAAGGGCAGTTAGAAATGAAGGTTGTTGTAGCCTTTGATAGGCTGGTAAAATTGAGAGCGGGTCTGCTCTTTTCATCTTAACATTGTAATTAGGAGCAAGTGCTCCTTGTACTTAGGGGTTTTCTGCCCTGTAACTATTGTGGTGGTGAGCTGAGAGCTCATAAATTAATCTTGGGGCTCTGTAAATTCTTAAATTGTTAACCTGCTACTTGGTACCTGTTACATTTTTGTTATTTGTTGTCATTTGTTGATTTTGAAAAGAAAATATAACCTTCGTTAAAGTTTTAAATTAACTTTAATTTCGTAAGTTGAGACCTATTCCCGCCCGCACCTTCTTTCAACTCTAACTACCATGGATAACTCCGTAACAATTATTATTATTATTATTATTATTATTATTATTATCATTATTATTATTATCATTATTATTATTATTATTATTATTATTATTATTATTACTAGTTAATAATAGCCTATTTAGAACTATGCTGGCCCCGCAGTGTAGGGGTAGTGTGCCTGCCTCTTATTCGGAGGCCCTGGGTTTGATTCCTGGCCAGGTTAGGGATTTTTACCTGCATTTGAGGGCTGGTTCGAGGTCCAATCAGCCTATGTGCTTACAATTGAGGAGCTATCTGATGGTGAGATGGCGGGTCCGGTCTAGAAAGCCAAGAATAACAGCCGAGAGGATCCATCATGCTGACCACCGACATCTCGTAATCTGCAGGCCTTCGGGCTGAGCAGCGCTCGCTTGGTAGGCCATTGCCCTTCAGGGCTGTTGCGCCATGGGGGGGTGGGGAGCTATTTAGAACTATCGGAAATACTTAGAGCCTTTGTTTACCAATTCTTCTTCTGAATATATTCAATACAGACTCTAAAAGTACTGCATTAGAATAAATCATTTTCACTGCTTAAGTTGTCCTCCAATGTTGAGATCATTCAGGGTCCAATATTCTTCAACAATGGGCAGTGCCTCAATTCATGGCAAACATTCCATTTTACACTTTTAATAACGGGTAGTAAATTTTAATCTGCTAATTAATGCTCTGAAGACATCTGCAATTCATGTATAAAGTTTGTTGCTTTTGTTTTCTGCATATCCCGGACATGAAATTACTAAACTATCAATATGAACATATATTAAAATTAACTACTTACTAAAATATGTACACGAAACAGCAATAAAATCCAAATAAAAATAAATGGGGATTTATTGATAAAGTAAAATTGAAACAGATAAACAAAATAGTGATGTCAATAACTTAAAAAGGGAAAAGAATTGTAACATAAGCATACCTCGTTCAATGGATGTCAAAACATTATAGTGTGAGAGCGGCGTTATTACACTCCAAGATAGAGATAACTATTGTCAGAAGCTCGCCACCTCAAATATAACCTCGTTACATCATGTGCAGGTATTAGTACAGCTCACACGGCCCAGTTAGGTCGTTCCTTTTATGGATCGACTTCTTTTAACCATATATTCTTTTTGTTCATTATCCACACAACAACAATAGCCATATCTCTACGAAAAAGCCTCTCCGCATCATGGAGAAGAAAAGGCAGGTAAAACAAATATGAAAGACAATATCACGCCAGAGAGAGGAATGTCTCTGGACCAAAGAAGTGTATTTAAAATAAAAGGAGAAAACACAGGCACGTGCATCGCCCACAAGAATGAAAGTAAACAAACATGGCTGCCTCACGAGCAAGCAAGTGCCCGAGACAGAGACCAAGACAAAAATAAGTGATACTGTACCGAGAACAAAAATAAGGTACAGAAACTAAATTAAAAACGAAAATAGAACTGACCGGTACATCATCTTTCCGCTCCCCTCACTCACACACACTCCTGTACTCTCACACATATGCCAGTACGACAGGCAATACGAGCGATCGCTCCAATTAATAAAGTCCAACACCAATCCATAAAGGGTGTCTCACCTGGTCACGAACTGCAGTTCTCTCGTACACCAGACAGCAGTGTGCACGATGCAAACAACATAACAATGAGATCGGAAGAATCCCGTACTCAAAACCACCATGTCGCGTGCCCCATACGACGAGAATGGAGCTTCCAGTCGACACGGGGAGCACAGATATATTTGATGGCAAAATACCATACGATGCAGTGCACATAAATAGAATCAATTAGAGACTCAGTTATCGATCAGCCGTAATCAATAGGGCCAATAGTAATACTAAAGAACTGCAGAACCAAAGTTAAACAAGAATTAACGTACCTGCGATATGAATAATCAAAATAATAAGATGCTGTTAATATGAGCAAGGTTTGATTATATTAAACGCCCATTTATAAGATAGGAATGCAGCTCTGCTCTGTGTGGGCTCCATTATTAATTCATCTGTCATAAACAAAGCAAGGATACCCTTTAGAGAGATAATACTTCTCGTCTCGCAAAAGGAATGATCTTCCGTGTTTATATCACACAGTGCTGCCCTCTCCAGTACATTGTCAGAAACACATAAGCTATTCAAACTGAGGCCATAGGAAGCCATTTACACATTGCACATTGCTCTTTAGCAGGAGCACGAGTTCTCATTCAATTATACTGATTTGCGTCGTATATTTTTTATGTACGTACTTAACTTCCCGCAACCGAGACAACTATTGGACCTTCAAGACATTCTCCACTCTACTTTGGCGTTCGAGACCGCAGCGCATGACCTTGAATGTGCCGCGCTGATCACCGGGAACTGGCGGTTTGCTTCTACAAATCTATTCGTCTGCGACTTCAAGTTTATTTATAATCTTCATATATTATTTGATAGTGTTGTGACTTTGTGCCTGACAGAGTGTGAAACTGACCCATTTCTCCAATATTCATAAACATTGTGTGATTTTGCCTACTTGTTTTTACGGCTGACGATGACCTGGACTAGGGTCGAAACCGGTCCCATTTAAATAAGAATGTAATTACTACATTTCTTTCTTTTATGTATTGAATTGGTTGAACTTCAATTATTTAATTTTTAATAGTACTAGTATCCTCGATTGAGCGAGTTGGCTTCGCGGATTGCATTGCGTAGCTGCCAGGTTGCATTCGGGAGTCAGTGGGTTCGAACTCAACCGTTATCAGAACTGAACGGTGGTCTTCCTTGGTTTACGATTTGTACACAATATACACTATACCTCCATTAAGGTCACGGTCGTTTCCCTCGCAATCCTACCTGTCCTACCTCATTGTCGCAATTAAGACATACCTACATCAGTGCATATAATCAACTACTCTACCATAGTCTGACTTACAGCCAAACACAAAACAGTACGGCATACTGAAATATTAAATTAATCAAGTCACATAAGATACATGCTTGAAGTACACAACACACAATGAACTGAGTTAAGGAACTGAAAGCAAAGAAAATTCAACTTATTCACTGAAATATCGCGCAAAGTAACGTCTCCCGCACTTTTCTATACCCGGCTAGTTGGAAATACTGGAGTATGAGTTGGATATAATCGCTTGCAGTGCTTGCAGTGGCGGGACCACAAATTACCATGCTATAATGACTGAGTCCTCACACTTGGTCTTATATTCGTCATGGTATAAGGTTGGTTCTTCAAATATCAACTGCTGAAGCAGAATATTTTTACCTGTTTTTATCTTGGCATGATTTGTAGAGGTTGTTGGTCTTCATACAATGAAGAAATGAAAGTATAGGTTATAGATCCAATATAGCAGGGGCTCTGGTGAGCTCACAATGCACTAAACAGGCTTGCCAACGACGGTGCATTACCCACAGATACTGAATAACATGAAACATGAACGGTAAGGATAGGTTAGAGCCAGAAAATATTGGTCTGGAGAAGACAATTGATCTGGATTGGTTAGGTCCTGCTAGTGACAAGACCATAGGAACAAAGAAAATGGTGGCATTATTTAGTTTCAGGCTGTTTCTATTTTAATTCTTCAATATAAGTAGAGTGATATTTCCATTCCTGCTTTTCTTGCTTCCGCTCATGGAGTATCTGACTTTATCAAGTCTCTGTTCTCTGATTATGGTGATAATATCGAGATATGCCATCTGGTTGATGCAAGATATCAATGGAATATCATGACCAATAACTTGAGACTTCCACAATCCCTGGATTCACAAAGAAGTTGGGATATGATAAACACCCATCAAATTTTCGATTTTTGGTTTTGTCATGTCCAACCGAAATTGATCGAGCACGACATCTTGCTATCCAAGAAAAGGAAAAAGGCTCATGGCTTAAGGCTTTTCCGTCACCCAATGTGGGCACACTTATGGATAACATGTCATTCAAAATTGCAATCGGCTTACGTCTTGGTTGCGAAATATGCCAGTCATGTAAGTGCATATGTGGAGCAGAAGTCGACGTCTATGGCCGCCAAGCTTTAAGTTGCCCTAAGAGTGCTGGCCGATTTTCAAGACACTGTTCAATTAATGACATTATCAAAAGAACTTTTACATCTATCGATGTCCCTTCTGTCCCAGAACCGAGTGGAATTAGTCGCACAGACGGAAAACACCCTGATGGTCTTACTTTAGTCCCATGGAACAAAGGCAGATCTCTCCTGTGGGATGCCACATGTGTGGATACATTAGCAACATCGCATTTGCCTCACACTGGCAAGGCTGCTGGTTCTGCTGCAGAAATGGCCATGCGCAATAAAAGGGCAAAATACAGAGCAGTAACGGACAAGTACATCTTCGTGGTATTAGCAGTCGAAACGATGGGGACGTGGTGTCAAGAGGCTAAAAGTCTGATTTCAGATATTGGCAAACAGCTAACAGCAATCACTGGAGACTCCTCTTCAACAGAATTCCCGAGGCAGCAGATAGGAATTGCTATCCAACGAGGAAATGCTGCCAGCATTATGGGCATGTTCCCTGATAATGCTTCACTGGACGAAGTCTTATATCTTACACCTTAGACTTTCGAGTTGGAGCAAAGTTTAAAAAAATTATTGTTGAAATATTATTGTGTATATATCCACAATTATGTATTTCATGTACTTATTATTATTATTATTATTATTATTATTATTATTATTATTATTATTATTTTAATTATTAGGGACTGTAATAAAGTAAAAATACTTTCTGGGGCAGGTAGGTTGGTCCCTGCCAAGTATCAAGGAAGGATCTTTTCTCTTTGCTACTTCAGGTCTCGTAAAACATTATTTTTTCTATGGTTCCAACATCTAAATTGAATACCGAAACACCAGGGAAAGAAAAATACACATTGTGAAGTTCTTGTTAATACTATCAACTGTCAACAGCAATGCATTGTGAAGGCTTCCACCAGTGAACGGAATTTTTATGTATTCATTTCTTTGCACTGTACAGATTTGAATATCAGTATGCAATATTATAAGTTATGTTATTTTGTACAAAATATAATAAAAACTGTAGTTATGCATTTATATGCATTTTTCAAGAATATGTGTGTATTTCATATATATGCATTTATATGCACTATAAAACTTAACAATTCAATTTCAAAAGGTATGAATCGCCTTTATTTCTTATGGGCATATTATTTCTTGAAACAAATAAAACTTGCAAATATGCCAAAATAACCAGCAGTAAGTTCCTCTTTGAAATTCCTTGAGTGATCCTAATGCACAAAACTGCACCACGAGTCTATTTCATGAATTCCAGGTGATGACAAAATTGGCTGTATCGTTCATAAAAAGCTCTTTCTTGAGCGTAGAGGTTCACATCTCAATATGGAGTGACAAGGTTAGTTTCCCTACTTCTTCTCAAATTCTTCTGCCATTCTTTGTCTAAGGCCGGGAGGTGCTTGCTCATCAGATCATAAATATTATGAACATGGGTTGGTCTCAAATAACCTGTTACAATACACTGTGTTTCATTTAGAGCATGAGTAGAATTTTGGCATACTGGTGCTGACAAAAGTTAGGTTATATGTAGCCTACAGCTGAAAATAATTATTCATAAATTACAGGCTAGGTTAAGTACCTAAGTTTAATCATGTGTATTTAACTCGAGTATTATAGGTTATGTTACATTTATTGGTTGTAAATGACCATAACCTTGTGTGTTTCCCCTCCCCCCCCCAAGAGAGAGAGAGAGAGAGAGAGAGAGAGAGAGAGAGAGAGAGAGAGAGAGAGAGAGAGAGAGAGCGTGTGTTAAAAAAAATATAAGTGAGCTCTGGAATCTTCATGTACCAAGGACATGTTGCATAATATTCTAGATGGGTATACATATCTTTAGTTTTTATGCAATAGTGACAAGCTCATCTCAAGACGATTCTACAGGACAGGTACTAATGAAGGAGATTTCCAGCATCTGATGGTTATACTATATTGTAAGAAAACAGAATTATCTAAAATCTTAGTCAGTATATATAAGGGAGTTGTACAGAGATGTCAGTTGGTGATGTTATTGTAGCTCAGCTGTTCTGATATCACGATGATGGCGGATTAGCAGCCAGATGTTATGGCCCTGTGTTGTTAATACTATGTACAGAGATCAATCATGGTTTGATGGAGTGATGTGCTAACAGTCAGCTGTTGATGTAGCAAGCTATTGTAAATTTTTATATAGATATTTTTCAAGTGTTATCTTATAATTACGTTGAGTGAGAATATATTATATATAAATGTAGTCAGTGATAGTAGTGGTGTCTTTATTATTTTAACTACATTGCTGCGTTCTACTTCAAAATGGCGTTTGTGACAGGAAAATTGTGTACAAACAAAGTATGCTACTCAGCATACTTGCATTGAGATTATTGCAGTTGTGTCGAAGTGTAATTTTAAGGCCGTTGCCTTAATTAAGGTACAGTCCCATCATTTGTCTGGTTTGAAAATGGTAAACTACAGAAAAACCATCTTCAGGACTGCCGACAGTGGGGTTCGAACCCACTAACTCCTGAATACTGGATTCTGGTCACACTTAAGCGACTGCAGCTATCGAGCTGGGTATAGTCCGTTTTATATGTGTTTCTAACAATGTACATAATTTAGGATGCTCTAATTTATAATACGGAATGTCACAACAGACAACTATAGAGGTATTTCCATCCTCGACTGCACTTGTAAGATTTTCTCTAAGATACTATATAATCAGATTAAAGAACAACTTGATTAAGAGTTAGGTGAATACTAGGGAGGCTTCAGACCTTGGAGAAACTGTTCTGAACAAACAATAACTTTGAAGCTAGTCATGGCATATTACAGAAAACGAAACAAGCCCCTTTCAATAACGTTTATAGATTTCAAGAAAGCTTACGACTCCATCCACAGACCATCATTATTGAAAATTTTAAGACATTTCAGACTTCACCCAAAGCTAATCAAATTGATTGAACTTACTCTACTTAATACAATTTCTAAAATTAAGCCCAGAGGAGAATTTTCTGAACCATTGTTGGCAACAACTGGTTTAAGACAGGGTGACAGATTGTCACCTCTTCTTTTTAACTGTGCACTAGAGTATGTTATGAGGGAATGGTACAAGAAAAACTCAAAAAATATAAAAATTGGGACCCAGAAGGATAACATACACTTGAACTGTTTAGGATGTGCTGTTGATCTAGCTCTTCTGGCCAATGATATTCAGGAAACAAAACAACAAATAAAATCTTTACAGGAAATAGCTCAAAATATTGGTTTGAAAATTTCAACTTCCACTTGCAAACAAAATTAAGCTGGGAGACCAAGAAATAAAAATTGTAGAAAAATTTAAATGTTTAGGTGAAATAATCACATATAACCTGAACAAGAAACTAGCATGGCAAAATAGAATAGATAAACTGGTTACAGGACAGCATATTACCAAGAATACATATAATAAAAAGTGTCTCTCGATAGCAACCAAATTGAAACACTACAAAACAGTCACCCAGCCACAAATTACATATGCATGTGAAACATTATTCAAAACAGCAAACACAGTTGCAATAGATAGAGTACTCAAGTTAGAAAGGAGAACAGTGAGAACCTGTTTAGATAAAATTTATCAGGTAAACAAGAGTCTGGAGACTAGCTTCCATAAAACAGTTTATAAAGAAATAGAACCTGTGACTAGCACAATGAAAAAGAAACAAATATCATTCTTAGGACATCTAATATGGTCACCAGAAAATAGAATCAGTAGAAAAATCATGGAAGAGTAAGAGAAAGAATAATATTAGATGGTTCACAGTTACATATTGCAACAGAAGATTTAAATTACTAAACAAATACACTCAAGATATTGAAAGATAAACACAGTAGACTACAGACAAAAATCAACAAGCAGAGAATAGGAAGAGTGATTCCAGAAGCAGAAAGAAAATTACATTCAGAAAGGATGAAATAGTATTGGGCTGACAAAAAGAAGAAAAACCTCCATAAACCTGATAAAGTAGTATTGGCTAAAAAATTAAAATAAATAAATATGGAATGTCAGCACTCGTCAAAGCTTCACGTAAGTCCTTATTAAAGGTTGACAACTGGGGCCCCAAAATTGAACAAGTTGTTTCATTTCGGGTATTACACTAACCATTTCATGGGGATCCAAGAGAAAATTTTGCTTCATGAAGGGCACCATGGCTGAAAAAAGTCTGGGAAGCATTGGTTTAAACAAACTGATTCTACTTGGAGATTTAAGGAAAACATTTGTTAAGCTTGATATTAAATAATGTTTAGTGAAATATTTAAAAAATGTTTTAATGCTTTCAAATGTTGTGCTACTTTCACATGCAACACAAAATAACACGAGCCCATACTGAGTTGAGTAGATAACTCTAATTTCAATGGCAGCATATTTTACAAGTGAATGCTGGAGTTTAACTAATAACAAAAACGGGGACCAAAAAGTAATGTCCGATCACTCGCATTCACAGTCGAAGCTCAGCTAGTTCAACTGCACAGCAGAAGTGCTCTGCTTTGGCATAACTGGTCTGGTGAATCCCTGTTTGGAAAATCCCTGGCCCCAACCAATGGTATTTTCAAGATACAGCTCTATATGAGATTTAGTTTCATTTGTTTGTAATTTATTTTATTATTTAAGAAAGGTAATTAATAATGATTTTAAAAACATTTTCTGTGAAAATAAAAACAATTACAGTACAGTATGTATAATTATAACAATATTCTCTAAATATTATGCAATTATAGAAAAGTCATAATATGCACAAACATGCAACATAAAAATTCACGTGTTCAATCTGCCCATATTGCAAAATGCATATGTTTCAATTATACAAAAATCTATCCTAGCCCTAATCATCATCATTAAAGACTGCAAAGTGTTTCAACATTCAGTCTAGAAGCCTCTGTGAATTAACTAAGTGCCTACATAATCTTCTATTTGAAACCAAATCTATGGTGTCATTTAATTCCACACCTGTGCATTAAATCACTAAAATCTGAGTGTAACCATCATCGCCTTGGTCTCCATCTGCTTCTCTTATCCTCCAAGTTCATTATTCCCCTGAGTAATCTAACCTCCTCCATTCGCCTCATGACCCCACCACCAATGCTGGTTTATACGTACAGTTTCATTCATCAAATTTATTCCTAACTGTCCAGTTACGTGGTTAACTGGTTAGCATGCTGATCTTAGGTCCAAGGGTCACAGGTTCGATTTCTGGCTGGGTTAGGTATTGTAATCTTAATTGGCTATTCTCTCTGGCTCATGGACTGGGGTTTATACCATCTTCAACATTAGATTTCACCCTATATAGGGTCCCATCCTCAAAGATGCACAAGTCATTCATGGGTGCCAACTCGAAAGACCTGTACCAAGAGCCTCTCTGAAGGCCACGCGTAATCATCTCCTTATTTCAAGTACCTTCCTGCTACTTGTAATGTTCCCATCAGTTTGTACCAGCAATTATTCTTGCTAATTTCATGTTTGTTATTTATGAATAAGATATCCTGAGTCCACCCTGTTTTTACTTCCATACAGTAAAATAATAAACAAGGGATATATTTGTTTATTCCTTTCCTTGGTCAATATATTTTTATATTCTTCTGTACTTACCCATGGCTCCTGTAATGCGAGACATTGCACCAGCAGCACCTCCTACAGTATGCCCCAGCAGGCTCTTCACTCCTAGCATCAGCCCTTCAGCAAACTCTCCTGGCCCCTGTATGGCACCCTAAAAATCATATTGAACATTCTCAATGATCATAAATAATATACTCAAGTATTCTAAACAGGGTAGAGAAATGGAAACAATTTGTTTCTGTCTGAATACGGAAAAATATTAATAAATTTAATAGGGATGATGGCAATCTGGCTATCAATTCAGTAATACCTGGATGCCAGCCATTAAAATTCTGGGTATGTAGTTCTCTCTGTCGTTCATAATGTCAATTTCATTTTTCCAAATTTATTGTCTTTCAATTACCAGATGGTTCCTTTAATATGCTGGCATGTATATCGGTACATGAAGTCATCCTAGATACCATACGCAAGAAATCCAAACAATCAGAATACTTTCCCTTTGATGAAATTAAGTTCTCCAATCTGTCAAACACTAAATATAACAACTACAGCCTATAACACACCTGTAAAAAACACATTGTTAAACAAATAATAAAAACATATTACTGTATTGAATAAAGAATGGCATTTTTCAAGCCTGAAAGAGCATCACCAAATTCTATTAAATCACACTCGTTTTAAAATTAATTATGAATTGGTGAAAACAGTTTAGAAATGTATAAACATTTATATTAAAATTCTGTTTGTATCCTTAAACATTTGAAAGTTAAAAATTATCTTAGTAAAGTGCTCAGTAGTACGTCCTCTGTCCTTGGCTTGAGGCCATCTGGGCTACCTTCATGGTAACTTTCTGTTACGTAGTGCTGCGGTGAAGTCAGCTGTTTCTTTGCACTGTATTTTAAGCTTTATTTTTATGGCACTCCTTCCAGCTATATGTTAGTCAGAAATTGCAAACTACTTTAGGACACCAACAATAAACTCTTAGATAAGAAACTGAATAACCTCAAAAATTCAGCACTTAATGATAGAAGCCAAAAAGAAATTGCATATTATCATTAATTTGCAGAAAAATAATGTCTCAGAAAACAGTAAGATTTCTTCTAAACAGAATTCAAACCTCAATAAGAAAATCTAAGATCGGGACCTCATTATTACTACAGTCGATGAAGGCAACACTACTGTAATGATGAACAAAGAAGACTACATTTCTAAAACCTACAATTTCTTCATGGATAATTCATTCACCATAATTAATAAAGACCCTACTTCCAAAATACAATGCAATCTTATACAAGTTTTCAAAAATATTTAGTTTTTATCAAGTGATTAAGAAATTTCAAAACTCACTAACATGAACCCAGGACTCCCAAAAGCTAAAGCACTCACTAAAATCCACAAAGCTGGAGTCCCCATGACGCCTATTATCAGCTTTATGGCCTAGTCCTCTCTATAAAATTTCCCAATTCATATAATGATTCTTAAAGAATGACTTTTTCCTAGCCAAAAGATTATTGTGAAACACTACGGAATTATACAATAATATAAAAGACGAAAGAGGAACTTTGATCCACGCCAGTTAATTAGGAATGATAAATATAGAGAAGTCGCACAGAACATAAAACTGACAGATAACTTAGAAGAACTGGTTCCAATTCTCAGGCAACAAGCTGAAAATTTAGCCCCATTGAACACACGTAAAAGACATGCCTAGTGGACCTCAGAAGGTGACGAAATTCATGAAGAAAGACATCAGGCATGGTTAACATTTCAAACACACAAAACAGAACAAAGTGCAATCAACCTCAAAAATATCAAGAAAAAGTTCACACAAATTATCAGACAAACCAAGAGACAATCACAGAAAGATCTAATCAACTCAATAGAAGAAAACTATCACAAAATCAATTCCAGAGACTTTTACAAAATGTTTGGAAGACAAGTACAAAAATATGCCCCTCCCACATTAATGCTGAAAAATGAGGATGGAAAAACGACACATAATGACAAGGAAAATGCCGAAATCATGGCAAAAGCATTCATTAAACTTTTGAATTGTGAAGAACCCCAGGAACTTTTAGCAATTAATACAGACACGCCCATCAAAACCCCGCCTGAACTCATAAATCCCCCAACAATCCAAGAGGTGGAAACAGCACTCGAAGAGTTGAAAAATTATAAGGCATGCGGAGAAGAACAAGTTTTCGCAATGATACAGTTCGAACATCCTTACACATGGCCCTAACAAAAATCTGGATAACAGAAAAGTTCCCCAAACATTGGACCACAGCCATAATCCACCCACTCCACAAAAAAGGAGATAAAAGCAATCCAGATAATTGCAGAGGTATCTCTCTCTTAGACTGCACATACAATATTTTCTCCAGAATCCTATACAGGAGGATCAGAGAGCAACTAGAGGAAGAATTAGGTGAATACCAAGGAGGTTTCAGACCTTGGAGAAGCTGTGCAGAACAAATCATCACTTTAAAATTAGCCATAGCATATTACAAGAAGCAAAACAAACCTCTTGCAATAACCTTCGTGGACTTTAAAAAAGCTTACGACTGTATCCATAGACCTTCAATGTTGAAAATATTAAGAAATTTCGGGCTCCATCCAAAATTAATCAAATTGATTGAACTCACCTTAACCAACACTAAATCAAAAGTCAAGTTCAGAGGGGAATTCTCTGAGCCATTCATCATAAAAACAGGCTTAAGACAAGGAGATTGCTTGTCACCACTGCTGTTCAACTGTGCCTTGGAATACATAATGATGGAATAGTATAAGAGTAACCCAAAGAACATCCGAATTGGAAGACCCAAAGACAACATAAGTTTAAATTGCCTAGGTTTTGCCAATGACCTTGCTCTCTTGTCCAACAATATTCAGGAAACCAGACAACAAGTTATATCACTACAGGAAATAGCACAGAAAATTGGTCTTGGAATATCTTTTGAAAAGACAGTAATCATGTTTAATGACCCACCACTCATAAACAAAATTGCCATAGGAAACCAAGAAATCAAAATTGTAGATAAATTTAAATATCTGGGAGAAATCATAACATATAACCTCAATGAAAAGCCAGCATGGCATAACAGAATAAATAATTTGACCAGAGCACAATATGTCACCAAGAATACTTGCAACAAAAAAGGCCTGTCAATAGCAACAAAATTAAAACATTACAAAACAGTCATAAAACCAGAAATAACATACGCAAGCAAAACCATCTTCAAAACAACTAACACTGCACAAATAGACAAAATACTCAAGAGAGAGAGAAGAATCATTGCAAGATGCATCAACAAATCATACCAAAAAGATGGACACTGGAGAGTAGCTTCTTATGAAACAGTCTACAAGGAAATAGAACCAGTAATGAGCTCAATCAGGAAGAAACGCATTTCATTTTTTGGACATCTAATCAGGACAACAGAGAACAGGATCATCAGGAGAATAATAGAAATATGGAATAGTACATGCAACATTAAGTGGATTGGAGAAATCAAGGAAGATGTGGATGAACTACAAATTACAGTGGAAGACCTAAGAAAGAAAACTGACAAAATCAAGAAAAGGCATTAAAATCCAACCATACCATTCCCTCCACTCCTTTGATGTAGTCTACATGAACCCAAGTATTCCCATAAACAAAACAGATATAATTAATAACAATTTAAAGAAATTTAGGAAATCAAGTAACCAGAAATCAAAAAATTCATTACCATTTTAAAATTAGTGTTACACAACAACTACTTCAGTTCTGATAACATAATGTACCAATAAAATGGTTTGCCCGTGGGCTTTCCAGCTTCAGAGATTTTAACAGACTTATATTTAGATGACAAAATTATCAATAATGCTAAATTCAATAACGTAAGTTATTCGGCCAGATATCTAAGAAGATGAGGAACAGGGAACTGTTGTTGAGAGGTGTGGAAGTAGGAGAAAGGGAAAGGTAGGAAAGGGAAATCTGGAGTAGTGGGTAGGAAAAGCCAGATGGAACAGGGTCATGGGATGGAGAAAAAGGAGGAAGTAGCTTCTGCAGTTGTCAGGAAAGACAGGACTGACCAGGAGGGGAGGGGATCAAATGAGGTGGGTAGGGTTGAGGCCCTGGTCATGGGGGAATCCATTGTTAGACATGTTGGGAAAGTGTGTGGAGGAAGCGGTACCACGGTAGAGTGTTATCCAGGAATTAGGTTAAAGCAGATGTTGAGGAAAGTAGAAGAGAAGGAGGAGGGAAAGGAGAAGGTGGTAGTGTATCACGTTGGTACTAACAACGTAAGGCAAGCAGGTATAAGTACCAACATAGTTGGGGATGTGTGGGACCTGGCAAATGCAGCACGGGCAAAGTTTAAGGAAGCGCAGATTGTTATCAATGGAATAATGTGTAGGAGGGATACTCCCTTCCTAAGATTCTTTATTACTGTCCAGAAAGGTTTCCCTGCTGCTTGACCTAGCCTTTCCAGGTTGTTACCGAAATCATCCCATGACTTCTTTTTGGATTCAACAACTATTTGTTTTGCTCTGTTTCTTTCATCTACATACAAATCCCTGTCTGCCTTGGTCCTTGTTTGGAGCCATTTCTGATAAGCCTTCTTTTTACGTTTACAAGCTGCTCTCACTTCATCATTCCACCAAGATGTTTGCCTTTTCCCATCTTTACACACAGTTGTTCCTAGGCAGTCCCTTGCTGTTTCTACTACAGCATCCCTGTATGCTACTCATTCACTTTCTATATCCTGAACCTGCTTACTGTCTACTGTTAGAAACTTATCACTAATCATATCCATGTACTTCTGTCTAATTTCCTTGTCCTGGAGATTTTCTACCCTTATTCGTTTGCAGACAGATTTCACTTTCTCTACCCTAGGCCTAGAGATACTTAGTTCACTACAGATCAGATAGTGGTCTGTATCATCGAAAGATCCGCGGAAAACTCGTACATTCCTAACAGATTTCCTGAATTCAAAGTCTGTTAAGATATAGTCTATTATGGATCTGGTACCCTTAGCCTCCCATGTGTAGCGGTGAATAGCCTTACGCTTGAAGAATGTATTCATAACAGCTAAACCCATACTAGCACAGAAGTCCAGCAAACGCTTCCCATTCCCATTAGCTTCCATATCTTCCCCACATTTACCAATCACCCTTTTGTATCCGTCAGTTCTATTCCCAACTCTCGCATTGAAATCGCCCATTAGCACTATTCTATCCTTGCTGTTGACCCTGACCACGATGTCACTCAATGCTTCATAAAACTTGTCAACTTCATCCTCATCTGCACCCTCACATGGTGAATACACGGACACAATTCTAGTCCTAATTCCTCCAACTGACAAATCTACCCCCATCATTCGCTCATTTACATGCCTAACAGAAACTAGGTTGTGTGCAATGGTATTCCTGATACAGAGCCCTACCCCAGACTCCGCCCTTCCCTTTCTAACACCCGTCAAGTACACTTTATAATCTCCTATCTCTTCCTCTTTATCTCCCCTTACCCGAATATCACTTACTCCTAACACATCCAGATGCATCCTATTTGCTGACTCAGCCAGTTCTACTTTCTTTTTTCCATAAGCCTCATTAATATTGATAGCTCCCCATCAAATTCCATTTCGTTCACCAACTTGTTTCCAAGGAGTCCCTCGCCTGTCAAATGGGAGTGGGTCTCCGTTACTCCCATAGGTCCGAGGCTTGCTTAAAATGTTCTGAGCTCGGTAAATTCATGAAGCAGGATGCTACCCTACTTGCACATAGTCCAAGTGAGGATCTCTCCTCTAACGGGTTATGGACCACCGGTGAATTGTATAGTCCTAGCCGTCTGAGCACAAGGAGGGCCAGGACTCAGAATATGTCCGAGATGCCCACTCCCATTCCATAGCAACTGGTATCCCGACTCTCAGGACCACTTACTAGGCCACTCAGCCGTTGCCCATGGTTCACGAACTAGGACGTGACTACAGTAACCCACAAACAGACTATTTGAATATGTTGTTGTTGTTGTTATTATTATTATTATTATTATTATTATTATTATTATTATTATTATTATTATTATTAATGTTTTTTTTCATGCCATGATGTTGATGTCACTGAAGAAATACACCAGAAAATGATTATAATAAATATATTGAAATGCAGTATTTTATTATTTATTATTTATACAATCTTCCTGCAACAGCTGCAGGTTACCCAAGGACGAAGAGTACCTTAACAACAATCATGGATACAGATGCAGCAGATACATGGGATAATATGAGGTTAAGTGTAGGCAAAAGAGTGAGGCACGTCAAAAATTTATCTGAGGTCCGCAAGCATGGTTCTTGAAGATCATGGTGGACTTCTTGAGAGTAGTAATGGCGATGTTATAGATTAAATCTTTATTCATCCCAAAGGTATTGTAGAAGTTGACAAAAAATTTAGGTATGGTTCCTTGAGCACCTAACATTAAGTCAATTACAGAGATGGATGGAAGCTTATACTTTTGCTTATAGAAGTACTCCATTCCTTCATAAATTATTCTTTTTTTTTCTGCATCGAACTCTCGGGATAGTTTCCGTTGGTCTCAAATCTAATTGTTGGATCAATGATGAAACCTTCAGAACATGATATTTTAATATACTGTATTAAAATATATTACAAATATTACAAATATACTACAAATTACAGTGGAAGACCTAAGAAACAAAACCGACAAAATCAAGAAACTCACAGACAAACAAACCAGACTGCAAATCAGAATCAACAAACAGACAATAGGAAGGGTGATTTTCGATGAAGAAAGAAGGATAAGATCAGAGAGAATGAAGAAGTACTGGGCTGACAGGAAACTAAAAAAATTATTTGTATAAAATTGGCTAGAGTGGTCCAATGAAGGCCATAAAATGTAAATAAATAAATAAAATATATTTAAAATAATGAAGCTTAAAATACAATTCAAAATAACCACTGAGTTCACTGCATCATGTAACGGAAATTGATTGTTAATGGCCTCAAGCCAAGGACAGAGCAATGACCGCTCACAATTCTCTGTTATATTTTGACTCTCTCTCTCTCTCTCTCTCTCTCCCCAGTAGTTCAGGGCGTCTCTCTCCCAAGCCTTAGGGCCGTAACGTAACGGGAGTAATTCAAATTTCCCAACCATCTTTCTAAAAGTTTACATTTTCTTATTACCCCTCCAACCCTTCTGTGATTTCCATGTCTATCCCACCTCCTACCTTCCCCTCTTTGTATTATTATGTCTATCCTTCATTTTATCATTTCTTGTAATTCCTGTACCTTCCTTTTGTACCATTGCTTAAAACTTTGTGTAAACTCCTTTTCTGCACCTTTTGACTTATGTTTCAGATACATCAGTCTGTGTTTTCCAGATTTAATGTTGCAGCATCTAGCCTCTCGCACATCTTCATGGGACACCCTTCTATGTTCTACATGTCTGAAGATTGATGCCCTTTTCATTCATCTTTTCTGGACTGCTGGTTCTGCCATGGATCTGCTCTCTCTTTCATCTTCCAACAGGGATTTTCTACTGCAAATAAAAGAGAGAGCTGGCGGATGATGAAACAGACTTGACTTACCTTTGCCTCATCCAGCTTTTTGCATTTGCATTCCATCTCGTGAGTGGACCGCCACCTTTTGCCTGTGCCAGCGCACCAGACTACGCCGTTGGCACTAGACTCTACACCTATGTTCCAGTATGTTCCTCGGTGAGTGTATGTGCAAGTGCATCATAACTTCCCCTCTGCCTCTCCTCTCTCCACATGCCACTATAAGCTGGCTCTGTCAGCCTACTATTCAAGAGACATTCTTCGAATACTGGAGAGAGAGGGCCATGTTTATCATACTGATATCAATTTCTGGAACTTTCCCCAGCAGCGTGGAACTTTGTAACGGCACCATGAAGTATTGTAGTTTGAATTTCTGCATTATGCGTTCACATGATTAGATATCCTCGAGAGACTGTACTTGATCAGATAATCAATATGAAATCTACTGGATTTCTAATTCCTTTCACTTGGAATGCTACTTGAACATTTGCATATGAAATTTCTAGTATCAATATTTTAAAAACCTTTGTACTACAACAATCTTTATATATTCATTTATTGTGAAGATTTCCTTTGACTGCTAACCTGGCATTCTGTTTGGCCCTCATGTATCTATGTAATGTACACTACTTTCTAGAACTTGCTTCAAGAATTGTACAGCCCAGTGTTTTCAAATTTGCTCTGTTCCTATGGTATAGCTTCATTCTGTTTTAACTGTTCCTTTCACACATATTTCGTACATTTTTTGTAATATTTGTCATCTGGACCTTTCATTCCTCTTCGCAACCTTCACCTGTATTTTCCTACTATTTTCTCATTTACTTTATGTACGTTGGTTGGGAAACATTTGTTTTGTTTCATGTGTGTATTTCACAATATGTCAGATGATAATTATCCCCATTATGTAATACTGCCTCACAATTCTGGAAACAATCTTTGTTATAGTTCTGTAACTCATCAAGATATGAGCTGTGATATTCTATTTGTTTGGTCATGCAGTTGGTAACTCATGTTTGTGCTCTGAATACGTCTCTTTGTGAAACCAATGTTGATATTCTTGTTTTATCCTCTTGTGTCTCATTCCTATTTATTTTATTCTTCTCCCATATACTATCCACGGTTCACCTCTCCTGGTTCAGCATTGTTAATATGTCACTCCATATGTTGTAATCATCACCACTCATCTTGGTAAGAGAGCCTAAATCCAACCTAACTCAATACTGTATATATTCAACGTCTCAACCTCTAACACTAGAAACAAGTCCTACCCAGTACAAGGGCAGTACAATTTCAAGCATTTCGTCTAATATCTTCTCCATGTAGACTCTGCCCAGCTTTCTACATTGGCTCAACTATCAACATTCTAGCTAAACAAATACGAGGCCACTGGAATACCTGAAAAACCCATAACATGGATCTTCCTATCCCCATACACACCCGGTTCCATTTGATGAATGTTTCGTTAGTAAATTCACTAGTAAGCTTTAAAGAAGCTTCATATAACTTTTCACTGTCAACAGCAGTGATTTGAGAAACAATTCTAAGTAGTGATTTATGTAATTCTTTATATTTACACTTAAAGGGATTTGTCTTCACAGTCACTGCAATGTTGCAACCAGCTCGCAAGATGTGGATAGGAGAAGCGGTGCTGCCTACTCAGCATTTGGACGTTTAACCCGTCATGTCTTCATGAATAAGGACCTTACAGTGCATATCAAGATCTTGGTTTACCATGCTATTGTCATATCATGGTTGTGAAACTTGGACACTCTACCGTCAGGATATCAAAAAGCTGGAGCGCTTCCATCTGCAATAACTTAGATCCATTTTGAACATCAAATGGGAGGACTGTGTCACCAACCTTGCAGTTCTTGAGAAAGTGCATGCTATAAGCATTGAGACTACCTGAGACTACCATCACTTGCCACCATATCAGATGGATAGGGCATGTCTGTCGCATGAGTGATACTAGGCATTCTCATGAACTCCTGTATGGTGAACTCTGCTCCGGCACAAGACTTCAAGGAGCCCCTTTGAGGCATTTCGAAGATCAGGTAAAGTATACTATGAAAAGTGCTGAAAATAACACTCAATCCTGGTATAAGCTTGCTGAGAATCGTACACTTTGGTGCCACACTGTTTCTGCATCAGTTACTGTGTTTGAAGAGGAACAACACAGACGTGAAGAGGCTAAACGACAAGCACAGAAGCTCCGTCAAGCTCAACCCATCCTTCCCCCAGCTATTCCATGTGATTTGTGTAGACGTATATTTCACGAGTCCCAAGTCCGGAATGGGAAAGGAGGAGGGTTAGCCGGCTTGGCAACCAGCTGTAAAAACTGCTAATGCTGTGTGTAGAGCGGCGGTAAATAACTCGACCCCCCATAGGGGCCAACGGCTTCAGGCGGATGAGCCCCTTTGGGTGGGGTGATGGTCCCCTCAGTGTAGGAAATGACACTGGAACCCATCGCCTGCGTCTTTGGCCCAATGGCAAAATGGACGGAGGAGCCTCCTTTTTGTGGTTCTCATCGGTCGTGGAGGCGGAAGAGGTCATGCCAGACGGACTGGCTGTAAAGGCGCAACTCAATGGTATTTCGAGTCTGCGACAGTCCGTTGCAGTCGTGGTACTAGAACCTGCATGTCGCATTTCATTTGTGCTGCATGATATAGTTCTAAGATCATAGTGTGTGGGTCACTTCCTTGCAAGCTGTGATCCACCTTAAACAAAATCCCGCTTGTGGCACTTTTTGCTGCCATGCCCTTCAACTCAATTCCAACGGCGATGGGATAAGGATGGTGGAGGCAGGTTTTCGGGTGAAAGTGAAAGCCTCTAGTTCGGACCCGCACATTGGCAGCAGATGTGTGATGGTTGTCTTTCTGAGACCCTGTGACTACTCAGGAATTCGGTCCTTCATCTGTGTTTGGGTAGGACTATTTAGGATCACTACTGCTCACCCTGAATGAGGAAGGCCCTAGAAAATATGGGCTAAACATCGGTAGTCACATTCTCAGCTGGCTGGGAGGCCGCACTCAGCGGATCACCCCTTATGCGTAGAGCCCTGCACGGATGCGGATATCTGCGGATTTATATCTGCGAAGTTACTGTCCTGGTGGATACAAACTGTACGGCAGTGCGGATAATTTTCCAGATAATTTCTAAATAATAACGTTTATTGATTTTCACTCAGGTATGTGCTTGTTTTTGCTCGTGGTTAGGCAACCCTCGACATTCGTATGGGAGAATAGTGATAAATAAAGAGCTGTGAAACCATAAAGCCGTAAATCTGACCTAAGACTAACTGGCTCCTGCCCGCAATTAATGGAAGGAAGGAACAAAGGTCAGTACGACCTTATCTGAACCTATTCAAAATCTTATAACGAGATTAGTACCAAGGAAACTAATGACATACCACAATATTTTGATGTAAATCATCCAACATTCTCAACTGTATGAATGCACAAGGTAAACAATTCACATCACTGAACATTCTAGAATGCAAACATACCTATGAACGTATACAATGCATTACCAACATTAATACAACTCCAAAGTGTACCACAATAATACTGTGAACATTTTACTTTATAGAATATCGTATTTTAATGTACTATGTGTTACTAGGTTTTATCACATCCATATCTTGGAATATTCTAGAATGTTTGGTACAAACACACCCATGAACGTATGCAATGATTTACCAACATGAATTAAAACTCCAAAGTGTACCTCAAGAATGCTATAAACATTTTAAGTATAGAAATTGTATTTTAACAAATTATCTGTTACTCACAAACAGTACACCAGAATTTTAAGTAATGTATACATGTCATAAAATATCGACGCTTGTTTTTTAAACCAGAGGACACATAATATCATTGTATATTTTAATATTATCACTCATATTATGTGGCATTCATCATTAGATTTAGTAATGTTTTTAAATTATATGTTAAGTTAACTTTGGATCTCATGACCAGCTGAGCATGACCTCTGTGAAGGTCGAAACCGGTACTGCATAGTAACGAGACATAATAATGTATTGATTAGGTGGGCGGTACCCATTCTTTGTAATTGTGAAATCCACTGACTCTTATACACACAGCGGGTCGAGTGGTGCAAAACACCCTGCGCTTTCCAGCAGATCCTTTTCAACACCCTTTTCAGTGTGGATAATAAATGGGGACCATCATAGTCTTAGTTTACACTCTATACTTAAGAAAATACAAAATTAGTGCCGTGTCCTTCACATTTTGTTAGAGAAGGAGATGGGGTACAATTTTGAGGATACTTTCTCAATAACGGGTCTAAATGATATCACGCTTTTCCAAACACGAGAACACTGGTATTTCCAACATTAAAGTTATTAAGTTCTCAATGTCTATTCCGGGTTCCATCACAACCGCTATAAATCACACAGGTAAAGAAAAAAGCACATGAATAACTTTTAAATTGAAAATGAGAAACAAATATGTCAAACTGCAAACAGACCTGGGTTTAGGATTACCTCCAACCAACCCTGCATTTTAAGAAGCAAAGATGGAAATTACGAAGTTGTCGGGAAATCATTGACTGAAACGCACAGTGCCCCACGTTCAATCCTACTTTTATCATCTAAATCCATTTCTACTTTTTTATAGGTACACTACAGGTCGTAGTACTGATGTCACGAGCACCGTCAATCCACTGTGTATGACGACATGCATAAAAACTAATGTCCAATAACAAGTAACTGTGGGCGTGGGACCGCAACTCACCACGGACTGCCTGCTCAAACATTTCTCCCGCGCGCTGTTACTCTCCGCCTCTGCATCATCTGAAAGATTCTATTTGAACAATCAGTTCTTAGTTCAGGCCTAGGCGCACTGGTGGCTAAGCGCAGAAGCGGGTCGAACCCATGCTGTCTGAAAGAGATCTCACGAGTGTACAATTAAGCACCAACATGTCAGGTGCAAAGAGAGTAAGACTGGCTTGGGTTGACGCTTCCTGCAGCTGTAGACCGACATGAAACTGTGCTCCAGGGCCGTGTAATTAAGCTCTCTACTAAATCCTTACCCAGGCCAGTTGTCGCTGGCCTGTCGTGCGTGCAACGTAGCCGGGAACACTAATTTAAATTTCTTATGGAGGGAGCTATGGACATACTAAAGGGTGACAAAAATGTGCTATACAGGTTCCTTTAGCATGTATTTAATAAGACACATCCTAGGGCTTCGGAATAATGGCGTAATAACCAGAGAAACATGCTACAGAGGGACATCTCAACTAGTTTCAACTGCATTACATTGTATTATTTACTCGACTCTCTGATGTTAGCAATATTGTACCAAATGCAGTATGTTCAGTAGTCTACAGATACAGGTGAAGACCGATAAACTGAAGTCAATATTTAGACAAAATTGCATTGGTGCATACTTACCCGAAAAGGTTCATAAAAGAAATCTTCTACACCTTGTGTTAATCCCACTACCAAGCCATAAGGATTGCCGATTACATCCAGACCAAGGACTAAAACGTATAATTGTTTCAAAGCCTGGCCCCGGTAGTGCTGAAGAGCTTCTGAAACCAGCTGCTGATATGTTAAGAAAGTGTTCCTTCGCTCGAAATAGGCCAATCTAAAATTAAAGCACATGGACAATATTATGCTAAATTAATGGCAACTTCTGTTAATGGTAAATTAATAAAGCCATGTATGTTATATTATCACAGTAAGTTACAACACAGTTTTCACAAGAATTTGATAAAATGTTCAAACAAATGTAATAGCAGCTTTCTTTCACCATAACCAGTCTTGTGGTTTGCTAATACAGGAATGCAAAGGTACAACACATTCCAATATCTGCAGAAGCAATATCTGTCATAAAGTCATTGTGCTCATTTGAAAGGGCTGATCACTGGATTGGATTTATCACGCTCATATTGCTCTTACCAAATTTCAATCTTGAATGAAAATGAAAAAGAAAACCTACAACCTGTTTTCCAGTCTTTGACCGGGTCAGGGATGTGATGAATGAACCAGATATAGGCTATTATTACAATGGGGTCGCCACTCCCAAGGTGATATTAATGATTGATAAATGCTATGAAATGAGGATGGAGAGTGTTGCTGGAATGAAAGATGACAGGGAAAACCAGAGTACCCGGAGAAAAACCTGTCCCGCCTCCGCTTTGTCCAGCACAAATCTCACATGGAGTGACCGGGATTTGAACCACAGTATCCAGCGGTGAGAGGCCGACGTGCTGCCGTCTGAGCCACGGAGGCTCCTTCAATCTTGAATATGGATCATATTTATGCTAAGCAAAGATCTTATCATTCTTTCCAGATGTTTATAGCCATTATATAAACAAATATACAAGTATACATCCCAGTATGAGCGCCCGCAGGATCTTTTCTGGGGGAAGGCATTAACAATTTTCTTGAATATAAAAACCAATATAATGTCAACAACATTAAACTGTTTACAGAAATTTCCGGTTATAACAGATGCTAGATGACTGTCAGTAAGTTCAGTTTATGAAATAATCTGGTATGATATTAAATAATTAAACAGCAACCTTTTTAGAATTCCAGGGGAGGGGGCAAGGGGAGGGGGCAAGCTTGCCCCCTCCCCTTGCGGGCGCCCAAGGATCCCAGAAAAACTGCAAAGAGACTTGGGTTTAGGATTACCTCCAACCAACCCTGCATTTTAAGAAGCAAAGATGGAAATAACGTGGTTGTCGGGAAATCATTGACTGAAACACACAGTGCCCCATGTTCAATCCTCCCTAACTCCTATTATACATGATTGATAGACCTGTTGAAGGTCACCATCATAGGCAGCCTTAAACCATACAAAGTGTAGGTGATTGCATCATAGAACAAGTTGCAGGGCTTATTGTAACAAGTCACGACAGCATGATTCATGAGTAATTTTGTTGTACAAATTCAAACATGGACATGAAATCACAGGGAGAATATAATTGCAATGTGGTAAGGGCATTGGAGGTGTAGACTCAACCTCCAAAAGGACAAAAAAAAAGGAGGGGCACAAAGATGAAAGATATATACAAAAACAATGATACATAAATATCAAAGATAAAATTCTAAAAGAATTTAATTGTATAAAGTCCACCTGTTCAATACACATCTGCCATTTGATAAATGGTCTGTCTAAAAAGCTACATAAGACATGTTTCGATATAGCCTTAGACGTCTCATCAGCTAAAATAACACAAAGATGAAAGACATACAAAAACAGTGATGCATAAAAATCTTGAGATAAAATACAATCAACAAATGCAATGAAAATCTGAGTACAAAATGTACATAGCTTTAATCTTGGATGAATTTAGTTGTAATAGGCGTGGGTCCAACCATATTTAATACAACTATTGTAGGCTGGAGGAAATACTTAAAATTGTGAAGACTGTTAAATGTTGTTCTATTTGTTATGCTTCAGGAAACAGAGTGAAGTTTTAAGAATCTGTTACATTTCTTCATGGAGAATACAAGTATAGCCAGGATGTAAGAAAGGAAACTAAAAGGCGAGTGTGAGAACAAAAAAATGAAGTAGAAGATAATATGAAGAGTCTCAAAATATTACTCACTTCCTTTTTCCTCCAGCCTTGTGCTTGAATAGATCATGTTGGGTTGGTGTTGACCTCCACACTGACTGGCAACCGTTCTGACGTTGTGTTGGGTGGGGGAAACAGCAGGTGAGGGGAGGGAGAGTGAGTGGAAGGCTGGGAGGACGGAGCAGTAATGCGTGTTGTGACAGACTTAATTGTGCTTTGCTTCAGATCTTTCTCAATTATTGTGTCAACCAGAATGTTAGTTTTCCTTGGATTTCATTAAGATTATGTATGGGATTGGATTTTTGATTGAGGTTTATATAAATATTTTCTAAAATGTTTAATAAAGTTTCCTTTTTGGTTATATGTAGGATATCTAGATCTTTATCTATGGTGGAGAATGGGTGATTGTGATATTTCATGTGTTCACTCATAGCAGAAAATCTTCTGTATTTAGCTTCATTAAAATGTTTTTTTTGTAGTGGATTTGAAAGTTCCTCCCAGTTTGTCCGACATAACTGGTGTCGCACTGGTTATGTGTCAACTTGTAGACCCCTAATAGCAAATGTTTGTCAGATTTGTTAAGTGTGTTGGTGTTACAGAAAAGTTTAGAAGTTCTAAAAGCGACATTGAGGTTCTGTGGTTTAAAAAAAATTTTTTTTTAATGTTTGAGATTTGGTATAGGTTATTGCTGTTGAAAGTGAAGGTGACAAAGTCAGTATTCTCTTTCTTTTACTTTTTAAGCGTGGTGGTGGTTTTATTTTTTATCTTATTGAGAATTCTGCCAACAAAATTGCTATTAAACCCATTAAGGTGTGCTAAAGTGTGGATGGTGTTAATTTCTTTCTTATAAGCTTTCTTGGACATAGGAATGTTCAAGTCTCTATACGTCATACTATAAAAAGAGGCCTTTCTGTGAGAGCCAGGCTGCAGTGAATCTTGTCTGATCATGTTGGCTGTCTGGGTGGGTTTTCTGAAGATTTCAAATTTTAGATGGTTGTCTTAAGTATTATTACAATATTATAAGTCCACCTGTTCAATACAATACAATATGATCCACTATTTCATATGGTCAAATATTTTTTATATACATAATACATAAAAGTCAAAGGTACATGTTTCACCCTCCTTACGGGCATCATCAGCCTATATCAATCTTAAAATAATACATATACTTATAAATTATAGGTATATAGGTATATATTTTAGATGGTTGTCGCTCCTCCTAATTTAAAGATCTAGAAAATTTAAAGATCAATCTGTTTCAGATTCAACTTTGAATTTTATGTCGGGGTCACAAGTATTTAGCTTATTAAGGAGGGTTGTACTGTCAGTGATACGCTGATCAATAATGGTGAAAATATCATCTATATATCTCGTGCAATGCAATATACTCGGTGAATTGTTGAGTATCTTGGTTTTTTCCAGATTGTCTATATACATTTTTGCCAAAATTCCAGAAATAGGGGATCCCACAGGGAGTCCTTTTTGTAGATAACTTGTGTTATTAAATGTAAAATAATTATTATTGAGAACGAACTTCAGAATATGTAAAAATTCTTCTATTTAGTTTATTTAAAAGGTTATGTTTGATTAGGTTATCTTCAACTAGGTTAATGGTTTCAGTTATGGGAATGTTAGTGTACATATTCGTAATATCGAACGAGTGCATAGCGTGATTTGGATTTAAGTTTATTTGTGATGTTACTAAATTCTACGGAATTTTTGAAAGAGATTCTACTGGAAAATGTGTAATATTTAGCCAAGAATTTTTGTATGAAATGAGAAACATTGTAAGTAGGACTACTTTTGAAATTAATGATTGGCCTGATTGGAACATTGGTTTTATGAATCTTTGGTAAAGATCTAGCAGTGAAGAGTTCGGGATTCATTAAAATAAGTTTGGAGATTTGTTGTTCATTGAAAAGGATTACAATATCACTTCAAATTCCTTTAAGGCTATTTTGAATTTAATTTTTTTGCTAGTGGCTTTACGTAGCACCGACACAGATAGGTCTTATGGCGATGATGGGAGAGGAAAGGGCTAGAAGTTGGAAGGAAGCAGCCATGACCTTAATTAAGGTACAGCCCCAGCATTTGCCTGGTGTGAAAATGGGAAACTTGAATTTTATTGGTGGGATCTTTAGTTATGACGGCGAAACTCTTATCAGAAAAGAAGTGTTCTGTTTTACTGATCTAATCATACTTATTCATTAGAACCGCGATGTTTTCCTTATCTGCCTTTGTAGCTATTACGTCATTATTTTTTATTTCAATTTTAAGATGTGTTTAGTTTGGATGCTGGTTTTTACGCATGTTTTTCTGTGAACGAATTCTGCATTTTTTTCTTTATTTCATATCTAATTTCATCTTGTTTTTCATACGATAACTTGCTGATGGCCAATTCCGATTCTGCTACAGTGTTGATTATTTTGCTTTTTGTTAGGAATGTTGACCCAGTTATGTTTTGGTCCCTTGCTGAGGATCTCTAACTGTTGAAAAACATAAACATGATAGGTTAATATGGTTGTTTGATCCGTACTGACTAGTCTGAATGTATTACAGAACTATTTAAAATAGTTTTATATGAATCCACCTTGTCAATACACTTATTAATGAAAGAAAACTATTTATTTAACCACACATGTTTCGGAAAGTCAACCATTCCCTTCATCAGTGGTCAGTTCAAAGAATAAAACAATATAACACAATCTTTTGTTTTTACAATTCAAAGAAGTATTGTGTCCTAATAGACCATATCAATGAATAAAGAAAACTTATGAAATATTATAAAAATGATCAATACATAAAATTTTGTTGAACTGAATGAGAATATTTATATAAATTTAAGATCTTCAAGTTTTTCTTCTTTTATCCTTCTTTTCTCTAAGTCGATCTCATTCAAATCTAAATTTGTGAGATTCATTACTGGCGAATACAATTCGTAGTTGACTTCTTGTTCATGTTGGGGAGTGTGAACGTTTTTGAAAAGGATGCCGAATTGTTGGCTTTCAAATTTATTAGCTTTTTATGCAGTGTCATGTTTTATTGAAATGATCTGAAATAGCCTCAGATTAATATCCTATTTCAATTGGGCTAAGGAGAGAGGTGCCGCTAAATGAGTGTCATACAGTACAAATACATTCTCCAAGCCTTAGGCTATTCACCACTACACATGGGAGGGTAGGGGTACCAGATCCATAATAGACTATATCTTAACTGACTTCGATTTCAGGAAATCAGTTAGGAATGTACAGGCTTTTTCGGAGATTTTTTGATGATACAGACCACTATATGACCTGTAGTGAACTAAGTATCTCTAGACTTTGGATAGAGAAAGTGAAATCTGTCTGCAAACGAATAAGGGTAGAAAATATCCAGGATGAGGAAATTAGACAGAAGTACATGGATATGATTAGTGAGAAGTTCCAAACAGTGGACAGTAAGCAGGTTCAGGACAAAGAAAGAGAATAGGTGGCATACAAGGATGCTGCAGTGGAAACAGCAAGGGAATGCCTAGGAACAACTGTGTGTAAAGATGGGAAAAAGCAAATACCTTGGTGGAACAATGAAGTGAGAGCAGCTTGTAAATGTAAAAAGAAGGCTTATCAGAAATGACTCAAAACAAGGGCTGATGCAGACAGGGAATTTTACATAGATGAAAGAAACAGAGCAAAACAAATAGTTGTTGATTCCAATAAGAAGTTGTGGGAAGATTTTGGTAATAACCTGGAAAGGCTAGGTCAAGCAGCAGGGAAACCTTTCTAGACAGTAATAAAGAATCAGGAAGGGAGGGTAAAGAGGTAATGAACAGTGTTTTGGGTAATTCAGGTGAACTCATAATAGATCCCAGGGAATAACTGGACAGGTGGAGGAAATATTTTGAAAATCTTCATGGTGGTGTTGCGGGATTTTTGAATTTTTAGAAGACAACATAATAGAGAATGTCAATAAATTTGATAATATACTGTTTTGGTCTAGGTACGTGGATGACACATTTGTAATTCTGGACGAACGTGTCATGGACGCGACTGATACTCTCGATAGTCTCAATAGTATTGACCCCACATATAAATTTTACTCTGGAACCAGAAAAGAATAAGTCAATCAATTTTTTGGACTTTAACAGACTCAATTCCTCTTTTACATACAGTATTTTTAGAGAGCCTCCACAAACAGCTGTTACCATACGGCAGGATTCGGAGCACCCACAGAATAAAAAAAAAACGCCACATACAATAGTCTGGTAGAACGAGCTTTTAGGATCCCCATGACAAAGGCTAATTTGAACAAGGAGTTGAATATCATCTGTTCAATATCTAAGGCTAATGGCTTTAAAGAAGACTTTATCGAATGTATAATCAACAAGATTAAGCATCACTCACGAACCACGTTACTTAAAGATAAACCTCATCAAAAGGCTTTTGCAACATTTACTTTTAATAAGGATATATATAGGTTTAATAATATTTTCAAAAAGCTTAATGTCAAGGTTTCATTTCGTGCTGATAATAGTAACACTGAAGTATTGCATAATAGATCCAATCGTTATTCCAAATTGTGTGTATTGGAACCTTTCCCACCGTCACCCATGACTCATGGGACCATGTGACAACAAACCAACCCTTTCGGGTCACGAACACATGGGACCATGCTCCACGGAAGTCGATAGTCAAGGGATCTTTTTGGTCTGTGCCGATTTCTCCTCATTGGGATTGTATACTTAATCCACTCACATGAAAAGTTATCGACCATTCGACTCAGCTAGATCAAAGCTACTCTCCCGTTCCTGAGGTCTGAACCCGGACTCCTCAGGGCCGAAGAACGTTCGCGGCAAATAGAGGCTATCAAACATAAACTACCTTAAAGGCCTACAATGAACGGAAGAGGATTTTTGGATGCTCGTTTTTCGGCAAAGAATAAGCACAAATAAGTTTTCCAAATTTACTAAGGCGCTCGTTGAAATCTACACATACACTATGACATCCTTGGTAAACTAATATAAATTGACAAGTTGAATACAAATACTTAGCAACGGTAAAATCCGTGCTACCATCCATCAGCTAAACTTCATCCACATTCCATAAGAATATTTATGTGGATGACCACAGTTCCTAAGGATATTTCAAATGCAAGAATACTTCCATCCGAACTAACAAGCTGATGGATACCTGATTTGACATACACAGAAAAATATACATCCCCGAGGGATGACCAATCTCGTTGACATACTACGTTCATACCATCGGTTTTGTCTGTCTATCTCCCGTTGGATATCAAAACTGTTGAGTGTTACACAAACAAAATATAACACAGATTACCTATTTACAGTTACAATTCGAACCATTTTCCTCCAAATATCAGTATTCCCTGGGACCGAATCCCATATCATGAAGTTAAAATTTACTTACA
Source organism: Anabrus simplex (assembly GCF_040414725.1). Taxonomy (NCBI): domain Eukaryota; kingdom Metazoa; phylum Arthropoda; class Insecta; order Orthoptera; family Tettigoniidae; genus Anabrus; species Anabrus simplex. The sequence continues at coordinate 188,537,863 of NC_090265.1, forward strand.
CTAATTCAACTACCCCGGAGTGGTCATTTTATCTTATATCTACCGCCACCAAATATCTATACGTGAATAAAAAGTATACTGGAGAAATAAACATATGTTTACGTAAACCATGGAAAAGACAATAATATTGCGCGTCTCCACCAATTGGAAGACAAATGAAATAAAAATCACACGAACACAGGCTCGACAACGAACCCGTCACTTCCAACAACTACCAGTGAAATTTCACGAAGTCTAAACTCGCCCAGAACAGTACATAACATAAAACAAGATCACACTCTGAAAAGGAACACACATTATACAACAACACAAAGTATAAATGGCTGTATTTCATCTCGTAGCGCCCGCTACTTGAGCGAGCTATCGGTCCCTTCTGTGCTCTATTGAGGTTCGAACCTGAGACTCTGGTCGTCTCCATCAGGGACACTGAAATAAAAACCCTAATTAACCTAATCATGTCATTGACAGTCGTAAAAATATTCTACATTGCTTTCGGGTCATGGCTCACGGACTGGGTGTGGTGGTTACATCAATATTCTGTCCCTCTTCTCACAGAAAACTGCAACGTTTTAAAAGAAACATTCTCTGGCGAGGCAAGTTCTCTAAGCTGCTTCACACTCTGACCTGCCCCCTTGGGCAATAACTTACTGCTTGTCAAAGCTCCCTTCCACAACACGGGCGAAAGGACATTTAGCACGCACAATAGCGGCAGTCACAGGGTCGATAAAACCATACAATTGAGCTAATGCAGGGTACACCTGCTCGAATTAACTCATACTATCATTATGATCCAACAATACACTTCTCAAATTAAGCAGCCATATTATCGCAAAATTCCCTAATTTTGCCAGGAGTCTGGAGTTCAACCACACATTTCTTCCCGTAGCCTTCATCGTACATTCGTCAGCCTTTACCAAAGAGCAATGTCTCCTAATCTCTCCCCTTAGAGGCGAGATTGTGTACCTGTCAGATACTACCCTATTGTTCGAGATCTATCGGTATCAAATCACCGATCAAAATACTTTAAGAAATTAATAATAGTAATAATAATAATAATAATAATAATAATAATAATAATAATAATAATAATAATAATAATCCACTAATCTGTTGCTTAAAATGTATCGGTATAAAACACTGATCAAGTTACATTAAGAAAATAATAATAATAATAATAATAATAATAATAATAATAATAATAATAATCCACTAATCTGTTGCTTAAAATGTATCGGTATAAAACACTGATCAAGTTACATTAAGAAAATAATAATAATAATAATAATAATAATAATAATAATAATAATAATAATAATAATAATAATAATAATAATAATATTCAGACATGATCAAACTCAACTAGAAAAATCTCTACTTTATTAGCCTAGCTAATGTGTAGGGTGGGCCAGGTTTGAACCTCCGCACGTATTTTCTCGAACGTCTTCAGTTACAGCCAAACTTATACACTAGCATGCAAAAACAAACTACTGTCTCTACTTTTATGAATTGAGTGCTGTCACTATCCCACATTAACTTCTGTATAGGCACATGTTAATGATACTGACACCTACTAATCCCTGCTCGTATTATGCAGTCACGCAGATGAAATTATGGCATTAACCTGGCCAAATTTCTATTCATTTCTCCCCCCTCAAATCTTTCTCAGCACTCATGACAAAATATATAATATAGCATGCGCATGCAGCTTCTAAAAGGGGTCCCAAACTCTATACATCCTTCCTGGTTCACTTCCTTCCCATATCTACTTACAAAAAACAAATTAAACAAGGGTCATCCGACCACTCCAGGTAATTAACCTATCAATTAACTCATCATTAACCCTATCCTTACAGTAACTCTATTTACAAGGGGAAATACTAACATTGGAAGAAAATAGCTCAATACTAAACAGTTTATGATGTTTTCTGGCCCCCGCCCGAAGTTTTCAGGGGCCTGCCATCGGTGCTCACTCCATGTCGCTGGCTCGTGCAGTCCTTGGTTCTAGGAGTGTGATGACTTTGCTGGAGTAATCCATCTTCCTGGTAAACAAATCACTGCAATTATATTTACACAATCTTGCACACTTGTTGATCACTCGACACCATCCAACTTCCCCTCTATCGTTCTAGACCGATGCTAGTTACGTGATGCTAATTATTATGGATATCTCAGCTAGTCTATTTCGTTAAATCAGGCGAGCTGTAAATTCATGGTCTCCTCCTTCCCAAGTCTATCGCCTCCTACGTCCGTGACTTATATCAACCGTCCTTTTCTTACTTTCTTGTCTCGATTAAATCAGATCCTGTACTTATCATTCCCCTTTACTTGGTGTTATAATCTGTTCCGGAAATCCTGCTCTCAATGTTACATGGATTTAAACTGATAGTATTTCTTCACACGATCTGATTTTCTTTTGAAACAAAGTTTACCAAATCCCAAAGTTAGACTCCTCGAAAAATGAGCCCCCTTACTGCTATAGTCATCAACCTCACGATGAGCGTTCTCCGTCTAGAGTTCGTTCCCCCACGACGTACTCACCCTTTCGCAGTCACTACCTACGACATACTGATAAATATTCAGAGTTTACTTCGCGATCGGATGTCGCACAAATACCTTTGTCATATAGTTACATTTCCTACTATTGCTGCACACTGGAAAACACTTTTAAAACTTCACTCCCGTTTATTTGTGTCAGTTATTCAGACAAAGAAGAGGTAGACCTTGCTCGCGGACCGCACGTAGTTCCACCTTCTGAAGCTCGTTTTCGACTACTCCCCCCTCGAGAAACTGCAACCACTTATAGCCAAACCGGGAATAGGGGTGGCTAGCGTGTCCTTCCCCCACTCTGATTCTGGCCTTTCCTGGATAAACCAGCCTGTCGAAATTAGCAATACGCTAGACTGTGTGACTTGGTTATGCACAAGTACACTATGATATGCGGAGTTGAATATGTTCGGCGGATCTGCCGTAATTAATTAATAACATCGGAGGGGAAGTGGTGAATCCCCAAAAGCATCTGGTTTCAGCCATCGCGTCCGTACACTATGGGTATTATATAAGTTGTTTACCAACGCCTTTCGCTTGGAGAGTATTTTCTACCAGAACTCCTGACTTTATAATTCCACCAAAATTCAGCACACTACTCTAACGGGTGCAGTATTGTTAATTAAGCCTTATTTATGCCGAAAATGCATTAAAATTTGCCCAATTGCTTTGGCATCGCTGTATGCTGGCATATGTTTTCCAATATGGAGTCGCTAAATAGTGTTCTTCTCCTGCTTCTTCTATGACGTGTGCCTAGTTCGGGGATTCTTTAAGCCACCCAGTGGGCGGGTGAAGGCGCCTCTCTGGCGGGCTTCGTATTGCGCAACCTGACGATACCCCCAGCATCCACACAAAGAAAGCTTGCTGCCAGCTTCCTTACCAAGCATATCACTTGAAATAAATACTAATTGTGCCGGTACGGTCACAGTATATAGGTTTCGATGTAACGATTGTGGCTGCACGTATCTGAGTCAAACAGGACGCAATTTCAAAATTAGATGTACAGAACATGTTAAGGCTGAAAAGTATAACAAGTTTTCTGCTGTAGCCCAGCACATACATGAACTAAAACATAAATTCACAACTATAGAGCAAGACATAGAGATCTTGGAGATTTTAGATAAGGGGAGTTTGCTTGATGTTACAGAATGTTGCTATATACACTTGGAACAATACTTCAATCCAAACCTTAACTTAAATGAGATTTCTGAAAAATCAAAACTTCTATTTGATTTTCTTATTGCATTTTTTAAAAACGTACAAGTTCCAGTCAATAGTTCGGTTTTTTCATGCCATGCGAAACAGTTTTGCTTGTTATTCCTTGCTTCCACCACGCTCCCCAGATCCCCCTCACACTGGCGCTCCTCAGGCTCTCCTCTCACTTATCCCTATTCCTCCTCTCCTGTCCTAACCCACTCTGGTCACTTGAACTCAATCATATCACTGCTATAGTGCTTCATTACGCTTGGCTCATTCCGCAACATTGAGGTGAGTCATGTAAATATTTACGTTATTGGACACGATTTTATGTCTTGGCTTCCCTCTGAGACGTTATAACTATTATATTTGTTATTATCCACAGGTTCCACATTTGAACTGGGAAATGTAGTTCTTGTTAATAGCTTAAGGACTTTATTTGTATGTTTCCACCTCATCAGGCTCATTTCACTGAACAATACTGTCAAAAAGGACATAACATAACTTCCTGGAATCTGTGTTTATGATTGCACTATATGCAGAATTACAGAGTGTATTTAATTAAGCACAAAGAGTTTTATGAATGGAACTATTCTAATAACTTTTGTGTGTGAATTTTAATTTGAATTCACCTTAAAACTACAATAATCACAGCAAACCTGATTGCATATGGTTTTAATAATTTGGTACAACAGACCAGCAAGTCTTCAACTTGTTAAGAAAGGAAGGACAAATACTGCATCTTTTTAAATATATATTTATTTTAATTGTAATATTATAAGATCTTAATTTGTGATAATGTTGATAATATTTAAATAATTGCCCGTTTTCCTATGCCTCTGTTCAGCTGATGATGACGCAGTATAGCATCGAAACTAGTTCTGAATAAACATAATATGTTGTAATTACATCTACATAACAAACTGTATGGTATTAAATAAGGTGCACCATAAAACTTTTGAAAGCTTTGTACCTTCTGATTGGACAAAAGCAGTAATTGCACTTATCTCTAGGCAAGGAAACGGGAATGATTGCAACAACTATTGAGGTATCTCATTCATTAGTATACCACGCAAAGTATTCATTGGCATCTTGGAAGGGGGGTGCAATCAGTGGTTGAGAGGAAGTTGGATAAAACCTAGTGTGGTTTCAGACTACAGAGGCTGTCAGGATCAGATTTTCAGTATGCACCAGGTAACTGAAAAATGCTACGAGAGGAATAGACAGTTGTGTTTATGTTTTGTAGATCTGGAGAAGGCTTATGACAGGGTACCGAGGGGAAAGACGTTCATCATACTGGGTGACTATGAGATTAAGGGTAGATTATTAAAATCATTCAAAGGCATTTATGTAGACAATTGGGCTGCAGTGAGAATTGACGGTAGAATGAGTTCTTGGTTCAGGGTACTTACAGGGGTTGGGCAAGGCTGTAATCTTTCACCTTTGCTGTTCATAGTTTACATGGATCATCTGCTGAAAGGTATAAAATGGCAGGCAGGGATTTAGTTAGGTGGAAATGTAGTTAGAAGTCTGGTCAATGCTGACGACTTGGTCTTAATGGTAGATTGTGCCAAAAGCCTGCAGTCTAATATCTTGGAACTTGAAAATTGAAAATTGATGTCAGTAGGTAAGAAATTCAACAGAATTGAGTGTCATATTGGTGATACAAAACTGGAACAGGTAGATAATTTCAAGTATTTAGGTTGTGTGTTCTCCCAGGATGGTAATATAGTAAGTGAGATTGAATCAAGGTGCAGCAAAGCTAATGCAGTGAGCTTGCAGTTGCGATCAACAGTATTCTGTAAGAAGGAAGTAAGCTCTCAGACAAAACTATCTTTACATCAGTCTGTTTTCAGACTAACTTTGCTTTAGGGAATGACAGCTGGGTGGGCTCAGGATATCTTATTCATAAATTAGAAGTAATAGAAATGAAAGTAGCGAGATTGATTGCTGGTACAAACAGGTGGGAAAAATGACAGGAGGGTACTCGGAATGAGGAGATAAAGGCTAAGTTAGGAATGAACTTTACAGATGAAGCTGTACGCATAAACCAGCTTTGGTGGTGCGGTCATGTGAGGCGAATGGAAGGAGATAGGTTACCTAGGAGAATAATAGACTCTCTTATGGAGGGTAAGAGAAGTAGAGGGAGACCAAGACGATGATGGTTAGAATCAGTTTCTAATGATTTAAAGGTAAGAGGTATGAAACTAAATGAGTCCACAGCACTAGTTGTAAATAGAGGATTGTGGTGATGTTTAGTAAATTCACAGAGGCTTACAGACTGAACGCTGAAAGGCATAACAGTCTATAATGATGATGTGTGTATGTATGTATGTATGTATGTATGTATGTATGTATGTATGTATGTATGTATGTATGTATGTATGTATGTATGTATGTATGTATGTATGTATGTATGTATGTATGTACAGTTTTGCATTGAGACAAGATTTCATTTTATATAGAAACTTAATTTCTCTTCTTATATGTTATTATGTGTTGGCTTTTGATTGCATTTTTCGTTCCCAACTTGTGCTTTTGCGTTTGTTGAGATTGGCATTTACAAATTTAGGGGTTAAGTAATCTCTGAGACACTGTTTTAAGAAGAATATATTTTTGCTAATTTTAGCAACTTTGATTTTAGTATTTAAAAAACAAATTTGCATTTTTATATGCCTGGTTAGCATTATTACTATTACAAGTAATGAATTTCATTCTGGTTACGTATTGACTTTAAATATCTAAGATCATCATCACCACCACCACCACCATCATTATCAGTTAAGCGTCTCCAGTTTACCAGGTGCGGTGTATGGGTGCTCGCCACTTCAGTCGATTCAGGTACCATTCTTCTTCCTGTACTTGGTTCCAATCAATTCCTCTGTATTCTAGATCTTGTTTGACTTGTTCGATCCATCTCCTTCGAGGTCTGCCTCTATGTCTTTTGCCGTCTAATGTTTTCTCCAACCACTCCTTAGCTACCGAGCAAGAATCCATTCTCATCACATGCCCGTACCATTTCAATCTTGACTGATTATGGCATTACATAATGATTCTCTTATTTGAATCTCTTGGCAAATCCTCTCATTGCGGACCTTATCTCTCCTGGTTTTTTGTAGCAATGTCCATAGGAATTTCGTTTCTGCAGCTTGGACTCTACTTTTATCTCTGGCTGTGATGATAAAAGTTTCAAGGCCATAGGTTGTTATAGGCAAGAAGTAAGCTTGATAAAGTTTTAGTTCGTCTAGTATTGGAATCTGGCTGTCCCAGAGAAGGCTTCTAACCTAATAGTGAAGGACAGCTCCTCTTTGAACTCTGTTTGTGATTTCAGCAATTAATTGGTTATCTTCAGTCAGGACACTACCGAGGTATTGGAAGTGGTTAACTTCTTGCAATTTCTGTCCGTCTACTGTAAGTCTTCACAGTATTTATTATTTTCCACCTAGTCGATACAATGATTGCTTAAGGGAATTTAATGGTTAAAAGTGGTATATGTTTCGTGTATTATCAACATCTTCAGCCACATAACACTGTTTAGATGAAAAATATATAAATTGACAAAGTAATACTTAAGAGGAAGTGTTCTTAATTGTGAATCTTTTTTTTTTTTTTAATGTAATACTGTAAGTCTGTCGCAACACGCATTACTGGTCCGTCCTCCCAGTTTTCCACTCTCTCTCCCTCCCCTCAGCCGCTGTTTACCCCCACCCAACAAAACATCAGAACGGTCGCCCGTCAGTGTGGAGATCAACACCGACCCAACCTGATCTATACAAGCACAGGGCTGGAGGAAAGAGGAAGTGAGTAATATTTTGTGACTCTTCATATTACCTCTTACTTTTATTTCATTTTTCCGCTCTCACACTCGGCTTTTTGTTTCCACTTTTAGATCCTGGCTATACTTGTATTCTCCATGGAGAAATGCAATGGATTTTTAAAATTTCACACCGTTTTCAGAAGCATGACAAATAGAACAACATTTAACAGTCTTCACAATTTTAAGTATTTTCTCCAGCCAACCAATAGTTGTATTAAATACAGTTGGAACCACATCTGTTACAACTAAATACGTCCAAGATTGAAGCTATGTACATTTTAAACAGATTTTTCATTGTATTTGTTGATTGTATTTTATCTCAATTATGTCTTTCTTTTATGTCTTTCATTTTTGTGTTATTTTAGCTGATGATGACATCTAGGCTATGTCGAAATGTGTCCTATGTAGCTTTTTAGACAGACCATTTATCAAATGGCAAACGTGTATTGAACAGGTGGATTTGATACAATTAAATTCTTTTAGAATTTTATCTTAGAAAGTAGAGTACGAGTTATGGTAAAAAAAAAAATATATATATATATGTATAATAGCAGATTTGAAGATCACCTCAAGTTAGTTTTGTTGAATATGGAAGCCATATTCTCCAATTACTTCAGGAAAATGAATGCCAATAAAACTAAGGAAATAGAAATGAAATACGGGCAATAAATTTAACATTCAAAAATCTTGATCTTGAAGAGGTGAACAACTTTTTACCTGGGCAGTGACTTTACATCTGATGGGAGAAGCAAGGCTGATATTACTAGCCTAATCTCCTATTAAGTAACGGTTCAAGTACTGAGGTCAAGAAAAAGTTCCTTTAAACATCCATTTGGAGTATAACTTTGTATGACTGAGAGACTTAGATGGTGAAGAAATACGAATAGTGTAGGCTTGAAGCTATGAAAAAATAATGTTCGTTGAAGGTGCAGCCAAGTAGGACATGGAGGCATGGAGGAATCTTCCTGACCATAGTAGCAGGACATACAAAGAAAAAAAAGTAGAGGAAGAACAAGATCATTTTATATATCCAACAAATTCAAAAAGATATTGGCTGCACAAGCTATCAAGATACAAAATTACTTGGTCAATGCAGAAATGCATGGAGGATGCCTAACTTTGACCCAGCTCCTGCAAAGCAACCTTTGGGTTTGCAACTGAATGATGATGATGATGATGATGATGATGATGATGATGATGATGTGTCTTTTGCAACTTGTGAGGAAGCAAACAGCCTCATTTAGCAAATTAATTATTTCTCTCTGTAATTTAAAAAAGTATATTTTGTTGTCAGGAAATAATATAAAAAACATTATAAAAAATAAAAATTGAAATTTCACAGTACTTTGGAGTGGAAGTAGTAATAAAGGATTAAAAACTTTAAACAAAGGAGTCAGCTCCAAGCAACTGAGCACTATACTTACTTGAAGACAACATCCTGAACATCTGTAAGTGTGACGCCTAAGCTCCGCAACAGGACCCGCAATGCATGAGGAGTCTCTTGGCCTTTCTTCCTACTTCCTCCACAAAGAGAAAAACTCAAGTGAATCTGTATAAACCAATATAATATTCAATTAATATATTTCTAATATTTACATCCATACTTCTACTAGAAAACGAAGAGTACATTTCTATGACAAAAACTGTACGATTATTTTCTCACATCTCAAAATTTTATTCTTGCTTCCTTTAAAAAACAGAGAATCCATTTTAAATATTTGTAACTATACATTAAATCCAGTTTTGGAAATATTACTAACCATTAATGGTGAAAAATGAAGAAAATCAAAGAAATTCTTCTGACCCCGAGAAGAATGGAGAGCAACATGAGCCCTCAGAGGTGCTCCCACTAAACTGCGGTCTTCCAAGAACTGTGCAGCCTGAAATAAACATATTAGTAGTTTGACCATCATATTCCACTAACATTTCATAATTATATTTGCATCACTTGAAACCTTTATTTTACCCAGTGTAAAAGCTGGTGACACCTACAACAAAATTAAACAAATACAACAAAAAATCAAAGAGGAGGAGCATTCCACTTTCAGAAGAAAAAAAAATTGATTAGACGACATAAGAGTCTCGATAATCCAAGGTAATGGAGGGGGCTATACGATACCTCAGATTTGCAATAACTCGAACTACACAGAGCAACACAGGAAAAATTGTGAAACATGAATAAAATTGCCAATAATTGAAGATAAGGTCCTGTATTGTCATTTCCTACAGTGTTATGATATGGATTAAGGTTATTTTTCGAAGTCCTTAACTGACTTCTGTTTCTCTCTGTAAAATACAAAATCTTGCTTTAAATACTTCTGAAACTAAATATACATTTTACCACAGTACATCTTATTTTCAAGCTTTTTACAGAAGTTGCTTGCACCTGCAGAATCACCAGAACGTTTTTCAATACACATTTCAAGTTGTTGAACCCCATATCTATTTTTCATCTCTGTGACCAGCCTACACTCGCTTTAATCATAACAGCAGGTACATTCCAGTAACTTCAGAGATATCAGTTTTCTTATTACTGAAAGAATATGTTGGAGGAAAACTGGAAATCCATTATTTTTATTATTATGTTATTGATTTTACGTCCCCATTTACTTTCTTTTCACAGTTTTTGGAGTCGCTGAAGTGCTAGAATTCTTTTACATTCCAGTAAATCTACTGACAAGAGGCTGTCATATTTGAGCATCTTCAAATAACACCAGACTGAGACAGCGAGATGCGAAATAAAAAATACAAAAGCGAAAGATAAACAAAATACACAAATGCAAGGACAACTGAAAGCGATACGAGGAGTCGGATAACAGAATGTGGAAGGTGCTAGATAACTCTGACGAGGATCATAATCTGCTAACACAAGCACTCTTGAACAAAACAATCAGTTTCCTTACAATATTGTTTAGATAACTGGATCTCTGGCTGTGAGCTTGCATCCGGGAGATAGTAGGTTTGAATCCCACTATCGGCAGTCCTGAAAATGGTTTTCCGTGGTTTCCCATTTTCACACCAGGCAAATGCTGGGGCTGTACCTTAATTAAGGCCATGGCCGCTTCCTTCCAACTCCTAGGCCTTTCCTATCCCATCGTCGCCATAAGACCTATCTGTGTCGGCGCGACGTAAAGCCCTTAGCAAAACAAAAAAAAAAATAATAATCTTGCTTTAAATACTTCTGAAACTAAATATACATTTTACCACAGGCCATCTTATGCAACAACCTCTTTAAAGTAAAAATTAAGACTCAAATTGTGGAAAGAGACAGTTCATTTCCATACTTATGCTGGAAAGATCATATATCTCACACTGAACACAAGATCACTGCTGTTATAGGAGTGCTGAAAAGATTACAGGGCATAGGTTTAACAATACAGCAGCTTAGAAATATTTATTTCTCACTTATTCACTCGCATCTAATTTACATGAATATAATTCAGGGTTCATGCAATAGGGAAGAAATTAATGAACTTGAAATACTTCAAAAAAAGGACCTTAAGATTAATTTATAAATACAACTTCCTAAACGCTCCATTGAGATATACAGAGATGCAAACATTTTACCTGTCAGAACTTGTAAGACATACTCTGAAGCACTTAAAAATGGTATGATCTTCTTAAACACAGAAATTAGGTGGAGGAAAGACATTCATAACTGGACACTGTAAAGCATCAACCGGCAAAGTGCCAATTTTTTAAAAATGATATTTTGATGCCACCTATTGCATAGGACAATGAACTATGTGTACACAGCATTTTGCATCCTTTTCTTTATTAATAGCCTTAATAATGTTGAAAAATGTAAGCGCCATCATCCAAATCCAAGATTTGTATTTTGCAACAAATGGCTATGAACAGATATATTTGTAAATGCCAAACTTATCTCTGCACCAAATGGGTAAGTGACACATTCCCACTCTTACACTGTTCACGCATAACTGGCAATAGGGGAAAAGGTTATCATTTACAGGAGTTTTGTTACAGTTGCTGCTTAACACCATGACCTAAATCGTGTATCCAATATTGCATGAAAGTATTATACTGTTACTTGTGTGTTTTCTGTACATACATCTTATTCAGAATGACAAGCAGAGCCCAAAAAATTATAGACATGATTATAATCCCTAACTCCCCTTCCTATAAATGAATATTTGTCCCAATTTGTCCTCTTAAATTCCAGCTTTGTCTTCATATTGGTATCTTTCCTACTTTTAAGGACACCACTCAAACTTATTCATCTACTAATGTCATTCCACGCCATCTCTCCACTGACAGCTCGGAACATACCACTTAATATCTATTAACTTGACCATGTACTTGTGTGTGTATATAAGTAAATGATAGTTTACATGTATGATATTCTGAATTGTATTAACAAGGTGGAACCTGGACGCAATTAACATACTATGCATACATACATACATACATACATACATTACATACATACATGTACACCATTTAGTCGAGCAGTTTGTTTTCTTTCTCCCAAGTCTTCCCAGCCCAAACTTTGCAACATAATTCTAACGCTACTCTTTTGTTGGAAATCACCCAGATTTTGTGTCCCACAACCATCTGAAAAAGCCCCTGATTCGGTTTAAAGTCATTCAGCATTGTACACATCTCATTTGGGTCTTTCTTTGCTAAACCTTCATTCAGGGAAACGGGATGGCCTAGGGAGTGGTGTTAAGCGAACAGGGACCTGGAAATCAAGTAGGGATGACATAAAAATGTTAGTGCTCAATTGTAGAATTGTATTACTTTCAGTTTTCAGAAACTAACAGCAATTTTCATTCTGTTAGGGTGTTGTAGAAAAAAAAAAATTGTACAACTAAGTAGAACTGTAGTGTAGTAGTAGCTTATATTAATTACCTTGTTGTTGTGTGATCTTTGTGAACTATCCTAGACAATATTTCTTTCCTTTCATTTTTATAGGCAATATTTCTTTTTCATTTTTATTTGCACAGAATAAGTTACATTATTTTTCCTTTTCTTTCCATTATTCCGTAAATAATGGCTATGCAGTGCAAGTGAAGGAACTGTGGGTGTGGCCAGGCATTAAGGAGTATGAGGGAGGAGTTGCAGAGTTTGAGGAAGATAATTAGGATTCTCTCAGAAGACAGGAAGGAAAGTAGGCCTCCCTCAAATAATGTACAGGGTACAGGAGGTGTAAAGGAGGGATGGGAAGGAAATGGGGGAATTGTAGAAGACAGGTGGTCTAATGTTTTAGGGGGAAGGAGATTGCAGGCTAAGGGCTCTGTTCAGGATCAGAATTCAGGACAAGTGTCTGTAAGAAATCGGTACGAGTCACTGCAGGTAGAACAACCGAGGGAAGATGAGGAACAGGGAACTGTTGCTGATATGTGTGGAAGTAGGAGGAAGGGAAAAGGTAGGAAAGGAAAATGTAGTGTAGTGGAAAGGAAAAGACAGGTGGAACAGGGTCATGGGATGGAGAAAAGGGAGGAGGAAGTAGCTTCTGCAGCAGTGAGAGAAGATAGGGCTGACCAGGAGGGAAGGGGTTCAAATGAAGTGGGTAGGGTTGAGGCTCTGGTCATGGGGGATTCCATGGTTAGACATGTGGGGAAAGTGTGTGAAGGAAAGGGAACCAGGAATCAGGTTGAGGCAGATGTTCAGGAAAGTAGAAGAGAAGGAAGAGGGAAAGGAGAAGGTGGTAGTGTATCACGTTGGTACTAACAATGTAAGGCAAGCAGGTATAAGTACCAACATAGTTGGGGATGTGTGGGATCTGGTAAATGCAGCACAGATCAAATTTTAAGGAAGCGGAGATTGTTATCAGTGGAATACTGTGTAGGAGGGATACTGACTGGAAGGTGATTGGGGATTTAAATGAGACTATGGAGTGGGTATGTGGGAAACTGGGAGTGAGATTTCTAGATCCTAATGGGTGGGTAGGAGACAGGGATCTGCGCTCAGATGGCCTTCACTTAAACCGCAGTGGTACATATAAGTTAGGAAACTTGTTTGGAAGGGTTATAGGCAGGTACATTCAGGGAAATGGGGGTGGCCTAGGGAGTGGTGTTAAGCGAACAGGGAACTGGAAATCAAGTAGGGTTGACATAAAAATGTTAGTGCTCAATTGTAGAAGCATTGTAAACAAAGGAATTGAATTAAGTAATTTAATAGATATATACTTACCAGATATTGTAATAGGAGTTGAATCATGGCTGAGAAATGATATAATGGATGCAGAAATATTCTCACGGAACTGAAGTGTGTATCGTAGAGATAAGATAGGAATAGTAGGAGGGGGAGTATTCATTCTGGTGAAAGAAGAATTTGTAAGCTATGAAAAATTTAAGGATGAAAAACATGAAATTCTGGGTGTAAGGCTCATCTCTAAAGATAATAGGCAACTTGATGTCTATGGAGTGTACAGACCGGGAAAGGGTAGCGCTGACGCCGATTCAGAATTATCGGATAAGATAATCAGCTATGTGGGAAACGATAAGGAAATGAATGTGATTGTAGCGGGTGATCTCAATTTACCAAATGTCAATTGGGAAGGTAATGCGAACGACAGGAAGCATGAACAACAAATGGCAAATAAGTTAATATGGGAAGGGCACCCAGTTCAGAAAGTGATGGAACCAACTAGAGGGAAGAATATTTTGGATGTAGTGCTGGTGAAACCAGATGAGCTCTATAGAGAAACCGAAGTAACAGATGGTATGAGTGATCACGAAGCTGTTTTTGTTGTAGTTAAAAATAAATGTGAAAGAAAGAAAGGTATTAAAATTAGAACTATTAGGCAGTACCATATGGCTGATAACGCAGGCATGAGGGAGTTCTTAAAAAGTAACTATGATCACTGGAAAATGGTAAATAAAAATGTAAACAGACACTGGGATGGGTTTAAAGCAATTGTTGAGGAATGTGAAAATAGGTTTGTACTTTTAAAGGTGGTAAGGAATGATAAAGACCCACTAAATTAAAACAGAGAAGTAAAGAGACTAAGAAGGAGGTGCAGGTTGGAACGAAATTGAGTTAGAAATGGTTATGGAAGTAAGGAGAAATTGAAGGAACTTACTAGGAAATTGAATCTAGCAAATAAGTTAGCTAAGGATAACATGATGGCAAGCATAATTGGTGGTCATACAAACTTTAGTGAAAAATGGAAGGCTATGTATAGGTACTTTAAGGCAAAAACAGGTTCTAAGAAGGATATTCCAGGAATCATTAATGAACAAGGGGAGTGTGTATGCGAGGATCTTCAAAAGGCAGAAGTATTCAGTCAGCAGCATGTAACGATTGTTGATTACAAGGATAATGTCCAGATAGGGGATGTAAGTAATACTAAAGAAGTATTAATATTTATCTATGATAACAATGACATTTAGAGTAAGATACAAAAGTTGAAAACTAGAAAAGCAGCTGGAATTGATCAGATTTCTGGGGATATACTAAAGGCAATGGGTTGGGATATAGTACCATATCTGAAATACTTATTTGATTACTGTTTGGTTGAAGGAGCTATACCAAATGAATGGAGAGTTGCTATAGTAGCCCCTGTGTATAAAGGAAAGGGTGATAGACATAAAGCTGAAAATTACAGGCCAGTCAGTTTGACATGCATTGCATGTAAGCTTGGGAAAGCATTCTTTCTGATTATATTAGACATGTTTGCGAAATTAATAACTGGTTTGACAGAAGGCAGTTTGGGTTTAGGAAAGGTTATACCACTGAAGCTCAGCTTGTAGGATTTCAGCAAGATATAGCAGATATCCTGGATTCAGGAGGCCAAATGGACTGTATTGCAATTGACCTATCTAAGGCATTTAATAGGGTAGATCATGGAAGACTACTGGCAAAACTGAGTGTTATTGGACTAGAAAAAAGAGTGACTGAATGGGTGGCTGTATTTCTACAAAATAGAACTCAGAGAATTAGACTAGGCGAAGCTTTATCTGACCCTGTAATAATTAAGAGGGCATTCCTCAAGGCAGTATTATTGGACCTTTATGTCTTCTTATATACATAAGAAGTAAAGAAGTGGAATCAGAGATAAGGCTGTTTGCAGATGATGTTATATACAGAGTTATAAGTAAGTTACAAAATTGTGAGCGGCTGCAGGGTGACCTCGATAGTGTTGTGAAATGGACGGTGGGCAATGGTATGATGATAAACGGGGTTAAAAGTCAGGTTGTGAGTTTCACAAATAGGAAAAGTCCTCTTAGTTTTAATTACTGTGTTGATGGGGTGAAAGTTCCTTTTGGGGATCATTGTAAGTACCTAGGTGTTAATATAAGAAAAGACCTTCATTGGGGTAATCACATAAATATGATTGTTAATAAAGGGTACAGATCTCTGCACATGGTTATGAGGGTATTTAGAGGTTGTAGTAAGGATGTAAAGGAGAGGGCATATAAGTCTCTGTTAAGACCCCAACTAGAGTATGGTTCCAGTGTATGGGACCCTCACCAGGATTACTTGATTCAAGAACTGGAAAAAATCCAAAGAAAAGCAGCTCGATTTGTTCTGGGTGATTTCCGACAAAAGAGTAGTGTTACAAAAATGTTGCAAAGTTTGGGCTGGGAAGACTTGGGAGAAAGGAGACGAGCTGCTCGATTAAGTGGTATGTAATACCAATATAATGGTCCGTTATTGGACATTATAAATTTTCCAGCTAACTCATTCTTGGTTGCCTGCGTTTCGCCCTCGTGTGCTAAGTTAGGCTCGTCAGTTGGGACTTAGCACACGAGGGCGAAACGCAGGCAACCAAGAATGAGTTAGCTGGAAAATTTATAATGTCCAATAACGGACCATTATATTGGTATTATAAATTTACTCATTCGGGA
The DNA here is from genome assembly GCF_040414725.1 of Anabrus simplex. Classification (NCBI taxonomy): domain Eukaryota; kingdom Metazoa; phylum Arthropoda; class Insecta; order Orthoptera; family Tettigoniidae; genus Anabrus; species Anabrus simplex. The sequence goes on from NC_090265.1 coordinate 188,554,237, forward strand.
CAAATAATTTAGGTTCCCCATGGGAATCAACATCTACATCATAAGTGGTATGTTCCGAGCTGTTAGTGGAGAGATGGCGTGGGAGGACATCAGTAGACGAGTACGTTTGAGTGGTGTCTTTAAAAGTAGGAAAGATCGCAATTTGAAGATAAAGTTGGAATTCAAGAGGACAAATTGGGGCAAATATTCATTTATAGGAAGGGGAATTAGGGATTGGAATAACTTACTAAGGGAAATGTAAAATAATTTTCCAATTTCTTTGTGATCATTTAAGAAAATCTAGGAAAACAACAGATAGGGAATCTGCCACCTGGGCGACTGCCCTAAATGCAGATCAGTAGTGATTGAAACTAGAAACTAGATATGGGTAAAACTAAGCTTTATTATTGTTCAAATTATGCACACAGAACGTGTTAACCCAAAGTTGTTGATAGTAAAATACTTCTTGCACTGGAATATGAGAGGGGGGAAGGTTCTGTATGAAGCTGAAAAAATGCCCGTGACGTCTTCCTTGTTCCTGCACTCACCTTAACATTTTCTCATCTCGTTAAAGAACTATTTTCCTCCTCTTCTGGATACCATCAATTCTGTGGCAACTAAATGTTTTACAGTATCATTAAAAAATGGGCTCTTGAGCTTTGTACCAAATCCCTCCCATGTGGAGAGTCTATATCAACTTGCGGTCTACCAAATCACAATCTTTGAAATACTTCAGGTAAAATTTATACTTATACTTAATTTTTGTGTCGGGGGTGCCTTCTTATGAAGAGTTCATACATTTACTTGACATTCAGTCTGGTATCCAAGTAAATCACAAGTTTTGTTCCATAATGGGACACTTTAACCGGGAACAGTTCAATATGTATTCTAATTTTGTTGCATTCTTAGCCAGATATGGCATTTCCTTCAGTTGCTTTCTGGATCAGTCTCGTGAAGATATTTATTTTGAAAGTAAGTCTGCCAAATGATGGACTCTATGATTTGTAACACTGTGTAAAGCAACAAATGCTTTTTTGCATACTTCTGTGCGTTTTCCTGCACAATGTACAAAGTACACAAAAGTAGTTGACGTAAGTTTTGGCTCTTGTTTCCTTGGGTGGTGTCTTTTTTATGGTACTAATTTGTATGCAGCTTTGAAGGTGTATATCCCGTTCATCTTTCATCACAAATGTGTTAATACACTCCAAAATTTCAACTTGTTTCAACTCATCAAACGTTGAAAAGCACTATCTTTTTACACCTGAAATCAAGATTTTTAGAATTCAAAGCAGGGCAATGAGTATGTCTTCCACATATATGATTGTTTTTGCTCACACACTATGCCTGAACATTCATTTTAGTAATGGAGGTTGGACACAACTGATATTTGAAGTACAGTAATGCAACTACAGAAATAGAATAATAGTAAAGAAAATACTGCACCTCTCACCCACATGGAGATCCACATTTTCTTCCTTCCAATGTATTTCCTTGGTAATTTCCATGGTGTGTGCCAGGGAGTTTTGCTTTCTTAATAAATATGTAAAAAAACCAAGTAACACTTTAAAAATGTCCACCTTTCCATCACTTTAATATTCTTCGATTATTCTTATGTTAAAAGAACATTCATCTATTTTAAAATGGTACATGTTTAGTTTTCTTTTGAAAACCTCTCCAGTCATGTTCATAGTTCAATATTAAAATACACACAAAGTACAGGTTTCATAGATACACACAATAACAACACATTGTTAAGAACATCTTGTCTTAATCATGGAAAAGGCTTGAAAAACCAGGTTCATAAAAAGTTTTTTAAACCAAGTTTATAAAACATATTTTAAGCTAAATATAATCAACAAGACAAGAAGTGAATTTACATGAAGAGAATACAAATCAGAAAAGATAATATTAACAGAATTAACAGCTGGATGAAATATCAAAACAGGAATTATTCTTACAATAGTATAGAAGTGCACATATCCAAAATCTGTTTTAATTCCGATCAGTTACACTCACTATCACTGGACGGCGACATTTTGTAATACATCTGACACATGACTGATCTATTAGTTGCTCAAGAAGATGAGGATGGTGCTGTAATACAGTCCACTGCAGATCCTGTGCTCTTGACTGTGGTGCTTCATTGTGATTCACCAAAGAAACTTTGTACTGTCAATTTCCGAGATTCATGACATACCAGGTAGAGTGAGGACTCGTGTCATACCTCACTGCAGACATAGATTTATGTCTCAAGAAATGGCTGATACCAATAGCTCATTTTTGTAGAAATATAGACTCATGACCTTTCTCAAATGACTGATTCAAATAATACTGAATTAACCTAACATAATGGATTAGCTTACTGTACATAAGAACTTAACATAACTGCAAATCTTAAAACCGCTCACAGGTTTTAAATTCTAGAAATGTAATCTAACGGAAAAGCTGAAATAAATACCTGACCCTGCAGAAAATTTAGAAATTAAAACATCTGACTTCACAAACTTATTCAAAATTATATATTTGATATAAAACACACTTGAGGGGATATCGCACAACATAACGAAAGAAGACTTTAGAGCACACTACTCAATGCAACTATCACACACAGAATACATAACCCCTAAACTTTCCCAAATGGCATGTCATCACAGAGATCAAAATCTCTTTATTTGCAAATGAGGTGTCTACCTCGGTGGCAAATGGTATACTAAAATACATTATTGTCAAGCACTAAATATTAAATTAACAAGAGAAGAAAATTTTCCCAAAATACAATATTATACAATTTATGCTAACAATTTTTCTATTAAACACACGGCTCATCCTTAATAAGTTTATATTGTTTACAAAATTCTACTTATAATATCTCCTGTACTACTTACAAATATAGTCAACTGATACACAGTGTGTGGAATTACTTCAAATGATACTATACAACTGGTATAAGATTAAAATTTACATTGCATTTATTTATTTATTTTTTTACCCATTCTGGAACCTAAGTAGCATAACGACCTGCTGCGTCTTAACCAGAGCCCCTTTTGCCACCACTTTTCAGAGTTCCTGCCAGGCTTTTACAGCTACCGTACTGGTCCCAGGGCCCTCGAAGTCCCCACTGTACTTCACCCCTACAGGCAGTCCCCTGCTTTGGTTGTCCAAACTCCTTAGACCAGGGAATGGAATTAATTTATTCACACACATTTTTTATTTACATTAACCTGCACTGGTCGAATGCCCTCTAACATTTCATTTATTTTCTCTGTTGCTGTTTATGCACCATGACACAACATAGGCATGACGGGTCAGTATCAAAGAGGAAAAAGATAGATAACCCCCACCCACCCACCCCCTCTGATTCACAATACATTTATTATATCGCCCTCAAGCTAAGTAACCTGACTTCACATTTTTATCTTACTTGTATGTACCCCTTCAATTACCAAATATAATCAACAAAGCCCGGACAAACAAATTTAAACAGTGCAAATATTCCAAACACATGTTAAAAATATAACGGTTCACATAAAATGTCGAAACAAGGAAATTAACTATTTTTTAGGTTAGGTGGTCGGTTTCCACATCACACTAACCTTGTACCTTGTTAGGAAAATCCAAATGCTATATACTACAGTGAAACTCGGTTAAGAAGTTCCCGCATAAGAAGTTTTCCCGCCTAAGAAGTGTGATATTCTTGGTCCCTTGATTGGTTGCATTAAGATATATGTATATTTATCCCACTTAAAGTGTTCTGTTCTAAATATATTTCCCAGTTAAACAGTTCAAATTTTAGAGCCCCTTGAGATAGAAAATGTCTGCTCAAAGCAGCTCATGGTTAGAACCCTCCAGTCCCCGTGCAAGTTGAACCCTGTGTTAGACCGTTTGCGCCTATCATGGAGCTTCTCCGGGCTTGCCAAGGCCATATAATGTCAAGCTGTGACAACACCACCACCAGATGCTCACTCTCACCTTGTGGAATCTAATCGAACCTATCAGTCATAATTTCCACTCCACCGTTTACAAATACAGTAGAGACAATACACGACACTTACGGATTTAGCCTTGTTAAAATGGGAGACAATTCGACGGTGGCACTCCTAGTGGCTTGACCTGAAAAGTCACGCTAAATTCAAATATCAATGGAAATGCATATATGAAAATGGATAACTAAACTACATCTAGAAAGAAAGTATTATTGAGATATTAAGTTCGAAGTTGCTAAAGCAATTCTGGATAAATGAATGAAGAATTATTTAAAAGGTTATTATTTAAAGACTGAAATTAGACATATAAACAAGATGTGAAGTGGACTGCTGCGAAATGGCTTGATCTTTCATTTATGCATTACTTTTTTCCTTTAGCATTCCTGCTTGAACTTTTACGGTTAGATTTGTCTTTTTTTCTCATTTAAAAAACATTGTATCTTCACATTAAGACACTTGTCAATAAAAATATCAGCACATTCCTTACACACATGATGCAATGAATTAACATTTAAAAGCTGGACAATTTTCCTCTTAACATGAAGCCTACTAACGGAAAGAAAATCTATAAAATCCCAGCTTTAATCTGAGAAGAGGGATAAAAGAAAGAAAAGTATGAAAATGTTGTCGATAGTGATGCTTTGAGGAATATTTACGTACAATTAGAGTAAAAATGTAACATACCCTTGGCTGTATATCGAGGATTTCTAAAGTCGCTAGCCTGGAAATGATCTGAACAGATCTTATAATTCTTATATAAGCGTAACGTCCCTTTTTTTCTTGTACACCTTATCCAAATCGCTTGTGTGGCATTTTAAAACCCACAGATCACACCTACAACAATACATCGGTATTGAAGGTTAACTGCTGCACTATACAATAAAATATGCGTATTATATTTTAAGCCAGTTAAAATATGAGTCGAGGAGGTCAGAAGATTATGAAGTACGATACTATAAAAATCTTATTGCCACTGGAAGAATATATATGCAAACACAATATTACTTACATTTTCTTGTCACGAGGCAAACGGAAGAAAGACCGCGCATTCTTCTCTACTTCATAGCTACTGCAGCCAAACACAGCATATACCTTTTCCCTCATGTTGAGAGGAGATATCAAGGAATGACACACGCTACTATTTAATTATGTCAACTCATTGAAAATGCATAAATAACACCAAAAACTTCACATACAAATACACGTGCTCTTATGACAGAATCAGTAGTTCTCAGGTCAACCCACTAGAGAGAGCAATAATAGCTGTCCCTCGATATCTCGCTGAGTGTCGTGCATTGTTTCTACTGTATTTGCACGCACTCAGAGGGATCGTAATACCATATGTTGGTATAAAATTGAAAGTTATTTTTATTTTTACCTTTATACGAGCTAAACATTGTATTATCGTGTCACTCGTAATTATTACATCGCATTATTAGAACGTAGCACAAGATGAGGAGACACGAAATAAAATTCTCGCGGAGAACGAAACTGTTTATGTTTAGATGTGCTAGTGTTGCTACTGCGCCTTTATAACTCGCACGTAATACCCCAATACTTTCCCATGCACTCATTTCTGCAACTTCGAACCTGCTTTTCTTTTCTTCATTACCTTTAGCATGAAGAGGATTAAAGCAGAAAAAAAATATATCGGCTTGTCCATGCGGTACTTGCGAAACAGCCAGAAACTACGCCCGTGGCCGTGACAACTAGTAGGAATGCAGGGGCGATATAGGCCTATGAATAGGTTCTAAGAATCTCTAAGAATAAGTTGCCGATGTCCCGTCTGCTGCCGTTAACTTGAAGATGTCGGGGGGTGTGAAAAACTGAAGTGGTTTATGGAAGGTTCAGTCAGTGTGCCTCAGAACACATGGAAGGCAATGTGGGAATGTGGGAGGTTTATAGTTCCTTTTTTTTTTTTTTTTTTTTTGGTCCCTTGAAAAACTTCTTAACAGAGTTTCACTGTTGCAAAAGTTTGATGATTATGGAATGAAAACGAACCCATCAAAAACAGTAGCATTGAAAATCAGCAGACATAATACAGAATGCAACATAAAAATACACGACCACCAAGTTGAAGTAGTACACCAATTCAGTTATTTAGGAAGCATAATGGCTAGTAATAATAGAGCTGAGATAGAAATAACAAACAGCGTAATCAAAGGCTCTAACTTTTACAGTATCGTTAGACACTTACTATGGTATGAGAAGGTCCCACAAAGAACAAAAATGACCCTTTACAAGTCATATTTCATTCCCATCCTTACATATTCTCTAGAAACCTGCACACTAACATCAAAGGATTGTAGCAGGATTCAAGCCTGTGAAATGAAATTTCTTAGATCTGCCTTCCTAACGACATGACTTGATCACGTGGAAAATGATGAGATCTGATCTAACCGAGGTCTAAATGAATCGATTTAGCATGTTAAACGAATGAATAGCACAAGGTTACTATGTGCTTATTTGGAAAAGAGAATAACACAACAAACAACACTATGATTATTCAAGTTCAAGAAGTACCAAATGAATAAAAGGGGAAACATAACCCTCAATACAAGTTATCTTTAGGGTACCTAACCACATGAGACTACCTTCAAGGAACAATATTGTGCTCCCAGGAGAGCGATGAACTCTCAGCACCTGAAATCCTCATGTCTCCTAATCTGCCTGCTCAAGGTTCCAAAACCAAACACAAATACAACTGACACATACTTACCTGTATATATGTATACTGTATATACACACAAGAATAAAATGGATGGACAGAGATGACAAAGCATGCTAACACATCTAGAGCATTTCACTTGGCAGGACCCATAATCTACCAGACTAGGCACTTAACTTTGCCAGAATAAATAAAACAACATTTATTTTATTTTACTTTTTATGGCCTACATTGGATCACTCTATCAATTATACATAGGCTTTCTTGATTTCCTATCAGCCCAATATTTTTTCATTCTGAGATGTGCTGCCTTCCTTTGTTTTGTTGAAAATAACCTCCCATTAAACATTTTATTGATGTTAGTCTGTAACCCGGTGTGTGTGTCTTGAAGTATCTTAATTTTTTCTGTTTTGTTTTTGAGATCGTTTATTGACTATTATTATTTGTAGTTCTTTAATATCCTCTTTAATTTCTGTTATCCATTTAATCTTGGTCTTGCTATTCCATAATTTTTCAATTATTCTTCTGCTAATTCTGGTGTCCGGTGTTCTGATAAGATGTCCAAAGAATGATATGTGTTTTTTCCTAATCGTGATCAATTCTGGTTCAATTTCCTTATAAACCCTTTTATTTGATGCTATTCTCCATTGTCCATTAACAACATTATTATTATTATTATTATCATTATATATATATATATTTCGTATGGCATGAGGATACATTGTTACAATTTGGTTATTAACAAATATGTACAATTACACGAAAAACAGTTTCATCTATACACACAGAACAAGTACGTAATAAATTATCATTATCATTATTATAAATTATAAAGGCATGGAAATTTGGAAACTCATAAAATTTACACAGACAATTCATGAAACTGAAGACATTTTTAATGAGGACCGTGAAAAGTACCAAGTAAATTATGAGTTTTGATTTTAATTGCTTCTTTTTCAGAAATAATACTGTTACCATATGTTTTCTTGCGGGTAGTTTATAAATTTATTAGGTACTCAAAATTAGTTTCAGTAGACTGAAGAATCTCACAGTTATAAAACAACTGAGTCCAAACTGAAAATAAATGGCTTCAGATACCGAAAATAAATAAATAAATAAATAAATAAATAAATAAATAAATAAATAAATAAATAAATAAATAAATAAATAAATAAATAAATAAATAAATAAATAAAATATGAATAACAGAATTTAATGGGAGTTATGTTAATAACAAAGTAGCTCAGTATATATTCATTTATTTACACTGTTTACACCCACATTGGAGCACCAAAATCAACCTTATACAATAAAATCTTCAAAAAATAAGTACATCAAAAATAAGTTCATTTTTTAAAACTTGACAATTTCTTCTTTTCCCAAAACTTCTTCATTTTAGACGATCTTGCAGCCCATTCTTCTGCTGATATAGCATACTGCTTATGTTTTGATGTTTTAAGTGATAGTTATGAATATTTATTGTTTAGCACATTGGAGACGGCCATATTTGAATGTGCTATCCTCCAAAAATCGCGGTATTTTTAATGGTTTGTGAAAATTTTTCAGTGCTAGGGTAAGCCATGATTATAACAACTTTTGGAATGCATAGAAAGATCACACTTTCTTCTACACAAAAATGAGTTTTAATTATCATAATAGTGCAGCAATTTTAAAATATAAATTTATGAAAATAACATGTTTTACAAACAAAAAAAATCTGACGCAGCTGTGGATGCCAGTTTGGTTAATATTTCAAAATTTGACTTTGTGGGCACATCTACTGAAACACACTAATGCAGATTCTAACCTAATTAGTCAATTGACACCGGTATTCTGGTTTACAACAAGGAATTTACATTCCCACTGTTCTTTATTTGACAACGGTGTTGCATCGAGTTGCTGCAGGTACACGGCAAACACCCACATTTTTAGGAAGCGGTATAAAATTGTATTACAGAACCCACTTCAAGGAAGCGATGTAAAACTACGTTACACTTCACACCAATTTGAAATGAGCTCATTTTCTACATTTACTAACCTGAAGCGCCAGAATCATGTTTACTTAGTGTGTAATTGTTATCCTCATCCTCATTTTCAGAAATTGTGTCTTCCATAAGAACATCCATTATGGATTCATTGTTGAAATTTCGTACACTTGAATTAGACATGCTAAATATTCACAAGAATTACGCAAACAAGCCTGTCTCTCGAACACACACTCTTCCTGACCGTATGTACCGTACATACTTTCCCGCCCATTTCACAGATGGGAGTCAGCGATGACGCAGCCTTAGGTTATGTAGGACCGTGGCTGTGTTATCAATGCCTTGAAAGAAGAGCTCTCGACTTATGCTCATAAGTAGTATATTTTATGCTTATAGAAGCATTCAGCAGTATCTTATTGAAGTCACAGCTCGCTGAGACGGCAAATACAATTTTTTAGCTACAGTGAAATCATGCCCGTAGATTCTCCGAGCTCTGTCAGCAGCAATGAATTAGCACGCCCGTAGTTTCTATGAGCGGCGTCTCCAATGTGTTAGAATCTTCTTCTCTTCTCTTCTCTATTTTCAATTTGCTCTGTAGTCATTTTCAATTCATCCAAATCCATTTGTATTTCTTTAAACCAAGTGTTTTTTGTTTAACTACTACAAAAGATACTATAATCTATCAGCTTCATTGTCCGTATTGATAATTTGAGCACACAAGTATGAAGGATGAGTTTTCCACCTAATCAATACTTTATTTTACAAAGTGTTTAGAATTATTTACATTACAAAAGAAATAAAAAAAATGTTTTAGGAGTCTAAAATTGGCAAACGGTATACGTGCCCAAAAAATGCAATCCTCCATTTTCTCATCATGTCAGTAATTGATTCACTTTCCTTGTAAATTACTGAATTGGGTAGAAGTCTGAGCCTCCTTGGCTCAGGCGGCAGCATGACGGCCTCTCAACGCTGGATTCTGTGGTCCAAATCCCGGTCACTCCATGTGAGATTTGTGCTGGACAAAGTGGAGGCGGGACAGGTTTTTCTCTGGGTACCCCGGTTTTCCCTGTCATCTTTAATTCCAGCAACACTCTCCATTAACATTTCATTTCATCTGTCAGTCATTAATTATTGCCCCACAGGAATGCAACAGGCTTCGGCAGCCGGCAGAATTTCTATCCTCGCCGCAAGATGGCGGCTTCGTTCATTCCATCCCTGACCCGGTCACTGACTGGAAAACAGGTTGTAGGGTAAAAGTCACCACTGACCATCAACCTGATGTTTTTTATTAGTAATAATTGTCTGGATAATTCTTCTATCCACTTTCTGCAGTTTGTCTGTTGTTGCTTGGGTATTTAGTTTGAATAATGTTTCACTTGCATATGTTGCTTCTGGTTTAAGGACGGAGTTATAATGGTGAAATTTAGCATTAATTGAAAGAGATTGTTTTTTGTAACTTGGCCATGTGATTTGTTGTGCTCGTCTCAATTTTAGAGTTCTATTATCTATGGATGCTTTTTTATTACCATTCTAAGTGACAATTTCACCAATATATTTAAATTTATTTACAACTTTTATTTTATGAGTATTATTTAATATAAATATGTGAAGTGTCAACTTTAAAGGATGGCATCATTTTTGTTTTCTCAAAAGATATTTTCAACCCAATCTTCACTGCTAATCTTCCTAGTTCCTCTACTTGAAATTTTGCTTCTTCTACCCTACTTGCTAATAGTGCCAGATTATCAGCAAATGCAAGACAATTTACTTGAATATTTCTTCCAAACATAACAGTCGGAGGACATACCTTACTCCATTCACGCATAATTTTTTCCAGCACACAATTAAACATTAATGGGGATAATCTATCTCCCTGTCGAAGACCAGAATGAATGTCAAATGGTTCAGAGATTTCATTTCTGAATCTAACTTTAGACTTTGTGGTTGTCAGAGTGACCGCAATAAGGTTAACAAGTTTCTGATGTAGACCAAATACAGTAAGGATATGTAGTAATGCTTCACGATGGATAGTATCATAAGCCTTTTGAAATTCAACAAAAGTGATCACTAAATTTTTGCTCCTAATGCACTCATTTTTTTTCCCTAGTGGCTTTATGTCACACCGACACAGATAGGTCTTATGGCGATGATGGCATAGGAAAGGCCTAGGAGTTGGAAGGAAGTGGCCTTAATTAAGGTACAGTCCTAGCATTTGCTTGGTGAGAAAATGGGAAACCACAGAAAACCATCTTCAGGGCTGCCGACAGTGGGATTCGTACCCACTATCTCCCGGATGCAAGCTCACAGCTGCGCGCCTCTAACCGCACGGCCAACTTTATGACCCATTTGAGACTGATAACTTGATCTGGACAACTTCGTCCTGGACAAAAACCACCCTGATATTCACCCAATTCACTATCAAGCTGGTCTTGGATTCTGGAATATAGGATCTTAGAGAAAATTTCATAGGTGGTATCTAGCAAAGAAATTCCCTGATAGTTACTAGGATCAGATCTACCACCTTTTATATGGATTGGGTGTATAATTGCAACATTCCATTCTTCAGGCAATTTTTCTGTATTCCAAATGTCAATGAGATGTTTATGTAGATTCTGAATAGTCTGTATATTTGCATTCTTCCCGAGTTTCGCTACTAGTTGATTTTCTCCTGCTGCTTAAACATTTTTCAGTGAATTAATAGCTGCACTTACTTCATTGTAAACCGGAGGTATGACCATCTCCAAAGGTGTTTTATTTCAGGGAAATAGATCAAATTCAAAATATTTTTCAGGTTCATCACTATTAAGTAATGTTTTGAAGTATTCAGCCAAAATTATTGCATTGTCATAATTATTATGGGTCACCTTTCTGTTCTTATCTTTCATCAGAAGAGTACAGGGAAGGATATATTTTTTTGGGGTATTGTTTAAATGTACTATAATAGTCTCCTGTTTTATTTCGATTGAAAGCTTCATCAACAGCTTTTAATGTTTCCTTCTAATAATTTCTTTTGCTGTTAATCGTCTAGCATTGATTAGTTCTTTTCTAGAGCTTTTTGTTTTTTGTTGTTGATCGTTCAACCAGGTTATATGCCAGTGTAGTATTGCTGCATCACACTCTTCATTCCACCAAACATGTTTTTTTCTTCTTCATATTTTAATGGAAGCAACTTCCGCTGCTATGGCTTTTAGTTTGTTAACAGTGGTTCCCAAGCTATAACTTAAAAGTGTTGTGGATTTCTGAAAGTATGTTCAATTATTAATGACTGAACTACGATCATACAATCTTTTCCTATTAAGGTTATGCAGTTTATTTTTCCTTTTAAGAGTTAATTTAAATTTAATCTTGGAGATGTAATGGTCTGAATCAACACTGACACCACACAGAACCTTAACATTATAAATTTCTTTATGAAATTTACGATCCATTGCCACATGATCTATTTGGGATTCACCTAATTTAACATTTGGACTTTTCCAATTCATTAATTTATGCAGTTTTCTTTTAAATCTTGCTGTTTCTAAAATTAGTCCATGGTTAATACAAAATTCAATTAACCATTCTTGTACGTTAATTTGTGTGCTGGCTATCGTTGCACCACAACACAAAATTTTCTCTCACGTCCAGTCTTTGCATTAAAATATCCAAGAAGAATTTTAATGTTAGTATCAGGTACATTCGTTACCAATTGGTTAAGTTCATCCCAAAATTGATCTGTTCCCTCTTTGTGAGTTCTGTTCTTTTCATCTGTTGGAGCATGAACATTTATCAATGTATAGATCTTGTTTTCCACTTTAATCGTTAATAAAGCTACTCTTGATGAATTTGAGGAAAAATCAATAATGGAATCTAGAATTCTATTGTGTATCAAGAAACCAACTCCAAACTGAGGAACATTCTTTATGACTCTTTCACGTGGAGGTCCTTTATAGAGACGATACCCTCCTGATTCAATTGGGTTCTGATCAGAATTACGTAATTTTGTAATTCTTGAAGAACTGTGAACACAATTTTCTGTTGATTCAGAATATCTATTAGATGTTTCAACTTACCAACCTTCATCAATAAATTGATATTTAATGTTGCCAAATACAAAAACTTTCCTGGTTTACTGAACTGAAATACATTCTTAGTTTGATAAAATCTGAATGATAGAATTGAGAAGAGCCGACTAAGATGGTTTGGGCACGTAAAGCGAATGAGTGATGAAAGAATGCCAAAAAAGGTGATGGAAATGCAAATGCAAGGAAGGAGAGGCCGTGGTCGACCATGATTGAGATGGACGGACACAATCCAACGCAGTATTATAGGAAGAAACCTGGACTGGGACACAGTGTTGGAGGAGGAGTGGTGGAAAGACCAAAGAAAATGGAGAGGAACCATATTTGCCCCTACCCAGCTACAGCTGGATAAAGGGAAATGATGATGATGATGATGATCGATCTTTATGCCTCTGGGTGCTCCAACTCGCCACAATCCTCTATCTGACACCCCACCGTATCCGAATGGTGTCTTTGGAAGATTATATAGCTGTCCAAACCGGTGGATTCTTTCAATAGAAGACTTCCCATATTAGGTTGATTGTCTGATCAATGATCAAGAGTCTGACTATGGTCAGGGTTTGCAATTCCAGACGTGATCTGTAAAGGTGATAAATGAAATATGATATGATGAAAAATGAGATTGTGAAGTGTGTTTGTCAGTGGTGTATGCTGGGATCAAGATGGGGGCTGCCACTAGACCTACAGTAGATTATCCCTTTTTGATGATTGGTTTTGTGAACGTCAAGCCTTCAGTGTTTTGAGCTGCAGTCAGTAGCCAACGGAGAAGCCTGCTGTGTTGTCAAGGCTGCTTCACAAGCTACTGCCCTGGTCTCTGCTACTGCCAATACTCAACCCCTGATCAGTGGAGATGGTAGCCTAAGGTTTAGCAAATGAAAGTACAGCTTTGTGGCTAAGTGGACAAAATGCTTGCCTTGAGTCCAATGGCTGCAGTTTAGTTTTCAGAATCAACCTCCTCATACTGTTAATTCTCCTAGCTTGGGGACTGGGTGTTTACAACATCTTCGGCATTCATTTTATCCTCATTAGGTCACCACCAAGCCTATACAGATGCCATGCCCCATTATTATTATTATTATTATTATTATTATTATTATTATTATTATTATCATTATTATTAAATAAAAATGTTGAATTTTACAGTGGTAGTACCCATCCTTAACCGGTTTATTAGCCTCCTCGGGAGATCAGTGGCGATGTCCGACCCATGATCACGGGTTCAATTCCAACCAACAAAAGAGTACACTAAACCTGAAAGATTGTATTTCATTTTAGCAGACCTACCAATAAAAAGAAAACTATATTGCTCCTATAATAGCAGCCCTGCAGTATCTTCCTACAAAGGATGTAGAAGTAAATGGGAGTGAAATAGCAGCACTATTAAATTAGATAGATAATATATATAGATATAGTCAGATATAGTCAGAAGCATGAGGTGAGGAAGTATATACAATGAGTAACAATGGTTGATAGTTAGCAGTGGCGATCTGACGGACCGAAGCCTAGCACATCTATCCCCCCGGTTCCCATTCATATCTGCTACACAGCAGCAAGCCAGTTGAGGGGAGAGGGGCGAGAGTCTGGGCTGCAATATCAGTCTCTGATGCCTTACCCTCAGAAATACGTGAACGTTATTTCCCACTGCTTCCAAGTTATGTAAATCAAACAATATGTCAGACGCTTACATTATAATGTGCTTTAGACTTATATCGTTCTCAATTGAGATTTGGGCTTCACTGATAGGCTTGATAGCCCTCAGTATATGCCACTGGTGTTTGCCTCAAGATGTTCTCTGGCTGTTATTTTACGGCATTGAGCCAACCCTCCTCCTTTCTCCGGGCTTGGGACCGGAAACAGCAACTACTGAGCTTACTCAATCCACGCAGTAGATGCTGTAGGCAGAAGCTCAGTATATAAGAACATAATTTTTTTTTAAAGGCTTGAAGAAAATCTTCCTGAATTTATGATCTTGACCATTTTATAGGCTAATTGGTCCATATTGACAAAATATAATAATCTATAGTATATTATGTTATCTGTGTACTAAACTAAATAAAATGTACATAATTTGTTGTCACAAATTATTGAATATGTAGACCCATATAACATAGATTATTGATCTTCGTAGCACAATAAAATTCACATAGTGACAGAGTGACTACATTCTACATCTGACCATCTAATAAAAGAAAAAGACTATAAGGAATCTCATACTAGATAAATGTCGAACTTCAGATAATTATCACGAGCATAAGTGCACATCCAAAACCCGTAAGTTGCTCTTGTGAGCCTCAGCATTACCTCATTTAATAATATGGTGGCGTAAACACGACTCACTCAACAAGATTGTCCCAGAAAAAAGGAAAAATAAAAAGGAAATAAACATTCACCAAACACTAATTCACAATCCTCATAGACACCCTCCCTACAACATAGAGGAATTCCTGGGCTGAAATAAAATATATGAGAAGGAGAAATGAATAATTTCCAAAGGATCCAATTTCTACCAAGTATGGTATCTAATCCGAGATAAGCAAAACAGACAGTATTCAAATCATACTGTCTTCCAATCATGACACACAGCTTGGAGAGTTGCAAATTAAATACTCAATGGATTACAAGCATGTGCAATGAAGTCTCAAAGATTAGCAATGCAGAAGATTAAAAGGATCAGAATCAGAAACGATTACATCAGAAAAGACCTGTAGGTGAAGGAAAGACTGAGAGTTGCAAGACTGAAATGGTTTGGCCATGTAAAGTGAATGGAGGAGATGCAGATTCCCCGAAAGTATTTAGAGATGATACTGTCTGTAAAAAGACCAGTTGGATGTCCCAGAAGGAAGCGGTTTGTCCAAATTACAAAAGATATATATATATATATAAAATAGAGATGTAGGAAGAATAATAAGAGAAGTATACTAAGGTGGAAACAGATGGAGGCATATCATGCACGCAAATCCTTCCAGGCCTGCTGGAAGGAGCCATGGATGATGACGATGGTGACAAAGATATAAGGAAATATAATGTTTCAAACTACACTAGAGATAATAAATAATAGAGTCAAAATTCTGGTTTCTTAACCAATAATTACAGATAGATTTATAATGACCATACAAACCTCAACATCATCTGAAACTTGCCCAGCCTCTAACATGGTGAACAAGGCATTCACCAATCCCATATCCATTCTGATATGAAATTCCTGAACAAGCACCTTAAAATACTTGAACTGCTGCAAGCTAGAATGTTTCATAGAGCGGCGGATCACACTCATTTCTGTAAATGGCTTCACCATGGCTGAAAACATATTAAAATAAGAATACTATCATGTCATGGAAATTGATAAAGATTGATCATTTGCAATATTTTGAACTGATTCATATTACTTACTGGCAGTACTGCTAATTATATAGTATGGTAATAATGATGTAGTCACACAAGATATTTAGTAACAATGATGTATGATGTAACAGGACGACTACAAATGACCTAGTAGGCTACTGCTCATGTACTAACTGAGGAGCGTCGTTTCAAAACTCGATAAATGCAAAAATCATCGAAACTGAATTATGCATGCTGATGTTATCAGTTTTACCTTGTTCACCATCCTGTGCAATTATCCTTTGCATAAGTCGATAACCTATGATAAGTCGATATTTGCCATGTATAGAAGTGGTTGAAATCACTAGGTTTTTGCAAAAGTCGATGTATGCTCTCGGAAAGTTAAAGTAAAACTCGATAAATGCAGTTAACTATTAATCATGTGGCATTCTCATGGATAATCGGAAGTGTTATTCCATGGAACAATGGAACGCAGGACTCCTTTATTGAAAGGATGTATTCTTGGAACTGCATGCCACATGTTCCCGCAATTAGCCCTCATTGTTGTCGACAAAATGAAACTCACTTCTTGAGAAGTTTTAAACAAGTTACTGTGTGAGGAACTATTTCACTCTACAACAGTATGAATAATGAATCTGAAGATTCTGAAACTGGCGTGCTCGTTCAGGAATGTGTCGGTGGAAGAAAGTCTAGATACAAGAAGAGAGTACCTGGAAAGCTGGCTAGAGACAAAAACGAACTTAATATTAAATGCATTCATGGACTCAAAGACTTGCCCACAAGTACAGAAACTAAAAGGATGAAACAATGCAAAGCTGCTGAACTCTGCTATGAAGATATCACAGAATTCCATCATCATGTGACTTCTTTATACAAGATTGATCAAGACATGTTTCTATTGAAGTATATGCACATTTCCACACCTCAGTAAAGCAGGCCACTCACGAGCGAACTTGCTGTCGCAACTTGTGTTGATGAGCATGTTGGCCAACATGTTCGCTTGTGAGGGGCCTGCTTTAAAGGGTAGTGAACACTGACAGTGCTAGGAAGAAGAAAACTGTTTCTGTGAAATACAGCATTAGGAAGAAAACTGGTGAAATACTTCCGGTCTGTGCTGCAAATTTTCAAGGAATTTCTGGCATGTCAAAGGACAGATTATCTTATCTGGCTAGTAGGTTTCATCATACTGGGAAGTTACCTAAGGAAAATCGAGGTGGTGACAGAACAGGCAAGGAACACAAGGACATAACGGTTGCCATTAAGAACCACATCAAAAAGGAATAAATGCAGAGAGAGCCATCATGGCAGAGGAAAGTCTAAGAGAGGATATTTACCATCATATATCTCAGTCAATAAGATGTGGAAGACATTCTGTGAAGAAAGGATAAGTTCTGGATTGAAACTGTGCTCGTTGTCAAAATACAAGTATATATTCTATAAGTGTTTCAATCTGTCATTCAAAACTCCTCACACTAATACATGCTCCACTTGTAAAATTAGTCTGATGAAAATAAAGACAGAAACATTAGAGAAGAAGAATGAACTGAGGACAAGTTATAGATTGCATAAACTTCGTGCAAAGTGCTTTTATCAAATAATGAAAGAAGAAAACCCAGGTGTCATCAAGATATGTTTTGACATGCAACAGAATCAACCAATTCCGAAGTTATCAGTGAGTGAGGTTTTCTATGCTAGACAAGTGTGTTTATACAATCTCTGCATCATGATTCACTCCAAGGAACAGAGAAAGGAAGACATATTTTTCTATATTTGGCTAGAAACAGAATCCTCAAGAAGTTGCAACCAAGTTGCTTCAGCTCTATTGGACTTTCTTTTTAACCTAGAAAAGAAACTGTACAAAGATGGCCCTACCACGATACATTTATTCTCAGACTCTTGTAGCAGCCAAAACAAAAACAGTGTCATCCTGGCCACACTTACTGCTTTCTTGGAAAAAACACATTATTCAATAATATTCTCCATTTCTTCCCTATTCGGGGACACAGCTACATGGCTCCAGACAGAGTTCAACAATGATAAAGGTGTTTTAATTTATTCCACCTATTCAATACTTATATTTTCACGTATAGTTGTTACATAATTAAATTCTTAGTTACATGGGACATGTTTCACCCTCAATTAAGGGCATCTTCAGCCTAAATACAATAATCAAAAATACAACTAAATTAAAAGTGGAAGTTAAATACAATCATCAAAATACAACTAAAATAAAAAGTGGAAGTTAAAAGTTTAGTCTGTTATTAAAATTAGGAACAATAAAATTGTGAAAAATGATAAAATAAAAAGATGCTAATGGAAAACTGTCTTATGATTAAACTATAATCTTGTCGGAGACTAAAACTTCTATTAAAGTTCTAATTAAAACAGTTCATATAAAATATTGGAAAATCAAAGTGGTAGTAATAAAAAGCCAACGACATGAGGGCGTGTACACAAGCATAAACTTGATTGTCATGAATACAATCTTTTCAAGGCCGCTGATGAAATTCGTAGTAAGTAAGGCAGAAGCGTCTATTGAAAAATTGTAAGAGGCCTTTAGCACCGGTAGGTAATAAAATGGCTGAATCCTTGCCAGAAAATGTCAATAGATGCAGAAATAAGTTTCATGTAAGTGGAAGTTGTTATTTGTTAACTACTGTTGAGTTGGTTGCTGCCCGTCTGTTGGCTCTAAGTCTGGTGTTATAACTGTGCTGCAGAGTTAACAAATAACAACTTCCACTTACATAAAACTTATTTCTGCATCTGTTGACATTTTCTGGCAAGGATTCAGCCATTTTATTACCTACCGGTGCTAACGGCCTCTTACAATTTTTCAATAGACGCTTCTGCCTTACTTACTACGAATTTCATCAGCGGCCTTGAAAAGATTATATTCATGACAATCAAGTTTATGCTTGTGTACACGCCCTCATGTCGTTGGCTTTTTATTACTACCACTTTGATTTTCCAATATTTTATATGAACTGTTTTAATTAGAACTTTAATAGAAGTTTTAGTCTCCGACAAGATTATAGTTTAATCATAAGACAGTTTTCCATTAGCATCTTTTTATTTTATCATTTTTCACAATTTTATTGTTCCTAATTTTAATAACAGACTAAACTTTTAACTTCCACTTTTTATTTTAGTTGTATTTTGATGATTGTATTTAACTTCCACTTTTAATTTAGTTGTATTTTTGATTATTGTATTTAGGCTGAAGATGCCCTTAAGTGAGGGTGAAACATGTCCCATGTAACTAAGAATTTAATTATGTAACAACTATACGTGAAAATATAAGTATTGAATAGGTGGAATAAATTAAAACACCTTTATCATTGTTGAACTGTTAAATTTTCAATACGGACCTAAAATGAGGTTTATAACATGTAATAATCCAGACAGAGTGTCGGTAGAATTGAGAAATCTTACAGAAGACAGGAAAACATACTGTCTTCCAAACAATACTATGATATCTTAGAGAAACATGGCACCTTTAAAATTCTGAACAGGGATTGGGAAATCAAAGATCTAAAAGAGAGTTCACAGAAGGTACTACGAACTAGGTTGCCATTTAAAATGAATAGTCAACGTGTTATCACGTATAATAAGAGACATAAGAGAGTCCCCGTATCAGTACAGGATAGCTACCTACTTTGCATAAAAAGTGGAAGTTGAAGTTCTGAAAATGAAATCCACCCATGAAGCATTGCTAAAATCCTCTGTTTTATCAAAGAAAAATGTGATGAGCAAAGAAAAGAAGAAGAATGTTCAAGCTCTGTTGAAATTTTTTGAAATACTGGATGATGCTGTGGATTTCTACAGAGTCGTGTTAGAAGACAAGTAACAGACTTCTGATGGCTATGCGTTTTGATGAGTTGAGTAGACTTTATTTTGTAAGACTTAATTTTAATTTAACCTGTGTGATATTAATGTGTTCATTCATTACAATAGTATTGATAATATAGGTTAATACCTTATTTTGTTTTATGTTACATTGCTTGATGCTAAGTATATTAGAATCTAATAATATTATGTAATCTTACAATACCAAGTAGCCTATATTATAAAATGTATGACAATGGAACTAAAAAGTCAATAAATATTCAAAAAATATTATTACAAAATAAAAAAATAAAAAACGTAAATAATACGATAAACAAATGTATATCATTCAGTTAGAGTATTAATGTGAAGTTCCATTTTACTAGAATATTTGCATATATCGACTTTTGAAAAAACTTGAGAAAATTATCTTCTAATCTTACCTCATCTAGCTTAAATTTCAACAAGTTCTATTCAGGTACCGTGCTTGTCTCTAATGGAACTAATATCGATGAAAATTTGAAATGTTTCATGCATATGCTTCTAAGTGAAAAAAAAAAAAAAAAAAAGACACATTCCCTGAAAAATGATGTTTGCTGCAAATGAGTTTTGCAAAAACGCTCCTCAATTAATATATATTGTTTATTAGTTAAATGTATGATTTAACTGAAGGACTGCAGATGTGCTAGTAGGTTACTGTTCATTATTATTTAAAACTGAAGTGTAACCGACAAACTGTTTATATTCAATAACACTAGAATGTTTATATTGTTCACCCACCTATTCAATACAATACAATACAATCTTAAAAAGTTAGGACCGAGCTCGATAGCTGCAGTCGCTGAAGTGCGGTCAGTATCCAGTATTCGGGAGATAGTAGGTTTGAGCCCCACTGTCGGCAGCCCTGAAAATGGTTTTCCGTGGTTTCCCATTTTCACAACAGGCAAATGCTGGGGCTGTACCTTAACTTTTATGGATTTCTAGAACTCCATAATTTTGATGGAAAAGTTGGTTCTTCGCACATCAGACCACTTTCCACCAGGTTGTCTTCTCACACCTACTGAAAGATCCTTTAACCAGTGTATCAAAGGTCCTCTTTCTTGAACCAGTATTTCAGAGATAATGGCCAAATCCTCCTTCACTGCAATTGCCCATGGAGTTGTACAATTCCAGGTCAAGAGAAGATCAAGAATTCGTCAAGATATTCTGGAGTTAAGCATTTAAGACAAATGGCCTTAAAACATAAAATGGTACTTCCTCATACCAAGTGAGAGCTTTTCAGATTTAGAGTACAGCTCTGCATCTGATCTTAGATGATATATATACTCAGAATTTTGATGTGGGCCGAGGACCTATCTAGAAAATATCCTCTCTTTCATTTGGAACCTCTATCTAACTGTAGCGAGTGAGGGCTAAGCATTCAGCAGCATATAGGGCTTCAGAACATACTACTGTGGTAGTGGTGGTATCTGGCCTGCCATGAGATCGATCTGGATTGATAAGTGGATATGGAGAGGTGAAAAGCTGTTCCCATGCTTTCAGCCTGGTATGAATATGTACTGAAATTACAGGAAAAATCCCACAAACTTCAGGAAGCACAATCCTTTCTTTTCCCGTTTTAATTGGTGTGAACATCTGCGATACAACTGGACTTGGCACTTAACACTGCAGAGGCTGGTCAGATAAGTACAGGAACTTTTTCAAAATTTCTACAATGCTAACAAACGACTTCTATTAATAATATTCATCTGGCATGTTCACAATATCACCTGTTGTAATTAGGATAGGTTTAACTCCAATTTAGAATTGTAGCATAGCTATTTTTATTATATAGCATCATGCTTTACCTGTCTGGCTGGTCCAGTCTTCTATGATAATAGGGAGAAATAATTGGACCTCCTAAGAAAGAGGACCAGTGGCTTCAGGCAGATGAGTTCTCTTAGGTGGGGTGATAGTCCCATCAATGAAGGGAATGACACTGGAACCCATCAAGCAGCATCTGTCACCAGGTTAAGGGTGGCTGCAGAAAGCTACTGTACTTCATGTTAGGAGTGGCCCCATCACCTGCTGGCAACAGCTCTAAAATGCCTTTGGGAGTGGCAAACCCATCATAATAAAAGCCTAAAACAATTGCAGGTATGGTGAGGCCTCGGAAAATGCTAGGATGTCTCCGTCAGGTACTGGGGGAGCTCTGAGAAGTAGGTGACCAGTATCACAATTTATCCCAATTAGAACAGTCAACATCCTAACTCCAGACAGACCAGACTGAAGAGGTGACAGATTTCATGAAAGAAAAGGACATAGCCTTCCTTGGTCTTAGTGAAACAAAATGGAGAGGAAAAAGGGGAAAGAAAACTGAAGGAAGGGTACAGCCTGTTTTACAGTGGAGGACAGGATGCAGTAAACAGAGTAGGAATGATCATTAGAAAGGATGTCCTGGAATATGTGGAGGAAGTGAAGATCAACGACAGAATGATCATAGCAAGGATACATTGTCAGACAGGAACACGAGATCTGTTCCAAGTATATGCTCCAGAAACTGGAAATAAAGAAGAGAATGCAGAAATATTTCTTAAAGAAATGGAGAAACACACTGAAGACAAGGAAGTCATTATAGTGGGCGATTTGAAAGCATAAGAGGGAAGAGAGACTGAGAAGAGATTCTGGGGCCATATGGATATGGCAACAAGAATCAAGGAGAGGATGTCTTAATGGACAGAGGAAATAATTAATAAAAGGAAACACATAGTTCAGGAAGAAAAATAGCCAGATTACTCAGGTTTGGGTGGGGAGACAGAAGAATGAAACTGTTGATTGATTACATAATAGTGGAAAAAGGACATCGGAAAGATCTTACAGATGTTACAGTTGTACCTGAGGAAGCCTTTGGGGGTGAACATAGAGCAGTGACCGCAAAGCTGAAAGTAGACAAAGTCACAAAACTACAAGAAAAGAGAGAAAGAAAGATTAGGGTCTGGTGATTGAAGGGAAATAAGGTTCAAGAAAAGTTTAGGAAAGAATGATAAAAACTGTTACCAAGGACAGATATTAGTCGCGCTGAACAGGAATGGAATAATTTAAAGAGTGCGTTTTTAAGGTGTGGAGTAGGTTTGGGCAGACCAAACAATCAGCTGTTCCAAAACATTTGAAGTTTGAGGTGGAGTGTTTTGCTACACTGTGCTGGCACATGACACACGGAACTGTAACTGCGTGGAAGATATAACTTCATGAGGTAACATGGCATGCTCCGCATCAGTGGGAAAGTGCTTGTTCTGGATGTGCTGTGTGTAGTTATGCCAGTGTACAGCTGTACGGAATGTGAAGGAACAGTTGGACCACTGAAATTCGCGCCCAATAATCACGTTTAAAGGCTGCTTTTAGGTTAAGATTTTGCAGTCAATATGAAATGCACATATCACGTTTACACAGGGACAGAACAGGTGTTTAAAAGTAACTATTCCAAGGATATTTTCACAAATTGAAATGTGTCAGCCTGTACTGTGAGCAATTAGGGCCAAGATAAAGCTTCATAGCATGTAAAAAAGTAGTCAGAACTATGAAATACGCACCCCAAAAAGATCTTGTTTAAATGTTGTTTTTAGGATAAGAATGTTTTTATTTGTTCTGAAATACACCTGCCACAGTTACACCGACAGTAGACGTGTTTACAAATATCACATTCCGCAAAGTTTACTATCTTTTGTACGGTATACAATATGTTACTAAGCTTCAATGAAAACACTTTTACAGAAGAGTTGAAAACACAACAGGACACACTAAGTGATTCACATATACTGAAGGCCAGAGGCCGGTGCAATGGGACTCACAGAACAAAGAGGATATGACAGACACAGAACACTCCAGCACATGGTGGCACACAGCCAGCTAGTACTTGAAGGGCAGTGCAAAATGGTGCTTTTGATGGGACAGCGAATCACTGTCTCGCTCTTGCTTGAGAATGTTTTGAAACAACTGACACTAAGTGTCCTGGAACAATGGAACATAACTGTGCATCAGCACAGTGTGCTGAAACAGAGACATAGTGCTCAGCCCCAGTGTGCAGAGAAAATATGTGGCAGAACATCAGGAAAGGTAAGAGAGACATAGACACCTTGGTGGAATGATAGATTGAAGATAAAGTAAAGGAAAAAAAGAAAACTTGGAAGGAATGGAAAAGAGAGAGTAAACCGAGATGCAGAGAAGCGAAAAGAATTTGCAAGAAAGTAGTACCAGTAGCTGAAGAAAAGAAGAAAATTTGGGAAACATTCACCCAGGAAGTAACAGAAGATTTGAACTGTGGAAAAGGATTATTATTTGCAATAATAAGAACTCATACATCATACACAACCATTAACCCGGCTCAAGGGAGATAGTGCCATCTTCCCTAACCTACACTTGAGTAATTCTTGTCTGGCGTATCCACGTTGCGGGGGTGGGTATCCTCCACATCAGTAGGTCGGTGTGAAGGAGAGCTAAGTTCAGGCAAGGACCCAATCTCATGGGGTATAACGTGGAACCCATGCCCAGTGTTATGGATGAAGAACTTAACAGCATCTTAGGCAAAGAGGGAGACCTTCAGAATGGCAAAGATGGTGGTTGAGGCAACCCATCCTCTCTGGGAAAAATTAGAATAGGAAACCACTGCCTTGTGGAGAAGAGGGATCTTCAAAGGCAGATGAGTAAATTTGTACTTGCTTTCAACTACAATACAAGCCTTGGATGGAAGTTTAAAAATGGAAATGGAATTGACAAGTCTCTGGCTACAGTTGCACAGTATGATGGTAATGTTGATGTTCGTGCAAGTGTTAGATCAGAGAACAAAACCCCATTTGGAAAAATAAATATTTTAACAATGAATGGGAAGGAAAATGAATTGATTGACCTAATGGAGAGACAAAGTGAAGTAAAATGGAAAGGGAAAGGAATGAAGAAATTAAGAAGGGGGTACACCTTGTACTGGATGGGTAACAGTAAAGAGAAAAGAAATGGAGTGGGATTTGTAGTTAATCAGAATGTCGAACCAATAGCTGTTGAGTATGTAATTGAAAGAATTATAATAATGCACATACATGTAAACAAAGAACTACTGAAGATAATACAGGTGTAAGCTCCACAGACAGGATGTAGCGTGGAAGAAAAAGAAGAGTTCCGCAATGAACTGGAAACACATATTGTTGGAGATGGGATTATGATAATAGGAGATCTGAATGCTCATGTGGGAACTGATAGAATGGGATATAAGAATGTTCTGGACCCACAATGATATGGCGATAGAAATGAAGAAGGAGAGAAACTGTTAGACTTTTGTATCAGAAATAACCTGATAATAAACACATGGTTTATGAAGAGGCATAGCCATAAGATCACCTGATATAGTTGGGATGGACAGTATGGAATACTCATCGATTTTATAATAACAAACCGAGAATGGGGAAGATACGCCATGAATACGAAGATAATCTCCAGTGAAAGTATGGAAGGTGATCACAGATTACTGATTGTGGAATTAAAACAAGTAAAAAATCCCTATAATTGTATTGAAGAAGAATCCAAAGATCAGAATTTGGTAATTGGAGGAGGGGGAGGATAAAAGAATGGCATTCAAAGATTGTATAAAAAGGAAGTTGCCTAATACGGAAATATGAAATGGAGAAGAAGAGTGGGACAATTTAAGACAGACATTTGTGGAAGCAGCAATTGAGGTATGCGGGAAAACAAAAGCAAAGGTTAAGGGAAAGGAGACACGATGGTGGACAGACAAAATAAAAAAATAAATTTAAAAAAAGGAACAAGGTGAAGAAAGAAATGGATAAGGAAAAGCAAAAAATGTATCAGAGGGATGAGAATAAGATAGAAAGGTTACATGTGGAATACAAAAGATTGAAACTACAAGTAAAGAGGAGTATCAAGGAAGAAAAGGAGAAATGTTGGGGAGAGTTATCCAACAAAATTGAGCAACATAGTCAAGGAAATCAGAAACTATTACACAGAGTAATAAAATCAAAAAGAATAAATCAAGAAAAAATCAAGGCATTAGAGAGAGAACATGGATCCATAGTTCATGACGAAAAGGGTCTTCAGAAGGTGATGGCAAAGTATTTTGAAAAACTTTATAATGAAGATGACTGCTCGAAGGAAGAAGGAGATAAGAAAATGGAAATTATAGATGGAAAAAAAGAAGAGAACCCGATAACATGGTTGGAACTTGAAAAAGGCAGTAAAAGCAATGACCAAAGGTAAAGCAAGTGGAAAAGACGAATCCAATGTTGATATGATTAGGCAGCAGGAAGCATTGGACTACAGTGGCTATACAGAGCCCTCAATGCCATATGGAAGGATGAAAGGATACCTGCAGATTGGCAATAAGGAAGCATTGTACCACTGTTCAAAAAAGGAAATAGGAAGAAATGTGAAAATTAGAAAATTATAGAGGTGTAACCCTATTATCACATGGGCTAAAAATAATGGAGCAAGTCATAGACAAAAGAATGTGGGATATAATAGAAACACAGTTAGAGGAAGAACAATATGGCTTTAGACCAAATAGATCAACAATAGACTTGATATTTACAGTGCGAACGATAATGGAAAAACATCTGGATAGGAACAAGGAGACCATCTTCATATTTTTGGATTAGGAAAAAGCTTATAATACAGTTAAGAGAAAACATGTATGGGAATGCCTACTGAAAAGGAATGTACAAAAAATTAATTAACAAGATAAAAATATTGTATCATTTGAGTAAAAGCAGTGTACAAGTGGGGAGTGGTGACTCTGAAACATTTTATACAAAAAAGGGTCTCAAGCAAGGAAGAGCACTGTTGCCATTATTGTTTATTATATTGATGGATGAAATCATAAAATGTGTAAAACAGAGTATCAGTAGTGATGAAGTGAATGCTTTGGTATTTGAACATGATGTGGTGATTTGGGAAAAGGGGGAAAAGGAAGTACAAAGGAGGCTGGACATTTGGAATGAGAATCTGAAGGAGTTTGGAATGGTAATAAGTAAAAAGAACACTGTAGTCATGCACTGTGGAAAAGAGAAGCCAAGTGAACATAGACGGAGAATGGTTAACATATCTGGGTAGCATTATTAATGGAAGTAATAAAACCAACCCTGAAATTAATAACAGATTAAGTACAGATACAACATTTTACCATGATGCCAGAGAACTTTTATGGGATGACGAAGTACCCAAGAGAACAGAATTAATATTATATAAACAGTATTTCATACCAACTACAGCATATGGACTAGAAACACTGGTAACTAATTAGCTGGTTTGACAGACTTGGGAGAAAGGAGACGAGCTGCTTGGCTGAGTGGTATGTTCCGAGTTCTCAGTGGAGATATGGCATGGAATGCCATTAGTAGACGAATAAGTTTGAATGGTGTCTTTAAAAGTAGGAAAGATCACATTATGAAGATAAAGTTGGAATTCAAGAGGACAAATTGGGGCAAATATTCGTTTATAGGAAGGGAAGTTAGGGATTGGAATAACTTACCAAGGGAAATGTTCAATAATTTTCCAATTTCTTTGCAATCATTTAAGAAAAGGCTAGGAATACAACAGATAGGGAATCTGCCACCTGGGCGACTGCCCTAAATGCAGATCAGTAGTGATTGACTGACTGACTGACTGACTGACTGACTGACTGACTGACTGACTAATTGAGACAAGATAGTAAGATCCAAGCAGTAGAAATGAATTTTTAAGAACATCGGTTAAAAAGACAAGAAGAGATAGAATTCAAAATATTAAAATCAAAGAAGAGCTAAATATAGAACCTTTAGTTTGGAAGATACAGAAAGCAAGACTTGAGATGGTTCAGACATGTAAAAAAAAGAATGGGAAAGGAACAGGTAGCAAGAAGGGAATTGGAAAGAGAAGTTAAGGGAAAGAGACCACTTGGAAGACCGAGAAGAAGGTGGATGGATCAGATTTGGAAGGACATTAGAGATGCTGGATTGGATGTGGCGGAAGTAATGGAGCAGGAAAAGTGGAAGGACAGAAAGGAGTGGAGGAGGCTTGTTAACCACACCCGGGCAACTGGAGTGGGACATTGATGATGATATAAGAAACTGTAGGAAAGAAATGGTGAACACAGGGTTTGTGAAGAATAAAGAAGGAGTAACACTGACAAAACCAAACAAAAGAAATAATGAAGAGATGGAAAGAATATTTTAGTGAACTGCTGAAAGTGAGAAACCAAACATGTGGAGAAGGCAGCGTAAATAGAAGCACTAATAGAGAAGGAATCAGACATTACAATGACACAGGTGGAATGGGCAGTTAAAAAGATGAAGATGGGGAAAACTGTAGCCAAAGATGTGACCAATGCTGCAGGACCAGCGGGACTCCAGTGGACTAATAGAATACTCAAGTGTGTATGGAGAGAGGAAAAAGTGCTCGAGGACTGGGAAAAAGGAGTTATAATACCAATATTCATGAAAGGAGATAAGAAGAAGTGTGGTAACTACCAAGGTATCACTATCGTTTCCCATGTTGCCAAGATAATGGAAAGGATATTGTAAAGAAGAATTACAGAAAAGCAGGAAAGTCAGTTGGATTCAGAGTTGGAAGGTCAATACTGGAACCCACTTTCATTCTGAGACAGATCATGGTAAAGAGCTAGGAATATGGGAAGGATATAGAACTGACTTTTATAGACATAGAAAAGGCATATGATAACATCCCCAGAACAAAAGTTTGAGAAAGCCTGACACACAGCAGCTTTGGCAAGGAACTAATAACAATGATAAAAGCAATATATGATAACTGAGAGAGGAAAGAATGAATGCAATGATGTTTGCTGATGATGATGTGATCTGGGGAGAAGATGAGGAGGTGGTATAACAATAGCTGAATGTACTGAATAGAAAGATTGAACAATAGGAACTGAGGATTAAAGTGGAGAAGAGCAAGACAATGGTGATGAGTAAAAAAAAAAAAAAAGGAAAAGGAGCTATCAAAATTAGAGACAAGGAGCTAGAAATAGTAGAACACTTCAAAAACAGTGTTTGGGAAGTGAACTGACAGAAAATAGAAGAATGGGTATGGAAATTAGTAGAACAACACAATTGGGGAGTGCCTTTTACCACCAGGTACAGAGATTAATATGGAATAAAGATGTACCAATGAAGGTTAAAGAAGTAATGAACAAGGTATATTACTTGCTTATAATGACATATGTAGCAGAAACCTGGACAATTACTTAGAGGGATGAGAGTAGAGTACAGGCAACTGAAATGAAATTTCTGAGGAGTATGGTACAGAAGACAAGGAGGGATAGAAATGAAAACATGAAAAAAACTATATGTGCAAGAACTAAATGACAAACTGGAACAGAACAGATTGAGGACTGTGGGTGAGAGTGGGAATTAAGGAAGATGATAGAAGAGATAGTTTGAGGAAGATAATTAGGTTTGTAATGGAGAACAGGTATGAAGATACGTCTTCCTTAATCAATATATGGGATATGGCAGGCAAGAGGGAAGGGAAGGGAAGGGAAGGGAAGGGAAGGGAAGGGAAGGGAAGGGAAGGGAAGGGAAGGGAAGGGAAGGGAAGGGAAGGGAAGGGAAGGGAAGGGAAGGGAAGGGAAGGGAGTGGGCCAACGAGAGGTAACGGTTGGGAATTAGTATGAGACACCGCAGCTAGATCAGCAGAGGGAAGATGGAGATCAGGGAAATGTTACAGAGGAGGTGCGAGGCAAGAGGAAAGAGAATGGTAGGAAAGGGAAACATAGAGTAGAGAAAAGGAAGAGGGAGGTGGAACAGGGTAGTGATAGGGAGAGAATGGAGGAGGAAGTAGGTTCTGCAGGCATCAGGGAAGTTAAGGGAGACCAGGAGAGGAGGAGATTTGATAAGGAGGGTGGGGATGAGGCTCTGGCATGGGCAACTTAATTGTCAGGCATGTGGGGGAAAGTATGCGAAGGAAAGGAAACCAGTTTTTCTACCCCTATTTCTTTTCTGACTTCAACATTTCTTACTCTGTCTCACCTTGTCTTCACTACCATATTCCTGAGGAACTTCATCTCACTGCCCTGAATTTTACTCTCATCTCTTGCTGACAATGTCCCAGTCTCTGATGCATATGTTAATATAGGGGTATTATACATTATCTCTTTACATTTCATAGGAATGTTCCACACCAGGTTCATTACATTCTGGCAGCACGTATTTCCTCGCTTTTACTCTTCTACAGGATGTCTGAGAAATCCCCGTACCCCTAGTTTCATACGTTTCATATTATAGTAGAGTACTTACATATAAAAACTATGAATCCAGGGAATCTGTATGTGCACCATCATGCCTTACACAGAGTTCTATCCATCTTCAAGTCCTCATTGACGTCGTGCGGAGCATCTCAGGAGTTATGGAACGAAAGGTTGACTCCATATTTTGGTGCAATTTGTCATTAGTCGTGTACCGACGTTGAGCCACATGGGACTTGATTATTCCCCATAATGAGTTGTCTGGCGTGGTAAGGTCCCGGGGTTCGTGGTGGCCATTTCAACGGGGCTGGAGATGTTGGTGAGCCACGGCCAATCCAGTTGCCTTGAAATGGTTCATCAAGGAACTCGCGCACCTGAATAGCAAAATGTGCTGGAGCCCCATCCTGCTGTAACCACACATGACCCATGATTCCCTTGTCTTGAAGCTGAGGTATTAACCAAGACTGTAACATATGCAAATACGATTTTCCATTCACACACCCATCAAAAAAATACGGTCCACACAAGTGACATGACGATATCCCGGCCCATACCATAACATGAGGGGGTTTCCTTTTCAACTCTTGCACATAATGAGGATTTTCCTTAGACCAGAAAACCACATTCCTCCTATGTGAACTATGATATATCACACATTCATCAGAAAATAACACTCTTGAGCGAGACACAGCAGTTGGGAATTGTGCCAACAAAGCACGGCAGGCTGCAACTCGTTGCTCCATGTAATTGTCAGATAATTCATTCACATGCATCGGCCTAAATCCTTTCATTTTCAAATCTCTTTTAACGTGGTCATGCATTGTTGACCGCGGTATTTGAAGTTCAGCTGCTCTTTTGCGAATGGATTTCAATGGAGACTGCTCAACTGATCGAACGACGATGGCACACGTATGATACTAGGGGTACGGGGACTTCTCAGACACCCTGCCTGTACTGATCTCCTTATCCAACCTTGCATCTTGCATTTTTCCACTTTTCAAATATTTGAAGTATTTAACAACCTCAAGGTTTTGTCTCCTGATACTAATGATTCCTTTTCCTTCTCTTTCTCCTCTTGTCATCAAGAATGGTTTGCTCTTCTCCACGCTGATTTTCATACCAGTACCATATTTCTCAATATTGTCATTTACTGAAATTTACATATAATGATAAAAGCATTTACAGAAAAATACAAAAGTTGAAAGCTAGAAATGCAGCTGAGATTGATAAACATTTCTGGGGACTGGGGATATATTAAAGGCAATAGATTAGGACATGGACTATCTCTAAAATACGTATTCAATTATTGTTTCCATGAAGGAACAATACCAAATGAATGGAGAGTTGAAATAGTAGCTCCAGTATACAAGGGAAATGGTTATATACACAAAGCAATAAGATAGAGATAATGTACAAGACAGTCAGCTTGACGTGTTGTTTTGTAAGATCTGGGAAAGCATTCTTTCTCGTCAGACATGTTTGCAAAATTACTAACTGGTGTGATACAAGGCAGTGCGGGTTTAGGAAAGGTTATTCCAGTGAGGCTCAACTTGTAGGATTCCAGCAAAGGTATAGCAGATATTTTAGATTCAGGAGGTCAAATGGACTGTATCACTATTGATCTATTCTATTTTGATAGGGTAGATCATTGGAGATTACTGATGAAAATGTGGGCTATTGGACTAGATGGAATAATGGTTGAATGCATTGTTACATTTCTAGAAAATACAACTCAATTAGACTAGGGTAAGTGTTATTTGACCCTCTATTAATGATTAAGAGTGCCTCCCCCCACCTTCCACAAGGCAGTATTATTGCACCTTTATGTTTTCTTATATATCCCACTGTCGGCAGCCCTGAGGATGGTTTTCCGTGGTTTCCCATTTTCACACCAGGCAGTGCCTTGATTAGGGCCACGGCTGCTTCCTTCCTAGCCCTTTCCCGTCCCATCGTCACCATAAGACGTCTGTGTCGGTGCGACGTAAAGCCAATAGCAAAAAAAGTATACATAATATCATAGATAAGTTAGGTCAAAAGCCAGTAGGAAGAAAATTCATCTTATCTTAATAACTGATCTCGCCTATCCCTTGGTACACCAAATTCATCCTTTGGTTCTTTAAAGCTACAAATCTGTTGGCGATGTCTTTATAGAATGTCTGTTTCTTCATTAACTGCTGTAGAAGTTCTTTGTGAATTGCAATATTCACTAAAGAAGAAAGTCTCTCTTCTGAAACTATGTAACTGAGGTATGTTTTTATACATTTCAGACAAAAATGTTTCTATTCATGGATGCTGCTGTAGAGGATATGCTTAAATGAAGAAAAAAAAGCTAGGGCAAACTAGCTGATAACAAATTATGACCATCATCACTACTACTCCAGTATCATCACCACTAAATGAAGTAATAAAGTAATCAGCCACGAGATTCACACTATCTGACCAAATAAACACTGGGAGATTATTTATTCTTAGGTGATGATTTTCAGTAGACTTACATATGGAGTGGTCAATCATGAAATGAGGTTACCAAAACTTGTTTTTATGAGAAATTCTCCTTTCATGATTCATATGGAGTGGTCAATCATGAAATGAAGTTACCAAAACTTGTTTTTATGGGAAATTCTCCTTTCATGATTCAATAAAAGTGAGACCATACTAGTCCTAGTTTCCACTGCTATTGGTCTTAAGAGATTTCAAAAGTGATGCATAGACTGAGTTCATCATAAGAATACATGGTAAAAACAGACAAGGGTTTTAAGAACTGTCTCAAGCAATTTTCAAACATAACTAATCAAGATACAAACCATTATTAGCTGCCACAGTTCGAGGTGGTGGTACAGGTGCCAGAGCTACTGGATATGTGCAGTCAGGTAGCTGATTATCGATTTGCAGATGATGTACTTTGGCATGAAGTTGCATCTCGTATGGCATTATTTTTGCTTCCAGCCAAAGTCCAACCTATCAAGATAAGAACAAACATAAACTGACAACTAATGCATGGTATTCACAGCAAATTAATTAAACAATGTTCCTTCTTGGTTAAATATGATTCTTAATGGCTAAATCTGCAACCTGAAATCTGGAATGGGAAGTGTTTAATTATTATTTACATAAGGATTTTCTCTTTCTTCCAGTAACTGTTGAGATGTTGAGAGATTTTATACGTTTCAAACAAGAAAAGTTTCTATTCATGGATGTTGCTGTAGAGGAGATGCTTAAATGAAGAAATAAAAAAACCCTTTGCATCTTTCTGTTCTGGTGCTCTACTTATTTTGACATTAGTGAAGTCCCTATAAAAGGAGTATTATCAGTAGGATAACTATCCATCTGGGATTACTCCACACAGTCCAGGAATAGAAAAATAATCAAGAGAGCAGGCTATGATGTAACATGCCTGGGAATTTATTTAATTCAATAAATTCCATGAAATTAATTTTCTAGTCCATAAGGGTTAGTGTGTACTTTGTTACAGCAGATTGTTTTAGCCATTTGCGCCAACAATGATGTACGTATAATACCAAAATAGTTTGTCCATTGTGAGCCTCCGTGGCTCAGACGGCAGCGCGTTGGCCTCTCACCGCTGGATACCGTGGTTCAAATCCCGGTCACTCCATGTGAGATTTGTGCTGGACAAAGCGGAGGTGGGACAGGTTTTTCTCCGGGTACTCCGGTTTTCCCTGTCATCTTTCATTCCTGCAACACTCTCTATTCTCATTTCATAGCATTTATCATTCATTAATAAATCACTTTGGGAATGGCGACCCCATCGTACTAACAGCCTATATCTGCTTCATTCATTACATCCCTGACCCTGTCAATGACTGGAAAACAGGTTGTAGGTTTTCATTTTCAGTTGGTCCATTATTGGACATTATACATTTTCCAGCTAACTCATTCCTGGTTGCTAGCGTTTCACCCCAGTGTACTAATTTGGGTCATCAGTTGGTAAATAGCACACCAACCAAGGCGCATGGCTAGTGCATACCGTGGAGGCTACTGCGTAGGCTACATGGAGCCAATGGCAGCGCCAATGCACTATGAGAGACTTTGTCTCGCTTTCAAAAATTGATGCCTGCCTGGCCATCAGATGTTTTGGTAGGTGTGCTATTTACCAACTGATGAGCCCAAATTAGCACACTGGGGCGAAACGCTGGCAACCAGGAATGAGTTAGCTGGAAAATTTATGATGTCCGATAATGGACCCACTATATTGGTACTCACTCACTCAGTACACATATTTCAGGTTCCCTATGGGCATTAACATCTATATCAACAATGATATAATCTAGAGTGCCGGCTATGATGTAATATGTCTGGGAATTTATCTAATTTTATTATCCAATGTTTTTCATTCTCTGAACACCTCTTTAAAAGAGCTTTACGTCTTTCACTGAAATGGCACCAAATCCACTGGGAGCAGCAGTTGTCAGGCTTATTACATGGTTTGGCAAGACTGTATCAAAATACATACATCCTGCTGTGAAAACTAACTCGCTTCATATCTCTGAATGTCTCTGTGTCCTTTCAGAACTCCTGTGTGATCAGTTGTCAGTTTTTGTTTGTCTGTGTCACGTGCTTTGTTAAACAAAGTTTGTATAGTACTACTGCCTTGCTTTAAACGCTGAAGAAATGTTTTCAAAATTGAAAAGTAAATCTGAAAGAGACCATTCCAAGAAGAAATGACTGTGTAGTTATAATGAAGAATGGGAGAACTGGTATAAATGTAGAAAAATTTCTCTGATAAAATGGGATGAACTTAAATCTGTGAAAGTCATGAAAATAGTGAGAAACACCTTTACAAGGCACAGAATTCTTCTCAAAGTAAGTTGCTGAAAGTATTTTTACCAATAAAAACAGAGCAGAAGAAGATAAGGTGACTTCAGCCTAAGTCTCCAATTTCCACTACAATCAACATCAACACTTCTAATGTACACAAACTTCAGTTAACTCTGAAGGGTTTTTCTAATTCAAATTCAAATATTGCTGCCAAAGTGTTCTGTGTATGTACTAAATGCAAAGAAATTGTGTAAAATATCCCTACACTCATTCTGTTGAATTAATTCACAGGAAACTTAGAGAACTTAGAGAATCATTTTTCACTATTTCTAGTGAAGTTTCCAACAGGAAAATATAAGTTTTTTTTCCCTCTTTGTATCCAGTACTATACACCTAAACGTATTAAATCAAAAGTTCACAAAAAAGATTCACAAAAATAAAAGATAGGAATGTATATTTTGTTAAATTAATAAATTTCATTGTTTGTCCGTATTGAACCAAGATTACAACTTTTATTATAATTTGGATCCACCTTATTCATTACATAAAAACTGTTGTTTAGATGAAATTACAACATATATTTCAATCAGAACTAGTTTCGACGCCCTTTTTGAGCCATCATCAGCTGATATAGGTTCTTCGAAAAATTGGCAATCAATTGTGTTCAATTTGACGTAGATAAACTTATGTGACTGCCATTTTTTCCAAGAACCTATATCAGCTGATGACGCAAAAAGGGCGTCGAAATTAGTTCTGATTGAAATATATGTTGTAATTTCATCTAAAAAACAATTTTTTATGTATTGAATAAGGTGGATCCAAATTATAATAAAAGTTGTAATGTATATTTTGCACAACCTTCATAAAGTACATTTTTCCATATCATACATCTAATAATAATGGAGAAATTTGACATATCCTGATCTTGTTCTTAAAAACATTGCTAAGCCACTGTATACTAATCAAATAATATATGACCTAGTGTACTTTACAAATATTCCAGAACTTTAACATACAATTTCAACACATTTTGTTCACATAATTTTCCATGCGATGTTAACATGAATATCCATACAGACAGGCAGACAAAAAATTGAATGAAACTATTTTCAACATTTGTATACCTCATCCAAGATAAATATGTAGCATGTGCCAAAATTTGAAGTGTACAGACAAAATTATACTTTTATTTCCATAGGAGATAGGAACATGAATAGGAAGATGTAACAGGATACACACACTAACAAGTCAGCAACGTAAGGGGAAAAATTAAAAAAGGAGATGAGGACAAACATGAAAACATGAATCTCCTCTTCTTCATATAATGTTGTTTTCTTTAATGAATATTGAATTTTCACGACCACATTGTAATCGAAACCGACCTTCAACCTATTGCCTCGTGTTCCATACGTTTAGTACGTGCTGAAGAGATGTTAAGTACAGAACAAAAATGGCAAACCAGACACCAGTGGGATCCGAACCCACAACCTCCCGATTTCACGTTGGTTGCTCTACCTTTCCAACAGAACAAAGATGGCCTAGGCCACCATAGCTCAATTGGTAGAGCAACCGACGCGAAATCGGGAGGTTGTGGGTTCGGATCCCACTGGTGTCTGGTTGGCCATTTTTGTTCTGTACTGAACATCTCTTCAGCACATACTAAACGTACGGAACACGACCTAATAGGTTGAAAGACAGTTTCGATTGTCTTCTTTACTTTCTTCCAGTTTTTCCATCAAAGGAGTTAGAAGTTAATGATTTTTGGATTATCTTGATTAGATCTGAAAATCTATTTTAAGTACCATGAGGGCTATTTGTCAAATTGTTCTTGGTTGCAGAATTGCAACAGCTATACACTGCTGCAGAAGTCCACTAATAGCCTGATATAGGTCAGCAGGTAGTAAACAGAAGAACTGCAGGAGACTGATTTGGTCAGTCATAGCAATAGTGTGTTAATATAAGTAGTTCAGTCAATGAGCTAGAATAACATAGAGGGGCTGTATGCCTGACATCAGCGCTCCCTGTGGGAGCAAGCTGATAAAGGGCAGCCATGTTGATGGTTGTCAAAACAAAGCGAGTTGGCACGAGAACATATGTTGAGGTGAGAGGGAGATTGGGCATGGATATTGAATTTTGTAAGTTTTCGTAAGTTTTAAGAAGTGAAAAGACAGATTCTCGCTATGAATGCCAGCCATATGCTCAGTGTACGGTTGTACTAATTGGAGTAATAAAACCAAGGATATATCGTATTTTAAGTATTACTGAATTATAGCCAAGATCACTTTTTGTAACTTCTGTTAGTAATTAAACCCATTTTGATGCATATAGAGCAAAAGTGCTGATAGTCACAGTAATCATTTGTCAGATTATGTTTCAGATTTACTTTGAAGAACAAAAAATTAACGGAACAATTGGTTGTGAAGACTAAAAGAGAAAAATGGTATCCCACTCAATACAGTCGCTTATGCTCTGAACATTTTGAAGATAATAACATGTATGAAACAAATGACCAGTCGCGATTACTGGCAAATGCCATTCCAACCCTATTTAATTTTCCTTTACATTTACAAACAAAGAAAATGGAGCGCCCACTGCCAAGAAAACATAACCTCGAAAAGTCACCTATTTCGGTCAAACATACACCAAGCATGATAAATACAGTATTTTACTGCTATTTGTGTAATTTATGCAGCCTTTATTGTAGATTGCACTGGTATATAAAGCTAGCCTACACTTCATACTGGACAACTTTCAAGGTTATCTTTCAGCTAGTAACACCAGTATGATATTTTAATGGGGAAAAAGTGACGTCCCTTACATCATAACAAAGAATAACATTAAACAATTATAATGGTGCAGTACTCATGGGCAGCCTCTGTGGTGTAGTGGTTAGCGTGAGTAGTTGCCACCCCTGGAAGCCTGGGTTCAGTTCTCGTCTCTGCTACTAAATCTGAAAAGTGGTACAAGGGCTGGAATGGGGTCCACTCAGCCTTGGGAGGTCAAATGAGTAGAGGTGGGTTCAATTCCCACCTCAGCCATCCTCGAAGTGGTTTCCCACTTCTTCTCCAGGCAAATGCCGGGATAGTATCTAACTTAAGGCCATGGCTGCTTTCTTCCCTCTTCCTTGTCTATACCTTCCAATCTTCCCATCCCCCCACAAGACCCCTGTTCATCCTCCTGAGTGAGGTACTGGCCCTTCTCCCCAGATGTATCCACTGACCCAAAGGAACATGATCCAAGACACTGCCCTTGAGGTGGTAGAGGTGTGATCCCTTGCTGATTATGATTAAAATGAGGATGTGGCCTATTGTAGGTCCCTATCATTTTACGGATTTCTGTCATAAATATTTATGTCCACGGTTTTTATTACAATGTACGCTTACAAGTAACGATGTTTAACTAAAAATGTTAACATCCTGTAATGTATTGAATAGGTTGGAGTCCAATAAATTCTCTTATATTATTAATGTACGCTTAACCGCAACAGCCAGGTAGGGTAACGCTGTTGTTCTGTTTTCTAGGCCTATTCATATGTCATTGTGCGATGATTTCGAACTACCCTAAAATCAACTGTTCGTGATATTGGCCTCATGCTGTACCATGATGAAGTGGCGGTATTCGTAGTCTATGATTTTTAATGCTTGAAGATTTCAGCTAATGGTCTTTAATTCTGCCCCAGTGAATCTAAAATGAGTATTTTCTACACTTTTTGTCATTCCAGAGCCACGCCCAGTTGCTTGGGTGACCACAGGGAACATGGCGGACGTTCGTTCTATTAGCTTCACCCAAGCAGTGCTTCCGCCTCTCTATGTTATTCTAGTTCATTGAGTTCAGTATTTCACCTCTGTATGTTTTCCTTTTTAAACAAAGAAATTTAATCTGTTTTAACTTAGAAGCATATTAGCATTCAATGTCATAGACCATTTTGGCAATGTCCTACAGTTGATTCACTTAATAAGCATGATATTTATATATTAGTCAACAACTTTGGCAGCAACTGAGATCATTTGGAACAATAAAGGGTGCTGGAGAAAATATTGTTCTGCAGACAAAATGCAGTCTTGAAACAACAGGTCACAAAAATATGCACAGATATCAAACAGAATGGAAATGTGGTTAGCAAAGGGGTTCAATTTTGACTGCAATCTGCCACAAAGAAAGAAAACAACTCATCTTTACTAAAGAATAATTCATTCAATACTTGATATACTTACATCCATGTCAACAACATTCGTAGACGTTTTACTGCTACCAGCCTTTAACACTGTTGGTTTTCTGGAAATATAATGGAAAATGAACATTAGTAGTACAATAATGGAGGACAAGCACACAGAGGTACGAAAACTGACGGTTGTTATGTATGAATTATGTTTTTGGGACTACTGGTAGCAGAAGGAAAAGACATAAATACATATATAAATTAGCATTATAGACTGTTATGCCTTCCAGCATTCAGTCTGCAAGCCTCTGTGAACTTACTAACGCTGCCACAATCCTCTATTTGTAACTAGTTCTGTGGCCTCGTTTAGTTCTATACCTTTATCTTTAAATCATAAGAAACTGAGTCTAACTATCAGTGTCTTGGTCTCCCTCTACTTGTCTTACCATCCATAACAGAGTCCATTATTCTCCTGGGAAACCTATCCTCCTCCATTCACCTCACATCACCCCACCAATGAAGCCAGTTTATCCGTACAGCTTCAGCCATTAAGTTCATTGCTAAGATAGCCTTTATCTCCTCATTCCGAGTGCCATTCTGCCACTGCCACTGTTCCCACCTATTTGTACCAGCAACCATTCTCGCTACTTTCATGTCTGTTACTTCTAACTTATGAATAAGATATCCTGAGTCCACCCGGCTTTCACTCCCATACAGCAAAACTGGTCTGAAAAAAAAAAAAAAGTGATGTAAAGAAAGTTTTGTATGGGAGCTGACTTCCTTCTTACAGAATATTGTTGATTGCAACTGCAAGCTACCTGCATTAGCTTTACTGCACCTTCATTCAATCTCACTCACAATACTACCATCGTGGGAGAACACACATCCTAAATACATGAATTTATCTATCTGTTCCAGCTTTGTATCCCCAATCCAACATTCAATACTCTTGGATTTCTTACCTACTGACATCAATTTAGTCTTGGAAAGGCTAATTTTGATACCATTATCATTGCACCTATTTTCAAGTTCCAAGATATTAGACTGCAGACTTTTGACACAATCTGCCATTAAGACCAAGTTGTCAGCATAGGCCAGACTGCTTACTAATTTCCACCTAATTAAATCACTCCCTGAAACTTTATACCTATCAGCAGATTAACCATGTAAACTATGAACAACAAAGGTGAAAGATAACAGCCTTGTCTAACCCCTGTAAGTACTTTGAACCAAGAACTCATTCTACCATCAATTCTCACTACAGCACAATGGTGAACATATATGCCTTTTATTGATTTTAATAATATACCCTTAATCCCATAGTCCCCCAGTATGGCGAACATCTTTCCTCTCAGTGATCTGTCATATGCTTTCTCTAGATCTACGAAATATAACTGTCTATTCCTCTCGTAACATTTTCCAATTACCTGACAATCAATCAATCAATCAATCAATCAATCAATCAATCAATCAATCAATCAATCAATCAATCAATCAATCAATCAATCAATCAATCAATCAATCAATCAATCAATCAATCAATCAATAAATCAATCAATCTTCGAAGGGCTAATGCCTTGTCAATGCAACCACTCTCTTCTTTCATTGGCTGTTCGTTTCAGTTCCATGTAATTGTAATAATCTAACTTCTTGATGTCGTCCAAATACTTCATCCTAAGTCTTTCTCTTCCTTTCTTTCCTAGCACTTTCCCTTCAAGAATGTTAGTGATGAAAGTGTTGTGTCCAATAAATTTTAATTTCCTGTTTTCCATTTCCTTTAATAATCTTCTCTTTTTTAACTTCCCTTAAGACTTCCAGGTTGGTTTTTCTTTTCGTCCAGCTCGTTCTAGTCATTTTCCACCATATCCACATTTCAGCAGTTTCAAGTCGATTCCTTTCTAATTTACCCAGAGTCCAACTCTCGCTTCCATATTGCAGTGTACTCCATACAAATGATTTTGCAAAAGATTTTCTGACATCTATATTCATGTGTGTGCTGATTAAAATGTTTTTCTTAGTCATAAATGCCTGCTTTGCTTCTCTTTACTTCCAGGAAGCATCTATTATCCTCTGCTATCATACTACCAAGATAACAAAATTGTTTCACCTGATCAATTCTGACATCAATTTTTATATTGGTTATAATTTCTTCCATATTTTTCCATACTATCATTACTTTCATTTTCTGTTTGTTTACTTTTAACTTCCATAGTTTAAGAGTGTCT
This sequence comes from Anabrus simplex, assembly GCF_040414725.1. Taxonomy (NCBI): domain Eukaryota; kingdom Metazoa; phylum Arthropoda; class Insecta; order Orthoptera; family Tettigoniidae; genus Anabrus; species Anabrus simplex. The sequence goes on from NC_090265.1 coordinate 188,595,459, forward strand.
GAGAGGACTTGCAGCATTCTATTAATTTCTTTCTTTTTGAGTCTGCAATTAATACGATGTCATCTGCAAATTTGATACAATGTATCCTTTCAACCATTGGCTTTTATTCCCTTTGTCTTCTCCTTCATGATCTGAATAGCTTCCTCAATGAACATATTAAATAAATATGATGATAGGGGACAAACTTGTCCAACTCCTTTTCTAATACTGGCCTTTCTTCTACCTGATTGATGATTATTTTTGTTCTTCAGTTCAGATACAGCTGATTAATCATTCTTCTATCCTTCATTTTCCTCATAGTTCTAAATAGTAGTTCCCAGTTCACAATGTCAAAAGCTTTTTCCAAGTCAATGAAAGTAAGGTAAGTTGTTCTATTAATTTCCACCCTTCTCTCCAATAATGTTCGTAAGGCCAGAATTGCTTCTCTTGCTCTTCTGCCTTCTCTAAATCCAAATTGATCTTCTCCAACATACTTATCTACTTTTCCTTTTATAGTGTTCTTAACTATGTTAATGACTATCTTGGAGGCATGATAGTGCTCTATAATTGGTGCAGTCAACTGCCCTTCCTATTTAAGGTATGGTAATAGTTCTGCATTGTGTGAAGTCTTCTGGCATGATTCCTCTATCATAGCATTCATTTCTTACTCTGAATAATTGGTCTTTCATGTTGTTGCCTAAATTTTTCAGTAATTCTGCTGGGATGTCATCAACACTGGTTGATTTTTCCTCCTTGAGACTCCGACGGGCATGTTCAAATTCATGTCTCATGATTGGAGGACCTTCCACACTCACTGATGTCTTCAAATAGATTATTTTCATTCTTGAAGTCTTTATCAATGTACAGTTTTTCTATGTATTCTTTCCAGCGAGCACATATCTTATCGTTGTCTACCAGTAATATTCCTTCTTTATTTTTTTACTACTGCAGATTTGGTTCTATTTTTGTATGGAAGGGCACTGATTTTCTTCTTATAAACCTAGCGCATACTGAAAATCCCATCCTGAAAGCCCTTCTGTAGTCTGAAACCATACTGGTTTTAATCCAACTTACTCTCAACCATGGATCGCATCCTTCATTCCAAGATGCCAGTGAACACTTTGGCTGGTATATTGATCAATGAGATACCTCGAAAGATGTTGCAATCCTTTTTGTTCCCTTACATATAGATAACTACTTTTGTGCAATCAGAAGGTACCTTACTAACACACCTTGCTAATCTTATTACTCTATGAAGCCATTCCATTCCTGCCTTCCCACTATATTTCACCATTTCAGGTCTAATTTCATCTATTCCTGCTGCTTCATAACACTGGAGTTTGTTTACCATCTTTTCCCCTTCATCAAGTGTTATTTCACTAATGTCGTTGTCCTCCTTGGCATGAACTTGGTTGTTCCTGATGTCACTAGGAAAATTTCCTTTTATGTTGACAAGATTTTCAAAATATCCCTCCACCTGTCCCTGTCATCTACTGAGTTTGTCTGAATTACCCAAAACACTATTCATTTCCTTTTTCTCTCCCTTCCCAAGATTCTTTATTACTGTCCAGAAAGGTTTCCCTGCTGCCTGATCTAACCTTTCCAGGTTATTACCAAAATCTTCCCATGACTTCTTTTTGCATTGAAAACTATTTGTTTCGCTCTGTTTCTTTCATCTACATACAATTCTCTGTCTGCATCAGTCCTTCGTTGGAGCCATTTCTGATAAGCCTTCTTTTTACATTTACAAGCTGCTCTCACTTCATTATTCCACCAAGATGTTTGATTTTTCCCCATCTTTACACACAGTTGTTCCTAGGCATTCCTTTGCTGTATCTTCTACAGCATCGCTGTACGCCACCCATTCTCTTTCTTTATCCTGAAACAGCTTACCGTCCGTTGTTTGGAACTATTACTATTACTACTTCTGTCAAACTTCCTCATCCTGGAGAATTTCTATCCTTTTTCGTATGCACACAGATTTCACTTTATCCTAGGCCTAAAGAAACTGAGTTCACGACAGCATATTGGTCTGCATCATAGAAAAATCCCTGGAAAATCCAAACATTCCTAACAGATTTGCTGAATTCGAAGTCGGTTAAGATATATTCTATTATGGATGTGGTGCCCTGACCCTCCCATGTGCAGCAGTGAATAGCCTTATGCTTGAAGAATGTATTCATAACTGCTAAACCCATACAAGCAAAGAAGTCCCACAAATGCTTCTTATTGTTATTAGCTTCCATATCTTCCCCACATTTACCAACCACCCTTTCATATCCCTCAGTTCTATATCCAACTGTCGCATTGAAATTACACATTAGCACTATCCTATCCTTGCTGTTGACCCTGATTACGATGTCACTCAATGATTCATAAAACTTGTCAACTTCATCCTCATCTGTACTCACACATGATGAATATACTGAGATAATTCTGGTTCTAATTCCTCCAACTGCCAAATCTACCCACATTTTTCACTCATTTATGTGCCTAACAGACAGCACGCCAACCTCTCACCGCTGGGTCTCGTGGTTCAAATCCTGGTCACTCCATGTGAGATTTGTGCTGGACAAAGCAGAGTAGGACAGGTTTTTCTCTGGATACTTCAGTTTTCCCTGTCATATTTCATTCCAGCAACACTTTCCAATACCATTTCATTTCATCTGTCACTCGTTAATCATTGCCCCAGAGGAGTGCGACAGGCTTCGGCAGCTGGCACAATTCCTATCCTCGCCACTAGATGGGGGCTTCATTCATTCCATTCCTGACCCGGTCAAATGACTGGAAACAGGCTATGGATTTTCATTTTCATGTGCCTAACAGAAACTATGTTACGTGCAACAGTATTCCTGATGAACAGCCGACCCCCACAATCTGTCCTTCCCTTTTTAACACCTGTCAAGTACACTTTATAATCTAGTGGGTTAGGGAGCACTGTTGGATTGTATAATGCTAGCCGCCTAAGCACAAGGAGGGCCATGACTCACAATATGTCCTACATGCGAACCCCCATTCCGTAGCAACTGGTATTCCATCTCTTGGGATCACTTACTAGGCCACTCAGCCATTACCCATGGTTCATGAACTAGGACATGACTACAGTAACCCACAACATGAACCATGGTAGGGAAAAGACAAGAGGGATATTAAGTACAGAACAAAAACAGCCAACCAGAAACCAGTAGGAATCAAACTACAGCATTTGAATTTTGTGTTATATCATCTTCCATCAGTAGTGGTGACCTTGTCGTTTATGTTCTGATGACTGCGATCTGAGCTACTGTAAATCAATGGTAGAACATCAAACATGAAATCTGAAAGATATGGATCCAGATCCCACCGTGTCCAATTGGCAATTTTTGTTCTGTACTTAGCATCACTTTGACTCATACAATGTGCACTCGACATGACCTAATAAACCGAAAATCTGTTTTAAGAACAACACAGTTGTGAAAGTTTAATATTCAATATATGATAGCTTTTCAGAGAGCTAACATTAATTTATCAGGTGTGAAATTACATCTAGCCTTCATCCTTAGTACTCATCAAGCAAATTTTCATTTCATTTCAATAAAGTTAATTAGGTGGTGTTTCAAGTACAGCTAGACTCAGCTGCTGAAAGCATCCAAATATCTTGTGAAGGATACAAGAGGATTCCAGACAACTCAAAGGAGACATTTCTTGAGGGCCTATATAAAACATTCATCCTTACAAAACAGGAAGAATCACTACTTAACGATCTCAAAGCTGCCTACACATAAATCCATTCCCTGAAAATGTTACCATAATATCCAACAATATCGATGAACTCAGGAATAGAAAGAGAGAATAGTGGCTAAAGACACACTGAAATCAACAAGTCAAGCACTAGCCAGCAAACATGGACTTCATATCATGGAACATTTGGTATAAAGGAATACTATTTGAACTTCCACACAAATGAAAGACAAGGTGGCACATCAGCTTATCAAGAATGAGAGGCCCAAATTAATCAACATGAATAAACCTCCCACGTCTAACTTAGCCAGTGGTGGCTCAAAATACCTATCTGGAAATTCCCTTTACCCCAAATGAAGTCATCAACAATATCATGGATGGGAAAAATTATAACAGACGGAATAATCAAATAATCACTTCATTTAGCCTTCCTTGATTTGGAGAAAGACTTTGATTGCATGTTCCATCATCTAAAATGATTTTATTTTTTAATCACCAAGCATTTGATGCATTCACAGATTGGGACAAGAAGTTATCTTCAAATTATACTAGCCAGTGCAGTGTTCTGTAAGATCATCCAAAAATTTTCTGGCAATTTTAAGTATGCGCAAGGGATCAGCACTATTGCCTCGGCTATTAATCTTCATCATGAACATTGCTGCCTGAGACCTACATACAAATGTTCTGTGGACCACATTCTGTGCGGATGATGTGACAACACCTTCCACTATCCACGAAGATCAGCAAGGCCATGTGAATGCATAGCGTGATCAACTGGATCAGTCTGTACTAAGCTTAAACATGCTGACAAGTTATTACTGCAACTTCTCTGAGGTAAAGGTAAGTAAAAACCAGTTATACCTCCTTTAAAATATCTTAAATATCTTAAATTATTATGTAATCAAACTCTGGATACAAGGAAGGAGAGATATTTGTATTTATTGTTGTTTAGGTTATCAGTTCATAGACTGCTTTGATGCACTCTCCACACCACACTATACTGTGCTAACATTTTCATTTCTACATAGTTACTACATCCTACATCTACTCTATGCTGTTTGTCATAATCATACCTTGGTCCATCCTTACCGATTTTACCGCCTACACTTCCCTCAAAAACTAACTGAACAAGTCCTGCGTTTCTTAAGATGTGTCCTGCCACTCTATCTCTTCTTCTGGTGAAATTTTGCCAAACTGTTCTCTCACTAATTTGATTCAGTTTCTCTACATTCATAATTCTACTCACCTCACCTTCAGCATGCTACTGTAACACCACATTTCAAAAAGTTCTATGTTCTTTCTTTCTGAGCTAATTACCGTAAATATTTCACTTCCATACAAACCATGCCCCAGATGAAAGTCTTCAAAAACGTATTTCAAATTCCTATATCAATGTTGGAAGTAAACAAATTTCTTTTCTTATGAAATGCCTTTCTTGTTTTTGCTAGTCTGCATTTCATGTCCTCCTCACTTCTGCCATTATTAGTTATCCTACTACCCAAGTAACAATATTCAACCACTTCATTTAAAACTGCATTTCCTAATCTAATATTTCCTCCATTACCTGACTTCATTCAATTGCACTCCATTACTTTCATTTTGGATTTATATATATATATATATATATTAATCTTGTACTCATTCTCCAAGACTGTGTCCATACCATTCAGCAATTTCTCCAGATCTTCAGCAGACTAAAAATAACTATCATCATCAAATCTCAGAGTTTTGATTTCATCTTCTCGGACTGTGATTCCGTTACCAAATTACTCTTTGCTTTCTTGCATCGCCGTTCTGTAGAAACACGTAAAAGGATGGCAGTTAAACTACAGCCTAGCCTCACTCCTTTCTGGATTGTTGCTTCTTTTCCAAAGCCCTCCATTCTTATCTCTTCATAAATTCTTTTGATTTCATCATCATCTGCTGAACTAGTATGCATATAGACCTGCACTATAGTGGTGGGCATTGGCTTGGTATTTATCTTGACAATAATTCACTTGCTATGCTGGTCATAGTAACTTACCAACTACCCTATTCTTTTGTTATTTGAGTCATCAGTCCATAAACTGGTTCCATGCAGCTTCCCATGCCACCCTATCATGTGCTCATCTTTTCATTTCTACATAACTACTAGATCCTACATCTGTTCTAATCTGCTTGTCATATTCATACCTTGGTCTACCCCTACTGCTCTTTCCACCTACACTTCTCTCAATAACCAACATAACAACTCCTGAGTGTCATAAGATACTGTATGTCTTATCATTCTTTCTCTTCTTCTCATCAAATTTAGCCAAATCAATCTCCTCTCACCAATTTGATTCAGTATATTTTCATTTGTCATTCGATCGACCATCTCAAACTCAGCATTCTTCTGTAACACCACATTTCAAAAGCTTCTATTCTCCTTCTTTCTGAGCTAGTTATCATCCATGTTTCACTTTCATGCTATGCCACGCTCCAGACGAAAGTCTTCAAAAACACCTTTCTAATTCCTATATCAATGTTCAAAGTGAGAAAATTTCTTATATTAACCCTTATGCTTCATTGTTGTTATTTTGTTATTTACATGCCAATAGCAGCATTTTGCATGGAGTAAGATATAGATGTAGATGTTGATGTTGATTCCCATAGGGAATCTGAAATATTTGTCCCGAATGAGTAAATTTATAATACCAATGTAAATGGTCCGTTATTGGACATTATAAATTTTCCAGCTAACTCATGGTAGGTGTGCTAGTGGCCTCCATGGTATGCACTAGCCAGCGTCTTGGTAGGTGTGCTAGGTACCAACTGATGAGCCCAACCTAGCACACAAGTGCGAAACGCTGGCAACCAGAAATGAGTTAGCTGGAAAATTTATAATGTCCAATAATGGACCATTTATATTGGAATAAGAAGACCACAGTTTTAACTCACGTTATCGACCAAGGTACAAATATGACAAGCAGATTTGAGAAAATATAGGATGAAGTAGTTACGTAGAAATGAAAAGGTTAGCATAGGATAGGGTGGCATGGACGGCTGTATCAAACCAGTCTATGGACTGATGACTCAAACAACATTTGCCTGCCAATATCAATATGCGTAAACTACACCAAATATATGATAAGGATTGTGCTCCTGAATTCTGTGCGAATCTTCATTACTTCAGTGAAGTTTTCAACTTATCCATTAACTTAGGGTTTGGTACGCATGCGGCAGATGTGTGTTCAACTTGCCTAACGAGGGAACGGTCCGTAGTCGGACGCCGATTTTCGATTTGATTTTTACATATTGTTGAAGGTCTTTTTAAGCTGAAACAGGCAGTGGATGTCTAATTTTTCACTGGTCTTTCTAAGGGGGTATTTGGGAGCTCAAAATTGGCGGTGCGCTCCCTGAATTGTACAGTACATGCTGACATATGTCAGCACTCACGGCCAGTGGCTGCCCTGCCTCGCCTTCCTTCTCCACTCCTTCAGTTCTCCTCTGTCCCACACCACATATGGCTGCCAACAGTTGTGTATATGGGACAGCGAGTCCTATTCTGTTTGGTCGAGTTTTCCACGACTGATAACATTCCACATACAGGTGATCGCATTGGATTCTTTACTTTGTTATGGCCGCTTGCAACATTATTGCAGCTCTTATTAATGCCTATGGTGTTAATATTCAGGAAACTACAGAGCTTTCTGATGAAGAGCAAATCATGTATATACAAATAAAGATAACGTTTGATGCAATTTTGGAGGGCAAATGCGAGTTTATTCAGGAGAAAGAAGCCATTTTCATTGATTCAGAAGACGAAGATGGCGTTGAGGAGGGGACAACATCACCGAGGAAGCGCAAACACGCAGATGAGTTTAACGAAGACAACATGTCTTGTGATGGCCGAGAAAGACTGTGTAAGTCAGTGGAAGATTATGATTCCGAATCATTGTTGGACATGTATAAAAAAATAAAGGCACGAGGACCTATATATGCTGTACGCAAGTATAAGAAGACTCTGAGACAAATTTATGGAATTGTCAACCACATTGAACACAATGGAGAAATTAGGAAATATGCTATGGTTCGAGTTTGGACCTAGAGTACAAGAAAGTATCAAAGCCTACATAGATGCCTTTAAATAAGTCATCATTGATAGATCATCTTCCGGGAAAATGGGGAAAGGGCCTGTAGGTAACAGGTTTCAAAATATTTTCCATCCACAATTACAGGAAGATGGAAGAAATCTTGTGCTCATAGATTCATTCAGTGGCTAAGGCAAAAATGCACAACTTGAAACCCTGACGAACAAACATGTACAAATTGAATACATTCCGAAAGGAACTACGTATCTTTGCCAGCCGTGTGATCTTGGACTCTTTGACAACTAAAATGTTTAGTCCGTTGAATGGAAAACATTTGCCGGGTAAGGAATTTACATGGCCAGTCAAAATTAAAACCCAAAAACAGACTATTCATTATAACTAGTCAAATACTAGCACATAACCAATTACAAGCTGATTGTTTTGTACTAATACTGAAATATGGTTGTAAAGCGGGTGGTTATTCCATTAATGACAATATAGGTACCACAATTCCTTACTGCCTTGCAAACAAATTTTCATGATTTGACTGATAAAAAGTGTGCTGGAAATGACTGTACCAATTTTTCGTTTATAAGGTGCGCACATTGTTGTCTCGTGTTTTGTTTTTCACATTTTGTGTTAGATTTTCACTATCATGCCATGAACAATGAACCAATGCCAGAAATGTGTTAGAATAAAGCCATTTCTTCAACACTTTAAATGTCATGATGCAGATGATATTTTATTATGTATTGTATGTATGTTAAGTAGTGATTTGTAAACAATTTTTATTGTTTATTTATTCCATAATGAATACATCCTTGTAAATAAAATGTCTCAACTAACGTCAGTCTTCACCCGTAATTTCTTATACGCAAATGTAGCCATCCGTATGTGGTGGGGGACAGAGGAGAACCGAGGGAGTGGAGAGGAAAGGCACCGAGCTTGATAGCTGCAGTCGCTTATGTGCGGCCAGTATCCAGTAATTGGGAGATGGTGGGTTCGAGCCCCACTGTCGACAGCCCTGATGATAGTTTTCCGTGGTTTCCCATTTTCACACCAGGCAAATGTCGGGGCTGTACCTTAATTAAGGCCACGGCCGCTTCCTTCCAATTCCTAGGCCTTTCCTATCCCATCGTCACCATAAGACATATTTGTGTCGGTGCGACATAAAGAAAAAAAAAAAAAAAAAAAAAAAAAAAAAAGAGGGAAGGCGAGGCAAGACAGCCGCTGGCTGTGAACACTGACGTGAGCCAGCATGTACTGTACAATTCATTGCGCGCACCGCCAACTTGAGCTCCCAAATGTCCCCCGAAAAAGGACCAGTGAAAAAATAAGACTTCCACTACCTGTTTTAGCTTCACGAATATGTAAAAATTAAATCGAAATTCGCCGTCTGACTTTGTACTGTTCCCTCGTAAGCCTGAATAGCTA